>NC_080107.1:7677500-8912500 GCF_950005125.1 Chionomys nivalis
GGGAGAATAAGGATGTATTTCCTGCCGGTTGAATTGAGGACTTAATAAGGAAAAATTCTAGGAAGCATAGATGCAGGACCTGACAGCACTACATGTGTCGCAGATGTAAATATTTAGTCTTTCTTTCCAGACTTCTGAAAACTATACAAATAGATGCTCTAAGGCTGGTGTTGAGTGAAAACCTTTCCCTCAAGAAGTCTGGTTTGCTTCTGTGCCAGCACCATTGTTTGATTGTCTGCTTTTCCAAGTGTGGTTTAAAACTGCTGGGAGCCTTGTATGGTAGTTAATACATTATCTTAAGCAATTTAATGCAAATTAATTTTTACACAACCTTGAGTTTCAAAAGCCATTGGACTAGGAAGGGAAAGAGTGATGTTTAGGAGGCTGTTTGCTGTCTCCATCTGGACCCTGGAGCGGCCCCATCTGCTCTCACGGGTACCACCAGCTCTCAGCAGCTCCCCTACCAAACAGCATGCGGAACCTTTAAACTGAGAGCTCGCTTGAGTGCATGGAAAGACGGATGCTTCGGGTTTTCTAGGAAACATAAGGGGATTAGTTGGGCATTTCAAAGTTCTGGTTTGACATCAAGTTTATAGTGTGTTTTATTTCTGAATTTCTTTCTCTCTCGTGATCTGATAGGGTCATGAGAATGGCAATTCTCAATCTCTCGGAGGGTTTCTCAGACTGTGGGCTTGTTCCGCAGAGTACATTGGCCCTCAGTGGGAGCCACTAAATGGTTCAGGAGGGAATGGCAAGCTTGAGACTCCTTGAAAGCTGGGAGACTAGTTAGGGCGCTATCACAGAGTTCCGATGAGAACTGAGGAGGCGCTGTAGCAGCAACAGAAGACCCGGGTACAGAGACCCTTTGGAAGGGAGGAGAACAGACTGATGAGCTCGGCATGCCAGTAGGAAGAGCAGTGCTGCAAATCTCGAGCGGAACCACGGCATGGATGACAGCACTCAGCTCCAGTGAGAATGGCCTTGTGAGCAGATGGAGGTCTCAAGGAAGGGGAAGAGTTCAGCTACGCATGGTCAAGTCACTGCGTCCAGCCATGACAGCACACAGGACAGGAGTGGCTTGAATACAACTCATGGCCAACAGGATCACTGCAAAGTGGTGGGTCCTATCTGGGGCTTTCTGTTAACTAATCAATAATCTTCACCTCTGGAACCTAGAAGCTCAGTGGTTCACTAGTCTATACGTTCAGACTTGCTTCCACCCTTGGCGGCTTCCTTCCAAAGTCACACACCATAAATAGACGCCTCCTGTGTCTCTCAGAGACACTCTCACTCCCGTGACTCCTCAGTCATGTGAACCCAAGAGAATCTGAAGGCCTGCCACTGCTGGCGTGCCCCTTGCCCCTCCTGCTGGAGGTCTGGGTGGGGACGTCAATTGCACAGAGTGTCTACACTTTTCCATTTCAAAACCCCAGTCCCCCAAGGACCCCCAAGATCTTCTCTCACAGAGGAAACGATCGTAGTTGCAGAGAAATGCTGCAGCACAGGGCTGAGATCAGCGCCACCTCCAACCGTCATTTTACCAAAAACCCAGGAGGCAGGGATGTAGCCTTGCCGAACCCGCCCTGGGTTCAACCCCGGGTGATTAAAAAGGGGGCAGTATTTTGAAAAGCACTCTGATTTCTTTCTGTTCCTGAAACTGTCTTTCGGTTTCTGGTGGTTCTCCTTCAAAAGGTGCTGGTAAGAAGTGGCAGGAAACACTCATGTTGCTAACAGTTTGGAACTGTCATTCAACAGCAATAATCCTCATCCCGGAAAACAAATGACCAGCTTGGAGAGCTTCCTCAGATACCATTAAAGTGCTGAAGATAAATCTGGGCATGTTCAGATGCAAAGCCTAGCCTGGCACAAATTTGGTTTCTCTTGGTGTCCTTCTAACAGTGGAGCGACAGCCACCCACTGGGCAGAGCGGTTTCTGATGTTTCTGGCAGCAAACCAGGCTCTTCGTTCACTCTTTTGTCCCGCATCTTCTTGTCGAGATCCCAGAAGTGACTGCGGTCAACTGGAGATACGCAGCAAGCCCCGGCGGTAGCAGGTATGGATCACAGCAGTGGGGGAAACCAAGGAAACTGACTGCTCGCAGCTCAGGGAACTGAAGGAACAGCCTCAGGAGCCGCGCCATGAGCACAGCTCTGTGCTCGTCTGCAGGTGGAGCTGCTAGGTGTGTTTGTCTAGCAGAACTGGGTAGCAGGTGGGAACAGGCCAACCTGTCTTAACTACTCTTAACCAGCCATTGGTCAGTGACAGGGAGAGAGGAAAGGCCACTATCTCCTGAGGCCACCGTGATGGGAACTAGATATTTAAACCTAAATAAACAAAGCCGAAAGGCTCGGTTTCTGTGCAGAGTCCAGGGAGTGGCGCAGCCACCAGTCAGCTTCCTGTTACCATAGCAAAACACCTCCCATCATGGCGGGGAAGGCATGGTGGTGAGAACGCAGCTGTCTGGTCATGTGTCCACATCTGGAATCAGAGAGCTCAGATCCACAACAGAGTAAACCCTTCTTAAGTTACGTCTCCCAGATATTTTATCGTAACAATGACAAAAGTAATGTGCACCTAAAATTCATAATGTCTACTAAATTCTAATATTTAATATAGAATTACCAGGCATTCAAAGAAGCAAGAAAATTTTGATCCATAATAAAAAAAACACAACCAGTACACTTATAAAAGAGAAAAAAAATGGTTTTTTTCTGTTGTTTTTTTGTTTTTGTTTTTGTTGTTTTTTGTTTTTTGTTTGATTTTTCGAGACAGGGTTTCTCCGTAGCTTTTTGGTTTCTGTCCTGGAACTAGCTCTTGTAGACCAGGCTGGCCTCGAACTCACAGAGATCCGCCTGCCTCTGCCTCCCGAGTGCTGGGATTAAAGACGTGCGCCACCACCGCCCGGCAAAAAAAAAAAAAAAAAATGTTTTTTAAAAGCTTATAGAGACTTCAATCTGTGATTTGATGAACCTTTGCTTTGGGTCTCTGGTGGGGGTGCCAGAAAGCAGGAGCATATGGTCAAGCACATCCAAGCTGAGACCACTCAGGTTGGCATCCACAATACTTCCCAAACAGACTTACACTTCCTCTCTCCAGCCGTCCTTGGTCTATAACAGGAATGCCCTTTGCTCAACAGCAGGGGGCTCTGCAATGGGTCAAGACACCTGGTTTCATGGGAAGACCTGGTAATCATCCTCACCACTGATGCAGACCACGTGACCCCTCCACTCCTCACCCTGAGCACCAACAGCTACTTCTGTCATCGTGAGCCTCTCACAGAAAGTGCAAAGCCTGCGTTCATCATCCATTCCAATGAGTTTCTGACTCATTGGCTAAGAAGGGGACATTCAACCTCATCTGGACAGGGGCGACCACCTTGGAGGCTACACACACAAAGAAAAGATGGTCATATTTTAAAGCACTAAAAATAAAATACAAAAACATTTTAAGTATGAAAGCTACTGTTGAAGATCTAGATGGCTTCAGGTCTGCAAACAAAGGAGGACGACAGGAGGCTTCTGAGAGAAGGCCGAGCAGGACTTGAACGGTCAAGGAGGATGAGTTGTCTCGGGAGGGACCTGCCACACAGTGCTTTAAACCAGGAAGGCTCGAGTAAAGACCCCTCAGTCTCTCACTGTGTGATGACAGGCAAGTCATTTGACCTTGATGACTGGCAATTTCCTTACCAATAAAGAGATGAAGGGACCTACCATACAGAATTGCCATGATGCTTCCATGAGACAATGACGTCACACCCCTAGCCCTGTCCTATTGCAGGGGATGTTCATTGTATAAACCCGCTGTCTCTTTTTCTTAAATGTCATCAGAAATGGTAAAGGGGAACGCACCACTTAGCCAAAGGAAGGTGTCCTCCCTTCTTTTGCTAGCAGAAATACTATAAGGGCTCACATGTTAGAGGCATGGTTCTGTTAAGTGCTGTGGGTCTTGGCTGGGGTGAGTCTGCAGACATCTGGCAATATATTTTATCTTTGAGCTATTTTGGGTTGCCATGATTTAGGCAATGGGGTGGTGGTACTATTGCTGGCTTCTAGGGTGTCCTATAAAGTACAGCCAACACAGAAAGTATTCATCTGACCCCGAACACCGTAGTAAGCGAGGTGGAGACACTATGGTAGCCAGTTTCTTTCGTTACCCACCTAACTGATCCGAGCAGTCCTTTCCTCTAGGTCTTAGTTTTCCTCGCTGATGAACTAACAGCAACACAGATGATAATTATTTGGCCCTCATAAGGTCCTTGAGAAAGTTAGTGTGCCTGAAACAACACAGCCTGGCACAACATAGGCCTTCCGGAACACGGAACACGTGTGGTAGCAGTAAAAGCTGGTGAGATCAGCAGAGGGGTGGAGCCAGAGCCACGTGAAAGCGGAGAGAGAGAGTATCAGCTGTGACGCTGATGCAGCAGAGTTTCCTTCAGGGACTGGAAATGGGCGAGGAATAAGAAACACTCTACAGCAATGTGTTTCCGTGACGCTTGGGAGAGAGCGAGGGCCCTGTGTACACGCCGGCAATTGGATCATAGAGAGAAGTCCAGATCTCTGTGTTCTTAGCTGTATCCACTCCCATTCTTTCCAAGGCCTTAATCTAAACAATAGTTAGAATCTGTATTTTCATTCTCTTGTTAGCTTGGTTAATGTAAGCCTCTTGTTCTATATCGTAGATGCTGTTTCTATGTATTGATTTAACAGAATCTATCAAAATGCAAATTCACATACTCTGACCCAGAAATACTAATTCTACAATTTGACTGTCTGGTGGTCTTCATCTACAAAATGACTAAGCACAGGATATCCTTGACACTGTTACTCAGAATGGCCAAATAGAAACACCTAATTTCCATTAACAACAGGGAACTAGCTTGACAAATTTGACAGCTGAAGAACATTCGGTAGACATAAAACAATGAAATCTCATGTTTCACCTATACAGGTAAGTGTTTCTTGTGGCCACACAAACAGCTGATCACATCTATTGATCAACAGTTGGGGCAGTGTAGAAGCAAGACCTTACCTTGTACCTCTGTGCCCTTGTCTATCCCTTGAGCTAGGAGAATGCTACTTATTGAGAATATAAATAAAATATAGAATAAACTACATGTGCTTGTCATAAGAAAGCTGAGCAGTGGAGTGTGACTTGCAGAGGCAGGAAGGAGGAGTCCCTCAGCCACCCAGACTGCTAGGTGTAGGGTATGTTCCCTCATGCAAAACTACCGCAGGTGCTCCCGATGGATCGAGAGAGTGCCAGTGGGATCGATAAGGTTGTCCCAAGAGACAAGTTGTGCATTCCAACTTGTAGGTCCAGTGGTTTTCACAGGATCAACACAAGAGTCATGAGTCCTGCATGGGACTGGGAGAGTCTGGTCTAAAGGATTAGGTCCCCGGGAATAAGTTAAATGATCCTTAGACTTGAGCTCAGCACAAGAAAACAATATCCTAAAGTCAAACAATAAGAATAAAGTGGACCTTCTTGAGAGGTAGTGTGCTCATTGCTCCTGGGGGCATTTAAATAGTGGCACAGTCACACGTATATCACAAGGAAGTTGGGCATCCACCAGCTGATGCAACCACCCATGAGTCCTTTGTAGGTGACAGTCCCCTCTCTCTACATAAGGGAGGACTGACTTTCCCAGAACCATCAGGAATTACCTGCTGGTGGCCAGCCTTCGGGAACATCCACTTCTCTGTATGTAGTACTCCTGCTCCCAGGGCCTGGCTGGCGTCCCCGGGAACCTTGGAACTTAACTTTGCAGGTTCCTCTTTCTCTGCAGATACACCACTAGCTCCTTGTCCTTGTGCCCAGCCGCATTTATGTGGCAAATTTATAGTATCAAAGCAATTCCTCCAGACTCGTGTTTTACTGCCTTTGTCTAGAATCAACACTCGTGCTAAGGGAAATGATTCCACCTGTGGTGATCCTGCCTCAAGAGAAAACAAGGAAAAGGGGGAATTCTGAGAAAGAGGTATCTTTCCCCAGCCCCAGTGTTTCGCTGCACACAGAGGGAGCAGAGGAAGAAAGGAGACGATCAAGGAGGGAAAGTGTTTGGGGCTAAGCCAAACAAGCTTAAGTATTTCAAAGAATAAATTGGCGGAGTAATTCGGATCATGGGCAGGTGCTAGGAATGTAATTTAGTAAATGCTCGGGAAACTGCCAAAGAAGAGAAAAATGTGTTGCTTTTGAGATCATTTCCCAGCAGCTCCATAAAAGAAAACTGATTACAGGAATTTAATAAGTAAAACAGAGCCAGAAATAGTGTGATCAAATGAGTTTTTAATTACATTTCAAGCAGAAAAAAATTCCAATTTGTGCTCCTGGGATTAAAAAAAAAATAAGTTCTAGAGAAATGCTTTTGTAGCAGGAAAGAACACATCCGCTGATTTCCATAGCAATGCCAGTAGTCCGGTCATTAACAGGCTTGCTCAAAGCAGAGGAGCCCGTGCCAAGGCACACTAAACAAGACCATGGCAGTCATCGTGCTACACACTTGTCAGAAACAGACAGACAGACAGACAGACAGACAGACAGATAAACACTGAGCACTGAGCAGGAATTGGGTATCTGCATTTTTTCTAGTTGAAATAAAGGGAATTTTTAATTTTAATTTTTAATCACTGGGTTATTATGTTGCTTTGGTTTATTCGCACATGAAATAAATGGTACATCAGATTTTAAATGAGATGTTTCTACTGAGTGTGACAAAGGTCACTGGAAAGAAGACACACACACACATGCACTCACTGACACACTCACACTCACTGACACACACACACACACACACGGTGCGATGGGGATGGATGAGAATAACTATTACAGGGCATCGATGTGCAGAGGAGTCACCTCAACCAGCGAGAGTCTCTCTGTCCTTTCAGTCTATTTAGGGGATCGGTTTCAGGTGTGCTTAGGGAAGGACACTCCACTGTCTACAGGACACGCTGTTCTCCAGATGAGGACTTTGCTGCAGATCACTTTTTAACCACGGGGCACACCTAGACGGTGCTTTCTGGAAGATGTGCAGGAACTACTGTGGTTTTATTCTCAGTTCAACCTTTGTCCCCTTGTGATGAATGGGGCCAACCTGCAACCTCCATGGGACCAAGGTTTTAATCCCTGGCCTCAGAAGTGGGCTCACCTAGAAGATCATCTTTCTAAAGACAAGTACATCTGCAGCCCCAGGCGCAATCCTTTAGGGTTGCATAGGGGAAAGTTGCTATGGCAAGCCAGTTAGCATCACTCCCCCATGGTCTCTAGTTCAGTTCCTGCCTTGGCTTCCCTTAATAATGAACTGTAACCTAGAAACTCGCTCAATGTTTGAGGCCAGCCTAGTCTATACTGTGAGTTTTAGACTGGCCAAGGCATGGTAAGACACTGTCTTTAAAAAAATCAACAACAGCAGCAAAAAGATGGGCTGTCCCCCGTATTTCCTTTTTTCTACTGCTGGAGCTTGAACGCAGGGTTTTCCACAGACGAGACAAAGATTCTACCACTGAATGACACCCTTTATTTCTTTTTCTCAAAAACAGGATTGTCTAGAATATAAAAGACCCTTTGTTATGTATGTCCTATATGAATGATTTTACTCATATTATTTATAGTTATTCACATGTAGATACTGTAATAGATGTTTTTGCTAATCGTATTTTGCTGGTTGAATATGTTGGAGTCTTTCATAATAAGCAGTAAGACTTATTCCAGTGCAAGCGAAGAGAAGACAAGATATTAGGACTAAGTTTACAGCTCAGAGGTAGAGTACTTGTCCTACCGGATCCCTAACACCACAGGGAAATAAATAAATAAAAAGCCTTTAACATAGAGAAAAAGAATTCTAAACTTTTAATTTTACAATTTAAGTTTAAAAACCATTCCAATGGAACAGAGAATCATGAGGTTTTCCCAGCTGGGCAGGAAGTTCTCCATGCCCCTCTGGCCTGTAAGATGTTTATTTACTGATATTTAGCCTGGGCTTTCTGAATCCATTCTTACCCTAGTTCATAGGTGACGTCTTCGGCCCATCCCACAGTACTGCATGTCTGTGTAGAACACTTCAAAAGCTACAGAAGGCTCATGTGCATCCAGTTCAGATGAGACAGCATGCTATAGGATTCCCATTCCACTGCCAGGGGCCATCAGGGCCTCTGAGGTCAGAAATCATTCACGCCACTTGGAAGTAGGGACCTCTACTCTTAAAGAGGGTAAATTAAATGCAGAAGGAAGTATTTAGAAGCACCAATGGCTCTTGGGCAATTAAGGACCCCAAAGCGTCAGTTTCACGAGCCTGGTGATCTGTCTGCCCCGTCTGATCATTGCTTACATTTTCACTCTCGTCTCCCCCACGCTTCTCCTTTACTCTCTTCCCCGCCTCTTTCCCTTCGTCACTAGAGTAAAAACAGGTGTTTGCGTTAAAAGGCATAGAAGGTTTAAAAGGGCAGAGTTAGGAACACTGAGAAAGGTAAGAGGGCTTGCAGCCAAGCTGACCAGCTATGAGGAAGGCAGGACTCTGGGAGACACACGAAATCATGTCAGCAGGCTCCCTTGAAGACATCCTTCCCCCCCCCACACACACATCCATAACAGCACTCAGGGCCCTGCTGCCCTTTGACATCATTCAGATCTATGTCACTCCATGTTAATCTGTATGTTCAGCATGGCCACTGCATTTTTGCTTTTGGAAAATGAGCCCCTCTTGTCTTGGGGAGTTACCTGGTCTTTCTTACGTGGGAAAGTTCATCAGCCATCTGTGGCAGATGCTATTGTGATGTGGAATTCCCCTCTCTGTGCTGTGAATCATTGGTTAATGAATAAAGCTGCTTTGGGCCTATTACAGTGCAGAGTAGGGCAGGGTGGGAATTCCAAGCAGATAGAGGAGGAGAGAGTAGGCAGAGTCAGAGAGAAGCCATGTAGCAGCCATGACAGACGCCAGACAGAACCTTACTGGTAGGCCCCAACTATATGGCGATACACAGATTAATAGAAATGGGTTAATACAAGATGTAAGAACTAGCTAGCATATGCATAAGCTAATAGGCCAAACAGTATTGCAATTAATATAGTTTCTGTGTGATTATTTCGGGTCTGGGCGGCTGGGAAATTATTTTTGAAAAATTTGAGTTCACAGTCTACTGATAGGTAAAACTCTCTCTGGCAGGCAAAGATACAGTTATTGATAGATATAGTGGCGTGCATCTTTGTCTTCTAGGTTTTTTGATGCACTTATAAACGCAGTCTACAAGGCTGCCTGTCCCTTGAATAACACAGTCATCTTGTTTGTCATTCTCAGCACAGGCTCTATGAATAGAACACAAGAGTGGTGGATGCATACCTACTTCTCAGAAATAATTTGTGTTTACCTGCTAGCCATTTCCTTTCCTATACCCAGTTTCCAAAGAGGAGGAGGAGGATACAAACCTGTGACCAGGTTCCTCACTCTCCACCTTTTTCTCGTTTGCTTTAGGCCTTGGTGAAGGTCAACGCCAAACTGAAGCCGATGCTGGATTCAGTGGCTGCCAACCGAAGGAAGTGGGAAGAATTACATCAGAAAAGACTGCAGGTCTCCGCTGCCTCCCCAGTCCCTGCTAGTCTCACTGTGGCAACGGGCGAGGATAGGATGTAAAGCACCCAGAGCCTCTGTGCGACCCTGTGGCCTGGAGGGTCCTCTGCAGCCTGGAGGATCCGCTGCAGCAGCTGCATCTTTCCGCTCAGGCAATCCTAAAGTGCAGACTGTATAGACCGGACCTGGAAGCGCACCCGGAAGTATGCTTGGTGGCAGAGGACTGGAAGGATGAAAGACAGAGGCCGGCAGAGAGCTTGACCCTCAGCTTTCCCTGATGAACCTACACTGCTGGATTTGGATCCATGAACCTGAGGACTATCAGCTCCACTCGTTGGGAGTTGAGGGGAACACCGTGGTAAAAGTGTCCCTGACAGTGCTTCACGTATGGCACTTTCCTGACACAAGCACGTCCCAGACAGTCCCAAGAATCCAGATTTGCATCTTAGGTGTTTTGTTTCTTAGTGATGCACCAGACCGTTGGTCTCGTTTGCCTGTTGGACGAGCCGCCCCCTTATGAGTACCAACTAACCCCAGTCTTTTCAAAAGGTCCCCAGTAGGAACGCAGTGAGCTTGCTAATTGGAAGGTTACAGAATCTATAACCCTGGCAGTGAGATCACAGTTCCTTTTTCAGTGTTTGAATTCAGCCTTCATTGTAGACCAGGCCTTTTCCTGAGAAGAATAGATTAATAAATTTATTCAAGCAAAGGGGAAGGGGAATTTACAGTCACATGTACCACAGGTGACCTGTGAACACTAGAACTACTTCCAACAGAGAGAGAGAGAGAGAGAGAGAGAGATTTTACAAGCGCAGAGGACCCCTGAGACTGAGGACGGACTAGCCTGAGGTGAAAAAGTTTGGGGATAAAATTTAAGGTACCTCAATTTTATATTTTTTCTTAAGTGAAAAAAAAGGAATATTCTAGAAAGGCCAGGAAATAACGTCTACACAACCTATATCCTCTAGGAAGTCAGGCCTCTAACAGGTGAAAAAAAATGTTTTAAATGGATGTGGTGTCTACTAAGTTGCTTTGATACCCATCTCACCCAAGACACTTGTGAACAGGGTCCGTCTTCACCGAAAAGCACTGGTCTTGCTGTCCTTAATTTTGCATCCTCAGCTGGGTGGCTTTGGACAGGTTTCTCTGCTGCCCAAACTGAAATTACCCTAGTAGCTTACTTGCAGAAATCTTAATTTTAAAATCCTTTGTGCAACAAACTTTCAAGGACTCCCCAGGACACAAGATAGCTGAAAGCTGAGATCTTCTGTTTGAAGCAGGTCTTGGGGGTCCAGAGCCTATAGGTCCAGGAGGTCCAGAGCCCACAGGTCCGGGGGGGTTCAGAGCTCACAGGGCTTGAGGGGCTAGAGTTCACACAAATCATCGTCTCTTTGTTCACGTAATGGTGCTCCAGAGGGAGACTCTGAGCACTCTGAAAATCCCTGCAGATGTGAAACCTGAGAGCCAGCCCAGCTCTACACAAACATTTACAAAACAACATTTTGACCTTACTTTTACTGACCAGTATCAGTTATTATCAAAAAATAGTGGTCAGATGTTTGAAGCTGGGGAGGGGGGGGTCCTAAAATGAAGGTACCAAACAGGGAGTGGGATGATCTGGCAATCACCATGAGGAAGGCAGCTTTGTTATGGCAAGAAACACAATAAAATAAATGGGCAAAGGGTGGGGCTAGAAGATAGGGGCTAAGGTAGATGGCTAAGACAATGGCTAAGGGGGGTGAAAGTCAATCCAAACAAAGAAAAAAGGCAATTATAGTTCCCCCACCCACCCAAATGAGGATACAGAATCATGACATCAATTGAGCAGGAAAGAGAGACAATCACACAGGGAGAATCTTGACAAAGGAGAAAAGGAAGGGCTGGGCACACTAAGAAACAATGTTGCTAGCTGCCCTTCACAGCTGTGTCTTCAGGGAAGGCTGGGGGGGAAAGAACACGAGCACAAGAAAAAAATGCGTCTGCAGAGCAGGTAAGAGGAGGCTGTGCAGATTTATGGATTTTATTAAGCCAGTTTTCTGAATCACTCTGCTATAAAGGCAAATAGCTTCTGCAGCGCTGTCTCCCTCCTTCAGGTGAGGAACAAAGGATGGGTGGAGTTAGGAAGAGACCCTGGTCTGCAGGATCGTCTGCAGGTGCTCCTGGGTACCTCACCACATCATCCCATCACGTTTCCGTTGCAGACGGGAATGAAGAAGCAGTCCACGTGAGGCTGCGGTGAGCCCACATCTGTTACCCGTCCTAACAATAAATAACCAGGAAAACAGACGCCAGTCCACCCAAAGCAGACAGTTTCAAGCATGTGCTTTCTGATACAACTGGACCCAGTGTCTTCCAGAGGCTGCTGGCAGCAGCGAGACAGCAGCCTCCCTCCTCCCTGAATGTTGATGCTACATATTGCTGAGGGGGACATAATTTATAGCACAAACCCTACGGCTTCCTCTAAGGTTGAGTTTTCCTCTCATCTCGCCTTTTTATTGGCTTCACTGCACGGTTGCCAATAGCAACATCCATCGGTAGCAAAGGGAGTTCAACAGCATTACAATCTGCCAGACAGTGGAGCCCTGACAATGTCAACCATCAATCAAATAGATGCTTGTAATTGCCTCCATCTATTTCTCCTGTCTCAAGGTATCTGTCCTATTGTGGGTCAAGATTCAGAAACCGCTGACTAATGTCTGGGGTCTGCTCCTCCATGACTGTGGAGAACTGGGAGAGACGGTGGCAGCCCTCCTGATGCCAAACCCTAGAGGTCAAAGGTTGGGATTTTTAAAGCCCTTGTAAAACGATTTCTTTCCCATGACCGTGAGTTATGTGGGATCCCAGAGTCTGTTTCCAACACACAGAATGAGGAAACGTCTCAATCCTTATTCTTCACTGTCGTTTCCTGTTGGAAAAAGGCATTTGAAATGTGAGTCCTCTTCAAAGGAAAAAAAAAAAAACTCAAACAGATCGTCTGCTTCCTCAGGTCTCTTGGCACGAACAGCTGAGGTGACTCATCCTCCTTTTGTATGAGATGTATTTTTTCAGAAACTCTATTTATCCATGTTAGTGAGCATGTAGCTACTGCGTGCACAGCCCACAGCACAGCTGGTGATTCCGGTGGGTGAGTGCATCTTGGCAAACCACCAAGGGGACCCACCAGTCCACAGCAGAACGGGCTCCCTCCTCGCTGGCTGCCAATGGGCCTACTATCTGGGGACTCTGCGGCGCTTCAGGTTTTTATCTGTTAAATAAAAGCCCCAGCTTTTATTCAGCTTCTGCATCCAGGGACCAAGCTATGCTATGCTTTGCTTTGGAAACTTCATTCAAGTCGTTTTCTTCTTTCTTCTTCTCAAATAAAATAGAAGCAAACCCGAGAGAGTCATTGTCTCACGGAAGACAGGGTAAACATTTACATAGAGAGGGAGTGGACCCAGAAACAACCTTCCTACAAAGCGTCTGAGACAGCTGATAATGAGTGTGAACGATACAGTCACCAACACCTGCTCGTAAGTGTGTATTCTCCTGTTTCATAAAGAACAGCTTTAGATTATCTCATATCACTGAATCCCATATGGGAATCATTAGTTTAGAAGTGAACTTGTAAAGGGAGCCAAGAAAGGCAAAAATTATACATGAATTTTCTGTTTCTTGAAACCCGAAGGCTTGCAAGCTTCCAGATACTCCAGGTTTGCAAATATCTTGCATTTAAGATGATCTCAGCACTGTTTTTTATTAGTGCAGTAACGACAGTATGTTTCTGGAATTCAGTTGCTTTTTCTGTATATCAAAATTTAGCGTACTTTAATGTCTTACGTCATTAGACTGACTTTAGCGTACCTTAATGTCTTACGTCATTAGACTGACTTTAGCGTACCTTAATGGCTTACGTCGTTAGACTGACTTTAGCGTACCTTAATGGCTTACGTCGTTAGACTGATTTTACTCAGTTTCCTTTGCAGCACAATCTTTTTCCAACTCATTTCTCTTACTGACCCTTGTGAGTTACAAAAAGATCAAAACAAATTACAATCTAACCTCACAAGTGCAGCAGAAATCTAAACATGTTTAGATGAAATTCAAACATAAAGAGAAATGTGTTTTGGTGGGGGAAATGACAAAAAGATTCATTAAAGCTACTCAGTGTAACCTAATTTGGGACCCTAAACACTTTGTCCCTCCTCCTTTAGTGAATTCCTAATGTTTCACAGTAACAATCTAGAATCGTTATTCTACCATGTGTGTCTAGAGCGCCTAAGCCCCAAATTACTAAGAATTTAAAGGTTAAGTCCAGCTGCTAGAAGGCCAAAGTGTCACACACTTCCTAAGTCAACTGTGGGTCACAACCCCACCGGAAATCAAATATCAGATAGCTCAGACAGCCTGACATCAGATGTTGACATTATGACTCTTACCAGTAGCAAAATTACAGTTACAAAGTAGCAACGAAAATAATTTTATGGCTGGGGGTCACCACAGCATGAGGAGCTGTATTGGAGGGTCGCAGCGTTAGGAAGGCTGAGAACCCCCGTCCTAAGAGAACAGTGGTAAACATGACTGGCTATCCGAACAAGATGTGACTGGAGACTTACATGAAGGGCCTCGGATTTAGCGGCGCCCAGCGCTGTGCTCACTGTCTATATCACCCTGTCTCCCCAGCGAATGAGTTTGGGTTGTACATACTTTGATCTTGAATGGCCTTGCATGTTTGTGTATCTCTCAGCATCACTAAAGGCCAGTGGTCATCTATGTATCTCCACCTGTACCCACCACTATAACTGAATGTAGGCACCGGTGCAAAACTGTGTGTTTTATGAAGTAAATGAACTACTTGCTGTGAAAAAAAAAGTATCTTCTTTGAAGCCATCATCTGTGTTCATTCCTGTGCATATGTGTGTTAGAGCGCTTGTTTTTCTTCTGCTTTAATGTGGATTTAGATCGCATCATATTCAGAGCAACTTTAAAGCATAGTGCAGTGTGGAAGCAGAAGTCTAGTTTACTGAGTCCATCCCCTTGGAGGGCTGTTGCTTTTGCTGTTTTATTCTGATTTACAATGATCTAAAAAGAGTTCCTTACTGACTTCTTTCCTCATTATTGTTATTTTACCCAAAAGAAGGGAAATACGTTGTCGGCTGGCTCATGTGAAGCCCCTCTCTCTGTGAAGTTTTCAGGTTAATACTGTATTGTAAGAACACTTGGTAAAATGCTGCTTGGCCATTGCAGAAGCAACTACCCATGGCTTCGAAACAGACTGCTTTAAGAAAACAGAAGCTTCTTGTTTTTAATAAAATGCTTAATGTTTAACTAACGTTCTGGAGTAATCTTTATGTCGCCAGCTGGAAAAAGGACGCACACATCCTAATACCTACTACAATTTAGTTCGTTACCTTTGGTCGGTGCTGTCTGCTTGTGCGAGACCGATACTGGGACCTCGTTTTTAAAATAAAAGGCTTTTCGAATTATTGAAGGTTTTCTGGAGGTAAGAGAATTCTGCAGCCAAAAGCTGGATCTTTGCATCCAGTATGCATTGCTTAAATTTGCATGGGCAGTTAGACAAGGTGTTGGGGGGGCCGGGGGGGCGGGGAGTTTCTTACACCATCGTGCCTGTTCTATTAGAACGAACTGCAACAATCCAAAGCCAATTCAAATGACTGGAGAGGAGGCACCCAAGGAGAGAGGAAAGAGGCGCAGTGTGGCCCTCTACTGGACAGTGTAAGCAATCACCAGCGCTGCTTGCTGCAACCACCAGTCTCTTTGTGTATTGCAACCTGCAATTCTACAGTGAGTTGGAAATAAGAATCTCTAACCCACAGAAGGTCTGTGGGGATTAGTGTTGGAAGTTAGACAAAGAGGGCAAAAGCGCTGGCGCTTAGAGTAGCTTTTAGAAAGTCTGGCCGGATGTTTTACAAATTAGTATCGGCAGTTTTGCCTTCTCCGTTAATTCCTTCTGTAAACCACAACACTACTGCTCAGTCCAGATAGCAAAATTTAGGTTAATTTAATGACACTTTAAACCTAAAATACAAGCTACTTGATCAAATTCAAAGTTCATTCAAGGAAGAGATCTTGCTCAGACGTTGTGGAAGGTTCCTCAGAAAGGCGAGCCCTACTCAGATGAAATGACTCTCCGGCTAAGCCTGAGGATCCTTTGTTGACTCGGTATACAGATGGCCCAAAGCTTCCAACCCTGAACTCAGGCTCCTAAGAGTCAGTCAACCACGTCACACAGTTGGCACTGATTTAGTCATTGCTTCCCTGTTTACAGTGGTGATGGACTTGAGAAGACTAGAATGCTATGGGACTGGGCACCCAAACTGGCCACCCTGAAGGAAATGGTCAGGAACCATCAAGGGAAAGAAAATAGTAACTCTGCAAAGGGCTTCTTTTGCCGAGGAAATTCTTGCACACGGTTGTGCGTGCAACAGTTATGGAGTAATGATTTACCACCCGCAAATGAACACGTGCGTGGGGTAAGAAAATTAACTGCCCAGTTAATTCTGAAAGAGACTGCTCAACACATCGTACATCTGATTGCTTTGTGTTTGGACTGGAAGAACTGAAGTGTGCTAAGAACCAACCTGCCTTAAGCAGTTCTGACATGTTTTGCCTAAATCGAACTCTTCCTGGTAATCATGCCTCCCTTGATCTGTCAATCATTAACTCCTGTCCACACATCTCCAACACTTTATAAACACCCCTATGGGTCCTGTTTGCCGAGGACAGTGTTGCTAATATTCTACCAGCTTGCTTTCCATCATTCACTAAAGTACCTCCTTTCATCGCCCCCATCCATTAAAAAAAACAGTGAGACTGTTCCCCAGCTACCTGTCAGAGACCAAACCAAAGTCAGCTCTCACAGCAGCGGCCGCGGCCATGCCAGTCTCACAGTGGGACGGGTGTGCTCAATGCGTTTTGAAAATGACCCTGCCCTCCATCTGTCCAAGCCAAATGCCCTGCTCCTTTCGAGCCAGGCCAGTGGAGCAGTGTCCTATGAAAGGAGGAGGACACAGAATAGCCACCCTCCCGTGCCCTTCAGCTGCCCTGCTCACAGACAGGCACCAAAACAGAGAGGAGAAACCCAGATGATCCCTGTAGCTAGCCAAGAAATTTGGGGAAAAGCCGACAGTCCTTTCGTTTTTGTGGGGGGGGGGGTCAAAGGACATTTGAAGGTGGATGGTTTCATAAAATTAAGTACAGCTCTGCAAACAGAGAGGAACTGAAGGGATAAAGGGCATTTCTCATTTCCTTGTTTACTCAATTTAGTACCAGCTTGTTAAAGATAACAGTCTTTGCATAAAGATTTTCAAATATTGAGTGTGAATTTCCAAGGAACAAATGTCAGGCAGGCCACCAGTCGTAGAGAAGTGGATACCCTATATTCCTTAAGATTTGAGCATCAGAGGTCACCTTCCCCCACCACAGGCTTCACCTCAGAGAATACACCAGAAATCAGGGTGAAAGAAAGCTCGGGGTAGGAATATAGAAGGACTCCTTAGCTGCTTTCTGTGAAGATCTTCTGTGAGCAGAACCCTCTCCACAGCATAGGAGATGGGCACATTTGTTCCTTCCTGCTCACTGAGTGCATTAAATGTTCCTTGTCCGATGGCACCCAAGAAGTCACACGACTGCTGATTCCCAACAAGAGTGAAGTCAGGCATTCTATGGTATGAGCGATTGGACACCCATTCAGGCCTTTTCCTTGTGATACTGGGTAACCAGGAAATATGCAACCTGTACTGATTACTGCACATCTGAGCCGCAGTAGAGGCATGCAAGTCCGCAGTCTGCTGCCCACACCTGTTTAGTTGTGGTTTCTATTTGCAAAATGCAGCCTTTCCTCTTGTACACTTGGTTGCCCACACTTGGCAGTCCTTTCCCGTTACTGGAGACATGGGTACTGAAGTATCTGCTACTCACGGTTTCCCACAGAACCTAGTTCTTTGTGATCATGGTTCAACCCTCTACGGTGGCTGGAATAAGAATGCCCCTCACAGATTCATATGTTTGAACACTTAGTCCCCATTGGAGAACTGTTTGGGAAGGTGTGACATTGTTGGAAGAGGTGTGTCACTGGAGATGGGCTTAGAGATTTCAAAGGGCTCCTGGTGTCACTCTCTCTGCCTCCATCCTGGAGATCAAGATGTGAGCTCAGTGGGGGTGATGGACAGGATCTTCTACTCAGAGCACTGGATCAGGAACTCAAGCATGATATTTTTGTTGGTTTTGTTTTTGATTTTTTTTTTTTTGAGACAGGGTTCTCTGTAGCTTTTGGAGCATGTTATCCTGGAACTAGCTCTTGTAGACCAGTCTGACCTCGAACTCACAGAGATTTGCCTGCCTCTGCCTCCCAGGTGCTGGGATTAAAGGCGTGTGCCAGCACCGCCCGCCTCAGTATGATTGTTTCTACAGGTTTGCTTGATTTGATACTCTTGTCTGCTCGAGGTACTTGTTACATTATCTGGAACAGTTCCCCAAGACGTTCTGCTCTGCCTGGGACTCTCTTTGGAAATTCCAGCTAAGCTCTGCGATGGACTTCCCTAGTTGATTTCAACTGAATATTTGTAAGTCCCCAATTTGATAATATTGAATTATCTATCTGATGTTTCTATCGGCTACTTCATATTTATTGCTTTACTTTTGCTTGCAATGTTCTCAATAAACAGACTTTCAAAATCAAGACTGCCATTCTGGATCATCTTCTAGTTTTTACAGAATACATGGTCACTGTACTGTTAAGCAGTACACACTTAAACCAGCACGAAATCATAATTCTAGGAGATTTCAAAGTTTTTAAAGCAAAAAGGTCATTGTCTCAAAATAGTGTATAAGCCTCAAAAAGCTTCATTTATGCCAGGCCCTGAGGCAGGCCACTGTCAGACCACAGAGAGGAAGGAACATCCAGTCAGCAAGCAACACGCCATTTTAACGAGTAGGGAGACTCTAAAACTCTCATTACAGAAATAAATGACTTTGGATGATCTTTTTCTATCTGAATACACAAATAAAGAAAAACACATATAAAGGAATCAGATCCTGTCAAAAGTATACAGGGTTATGCCGACTTGAAATGAAACTACAATTCCCAGAATGCAAAGCGCCGCTGGTCCATGGAAAGTGAAAATGACGCATGTCTGGAGGAAATTAATTAATATGCCTGAATTGCTTAAAGCTGATTACCTATCCCTTCTCTCACTTTTCTCTCTATCCAGTTTATACTCTTCTAACACACAAAAATTCAGGAATTATAATTATGGTTCGCCTTCGCATCTAACAGATGCTTTCTACCTCAAGACAACCTCCCCGCATAAACTTCTATTTCCGGTTACACAGTTGCCTTGGAAACTAGCACGCGCTACTTTTGGCGGCCATGGCCTGGCAAAGCAACTCTAAAATTCCCGACGGTGAGTTCACGGCCGTGGTCTACGGGCTCATCCGCGACTCCCGCTACTCAGAGGCGGTGCAGCTGCTGGCCGCCGAGCTGCAGAGGAGCCCCCGCAGCCGCGCCGGGCTGTCGCTGCTGGCCTACTGCTACTACCGCCTGCAGGAGTTCGAGCTCGCTGCAGAGTGCTATGAGCAGCTGAGCCAGATGCACCCGGAACTCGAGCAGTACCGCCTCTACCAGGCCCAGGCGCTGTACAAGGCCTGCCTGTATCCCGAGGCCACGCGGGTCGCCTTCCTCCTGGACAACCCCACCTATCAGACTCGCGTCCTTCGTCTCCAGGCTGCTATCAAGTACAGCGAGGGCGACCTGCCAGGAGCCAGGAGCCTGGTGGAGCAGCTGCTGAGTGGGGAAGCTGGAGAAGACAGTGGAGGGGAGAATGACCCAGATGGTTTGGTCAACATGGGCTGTCTGCTCTACAAGGAGGGACACTATGAAGCTGCCTGTTCCAAGTTCTTTGCAGCCCTGCAGGCCTCTGGCTACCAGCCTGATGTATCTTACAATCTGGCTTTAGCTTGTTACAGCAACAGGCACTATGCCCCTGCTCTGAAGCATATTGCCAACATCATAGAGAGAGGCATCCGTCAGCACCCAGAGCTAGGTGTGGGCATGACCACCGAAGGCATTGATGTTAGAAGTGTTGGCAACACCGTAGTCCTTCACCAGACGGCACTGGTCGAAGCCTTCAACCTCAAGGCAGCCATAGAGTACCAACTGAGAAACTACGAGGCGGCCCAGGAAGCCCTCACTGACATGCCGCCCAGGGCAGAGGAAGAGTTGGACCCTGTGACCCTGCACAACCAGGCTCTGATGAACATGGATGCCAGACCTACGGAGGGGTTTGAGAAGCTCCAGTTCCTGCTGCAGCAGAACCCCTTTCCCCCGGAGACCTTCGGCAACCTGCTGCTTCTCTACTGTAAATATGAGTACTTTGACCTGGCAGCTGATGTCCTGGCAGAGAATGCCCATTTGACGTACAAGTTCCTCACGCCCTATCTCTATGACTTCTTGGATGCCATGATCACTTGCCAGACGGCTCCCGAAGAGGCTTTCATAAAGCTGGACGGGCTGGCTGGCATGCTGACTGAGCAGCTCAGGAGACTCACTAAGCAAGTTCAGGAAGCAAGACACAACAGAGATGATGAAATTGTCATAAAAGCCGTGAATGAATACGATGAAACTCTCGAGAAGTATATCCCTGTCCTGATGGCCCAGGCAAAAATCTACTGGAATCTGGAAAACTATCCCATGGTGGAGAAGATCTTCCGCAAATCTGTGGAATTCTGCAATGACCATGATGTGTGGAAGCTGAATGTGGCCCACGTCCTCTTCATGCAGGAAAACAAGTACAAAGAGGCCATCAGCTTCTATGAGCCCATCGTCAAGAAGAACTACGACAACATCCTGAGCGTCAGCGCCATTGTCCTAGCCAACCTCTGTGTCTCCTACATCATGACAAGTCAGAATGAGGAAGCCGAGGAGCTGATGAGGAAGATTGAGAAGGAGGAAGAACAACTCTCCTATGGTGACCCAGACAAGAAAATCTACCACCTCTGCATTGTGAACTTGGTGATAGGAACACTCTACTGTGCCAAAGGGAACTATGACTTTGGTATCTCCAGGGTAATCAAGAGCCTGGAGCCTTACCATAAAAAGCTAGGAACTGATACGTGGTATTATGCCAAACGATGCTTCCTGTCCTTGCTAGAAAACATGTCAAAACACATGATCGTGCTTTGCGACACTGTTATTCAAGAATGTGTCCAGTTTCTAGAGCACTGTGAACTTTATGGCAGAAACATCCCTGCTGTTATAGAACAGCCTTTGGAGGAAGAGAGAATGCACACTGGAAAGAATACAGTCACATATGAGTCCAGACAGTTGAAAGCATTGATTTATGAGATCATAGGGTGGAATGTGTAGTAATATCCGTTAACGACTTTTTTTATAAAAGCTTTGTTATCTTGGCATTGTGTTTTATGTGTAAGCATTAGCATTTTCACACATTTTATAAGCTGTACCTTGTTTACATGTCTATTCAATTAGATACAGGTTTTCCTGATGAGAAACTTCACCAATGAACATAATAAACGATTCCAGAAACCTGTATTTCAGTTTTCAGAACTGAATGGAGGAAGGACCTTCTGAAAGAGCTGATTATATCTGCATTCTTTCATTGGTATTTCATTGTTTATTTTGTTTGTGAAGATCAATGCATCCATGGAGGAAATGCGTGGACTCAGAACCGTAGTTATCGTCCATTTGGGCTTTGGAGGGAGTTTTAGGGAATCTGTACCCTGCCTCTGTTTACCCTCACCATGATTTCATTTGTAGTGGAGAAGTTTTGCACCCTGGTCGATTTTAAAGATTTTGTTTTGTTTTGTGGGGTTTTAGGGGTTTTGTTTTTGTTTAGAAGAGAAGTAATGTTTGACAAATGTTTTAATGTTCTCAGTGGTTTTTCTTAGAAGATGCAAAATTCAATGTGAAATTTTATCCCTAAGTAAAAGTGTAGTCCTGTGGTTTGATGATAATAAATAATTGACAAATATCTGTTATTTTACTGTTCATAATTGACTATTGTCAATAATACAAGTGATTTTAAAAGTCAATATTTAATTCCAATACTTATGTAGCAAATTAGATATGTTATTGCTGGGGTTTCTTCTAATAGCATCTTGGGAAAGAGAAATATACTTTAGTTTTTTGACATTACTGAAGTCTCTTTTGAAATTGATTCCATTTAAATATTGCTATATGAAATGATATATTTTTAAATTATAACAAAACTATCCTGCACTATTTTTTTTTCATTTGTTTTACCAGTTTCATGGCCACAATCTTCCCAGTTAGTTCTCAGGGGAATCCCATGGGTTTTGCTCCTCATGCATTATATTTCCCACAAACATAAAGGACTTTTAATGGTGTTTTCCTCAGCCCTGTTGTCCTTTTGTTCTTAATAACGTCATTCTGTCGTAGAGAACATCAAAAACATTAGGTTTTGAAAGTTTTTAACCCACAAAACGAGCAAATTTTTGTGACCCAACAGCGTTGTACTGAGAAGTAAAGATTGTTGCTATAATGAAATACTTTTCTTCCCCAGAAGGAATGAATCATATGTAAAATGGAGTTGCATGTATATATGCGGTATGACATATATACATTCACACAATGATCGCTTTAGGTTGAGAAATACTAGCAGACATGTCAGAATATGGCTAAAGTTTTTTTTATAATTTATTGCATTTTATATTATTTGACCTGTTCCTGTTCGCTCAAGTTGTGATGATTTCATATCTCAAAGAAACACATTAAAATACTGCTTTATGTTCAGAAACTTGGCCGTTTTCATTGAGTGCAAAAACAGTCACAGTCTTTCCTAGACAGGCAACTTCCTTCTGTTACAAAACAATTTCCGGGATACGTTAGGAACCGTCTCAAGACTTCCGTTTCCGTTGGCTTGTTGCCCGGGGAACCAGAATACTCACCAATCTTGACAGTTATGGCGGGACTGAGCAGCTCGCAGATCCCCGACGGTGAGTTCACGGCCATGGTCTACGGGCTCATCCGCGACTCCCGCTACTCAGAGGCGGTGCAGCTGCTGGCCGCCGAGCTGCAGAGGAGCCCCCGCAGCCGCGCCGGGCTGTCGCTGCTGGCCTACTGCTACTACCGCCTGCAGGAGTTCGAGCTCGCTGCAGAGTGCTATGAGCAGCTGAGCCAGATGCACCCGGAACTCGAGCAGTACCGCCTCTACCAGGCCCAGGCGCTGTACAAGGCCTGCCTGTATCCCGAGGCCACGCGGGTCGCCTTCCTCCTGGACAACCCCACCTATCAGACTCGCGTCCTTCGTCTCCAGGCTGCTATCAAGTACAGCGAGGGCGACCTGCCAGGAGCCAGGAGCCTGGTGGAGCAGCTGCTGAGTGGGGAAGCTGGAGAAGACAGTGGAGGGGAGAATGACCCAGATGGTTTGGTCAACATGGGCTGTCTGCTCTACAAGGAGGGACACTATGAAGCTGCCTGTTCCAAGTTCTTTGCAGCCCTGCAGGCCTCTGGCTACCAGCCTGATGTATCTTACAATCTGGCTTTAGCTTGTTACAGCAACAGGCACTATGCCCCTGCTCTGAAGCATATTGCCAACATCATAGAGAGAGGCATCCGTCAGCACCCAGAGCTAGGTGTGGGCATGACCACCGAAGGCATTGATGTTAGAAGTGTTGGCAACACCGTAGTCCTTCACCAGACGGCACTGGTCGAAGCCTTCAACCTCAAGGCAGCCATAGAGTACCAACTGAGAAACTACGAGGCGGCCCAGGAAGCCCTCACTGACATGCCGCCCAGGGCAGAGGAAGAGTTGGACCCTGTGACCCTGCACAACCAGGCTCTGATGAACATGGATGCCAGACCTACGGAGGGGTTTGAGAAGCTCCAGTTCCTGCTGCAGCAGAACCCCTTTCCCCCGGAGACCTTCGGCAACCTGCTGCTGCTCTACTGTAAATATGAGTACTTTGACCTGGCAGCTGATGTCCTGGCAGAGAATGCCCATTTGACGTACAAGTTCCTCACGCCCTATCTCTATGACTTCTTGGATGCCATGATCACTTGCCAGACGGCTCCCGAAGAGGCTTTCATAAAGCTGGACGGGCTGGCTGGCATGCTGACTGAGCAGCTCAGGAGACTCACTAAGCAAGTTCAGGAAGCAAGACACAACAGAGATGATGAAATTGTCATAAAAGCCGTGAATGAATACGATGAAACTCTCGAGAAGTATATCCCTGTCCTGATGGCCCAGGCAAAAATCTACTGGAATCTGGAAAACTATCCCATGGTGGAGAAGATCTTCCGCAAATCTGTGGAATTCTGCAATGACCATGATGTGTGGAAGCTGAATGTGGCCCACGTCCTCTTCATGCAGGAAAACAAGTACAAAGAGGCCATCAGCTTCTATGAGCCCATTGTCAAGAAGAACTATGACAACATCCTGAGCGTCAGCGCCATTGTCCTAGCCAACCTCTGTGTCTCCTACATCATGACAAGTCAGAATGAGGAAGCCGAGGAGATGATGAGGAAGATTGAAAAGGAGGAAGAACAACTCTCCTATGGTGACCCAGACAAGAAAATCTACCACCTCTGCATTGTGAACTTGGTGATAGGAACACTCTACTGTGCCAAAGGGAACTATGACTTTGGTATCTCCAGGGTAATCAAGAGCCTGGAGCCTTACCATAAAAAGCTAGGAACTGATACGTGGTATTATGCCAAACGATGCTTCCTGTCCTTGCTAGAAAACATGTCAAAACACACGATCATGCTGAGGGACACTGTTATTCAAGAATGTGTCCAGTTTCTAGAGCACTGTGAAATTTTTGGCAGAAACATCCCTGCTGTTATAGAACAGCCTTTGGAGGAAGAGAGAATGCACATTGGGAAGAATACAGTCACGTATGAGTCCAGACAGTTAAAAGCGTTGATTTATGAGATCATAGGGTGGAATATGTAGTTACTTTTGAAAAGGTCATTAGACTTTTTCAAATCTATATTTTCCTTTTTTTTGTTTTCCTGTGCATTTTTATATTTTTTTCAGGTTTGACTCGGTATACTTAACACTTTATCAGTCTTCCACCTTTGTAGCCAGTGTGTGATATAGGTGCCGACATTCTTGCTGCTAGGCACCACCTACAGTTGCTGCAGCAACATCTCTGCAGAGGCCCAGCGCATTGAGTGTTTTGTCTTTGAGCTGTAAAGAGAACTTTGCCTCAGTTAGTAACTAGTATACCGTCTGAGGTGCCTGCCTTGGAGGCCCTGTAGCTGGGCAACAGCAAACCATCTCTCCATCAGTGAAGAGAAACAGAAGGCAGACTTTGTTCTCTTGGCAGACTTGCTACCCAATAAATTTAATTCTTAGCCATATGCCTCCAGTTTTTTTTTTTCTTTTGGTGATTGTTGGTTGGTTGGTCTCTTTGGGACCTTTGTTTCTGTTGTTGGAGTTATTTCACTTTCTGGACCCCATCAAAAGTGAAAGTCTAGTTTGGACCTGGTCTAAGTCTTCTTGAAAGTGTCAGTACTAAATAACAGAAACATTTTCCTGGGTTCTTTTCTGGTTATTTTTAGCCAGTGGTTCCATTTTTCTTCCATGATGTGCTTGGTTAGTTCTTAGGTTAATCAACATTTTATCATCTGTGCTTGGGGTTTTCCATAGTTGACTGCACTTCATAAATGTTTACAAATACTAAATATGGAAGTTCTTTTTAAAAGGTGTGTGCTTGTGTGTGTGTGTGTATGTGTGTGTGTGTAGGCATGTGGGTGCCATGATGTATTTGTAGAAGTGAAAAACTTTTAGGAGTGGCTTTCCCCTTTCTGCCCCAGGCAGCACTTTACCCATGGCCGCCTTGGAAGCTCAAGTTTAGAAGCTTTGCAATGTTTTTAGTTAAGAAGTGTTGAGCTGAAAATGAAAAAAAAGGGGGGGATAAATGCAGACTTCCTACAGCCTGTAGGTCTTAATTCTCTTGCTCCTGGGGTCTTACACTCCTTTCAGCTACTAGGTCCTTTCTACAGTTGCTTTGGCAGTAGCATCTATTTCAGTAAAATCCGTACAAAGGAAGCTTGCCTTCTTTTATAACCTGGAATGATAAGCCTGGTCAAAATGAAATACAGAACTGTATCTCAAATTAATATATTCTAGTAAATTGGCTTACAGAACATGTTTACCATTAAGGGGAATGTTGTAACTTACCGATTACTAAAAAAAAAAAAAAAAAAAAAAAAGTTTTTCTTACAACTCTAGCTATGAATGTATACAAGGCAGACCCTCTTTTCTGCTACTGTTATGCATAAACTATGTATTGTGTTAATATTTAGAAATAATAAAATTCTCTTAATTTCCTTTTTCAGTTGATCTAATGAATGCATTTTTTTTTATTGGAGACGGAGAGATTTAATCTTAATTAGTCCCAAAAATGATAAACTACCTTCTGGTTCAGTATTTTTATTGACAGAATATTATAGTGTGCATATCCACACATGCACAAACACACAATTATTCTTGAAGTAAATGGAGCCTTTCCCGCCTCTGAGGCCCCAGCTGCCGGTCTGCCCTGTATCTGGAGCTAGAGAAGCAGGTGAGGTGATGGAATAGAGATTTAGCCACCTGATATACTTCACAGCCCACCTTGGGTCCCCTTCACGTCCACATCTCAGCAGTTAATCAAATGTCTCCAGCCATTAACAGACCAGAAGTAATGGATCGCAGAGTGGAAATAACAGATGCCAGCGCCGTTTCTGTAACCCGCTCACCAAATCAGATCATCAGTACTTACACCCCCATTTCATTTAATACAAAAAAAGGGAATGCAGGCTCTCCAAAAGGACAAGGTCGCCTACAGCAGGAAGCCAGTCTCTGTTCCTGGAGTTTTCTCAAGCAGTGTTTTCTTTTCCTGCCTTCTAGGATTTATTTAGGAGATAGTGGTGTTTACTGCTGCAGAATGTATCACATGATAAATGAAAAAATCTGTCTTCCTTACCTGCCTCCCTTTCTCAGTTTATCTTCTGTTTGTTGGATACCGGGACAGCCCCGCTAGCTGCTCAAAGCACAGCCAGATGTAAGGACTGCACACCAACCTGTCTCAGTAGGTGCTGGGCGGATGAGCTCTGTGATCTCAAGGTGACTGGAAGTCCCTTCACCATGTGTCTCTAAGTTGAGGCAACATTTTTAGAGACAGTTACTGCAATCCCACTTGATTGGCAGGATACATGGAGTTTCATACTTGCCGTGATCTGCATCTTCTCCTTTCAAACATTCTCATGCCAGTAAGAAAACAGCGGCAGCTTTAAATGTGCAGACTTTTTAGACTGGAGATGCTCTGTGCCATCACAGGTTACATATAATAAAATCGAGAAGATGTTTGCTTTCTGTATCCATAAAAATCAGGGAGGGAAGCATAGGACTAGACATCGGCCAGAATGTAATTAACTTCTTATCGAAAGGATAGTTAATATTGTCTTTGGAATCAAGTCTCTGCAGGATGGTTAGACTTGAACCTGTCATTACTTGAGGTGATTTTGGTCCTAGATTGATCCACCACAGATTGAAATCCTTGTTGCAGCATCCCAATGTGTTTGAATTGGAATCATCTCCATAGGGAAAAATTACCAGAATTTAGAGGAATACGCTTCATAACAGAATTCCTGGGGAAACAGATGTGCATTTGCAGCAAGCAGAAAGCATTTGTGAATAAGAAGACCTCGCCAGCAGCCAGGCTGTAACTGTGATTGGGTGAACAAGTAAAAAGAGCCCATGTTCTCACCCCAAAGTGAAATTTGCATGCTCCAAAATTAAATGTGTCACAGTGACTAAATAAATTAGCTCAAAAGAATGAATGGCTAATGTGTGCCGTGCAAATAGGACACTTGCAAGACACAGCAGACGGCACCCACTGGTCTTCTATGAGCAGACATGGGGCTAAAGGTTTCACCAGCAATCATGACAACTGATATTTTTTTAAAAGTGCCCATGTCTGGTCCTATGCTCCTGTTGAAATTGTGAAATACCAGTAGGCCAATTTACTCTTTTCCTTGGACATTTTCTCAAATGTTTGTTTCTGCCTTTCTCTACAGACATATAATGCAAATAGACTAGACATTATTAATGTAATTCTTGCCTATATATAGTTACTGTACTTATATATAGTTTTACTATGTTAGTTAAAACCTTTGTTTTTATTTAGATAAAAAGGGGGAAATGTTGTGTGATATTTTGATTGTGTTCTGACAAATAAAGCTTGCTTGGAGTCAGAGGGTGGAGCTAGCCACTAGCTGACCATAGAAGTTTGGAGGACTGTAGAGAATGAGACAGGAAGTGGTATGTGGGGTGGGGAGGCACAGGGAGAAGGGTACAGAGAAGATCTTGGCCCTTTTGGTTGGAACCAGAGAGGTAGAAAGTTACTGTGGCTTCTCCCCTGTTTCTCTAATCTTTCAGGTTTTTACCCTGATACCTTACTCCCAATCTTTTATTGATAAGACTAATTAGATTAACAATTCACTTATCATCTCCTTTTGTGATTCTTTTTTTCTCTTTTATTCCACCTGGTACTGGGGACCAAACCCAGTGACTTCAGCATTCTTCCACTGAACTAAATTCCAAACCTTACCTCTTTTCTTAAAAACCACTTTTTTTCATGATCCTTATATCATGGATTTTCATCACAGTCTTCAGCCACCAAATATGTACAAACAGCTGTCAGGAACCCCCTGCCCCTCAAGGGGAGACTGAGAGAGTCACTCAGGGAGACCTTGAACTCCTTTGAGTGCTTGTCCAGCCTCTGCCCTTTGCAGTGTACACAATAAACCCATTAGCTTCTAAGAAGGGTGGGGGCAGGAGAGGAAAAAAGAAGGGAGAATGGAATGGAATGCTCCGCGGAAAGCCAGCTGATCCCACAATGTTTCCCATAAGTCTGGGGCTCTGGAAAACTTCACTTCTACCTGCAAAAGCCATTTGAGCCAAGCTCTTCACTGTTCAGGATGATGGTTGCTGGAGTTATTTGAGTTTGGGGTGGGGGTTAAGCACAAACCAAGACACAGAGGGACAGATACAAAGAGAGAACATGTTTTTGTAGAGGTGGAAAGATGCACATGCCAGGGTAAGCGCGGGTCACATGTATGTTAAGGACAGAGGACGACCTTGGGTGTCATTCCTCCTCAGACATCAGTCACCTTGGATTTTTGAGACAGAGTCTCTCACTGGCCTGGGGTTCACAAATTAGGCTGACTGTGCAGTGATTTGTGTGTCTCCAGCTCCCCAGCACTGGAATTACAGGCAGTGCCATCGTACCAGGCCCCACCTGGATGAAGCCCAGGCTCTCACGCCTGCACATCACGCACTTTGCTGAGCTGTCTCTCCAGCCCCGTTTTCTTAGGAAACACTTACATAGACATCAATAGGAAATTAAACCCAGGGCGTGGTCTCAACTAGATGGTCTCACACACATCTGTATATGAGCAGTACAAATAAGAGTTGGCCGGTTGTTTGGCTGTTTTTGGTTGTGAGCCTAGCCTTTAACGGCTAAGCCATCTCTCCAGCCCTGTTTGGCTGTTTTTATTTATTTATTTTTTAAATATTTATTTATTTATTTATTATGTATACAATATTCTGTCTGTGTGTATGTCTGCAGGCCAGAAGAGGGCACCAGACCTCATTACAGATGGTTGTGAGCCACCATGTGGTTGCTGGGAATTGAACTCAGGACCTTTAGGAAGAGCAGGCAATGCTCTTAACCACTGAGTCATCTCTCCAGCCCTTGGCTGTTTTTAAAAACAAGAGAGAACAGGAAGTTAAGAGGGATGCAAAGGTAAGGGATGGATCTGGGAAGCATTAGGGGAAAGAGTGAGGACAAATGTGATCAAAACATGTATGACATTCTCAAGAATTAATTTAAAAAATTCTATTTTTAAGAAAGAAAGAAAATGAGACTGACTTACTCAAATGAACAACCCCTAAATCTAAAGTTTGCTCACTTTATTTTGGGAAAAACACAAGATAAATAGTAACACCTATACTACCCGTGGTTTGTATGCAAAAACATCGGTACAGAGTCTGCATTTCCTCCGCACCCGTGTACGGCTTTTACAGGCAAATCTCAGAAATAAACAGAATGAAAACGCAAACAGCAGCAGCGTGAATTCATGTGCAGTAAACCTCCAGGTTGAGACGAAGCAACCTAATCTCCGCAAGAAAAACTAATCTTCAGAAGGCATTATTTCAGTTTTGTCTCTTGCTCTTTCAAGCTTCTCAAAGAATGAAGCCTTCAGTTCTTCCTGACAGTTCCCCTCAGCACTATGTCCCACTCACCTGGCCTAGCCCCGCATCCTCCTCACCTGGTTCAGGCCCACATCCCACTTACCCTGCCAAGCGCTGCATCCCACTCACCCCTACCAGGCCCCCATCCCCCTCACCTCGCCCAGCCCCGCATCCCACTCACAGGGCCCAACTTATCCTGAACTGTTGACTTAATCCATTCTCTAAAAGAAGAACACAAGAAATTCAAATTCAAAACAGGTGGTCCTTGTCAGATCATTTGAGTTACTCTACAGGAAAGAATGGCTGTTTAGAGACAGACTTCATCGACTGCTACTGCTGTCTTGCCACTTACACACATATACACACACACATGCACGTGCACACGCAGGCACGCACACATCAAAGCCATCCTTGTATAAAATCTAAAATTCTGGTTGCAGATCTCCTAGCTGGTGTCGTTTCCAAAGCACCGTGCAGCCTGTGATAGTCACAGTGGGAACCCGCCTCTCTGTGGGGTCTCCATCTGCTTCCTGTCAGAGAGAGCCTCCTTGGGGAACCACGGTAAATGTGGAGCACCCACTGCTCCCCCATGGGGTCCAGAGTCTTTTATAATAATCTTTTTTAGGATTAGCGGCTGTTAAACTGGAGCTTGCTTAATTTTCTCCCGAGAAAGGAGGTTTGGAGGATTCCAAAGCTGCAGTTTGGTTTTCGTCTGTGTCTGGATGGATCATCATGTTATTTTAGGAAAAAGCAAACTCAGAATAAACACACAAAGCCACTGTATCCTAAGTACTATGCAAACTTTCCCAAATGAAAATTAGTTAGTGGAATTCCTCCCTTGGTGAGAAGAGCTTGTAATTCATGCAGGAGGTTCATGACTATAAAAGTTGCATTCTAAAGCAAATATTTCTGAGCTCTTGTGATCCAAAGGGGGTTTTTATATTAATCTGTTTTTTGTTTTTGTTTTTAATTTTTACAACTGTGCCCAAAGGCTATTTATTGCCTGCTCATTGAGGGTCCACAGACATGGTCCAATCGTTAAGCAGAGAGCCCACAACACAAGGAGAGGTTTCACTGACCTTCTGTGGGGCAGTTTTGAACACACACTTGGCTGTGAATAACTAGAGTTTCATGGTGGTGAAGGCTGGAGATAGTGACGAACTGAAAATTGAGTGTATGAATCCAGCAGAAATGGACAATGGCCATCTTTATGACCACAGAAACGAAGCCTGGACTAGTCTCCTAGGAACGTTTAACAAGAGAGAAGACTTCCTAAATTCAGACAGGCACACACGTGCACACACACACATGCACACAAAAATAACAAATCCTAAAAACAATGAAAAGGTTTTCTGACCGCTCTAGTCATAAAGCACAAACATGAATTCCGCTACCTCCTCCGTTCTATCTGAAGTGTGCCACACACAAGAGCAGAGAGGGATCTCATTGGCACATGGACGAACTTTATAATATGATGCGTGAGCTGTGTATATGTACACATACAGAAACATACGACATGCCATGTTTAATGTGACATATGCTATGTCAAGCTTTGTGGTTCTATTGCTTAGGATGGGGCTTTATTGGAGAAAATCCATAAATAGTAACAGAGTGTTCTTGGTTTTGACAGCACCTCGGAGATTCCTGAGTGACTGTGGTTGCCAAGACCTCGGCTTAGGTGACCAGAACACAGAATTTCCAGGGAGCATCTGTGGGATGCTGCAGTCTTTGCTGAATGAAGACATTATTTTTATCTGTTAGTGGGTATTTGTCAAGGCCTTCTCTTTGCAGAAAAAAAAAAAGCCCACACTTTGCCATCGATGGCCAAATGCACTTGAGTGTTCCCTGCTAGATTTATGGGAGAATGGTTGAAACCTCCAAACTTCTATCCTGAACTGCAAAGTTGAGAGATAGAGAGTCGTTCACATTTTCTTATAATTCTGGTCCTTGATGATCCAGTGGGGGCGGTTTGTTGTTGTTGTTACTGTTCGGTTTGATTTTGGGGTGTCCATCCCCGATTCATCAAACGCACCAAATTGGACTATCTGGTGGATTACAAATTCCACCAGTAGAGGGGACCTCAATGTTTCAAAACTCACAAGAAAGGGCTGAAGAGCCGCTCCAGGGAACAGGCTTGACACCCCATCCTTCTCTCTCGGAGGAGTGACTTTAAAATGAACCTGCAAGCTTTGGCATCAGTCTGGCAAGGGTGTGGTAGTCACAGCTCAGGGCTCAGCTTTCAGAAGGATCTGGCTGACCACAGTACAGATCTCGAGAAAACAGGGAATGCCCGATGATGGAGACAATTTTTAAACCTCTGCGGCAGCTGTGGGCTGACCGGGTGGGCACCCACTGTGTGCATCCTGTGTGTTTAGGGTTGGGAAGCTTGGCCTTAGAGATCGTGAGTTCTAGCTCTCACTTCCCACAAAGGAGCAGTAAACTCTGAAAAATCTGACCCACAGAAAGTTACTGATGTGGGGACAAGGCTATGAGGTCTGTGTGGAAATGCCATCAACAGCCTAGTTAATGTGCCCTGGGAGCTGGATGACATCGGGCAGATCATCTCTTCCAGCGTCCCTTTTCCCATGAACAAAGACACAGCAAAAGGTAACCGAGTGCTGTCTGGCTTGTGGAGCTTGTCACAAGTGGACAAGGGTGACCTTGTCACAAGTGGACAAGGGCGATCTTGCCCTCTCTCCTTGCAGTCAGTTCTCAGGCCTGTTGCTTTAATTCCTTCATCCTCTTTACATGGAAAAGTGTGGTTCGCGTTTATGAGTGCAGCACGGATCACAATTCAGCCGTACCATAACGAAGATGTGTATCCATCATCACCATGTGTCCGTCACGAACACAGTTATCAGAAAGACAGTCCAGGGGAGCAAGAGCCTGCGTGGAAGTGGGAACACGTGTAGGATCTGCCTTTTCTTTCTCTTCCTTCCTTCCCTCCCTCCCTCCCTCCCTCCCTCCCTCCCTCCCTCCTTCCTTCCTTCCTTCCTTTCTTTAAGAGCTTTTTTTTTTTTGGCTCAGTTGGAGGCTACACACAGTTTATCACAGCTGAGACCCACCCCCCTCGCTGCAGGAGCTTGAGGGAGCTGATTACATCATGCACCTTGGACAGCTGGCAAGATGGCACAGCAAATGAAGGGCTTCCCATGCATACCTAAAGACCAAATGCAACACCCAAAAGCCAAGGGAGAAGGGGAGAACTGACTTCCAAAAGTTGTCCTTCATATTCCCACTCCCCTGTGCTTTTACTCTCTCTCTCTCTTTCTTTCTCTCTCTCTGTCCAAAGTAAAAATAACAAATAGTGTAAAAAAGTAAACATAAACTTGTAAACAGGCAGCATGGTTCATGCCAGTCATCTCAGCACTCAAGAAGCTGTGACAGGACAATCACTGAGAACGTGGAACCGGGCTGGGCTACATAGTGGATAGGGTGTGTGTCCCTGTTTCAAATCAAACGTGTGAACAAAACCAAAGTACGTAAAGGTTCTGTAACAGTGCTGACAAACATAATTCAAGAGGATAAAAAGAAGGAAGCAGAGTTAAACTTGCAGCCACAGCCAAAGATTTTCAGAGGTTGATGGGGTACCATCCCTGCACGGGCCCCACCCCAGGTGCACACTGCAGTCAGGAACAAAGCTCCCCACATTCCAGGATATTGAATTTGGGCTCAGGGAAAGCCAGACATCATGTAATCATGGTTTGGAATTACAGTGTCTAATAAAAGCCCACAAACTTGCCAATTTTTTTTTTTAATCAATTACAAAGCTCTGTGTTTGGAAGAAGGTAGGATGGGAAAGAAACTGAATGTGGGAGAAACCTCTGTACCAGGTCACGTATCTCCAGGGCAGGCGCAGACAAGGGCAGGACTGTCATCCAAGGAAAAGACCCATTTGAAGGGAAGGAAAAAAAAAGAGCGAGCGTGTAGACACCCCTTGTTCAGACGGGTGCATGTTTGGTTTAATCCACTCCTAGCACTGTTGTTAAATCCCTAATAACTAGGAACAAGCGACCACGCCTTTATACCCTATATAAACAAACTGTGCAGGGTTCCAACCATTATGCAACTAGCCATTTCTGTGAGTCTGTGTGCCTTTCCGCGGAGCCTGGTGGCCCGTGGTTAATCCTCTTAGCATGCCTGGCTATGGCTGACTGAGCTGAGGGTCTTCCCCTGTAGCCCATACTGCAGACTGTATGTCTTTCTTGCAGGTTGGGCCTCTTTTAAAATGCAGGTAGGTGTCTGTGCCTTATACACACACACACACACACAGACACACACACACACACCAGCACGTCTTTTGTCTTTTCCCTAAAATCTAGAGCTGTAGGTGCTAAGAATTAATAATTTTAGGATTAACATGAAAAGATTACGTGGAACAAAGATAAGCTTAATCTTATGCTCTTGAGTACACATGTGCCTCGTAAGCCTTACATGGGTGGCCAAAGTGATCTCTGGTGTTTTTACTTCATTTTGTACAAATTTCTCTGGACCTTCATACTTGATATTTCATGAATTAGGATGTGATGTAGACACCAAAGGCCACTGTATGAGAGAGGGGGCAGAGGATGGTGGGTGGGAGGAGAGAGAGAGAGAGAGAGAGAGAGAGAGAGAGAGAGAGAGAGAGAGAGAGAACGTGTGCCGCACTACTTACGTTGAGGTCAGAAGATAACCTAGGGTGTTGGTCTTGCCTCCTTCCTGCTTTGTCTCTTGTTCATGCATGCATATGCCAGGCTAGCTGGTTGGACATGCTCCTGCCTGTCTCCCATCTTCCCACAGAGGTGCTGACTTGACACACATGTGTACTATGGCACCCAGCTTTATGTGGGTCCTGAGGTACAAACTCAGGTCTTCAAGTTTGCACAGCAAATGCTTTAGCGCCCACTGAGCCGTCATCTCCCCAGCTCCTGAAAGGGGTCACTTTGAAAGGATAAAATACAATATAACTACATAATGAGTCATTTCTACAGCCCCAAGCCCATGGACCACAGCAAGAATGAGCAACCTTGCCAACACATGCCCTCGCACAAGAGCAAGGGCAGAAGGACCCTTAAAGGATAAGTAGTAGTCCTTAATAGTCCGGCAGCCTTCCTCTCCCAAAGTTATCTCCTAAGACAGAGCAGACAAGAAACCAACATGGTCCCTACACGAAGTCAGGACTGAGGGCTTCAAGGAGGAGAGGAGGAGGGACAGAAGAAAAAAGGGGGGAAGGGAAAGGTTCCTTGTGAACTGGGGAAAGACTCATCATTGCTGACAATCACAGCGGTCATTGGACAGGAAGGCCAGCACAGTCCAAGAAGGGAAGGTGTATCATGTCTGCACTCACCTGGAGGAGATACAGGACACACCCAAAACAATATGTAAATCAATTATAAAGTCTCTTGTCTGTTTTATAACCCAAAAATGTCTTCCCAAGGACATAGGGGCCATGGCTTGGAACACAATCTTCAAAGAAGAAACCGTCCCTCTCACGTGTGAGCTGCGTACCCTATCCTGTGGGATGACGGGAGCCCGACTCCACTGGCATCCAAACTGTAAAACTACCATCTGTTGAGAAGACACGAGAAGGTGGCGGAAGTCACTTCAAAGAGATGGCTCCATCTCCCTTTCACCCCACTGTTTAAGAATCCTCTGCCCTGTTTCAACAGAGTTGAATTCAGACCGAGTGCTGGCCTCTTTCATCAACTGCAACAGCCTTTTCATGCCTGCTTAACTTTGCCTGGTGCCAGTCTTGTGCTGGCATCAATACCGTAAATACATCGATGCCAAGATGTGTTGCATTCCCGCAATCCCTGTTTTATAAAACCATGACTAAATCACATTAGGCAATGTGCCTGTTATTGTGTGCATCTTCCTGGGTTTGGGGAAGGCACGTCTGAGTTCAGGTCGACAGTGGGGAAAAGGAAGCATTGTCGGGAAGAAGGAAGAGGGTAGCTGGAGCTGCCCTCTGCGGGTTTACTGAGTTTCCTCCTCCAAAACCTGATAGAGTCCTTCGCTCAGCTCACATCGGGCACTGTCTGAGGCATTTTACTAATATGATCTCAATGAACTAAAAAAAACTCTTTGGAACAGCTTTGGTGTTGTTATCATTTTGTTTTATTAATAGCCCAGTGTTTTCAGGCAAGGCACATCTCTTCCATCATGGACAGCTTGACTTGACTTGCTCAAGCTCACACAACTGTTGAGCATAGGATGCTGGCGTTTGGTTCTGGTGCCAATCATACTACTAGATTTCACCATAAGAACAGAAGAATACTGGAGCGAGTCTTTCTCCGTCCAGTCAGCTCCCAAATAACAGCACAGAGACTTATTAATTATGAAAACTCAGCCTTAACTGAGCTCTTATAACTTAAATTAACCCATTTATATTAATCTATGTTTTGCCTCATGGCTTTTTACCTTTCATTCTGTTTGTCCAGCTCCCTCAGTGTCTCGTTGGCATCTCTCTCACACCTAGCATCAATCCGAATTCCTCTCTTTTTTCCCCCAGAAATCCCGCCTATCTCTCCTGCCTCCCTATTGGCCATTCAGCTTTTCATTACACCCCTCACAGCAGCACACCTTCACAAAGTGTACAAATATCCCACAACAGAACATCAAGGTGTGGAGACAGGCCCCAGCAGATCTACTCAGGTATCCGGGTCTAAAGTCTCTACCAGGGAGGGATTTCCTTTTTCAGAGCTAAGAGCCCACCGCATCTGCAGCATCACCATGCAGTCTTTCATCTCACAGACTTGGACAGGCGCATTTGGTTCCTCTCCCACTGGCTCCCCAGGTCAGAGGAGATTTCCATACAAAGCCACGTCAGAGCTTTCCTGTAAGTCTTCTGACTGTGAGCCCAAACCCAGAGGCTCCCAGAGAAGAACCTGTTTCTCTGCAGTGTGCCACGGTGACAGTCTCTGAGAGCAAATAGTGGGTCATTTTCTCTGTGCAAGGTGCCCTTGGCTGAACTGGCAGTTGTGACAGCCCTTGCCTAGTGGATCCTGAACCCAACAGGCCCAGCACCTGTTCGGCTCCCTGCTTGCTCCTTCCACTCTTTCCAACTTTCTTCACTCCCCTACTGTTTTAAAAGGAAAAGACCCAGCCAGGTGGTGGTGGTGCACATCTTTAATCCCAGCACTTAGGAGGCAGAGGCAGGTGGATCTCTGTGAGTTTGAGGCCAGCCTGTCTACAGAGTGAGTTCCAGGACAGCCAAGGATACATAGAAAAACCCTGTCTCAAAAAGCCAAAAAGAAGAAGGAGGAGGAGGAGAAGAAGAAGAAGAAGAAGAAGAGGAGGAGGAGAAGGAGAAAGGGAGAAAGGAAGGAAGAAAGAGAGAGAGAGAGAGAGAGAGAGAAGACCCACGACCGAGCCACCACTGCTTGCACAACAAAAGAAAGAAAGCCAAATGGAATTGCACATGAATGTAAGCCATGGCTACTTCCCTGGGATCTCCAAGTTCCCAGAAGAGTTACAAAGGTGTTGTACATGGACAGCTTCAGTCCAGGCGTAAGGAGACGAAGCCAGACAGGCACTCCCAGTGGGCAGCATCATTCTCCGGGACTCCCTTTCTCCATCTTTGGAAAGCCAACCCTGTATCTGCGCCTTGCAGCCCCCCAGGGCTGTTAGAAAGCTCAAATGAAATAACGTCTGTAAAGCACTTAGTAAACTGTAAAACGCCTTACAAATGTAAGGGATTCCTATAAACCGCAATACAGCGATGCTTTATGCTTTTATAGAGCTGCTGGCTGGAGCTGCAGGAAGGGGAATCCCTCTGGTGATTTGGATTTTGGAAACAGGAGGGCTTGGGCCAGCCTGCTTGCCAGGTCCTGGCACCAGCTGTTTATTCCATCTCACTCAGCACCGCACATATGGCCGCAGCGGGCCTCCTGCAGAGCTGACAATGTGCCCCACTGAGTCTGAGCTCAGCCAGCAAGGAGTCTTCACTCCGCCCTGGTGGTGTCTGACTAGCCAAGTCTAACACCTAGGGAACAGAGACCTCAACGCCTTGCATTTCCCCGCCGAAGCGTTTGAGCTGGTTTTCTGTTGGTTTTGTAGATGAGAATTTCCCCTCCTTAGCAACCAGAACTATTCAGATTCTCACTATAAAAAACCTGCCTGTGAGCAACCTGAAAACCCCGGATGTTGCTCTCTTAGAGCTTTGCTGGGATTGTAAAGGCAATGACAGAAATGTCTGCCCAGGGCCTGGGCTTGCACCAGCTCCAAAGACACTGTGGGCCGCAGGCAACGAGGCAACACCAACCCACACTGGCAACAGAGTGGGCCCCTGAGGACTCTCCTTGGTGCTGTGGTCAAGCCCGCGACGGATGCTCCCAAACACCAAAGCGCAGCGGCCTCCTGTCCACTACCTCTCACCGCTCCCTGAGATCATTTTGTGTCCAAGCACTACTCCTGGCTTGTAAATGTCACGAGGAATTATGAACATTTGTGGGAAAGAAACAGTTTGACTAATTTCCTGTTCAACAAAGCAAACACACCACCCCGCGTATTCAGGATCTGGTGCTGACAGCCAGGTTGTGGCAAGCTTCAAGGTTATAGGATCATAAATGGGATTAGATAAGCCAGACAGTGTGGCTCGGGCCCTAGCGCTCTCAAAGTATGAAAATTCCACTGGGAAACGGACAAATAGTCTTGAAGGGAGAGTAAGCGCTAGCAAACCCACAAAGAGAAAAGAGTAAGTACTGCTAAGGTGGTCATGGGGACTCAGTCGCCTGGGGAGGGGGTGTTTCTAGAAGACACATTAGAATGAAGAAACATTTTAAAATGCAAGACAGAAGCAGGTCATGATATAAAACACAGAATCTTTCCATTTGAGTCAAGTGTGGCCCATCAAGTTTTCAAAAGAAAAAGATGAAGAAAAGGCACGGAAGAGAGCCGAACTGATGGCAAGAACCGGGACTTCCAGAGAGCAGAATGCATTGCGCCACATGGCTGCCTTTGCATTTTAAATTATGTTTCTTTTTTAATTGACCAGATTAATTATCCCCACCTTGCCACTTGGCAGGTAGGGTCACGGTTCCCTTTCACCGCATTAGTGAACCTATTCACGCTTCCTCCGTGTAATTACGGCTGTGAGTTACAGGTCACACTCCGAAACTGGCTTAGTGGACGACCAGCTTAGTCTTTATTAAAGAAAATCTGTGACGTCGGGCATTCCTCACTGTCAGAGGGGAGTGGTGACTTCATTCCTTTTGTTTTGTCCAGGAGAAATACAGACTTGTGAAGGTGACAGCATCAGTAGATCCTTACAAAGCAGCTGACAGATTCGTGTTCAAGACTCTCTATTAGCCGGGCGGTGGTAGCGCACACCTTTAATCCCAGCACTTGGGAGGCAGAGGCAGGCGGATCTCTGTGAGTTCGAGACCAGCCTGGTCTACAAGAGCTAGTTCCAGGACAGGCTCCAAAGCCACAGAGAAACCCTGTCTTGAAAAACCAAAAAAAAAAAAAAAAAAAAGACTCTCTATTGCCATGAAAATCCTGGCCAAGTTCTTTCGTGAGCTATTTGAAAAGAAATAGTTTTGGAGATGCTGTTAAGTTAATTGAGAAAAATATATTGCCATCTTTCATTATCTTTGTTTCTAGGCCATTCAGGAAACCCTGAAGACATTAAAAGGTACTCAGTACTTGGACTAACAGCAGCTAAACGCAGCAGAGAAGGTTTGGTCTGTGGGGTCTACAGCCCCCAAGAGAGCAAGTTTTAAGAAAAAGCCAAACCAAAACTGTCATCTGAAACATTTGGTTTCGTTCAGGAGTTCTGGATCTCAAGTTGACTCCCAGTGTTAAAACATTTCATCTCTCCAGCACCTGAATGGGATTTGTCCTGTAAAAATGAGTCTGGCAGGAAGGCCTGAGCATGGGAGAAACTGACAGATATTTCCACACCGCTCATGTTTGCTTGGCATGGTGGCACACACCCATACACCTGGCCTGTTCAAGGTGGCCCTGGGCTGCAAAGACCCTGTTTGTGTAGTAGGAGCTGCGGGCCTCTTCCCACAGCCCGGCTCCCGCATGGTTAGCTTTATACCCAAAATAACAACACACGCATGGTATTCTTTTAAACACTGCTTGACCCATTTCTGTTCATATGTGTAGCACCCAAGGTGCGCTTACCAGGAAGATTCTAGCCTACATCCATCCTGGGTTGGAGTTTCATCACGTCCGCTCTGGAGAGGAGAGCATGGCGTCTGTCTCTGAGAGGAGCTGCCTTGCATCTGAGCTCACTTCCTCTTCCTCCCAGCATTCTATTCTGTTTACTCCACCTATCTAAATTCTGCCCTATCAGATGGGCCAAGGCAGTTTCTTTATTAGCCAATGACCTTCCTCCATCATTTCCCCTTTTTCTGTTTAAACAAAAAGGAAAGGCTCTAACATAGCAAAATTACATATAGCAAAACAGTTATCAAGTAAGAATTACAGTTACAATATTTACATCTATTTTATCTTTATCATAACTAAAGAAAACTATAACTATCTATCTATTCTTCAACTCTATCAAAGACTCCAGAAGGATATAATATTACCTAAGCAAACAAGAAATAAGCAACTTCTAAACTCTAGAAATGACAGAGACATCTCGCTGCCTTGACAGTCACCCAAAGTTTCTCTGTACCGTTGGGGCATCCATCTTCGGCCTAAAGGCCCACAGTTTCCAGCACACATTTCCATGAAGCAGGAAATTTCAAAGTCAGTTCAGTCACTATCTGCTGTGTCCTGCAGAATGTCTCGCAGACTCCTTCATGAATCAGGAACCCTGAAAGATCATCTCACCTTAGGCAAGTTCAGTAGTCCTCTCTCTGTGGGTTCTCTGTGTCCAGTTTATGCAACAGTCCAGGCAAGAGCAGTTTCTTGCCCAAATGGCTATCAAACTCCATAAGGTGCCTCTTCGATGCCTATCTTCTTCTTGAAGTAGATTGGTGCTGCCAGGAGCAGACGTGTCTCATTGTCATGAAAAACCCTAAGTTATTAAAACATTTAAAATACCATATTCTCTAGCCTTTGAAAGATATGATGAATGCCTAGCTGAAATATATGCATGCACATCTAGAAAATCTAACTAACATGACTACAAACTTGACTATTACTGATAATTATCCATTAACAACCTATATACATTACATTTTTAAGTGAACTACACAATCACAATACCTTAATCAATATCAGAAATACATATACATATAATAAAATTGACCTTAAATTAATATCAGTAAACCAAGATTCATATCAATGTAAATTATTCACATCTATATGTTTGGACGAGGCAGAGTGGCGTGAGTTTGAATAGGAGCTCAAAGAGCGGAGGCAGCCCTGCCTGCCTCGCCGCTTGTCACGTGGTTCAGGGTTCAGTCCTCCCCTATTGAAAGGGAAATCGCCAATGGAGCCAGGCTCTGGGCACAGTGCAGAGGCTGGACTTTGAGGTGGAGCTTTTACAAAATAAAGCCCGAGTAAATAAGATCCCAAATCCTAAGTCCAGGCATCTCTGTGAAGGTCTATGAAGCACCCAGCTGGCAGTGGGAGTGGCCCCAGCTGACCTCACCCTCGCCATGACTCTGCCTTGATGATTAAACCTGAGTCCGGCAGAATCTTTGGACCACTTGAGTTATCAATTTCTCTCTCCATAAATTCCATTAGAAATGGTCATTTCAAGAAAGAGAAGTGACACTTTTGACTCCTTAAAATAATCACATTGCTCCTTTACCCTAGACATACATCCAATCTTGGTAAGGCAGCCATTTCCACGTCCTCCTGCAATGGGGCATGGCGGGCAGATGTAGACAGATCTCTGCTAGCATCTGCTTTTTCGTGTACCATCATTAGGACCTTGAATAAGTTATTAGACACCTGAGGATTCTAGCTATCTCATCTGCTTACCCATTCTGTTACCCAGAAACATATCACCACTGTTTTATGTTCAAAGCTTGGAATTACTGGGTTTTCATTCACATACATGGAAGTGGGTTTTGTTCTGTAAAGAAAGCCTCCACTGGCACAGTAAACCCCATTCAAGACCAGACAGAAAGGGCTAAAAGGCTCCAGCCCTGCGTGAGCTCCAGATGGCTAGCAGCTCTGAGCAGTTATATCTACTGTCCACCTCTGGCCCTCAGCCTGATGGTAAGGGGAGCTCTGGCTCATCATCAGACAGCTGTTAGCACATCTGTCTAGATAGAATTTAGTAGAGTCGATCTGGGAGCCAGCCTGAACTGCTTCCTCTTCCTTGAAGCTTTGGGCTTCGCCTAGACATATATCAGGACTCAGGTTAAAGGCCTGGTAGATTGCCACACAGCCCACTGATCTGGAACGCAACCCGAGGAAGAGGCAGAGGAATACAACCATGCTCAGTGTTGATCTCCAGACCCTCAAACACCCAGAAACACCAAATTCTCAGCTTTATGTTCACTGACAAGAGCGGTATTGTGGTGTTGAGTGCTCATGGAACAACACCCGGAACTGGAACTGGCCTATGTGTACCTGACCTCCGAGGGTACCTGCCCCTCTCCCATCTGAGATATGAAGATGATTAACCAGAAGCATGTCCATTAGACAGCCACCATCCTGCAGGGTTTGACCATTATTACCTGGCATACATTAACTCCACTTCATGAATTCAGATCTTTGAGGATACCTACCTGGTTTGAGGAAGAACATCTAAGGCCGCCTTCAAAAAATGTTCGCTGAGATGAAATGCATAAGATAAATAGATTACATGCCAGAGCTAGAAAATGTGAAATACCTCTAGTTCCGACCAAGGGGCCCGCGGAGGTGTGTGCGGTTTCCACTGCTATCCCGATGCAGTGGGCGTCTCTAGGGACCCGTTACGTTTATTGTTAAAATATTTATTTTGCTCACCAGGCTTCCTCCAAAATGCATGTGGTCCCCTGGAAGGAGTTACTGTTGCCTTTGAGGCTGCTTCACATCGCCAAGTCAAATGATGGCTGTGGGCACAGGTGGTCTTAAAGAAGGTGAGAAGTCCTGTTCTTTAAAGCTTGAAGGCAGAGGTGGGGGAGAGGAAGAGGAAAAAGCAGAGAGCTAAGAACTGATTCAGCTGCCAACAGATGTTCTACCGTGGCTCCTGGTCGCCAGAGAAACTGATGGAGGTGAGGTTTTTAAGTGGCTACAGACATCCCTAAATGTGACAAGGGGGGACATTCGGTATAGCCCCAAACCATTGCCAGAGGCCCGCTCCAGGGCCCCAGACTGGGTCTACCCCCATCGGGCAAGTCACCTCTTCATGGCCTGGAAGATGGCTCTGATGGCCACGTCCATCTGGCAGAAATGACAAGGTGGTGAGCTGTCGGGCCAGCTGCTATTAAAGGTTCTTTGTAATCTCCTGGCACTGGCAGCACCGGCTGAAAGGCTCTCCAGGCTGCCCTGGCACTCAGGCCTGGCACTTCAGAGTAGCTCTGTCTGCAGAGCCTAGGTAATGGCACCTCAGAAAACAATGTGGAGAAAGCTAATGCCATGTTGGCGAAGCTCACCCGAGGCCAGCTCCATCTGTCCCTACCTCTCTTTATAGATTTCTACTTTCTATTTCTCTTTAGAAGTCAGAGTCTTTGGTAGCCTTTCTGTGCCCTCACTGGGAAAATACCATGGATGGCAACACCCACTTTCAGTCTGACAGTGGGCAAGGCATCTGAACCAGGTCCCGGAAGAATCCTCAGCTAAGGCTAGGATAGAGGATGGCGTCTTGACTTAAGGAGATACAACCTACTTGTTTGCCTCAAAGGAGCACTGAGATCGGCACAGATCATGTGGTGTTCATCTTGGGGCAGGAGGAGTCATGTTACATCTGCTCTGAAGCCCAAAGTGACCTTGGAACTTGGGCCCCAGCTAGGGGGTGCCTTAGTTGTAAGCAATAGGAAGCAAGTCCATTAAGTACTGAAAGGATATAGCGTAGCTCAAAATATCAAAAGAAAGACTGAGTACTTTAGCCTGAGAAAGAGTTGAAACAGGAGGTATTGTACACAATTAGCACAACCAAAGCCATGTTAGGACACCAAGGCATCATTCTGACCTAAGAACCTACCATGTAGACCCTAACACACCTACCAACATGAAAACAAAGACCTAGTCCATCGTATTCCACGGTTATGAAAAGATCCCTAAATGTCCTAACCTTGCTTTTTGATTTCTGTAGTTTCACATATTGCTGTTATATATAGCTAATTAAAGCATGCCAACCAGGGTATGGTTTTTGTACATCAAAAGCCAAAATAGTAAGATTTTCAGCTACACAATTTGGGCAAGTTCCCTGGGTAGCCTGCTGACTGGTGAATAAAGACTATGGCTTAATTCTGGGTGCTTTCTGAAGAGTTACCTAACAACAGTTTGGGATCAAGAAGACCAGTCACGAAGTAGAGACTGAATCCTTTAAATTCTAGATGATTTTCCATCCCAATATCAACCACTCAGGACTCCTGGTAAACCTAACTGACTGTATTTACATCAAATGAGCCAAGCAAAGCTGATCACATTGGCTTAGTTTGATTGACAGGCACATCCTGACTTTACAGAGCAAGGGGTGGGAAAGACGTTTCCAAAATATGACAGGCGTCAGTCCTCCAGAGAAGAGAACCCTTTCTTCAGGGCCATGTTCGCTCTTACTTGTCAACAATCAGATTCTACCATGAGGAAAATGACAGCTCTCAAAAATGTCAAAGACAGGTGAGGATCCTGATGTCAGCAGTTGAATGAATTATGAAAGGGAGACCTGGAGCTGTTCTCTATTACCTTGAAAACTTAATAAAGGAATTACAGCATTCACCCAAGCCAAAAGCTTAGACGTCACCCACAAACCTCCACTGTTTTCCCTCTTCCCCCCTAAATCAAATTGGAAACAGGTTTTCTTCTGTCTTACATCTTGGTCTGACTACCAAGGCCCCAGCTTTTCAGCTGTCTAGACCACAGTTGCTCAGCAAGTCTCCCTGGTTACAGGTTTTCCCACCGGGGCTTCCCACCCTGCCACTGAAGGGATCTGTTGGGAACCTAAATGTTTCTGTAATGTAGAAGAACCTTGCACGCAGACAGGGTCTGAGGCTCGCTGTCCTAGCCTTCGTCGAGTTTCCCCTCCTTCAGAGTGTTCACCTGAAGTCTTCCACCTACACAACTGCAGCAAAGACGCAGGAAAACAAGTAGCCCCCGCATTCAGTGCTGTGTGATGATTAAATTCTCCTCCCCTTCTTCTTCCCCAGACATCAGACATTAACAGTCCAACCTCCCAGGCTACAGCATATGAAGACATGTTTTCTATGGAGATAATAAGACCAAAGGAGGTCATTGCAGTGGGGATCTAATGCAATATAGCTAGTGTCCTTGTATGAAGACAGCAGAACTTACTACCTGCTGCAGAAAGTCACAGAGAGGTGACTATCTACAAACCGCGAAGACTGCCCTTCCCAGCACTGTCCTTCGGGCCTGCAGCAAGAGCACAATGGTAGAGAGCGATTCATGCACATGAGGCCCCGGGTTCAACCCGCAACACTGCAAAACCAAAACAAATAACCAAAACCTGCTCTTGCATTTTCTCCTCTGCTGGCACTGGGAACCCAGTGGGTACAGGCAAGCAGAGGGAAGTTAATAAGCTACACACAGCTGTGCGGGTCCCTCCTGAATCTCATTGCTGCATTTTCTATTTCCCAGGATGCCCGGGTCCCTCTGTCACTCTGGCTGGTCCCTGGCAGCCGAAGCACCCGTGGTTACCTTCCAGTTTAGGATAATGTCCCGTACCAAGGAACCAGCCACAGGACAAGGGACTGGGATCTTGAATTTCCTGAGACAGACATTTCCTTGCAGCCTGATGGAAGCCGTTAGAACCCAGTCTTTTCCTTGACTTGTTCAGAGTAGAGCTGCATATACGCTTCATGTCACATTCTGGGCATGAAATAGTCTGCTTCCTGCAAAGAAGGACAGGGCATCACAGCAGAGAAGAAAGAGAAGGAAGCAGGGGGTCTCCGAGGAGTCGAGCTGGCCTTCTCAGACGCTCTACTAAACATACACAAGCACAAAGGCAGGCAGCCCACAGCTTGCACTGCCACCAGAACAAGATCACAGTTCTCAACAATGCTGTGCCCACAAAGTGATGCTGGCCGAATCAAACAGGTCGGGAGCCTTCCCAGCAGACTTTGCTATCTTTCACGGTCGGCAGCCCTTCTTGTGGCAATCTGCAGAAAGGGAAGGAGCAATGGTATCCACACATCACTGGCTCTTAACTGTTTCTCTTGGTGGCAAACATGGCAGCCAAGTAGTTTCTACCCTGCAACCGAATCAAAGAATTTAAGAAAAAAAAAATGTTCTTAAATGTCAAGACCCATAATGCTCCAGGGCCACATGTAATGAAGTTACAGCCTCTGATGTCAACAGCTTCCAGGCTGGTCTAGCGCTTTTACAAACACATTCCAGAACAGCCAACCTGATCTGGTGTTGACACAGGCTCACAACTGTCAGAGGCAGTAGTTTTCAATTTATGGATGTCATAAAGCTTTGGCAATCTGATCACTACTATGTGCTGTGTTTCTGATGGTAAGCAGGAGGTGAGAGGCTGGGGGACACTGGCAATGGGTGTGATCTCATGGGGGAGAGATGTGTAATGATTTCTAGGATTTAGAAGCAGCCTAGGTAGGAACCAAGGGGCGTTAGCTGACTCTAGAAGACTCCGTTGGTCAGGCAACGAGAATTAGTTACAACCCACACTGTGGGAGGCATGTCGTGGGGTTGAGTACTGAGTGTACTGAGCCAGGAAACGCGGAGCACCTGCTCTGTGTTTACACTCGAGTGTGTAAGTGCAGCACATGCCTTGGGATTAGTGCCAGTCTCTTTGGATGGGTTTCTCACAGTTTTCCAAAGCAGGGTCATCCAGGGAACTGAAATCCATGAAATGGGTAAACATAGTACTAACACCGAGACCAAGGGACTGCAGAAGTTAGGCATGTCTGCTGAAGAATGGAGGTGGGGAAGCTGGGGGAAAGGCTCTGTAAGCAAAGTGTTCACCGGACATGAGTTCAAATCCTTAGCACTCACATAAAAAAAAAAAGTACAATGACAAGAACCTGTAACCCCAGCATTGCAAAGACGGAGACAGGAGGATCTCAAGGGTGTCTTGACCAGCCGGTCTAGTCAGATTAGTGAACTCTAGGTTCAGTGAGAGACTTTATCTCAAAGAATAAGATAGAGCATAACTGAGAAGCCAGACTTAGACTTCTGTTTTACACATGCATCCATGCACACCCACATAAATACACACACACAACCCTCCAAAGGAGTACCATGAGGGCATAATATTAATGTACTTGGAGTCACATCCGCATATTTGTTACCAGGTAATGCCTACCTTTAAAAAAAATACAGGTACCTAAATACGTATCAGATTGACTGAACCAAACCAGTGACATCAGAGCCAAGGACGGTCATCTGACACTTCTGGGGATGCACAATGGTACAGATACTTCTGAAGGTGACGTGACAGCTTCTTACCTACTTACAAAGCTAAAACCAAAAAGATCAAATGGCTACATGCTGAAACAGCAGAACTTTTCAGTTCCTGTTCAAAGAAGTTGGAAACATGTCCACACACAGCCCTCTACGTGGATCTCTAGACTGTGGCTGTTGGTTGTCGTTTCTATCAGGACTTTGGATTTACTGTATTTGCAGACCATTTTCAGGCCTTGAATGGAAAAGGCAGAGTCAAAGATACCCAGTTGTCCAGGGGTTCTCAGACCCTTTGATACAGTTCCTCCCCAAAGGGGTGACAGCCCACAGGTTGAGGACGGCCGCAGCTGTCCAATGTGTCATTTTAAACAGTGTGGGGAAGCCGAGGGTGACATCTTTGTTTATTGTTGCGCTCTCTGGTGTGCTGGCAAAAGGGATTGCTGGCTCCGGCAGGCACAGGGGTGAGTCCAGCACCGAGCTTGGTCTTTCACTGTAGCAGCTCTGGACCTTGAATGATGAGGAGGTGAGATGGGACTGGAGATGGGGACGTCTCTGTTGTCTGTCTTCCCTCTTTTGTGAAAATTTGAGAGTGAAGAATATCTGGCCTGAAAACAATTTAGAGAAAAAAGAAAAATCCATCCAATGATGCCCATTGGAAAAAGGGCCTGTAAGGTCTTAAGTCAGCTCCTCAGGCTATTTGCCAAGCCTGAAGTCAGGGTGTCAGTGTCTTCTTTCTCTGGAGGGAGACGTTCATTAGTGCTCGACCCCAAGTTCTACCAGGGCATGGGAGCAGTGGCTCTTACTGCCAACCCTAAGGGTCAGGTAGCCTGTTTCTGTGACGGTTGGAATTAGCTGTCAGCTTGGCACCTAGCTGACCTGTATATATGTCTGTACACCACACACATGCTTAGTGCCAAGGAGGCACTGGATCCCCTGGAACTGGAGTTTCAGACGGTTGTCAGCCATCACCTGGGTAGAGTAAGAAGATTAAAACACAGTTTGGGGACCCTTACCCAAAAGGGCCACAGTTCTCAACTAAGCCAGCCAAATTATCCAAGCCGGAGCCTTTTCCCAGCTTTTCCACTGCCTAGTGTTGCCAACCACGCTTTCCACTGTTTTCAAGAGGGATGGATCTAAGTCCTCCACAAAGGCAGAAGGAAACAATAGGAAATACTTGTCAATTCAAAAAGAAGTTATTACAAACGTGCTTAATAAAACACATGTAATATAAGTCCACTTAATAAAGCTGTAGCTTAAAGTGAGACGCGGGGAACCTGCTTCGTTTTTATTGACGCTGAATTTATGACTTTGGCTTATTGGCTTATGTTCTAAGAAGTTAATTCAGTCTCCAGCTAATATGCCCACAAAGAAAGCAGGTGGGTCAGCTGTGCATGCGCCTCACCAGCTTCACGAGTGGTGAGGCAGGTTTTCGCTAACCTTGGCTTGCCTCAGCCCCCTCCTCTAAACCAACCAACACCACCACTAAAAGCAGAAAATTCCAAAAGACTCCTAACTTCATCAGCATTGGTTTTCCATAAATATGAACTGAACTTTTGATTTTTTTTTTTTTTTTTACTATAACCCTGCAATGAATCTCATTTCAGATTCCCCACCTCGCTTTCTCTTGATAGCCCCTCTTTTCTGGACGATCGCTTCCATTTTCTCCCAACTGTGATGGAGGAGTATTGGCTCAGCTACTTTTCCCATGATATCCCGAGATACCCTGGCAAAAGCAACAGAAGGAAGGATTTCTTTTGTGTGACAATTCAAGGGTACAGTCCATCTTGGTGGGAGAACTGAGGCAGTCGGAACCAGAAACAACAGGCTACTCACTGTATTGAGCTAGCTTCCCTTTTGGGTGTGGGAGCCCAGGGAACATCTAGAGTGGGTCTTTCTACTCAGGGAACTCAGTCTATGTAAGTCGCATAGCCCTAATCCTGAAGGCTTATCTCTTAGCCTGCAGATCCTGTCAAACTGACCACAAACACCACCACCACAGGACCGCGTTGCTCCTGGGAGGCATTCCATTTCTCAGTTTGGAGAGTGTAGAAGTGTGCTATGAAGGTCATAGTGACAGAAGGTCAATCCCAGCATCATTCGTGGATGCCTGGGGGTAAAGTCAGCCAGAATTCAAGAGGAAGTAAGGACAAAATTGCCACCCTGAAGAAAAGGAAGTCTGGAGTCAAGAGGAGAAAGAAGTAACAACTAGAAACTGTTTGCAGAAGATGCTCTTTTACCAGAGAAGACGATGCTTCAGCATGGGTATAGTTTAAAATACTAATAAACATCGTTCCCGTTCCTAAGTTATTGGTTTTACAGAACAAAGAAGCAGCCATTTGTGAGTGATTACAAAGGTGATTGTTAACACAAAGCACACGCGATTAGTCGTGGGTTTGGGCAGTCAGAAACATTAATACATCAAGAACCAAATATCACTCCCCCTCTGCCTAAAGCCTGTCTGAAATTCTTCTACATGAAATTCAGCAAAACCCACCCCGAGCCCCAAGCCATTTCCTGGAAGCCTAATTCCTTTCAATAAGACACTAAATCATTTTATTGCAAACACCTCATGCTTTCTCCTCGCTGGGAATGCTATTTCAAAATTCCATGGCAAACAAAACGATCCTTTGTGATATTTCTTAATATTCCACCCCATTTATCGCTTTCTAGAATTTCTGCCGTTAGAGGGGCCTCCTTTCATCATGCCAGCTCCCTAGAAGAACTCATCTATTCCCCAACTGCCTGTTGGGGACCAACTAGAAGTGAGCCTGTCACAGCAGAGGCGTCAGTCATGTCAGCTCCACGGTGAGACTCATGCACTCACAGTATCTTGATAATGACCCGGTCGGTCCCCGATCTGTCTAAATCAAATGCCCTTCTCAATCCTGGCTACTAGAGCAGCTTCCTAAGAAATAAAGAGGAGGACACAGAAGACACACACACATATTTCAGCTACCATGCTCACAGATAGGCACCAACACAAAGTTAACTATTATATGGTGATTCTCAACCTTCCTAATGCTGCGACCCTTTAATACAGTTCCTCATGTTGTGGCAACCCAACAAACCTAAAATTATTTTTGTTGCTATTTCATAACAGTAATTTTGCTACTGTTATGAATCGTAATGTAAAGATTTGATATGGAGGATATCTGAGATGTGACCCCAAAAGGGCCATGACCCACGGATTGAGAACTGCTACTCTAGATGGTTCTTGTAGGCAGGCAAGAAAACTAGGGGAGAGCAGAGTTTTTTCATTTTTTCCGTGTATTTTAAGAAGTCATTTGAGGCCAGGCGGTGGTTTAACCCCAGCATTATGAGGAAAAGGCAGGAGGATCTCTGTGAGTTCGAGACCAGCCTGGTCTACAAAGCAAGTTCCAAGACAGCTAGGGCTATTACACAGAGAAACCCCATCTTAAAAACAAAAACAAAAACACACACAAAAAAAAAAAAGAAAAAAAGAAAGAAGTTATTTGAATAAGAATGTTTTCAAAATGTAAGCACAGTTCAGCAAACAAAAAAACTAAAGAAGCAAAGGGCGTTTCTTGCCCCTCTTTGAAGGGTCCAAGACTAGGAACATAAAGATGGAGATTCCAGAAATAAGAGTGTAGAAATGAACAAATATAAACTGTAAGCCAGGGGGAATGAGAACAGACTGTCAGCAACTTTCTCAGCAGCTTAAGGATTCAAGGATTCTATCAACCGTGGGTTACTCTGCTTTACAACCCAGAGCTCTGTTCACAAGGCCAGAGCGTCTCTCTGAAAACTGAGAGCTAGCCTACGGATATGAGCTGAGATAGATACATGACTTCTGGGTTACTCATTATCCCTGCTGTGTGAAACGGGCAGCATCGAAGGGGAGAGCACAGGGCTTCAGTAAACACCACCGGGAAGGACCAAGGAAGACAACAGATTAAGTGCAAACACTAGTTTAACTGAAAAACAATGTTAATGAAGATTGTAATGAAAGGCAATCTGAGTTTTACCTCAAGATTGTAAAAAATCCTTTGTTCAGACCTAATGCTTGGTACACCTTACTATAAGATGATGGGCTCACAAACTGGCATTTGCCACAGCCTTACAAAATCCATCTCTAGCTGTGGTCTCAGCTAGCTGATAAGCTTTTTGTGCCCCATGGAGATTTTTTTCCTGGAATCTGGTTTCTAGAATAAAGTTTGCTTCTGGTTTATTAGACTTTTGTGGTCTGTCCCCATCCTTGTGTGACCCCCTGAACCCAACACTATTCTCTCCTCTTATCTTTATTTAGCAGCAGCTTACCATGGGTAAGAGTTCAATGTGTATGGATTTTAAAACATTGATTGGCCTTCTGAATATTGTTTTCAAAGAGCAAGAGTCAACCACTCCAGCATGAGGGAGCCCTTCTAGTCCCTGACCACACACACACTCACACAGCATTTGCCAGTCTACATTCAACCCTGCATCAAAGACTACAAAGGACTACAGTTCTACAGCTTGAGGTCAGGTTGGTAAAAGTCTTGGCTTGGTTATAGTTGCTTTCCCAAGCAGCTTCCTTTGTTGGCCTAGAGCCACACTTTATGCTTCTGACATGAGGCACAGCCTCTCACTTCCTTAGTACTCACGTAAACTTTTCTTGTCCAGGTATATTGAGCAGAATATCTGAGAAGCAATCTTCTTTGCTGTGGGACAATGCCCTTGTACACTGTAAAGACTGATCACTCATATTGATTTAATAACATGCTGATTGGTCAGTAACCAGGCAGGAAGTGTAGGTGGGGCGACCAGACTAAGAGAATTCTGGGAAGAAAAAAATGCAGAGACGAAGTCACCAGCCAGACACATTAGAAGCGAGATGAGAATGCCTCACTGAAAAAAGGTACCAAGCCACTTGGCTAAACATAGACAAGAATTATGGGTTAATTTAAGTTGTAAGAGCTAGTTAATAATAAGCCTGAGCTAATAGGCCAAACAGTTTATAATTAATGTAGGCCTCTGTGTGTTTCTTTGGGGCTGAACGGCTGTGGGACTGGGTGGGGCAGAAACCTCTGCCTACACTTGGTTCTAGTGGAGGATTTTAAATGTCAGCTGGAGCCTTTCTCTAGATACAACTGGTGTCTGGTACCTGTGTTACACAACACAGGAATTATTTTTGAACACCTTCTTGTTGCTATAACTCAAGTCACAAAGGCCAGTTTCTACTGCCCAAACCAGACTATCTTTTTTAATCAGAAAATGATTTTTAAAAGCAAGCTTGTTGTGGGCTATTCCTTTACACGGTGTGAGGATATTTCACTGTGATTGGTTTTTATAAAGAGCTGAATGGCCAATGGTAGGCCAGAAGAGGTAGGTGGTACTTCTGGGGACAGAGAGGTCTCAGGGAAAAAGAAAGATGGAATTGCCAGCCAGACGAGAGGAAGCAGGGCATGTAGAAGGAGAGGTAAAAGCCACAAGGCACAAGGTAGTATGCAGATTAATAAAAATATGAATTAATTTAAGTTTAAGAGATAGTGAATAAGAATAAGCTTTCATAATTAATAATAAGTCTCCACATCATTATTTGGGAGCTGGCTTATGGGACAAATAAAGACTTGTTACACAAGTTATTAATATTCCCTAAAATATAACCTAAAATATGACTAGGTTAACTACTAGTCACTATTTTCCTCTGATATTAACTTTTAAGATAACATGACTCCCCCTTTCTATCTATCTATGTGGGTTTGGACAAGTTATTTTAGCTGTTCTGAGCCAGAGCCTCCCTTCATCTGCAATTCACAGATTTCCGGAAAGCTCTGATTGGTTTGCGAGAAGCTGAAGAGAGTGCCATGAAATATGGTTGCTGCTGGCTCCAAAATGTGACTACAGAGAAGATGAATGGGCAGCAAATCTACTAAAGAGGTGAACAATACCCTTAATCACAAAGCAAAGTCATGCCTTCATTCGGTCTGTTTGTCTTGGGTGGTAGCCAGGCCAGGGGAGATCATGGAAGTCTGTGGAGTAAGACTTTCCCAGGGGCCTAGCAGAGCTACTACGGATGACACACGGCCATAAATTACAGCCTTATTGTTGAAAATCATATGATTTGTCACTTCCTCACTTTGACAGAACAGTTTTATATTCTTCTAATTTACTTCCTTCTCTAATATTTGACTAAACATTATATTTATAGCTCCCACGTATTAGGATTAGCCAAAACTATGGATGTGGTTTTCAATAATGATTGAATATAATTTTATAAGTCTGTAGTTTTTTGCTGACCTAACATACTAATACAAAATTGAATTTATACAGAATAACCTCCCCAAAATGATAATACAGAACCTAGAGACCCATTCTTAATAGATGGGAAAAGAAAAAAAGAATGATATCTGCCTAGAAATGTTCAAATTAAGAGTGGGTATAGGAAAGGAGTTGGCAATGTGTTCCTGTTTTATCTAAAAAAAAAAAAAAATCCAAATTTTAGCCAGCTCAGTCATACCCAACACTATTACAAGCTTGAGAAGTAGACTGATTATGTCTCTGACAAACACTCCACAGTGTTTGGTAGAGTTTAGACTCTAACTTCTAAACTTTAGAGGATTAGAAAAGTAAAACATAGGAGAGGGGGAAATGTTACCTTTGATGTTTTTCCTTGGAGAAGGAAAACACCAAAGCCACGTTTCAGCAATTCAAGCAACAATTTACATTCCTAACAGTCGTCATCTAAGAAAAGGGGGGGGGATGGGGGGTGAGGGATATTAAATCTAAAGCAGAGCCAGTCACAATGCAGACACTTCTTTGCCCTCCCTCGAACGAAATGAACGAAATACGCCAGTCCATGCTTGCTAACGTTCTCAGAAAGTGAACTTTAGAGCAACTGACGAGAATATACGGAATTTACCGAATTCCAGTGACTCGCGTCACAATCGCTAAACGACTCGAAACGTCATGGAACACCTAACTCTTGGCATCTCAAGGGACCTTCACAGGCAAACTTTACTTCACCTTCAAAAGGAAGCAGGCAGAGCATAGAAACAGGCACAGATGCCCTATCCTACAGAACTGGCAAAGACACCCAATCCCCGAAACCCGTCAAACAGGAGAAACTACATCTCCCAGAATGTAGCGCGAACAAGAACCCGGTGCATGGTGGGACGTGCAGTGGCGCTGTCTGAAACTCCTAGGGAAGTTTCCTATTCAGGCCCCACTGCCTCTCCACACTTTATAGTGATTCAAAAAGAATCCAGAAGTTAATAAAACCGCGCCGGCAGGTCGCTGTTATTCACAACATGATACTCCTGCAGCAAAGTAGTTTCTGAACAACTTCCGTTTCCGCTTGGCCCATTGCCTTGGAAACGATTATCCACAACAATCTGAGTGAAGATGGCGGGGCTGAGCAGCTCGCAGATCCCCGACGGTGAGTTCACGGCCGTGGTCTACCGGCTCATCCGCGACTCCCGCTACTCAGAGGCGGTGCAGCTGCTGGCCGCCGAGCTGCAGAGGAGCCCCCGCAGCCGCGCCGGGCTGTCGCTGCTGGCCTACTGCTACTACCGCCTGCAGGAGTTCGAGCTCGCTGCAGAGTGCTATGAGCAGCTGAGCCAGATGCACCCGGAACTCGAGCAGTACCGCCTCTACCAGGCCCAGGCGCTGTACAAGGCCTGCCTGTATCCCGAGGCCACGCGGGTCGCCTTCCTCCTGGACAACCCCACCTATCAGACTCGCGTCCTTCGTCTCCAGGCTGCTATCAAGTACAGCGAGGGCGACCTGCCAGGAGCCAGGAGCCTGGTGGAGCAGCTGCTGAGTGGGGAAGGTGTGGAGGACAGTGGAGGGGAGAATGACCCAGATGGTTTGGTCAACATGGGCTGTCTGCTCTACAAGGAGGGACACTACGAAGCTGCCTGTTCCAAGTTCTTTGCAGCCCTGCAGGCCTCTGGCTACCAGCCTGATGTATCTTACAACCTGGCTTTGGCATATTACAGCAGTCGTCAGTATGCCCCTGCTCTAAAGCACATCGCTGAAATCATTGAGAGAGGCATCCGTCAGCACCCAGAGCTAGGTGTGGGCATGACCACTGAAGGCATTGATGTTAGAAGTGTTGGCAACACCGTAGTCCTTCACCAGACGGCACTGGTCGAAGCCTTCAACCTCAAGGCAGCCATAGAGTACCAACTGAGAAACTACGAGGCGGCCCAGGAAGCCCTCACTGACATGCCGCCCAGGGCAGAGGAAGAGTTGGACCCTGTGACCCTGCACAACCAGGCTCTGATGAACATGGATGCCAGACCTACGGAGGGGTTTGAGAAGCTCCAGTTCCTGCTGCAGCAGAACCCCTTTCCCCCGGAGACCTTCGGCAACCTGCTGCTTCTCTACTGTAAATATGAGTACTTTGACCTGGCAGCTGATGTCCTGGCAGAGAATGCCCATTTGACGTACAAGTTCCTCACGCCCTATCTCTATGACTTCTTGGATGCCATGATCACTTGCCAGACGGCTCCCGAAGAGGCTTTCATAAAGCTGGACGGGCTGGCTGGCATGCTGACTGAGCAGCTCAGGAGACTCACCATACAAGTGCAGGATGCAAGACACAACAGAGATGATGAATCTGCCAAAAAGGCGGTGAATGAATACGATGAAACTCTCGAGAAGTATATCCCTGTCCTGATGGCCCAGGCAAAAATCTACTGGAACTTTGAAAACTATCCCATGGTGGAGAAGATCTTCCGCAAATCTGTGGAATTCTGCAATGACCATGATGTGTGGAAGCTGAATGTGGCCCACGTCCTCTTCATGCAGGAAAACAAGTACAAAGAGGCCATCGGCTTCTATGAGCCCATCGTCAAGAAGAACTACGACAACATCCTGAGCGTCAGCGCCATTGTCCTAGCCAACCTCTGTGTCTCCTACATCATGACAAGTCAGAATGAGGAAGCCGAGGAGCTGATGAGGAAGATTGAGAAGGAGGAAGAACAACTCTCCTATGGTGACCCAGACAAGAAAATCTACCACCTCTGCATTGTGAACTTGGTGATAGGAACACTCTACTGTGCCAAAGGGAACTATGACTTTGGTATCTCTAGGGTAATCAAAAGCCTGGAGCCTTACCATAAAAAGCTAGGAACTGATACGTGGTATTATGCCAAACGATGCTTCCTGTCCTTGCTAGAAAACATGTCAAAACACACGATCATGCTGAGGGACACTGTTATTCAAGAATGTGTCCAGTTTCTAGAGCACTGTGAACTTTATGGCAGAAACATCCCTGCTGTTATAGAACAGCCTTTGGAGGAAGAGAGAATGCACACTGGGAAGAATACAGTTACGTATGAGTCGAGAAAATTAAGGGCTCTGATTTATGAGATCATTGGATGGAATGTGTAATTAAGACTGGCAATGACTTTTATCATAATGACTTTATATGTAAATTTTCAATTTTACCTGTATCTAGTTTTTGCTATTTGTGAGACTTTGTACATTTTAGTACACTTTGTATGTTCCCATCAAGTGTAGGAACGGAGAAAGATGTGTCTATCATGTTTTTCACTTTCTGGTCTGATGTATCTTGGGCATATTTGTACTTATATTATTGGAACCAGACACTAAGTTCAGAACCTAGTAAAATGTAATTGATGTCTTTTAGGAATCATTCCAGGGGTTGTGTCTTCTCTTTGGACAACTCCCATGTTTTTTTTTTATAGAGAATTTAGAGTATTTATCAATTTTCTAATATGTATTTTGTCCAGATTAAGTTCCCTAGGCAATAAATGGTTTTGCTAGTGTGCAAGATTCAGTAGATTCATGTAACAAACTACAACACGAATAAATACTACAAAAATTATCATAAAAGAAAATTCCTGGGGCTGGAGAGATGGCTCAGTGGTTAAGAGCATTGCCTGCTCTTCCAAAGGTCCTGAGTTCAATTCCCAGCAACCACATGGTGGCTCACAACCATCTGCAATAAGGTCTGGTGCCCTTTTCTGGCCTGCAGGAATACATGTAGATAAAATATTGTATACATAATAAATAAATAAATAAATAAATAAATAAATAAAAGAAAAATCCTGTGATGTCTTCTTTCCTTGAGTTAATAATATGAATTTATGAAAAAATTATACTGTTGCTGCTTTTTCAAATACTTTATCTTCATTTATCTCACAATAAATATGATCAGTGCTAAGCAGAGAATTCAGCTACCTTTTTATTCTCTTATAAAAATATTAGTTTCCTCTCCCCCTCCTCCTCCCAGTTACCAACTCCCACCTCCCTTCTCCCCCAGATTCACTCCTCCATATCCCTCCAGAAGAGACCAGGCCTCCCAGGGATATCGACCGAACATGGCATAACAAGTTACAGTAAAACCAGGCACACATCTTTATATTGAGGCTGGATGACCCAATAGGAGGAAAAGGGTCCCAGAAGCAGGCGAAAGAGTCGGAGACAGAGAGACAGTCCTCACTCCCAGTGTTAGCAGCCCCACAAAACAACAACAACAAACAACAAGACAAAAAAACAAAAAACCCAAAATATAACATTTGAAGAGAACCTAGCCCAGATCCATGCAGGCTCCCTGATTTTCTCTTCAGTCTCCGTTAGCCACAGTGAGCCCTGCTTAGCTGGCTCCGTGGGCCATGGAGAACTCAATTATTAATTACTTCCTTTGGCTGCACAATTCTGGGTATGTTGTATTTTCCTTGTTTTGGCGACCTAGGTACATAGACTTTTACTTCATTATCATTACCTTGTCCAAAATGACCCCTCAGTTCCCACAACTGATGAACAAGTCAGTCCTGGAATGTAAGCTCACAGACTCCTTGTTTCAATCTATGACTGCTGGTTTTTCTGCTTCCCACTGAGATTCCTGTTCATTTTAATTAATTTACTTTTTTTTCTGAATCCTACCAGAATAATTGTTTTTCATCTTTTCGTCTCTGTCTTTCCATAAAGACAACCCAAATTTGACCTGGTTTAGAAAAAGCAATAATATCAGGCTGAACCACAGATGATTGCTGATTTTGGATTTCCCACCTACAAATTCAGCAGTTTCTTAAGTTCAACCTAACCACTGTCAATCAGCAGACAGAAAGCCCCTGCCGTAATGTGAAGATGATTTTCCCCTTTGGGGATATTTCAGCCACATAGATATGGCATGCAGATTCATCATGCCTCAGCATATTGACCTGAAGCTCCACTCCACTAGAAAAGACAAGCTGGCTTACTCTGGGGCTAAGGCAACAGCAATAATGATCAGAGCTGCTATCATTTGACAGGGTTAGCTTGATCCCACTCCAGCGGAGAATCGGGTGAGTGGCCTCTTCGGAAAGGCACCATAGCACGTTCCAGGCCTTTGGTAACAACTGTTGCCACAGTAGCTCTGGGTGCCTCTCAATCTCCATAGCCCCGTAAAACTGGAAAGTAAATGAACTGAAATTGTATTTTCAAAAATCAACATTATTTTCCCTATTTCCTCTTAACTTCTAAAAAAAAAAAAGTATCGAGTAAGTAACATTAGCCACTAAAAAGCAAACATTTTCCAGATTCCCGTCTGCAAACCACTCCACTTCTACTTGACCACAGCTTGTTTATGCAGGTGCTGTTTGTGGTGGGTGTGATGCATGGCCTCATTTTTAGAACATAAAAAGCTTTTCAGAGATGTTTTTCGCCCAGGCAGCTGGGCAGTTAGGATTTCTGGTAGCGTGGCAGCCAGGGGATTCCGACTGTTCTACCACCGAGTGACAGAACAAAGCTCAATCAGGGCAATTGTCTCCTGCCTTACCCTGGCTCTTCCGAGAAGCATCACTGGCTTCAACAACAGCAAATCCCCAGGAGCCAGGAGCTGAGGCCTGGAGAAGCTTGTGAGGGCACTTGTAATTTCTCTGGAGTTTTTGCTGTATTTTGTTTTTAGCATGTATGTTTAATGAATTTTTACATTTTTTATTTAGAGTGCATTTGAGTGCAAGTGTGCATGTGTCGTATGCTTATGTGGGCTAAGAAACGCTGTTTCTAAAATGACAGCCCCTCCCCTCACGTTTTTTATTTGATTGACAGACGAGGCACAAAGTGCTGTTTTGCGATCCTCACGCATACACAATAGTACTAAAAACACTTTTCTTACAAAGGGAATGATCTATTTCTAAAGCCTTACTCGTTAATGTAAAACCCGTGTTTCCTATTACTAGTCAGCCCTGGATCTCCAAATACAAGAGTTTGAGCATGCTACCATACCAGAACTTTAAGGCAAAAACTCAACTATGGGTGTCACAACAATCTAGGCTCAGTCACCCACAATATGCTAATAAACCAAGAGTGGTGAAATGCAGGAAAAACACACAATTGGCATGGCCATGCTAGGAATACCAAGTAAAGGAATGTGTGACCTTGTTTACGCTCATGGGTATAACGAGATTTTAATGAGGAGGTTTGGAGTTTTGATGTGGGATTCCCCTCTGTATATATAAATGTTTTATTACCATTGGTTAATAAAGAAGATGCTTTGGCCTATGGCAGGGCAGAATATAGGTAAGCAAGAAAACTAAACAGAACGCAGGAGGAAAGAAGGTGAAGTCAGGGAGACACCATGTAGCTACTGAAGATGCCAAAACCTTACCAGTAAGGTACAGTCTCACACAACAGACAGATTAATACAAACAGGCTAATTTAAGATGCAAGAGCTGACTAGGAATACACCTGAGCCATTGGCCAGTGTTGTAATTAATATAGTTTTTGTGTGGTTATTTGGGTCTGGGCAGCAAACAGTGTTGTAATTAATATAATTTTTGTGTGATTATTTGGGTCTGGGCGGCCAGGAAACATAAGAGCAGTCTCTGTTAGAGCTTAACAAACAGAGCAGGTGGTATTCTGTTACGATTCTACAAAGGGTTTAGAGAAGACGACAAGGCCATCAACTGAGGGGAGCGACTGTGACTACTCCCCTAAGGTGCAACTCCACCAGCAGCGTGGTGGCTCTCATCAGAGGTGGTGCGATCTGTGAAACCTGCTGCTGTTGATCAGGGGAGTTTCGGAATCTCGCCAAAAAGGTGTTTATTCATCTTGAAATCCAAGATAACTTTAGATGAGTGACCAAGGAGGAAAACAGAGATTAAAAAAAAAAATAGAGTGTGGGTTGGGGTGTGGTGAGCATGGTGGCAAACACCTTTAACCCCAGCACTCAGAAAGTAGAGGCACGTGGATCTCTGTGAATTTAAAGCCAGCCAGGGAATGTAGTTTCTCAGTACCTACCACCACCACCCATACATGCATGAAACCCCAAGGCTGATGTTGTCTTTATCAGTTGCTTTTCCCCTATTTTTTTCCTATTTTATGTATGTAAGTATTTTATCTGCATGTATGTCTGTGTACCACATGCATGTAGTGCCCATGGGAGCCAGAAGAAGGTATCAATCAGGTTCCTGGAACTGGAGTCGGAGAGAGTTGTTAGCTCTATGTGCTGGGAATCAAACCTGGGTCTTCTGGAAGCGTATCCAGTGCAGGCAACCACTGAACTATTTCTGAGAGAGAGGGTGCTATTGGCAAGATTTAAATGAGATCGCGAGGAAATAAAAGTTCACTAAATAGTGATTGGTTTTATAAATGTTTTATTTGTTCCCAGCACATCTTTTAAAAATCACACATGGGCATTTTTGTTCTGAAACAACACAGTCTATGAAAAATCAATAAAAGGAAATTCTGAACATACACCAAAGCATGGGATATGGATTATGCATTGAGCCCTTGTGGAGACAAATGGCATGGCTCAGTGTGAACTTGACAAGTTCTATAGAAACTCTCGGAAAGGTTACCCCCCACTTCACACCCACTTTTAGACTCTAAGTGTGAAGGGAAGAACTGCTGCCTATGCATTAGTGACAGTGGAATAATGGCTTACACATACATTTTACCCACATGTAATTCCCAAAAAATGACCACAGTACTGGCAGAAACATGTACTGCCATGGAGGAAGACTCAGGATAAGGTATTATTCAAGTTAAGTTGTATCAGAGCAAATTATTTCACAGACTTAGCAAAAAAAGAACAAAGCTGTATAGAACAAACCTACTTCTCACAGGATTTATTACTGCCCAGGAACAAAATACTCATTATTCCCAAGGCATCATACACACACACACACACACGCACAAAGACAGACATGGAGCATAAGGTCTAGTACCCTGCTTCCTTAGGGAGCTGTGTAAACAAAGTCAAAAGCATACAGTGGGTGTCTCAAGACTTGCCAAGCCCTATCTAAGGGTTACATGGGTGGGACAGCAGGAATGAAAAGCAGACACAAATCCATCCCACTGACTGACTGGATGTCTGAGTCCAGGTTAAACATATAACTGATTAAATATATAGATAACCCAACCAACACAAAACAGTGTTTCTACATACAATCACCAAATTCTGATGTGTTCTTGGAGAGAACCCTGAATTGCTAAACCCTCTCTGTCTTTACAGCATACCCTCTCTCGTTTTAAATGTTTCATGGAAGAAAAGAGAAAAATCCCAAGGCACTGTGAGCTTTAAAAGGACAGTGTTTAATAAAAACCCATTTAGATAAACTACACTGATTCAGGCATTGCAGCCCTCTGCGAACAGTCCGGGGTAAGGGTATTTCAGGGTGAGTGTGTGCTGCTGGGAACACTAACAATGTCATCCACGTGGCACGTGCAGCTGAGCAATCTCTGCTCTCAGGAAGTAAGCCCCTAGTATCCAGAAAGAAAGAAAAAAACCACCGGACAATGTATTACTTATTTCCTCTTTAAAAATAAAACAATATCCTTTGGGAACAACAACAACAAAAAGTCTTTTCATATTCACAGAACTAGGTGTAATTCTGTGAGTGTTCTTTGGCTCGAGAGTGGTATACATCAGTGATCTTTACTCCCTCTATTAAGGAATTGATTGTACTTATTTAGAGAATGTGAGGATGTTCACTGTGGCCTTCAGGTTTGAAAGGGAATGCTCTGAACACCACCTAAAGGTTTAATATTGATTAAAAAAACCTGGAGACTGATGCAACCGAATTATGACATATTCAGTCATAAGCCAAAGGGATTCAGTCAGAGTTAGGTTGTCTAGATTATGCAACATTAGTAAACTTACAAAAATTATTTTTTATTTTCAAATCTATGGAAATATGAAGTGAAAAAAGTTGAAAACATATGCAAACAGAATAAAAAACAGCTTCACACCTCCTTTTGATTAAAAAATCATAAGCCATGTTCATTTTATTAATAATGTTTCTATAATCTCTTGACATTATACAAGCAGTTTTTACAGTTCAGGTTCACACTGAAGACGAACACTATTTGGCTTAAGGAACAGAAAGCTGGGTTACATCCTTCACGTCAGACACATACTTCAACAATTGAAGAAAACCTTTTATTTATACTTTCTGGATTTTCCTCTCATTGTATATTTTTTTTTTCAGTAAAGAGAAAGAATTAAATGAATTTGTAGGCAGATGGCTCCTATTGGAACATAAAGACCTGAGCCAAGCCAAGCCCCCACAACGGACAAAGCCACAGGCAGAAGCTCAGAGTCTCCAGTCCTAATCTGCACCCGCTGTGCTCCTTCTGTGCTCCCCGCCACAAGCAGAGCCCTGGGTAAAATCAAAATCACTGAAGATTAAGTGCAGGAGAAACCCCTCAAGATTACTATCGCTATCTTCATGGCTGTCTCACGCTCCTCAGACGGGATACACCTCCCACAGGCAGAGCTGGCTGCTCAAGCACTGTCACGCAGTGTGAAGTGGTCCCTCTACATCATGTGTTCTGACAGTGACAGCAAACCCAGCTCCACGTGGAGCAACACACTTCATGTTAGGACTTCGGAGCTTCTCTGATCGCTTACAGTTAGAAGCTGTAGGAGAGAACACGACACAGAAAAATCTCTGGGATTAACATGCAGAAAGGCTTTCTCAAATATGCAAATTAGCACTCAGTTACAATATTCCGGAGGGGAAAAGAGGAAGGTTCTTCATGTGTTTATATCTGATATAATATACACACCTATGGAAGCTTGTCTTTTATTGAGTTTGTTTCCAAAATAAACTAACAACACAAATATGAATACTAGGCTTCCAGATTCATAAATAATCTTAGATCAATATTCCTAGAATATGTATGCATTTCAAGTACCAACCTCCCATTCCTGAAAAGAGTAGAGTTTAATCCTGTATTCTCTGATGAAATGCTGGACACAGCAAACATATGGCCTCCACAATCCAGCTACGAGTCTCAAAGGACATGAGACTCAGTTCACTTATGCACCACTGTATGTCACACCACACATTAAGGCAACAGTTTCTCCAAGGTCCGCAAAGCCTGTCCATTTGAGTCTTTAGTATTTAAATCTCATTAGCAGCAAGTTCTCATTCCCACTAAAATCCCAACCGACATGTGATGTCATCAGATTTAAGCAAAATATTACACATATGGCTAACTTGAAGAAGGGTGAGTCAGTGCTAGGTGCTTCTGAGTATCAAACAGGCTGCAGCTTTTAAAGAAACTAACCCATGCATTAAGATGCTTCAGAAAACAGCATTCTCCTGGGTTAGGCTCATGGAGCCACGTGCAGACACTTCTGAAGGAGGCAAGGCTTAAGTGCTTCGTGCACATTCGCAAACTCGTGCTCCTCTGAAGACAGGTCTACATTGAGACGCCTCCCAGAAGTGGGTGGGAAGGTTTCCTGACCTACAGACAGTGAAACAGTACTAATGAGAGTTCTCATGTTTCAAAATGACCCCGCTTGAGATTATTTCAGATACAAAATGTCATGACCGCTATAGAATCAAGATTGGTGAGGTCTGCATCCAGAGATAAAAAGAAACAAAGACATAAACTGCTAACCTCCATAGAGCTCATGTTGGATGGCAAACCCAACAACTTCAGGAGCTAGTTACCCTTACAGCGCAGATTGCCGAGGTTGTGGAAATCTGAACTCCCTGGGGGAAAGGTTTTAACAGTCACATGCAAGGAACTGAATCTGCTAATAAAACTGTTTATTAAAAATAATTCCTTGGAAACATGTATACACTTCCAGTGAGAGGTTGGAATCTTACTAAATGTTACATTTCAATTCACCAATTAGAGAATCACCTTCAAGAAGAGATGCATTTTTTATAAAGAATCTTACAATTTGAGAGGCAATTCCTTAAGTGTCCAGCTATTTCAAACCATCAAAATCTTTAACCAAAGATATGGAAATTTTATAATTGAAAATAAATCATCAATAAAGAGGCAGCTTCCAAAAAATAAATATTGAGTTTTGTTGTTAAACTAATACTTAATATTGATTTTTTTCCCTACAGATTTAAATTTGTTAGTTTGAGGCCAATTTTAATAGTTAAAAATTATTTATCATTTTGAAGTCTTAAAAATATCATTTTGTCAATTTTAAATTTTCACTGCTCTGTTTAAGGCTACTTAGATATAAAAGGTATCAAACTGCCCCAACATATTTGGAGCTGTTGCTACTACATAGACAGACAGTGTGTCCTTCTAAAGGATCGTCTGCACTCTGACTTACATTATCTGATTAAATATTTAAAAAATTATCAAAAGTTAGGTATTGCATTAAGAAAAGAACTCATCTCACAATGTGAATCAGGAACCTCAACAGTGATTTAAAGCAACTGTTCCACTTATTTCAAATTCCAGTTTTGAATGTAAAAATGTCTGCTAAATATGATTAATATTCTCCTTTTTATTTAAGAAATAGGATATTTCAAACTTGTGATTATGGCATACATTTTAAAACTTAGGTTAAACCAGTAATTCAAAAAGGCATTAAACCATTATTAAGAACTGAACAGAAACTACTTTTCCATAAACATTTATCAGGCTATTTGTGGCTATTTAGAAAAAAGATTGTTGTCTGTGAATTTTATAGAGGCTTTCAAATCCAAGAGTCAAGTAGCGACTGTTTCTTTAGTCAAGTAATTCCTTTAAACTGGAGACAGCAGGTCGAGGAGCCTTCCTTTCATTCACACTGCAGCTGTCTGTGCAGCTTGGCAACAAGCCTGACAGAGACACAGGAGGACTGGAGGGTGGACAACGGCCTTCACTTCAGGGAAAACCTGCCCATCGCGTAGTAAGGCAGCTGTTCTTACAAAGCTTATTATGGATGACGCAGGACAGAACAACAGGTTACCCTCAGTGACACACCCCACTAGAGACAGACACAGAGGACAAAAATGTGTCTGCTCACAGAGTAATCTGCACGTTGGCAATTTAAGTGTGCAACTGTGTATTCACTTCAAGCAAAGCTTAGGCTGAGCACCGTATACAGATAAGGATGCTAGTGACAGACTGCTGGCTCTGTCCCGAGTGTCCTCCCATGACAACTTCCTCCCAGGAAAGGAAGCTTTTAACACACACACAAATCTCTCTCCCCAGCAGAATCTTTGTTAGATGTCTGCTTTAGAGAAATGTTGTTTAAGAAAGGACACAATAGAGGCTAGACAAGACGCAGATGACACGATCTCCCTCAGCTCACCTAGAGGAGCACGTGAAACCGTTGGCCGTGCCCTCAGATGTCAGGCAGCCTTGTGCTGCCTAAAGTCTGAATGACAACCAGTTAGTTGACTCTAAACTGGAATACCTACAGTGAGAGAGACCTAGGAACGCATCTGTCAATCTAGAGATGTAGAAACAAACACAGAACGAAAACCGACTTATTTGAAACCAACAAACAAACATAGCTGAAATACAGTCCATGATATATTTGATTACTGGTATAACCATAACTGATGACTTTAAAAAGATAACATTTTTCATAATGATATCCATGGAGTTACAAAAGGTTTCTGTTTCCAAAGATGTTACTGGGGTCCACATATTCCTTGACAGACTTTAGCATCCCAAAGCCGACATCAGAGATGCTTTCCTTTAGCCACTGCTTTCGTAACTTGCCCACTGGAAAACAAAATCAAAAAGGCTTCAGTACACACCTTGAATGCTGGAAACCAATCAATCTTGTGACCATGAGTGAGCAAACACTGTGTGATAAATGCTTTTATTCAAAAATGAGAAATGTTTTGCTTTACTTGATTTATTGAGCCCACTAGACTATCAAGCTCATTAAGCCCAATGCATTCCCAGGGGAAGTCTGTGCCCCACACTGTCTCCTTTCTCTGTAAACTATGAAATGGAGATTGAAAGAAGCATGGACTGAGATCACTTTACAAATAACAAGATGAAAAAGATCATGCTTATCCAAAAGCCTACTCCCAACAAGTCCTAATTTTGTAGAAAATGAAGCTTGCAGAAGAGAAATATCATAGAAAACAAATCTGTTGGGCAGACTGACAAAAATGACAGACTATCTAGCTCTTTAAAATATTTTAAGGTGTATAGTTAAGAGAAATGAGAAAATCTGACTCAATGGTTCTGGGGGAAAGATCCAACTATGAATCTCTCCAAACAAAAATTCTTTTCCAAGTGCTTAAATAAGCCCATGTACCCCAAATAACAGTTATATTCCTGCCACTGTTCTGCCAGACCCAAGCATGTTTTTGTTTCGTTTTTTGGCATACACAAAAGCAGGTGCTTAATTTAAATTTAATTTCCTTTATGAACTGCTCATTTTATTTTTTTCCTTATTTTAGTCTTACAAATTTGAGGCAATAAAGTATCACAATAATTAGCAGAGTTAATGATTTTTAAAGGCACTAAATAAAAACATTTCTACCTAAAACTTTTGTGAGGGACAGATCAAAGAATCCTGACATTCAAACTTGCTTTGGCACTTAGAGCAAAGCAGTGTATTCTAACATGACAAAACAGGGATTTTAGTTTACACTACGGTTATTTGCATGAAGCTCTTCTCAAACATATGCATTATTATAATAACTGAATTCAAATGGTCACTTTGCACAAATGTTCATTAATGATCCAGAGTCATCAACAGAGATTTAACTGGCCAACAGAGATGGGAAGCCTTTCATAAAAGTATCCGGCCTGTCACTCTAAAGTGCACTCCCATTTATCAGGGTGCAACAATACATCACAACACATGCCATCTGGAACCTTAAGTTCCACTTCCGCTTAGATCAAAGCAGCTTTCAGGTCCAGTTTTCTAGGAAACCATCAAATCACCATCCAAATAACAAATGGCAGGATGCTTCAGAAAGCAAGGTACTTGTGGCTGGCGTAGGAAACAACAAAGCATTGAGGTGTTACAATACAAGAAGCCAAGTCTAGTGGGGTGAAACCTAAAGTTCAAAGTGAAAGTTTCTGTTTGGAGAGCTCTCTCTGAAAGCAGAGACTTCTGGAACAGCCTCCACCTGAAGACCTAGCAGGACCATCATCACCTCGGCACTGTGCTGCGGCTGAGCTTTCTCATCCGCAAACAGATCCACGCATTCAATTATAACATCCTAAACAAGTTACAAGTCCGCGCTTCCAGATTTGCTCTGTGAAGCAGACAGACAAGATGGACAGACAAGCAAGCAGCAGCTAGTCTGAGTTGTGGAAGGCGCTACACATGCTGTGGCAGCTCGGGGACAGGATGAAGAGCATCAGCGCCAGTCTCCACGGTTATCTGTAATATAGCTTCACTGAATGTGTCCTGTGGTTATGGATGTAATTGTCCTGAAAAGACGGCAAACAACTGCTCCAACAAGATGGAGCACATTAGCAGCTCGGCAGGACGCCCAACAGCTAGCTTGTCTGCCTGGTTTCACACCTCTAGTAATAATGCAATTCCACAAGGAACTGAACCATTGTCTGAGAAGCCACCCAACAGCCATTGCATACTTAATGAAGTCACTCACCAAGCACTGGAAAACAGAAGGTGCTTGGAGTGCATCATTAGTTCTGTCAGAAGGATAATTTACACATCTATCTTGTCAAATTTTCTATGGTTTATACTTTTACAATAATCAATCTAACATACATTTGATTAGTGAACTAGCAAGCAGTGGGGGAGAAAGCATAGCAGTGGCCCCTCATAAACATGTTTGATGAAAGAATTTAACCCATTGGTGGTGTTGGTCTGTGAGCTCCTTCTGTCCCTGGAAACAGAAACGGCAAGGCAAGGGGCTGAAAACCATAGCTTACCCAAGTAAAGGGACTAGAAACCTTTGGTTTTGCTGAGCACATGAAGTGGATGGCACTGTAGAATAAGTGTACACAGAGGAAGCATGGTGTAGAAAGAGGCATCCGGAGAGACTTACTAATCAGACAAGGACTGGAAGCAGCTCTGAGATTCTGGGGAACTCTGTAGGAACATCTGCCTGCGATGCATCAAGAAATGAAAGCAGCACAGACCTACGCCCAGAGAAGGAAGTGGTTTCAGAGTACAAGACTTTCTTTGCAGAGCTGGACCACAGTGTCCTACAGAAAATTCTTTTTTTAAAAAAGATTTTTTTATTTACTATGTATACAACATTCTGTCTCCATGTATGCCCACATGCCAGAAGAGGGCGCCACATCTCATTACAGATGGTTATGAGCCACCATGTGGTTGCTGGGAATTGAACTCAGGACCTCTGCAAGAGCAGCTCTTAACCACTGAGCCATCTCTCCAGGCTGCAGAAAAATTTTAAATTGCTATATATTCACCATTTAGAGGCCACACTCATCTGTACGCATGTGTCACATGTGATAGACACTTATATAGTAGCGCCTTAAATATTTATTATACAGCTTATTACCTGAAAAGAAAGTTCTCTTTATGTAGCATGTAATATCATATCAAAAGAATGAATGAGTAGCAACAAATATTTGCTACAATATGTGTTAACACGACAACTTCTACATACCTGCTCTGTAACAGCCATTACAAAGAAGCATACGACATGATAACTTATGCTTTCTAAACCACAGTTATCCCATGTGTGCTGTAAATGGCTATTAGAGAAACTAATGGATATCATTTTCTGCTTAAACTGAAAATGAATTCCACATTTTAAGTCTGATTTCCAATTGTGTCTCTGTGTGTATTTACTGAATACACAGGATTTTTTAAAATGTGTTCTTCTATGATTGAGAAAATGAGAGGTTCCAGGATGGTTTTTAAAATCACTTACTTAACATAACTCTGGAGAGATCTGGCAATACTGTGTTTTGTAGTATAATATATAGCGTTCAAAAATGAAGAGAGGCCAGAGAGATGGCTCTATGGTTAAAGGGCTTGTTCTACAAAAGCAAAAGGACCTGAGTTGAGATCTTCAGTACCCATGTAAACGCTGGTGGGGACAATTGTCTGTAAACATAGTGTTGGGTGTGGGCAAAGAGGCAGCCCTGGGGCTTAGCACAGAGGGTAAACCCTAGGTTCAGTCAGAGTCCTTCTCTCAAAAACTAAGGTACAGGGTGAATAAGAATGATGCTCAAGGTAAACCTCTCTGGTCTCCACATGCACATACTGGCATGTGTGTACCTACACAGGGACACATGAGTGTGTGTGTGTGCACACACAGACCACACAGACGTATGTGCACACGCACACGCACACACACAGAGTAAGGGTGAAGTTAGTGGTGTCACGTAAAAAAAATGTGGACATGATGGCTAACCTGACCCACAAACATTATCTGGAACTACTGTACATGGTTTAAGAGACTGAAGATTTAGCAGAAATCACTAAATAATTCTATCTTAAAAGGCTAAATCTGGGCCAGCTGAACACAGAGGTCTCTTTATTAGATATATTTGTTAGTCACAGTTTGACTATAAGGGCAGAAAGAGTTTTATAGATTTATAAGAAAGAACAGAATGGGAGGACAGGCACTGTGGTAGAGTGCTTGCCTAGCATGCTACAAGGGTCTAGAACTTGGTAGAAGGGAGGAGGAGACAGAGAATGAAGTTGACCAGAAAAAAGGAGAAAAGAATAAACTATAATAGACCATTTATTCAGGAGCTTACTAAAGCTTTAGAACAAAGCAGAATTAGCAATGCCTAAAGTAACAGCCATTATTATAACAGCCACGTCTTGAGAACTAAGGTTGTAGGACATGTCCAGTATGCACAGGCCTGGCCTTAATCTCCATCACCACAAAATGAGCAACAACAAACAAAACATCACATCTAACACACCAAGTACCCATTCGGCCTTAATCTGTAAATCAGATTTTAAAAAGAAAATCAACTAATTTTTATAGGAATGCTTTGAGGAGTGACTTTTAAAGCCTCCCTCCAGCAGAGTATGGTACATGTGCTTCTGTGTGAATGTGGAGGCCAAAAGAGGATGCCGGGTATTTTCCTCTATCCCTCTGAGGCAGGGTTTCTCACTGAACCTGGTGCTCACATTCCCTCAGCTACAGTGGCAGCTAGAAGGTGCAGGTGAGACTCTGACTCTGCCGCACTCAGAACTGAGGTCACAGGAGTGTACCAGATGCCCGGTTTGTTATGAGAGTGCTGGGATCTGAACTCTGGTCCTCATGCTGTGCAGAAAGATTTCTGACCACTGAGTCACCTCTCTCCAGTCCCCATCAGCTTCTTACTTCCCATTAACATTATGAAACTACTGTTAGTGCTGATGCTGGGTGGACAGCCAACGGCTTGTCAGGTGACTGGGCACTCTGGGAACTGTCAGGTACTAGAGAGAACAATGGGCAGTCTGACTCTGAGTTAGTCAGTAGAGCCAACAATGCTTATTAAAGGGAGATTCAACTTTGAAGGGCTCTGACTTGCATATCTGCTTGTGCCATAAAGCACATTGTGGTTGGTTGGTTCTGCGCAACTATATGCTTCATAAATGCCAGTCAACAGACCTCTACCATTAAAAATGACAACATCTAGCCTTTAAGAGAACCTGGGATAGGAATATGACTCTTCATGACTCCATAAAAGAAACCAAATGCTCAAAGGCCACAAAACTATATATCTGTGCCATCTGCTAATGAAACTTCTGACATTAAGACAAACTCATGAATACTACAGACTTTACAAAAGCAATTAAAACTCAGTAGTTATGTGGGTTTTTTCTTGTTGGTAACATTTAAAATGCCTGTTTTCTTTCTGTCTTGCTGGTTTTCTGCGACAAGGTCTTGAGCCCATCCTCAGCTGCCTGAGTGCTGGAGTTACATTCAGGCCCATCACCCACCAGGCTTGCCAAGCAATGCCAATTCTGTGTTTTTCGTTTTGGTTTTTTTTTTTAATGCTAAGGGTTTATCCACAGTTTATCTAATGGCCCTGAATGTTTGAATAGCTCTTTTGAGGCTAAAAATAGAAAAAAAATATCAATAGTTAGAGTAAGTAGATCACAAGAACCAGATTCAATCTGTCTTTTGCGCCATCAATGAGTTTTGTACACTTGAAATTTAAACCAGGGGAGAACTTAGTGTTTATACAACAGAGACCAAGTGAACAGGTTAAAAAAATGAGACAGATAAAAGTAGAATATTTTATCTTTATTGAAGACTGAGTAATGTTTAATTGCTCTTTGTAATTCTGTTACATAACACAGTATCTACCACACAGTAAGTTAGTCAATAAATTTAGCTGAAGTAAAAAACAACTGAGTTATTCCTAAGGCATAGGGATTCAAAATCTAGTAAAGCAATGTAGTCTTTATTTCCTCAATTGCATTCACCCTGTATTCCCTTTATCTTGACATTATTCCTTGGAGATACCCAGAGCTATTCTGTAGTAGGCAGAAGGCACGATGCAGAACTCCAAATTCTCATTTCTTCACAATTTAAGGACTCTCTGGACCTTACTGGTGACTCTCAATTGTAGTGACTGGTATTTAGCAATATCTATGGGTATTTCTGGCTGTCCTAATGGGGCAATTGTTATTGCCACTGTGCTGGATAGTTTTATGTCAACTTGACACAAGCTAAAGTCCTCTGAGAAGAGGGAACCTCAATTAAGAAAATGCCTCCATAAGATTGGGTTGCAGCAAGCATATGGGCATTTTCTTAATTAATTGGTGAGGGAGTGCCCAGCCCATGTGGGTGGTCCATCCCTGGGTGGAGTGAGCCACAGGGAGCAAGTAAGTAAGCAGCACCCCTCCATGGCCTCTGCATCAGCCCCTGCCTCCAGGTTCCAGCCCTGTTTCAGCTCCTTTCCTGACTCCCTTCAGTAATGGATTAAATATGGAAGTATAAACCAAGTGAAACATAAGCCCTTTCCTCTCCAACTTGTCTTTGGTCATGGTGTTTCATCATGACAAGAGCCATGCCTACCCTTAAGATAGCCATGATGCTGTTAAACATTCCAAAACTCACAGAGTAGCAACCTACCAATAAAAAATTATATGGCCAAACTGTAACTAATGCCAAGACTGAGGAACCCCTGGGTCTCCATGTTTCCAAATGTTCACGACTAGGAGCCCAAACAACTGACATAAAGGCACACTGTCATGGCTGTAACTAACTGGATCAGCAGTAGCTAGTGACACAGTTCTGTGTAACATGAGGGGCTGCTTGTTGGGGTTTCTGTCCTGCCCAGTTCCCACAGTCGGTAACCCCCAAAGAAATTACAGAGGTCTACATAACTTATAAACTGATTGGCCCATTAGCTCAGGCTTCGTATTAGCTCTTATAACATATACCAGCCCATTATTCTAGTATATGTTAGCCACATGGCTCGTTTCAGCGGAGCAGGTCACATCTTGCTTGTATGGTGGTCTGGGCAGGACTGCGGAGGGAGCTGCCTTCTTCCCAGAATTCTCCTGTTCTCATTGCCCCACCTCTACTTCCTGCCTGGTTGTCTCACCTATGCCTCCTGCCTGGCTACTGGCCAATCAGTGCTTATTTAAAACATGATTGACAGAATACAGACAATTCTCCCGCACCAGTTCTGCAGGAAAATATTGTAAATCTAGACTGTTTATCATAGTGGCCATTAGTTACACATAGATAAAAGCATTTGAAAAGTGGTTAGTGTAACTAAGGAAGTGAATTTTTATTTTACTTAATTTTAATTACAGAAATTTAAATAGAATAACAGTAGAAATAAAGTGTACCTAACAGATTCTTTTGTTTTATTTGTTTATTTGTTTGCTTGCTTTGGTTTTTCAAGACAGCGTAGCTGTGGCTGTCCTGGAACTCACTCTGTAGACCAGGCTGGCCTCAAACTCAGAGATTCGTCAGCCTCTGCCTCACACGTGCTGGGATTAAAGGTGCGTGCCACCACCACCCAGATCAGATATCATATTTTTAACAGATACCATCCTTGAAAATATCTACTAAAATTTTGGTAACTACATGAAACAGACTATGAATACCTCCAAGTCCCTATAGGAATATAATAATGTAATATGAGCACCCTCACATAAGGATCTACACAAAAACTGCCAGAAAGGAAAAGTTCTCTTTAGTGCCCCCCTCCCTCAAAACCCCAAATCCGTGGTTATTCAAGCCACCATCCTTTTCTAATCATGCCCCTCAGGCTGGAAGCTACTACAAGCTCAGCACATGGGAGAACCTCACAAACACATGCTGTCACAGTCCTCTGAGCTGAGCCTCTGCAGCCACCAAGGTGGAGGGTGGGAGCAGTGCACTCCCAATAGCTTTCCCTGTGAGCTAAAGTTTGCTGCACCTATGATAGGAATGAAAGCTGTAATGTTCTGACACATTATGAGTTACATTTGCTCTTAACTATCTGTTGTTAGAATCTATTTACATTGCTTCAATAGAAAAATAGTTTATGTAATACACAAGTTCTGAGAGAAAAAAATCAGCTGTAAAGAGACCAAAAATATTAACTTAAAAGGTAAAACAAACCTTTTGTTCTGTCGTGGAGATCTGATGTAAAGCACATACTACTTAGTGCTGGCTAACAGAGGCCATGGCTTGGACACTGGTGCATTCAAGATGCCGAAAAGCTTTGTCTCAAAAGCATCCATGTATTACCTGTCTCTAGTCACTTCCTCAGTGCTGATTCCTGGAAACCGCTAATCTCTTCCTGACCATCTTGCCATGTCAAAACTGTTACAGAATCATAAAGAAGCCACTTGACACTGATTTTTATACACTCAGCACAGTTCCATAGAGATGCAGCCAAGTATAGCCAACAGTCCGTTCCTTTTGTTGCTGAGTAGTATATTCCAGAACATGGATTAGCAGGATTTACTTAGCCATTCAGAGGCTAAAATATCCAGGCTGTTCTACTTCATCTTTTTACAGTTGAGTCCAGTTAACCAATTTCCCTGTTATGGATTATGCTTTGGATTTAGTCCAAGAGCTCTTCACCTGGCTCTAGACCTGAGGAGTTTCTCCTACGCTATTTTCTAATAGCTTTAGAGTTTCATGTTTCACATTTAAGATCATGACCCATTTTGGGTTAATTTCTGTATAAATGTAGATTTAAGTCAGTGTTCTTTTGTATGTACAGTTCCATGCATGAGTGCTTATACAGACCTACAGTTGTTCCAGCATCACTCCCACCGGAGTGCTCCTGTCAAATGACGTGAGTCCGGGTATGTGGCCCAAGTCCCGTATTCTCTGTTCTTTTCCATAGCTCTCACACCACATTCTTGATTACTAAAGCTACACAATAAGGCTGAAAATAAGGAAGACTTTTTTCTTTTTCAAAATTATTTTAGTTTTGTTTTATCATATAAAATTTAGAATATTTTCTAGATCTATTAAAAAAAAATGCCAAAAGCCAGACAGAGGGTGCACACCTTTAATCCCAGCACACAAGGCAGAGAGGCAGGCGGATCTCTGGGAGTTTGAGGCCAGCCTGGTCTACACAGTGAGTTCCAGGACAGCCAGAGGTTATACAAAGAAACCCTGTCTCAAACAAAAACAGACAAAAAATTCAAAACAAAATAAAATGAAAAAAAAAAAAACCTGCTAAATTCTAACAGAAAATGTGTTAAAAGACTGATCAGTTTGGACAGTGCTGACATTTTCACCGTGTGGTCCCTCCCACCAGTGCATGAATAGGAAGATGACTTCATTTATTCATGGGCGGCTTTGCTTTCTTTAGATGGCATCTGGTAACTCTAAGAATACAAAGCCTATGTATATTTTCTTAGATTTAAGCCTATACATTTTATTAGATTCATATTTATTTCACTTTTTAGTAATTGTGAATGCTGTTGTTTTAGATTTTGGTTTCTACATTTGCTGTTAAATTTTATTTGGAATTTTGTATTCTGTATTCCTGCTTTTTTTTTAGTGTTCTCCGGGATTTTCCACGTTCCTACCGACTATGTCACACTACAGGATTTAACAGGTGTCACCCCAGCCTCTCCACTTCCGACACCCTACTACTAGTCTCCATGAGCAGCACTTCTCATTTGCTTAGACACCAATATTTCAACTAAGATCGGTAAACTCAATCAGGGTATTTTGCTTACTGACAAAGGACTTGAAGTGTAATTTCAGAAAGTGGGTGTCTCAAAGCCCTAAGCCGAAGGTCAATTTAACTGTGTGGTTAGGTTTAACCTAACCAGCACATCAGCTGCAGACACAAGAGCTACCGGGAGTGAGTGAAGCAGACTCCCCTTCAGCCTCGAGTCCCAGACTACATCTGTTTGCTCTGATACACAACCAGAGTTAAAATAGTCCATTCATCACAGCATGATTGCAGGCAGACAAACCAGCCTGTCTGTTTCCAGAGAGTGAAAGTAACTGTTATTAATCACAATTATAGGCCAAACCTCCAAGAGAAATTGCATCAGTATTCTCTACTACTGGAACTAAAACAAAACAACAACAACAAAACAACCAAACACAATACTGAAACTGTCACGACATTACCTGAAGGTCAATAAAGAAATATGCTACGAAGGCCAGCTTCAATATTCAGTTCAGGAAGCAAATGAGGAAAATCTTTTACACATATTAAAAATAGTGGTCTCTCAAAAGCTTTAATAGAAAGCCTAGCAGCACAATTAAACATATTATTTAAATTTTAGATTAAAAACACTTCTGCATTATGAAACTATAACAGCAATGGACATTTGAAAATTTCAAATCAAATGATTAACTTCAGAGAAACTACTATGAAAACGACATTTAACTATAGCCAATTTTGTTGCCAGTAATGTGAAAGAAACTTATTTTTCTTTCATGCAGATTTTAAGAGACCTATCTAAGTTATAAATGAAAATGATATTGTCAGACCCCCTTAAATGTACATTATCTTTTCCAAGTAAACTGCAACCCACTCTTCAGTGGTTGGTCCAAAGATTAAGTCCTCTCCTACTCCTTAAAAATACACACATAATGTTTCGGCATCTGCATGCAAGGCTTGTTAGATGCTATGCATGTGCCATAGCTACATCCTATAATGAACCTAGGAAGTGGTGAGCTCTTGGTTTGTATGTGAGAACAACTGCAGCTCATGGAATCTGCTTCCCTATGATCTCATCAATCAGTAAATTCAGAGCTAGGAGTTCAATATGTATGATTTCAAAGACTATATCCTCTCTACTTCTAGTACCCTAACCTAGACATACATTTGTATGTGTATCATTCACATGCAGTCATAATTTTGACCACATATTGTTGGGGGGGTGTAAGTGTGTGTCTGCATGCACATGCATGGCGCTTGGGAATGAACCTAGGACCCTTCTGCATCTGAGGTAAGTGCTCATTATCCAACTATATTCTAAACATCACTTTAATCTTCATTTTGAGGCAGGATCGCGATATAAACTACCAGGAAAGACTTGACCTACCTCAACAACCCAAGAATGACCTGCGCTTATGATCGTCTATGAATATATGATCATATTAGTTTGTCTATGAATATATGATCATATTAGTTATATAAAGACTTAGATTGATTTTACAATACTTCTGTGAAAGTGTGTTAGCAAAGTCACTGAGCAGAATACAATAACATGAATTTCTCTGCACACTAGTGAGCGCTCCTCATATGTACAATTCACATTTTGTCTTAAAGCAGATGGGCCTGATAGCACCTTCCTGTAATCCTTGTCCCTCAGGAAGAACTAGGGGGAGTAGACACACAGTGTTCTGGGGATTGGAGAACAGAATATCAAAACCAGAACTCTGTCACTCAAGTGGGCGGCAAGTGACATCTTTACTGAAGACCTAAATGACCAGGTAAAAGCAGTCATGCAAATATCCACGAGGGAACAGCACGAGTCATAAGGGAAAAGATGTTAATTCTGAGAAATGGCAGGAAAAACTGCGTCAGAGATGAGGACAGAGATAGAGGGTGGACACCCCACTGCATCTCTGAAGGCCTGATAAGGGTCTGGATTTTGTTCTGAATGTGAAGAGACAACCTGACTTAAAGAGAAGCTTCCCAGGCAGCAAGAGAAGTGAGCAGGGGCAGGTAAGTTAAGAGGGTACTGCAGGGCACAAGCAGGAAACAGATTTGAACTAAGGTAGTACCAGAAGAGGTGACATCGTTTGCTACCTGGAGTCCCTCACATAAGTCTTCAGGTTGTTTTTACGTTGTAGGACTAAGGCGGTCACTAAGAAAGTGCATGATGAGGGTGTGAAAGGAACAGCTCTTTGGCAGTTTAGCAAGAGCCCATCCTCACTGGACCGTGCGTGTGAAGTGAACTGTGCACATGTGCAAGCTAGGTAACCGCAGCCTCACTGGAACGTGTGTGTGAAGTGGACTGTGCACGTGTGCAAGCCTAGGTGACCGCACCCTCACTGGAACGTGTGTGTGAAGCAGACTGCATGTCTGCAAGCCTTTTCTAAGCACAGGGAATCAGATAGTTTGGAATTTGTTTCCATGCAGTCACTGTTTTTGATCACACAGAAAATAAATAAGACAAATGGGACAGAAATTTAAAAATGTGTCTTTTAATGCAGCTGCCTCTAAATTTAGTATGAAATCAAACCTTGCCACATTCTACTTCAAGCCAATAAATGGAATTTTTTCAATGCGTGAAACCTTTAACAAGTAAAGATCTCTAGACCCAAAACTTGAGAATACACACAAACAGTGCAAGTAGTTTTACTGTCTGCAGTGATGACATAATGTGGATGTCCCACATGGGCTCATATATTTTAATACCTGGCCTCCAGCTGATGGAACTGTTTGGGAAGGATTAAGAGGCATGACCCTGTTGGAGAAGGTATATGGCTGGTGGTGGGCTTTGAGGTTTCAAAGGCCCATGCCATTCTTAACATCTCGTCTCCTGGTTGTGTTTCAAAATGTAAGCTCTCAGCTACTGCCTGCCATACCTGTCTACCTGCTGCCATGCTCCCAGCTGCAGTGGTCATAATCTCAACTCTTGGTCATGGCGTCTGCAGTAATAGAAACAATAATGAAGACACTGTGACATGAACATCCCTGCACTGTGCTGTCTCAGTACCTGATACTGAGATGTGAGGTGCCTACATCAGGAAGTATAAAAGCAACAAGAGAGTACATGATTTATGGAAAAGAGCTACTAAGAATAAAAAATGCCTATAATAAATTAAAACTTTGATTGCCTTCTGGGGCACTTGTTTAAAAGGTAATTATCTTAGAAAATGTGGAAATAAAGAAAAGGAGCATTATTAGTCTTAAAGGAAAACTAACACGTGGTATTTCTTTTCAAAGACACTCAATTTCAATCTTCTGAGATTTTAAATTATTTCAAACACTTTAGGCATCTTGGTGTTAGGACAGGGACATCAAAGAATGGAGTCCCTACACTAGTAATAGCAGCTTAGTTCTGAATCCCATTTGAAGCACGAGTAACAGCTACTCAGCAGCATGCTGAAGAGGACTAAAGGAGATTAAGTTCTACAGACCCCGGAGAACACTTACAGCTGTGGGACTATTAGCACTTCCTTTATCTCCTTTTCCCTTCTTACAACCAGGCACTCACTGTGCTGGGGTTGCCTGGACAAGGCAGTCTGAAGAGAAGGAGACTAAGCTCACAGTAGTGAGCATGGCAGTAGCGCCAGCTTTGATCAGTAGTTTCTAAATGTAATCCTTATTCTCCTGGACTGTGTAACACCCTTGAGGAGAAGGGAAAATCTTTTGAGATTCTCTAGCCTAGCTAGCTAGTAATATTTACATAAAGAGAACACACTTTACAAGATTAAAAGGCATTAAGTATACTTTGGATCAAAAAAAAAGGGGGGTTAGAGAGGTAGCTCAGTTAGAAGGCACGGGGATCAGTCTCTATCACAAACAAAACCACAGGGACGATTCACATACTGTGCTTTAAGACCAAGGATTGATAAAGCAATGTATTACAGGGTAAGATTTACCCTTTTTCCAATTACTGCTTATTGACCTCACTTGTGGTACTGGATTATATATATATTATATATATATATAAAACTTTTGTAACTTTCACAAATTGCAGCCAAGTTCCAAGTCTCTGCAGCAGGGTCTGGCCTACTGTTCCGCAGCAGAGCTTTAAAGATGCTCAGTGCTGTTGTGCTCCACAGAGACAGCAGCCCACTACAGAGAAGCAACTGCAATGTGCGTGTCCTTTTGGGTACCTCACACACAGCCACCCCCAGGAAGGCCTGAATATTCTCACAGCCGCAAAGGAAACAGAGCTACTGAACACAGAAAGGTTACCAGCATGGCTCTCCTCAGCACCGCTTCAGGAAACTTGGTCACATTCAATCTTGGCAAAATTTTTCACACTACAAAACGTGAGTGAACTGAAACCATCATTCCAAAATGAAGGAAACAGCCCATTTAATAATCCATTCTCTAGATGACAGTCAGCTCCACCGCTCCTTCTCTACAGTCAGCCATCCTCATTCTGTCCCCTTCCTCATGTTTTCTGTAACACAGACCTTACAGTCCTATTTTTAAAGAAGGTGTAAGGCCCTGAGCCCTGAACTTGAAACCTCCACTTCCTCCTTCTTCACTTGCCATTCTCACATCTCCCAGCACCTCAATGAATGAGGCAGCTGTCAAGGAGGATTCCTACCCAGCCTCAGGATGCCACGTCCATGCACACACGCACTCACACACATGCAAATGCACACACTCAGGAACACACACATGCAAATGTACACACTCAGGAGCACACACATGAAAAGGAGAAAAAAAGAATTTCTAAAGGAAAACATCTATTGAGGAAAAGAAGACGAAGGATGAATGTGTCCACTCCAGTGTTCATTAGACAACCTACTCAAGTTTCTGTGAGGGTCAAGGAAAAAGGATGCCACTGAGGATGAAACCGAGGCAGCGCATCTGAATTATCTTGCATCTCATTCATCTGCAGCACCAATCTTTTCCAGCCCTGCTATAAGAATGTTTTGTTGGAACAGGCACTCTATAGTACACCACTTTTCCACCAAAAATCTTCCAGTATCTCCCCACACACATTTAGAGGCTGAGCACATCGGGCAGTTCTTGTCCCTAGTATACAGCAACACACAGGAAAAAAAAAAAAAAAAATCACTGCCCTCCTGGACCCCAACTTTCCAGCAAGCAAATGGAAATGATTTAAACACAAATGCGCAGCATTTTTAGATACTATAGTTATAAGGTAAATCAAAAAAGACAAGAGGAACAGGGAGAGTCCAGGACAGGCTAAGAGTTTGATTTTTAGATGGTTATTAGTAATTGTGTACCTCCCTAATTTTTTTAATCTCTACATTTCTATTCTTTCTAAGCATAAAATTACAGAGAGAAATGTATTGTAACAAGTTTCTGTTATAGAGAACCTATGGATAATCTCAAAAATTACAATTTTAATAACAGAATGGCTATTGTTTAACTTGTAAAAGACTGTATCTTACAGCTGCATTCTACTAATTTCCTAAGCTTATTAAAAATCCTGTTGATTAATTTGCTGAGTTTGGGTAGGAACAAATACCTTTCAATATATACAACTGTTGGTCATCTATACTCCAACAGTGGCTGGAAAAGTCTGTATAGGTTTTGTTTTTCCTTTCTTCAAAGCTTTGGCTGTTATGGTCAACTACCTCCCAGGGAAGATAATCTGCTCTCTTACCATGAGGTCTCTGAGAATTAGCAAAGTTGATAGGTTCCATATGAAGGCAGGCTTATCAAACCAAGCACTCTGTTAACTATAACACAATCTACCTACCTTGATCACAGTTATTCTAAGACATAAAAACATTTCCAAAGTTTTAGGTGTTTTCAAATTACTTGTGTGATGACTCTCCCTGGAATTTTAATGAACCAAATATTTTTAAAAGCAGGAATATTAGGACTTCTATACCACTCCCCTTTAAAAATACCTCCATGGTGATGTGACAGGCTCCCTCCATTGGCAAGGATTTCATCTCTAGCAGCTGCCTGTAAATGGAAACAACACACAATGTTGTTGCTATTTGGATTTCACTTTGGAGTGACTAAGTGTACTGACTTCTCCCCAGATGCCCAGGAAGGCGCCAAGCAATGTGCGTGACCCCTGCGTCCATTTCCACTGCAGTCGGCAGCATTCTATGGAGCACAGCTCTCAGTCCAAGCACATGGATGGGGGGGGGACAAGAGGGAAGGAGGGAGGAAAAAAAAAATTACCCCAAGTTTCTGTTTTGTCCCCTTGTTTAACTCCTAACATGCTAAGCCCTAATCATCCTTATGGCATGTACCTGTGTCGAAAGATAAACACATTACAAAAGACAGACAGTACATACAGTGAAGGAGACGGAACCTGGGCTGCCTTGGACCTGTTTCCCTTCGTCCCTACTTAAGCTCTGGCATACTTTTAACTTCCCTTTTTTCTTTCAGTTGAAAAAAAAAAATTAGGTTAGTATACGAAGTGATGAGTTTCATTATGGCTTTTCATGTATATATTTCATTACATTTTCTATTCTTAATGATTTGCTAATATTTAATAGCCACAAGGTGCATATGTCCTGTGCTGTGAGCTTCTCAGACATACTCATGTCTATAAAGCTAACAATGGTGGCTGAGGCAGAAGACTGCCCAAGTGGAACATATGGACTACACCTCATTGCAAATCATTGTGAAGGAACCAGAGGTCTTGAGAGCTGAGGTTTCCTATATAGTCATAAGTAGTATAATCATATGCTAGTCTTTGCTCTAGAGCTTAACATAATAAATCACTTCAAATAAAACAGCTCCATGAGATCAGGAATTAAGTGAGGAACAGAGCTGGGAAAATAGAAATCATTTCAATTTGCGAACTCCAAGAAAGGAGGTTTTGTTTGCTTTGTGTTGAAATGATGATGTTTAAGCCTGGCTGGCCTGGAACTTACTTTGCAATCCAGGCTGAGCATCAAGTTTGCTGCAGTCCTCCTGCCTCTACCTCCCCTGTTCTTGAAAATACAAGGGTGCACCACCATGCCCAGCTAAGCAAGGGATTTTCACAGCCAAGTCAAAAAGATAGAAATATGCTCAAACCTCTGGCCAGGTGAGATTCCTCAGTGCCTAATGGCACCTGCTGCCAAGCCTGACCACCTGAATTTTATCCCTGGGACCTGTATGGTGGAAAGAAACGGCCAACTCCCTCCAGGTTATTCTCTGCCCTCCATGTGTGCATACATGTACCTGTACACACACACACACACACACACACTCCTCCAAAAACATACAAAATATACTAAAACTTTGGAGGATGATAGATTATCATTGGCAGACACATAATCAACTTAAAAAACTAGGGCCCCTGTGTGTCTAAGTAACACATCTACTATGGTTTCTTCTAGTTTTGTGGAGGAATCCTACATTGCTTCTAACAAGCAATATTGCCGTCAACACCCATGTCTATAAAAACCAGCAGCTGAAGGCCACTTAAGAAGTGTAATTGAAACTGCTAGCAAATGAATCCCAAGGACTTTATATACAGTCGTATCATATGAAAATTCACAAGCATGAGAATATATTACGATGACACAGACCAAGAGCATGAGGGTTGCTGACCTCAAGAGCAGCTACTACCTGGTCTGCCAAAAGGACATCAAAGACACCTGAGGACATGAAGTTCCCGCTCTTATTTAATTGACTATAATGCACTGAAAGTAACAACCCAAGAGACACAGGCTTCAGGAATACCTAACATTAACTTCAGACTGACAATTTGGTAAGTAAAAACAGTGGACTTAACATACATTTCATTTCAATGGGCTAGCAGCCAGGCAAACCATGTATCACTAAGGTAACTCAAACTAAAATCCCTAAGTTAGCACTAGAATTTATTTAAATTAATAAAAGAACATAAAAGCCATATGTAAAATTACCTCAGTTTGCTCAAACACAGTCAGTGGGTCACTAATTCCCCTGTAGTTAAAGGCAAAATAGAAGTAGATACATGCACCCGCATCATACGTCTGCGTCACCCTGAAAGACAAACAGACAAAACCCCACAGGGCTCTTAATTCAGCGAAAACAGATTGAACATCCAAAAGTGTCAAAGATAAGCTCACTGGGCAATCTGCCCCAGCTACACCTTCACCCTCTAGTCAAATTCCCACTGCCAGGGAAAGGGCCAAGTAGGAGAAATGCTCACACACCAAACAGGATCAGACTTAAATACAGCCTCTTCATGAAGCTCACCATCATTAGAAAGGCCTTGAAAAACCAATAAATGATGAGCTCAAAGGCAGTGGCACCTATGACTCCATGTGTGTGTTGTATGTGTGTATACAAAAGGTATCAAGGATATTAGGTTCTTAAATCATCTATGCAATAAATATCTACATTTCAAAATGCAACTGAGAAGCATGTAAAGGGAGTTGGGACAACCACAGTCAAATCTCCAAGGGCACACTATGGAGAAACAACAAAGGGCTTGATCTAACAGAATCACAGTTCAAACAGAATCTAATCTAAAACTGTAATGGTCTTTTAGGCCAAATGTTAGGTGCCTCAGAACAGAAGAAATGAACTGTTTAACAATGCTATGTCAATTTGCCAGCTGTTTGTTTTCTTCCTGTGCTAATTCACACTCATAAAAAGATCCCTTAAACATTTACATTTTAAGTTCCAGATTTACAAGTTTAAGAAAACGGGATGGGGGCTAGAGAGACGGCTCAGTGGTAAGGGCACTAGCTGTTCTTCCAGGGTACCCAGGTTCACTTCCCAGCACCCACGTGGCAGCTCGTTAACTGTCTGCAATTCGAGTTCTGGGGATCTGATACCCTCACACCAATGCACATAAAATTAAATAAATTATTAAAAAGAAGAAAGAAGAGAAAATTGGAGAAGTATTTGTATTTTACTAAGAGGTGCTGTGATCAGGAATAACCAAGGTTAAAACAAACCTTAAAAATAAGTCTCAAGTGTGTTTATAGCAATTAAGAGTATACACTGCTCAGAAAAGAATCATTAACATCAGTACATAGAATATGTAACTAGATTTGAATAGAACATTGCTACTGTGTTGGCTAGTTTTATGTAATTGTGACTCTCGTCATTTGGGAAGAGCAAACCTCAAAATGTCCCCCACAAACTGGCCTATCATACATTTTCTTGACTACTGATTGGTGTGGGAGGGCAAGCCCACTGTGGGTGGTATCACCCCTAAGCTGGTGGTGGTCCCAGTTGTTATAAGAAAGCAGGTTGAGGAAACCAGTGAGCAGGACTCCTGAATCAGTCCTGTCCCGACTTCCCCCAGTGATAAAGTGTAACCTTTCCTCTCCAGGCTGCTCTGCTTTCATAGCAGTGGAAATCCTAAGACAGCCACCTTTCAACAAACGCAGAATCACTATATTACCCAGTTTAGCATTTGTATACAAGAACACTACTAAAGTCTATAGCAAATATGATGGGTCTAACTGATCTAACCAAACTTGGCCTAACTCACAGTGTAAACAATGAAAGACAGAGTGTGAAAAGATGAAACTGTTGCTAAAGAGCAAAAGGGTGCCTCCACTCTTCAATACATTCTGTCTCATAGCAACTCCTTAAAAGTGGCCATAAGTGTTGTCATGGTGACAAGATAGTAGGCAGGCCGATTCCTGGGACAGAACAAAATCTCAAGTTTATTTCCCAGGCTGAAATGAAATTAATCAGAGAAACAAGCATTGCAAGCAAAAATACAGATAACCCTGAACTTAATGGCAGAGTATGCAAAAAAAAAAAAAAAATCCCACTGCGAGGTGAAAATGCTGTGTGTTGCCGGGCGGTGGTGGCGCACGCCTTTAATCCCAGCACTTGGGAGGCAGAGGCAGGCGGATCTCTGTGAGTTCGAGACCAGCCTGGTCTACAAGAGCTAGTTCCAGGACAGGCTCCAAAACCACAGAGAAACCCTGTCTCGAAAAACCAAAAAAAAAAAAAAAAAAAAAAGAAAGAAAGAAAAAGAAAATGCTGTGTGTTGGATATATCTAGCTATCAAACATGATAGCTCAGCAGACCGCAACTGTGCTCACACGCCTGCAGCAGTCAACAGCTGGGAAAAGTCGCCACGATGCACACCTGTTCACAGTACAGGCCTAGCCGCCATGTGTAAGTACTGCATGTTCTACTAGACTGACAGAAGACGGTGTGCTTCAGGCCCATCACCAGTCTAAGCACCAGAGACAGGCTTCCACAGGATGCTTGCTCCTCAGGTACACCACACTACCTCCAAGGTAGCCCTTCAAGGTTCTCTCCTTATAATCTGAATGTCATTTATTTTCCATTTTAAATTACTTTAATACCTTTCTAGAGAGTCAAATATTCACCTGTCTTGACACTTTTAACCTGGTGTTTACATATAAAATTAACACTGTAAGACTAGAAGCAAAGGTCCCTTCTCAGAAAAGCTTCATTTAGAGCTGCTGTTATTTAATAAAAAGAATAAATCAGTTAACCAATCACTGTTCAATATGAAAGGTATTGATTACAAATTATTTTTTTAAACTTAAAATATATATTTTTTAATTTCACACAAGCAACATTTCAATCACTTACTAACCAGTGTGGCTTGTGGCTACCACACTTAACAACAAACATATAACATATCCCTGTTACCAAAGAAACATTTATTGGAGCGAGGTTATCACTTGAGTCTTTCACTCCTTTCATTCTTCATTCCATTCCCATGGATTTAATCAATAATGAAAAGGGTTACTCGCCCCCAACACACAAACACACACACACACACACATGCACACAGACAGACTGACTGTTTCTACAGTTTACAGTTGTCCTCCACCTGGAGTTTGCAGCGTCAGGGAGCAGGAGAGGCTTCCTCTGCTCGGGAGCTTGCACACTTGCTCTGCATGGCTAAGAGGTCCTGTGAGAGCAGGAAGCTCCTTGCCTTAGGGGCTAAAGACGGAGGCACAGTTCTAACAATGTGGTGAGATGCCCAGGGAAATCTGCACATGGAACAGGCCAAACCTACTTCTCAGCTGGAAAACTGTCCTTTACAGCTGCCTAGAAACAATGCTTTGGGGGCATCAGGGTGGCTCCCTGGTAACAGTCAGTACTTGCTATGCACGCCTAACTACTTGAGTTCACTACCAGACTCCAGAGTGGAAGGAGAAAACGAGCTGTGCAAAGTCCTCTGACGTCCACGCGCACACTGTGCCACACATGTACCCACATTCACACAGAGCTCACACACACACACACATCCGCCCACACAACAGAAAAGCTTAAAAGCAGTGCTTTCCAGAACAAGTCTGTCGATAGCTGTGGAACTCACCTGCATGTAGAAAGAGGTGCGAACTGAACACCCTTTTCTTTGCATTCCCTTCTTATCCTCTCTTTGACATTTCTACACAGATCTATAACCCTAGAAAAGACAATTGAATGTACCATTAGGTATTCTTTCTTTTTTTAATTTTAGTTTTTTAAATTTCATTTTACATTCCATCCATAGTTCTCCCCCTTACCTCTCTTCCCACTTCCCCCCTCTCCCAGTCCTTCCAACAGGTAAGGGCTCCCATGGAAAGTCAACAAAATCTGGCACATTAAGCTGAGGCAGGACCAAGCCCCTTCCCCCTACACACAGGGAATGGGCTCCAGTAAGCCAGCTCATGCACCAGGGGCAGATCCTGCTCCTTCTGTCAGGCGCTCACAGATATTCTGAGCTTCACCACTCTCCCACACATGGAGGCCTAGTTCTTATGCTATTTTTCTCATCAGTTCATGTATTTATATATTTATTTAACTGGTTGGCCTCCACAGTTATAAGATTAAAAAAGTAAGAGAACATTGGCAGGTAACAAGGAAGTTAGTGACAAAAAAGCGCTAACACTATCCTAATCCATCTTCCCAGTAACAAAGGACTGGAGGTCTGAGTCCCCTCAGAATGCACAGACTAGAATCTTCCCTTTCACACCATGTGATGTCAAGAGTCAGGGCCTTGACCTCTGGCAGGTCATTAGGTCATGAGGGCAAAGTCCTAATGGATGGAATTGTTGTTATGTCGTAGAGAGAGACGAGAAGGATTGCTTTCAGTCACATGAGGACGAACGAGAAGGTGGCTTTCCATAAACCAAGAGGGCCTTCACCAGCAAACCCAGATGCCCAAAGGCCCCTGATACCACATTTCAAGGTGAGAGGAAAAATATCTGTTTAAACCATGGGAGCCAGCCAGGCCATGGCAGTTTATGTAGCAATCCATACTTGAGACGTCAGTCAGGAGTGGTATGATGGACTGAAGTCACCACTGATAACCTGACATGAGCTGCCTGCCTGCCTGCTCCAAAGGGATCAAGGGCAATCAGGTAGCAATTCTTATTTTTAAGATTCAGTCCCCTTGTTAAAATGCACTTTAAAAAATTATAAATAAGCAGGGGTGCGATGGAACGTGAATGTAGTCCAAATAGCAGAGACTGCAGCAGAAAGGTCACAAGCTCTGTCTGGGCTACACAGCAGTTTCCAGGACAGTCAGAACCATACGGGTCATCTAGAGAAAAAAATTCTGCACTTTTTGGAGAGAGAATAACTGAGTGATCCTATAGAATGGGATTATTTCAGATAATTCTTGGAATTTGACTACCAGTACACCAAAAGTCAAAATCCACAGCAGATTAAGATAATGTGGAAAAGACAAGTGGTTTCTAGAGGAAAAAATCAGGTATGAGGAGAACAAGAGGGTAAATATTTAATGCCTACATAGCGGGTTCAGAAACCCACATAATACAATTTCTATCATGTGTTTTAGTGCCAAATTTTGCTTAAACTTTTTTTTTTTTTTTTTTTTGGTTTTTCGAGACAGGGTTTCTCTGTAGCTTTGGTGCCTATCCCGGAACTAGCTCTTGTAGACCAGGCTGGCCTCGAACTCACAAAGATCTGCCTGTATCTGCCTCCCGAGTGCTGGGATAAAAATTATGTTTAACATCTTAAACTGGATTTCTTTCACAAATTATTTAAATGCAGGTAAAGATCTAGTTAAATCTACAGAGAGAGAGAGAGAGAGAGAAAGAGAGAGAGAGAGATCAAAGCTAAATGAGACATTCATTACAAAAGAAGTCAAAGAGATTTAATAATTTGGGGGGGGGGATAGATTTAAAAAGAACATTTAAGCGTAATAAAATCACCTAAGCTAAGTCAAACAAAAACCACACTGTTTTGTGTTTGTTCAGTAAGTCTTCAAAATATTGACTTTAATATACTTGTTTGTAGGATTCCAAATAAACTGACCTTAATCCAAAAAAGAGGCAGGTAAAGGTTGAAAACAATGGTATTCAGATCATGATACTAATTTAAATAAGAGTACCTTCCTTATTTCAATGTTTCTTATAAAAATTTTAAACTTTCCATATTCACAGAGAGACAAATTACATATCTGCACACATGTATCAATTATAAAGTATATCAGGGTAAGTCTTTTTTAGGTTTTACCTGTCCCAAGGAGCAGAAGTCTCAAAAGATTCTCCTACTACATAGTATTCCAAACCCAAATCCTGTGAAGACACAAAAATCATGAAATTACAACCAGTGCACCAACTGATAAACCACTGGAATTTCTGGAAGTTGTTAACAGTGCACCTCTGATCTAGCCTAACCTACTGTCTGTCTCATAAGAACACTGCAAAGTTTCCAAGTGTGGCACGACCTCTCTGAGTATGGGAGCCTTGTGTGTGCTGCTCTCCACAGCCTCAGCAGTTAAAGCATCTGCCACAAAAAAGGAACCCTAATACTTCCCTAGTGGATGGAGTCTCTCCAGGAACAGTTTCTGCTTAGAGAACAGATGTTTAGTGGACAGAACAGTAAAACAGTCAATATTAAAACTGAGCAACAATAAGCCGGGCAGTGGTGGCGCACGCCTTTAATCCCAGCACTTGGGAGGCAGAGGCAGGCGGATCTCTGTGAGTTCGAGACCAGCCTGGTCTACAAGAGCTAGTTCCAGGACAGGCTCCAAAGCCACAGACAAACCCTGTCTCGAAAAACCAAAAAAAAAAAAAAAAAACTGAGCAACAAGGTGAAAGGAACAAGAGGTAAGACAGTGTGTGCTGCTGCTGCTGCTGCTGCTGCTGCTGCTGCTGCTGCTGCTGCTGGTGATGAGGGTGGTGATGGTGGTGGTGGTGGTGCTGCTGCTGCTGTTGGTGATGAGGGTGGTGATGGTGGTGGTGGTGCTGCTGGTGATGAGGGTGGTGGTGCTGCTGCTGCTGCACTTTTGTCACATCAACTTTTATTTAGAAGCAAATTTAGAAAATACAGCTAGGTATGGTGGTTCACAACTTTAATTCCAGCACCTGAGTTGCAGGGGCAGGCAGATCTGAGTTCAAAGCCAGCTCAGTCTACAGACAGAGCTCCCAAACAGCCAGGACTACACAGAAAAACTGTCTCAAAAAAAAATCAAACCAATCAAACATAATAAACAAATAAATAAATAAATATAGTAAGAACAATCACTTCAATTCCACTAAGTGTTGAGAGGACACACCTCCATATCTAACTGATCTAAAGTGTGTGTTCAGTGGTTCAATCCCCATGTCTAGGACTCATTCTTGTGACAGTGGGGGTATGCACTAGAGAAAGGTTTTAAAGAACAAAGCAAACAGGACTGGCAAGGCAGCTCAGCATAAGGCAACTGTCGCCAAGCCTGATGACCTGAGTTTGAAGACCCACAGGGTAGAAGACAGAGCTGCATCCTGCAGACTGTCGTTCAGACATGCTGTGATCTATGCACCTTCACATGTACATATTCAAACACAAAACAAATCAATGTAAGGGGAAATGTAAAGATAAAGCAAAGAAATTTATGGGAAAAGATCCCTAAACCTACTTTTGTATTGGCCTCAAAATTAACTGGAAACTTACAAACAGTCTATTCCCCCAATGTACTTATTACAGCTACATTAATTTTCTACAATTCTGAATTCAGCGTTGTGGGAAATACACCTATCAATATATATCCCTCAATGTACCCAGAGAAAACATCTGATTTTATAAACATGTCCTCTGGGAAGATCCTGGGTAGTGACAGTCATTCATCTACTTCCTTGCATGCTCTGTGTACCTCCTGGTCAGGGTTCCTAACAGAGGGAACAGGCAGTCAGTCTGCTTTCCCAGTAGGAATCCCCAGGGGTAGGGGAAATGACTCTTCACTACACTATGAAAACAGACCTTGAATGAAAATTGAAATGTATGCCCTGGCAATGCTGAAGCATGCATGGGTAGCCTGAATATGGCGGTCCTGTTGAACTTGTCCATATTAAGTTGATGAGGGTGGCACATGCCGGTAGGAAAACAGACCTTAACTAGGACTAAATTATCCTGAAATGAGAACATTTCATGCCTTTTGAGAAAAATAAAAAAAAAAAATGTATCTTTTTATAAACGTTTCCCTCAAAACAATTTCCAACTGGAAAATTAGAAAATCTGTAACTTGGGAAAGTCAAACTTTCAGTAAGGCAGTCAATGGATCTTTTTAGATAAGATCATTAAAATCACTAACAGTTAAACTTTAAAATAAATTAAGTAAGTAAAAGTAACTTCAGCCAGAAAACAGTGTCTATAAAAGCCAAAGTAGAACAAATGAAAAACTACAAACTCAAAAGGCTGGTTTATAGCAGCAACCGCAACAGACTTGAAGTCAATGTGAGCAATGGCGTCTCTCATAAGCGGAGTCCATACTAAGAAGTCTGCAGTGTTCACACACAGTTTCTGACTTCTAAACCAGTGGCTACCTGGAATTATGTATCAATTTTTAAAGAAAGGATAAAGATTTATAAATCCTTATGATGGATCATAAACCAACTAAAGACCATTGCTACACAGAACAACTTGACTCCAACCCAAGTAATGTTAAGAAAGGCAAACTGGCCTTCAGAGGTGGAAAGACATTAAATCCCCTGTAAGTTCCTCAAAAGCACATACCAAAGTTTTAAAGGGGCTTCTAAAAAGTAAATTTAAAGCAAAATAAAGTTAAAAAAAAAAAGAAAAAGAAAAGTAAAGGGGCATCTAAAAGTAAATCCAGGCTTTTCCAGTAAAATGGTGCGCTAAATTACAGTAGCCGAATACTTATGAAGATAAGCATGTAACCTAAGTCAGTGTGGTGGTTTGAAGGAGAATGGCACCACAGTGTCATACATTTGAATGCTTGGTCCCCAGTACACAATACTATTTGGGAAGGATCAGGTGAGGCCTTGTGGGAAGGTGGGAAGGGTGGGAGGGGTGGGAGAGGAGGTTGTGGGTTTCAAAGGTCTATGGTTTTCCCAGGTAGCTCTCGCTACCTCCTCCTTGTAGACAGAGGTGAGCTCTCAGCTACTGCTCCAGTGTCATGCCTGCGGGCCTGCTGCCATGACAGTCATGGACTCCTCTGCAGCTATGAGTCCCAAATTAGATGTTTTCTTTTATGAGATGCCTTCCTTGATCATGGTGTTTTACCATGGCAATACGAAAGTAATTAATGTCAGAAATACAACTTACACGCATATACGCAATGACGTAAGTCAGCAAATAACCCCTCTGTCCATTATCTTCTCCAGCCGCCAGACCACTGCAGATGAAGAACAAACGATCAATATATTTTAACTGAAGAAATAATAAAAAAACTAAACTGATAACATCTCAAAATAACTGCTCAACAGATTAACATGGTATACTCACTTTTATCTTAATTTCACAAGTCATTAATATACCAGTTAACAAGAGAAAGTGCTTGAATAACAAATCTGAAAACACTTTATTGTTTCTCTTGGTCTTTTTGAGACAGGGTTCCTCTGTGTAACAGAGCCCTAGCTGTATTGGGATTCACTGAAGAGTGGGCAAAACAAAGGATATCATTTTATAAACACAATCTTAGAGAACGAGCAAGACACAGCTCAGGTCAAATCACTCAAAGTTCAATGTTAGTTCTGGGTTGGATGTGAGGCTGAGGCAGAGAATAAAGTTTTATAACTTCCAAAGTGCTGGGGCGAGGACTTAAGGGGGATCCAGTCGGGCTCCGGGCTTAAGCAGACACAAAACAAAGTCAGGCTCTGCAACTAAAGAAGCAGCAGTTCAGGGCTAGCAGTAAACAGTTCTCATGGGAGCTGGTAGCAGAAAGGAAAGCACAGGAAGCTGGGGGACACCTGAGCTTGGAACCACTGAGACAGAGTGCCATTGTATATGGTGGGAACAGGCCTAGCTGCTGCGCTGGGTGAGACCAAGCCTACTTTTCCTTCCCAAAGCAAGCCACTTTCCTTTCAGTTCTTTGCTACTATCTGGTGGTAAGGGATCCATTCTACACTGAGATGCAGTGGACAAACCCCATAGAAACATGCTTTTTGAAAAAATCTGGAGGAGCTACAGAAATGGCTCAGCAGGAAAGAGAGCCTGCTGCCCTTGGAAAGGACCAAGTGTGACTGCTGGCACCTACACTGGATGGCTTATAACCACCAGTAACTCTAGCTCCAGAGAAACTGTCACAAGTGCACATACACACTAGACGGACACACACACGGACACACACACACTCAAATAAATAAAATTTAAAAAATAAAATAAAAAAATCTGAAGCAAAAAACAACAATAAAAAAACCCTGTAACTGGACATTCATCCTATATTCCTAAGTCCTGAAAGAAAATAACAGGCAATTTGGGTTTACTTTCATAATCACATTTTCTTGCAAATTTAGCTTTGAAAACCACTTTTATTTTTGTTTTAGAACTGTCAGTTTAGTCAAAACCAAATTAAGATACAATATGTAAGCAATCACAAAACTCAGAAATGAAGTATTTCTAAAACTGACAATTTTGCAGCTACTCCAAATATATATATATGTCTATGTTGTGTGTGCATGTATGTGTGTGTATATATATATATATATAGTTAGACTTAAATTGCTTTATTTCTAAGTAGAACATCAATCGTCTACTTCTTGTTATTCTCACAAATTTCAAACACCAATTCACAAGGTTCTTAACATATTTAAAGGAGCAGGCAGCTTAATGAAGAGGAAAACCAGACTCTCATTTTACGTTAAAAAAAAAAAAAATCTGGCCAAAGTAATTACTCTCATGCTGAATTACATCAAACAACTTAAGAACACTGTAAAAATAATGATGAGTTATTGCCTTAAGTTCTATGGAAGATGCCAAAGCATCGCTCATGACTACTGACAGGTGATGTTTATTCAGCTCTTGAAGGAGTAAAGGTATTTTACTAGCAGACATAGATCAACAAAGGATTCAGCTATTATATCCCCTGGTCATGGGTGTTGAGGTATTTCCACAGCGCTGGAGTAGAGGGAAAGGGGCAGAATGAGTACAGTAACACATAAAACCCTCTACATGATGGGAGAGGGGTATTTCATTAAAAATGCTCAATTTTAGCTAACATGGCAATGCGAACACGGGACAAAAAATGAAAGGAAATAAAGAATGGATTAACAAGGCCCTAATTAAAAACAAGCTCCACCAACAGATACAAAGTTTAGCAAGGAAGAAATGTGGGGGAGCCTTCCTCCCACTGTGAGGACCCAAATTGGTGGTGTGGCATTCAAACCAGAAATATCCCCAAGTCTTCAGTAACTGGAACAAAAATTCATGTCTACTGAAAACAGGGAATTCAGAAAACCACAAGACAATGTATTTCTAAGGATAAAATTTTAAAATAAAACAAAAATAGCCCTGAGTCATTTCCCTAATAATCTGGATTGTTCAAAACACAGATTTGTGTATTTAATGAGGGAAGCCAGACAAAAGTATTAGAACTTAATTTTAAGCAAGGAGCAAATCCAGCAAAAAGAAAACAAGTCTCTTCCTAGTCAAGGCTTTTCCTCTTTGCTCTAAACGGCCTTGTTTACATTTTAAAGGATGAATTTGATGCTCATTTATTTAAAGTAAGCAAATTACTACAGTTATCCAACATTATCTCAGAAGGTCAGACCACATATCTCAGACATGATTTACTTTTATTTTTAAGTTGTGAGCCACCATGTGGTTGCTGGAAATTGAACTCAGATCCTCTGAAAGAGCAGTCAGTGCTCTTAAGCGCTGAGTCATCTCTCCAGCCCTATTTTTAAGTTGTAAGTGAAGTTTCTTATGAAAAAACAAAAGTAGCATTAGTAACATTTATGACAGTTGGTATATCAGATAAAATGACTGATAAAGTCCTATAGGTTAAAATACAATTCTCAAATCAAATAGTAATTAGGAAGAATAGAACAGGGAGGATAATCCTACTGAGTGTCATTAACTAACTAAAAAAGTTTTTAATCACACACGGAGTATGTCCTAAGAAACAAACTCCTTAGGGAGAGACAGGCTAAGTGTGAATCAGAAAGCACGCCATTTGTCGTCACTAACCTGCACGAACAGCAGCGAGTGTGACACAGTACTAGCTACTATCACCTTCCAGCCTGCTCCAAACTGCAATGGAAAGCACTATCTCCACAGAGCTGTGTGGGTGTGCTGTGGGGCAATGGTCTTGTACCCTGTAAAGGTTTGTCAGTTGCACTGGTTTAATAAAATGCTGATTGGCCAGTAGCCAGGCAGGAAGTACAGGTGGGAAGTATAGGCAGGGCAATCAAAACAGGAGAATTCTGGGAAGAGGAAAGGCTCAGTCTGCAGTCCTGACCCAGACGCACTGATAAAGGTACCAAGCCAAATGGCTAACACAGACAAGAATTATGGGCTACTTTAAGATGTAAGAAAGAGTTAATAAGAAGCCTGAGCTAATAGGCCAACCAGTTTATAATTAGTGTAGGCCTCTGAGTGTTTATTTGGGACTGAATGGCTGCAGAACTGGGCAAGACAGAAATCTCTGTCAACAGGGGTGCACGCCTAGGGGATGGGAGAAGAGGCAGAACTATGCAGAATTTAACACATATCTAGCAACTCAAATATTTCATTTTCATCTAATACTTCTGAAATTTTAGAAATCCCAATTAAATATTTAAATTCATAAGGATCAATTCTCAGTTTTTGTGTTAAGTAAGATCAAGTGAACTATGTAAATAAAAATTTTTTAAATATTTAGTTTCTAGTATTTCAAGCTAGAGCAGATACAGAAAAAATTAACTTAAATCTCCTTTCTGACGAATACGCTTCAGTAGTTAAAACAAAACAAAAATGGAAAATAAAGAATGAACTTCATCTTCTATTAAGGAAATTAAAACTCTGCTTGTAATTTCAGAATAGATCAAAAATAAAAGAGGGATTTATTTTCAAAGACAGTATCAGAATAAAGTAGACTGAATTTAAATGAGACCGTTTTTCCTCTAAGAAGACAGTATTCACTACTAATCCAACCCTGGAAATAAAGAGCTAAGTAGCACAGCACAGGGTGGGGCACTGCAAAGCACTTATCTCCAACCTAAGTGAGTTTCTTAAGACAGAAAGAAAGGAGGGTAGATAAATGTTTGCAGAGTTCAGGACAAGCTAACGCTGGGGATGCCCTAGGCCCTGGCGGATGGGCACCTGAGAAGGGAGGCGGAGCACAGCCTGACAAATGACTCACCCAGTGGCGCTCTCCCCATCAGGAGACAGAAACCACCCCGCCATGATCCAGTTGGTTATATGGAAAGTGTTTTCTGTTTCTTTATACCCACATAAAACAGTAAGTGACAGGGGGTGGAGTATAGATAATTTATCAAATATCACAGACTAAACATAATTTCCTTTTTAAAACACATTAGTAATGTTTTATACATGAACCAGTAACAAGACAATTGTTTCATTCCTACACAACAAATAACACAACACAAAGTTGTCATTCAAGCAAAAATCTAGGAAAAGCAAAATATTTAACATCATATAACATGCACACACATTATGTATGTGTAAAATTAGGTCAAAGCAACAGATTACTCTTCCTACAAATTTTTGGGATAAAAATATTTTAAGCTTACTTTCATAAATCACAATGAATTTAATACAGCCTGCTGACACATACAGTCTGTACGGAGCCAGCACAACTCCAGCATACCTCCTCTTTGCTATAAACTCAAAGCCATACCCAAACTTTGCAGCAATGTCATAGACTTGTTTTTCATGTTGAAGAACCTTCTCACGGTCCCCCTCGAACAGTAATGTGGCTACGCTTAGTTGATTTGGATCAAATCCTTTAAACTACAAAATATAAAATAAAGTTGTATTATTACAGAGAGGCCTTAGCTTATAAAACAGTAAAGTGAAATACATTTGCTCTTTTTCTTCTAACATGACCTCAGGTACAGCAGCCTGTTAAGCTTTGAGGCATTCCCTGTCAACTAACAGGTGAGTGCTTGCCTGACCTGACGCTGCTGCAGAAGTCCACCTCACAGGTGAGTGCTTGCCTGACCTGCACAAGGTTCTGGGCTTGAGGCCCAGCACAGCAAGACCAAGCTGCATTTCAAAGTACTGTGGTATTATAATCACTTCTGATACAGTAACTCAACAGGTAACCTGCCAGAATTTTAACTGTAATTATAGAAACAAATACAAATTACAGAACCACAGAGCAAAGCATCTGGGTGGACACATTAAATAACAAAAAGATCTTGAGCATGCAAAGAACTAAGACTAATTTTAAAAGGAAATATATCAATTCACTAGGGGAAAAAAGTAACACAGATGGTCCTGAATGAATAAATTATTTCGAATTTACCAATACTTGTACAAATTAATATACTAACTAGACTATTCCAGTTTTAATTAAAAAAAACTGTACATTTGAAAAGGACAAGTCTCTAAAATTTTTCTAGAATAATGAACATGTAATAGTGGCAACAAAGAAAATTCTAAATAATAAGAGGTAAAACTAGATTATATTTTTTTAATTTTTCAAAAACAAAACAAAACTATTACAAAGAATGAGCAGTATCTATTCTCAGGTAGTACAGAACATAGCAAGATGCCTTTGGCTCAATGTAAAAAGAAGCAGGCACTAGTCCCAGTCACTAGTGCTGACACAAGGGTCAGCACAGGAGAGGAGGAGGTGGAGAGCAATCTAGATCTTCATCTAACAGCAAAAGAGCTAAATAAAACAACAAAAACCACAAACCTTTCACTGTCAATTAAAAGAGGTAAAGGATATGCTATAGCTTAATGTCTGACCACTTGCTTAGTGTGTGAGACCCTGAGTTTTATTCCCAACACTACAAAAACAAACAAACAAAAAACTGGACAACACAAGAAAATAATGGGGGTTGGGGAGTAAAAGGTCCCTAAATATACTATAAGAGAAAGGGCTTTCTTAGCTTAGAAGTGATTAAATAGTCCTAAGAACAGACATAAATTTAAGTTCACATAGCACCAGAATGAAAAACCCTATTAAAAAGGGAGGTGCTTGGTTGGAAAATGTTATTTACAGAATCCATGCCAAAGGGTACTTCGTATTCCATTACTCACAAAGGGTGTGTGTCAAAGTGCAGTGAACAAACAAGGAACCCTCCCTAGCACAACAACCACATTTAAATAGTTCACACAAAATTATACCCAGGAAAAACAGAGACAGTTCAAGCTCTCTGGCGTTTCAAGAAACATTACCTAATTAAGCAAAATAATGAAAAAATCTTCCAACTACAACAATAAAATGATACATTGTTGCCACAGTGGTACACACTCTGACACACATTGTTGCCACGGTGGTACACACTCTGACACACATTGTTGCCACGGTGGTACACACTCTGACACACATTGTTGCCATGGTCATACACACTAGTACAACCTTTCAAAGTTCTCAGGAATAAAACATTAAATAAATAAATGAACCCAATCTCATCTCACTCCTGAGTACAACTATAAAAAAAATTTCAACTATAGGGAATGTCACCAGCATGAGACTGCTCAATGCAGCTGTTTTTAGACTTTAGAACCAGAGACAAACTGACCTGACTACACAGTTCAGTTGCTAACATACCTTTTCCCACAACAGAACACAACACCCCACAGAAAAACATCCTTATGAGAAATGTGTATAGGGAGAAGGCAAGAAGAAAAACTTACATCCTGTACAAGTATAATTTTAGATTTTTTTAGTCTTACCTTTGTAATATAAAACTTTTTTAATCCATCTAAAAATGATGTAAAAATAGAGGAGACCTGAGGTTTAAGAGCATGACCTAGGAAGAGAAAAAAATTTTACAGTTTAAATTAATAACAAATTAGGTGTTTTTGAGATCAAAAGATGGCTTTAATTTAGTATTCTAAGGGAAGCAAGTCTTTACAGCTGTAATTTATATGGATGCTTTTATTAAGATCTTTTACCTCTACATTCTTTCAAGTGTGACAATGTTTTACTTATAAAAGTCACTGTTTTTAAAAAAAAAAAATTACTACATGTAATTAATACTACACATACTTTCAGTTATCTTTCAATGGTACAATTTACACACAGTAAAACCACCTCATTAATTTTTATTTTATTAAGAATATCCAGTGGTAGCTGGTTTTACTATCATTTTTTTAATTATACAGAAACTACACAGAACCATAACCAAATATGGAGTCCATGTGAAGTTTAAGGTTGTTTCTTAATTCTTAAGTCATCCAGAATTCTTAGCATAAAACTAACAATTGCTTCCTTAATCACACTCATGGAGTTAAAATTGCCAAAATAAAACAAACAGCATTTCAGAGTCTGTTAAATTAACATCACCGCCTGCAGATTACGCTTAATTGGGTAAGAACCTTCTACTGCTTTCTCATAGTTTCCAGAGAAGAGCAACTTCTCAGCACTGGGATGGTTCCAGTTAAGCTCCACATCTGGCCTTAGTGTTGAGCACAACTTAAAAAAAAATTCCATCCTGTTTATGCAGTTTTCAAAAAAGATGCTCAAGTACTTAGCAAAACCTAAATCTGTCTTCCAAAGAAAGGGTTTTTTTTTTTTTTCTAGTCTTCTAGGGTTGAGGATTCTTAAGTATAAGATCTTCCTTTAAAAGAAATGCAAAGGACAATCCAGTTGCTCCTAAATCATTACCAGCCTTTTATTCCAATTCATTTATAAGTGAGAATTCAATATATAATACTTACCACATTGTTTTTCCTGATTGTAACGACAAAACTAGGTTACATGAAAGACTAAGTAAAATAGGTCATACGTAGAGACTAAGAGATACCCATGCTACGGCTGCAACAGGGAAAAACTGAGAGACACGCAAGGTAGTAAATAAAAAAAACCAACTGTGGGGTAGATAGAAACTGTCTTAGTGGTGTTTATGAGTCCCAGAATCATAATCTGATTTGTCTAGAAACTGTTTCTTTCTTATAAGATGTAAAAGATGTTTCTCCAACATAACTATGTTTTAAAGATAATTTAAACATCTATAAACTTAGAAATAGCACATCATCAGGATGCTCACTTCCTTTGGCCAAACAGGACTCACCCTACATTAATAACTGAAATTAAACAGAGAACGTGCTGCGCTATGCCTCAGGGCTCAGGACTGCAATCTCAGATATACAAGGGGATGAGGCAGGAGAACTCAAAGTTCAAGGTCCATCTGGACTAAGACAGAGTTCAAGGCCAGGTTAGAAGTAGGCATCTTATTGAGTCTCTGCCTCAAGAGGTAAAAAGAGAGCTGGGATATGGCTCAGTGACAGAATGCTTCCCTAGCACGCTTGAAGCCTAGCTTTATCCCCAGTACCACCAAAGTCCTCAGTAGTATTGAGTTCTTGCAAAAGATTTAATTTATGCTTTATACAAAAGTCTTCAAATCCACTTATCTCTAAACAATGCACGAGAACGCCAAATGTTACTAATCCTGTGTGAATAATCCTTAAGGACAATCACTTTAATCCACTGACTCTGGGGGGCATCATCCCCTTTCCAATGGTGGGAACCAGCTACATTCATACACAATACTGAATTAAATCAAGTATTATAAAAAGGATACTGACTTTAAGTGGGTTGACCATCTTTTCATCAAGTTGCTATTGCCTATATATTATATTTTGGTTAGTGTGTCTTATAGTAAATTGATTTCTAAATCTTTTAGTCAGAAAGCATGACTAGAACCGATTAGCATACAGCATCAGTTTCATGAAGCTGTAGTAGTAACTCATCGAAAGGGATTTGCTAACAATGTATTTCTGAAGTGATTAGACAGTTTAAGCATGGCGCTCTGAAATCAGACAAACTGAGTTTAATCGCAACTCTACCCCTCACAACTTGTAGACTCATCACCTCGAAGCTCAGCTGACAGGTGGTATATGAAAACTGTGATAATAACAATGTGTTCACCATTGTGCTGTAAGTTATCTAGGATTTGTTCACTCTTTTGCCAGTTCAGTGTAATCCAACCACCACCTAAATGTTCATTACATGTTAAGTGCAGGATATACAGAGAAAAAATATATTTCTCAAATTTGGAAGCCTTGTCTACACAGTATATATGTACATCATGTCAATACGCTGAAAACAGATAACTTCAATATATTCTATTAAGGGTTGTACAAGGAGAAATAAAAATAATAAAAATAGTATAATTAATATTAAGTCTTGTACCTCACTAACCGGTATGACATAGGCACTCATCAATCAGCCGCATGGCTGGTACAGTCCTGGATATCACTTACTGTGTTAAGAGCTACTCTTTTTATTTATTTATTTATTTATTTATTTATTTATTTATTTATTTATTTGGTTTTTCAAGACAGGGTTTCTCTGTGGTTTTGGAGCCTGTCCTGGTATGACATAGGCACTCATCAATCAGCCGCATGGCTGGTACAGTCCTGGATATCACTTACTGTGTTAAGAGCTACTCTTTTTATTTATTTATTTATTTATTTATTTATTTATTTATTTATTTATTTATTTGGTTTTTCAAGACAGGGTTTCTCTGTGGTTTTGGAGCCTGTCCTGGAACTAGCTCTTGTAGACCAGGCTGGTCTCGAACTCACAGAGATCCGCCTGCCTCTGCCTCCCAAGTGCTGGAATTAAAGGCGTGCGCCACCACCACCCGGCAAGAGCTACTCTTTTAATTGCTAAATCAGGAAGCCATGACAGGATATACAGAGAGAATCTTCAATGGATATGAGGAATCAAAAATATTACAACCTATAGTGGGAAAGGGTGAGGCAGAGGAGAGGGGTATGTGCATATGGGGAAATATGATATCACTGAAAGACATTCTCATTAAGAAAACCAACACTCTGTACTATGACTATATACCAATAGAGAAAGCGAATAAAAAAGTCACAGCCAAAAAAAAGTGTGGTATTTCAAAAGGATCTCTCTAGTGGCTAAGTGAAGAGGAGATGAAACAGTCAAGCCTAGATTTCACAAGATCCAACTCTGTATGCAAAATGGTATGGGAGGTCCTTCTGTCTATGTGTTGCTTTTATTGGTTAATGAATAAAGAAACTATCTTGGCCTGTGATGGGGCAGAGTACAGCTAGGCAGGGAAAAGTAAAGTGAATGCTGGGAGAAAGGAGGCAGGTTCAGAGAGAAGTCATGTAGCCCTGCTGGAGACAGACACCAGAACTTTAGCGGGTACAGACACATGGCGAGACACAGATTAATAGAAATGGGTTAAATTAATATATGAGTTAGCCAATAAGAAGTTACAGCTAATGGGCCAAGCAGTGATTGAATTAATACAGTTTCTGTGTGATAACTTCAGGGCTAAGCGGCCTGGAACCAACAAGTGGCCTGCTGCTACAGCAAAGTTTAAAGATTACTAACAATTAAAAATAACGACTAAGTCTAGAATTAGAAGGGGGTGTGTCAGCACATCTCTAAGCAAAGAGATTGAGGAACTGAATGATGGTACCAGAAGACCCTTCCTCGAAGGCTCATTGTAAACTGTTACACATCCTGCTCACAAATAAAATCTGCTCAAGTTACATGTGGTTTTACAAAGGTGTGTATACTTGAGACAGTCCACGACCTCAATAACATGTAAAAGACAACACAGTTGGAGATGACTCTTAAGACCTAGATCTCCAATTACAGGTCAAAGCACAAAAGGAGGTTTGTTTATTTCATTATTTAAAGGACACATTTATCTGAAATCTTTATCAATAGTATTTTTTAAATAACATTTAAAAAAATTTAAACAGTGACTGACTTAGAAAAATTTAATTTAAAAAATAATTATTGATCTGTTAAGAGTCTGGCATGCTTACTTAGGTTGCTATTGAATGTAATCATTTCCCCAATCCCCATTAAAATCTAAGCTGCCCTTAGGCACATAACCAAAGCCTGCCTATCTTAGCCCTTGGCATCTGCTACTGAGAAATGGCAATAATTTCAGGAACTGTTTCTGAGGTTTTTAAATTCCTAAAACTAAGTCCCAAAGTAAACTTCAGCACATGAAAGACAGAGTATCAAAAACAAAACAAAAAAACAAATATACAAAACAAAAAACCAAAAAGCCCTGAAAAGTCTAACATTTTAGAAATACGTTTTTAGACATAGCTGCTTACTATTCTCCACCCAAATATCCCAGCAGCACCTCTAACCATCCACTGTAATACATTTTCTCCAAAACCCCACTGCCAATCAACCAATCAATGTCTAGAGATGTTCCCAATTTTCCCTTTAGATTGCCACTGGCAGGCAGCTAATGGCTGTCCTGAAAACCTGCCCCTCTTCTCCACCGTTACCACTCTATTCAAGGTGCTCCAGATCTGCCCCTGCACTGTTCACTCCGCAGCTTCATCTCCAGTCCATTCCCTCCTCACTCACTGTAGTGGCATTTCATATGTATTTTAATAAATAAAGCTTGCCTGAAGACCACAGAGTAAAACAGCCCCACTGATCAGCCTTACAGCCAGGCAGTGGTGACACATACCTTTAATACCAGTAGCCACACTAGTTTGCCACAGGAACCAGATGGTGCATGCCTTTAATCCCAGTGATGCACTCCTTTAATCCCAGTAGAGAGTTATAAAACAGAGGAGACAGCTCCCAGTCTCAGTCTCATTCTGAGATTCCTGGAGGCAGGATAGCCATTCTGGACTGAGGTCAAGGTAAGAGCCAGTGGCTGGCTGCTTTGCTTTTTGGATCTTCAGGTTTGAACCCCAATTTCTCTGAGTTTTTATTAATCGTGCTTTAACTCACCCTGAACAACACTGCCAGAAAGGGCTTTCTAAGGCCAAAATGATTGATGCCCCTTCCACAAAGAAAGACCACTGCAGACAGGATAAAAGTCACTAAAATATTTGGAGACTCTAAAACATGCTATTGTGCTTTCACAAGTTCAGCTTTGCCCATAAGGGAACAAATTTGGTCAGGTAGAAGACTCAAGCAAACCTCTGTTTCCCCTTGAAGATTCAGAGCAAGTGCCACCTCCAACAGAAGCCTTTCTAAGCTTTCCTTCATGAATGAGGTGCAGCTTCCGCAGCAACCCAGGCACCTGTGCTCCCCACAGCCTTCCCACCACGGCACTCTCTCATAAGACTGAGTACTCATCAGAGCTCCCCCGAGGGACAGCACGGTGACAATCATCATTCTCTGAAAGTTCTGGAGGCTAACTGAGCACAGTTACTCACCAAACTGAAACTGCTGGTTGTCCATGAGGCGGATCGATGCAGGAGCACACCTCTGTTTTAAAAGAAGTGGGAATCAGTTTAACAGACAAGAGTCACACAGCAGGACCTGACTGTTACTTTATAAGGCTTCAACGACTTAGTGCCTAAAGATATATGGAAAAACTTCATGAAGACAAAACATCAGTGGTTTATAAAAATATTTGGAGAAATCTATATGTAAAAGCAATTCATAGATACTCAAACCTTTAAACTTAGCAATAAAATATACTTGCTGCCTGGCAGTAACCTGGAAGAATAACTTAAAAGAAATTCCACTCCTCAAAATTGACTATTTTACAACAAAGTAGAACTTTTTAAGACTAAATATGTGTTTAAGAATTGCATATTTTGTAATATTTTACTAGGTTTTTGCACAGTATTTTTCTCCCTCTCCCCACCCAACACCCTCTCCCTTTCACAGTGTTGAGAATCAAGGCTGTGGCCATGCACCTGCTAGCAAATGCTCTACCACTCAGACCATCACTAGCTTCTTTCATACTTTTAGAAACCAGGAAGCACTGGTGGAAATTTTTATATGCCAAAAAAACTTCTAAATCATCTGCAATATCTTCAAAGACAATCTTAGGAACCATTCCTTCTTTTGAATCCTTCCTCAGAATTATTTTACACAGAAGAACACATGTGACACAGTCACAATTTTAGTTCTTTTTGGGTTACATATAATGCAAACAGCAATGAAACTTTGATGTTAAGAATGTATATCTAGGGGCTGGAAAGGTGGCTCAGAGGTTAAGAGCACTGATTACTCTTCCTGAGGACCCAGGTTCAACTCCCAGCACCTACATGGCCACTCACAACTGTCTGTAATTCCAGTTCTAGGGGATCTGACACCTTCACACAGACATACAGGCAAAACCCTGAAGCACATAAAAATAAAAATAAATAATAAAAAAGAGGGTGTTAAAAATATTTATGTAAAGAATAAGTCTGCCCCAGCGGAGTGTGTGTGTGTGTTTGTGTGTGTGTGCATGTGTGTGTACGTCCATGTTTACAAACTAAGAGTTGCAAGGAAGAAGGGGAAAACAAGACAAAACAAAGTTTAGATAGCAGTTACTGGTTGAGCAACCTTCACCTGTAAATCCGAAACCTGAAATGCTCTGGAATTCAATTTTTTTGAGCAACAACTTACCAACACCAAATTTGAGATCTAGGAGCATTTGATTTCAGACTGTAGATGTCCAACTGAGAAAGCATATGAAACATGCAAGAGCTGAGTAGCCACACCAATCCCAAGACTGTGGACAAGACATTCAGCCTGCCCTTGTATTAACTTCATGATGATAAAAACTGTAAAAGGGTCTGAAACCCAAGCAGGGCAGCTGAAGCTCTACCAAGGGCTGTTTTTGGAGCAGATATTTTAAAAATGCTGTAAACATTTTTTTTGAGCAGAATATTGCTCTGCAGCCCAGACTGCATACAAACTCACAGCACTCCCTACTGTCTCAGCCTACAAAAGTCATCAACTTTTAAAATATGTCTTCATAGTATCGTTTATCAATAAATAAAGTTCCAAAACTCCTTAAAAACTTAAAATATGCATTAAGACATTTTTGCTATTAGTTGCTTTTAGTTAAACAAGTATTTAATTCTTATAAAAGCATAAAACAGAATTCTATCCAATATAAGGATAGACAAGATTCTTATTTTAAAGCCTAAGCAATTTATTTATTCATCTAAATACTAACAATGAGATAATTCAATTGATTTTTCAGAGTCACTAGCAGGTCTGAAGAGACAGTGGCAGGTAATCGTATACACATGGTGACAAGAGCCCATCACTCACACGGTACAGGACACCGTGGTTTCCAACTGCACCCTGGTTTATTCCACACAATCAACAGAACTGTCACGGAAGGAGAACTAACTGCCTTTCAGACAGACACAGAATGAATAAGGTTAAAATATTTGTCCAAGGTCAGATGGCTATGAAATAGCAAAGAAGAGATCAAGATGTCCTGACTACTGATGAGCAGTTTCAAGTTTATCATCTAGCCTTGCTCATGCACACACACACACACACACACAAAATCAACAAACACACACACACTCACTTAGTGCTTAGCTTCATATTCAAGTCAAAGATTACATCAAAACTACCATGTCTGTCATTTTGTACTCCTACTAAAAGTGTGACAGTCCAAAAAATTACAAAAGAATAATTTCAAATTGATATAAAGGTTTTAGAGTTTGGTCAGGAAATCCTAAAAGCACCGCCAGTTTCCCATATATTAAAGAAAGATCAATTTTCTTCACATTTATAAATCCAGATGCCTTTAATAAAATGAGTGTGGTGACTTCTAATAACATATGAAACTTATTTAGGCCAAATTTCCTTTCTTCATAAAGAAAGTAGAATATCTATAGGCATACACTAGGTAACATCTATAGCATACATGTTTGCATGTGCTGGCATAAGCACATCATAAAGTATTAAAGAATTCAGAGCTCTTTTTCAGTGGGGTGTTAAATTCCAGATCCCACTTCCCCTGCTTCAAGAGCAGGTGCTATTAATAAAATAACCAGTGCGTGTGCTGAGGAAAAGGGAGGAGAAGGCCCCACTCTCAGTGAAGACTTACTGTTGGGGGGAACCTGGCCTACCAGGTATCTTCTGGGATGTAAGCGGTACAGCAACTGCAGATCAATTTTGGCAAGAAAGTTTTAGAGTATTTGCTAAATCATGCAGCTCCCAATATTCACCTCAACTGAACGTGATTTTAACTTGGTGCTGAGTTAAATGAATAAATACTACCTGAAAACACGCAGTTTTTAAACACTGAATTTTACAAAGAAATTATCAAATTCAAGTCAACAGATTTAAAGTTTCATATTTTTTTCAAAGTTAGTAAATAGTTCTTCAGTTGTTGTCTTAAGTAAATTCACAGAAGCTAAGAATTCAAATAAAAATAGTATCTAGGTTAGTATGTTGGCCCTTAGCAACCAATAATTTGAAAAGTATTACAGATAATCCTAAATATATAAAAAAATACTTAAAATATGAAAAAATTAAAAGTTAGCATAGCAACTGACCAGAGAGAAGGTCATATAATCAAAACATCAAAATCATGTCCCTGGTCTTATGGTGTGTATAGCTCAGATCAGGTTGTCTCCATTGCTTTCAAAACTAAATGGGGAGGTCAAGCTAAAAAATATCAATCCTCTTTCAAGCATAGAGAGTATAAACTCTAAGAACTGGAGTTCAAATTCACACCATACTATCTTAGTAAGCAACACTGAGCCCACTATAGTGGATAAGGAGGTGAGGACCCCTAGCTATAGTGACCCCTGCTGGTAGTTGTCAGAAATAACCTAGGAGGGGTATTTCAACAAAGTTATAGTGGGTTTACTGAGAAATCTAAGGTATTTTATTCCTAATAAAAATTGTATGTTGTCATGTAGTGATGGCCCACACCTTTAATCCCAGTACTAGGGAGGCAGAAACAGACAGATCTCTCTGAGTTCGAGGCCAGAGCTAGTTCCAGGACAGGCACACAGAGAAACTGTCTCAAAAAACAAAAACAAAATAAAAAAATAAAATTGCATGTTATGGTTTTCTCTCTGGCAATAGCCCTGGTTTAGTTTAAGAAAAACATGTTTCAGAAATATTTTTAAGGTGTTCCTTACAGAGACTGCCTTTTTTTTTTAATTTATTAAAAAGTTGGATTGAGATATCTGTTACTTTTTAAGTTAGCACAGAGAATACTACTACTTTATTCTAGTCAGTTTTTCTCTAATGGAAATAAATGCCCCTCTTTCAACATAAAGGACAGAATCTTAAATTCTTATTGAAAACAACCAAAGACAAGCAGAGTCTGCGCTATTAAGCTTGTTCCGGTAAGCTATCAGAGTTGTTTCTGGACTAACAAGAATAGTTAAGATGCTGTATCTGACATGTAGTACATCCTCAACTTTAACTCTTGTGGGAACTTATTTTCTAGGAAAGTCTTAAGGAATCACCCTAGATCTACTGAGCAAATGTGGAGACTGCATTGACACAACACTTAGGGATCACCCACAAACCCTTCCTTCCTAGCCCCTCAGAGGGCAGGCAAAGAGGACAATTTCTCACCTAGAAAAGATCCCATGAAAGCTGAGGGAAGCATCCCACTGCCAGCTGAGGTTGCCTAGTTCTCCCCCTCCGAGCACTAAGAAAAGCCTACATGTAGCGCCAGCTTTGCTACTGTGAACACCACACCTTCCTTTCCCAAAGACGCTCACCCACCTTACAGCCTGCAATTTTGAAAACGACTTGAGTAAAAACACTGAAGAACTGCAAGTGTGAAATGAGCATCTAGAACCTGACCAATCATAACGCATGCACTGTTTTAGTCTACTATCCCCTGCTAGCAACTGAAATTCAGAATCACAAACTGAGCAAACATGATTTTCTGAGCTTTTTTCTGTCTGCAAACACTATTACAAAAGGAGAACAAGATACAGTACCTACTGTTGGCATGCGGTTCCTACTCAGTAAACTGATAAGGTCAATGATTCTTAGCATTAAAAAACTATTAGCCTGTACATGTGCATTGTAAGGCATGAAATACGTGGGTCTCCAAATAATGTAATACTACAAACTGCATTCTGAGCCGTGCTTCACACTGAGGAGCAATGCTAGATTTTTAAATCAAAGTAGGCAAGTTTTCTATTCTAGTCTAAGGATTTGTCTGTAGAGCTGATCATTACTAAGTATGCAGAACTCCAGTCTAAAAAGGCACTTTCTCACTGATCTGCTCTATAGCCACACGGTGGCACTACCTGTCATTCGTATCTCTATTCCAAATGTATACTCAGTACAGTGAATTGCACTAGTCATCAGCTGGGTATCTAAGATTCTTAAAACTGTTTACTCAGGGGCAAGTTTTGCTGCTTTATGCAAGGAAGGAAAGGAGTTTACCCTGCTTTCCAAAAGCACAAGTAGATCTTCTGTTTCATTTTCCAAAAGGAGTACATCCAACTATAAAAAACTGCACCAGACTGCATCAGTTACTCATATTCAAACTGAATGGCTCCACTATGATAGCACTATGAACAGGATTTTTGTAGATTTACACATCAGTTCTCAATGATGACACCAAAGGCACTGTCAGTTGAGTATGCAGTGTGGGAAAATGGAAAGCATAAAAGACCTGAGTTATATTATAACACTTGCTGATGAGTCCACTGCCCTGGAGTCTAGGAAGTGTGGCATTAGCCAGCACAGGGGAACATGACCCTTCTGAGAGCTTATGTCAAGGAAATATACAAACCCAAAATCCTTTTTCAACTTTAATAATTATTTTTTTTAATCTGATTTGAGCTGACAGAAGATGCAATAAAAAAGCACAGCCAATCCTGAGCTGCTCAATCTTTCGAGAGGAAAGCAAGCATGACCAGAAACACTCTTGCCTGCCGTCTTTATGGCACAGCTGAACATGCCCAAGTGTTTCCATCCACTACTTTACCCTTCGCACCAAGTGCCTTGTCACTAAGCTGAGCATGTCCTACACCTACCCATCTTCCCGCCTAAACAACTTTCAACTACCCATGCTCAAAATGTGCACGCCTCTGACGTGCATTCCCCTATGTAATACATGGGTCTCTTACATAAGATCTGCATGTTTCCTTTGCTGGAGAAGCCATCACTTTGGGAAGAACCTCTCTGTTCTCTCTTCCTGTTGAGGCTAATACAACACTCTCCACTCATTTAAACAAAGAAAAATTAGTTTGGCATTCATGTTTCTCTTGTTATGAAAAACACAGGCAATACTGATTAACGCCAAATACAATGTTCCAAACATGACCTAGAGAAGATAGGGACTAAATTTTGAATAAAGCACGAGCTACATTCTGGGAGCTTGTTTTGTTTTTTGTTTTAAATCAAATTGATATATATTTTGAAATTATTGCTTTATTTTTTAATTAGTCAACTTCCAACTACTTTCTTTAAACTAAAAAAAAATAAAAAGCTAGCTCTCCCCATTCTTCTAGTTACTAACTCAAAAGCAAAGGCACACGGCTCTGTAAAAGCCTTCTTACTAAGTACATTTCCTTTATGACTGTGCATCCTCGATCTTTAAGTGGCAGAAGACTTAGCAACACCCTCAGAACACACTTGAACTTCACTTCCTCATTCTTAGTTATCATTTTAGTAGAACACATATTTACTCTAAAAAAGTTCCATGGTAATGCTTCTTAAACATCACCCGCCATGTCATAGCACTAGGAAGTATGACATAATACTCTGTACTCTAGCTGGCTACGCGTGGCATGAAGCAGAGTCTAGGTGAGTTTTGAACTCCTGTATAAAAATGTCAGCTGTTAACACTGACATTGTTGTGGCACCCAAGTGACCTGCCACACGTCCAAACATGTTCATGCCAGGACCATGTCAACCACCACAAAAAAGCCTCTAACAATTGTTAACAATTATAAAAGTTATCCTTATCTATTGCTAAATTGGGTGATCGTACCTCTTGAAAATGGAAAACACCACATAGAATGAGTAGCTCAGAATGTAAAATTAAATAAAATAAAGAGCACAAGAAATGCTCTGTGTGTGTATATGTGTCTAATATTTTCCTTATTTTAAGTTCTTTAAAACATTAGCATTTGCTGGGAATACAGACTGGTGATAGACTGTTTGCCAGCATGCTCAAAGCAAGACTTGAATTCCCAGTACCACACACTTCAAAAAAAAGAGGCCAGGCCTGAGAGGTAAGCACGAGGATCAAGAGCTCACGGCCTGCCTGGGCTACAGTGAGCACTAGTCTTCCTCAGCAGCTTAGTGGTAGCCCACTTAAAATAAATAGGTTTTTAAAGGGCAAGGAATACAGTTCAATGGTAGAGAGCACTTGCCTACATTCACAAGACCCTGGGTATGAACAGCCCCCAGCACAACAAAACAGAACAGACACTCCAGTGGTTGTCTTGGATTGTGGGAAGGTGAGACAGTTGGCCTCTTTGCCTTTCACTATCTTATAGTCCAACAGGTGGTGTGGAAGAATTGTCTGTATTCTGTCAATTATGTTTTAAATAAACGCTGATTGGCCAATAGCCAGGCAAGAAGTATAGGCGGGACACCAGACAGGAAGTAGAGGCAGGTCAAGGAGAACAGGAGAATTCTGGGAAGAAGGAAGTTCCCTCTGCAGTCCTGACCCAACCACAGAAGAAGCAAGATGCGACTGCCCTGCTGAATAAGGTACTGAGCCACATGGCTAACACAGATAAGAATACTGGGCTATATAAGTTATAAGAGTTAATAAGCCTGAGCTGATGGGCCAATCAGTTTATAACTAATGTAGACCTCTGTGTGATTTCTTTGGCACTTAATGACTGCAGGATTCAGGCAGGACAGAAAACTCAGACAACAAACAGGAATATGAATAATTGGCTAGGTATTTCCTTGCCTTTATCAGAGTCTCCCTCCAGTTTTCTTTGAATACTAAGAAGTGGATCTATACAGGTCATATCCAAAAGTCCCCTTCCAGGACCAGGTGTGGTATCCCAGTTTTTAATGCCAGCATTTAGGAGGTCAAGGCAAGTGGATTTCTCTGGAGTTTGAGGCCAGTCTGATCTACATAGCAAGTTCCAGGCTTGCCGAAGAGACACAGTGAGACTCTGCAGCAAAACAAAACAAAAACAATTCTGCTTGCATATACATAATGGGGACTATTACAGAGCTCAATGTGTCTAGAAAAAGCAAGAAGGGGGGGAATATACTGCCTGACTCTCCTTACTGCTGAAAAAGGTTGAAACAAGGAATGACACATAAACTACTGCCGTCCAAACGATGAATAAAATTAGATATTCCCACACAAAAACATAGAATGAAATAAAAAAATTATTTGGCATGAGCTAGTCTTTTTTTAAAAAAAGGAAAAATGATAATGTCTCTCTTTTTAGGAAGGCAGGAATTGTGGAGTGTTTTTTTTTTTAAGATTACAAAGAAGTATACATTAACTATATTACTCAAACACTGGCTAAAATATTATGAAGCCAAGTAGCACCTCCAGCACATCCTATGTATTAAAAACATTTGTTTACATTTGAAACTTCTAAGTTTGGGAGTTACTGATATTCAGTCATTACCTCTAATTTCTTCTTTATCTTTCTTTTGGGGAGCAGGGTTAAGACAGGCTCTATCTCCATAGCCGTGGCTGTCCTGGAACTCACTACATAGAACAGGTCATGAGCTCACAGACATCTGCCTGTCTCTGCCTCCTGAATGCTCACATCAAAGGTGTGCACCACCAAAATCTGACTACTTCTAACTTCAACAAAATGTCTTATTTAAGTTAAATATCATTTCAATTTATCACAAAATACATTATTCCAAAATAACTTACAAAATACAACATTCAACCCAAAGCAGAAACAATCAAAGCCATGAATCTAAGCACCTATCTTACATTGGCCCCAAATCAACAGGCATCTTTGAACAAAAGATAGGTGTGAGAGCAATGTAACTACTGAACGAAGTAAGCACACTTAAAGGGGTAATTTCCCATGTAAAACTCGGAAAAAATTACAAACATAACACAACTAAATATAAAGAGTACTTAAAACATCACAATTATGCAGAATTTTAAAAGTATAACTGCAAATATCGTGTACTTTTTTTTATTACCTGCTTTGCAATTTCTCTTAAACAGGCTACTCCTTGTTCAAAATTAGGGAAAGCTACCGAGCCATACTTTTGGTATTCAGGGATTGGTCTGATTTTTATTGTAGCTTCTGTTATTACACCAAGAGTTCCTGAAAAAGAAGGGGAACAATCCAATATCACATGACAATTTTCTAAAGCCATATTTAAATCTATTTAATCAACTGATTCTGTTGTTTCATTCTATTACCCGTGTTAAAACTATTTAATTCTTTGACTCGGGGAATAATAGCTAATCAGGTATTTAATTAAGCAAACTTTATAATTTCAAAAATGATTTTAGACTTCTTTTTTAATGTACAAGTATTTTAAAACATTTCAAGATTTCTCTAAGAAAATTAGTTTTAAATTTTTTTTAAAAAAGAATAGAGTAATATTACATCTCATACACACTGACAAAGGTGTACTCTGATGCGTCTATGTTTACTTTTAAAAAATTCCTGGAGCATAAAGAAATTAACTTTCTTAAAACTTTAAGATGAGTGAAGGATTGCCTTGTCTCCTCAGATTTAATACATAGAAAAACAAAGGCATTCCTGAGAAGCTCTTGTAAGAGAGAAACAGAAAGTATGACACATGAGAAAACCACCAGTAAGACAGTCTTTACTGCTTGGAACAGGGAGGGATTAAACTTAAAGAAAAATAATAAACTAAATATAAGCATTTATATCAAAATATTTAAAGAAATTACTAAAAAATAATGTTCACAACCAATGTTTTCAAGCCTGTGGTTTCATATGTACAAATAGTGAAATTAATAACAGCATTAGCAAATTTTTTAATGATTACTTTAGAAAGTATAAAGAGGGATGTGAATGAAACTGAATAACTCGGTTATAACACTGGAAATAAAAGTTCAAGAAATGTTTGGCATCCCTAGAATGGCCAAGATGTAACACAGGGTTAAAGACACATCTGAGTCCATACAGTATAAATCATATTAAGTAGATTATTATATATTCATTTTATATATGTTACTTCTGTTTTATTTTAAAATGAGTCTCTTATAACTTATATGATCATAAAAATCTCTGTAAGTTTGCCCAATTAACATTTTAATATAAAACAAATATAAAATTTAAAATATAAGTAATAATTTCAACAATAAAATTCACCCATTTAAAACCCTAGAAGCCCTCAAAACAACATGATGGCTATTGTCATCCTCTTGGCTACCCTACCATAAATACATGGTAAGACCCTACTGCTGAAGACACAATACCCTGGTTCCATCGGGCAAACACAGAAGTTATACTGGAACTGTCCTGGAAGCTTCCTCCCTACCCACTACCTTCTGTAGTACTGGACCCTGCGTGCTACAGTACCAACCTGCCAGGCAAGGAGGATCCAGGGTGTAATTGTGGCATCGCCATTAGGGAGACAAAGAACTGTTTTCTGATTGCATCTGAAGCCTGATCCACAGGAGTATGATTATCCTAGTACTGTAACACTGGGTCAAAGTCTATGGCTGGGGAGGGCATAGACCCTGTATGTGTGCAGAGGGGCTGGCGGGGGTATTCCTGTTGTTTTCCTACAACAGTGACAACAGTAAACTACCTTCTAAATAGTTATGTTTATACCTATAGATTAGTGCAGCTCTCAAGATCAGAGAGGCCTCTTTTTGCAGTGAACTTCAGTCTGTGCAACACGGCTAACATGCTGAGAGTAAGAGACTGTGGAGTACTCAGGGAACACTGTGGAAAAGCCAGAGGATGGAGTGGAGTGCTGTCAAATGCTGTTATCTGGACATGGTGTGGTTGCTGTGCTCATCAACTCAGAGCAGCTATGCTTACCTGCACAAAGTCAAGCCAGTCAATAATTCCAGCATAGAGGGACAGGTGCTCATAAGGATCTACACTAGCCGATGATGCTACAGGAGAGGAGATGTGGCCACTGATAGGTGTCCTCAGTATACTCACATGTATGCACAATCATTACTATAAACTAAATTTAAACCATTTTAATGCCCCCAAACTGTACCAATTAAACAGCCATGATCCATTTCTATACCCACACCCTAGCCAACTATTCATAAATATATTCTGCCTTTATTCATATGCATATTCCAGATACTTTATATAAAAGGAATTTCATAGTATGTGGCTTTGTGGATTTTTTTTTATTTGCTATGGTTTCAAGGTTCACATTTTACATTGGTTACCATTATAATCAATGAACTACTAAAAACTCTGAGAGATGAGATATGTAAAAACTGCAATGAAAAATTCACTTAAAGAAGCTGCCCATAACATGTGATCTGGCAAAAACAAGAATAACAAACTTGAAGACAGTCATTGTGACATGCTGTGCTATAGAAAGAATAGAAAAAACAAAGAAATAACTAAGCCTCAGAGAGACATGAAAAACCATTAATTGCATTACTAGATAAATAATGAAAGTACTATAAGAGCAGGGGACACAGCATAGGACAGAAAAAATATATAAAAAATAGCTGAAAATTTCCTAACAGTATCTTATACATCAAATGAGTTCAATAAATTACAAGTAGGATCAACACAAAAATATCGGTAAACAGATGATGAAAAAAGATTCAAAGTCAAAGACAAGTAAAAAATCTTGAAAACAACATGAAAAAAATAAACAAGGTAAATCTTATAAAATGTACAACTGACTCATCAGCAGAAATGATAGAAGCTAGAAAACAGTGAAGTAACAGATCCAAAAAGCACAAGGAAAAAAGTCTGTCAACTACAAGTCATGTATCACATTCAAAATATGAAGACAAACACATTCTCAGATAAACAAAATCTGGCACTTTGTTGCTAAAGACCAGGCTAGGAATAAATTCTAAAAGTTTTTCAAGTTGAAAGATGATGACCTCAAACACCAGAAATTCAAGTTAATACCAGTAAACAAAACAAACAGAAATCACAACAGAGCACACCAGTTAAAGAAGTTACAAAATATAAGGGGAAAAAAGAAAAAAAAAAAATCCTTAAGGCAACATACTATTGAGAGTCCTTTTATATTAAATGCCCAGAATATACAAACCAATATAGGCAGAAAATATAGATTAATACTTGGGTAGAGTGTGGTTATGATCATAAAGGCCTACACAATTACAAAAGACAATGTAGATGCTTACTTCTTATACACCGCTGAAAAATCAATGCTATAAAACAATACCATTATAACATACACTGTGCTTGAACCTACAGCAGCACAAAGCTGAGTGGAAACAATGGTCTGTGAAGGGGCAGGTGACCACATGTAGTCATAGGAACACTCACAGGAGAACCAGACATGCTAAGTAACAAAAGCTCTAGGTTATACTTGCTCTCCTTTCTTCTAGCAGCTTCAGTATACCTATACTGTTGGACTTATAAGAGCTATAGTATAACAAAAATACCATAAAAGAAAGTTTAAAAGGACAGAGTTATGTAGGAATGCTAAATCTCTGTGTTATAACATATTAGTATCAAGTTGATTCTGCTTAAGTAAGCCGTAGACTTTAAGTCAAAGAGCAACCACTAAGAAACAACTAAAATATGTATGGAAAAGAAGAAACAAAAGGGAAAAGGGAATTAAAATCAGAGGAAAAGCACTTGCTAAATGTAAAGGAAAGCAAAAGAAGGGGGGAGTGGACTGCGTATCTACCTGTGGCAATGACATAATGGACTAAGCAACCAGCCAACAAGACTTTCAAAGTGACTGGAACATACTGTCACTGCCAGAGACACATTTTAGATTCAGTAATACACCTAGGCTCAAGAATGGCAAAGGTATACCATGCAAACATGGTACTAATGCCAGACAGAACAGACTTTAAACAGAATGTTACTACACAGAGAACATTTTGTAATGATAAATCATTGGAAAGACACACAATTATAAAAAGACAGCACTAAGAACATGAAGATATATGAAGGAAAACTGACACAAATGAAATGGATAATGAGTTATTGGAGATCTCAATACCCCCTCTTTCAATATGACTTAAGAACTGAGCAAAGAGAAGACTGACCAACACTATAAGTGAATTTGACCTAACAGACTAGAACATACAATTCAACAACAGTAGAAAATAGTAGAATGTAAATTCATTTCAGGTACACACAGAACATTCTCCAGGACAGATCACAAACTAGACTATAAACAAACTTGAACAGATTTCCAAAGACTGAAATAATATAAACTATATTCCCATTATGGTGACTATAAACTATGCCCCATGGCGCATGTATTTGAACACCCAGTCTCTACTTGTGGAGGTGCTGTTTTAGGAGGAACCTTTAGGAGGAGGTCCTCACTGGAAGACATATGTCATGGGGGACTGGCAGTGGAGTTATAAAATGATTCCATTTCTGCTCAAGCCTTCTACTTCTCGATCTGTGGAGAAACCACCAAGAAGCCTCATGTCCTGATACCAGGACTGCCAGCCATTCCCATCACTGCCTTCCCCGCTGTGACCAATACAAATCATTCCTCTGTCAAGTGGCTTTGTGTTTAGTATTTAGTCAAATAGCTAGAAAAGAATCTAAGACAGCAAACTGGCATCAGGAACGGGGTCCTTGTTATAATATACTTGACCACGAAGTTCTTGGGCTTTTGGACGTAGTTTGTGAGAAGAATATGGAAGAGTCTGAAGTGGTAGCTGATAGGAATCCTAGAATGCCATAAACAAAAATGAATGGGAGATTCTGGTAGGTGTTTGGAAGACCATACTGCTGGTAAAAATGTGGACAGTAAGGGCTGGGCTCATGAGATTTCAAAAAGAAGGAACTGTTCTACTAGCCTCTCCCTTAAGATATACTCCTCATCAATATCTCCTTCCTAGATTCTGGCTTTCAGAGACTCCAAGTTAAGCAAAACAAATATGATGTAAGGTTAAATCTAACTTTATTCTTTTATATAGAATTGCAAGGAACCAAGAATTTTTTTAAAAGGAGAACTCACATATTAGCTTTAATATATACTTTTTAATTAAAAATATATATAAATATGTGGGGTATACAACTAAAGATAATGATTCCCTCTCTGCCAGAATCTATCAATATCCATTAGTTCAGAAGCAAGGACAGAGCCCCATGAGTCCTCCTACCCTTGTCAATGATGACTTGATTGACGACAGGGCCAGTCTTGTACAAGTCCAGAGCTACTGAGATCATGACCGCAATAACTGTTATGCCTAAAAGATGGCATTTCACAGTCTTTCTTCCTATCCTATGACTCCTACATTTGGTTTGATTAAATTTATTTTTGACAATTTCACAAATGTATATAATGCAAACTGATTATTCTCACCCTCTCTACTCTCTCTTATCTGATATTTTAAAAGTGGTACTTAGGAAAATGGAGATTTGAAGAGAAAATCCAAGAGACAGATGGTTTCATCATTACAAGTTATCAAACACTTAAGCGAGTCACACCAATTCTTCATGAATTCTCAAAAAGTAACTATTACATTATTCTAAGACCATCAAACAAAACTAAATATGAAGTAATTTAAGGTCTAACGTCATCACAAGAAAAAATTACAGGTATGAAAAGTATGTCTATGAAAGCAATCACTATCATAATCCAAGCTGACTTCATTAAGAAATTAAAATTGTATAATCTATTTCGGGTAGCTGATCACAGAGGTCCCAAAAGCCTCCAAAATCATAAAGTTCTTTACAGCCCTGTTGGTTACCCACTAGAACTAGAAGATAAGACTACGCTGAAGATACTGCACACCTTGGTTGTAAGACACCGAGGAAGCAAGCAGGAACTCTCTAAGTGCTAGGGGAAGAGGCATCACTGTCTAATCCAGCTGTGAACCCTATGAACTACACAAACATACTATTAGGAAAGATGTGCCCACCTGTCGATGGTAGCATGACTGCTATGAAATCACCTGATTCTGAATCTGTCTTCTCCTTTTCTCCCTGGGCAGAGCCTATAACTTCAACATTTGAAGGCTACCAAAAAAAAAAAAAAAAAAAAAAAAAAAAAAAAAGACCAAAAGCACTGCAACCTTCAAATTACCTCTAAGCAAAGAAAAAGATTCATTGAGACCTCCTATAGTTCCAAACACTACAGGTTTGTGAGGGTGAAAAGGAGTGAAGAGTTGCTTAAACAATCTATCACTCAAGAAAGACCTGAGGGGAGCAGGTACAGTGGCTAATAATGCTAATCCCAGCATTCGGGAAACTGAGTCAAGAGGATCACCAATTTAAGACCAGTCAGACCTACATAGTAAATGCCAGAGCAGCCTAAGCTAAAGAGTAAGACCTTGCCAAAATAAAATGAAAGGAAAGAAGAAGGAAGAAGGAAGGGAGGGAGGGAGGGAGGGAGGGAGGGAGGGAGGGAGGGAGGGAGGGAGGGAGGGAGGGAGGGAGGGGAGACAAAAAAACACCAAAGCAGATTTTTAAAATATCAGTGGGGTGATAGAGGGAGAAGAGAGAAAAGTAGAGCAATCAGTGACTAAAGAAAGTACATACATCTCAAAGTTGTTTTAATTTGCATTTCTCTGATCGCTAAGGAGGTTGAGCATGACCTTAAGTATCTTTTGGCCATTTGAACTTCTTCTGTTGAGAATTCTCTGTTCAGTTCAGTGCCCCATTTTTTAATTGGGTTAATTATCATTTTAACGTCTAGTTTCTTGAGTTCTTTATATATTTTGGAGATCAGACCTTTGTCTGTTGCGGGGTTGGTGAAGATCTTCTCCCAGTCAGAAGATCATGGGATGTACTCACTCATAATTGGTTTCTACCTATGGATAGGGGGCCTCTGAGTCTATAATATGTGGTCCTAAAGAAGCTAAACAAGAGGGCAAACCCAAGGAAAAACATATAGTTATCCTCCTGGCTATGGGAAGTAGACAAGAGTGCCGGGCAAAAAATTGGAATCTTGGGGGTAGGGTGGGATGGGGGTAAGGGGAGATGGAGAAAGAAAAGTGTGAAGGAGAGGATGAGGGGAACTTGGGGAAATGGGATGATTGGGGATATAGGAAGGTTGGATAGGAGAGCAGGGAAACTCATATCTTAGTTAAGGGAACCACCTAAGGGTTGGCAAGAGACTTGAACTTGGTGTGGCTACCAGATGCCCAGGGCAATGTCCCCAGTTAGTTCCTTGGGCACCTGAGGATAGGGAACCTGAAATGATCCTATCCTATAGCCATACTGATGAATATCTTACATATCACCATAGAACCTTCATCTAGCGATGGATGGAGATAGAGACAGAGACCCACACTGGAGCACCGGACTGAGCAAGGTCCTAATGAGGAGCAGAAGGAGGGAGAACATGTACAACGAAGTCAGGACCACGAGGGGTGCACCCACCCACTGAGTCAGTCGGACCGATCTATGGGGAGCTCACCAAGGCCAGCTGGACTGTGACTGAAAAAGCATGGGATAAAATTGGACTCTCTGAACATGGCGGACAATGAGAGCTGACAAGAGGCCAAGGACAATGGCACGGGGTGTTGATCCTACTTCAGGTTCTGGCTTTGTGGGAGCTTAGACAGTTTGGATGTTCAACTTCCTAGATCTGGATGGAGGGGGGAGGACCTTGGACTTTCCACAGGGCAGGGAACCCTGACTGCTCCTGGGACTGGAGAGGGAGAAGAGGAGTGGGGGGAAGGGGAAGAGGGGCGGGAGGATGGGGAGGGAAATGGGAGGCGGGGAGGAGGCGGAAAATTTTTTTTTCAATAAGAAAGAAAGAAAGAAAGAAAGAAAGAAAGAAAGAAAGAAAGAAAGAAAGAAAGAAAGAAAGAAAGAAAGAAAGAACATATAAAATGACACCCAGAGAACCTCCATACAACAATAATGCCAAAATACTATCTATAAAGGACTATAGTCCTGGCTATAAAGAAGTTTGTAAAATGCTAAGAACCAAGCCGGGCATGTGACACACCCCTTCAATCCCAGCACCAGGAGACAAAGACAAATGGGTCTCTGTGAGTTTGAGGCCAGACTGGTCTACATAGCAAGTTCCAGGACAGCCAGAGTACATAATAAAAAGACTTTGCCTCAAAAATAAATAATTAAATAAGTGAAGATGTTGGTAAGAAACAAGAAAGGTACTGGAAAAGCAAGGGGAATGTACAAAATACACACACACGGCAAGGGGAGTATTCACACACAAAAACGTACCACATCCACCTACCTACAACCTATCACACACACACATGCGCGTGTGCACACACAAAGAGCTAACACCACCACCATCATAAATAGCCAACCTATCATCATACTTGATATTATCTCTACCATGTCATTAAGAAACATAGTTATTTGTTCCTTCTTTGCTGCCACTATCAAAGATCAGAACTTGTGCCTGAATACCTTAATTATAATTGTTCTTTTGAAGGAAGCAGGCAAAAGCACCTTGTCCTAAGCACAGCCATTTTGACTTCAGACTCCAGTTTACCTGTAGGGTAGAACAAAGTTCGGGTTCCCAAATTTTAGGGGAGTTGAGAACTTTCCAATAGCTGACCAACCTCATTAGTCAACAGAAATAATCTGTTATGGCCCTTAGTCTAAAATATTATGGCTGTTCCTAAAAACAGACAGAACAAATAAGTCTGACTGGCTAAAGAGATTGCATTCTGTGTTGGTTGACAATGGTGAGACACATAGGGAAAGTCCCTACTCTTTGACTTCTGCTTCCTGAGAACTGTAACTGTAACATGGCAACAAATGTTTCAGCTTTTGTACTCATAAACCTGGCTTCTGCCCCTGCTAGGGCTGCCAGGAGAAGCCAGGCTCTGAGTCCTTGTCCTGCAGCCCTGACATCAGTGACTCTGCTGTGTGGGGACTTATTAAAGTCGCTGGAACCATCCTGTTGTCTACTTCCTCCTGGAGCACAACAGACTTAAATATAGTTAAATGTTTCCAAACTCTATCTTTGGAAGTAAACAATGAGCTCTTAGGCTAATTTAGAAACACTTTCCTGTTTAAATTTATTTTATTTTTCTGAATTTAAGGGCTGTCCCTTTCCCATTCCAAAATCTGAAAAACAGGCCCAAGTCTACTTCAGGCACACCATTTACCAATGTGTTTACTCAACAGCCTGCAAACCAGAAGGAACCACATATTTTAAAGGATCTGAAGAATGCCATTCCAAGTTATCCAACAGTAAACAAGCAAGCAACAGATACTGCTTGCAAAATAAAAACTTAAGTGACAAACAGAAGTTTAAAAGATACATGAATAAATGGAATTTAAACTTACATTTTTTTAAAAAACATCCAACACGGAGTAAGAAAACACACGATTACAAGAAAAACAAGACAAAAAGAGAATGTTTCATCAGTCATCCCACCTGGTAACTGGGACAAGATTAAACTGTGATATACAGAGCTGAATGTTTAAGCCCTAACCACTGTTTCCTAAGATTCACTAAAAATTTTGAAAAAGCTAAGAACAAAAAGACCACACTCTGTTTAGAACTATAAAAGAGTAAAGTGTAGGAGGAAGTTTAGTATAATGTTCTCATTATAAAAGCTTTATGAGTGAGCTGGACAGGGGAGCACACGCCTTTAATCCCAGTACTGGGCAGAGGCAGGTGATCTCTCTGAGTTCAAGGCCAACCTGGTCTACAGAGTGAGTTCCAGGACAGCTAGGGTTACAAAGAGAAACTCTGTCTTAAAAAAACAAAAAACAAACAAAAAAAGTTTTATGAAATATGAATTAAAAAACAGTAAATCATAAAATTTTATTATTCTTTAAAAATCTAAAGCATACCTTTCTTTCAAAGATCTGATATCACAGTACACAGACTTTCCCAATATGAAGTCATAAACCTACATATTTTCCTAACAACTTTACAGTTACACCAACCTTCAGATCCCATGATGAAGTGATGGATATCAGGGCCTGTTGACATACGAGGTCCTTGGGAGCTTTTCTCTATTACACCTCTAGGGGTTACCATTTTTATATGAACCACCTGTTTAATACAATACACAGTGTAAACTCCAGGCATCTGTTAAATCTGTGTCTGTACTTGCAACACATATATTTACATTTGCAATAAAACAACACACATTAAATTGTGAACTAAGTGATAAGCTGTGATGCCCTTCAGAATTCTCACACCTTTCAGTGATTTGTACACTAAAGATAAATATAGTAATTTTCAACATTTTTCCAACAGTTAAACAAGATACTAGTATCATGACTTACCGTAATTTTAAGTCTAAAAAAGAATTATTAACACTTTGAAACTTTTAATGAGTTCTACTGTAGCCACAAAGACTAAAATACTGGCCTTACTAAAGTTTTCGTACAAGCAATGCAAATTATGAGTTTCAAAGGATACAATATGTTACAAAGAAATTTCAAAATAAAATATGCTATATAACAACTTAGGTAGTAAGTGTGTTAATTGCAGAATCTTTTCCCCCTTAAAAATCTTTAGGAAAAAAATTAAACTAATTTACACTTTAATGTAAATTAAATAAATTTGATAGACTTTAATGGTCTATCAAGCACTTGCCTGACTTATAAAGCTCTTAATAATCTAATGGCAACCAAGAACTATTTTTCTCTACAACTGGATTTAACTTTAATTTTTACAGAATAACAAGCATTGTCTCTCATGACATGAACCTGATACTCCCATCAACAGAAGTATTAATAAAAACCCTGAGACCTTAGGTTTAAAAAAACAAAACAAGAACAATGCTATCAGTATTACTTTAATTCAGCAGCCTTGCAGGCTTTTCTAAAGTACTATCAACCACCCAGCATAGTGTCGCCTTTCTGTAACCCCAGGAACTGAAATGGAAATGAGAAAATTACAAGTTCTAGGACAGCCTGGACTAAATAGCAAGATCACGTAGGAAAATGTCAGGTAAGATAAGTATTATCGAAATAGTGAAGATTCAAAGAAAAAAACCTTACACTTATGGACATGAGACCTGTGAAAATTTCATTTTATGTCTTTTAGCTGCAATATAATTCTAATATGGTTATTGTATTTTACAGAAAAAACACTGAAGCTGAGTGCCCCCAGAAAAGCTACAAATGTAACAAATGGCACCCAAAACTTAATAAGGTACAACACTGTCAGGCTCCCAGAAACCTGGCACACATTAAATAAGACAACCTCTATGACTACTCAATAGAACCATTTCAACGAGGTTCTTCAACTGTACACAGAAAAAAATTCCTTCAGAAAAGTAAATGTAAAATCTCCTAAAGCAAAAAAAAAAAAAAAAGAATAACAACACTATCACATTAAAAAACAAAGATGATGATCAAACTCTTAATGGACTTAAAAAATATTTATTTGCATATTGAGATACTTTGAAACGACTATAAATCTTAAATATTGGTCACTTTAAAAAGGACATCCTTAAATATGACATCACTGTATCTTTTAACTGCTTCTACTATACACAATCAGTATTACTATAACCAAAAGAAGTATATTTTAAAGAGATTTACCACTCAATCCTTAATATTTATTTGTTTATTTAGTCGTTTCAAGACAGAGTTTCTCTGTATAACAGAGCCCTGGCTGTCCTAGAACTCACAGCATTCTGTCTCCCCGAATGCTGGGGATTAAAGAGATAAGCTACCATGACTGGCCCAATCCTTAATTTTTAAAGGCTCTAAATACTTAATCTGATTTTTTAAATAGCAATCACTAGACAGTAACTAGAAACACATTTACCAGGTCCTCAATATTGCCATAGATGTTCTTCTTCATGCCTGATGCCCGAGTGGCTATCCACCCTCCCACAGTGCTGAATTCCAGGGAGTCTGGCTCATGACCTGTACAATAACCGCTTTCTTTAAGCTGAAAAGCAAAAGTGTAAAATTTTAGAGCAAAAATGGTTCCATTTCACACAGCATTCAACACATTTACTCCTCCAATCTGTTTCTAATAATTTTGACACATTAAACCTGAAAAGACAACTTTTTTTCTTTTTGCCTAATGAAAAACCTTCATAAAATGAGAAAAGCGTGGGCTAAAAAGCACTACTCTTCACATTATTTTGTTTTTCAAGCCAGCTGACCCTTCCTTGTGTCCCACACCCTTGGAGAGAAACTTTAAATACTTATGGAGATCAGATTATACTTAAGTAACTGCCAACTTCACCTAACACTTTCAATAAATAAAGCACTTCATCTTTCTTTCTCCTCCACACTAATATAATATGCAGCAGGCCTCCAGAAAATCTAAGCAAATTGCCTGTACTTAATTCTCTCAAGGAGTCGTGTGTTTTAATGCACAGCCATCTGGCTAGGCTTCCCAAATGCAATGCCATCATTTACTTGTGATGTGGACCAAGCATTCCTGTACATTAAATAGTCACTTGTTCCTCATTTTTCTGTATTAGCTTGGCTTCACCATCTGTACAGCACCTGAGGTTCAATGGATGCCCTTTACTGCAGCAACAACAAAGCCATTCCACTGAAATCATTTTAAAGTCTCAGCCATCTCCTGTCAAACGGTACAGACACCACCATCTGCATACTCGCTGCTGCTGGCACTCAAGCCCATCAACCTGTGGTGACCATTTGATCGTCATCCAGTGCAGCAACTGCTTTATTTCTCAAGTAAGTCATGCAGAGATGCAGAGTATGTCAGCAATGTTTGTGCCCATGTATCAAAGTAAGTATGGACTGAAAGTTGTAACCAAAATGTGTAAGCTGACTAGCTTACACATAAATTAGGCTTCACATGCTAGCAATGGAAACTGTATTTTTTATTTTGCTTCTAGGAAGACAGAATTGTTACTTTTTTCTTTACATATTCAATATATTTAAGAGATTAGCAAGCTATCACAAATAAGCAGGGTTAAAATGAAAATTACCAGTGTATTAGATTTCCTTACAGCTCCATCTTCAAACAACCTATACTGACATTATTTTCTCAGTTTTATTAAATTAGAAGAAAAGTATTCATGAACCCCTAACACATGTCACCTGATGGTGGTGATGAGTCAGGGTATTCTGTGTCACACGGTAACTTTTAGATGACAGCAATTTATTCTATGATGCCGATACCTCACTGAAACTATTAAAGAAATAAAACAAAAATATATGGCTCATAATTCAAAAAGCTTACTGGCTTGCTCTCCATGGCTTGCTCAGCCTGCTTTCTTACAGAATCCAGGACCACCAGCCTAGGGGTAAACCCACACACAATGAACTAGCCCTTCCCCATCAATCACTAAATGAGAAAATGACCTGCAGGTTTGCCTACAGCCTGAGCTTATGGAGGTTATTTTCCCAATTGAGGTTCTCATCTCTCCAATGACTCGAGGCTGTGACAAACTGACATAAAAATAGCCAGCACAGAAAAAAAAAATAGCTAGCAAAGGTGGCCAGACTGTTATGACACTATTCCTAAATTTTGTTTTGTTTTGGTTTTTGAGACAGGGTTTCTCTGCTTTGGAGCCTGTCCTGGAACTCACTTTGAAGACCAGGCTGGCCTCGAACTCAGAGATCTGCCTGCCTCTGCTTCCTGAGTGCTGGGATTAAAGGCGTGCACAACTACCGCCCGGCTATTCCTGAATTTTAACAAGACATTTAAGTTTATGAAATTACAGAGTTAAAATTCTCCTTTAATTTGAAAAGACAGGGGTCTAGCCATATATAGTACAATGTGGGATCAGAGTTAGAAAATTAACCATATATAAAAATAATCCATAGTATGATTGAATATGACACAGATTTGCTATTTGTTACTATCAATATTCTGTGATAGTTAAAGATACTATGTGGTACTGATTCTCCCATAAATTTAGCAGCCATGTTGGAAAGGAAAAGTTTACTGGAAGAATAGTTTCTGTGCATTGGGCCTTAGATATAAGTATAAAGTTTTATAAAGGAATGTAATGAAGACCTGGGGTGGGGGCTACAAAATAAACAATATTTGAGAGACGACTACAAACTTCATCACTGAAACTTCAGCTGGTTTTGTGATTCCCATTATACAACCAAGGAGAAAGAACAGCCAGGAACTGGCTATGGTCGTCTACACTTGAGGGCAAAAATCTGCACCGAGGACAAGTCTGGAAATCTTCAGCCATAAAAGGAATAAAGTTCAAGGTACCCGAATGAAGCAAACATGTTTGATAGAAATTAATGGGATGAAGTTCTAAATGTGTTACATTATTAACATACTCTACTCTAGCAAAAACTTTGAGAGGTAATATTATCACCATTTCATAGATGAAGATCTATAACTAGGATCTATATTTAAAGTTAAAAGGAAGGGCTAGGAGCTACTTGAAACAAGAACAAAACAAGATACTACGAGACGATTAATGATGTTACCTCTGGGAAGAAAAAAACTTAAGCACACATATCACCAGACTATTAGATAAATAAATCACCAGAGATTTAATAAATCCCTAAGGAAACCCCAAAATCTGAAACTGGTATGTTAGTGATGTACCTTAGTATTTAAGCATACTAAAGACCAACATAATTTACAAGTTAAAGAAGTTAAAATCTTCTACTCAACTTGTGTGTTTATGCCATTTTAAACCTTCTCTGAGGAATAAACAGGACACTTTAAGCTGGTTGTCTCAAATGAGGTATAAACTAAAGGACTCGGGAGGGAGTTTAACGAGGAGGGGTCTGATGGGGACGGCTGCAGGCACAACTGTGAGGGTCTGTGTCACAGTGAGACAAACTAGCAGGTAAAACCTCATAAGCACCTACTAGAGAGAAATGTCATTTAAATTTTAAGGGGATATGCTCTTTGAATTTTCATTTTAACCTTTAAAGAGGGAAGGAAAACTTAGAAAGGTTAAAATACTCCATCAAATGCTATACTAAAGGATATAACACTGGAGGCCTAAAAAGTCGTTCTTTGTTATTAAAGAAAATGACTGTCAATAATGTCTTATCATTCCCAGCTAGTGAAGGACTAATCCATGGCATCTCTAGATGTTTTTCATTGAATATCATCAAAGTTCATTAGAAACTGTAATAATAAATCTTTTATCTTCACTATATAAAGCCTGACTTGTTTGAAGATCTCTGATAAAAACTTAACAGATCTGCTGGATGTTAAAGTAAGTTAACTACTTTTCACCCAGGAGAAAAGCTGCCTGGCGGGTATTGGAATTTGCTAGCTGTTCACCTTTTCCAATATAAACTACTCATAAGTAAAACTTTTAATACTCCAAAAATCTTTTAGTATTGCAATAAATTTTTCAAGAACTGGTCACAAATAGACAAAATTTAATCATTTCAAAAAAAAGGGAAAGACAATTAAAATAAAATTAACCACCACACATTTCCTGTGTCTTAGTAAAGGTTCAGGGATAAAATATAATCTAATTTGAACGAAGCGACTGATGTGTCACCAACAAATCCCAATTCCTAATTTTTGTTTATAAAAGCTGGGTTATAATCATCCTGATCATATTTGGGGAAGTTTAAAAAAAATCAATTTTTAATTTCTGGGGGGCCTCATTTATTTTTTGTTTTTGTCTGCATGTATATCTGTGCACCGCATACACACATGCAGTGTCCACGGGGGCCAGAAAAGGATGACAGATCCCCTGGCACTGCAGTTGCCAAGGGTTGTGAGCGGCCATGGAAGTGCTAGGAACTGAACCCAGATCCTCTGGAATGGCAGTCAGTGCTCTTAAACTCTGAGCTATCTCTTTAGCCCCCATGAATCAATTCATTTTAATAATTACCTGCTCAGAACCCATAAACAGAAAATTTTAAAATTCATTCAAATACTGAGAAAGAGCAGAAAGATTAAGGGTCCCAAAAGCAATGGCTACCCTTAGTGCTCCTGCACACACTTCCTCCTCAGGGTTGGTCTCTTCACCTGACCTCTCTTCTGCTAACTCTGACTCATCCTTGAGTCTCATTTTACTTTATCAGGTTTTGGAGTTATTATACCAAGTAAATCAACTTCATTATGGCAATTTCAGACATAATTTGTTCTTATTCATTCCTTTCTAAGTCTCTTTTTAAATGTCAAGTCTCTATGACCATAATTGTCCAAGTTCTTCCTACCTGCCCCCATTTGATGGGTAAGTAAGTATACTTGATCTTACTTACCCTGAATCGCTCACTGTACATTTCTCCAATCTTCTATCCCAATATCAGTCCCCCGAGGGCAGGGGATAGAGTTTCATTCACTACTGTATTCTCAGTTCTAGCTCAGCACACAAAATCTGAGCAGATTCACTGAGTGGCCAATGTCTTGTGAAAGGTACTTCTTTCAGACGGAGAATACAGCTAGTTAAAGAGATAACATACCTGTCTTTCCAACTCTTGTCCTGTTAGCCCAGCCTCTACATGAGCTGTCAGATTGTTCTCATCAACCCAGAGAATCCGGTTCTGTTACAAAAGAAGGGAGATCTCATTCCTATGAGCCATTAACATTTTCTTAGGAAATACCTAACTTCCAAATTCAAAACCTCAGTGAAATGGCAGTAACCAGGGAGTAAGGAACGTAGACCCCCATCCTTACTCTGTGATGTGGCAACAAGAGCAATACATTATGCAGGCACTGGAACAGAAACACACACTCCATCTTTGTGCAGACATGAAACTAAATGCAACTGTTTAGCTTAGGCAAGTACTATTTAGTCTTAGTGAGTCCCTAATTGTAAAATGTAGACAGTATTACTAAAATGTAGACACGGTTACTAAAGGAATAAATAGGATAGCCCACATAAAAAGCAGTATATAGAAAACATCTATTTGTACTGCTGTTAACAATCATATCTAAGAATCAAGATGGGGCAGAAAAAAAAAACCTGCTAAGATATTTAAATATAATACACAGCATCTCTGCATTTAAAAAAAAATCCGAGAAAAAATAAAAAATATTATTCCTGCCTCACATTGCAAAAAAGGAACTGAGCCAAGACAGTGGTGAACACCTGTATTTCCAGAGTTAGACAGGAGGATCAGGAGTTCAAGGACATCTGCAACTACCCAGAAATCCTATTCCAGAATAGGCTATTCTTAAACTATCGTGAAGGAACTGTCATTTCTTAGATTCCAGAATAAGGGAGCTGATGAGGAGTGTTACAGTGCAACCATGCAACCATGAGTCAGCTACTATCAAGTTCAGTCACTTCCTTTCTCAATGATGTATGGCGTTAAAAAGCATACAACTAAGTCAGAGATGTGCTAATTGCTGATCTGACCATTACCCAAAGTAAATATGTATCAAAATATCCCAAAGCACATCCAATTATGTGTTTATTTTTAAATAAAATAGAATGTATTTTAAAGAGCACATTGCCATCTCTCTGTAAGATAAGCTTTCTATGGAGGAGAGGGAGGCAGGGAAGGAGGGGACATAGGAAGACAGGAGGAAAGGAGGGAAAAGTCTAACTAGACTATACACAGGACCTATATGAAAAGTTAAATGATATCAAGGAAGAGCAGCAGATAAAATCAAAGTTTATCATTTCCTACTATAAACAGCCTAGTTTCTCTGTTGGGAAAATGGAAAGGACACTTTCAGATAAAATGACACCTAAAGAGAAACGACCACAGTTAACAAGACCCTTCCTAGAGTCCCATGAGAGCTAATCAACTATCATAAAGATACCTTTAAAATTAGGTGTGGACTATATAAATTAGTATAAGAAAATTATTTTGACTTGACAAGAGTGATAAAATATAGTAGTTACATGAGAAAAAAAACTTTTTTTTTAAAGAAACAAACAAAACAGATGCAAAATAGCACATCAAAATTTGTTTTTAAGGTCCTAGAAAATGAAAGAAAGCAAATGTAACAAAACATTAGGAAGTGTTCACTCTGGGCACAGGCCTACTGTGACCTGTACCTTGCTGTTCAAAGAAGACTCAAATGAGAAAGCTCACACAAAGTTGTACTCAGGATCACTACTGATGTAGGCAGGTAGAATGCAACCCTGACTGAAGCCTTACCACTGCACACCGTTTGGACCGTATAAATAAAAAACAGCTCTCTCACTCATCACCAGCAAACGTGCAAAAGCGGGGGCCAAGTAGCTATGCACCACTCAAGTTATTCATAACTAATAATAGTTTCTTTATAAATATAGACATTTACTTATCCACTGTCTCAAGCTTCAAAATCATTTTTCTCAAATGATCATCTTACACACTAATTTGGCAGTACAGTACCAAGATCTGTACCTTAGAACAAAGGAACTTAGCTTCTGATTACCAAACATGAAGCTAAAATACAGTATTAAGAAAACGATGTCTTAAACAGAAAACAACCCCACTATATTTTGGAATATCATATACCATCTGTGAAGTATCCAAAGAAATTATTGTTCTTGTCTCATCTGCAGGACACATCAAGCCATATGACACACTTGTTCCTCCTGTCAAAACAGGAAACAAAACTTTATGTTTAAATATTTTGCTTCTGTGACATTTCTGGAACAAATCCCTACTATACAGAACACAAATGGCCTGCTAGCACTGACACCTATCTCTACTTTGCAAAAGCGAACACACTGAAAACAAACTCACCTTTATTTCATGCTGAATGCCAAAAACAGACTACTATGGAACTGAAAGCAATGGGCTATGGCTCCACCTGGACACGACTCACTCATGGAAAGCCCTAGCAATTTGTAGAACTCCAAAAACATAATTAGCAAAGATCTAAGCTAATGATCACCGAGGAGAGGTAGCTTAAAAGAAAAAAAGACAAATCCTGAACAACTAGAAGTACAATCAACTCCTTACTACATAATACATAACTGTCTTTCTGTTAAAGTAACTGTTACTCAAAAAGCTTTAATAAATTAAAGAAGCTAAATGCCAGATCATGATATTTAAAAAATAATTTTCATATTCTTTGGTGAAAAGTGATGGTAAAATACGATAAATAATATGTAGACGTATTTAAACAACACACTCCCATTTTCTCTTAAGATAATTTGACAAAGGATGGTTTCTTAACAATGAATAATACAATATTTTAAGTTTTTAATTATATCTGTATCACCTCATATCAAAATAAAATTTTAGTTGCTATTTCCATACAGTCTATGTGAGGGAAAAAAAAACTCTGGAATTCAATTTCCAGAAGACGTAATCTTTACACATCAGTGTAATTTCACCAGGCAAGATTGTCAGTCGTAAATATGGCACTTGTGGCTATTTACAACCACTTGCTTATAACATCATTTTCAATAAAAGAAGAATTCATAGTTTAGTGGTACCGTGCTGCCTTTGTTCACTAATTAAAAGGAAGTATCAGCTGGAGAGGGAGTCTGGGGCTCCGAGGAATGCAGAGATCTGATCTCCACTCACCAATGACAACACAGTGAATAAAGGTAACTTCCTTTGGCTTGTTTATTAAAGTCCTGCAGTCTACAACTATAACAACAAACTCAAAGACCAGTTTAAGATAGAAAGTAATGCTAGCTTCCTGTGGTCGCAGGCACTGACTAGCCATCTGGTGAACTTTTAACTCTTACAGCGTTCCAGGATCACTCTGGTGCTCCAAAGACAAGTACATTTACACTTTGTTTCAGAAAAATAAAATGATCCCCACAAACATATAGACTAAAAAACTACTAAACAAACATTTTCTTATTTAACATTAAAGCACATCTTCAACTATGATCCATAAAAGGAAAAAAAAACATGAATTAAAAGTAAACAACAGCTCAAGCATTTTAAGCAGACCTACGTACAACACAACAATCACTCTAAGTCCATTTTTTTACAATAACTACATTATAATCACAATGTTTGTTTTCAATGGAATACAGTTAAAAGTACAAATATTTTAAATAGAACAAATTTAATCATATTAAAATTGAAAAAAACAATACGTACCACCAATCGGTATGATACAAAGGTTATATTTGCACGCTAGATTCACAATCTTAACTACATCATCATGACACACTGTTGAAAAGAAAAATGTATTAACTATAGGCATATAAATAAAATTTGCATATTCTTACAAACTAAGGGTCAATAAAACTTGAACATCTAAACTTTTTCCTTATTTACCCGTAACATGTTAAATGGTTGTATTAACAGATTCTTTTCAACTCTGTATTTTTAACCATTGTAGACTTTAAAAATTATATTAAAAATGTCTTTCATGTCACATTCTCAAACATTAACATCTCATACAAGGAAAGTCTAATTATCAAAACCAATCAATTTACATTGACAAAAGCAATCTACAGCCCTTCCTCCAACATCCCACACATTCCTTTTCGGATCAGGGTCAAGCTTGGAATCACATTGATTCCAGCTGTTATGCCTTGGTAGTCCTCTCTAAATAGACATTTCCTTATCTATCTGTGACTTTCAAGACAATGACACTTCTGAGAAACTTTAGGCAGTTATTTCAAACTAATCTCTGAGTCTGTATGTTTCCCTAAGATCAAACAGAGACTAAACAGTTGGTAGGCATCCCACAGTAGTGAAGCCATGCCTTTCTCATCACGGTATAACCAAAGACGTGTCTCATTTCTGGTAATCTAACTTTGCTCGTTTGGTTAGGTAGCTACTGTCAACTACTTAACTGTACCAGAAGGATGCTTTATTTCCTGTTGAAATCAATAACTATATAAAGACTATATAAACAGCATATTTCTCATACTTCACCCACTACTTTAGCACTACTGCTTCTTTATTCCTACACAAACATAGTAGCACATGAACTCCTTCCCTCTGTCTATAACTAAAGCTACCTAAATAACAAAAACTGCCATGGGTGACTGAGTGCCAAGTGAGATGGTACTACTGCAGCTATCCTTGGCAGCGGGGCATGAGTGAGGTTTTAAGGAGGGAGCTATGCGGCAAGGGTTTCTTAAGATCAGTCTCACAGAACATTGATCACATGGAAGACAAAGCTTAGAGGCAAGGAAACTGAAAATTATAGTATTAACTGCTAAGGTCCTGGACGAGAAAGATAGGAGTTAGGAGAAACATACAAACTGATACATACTTGTGTAAGCAAAGGTCTTGTTTTACAAATGTTATAATTATCTATTTCAATTTGCACAGAGCTAGAAATACTCAGTCTTTGAATAATAGTTCCTTTGTGGGACAGGAAACCCAAAGTCTAAACCATATACTCTACCATGAATCTGCAGGTCCACTTCAACTTTTAATCAAACTCTATGTTTAGGCTGTCACTATCAGCAGTTTAAAAGACAATATATGATGGTTAGGAATGGCTTCATAAATAAGAGCTCTTGCTTTGAAAGCATAAGAACCGAAGATAAATTCTCCACTACCTAAATAAGAAGCCAGGCATGGATGTATGTGCCTGTAATTCTAGCACTGGGCACATGGAAGATAAAGCTAGGTAGATCCTGAGAGCTCAGTAACCAGTCAGCCTAACAGAAATGGTAAGTTTCTGGTCCAGTGAGAAATCTTCTCACATGGCAGTAAGAGAGAAACAGAAAGATACCCAATTGTCCTGCCCCAGCTTCTATACACATGTGCAAAGGTATATACATATATATATTCACAAGTATGCACCATACCATATACTGGGAGGGGGGCAGAAAGAAGGGAGGACAGAGAGAAAGAGAGACAGAGAGAGAGAAAGAGAGAGGGAATAAGAATAATTTAAAAAATTACCAGAGATCAGAGATATCTGTTGAAAAAAAAAATAAACTAAAACCAGGCATTATGGTGCACACTTTTGACCCCAGCACTTAGGGGCAGAGGCAGGCAGATCTCTGAATTAGAGGCCAGCCTGGTCTACAGAGTGAGATCCAGGACAGCCAGGGCTACACAGAGAAACTCTGCCTTGAAAAAGTAGGGGGAAAAAATTTTAAGGCAAAATGTCTTCTATGAATGTAACTTATTTAGGAGTCTTCTTCCTTGACGGTACTGTCAGAAACAGCACACCCTCATCTCGCCTCTCACCCTTTTATGTGGTACCTTTTCTTATATTTCTCTGTAGCCGTTAGCACTATCCAGTACATTATATACTTACTTCCCTTCCTCACTAAATCCCATTGCACCTTAAAACAGAGAATTTTTCTTCTCAACTTCTTATCCTCAGTACCTAGTTGAAATGTTCATAGTTTGCAGTATGCAGTGCACTGAAAATAATGCATAAATACTAACTTAGTAAGTGGAGAATCTGCTTTGAGATTTGGTTTTTGAGACAGGCTCATCTTAAGCTCATAATTTAGACAAGGATGATCTGGAACTCTGTCTCTGCCACCCAAGTGCTGGGATTACAAAAATACATGATCTCTAGCTTAAGAAAGTTACATTTTTTTAATTTCCAATCTTATTTCAGGTATTTGAGTATTTTGCCTGTATGCATGTTTGTATATCATGTGTATGCAGTGCCACAGAAGGCAGAGAAGGTGTTGGATCTCCTGGGACTAGAGTTAGCAGATGGTTGTAAAGCTACCATGTGGATGCTAGGAATAGAGTCTGGGTCCTCTGAAAGAGCAGTCAGTGTTTTTAACCATTGAGCCATCTTTCCAGTTCCAATTAAAAAAAAATTAATATTGCTAAGAGCGCATGCGTGCATGATGGGGAGCACATGTGTGGAGGTTACAGGACAATTCTGTGAAGCTGCTTCTCTCCTTCCACCTTTACGTAGGTTCCAGAGATCAAATTCAGGAGATTAAACTCAGGTTGTCATGTTCATAAGGCAATCACCATTACCTGCTGAACTATCTCACTAACCCCCAAAGTTAATTTTGCTAATGGAAATTTTGGGTTTTACGTGCACATACATCAGTGGAAATATGGGTTACAGGCGTGCCTGGAAACAAAAGACATCCACACTATATGACATTCACAATGGAAAAATGCCCTGCCTGAAGGGCATTGCCTCATCTCAAATCAGCAAAGTTCCATATAGTGTAATTAAGATGCAAATTTAACAGATTTAAAGACAACTTCAATCGATTTCATAGGTGTCTATGCAAGTATGCATATGTGTGGAACTCCAAACTACAAAAGGAAACAGAACAATCTCCACATCTTGAAACAGCTAAATTCCACAATGCCTCAAAATGCATTGCTGCAAACTACAACCTTCTTTCAAAGCTTGTTCTTATTCAAAGGAAAACTAGGTTTCCAAACCAGTAAGAAATTCATATTAAAATTAAATAAATTTCTCAGAGAACTGATAATGTGTTTGGAAACAAACTATACTAAAACGATATAAAGAGTTAAAACAACTTACTTGGCCAAACAACTATATCAGGAATCCGCTCCAACATCCCTTCCCTGAGCAAAAATATCTCATGAAGACAATGACCTGTTTTGTGGTTAAAAGAAAAATGCAAAACAATTTAACTTACAGGAAGCTTCTAAATAATGTCAGAAAGCCAATATGAGCAGCCCCAGCGTGAGCAGCACCAATGTGAGGAACACCAGTGTAACCAGTACATATGTGAGCAGCCCCAGAGTGAGCAGCACCAGCGTGAGCAATCCCAGTGTGAGCACCAGTGTGAGCAGCATCAGTGTGGACAGCCCCAGTGTAAGCAACCTACCGTGAGCTCTGAACACTCGATCATCTGCTTCCTGTGAGTAGGAAATACGAGTTTCTTTAAGTTCCTGAAGGAAATCTTCATTTACAATAGAGGGAGGTACTTCACTAGGATTTAAGGATGCCTAAAAAATAAAATTGGTTTCTTTGACTTATTTCTAAATAACAAATTTTGTTCCCCTCTGATAGGAGAATGATTTTAAGATGTAGTTTTTTTTTAACATTCAATATATGCTAAATACATAGGAAAGTATCAAGTCATAAAGTCCAACTTGGTGACAGTAGCAAAGTATAAATTGTTGGTTAATCATATCCCATAATATGTATAACAGGGAGACTATGCTTTCTCTTTGTTTCTCTGGCTCCCTTTGTAACTGACAATGAAGAGGCAATCAACAATAGAGAAGACAGGGAAGTCTTAAACCTCTAGTTTAAACTAAAAATATCAGGTGCTTTTTATATTGAAAATTTTCACCTATGGCTAAAATTTACCATCTCCTGTTCTTCTATGGCCATTTTAAAATTGCACAGAAAATTTCATGTTAAGTAATAAAATTATTATTGGGTAGTTTAAAAGTACATGACTTGGGGCTGGAGAGAGGCCCATCAGTAAGAGCACCTGACTGCTTTTCCAGAGGTCCTGAGTTCAGTTCCAAGCAGTACTAGGTTGCCCGCAACCATCTGTCCTGGGGTCAGACTCCTGGTGTGCATGAACATAGAGCACTCACATGCATGAAATACATGAATAGAAACGCATGACCTTATAAACTTGGTACTCAATTTCATCGAGTACCTTCAAGTCCAACCTTCAACTGTAAAGTTAAAACCACATGTCATTCATCTTCCATGAGCCTCAGTTTCCTCACATGTTAAAGTAACAACCAAACGTGTACTGCTACTATATGGAAATCAGATTAAGTAAACTAATTGTTGTGAAAAGCACCTAAGAGCATGTCAAACATATTAACTGGAATATAAAGAAAGTTAATACAGAATTTGAGATAAAGAATATATATGAAAATGCAAACAAAAATGTCTGATATTTCTATTCTTTCTTAGTGTCTGTTAAAGTACTTTATTCATTCAGATAAATATTTACTTTTACTCCAGAAAGCCAGGCACTGTTCTAAGCACTGTGGAAACAGTGATTAGTTAATGGGGATGGGTGGTGGAAGGGTGTGGTCTTGCCTTCATAAAATTTATCTTATAGTTACTAAAAGGAAATAACCAAGAGAATTCTAACAAATATGCTATCTGGCACTTTAAATTATTAAAAAACAGAAGTGCAGTTAGAAACTGTTGTGAGCCATCATGTGGGCTCTGGGAACTGAACCCAGATTCTCTGCAAAAGTATTAAGTGTTCTCAACTACCAAGCCATTGCTCCAGCTCCTAGAAACAATTACAGCTGAATACTTATGGACTGAACATACAATTGGAGAGATGAGATGACTAACATGCATAGCGAAATAACAGTAAGAATAATGACAATATAAAGAAATGCCAAATATTTCATTGGTTTCATATGCATAAAATTTAAGAATTTTTTTGAAGATTTTGACTTTATTCTTTTCTGTAAGGACCTCATTATGTAGCTCAAGCTAATCTCAAATTTATAATCTTCCTGCCTCTACCACCCAAGTGTTGGGATTTCAGGCATGGGCCACTGACACCAGGTCAGATTAAAAATTTTTAAGACCACTATAAAACTAACTAAAATATTGATTATCTTATTCATATTTTCACTAAGTGTAATTATTCATGTATCCTATTTGTTCTAATATTAAAAATTATATGGAATAATATTAAACTATATCTTCACCTTAAATTAGCACATATTTATCCTAGATAACATTTACAATAATATCGGCCTCTTATTTTAATATAAACCTTTTGTGAAACCAACAGCTCTCACAGAATGAACTAGCTTGCACTAAGTGCCACCCAGTACGAAACAAAACAGTTTTTACACTCAGCTCAATTTAGAATCACCAAGGCACAGAAAGTCTGCCTGATAAATCTGGCCAATTCTGAGGTTGGGATCTAGATCTCTATCACTAGAAAAACTGAACTAAACAAGTCCAGTATAATAGGCTTCACAAGAAAACTGCACAAAACAATGTAACAAGCTATGATGAGAGCTGAGCAGGCATGAAAAGCACAACTGAACATTTATAACTACTGTTTGCTTACTTTAGAGGTAGTTTTATGCTCCAGATTTACTCCAAGGGTTTTCTGGATCCAGTCTTTCAAAGTTGGTAAAGCCAAGCCACTGAGAGGGTACCTAAGGTACAACAGATAAAGAGTATTAGAGAGAAGTATCTTTATCTAAAAGTGAAGTTTAGATCCTGCTTCTAGGAATAATCAAGCAGTTCCTAAAAGTTTTATTAACAAAACTGCTTGCATACTACATATTTAATTACAGAGTACCCAGATCCCATTCCCATGTTTGGGGACTTATTCCTGTATGGGTTTTGGAGAGAGGGGAGAACTGCCTACCCCTGAAGTGAATATGCCAAGTACCCACCTTCCCCATGCCCACCTTTAAGAGCTGACAGAATACACCTTTGTTCTTCCTTTCTCTCATGTCTTTAGATCAGAACTCAGTGATGCAGGAAATGAAGCCTTAGGGAACCCATGCTGGTTACAGAGGGAGCACTGCAAACCTCCAGTCTCTAAAACCAGCAGGTAAATTCTCTACTTCTATCACTACCTAGATTGAGGTTCTCAACTTGTGGGTTGCAACCCCTTTGAGAGTAGAACCAACCTTCCACAAGGATCGTCTATCAGACATGCTGCACATGAGATATTCAGATTATGATTCATAACAATAGCAAAATTGCAGCTGTGAAGTAGCAACAAAGATTATTTTATGGTTGGGGTCACCACAACATGAAGAGTATAGAAGGGTCGCAGCATCAGGAAGGTTGAGAACCACTGCCCTAGATAAAGTCTCTTAAGAGCACCACCACATCCTCTCTGCTCTTAATTAATGCTGTCGTAACAGCCTTAAAGGTGTTACCTTTCATTATAACCCAAACCCAGATGGAAATTACCAGACTTAAAAAGAAATTCACTTCCAATAAATCAAAAGCATGGAGGACCAGCGGTGGCTGGATGACTCTTTTGGATGCTGATTCAGAAAACTATCTTTAGAAATCTTTTGTAAGAAAACAGGGCCAATGAGAATATGGATTAAAACATTAGATATTTTAACAAGCTTTGTTACTTTAGAAATGTGATCATATTAATTAATATATAAATGATTATATTAGAGCTTAATTTAAAAAATATAAAAGTATAGGCATTATGATGCCACCAGAATTTAAAATATAGGATATAAGGGAATATAGCAAAATGCTGGTAACTTCATGCTTAGAGGAGGGACCATCATACTACCATTCCCTTTTTCGTGTGTTTAAAAAATAAAGGAAGAGGAAAAAAGGAATAAAATAAACTTAAAAAGCAGGGTTACCTTTTCCCAGTCAGCTCAACCTGGCCCTTCTTATTAAAGAAGAACTTGGAATCATTATAGCCCCATCCATTCCATTTCATAACTTCTTGCCTAAAAGAAGAAAAACATACATATGTATATACACATACAAGACCTATGCTGGTGCTAGAGATAGCTCAGCAATTAAAAGTGTGTGCTGTTCTTACAGAGGATTTGAGTTTGGCAACCAGAACCCAATGTGTTGGCTCACAACCACCTGGAGAACCCAACGCCTCTAGATTCCACGTGCACGTCACATACCCACATACACCACTCTCATGCATTCTCTCTCTCTCTCTCTCTCTCTCTCTCTCTCTCTCTCTCACACACACACACACACACACACACACATATAATACACAGAGACACATAAGTATATATATATGTATATATATATATTCTATATACATAACATCATACTATCAGTCATACTATAAGCAATCACCACCATTTCCAGTTTAATACTAAGAAAACATGTAAAACCACAAAGGCAAACCCCAAGATCAACTCACTTCTACAGACTTTCATGTGCCGACCTCTGAGCCCCTCAGCCCTTTGTCTTACTCTAGTGCCCTTCCCAAAACACACAAAGCACTCACGAACTAGCCTCTCAATAGGTATCCATGTGTTCACCATTGCAGGGGTAAAGCAAAAGATACTAGAAAAAATACCACAGTCTCTCATTTCAGTCTTTTCTTGTTGAGTTTACCTCTTAAAACTAATATTACTATTCTTTATTTTTATTTCTCTCCCCCACCTCTCTCTCTCTTTCACACACACACACACACACACACAAAAAAAAAACTAAACATAACTTTAACTCTTTTAAAAGTAACTTTTGCTAAACATTTCAAAACCAACCATTTAAAAGATCTTACATCTATTACTATTAATTGAAATAAAAATGAGAACATATTAAAATGCCTACATATTAACCATTCTAAATATAAACTCACTGTAATAAGCAGTAGATGCTACATAGTGAGCTACAATCAATAAATTTAATTCATTCAAAGACAAATGAAAAGAAGTGTGATTATAAGATCAATACTTCATTTTGTACACTAAGTTTAAAGCATGGGAGATAGCCTGGCAGGCTCAAAATCCTGAAACTAATTCTTAATAGTGTAAGTAAATAAATCGTAAGATGGTCTGAATAACTGCGGTTAAAACTAGGGACTCACTTGAACAGAAACCTGACTTTCACATGTGCTAGGAATATATCAGAATTTTTAATTTTTTGCTATAGTGAAAAAGACCAATATAATGTAGTTCAACTACTAACAGACACATTAATAAAGCAGATTTAAAATATAAGTGCTACCTTTTAGTCCATAAATCAAGTCTTAACAAACTAAAAAGAAAATAATCTTTTATACCCTAGTCTTACAGTGATAGCGAGAAACTACAGAGGCTATACAAACTCATGGAGGCTGAACAATGCACTCTGTGGGTAACCGAAGAAATCAAGGGGGAAATTTAAAAATTACTAGACTCAAATGAAAAAACAAAACAAAACAAAAAAACCAAACCTTATCAGAACCTCTGAGATACAGCAAAGGTGGTTCCGAAAGCAGCTTACATGTCTCAACTGTAGAGCACATTCAGACTTAACGAACTCCTCAGGAAGAGAACAACAAGTCAAGCCTGAAGGCAGTAGATGGGAAAAATAATAAAGACCAGAGGCCAGGTTAATGAACAGAAACTAAAATAGAGGGTGAAGGACCCCAGAACCAAAGTATTGGTACTTTGAAAATATAAAAAGACATAGAAAAGTCAATGCTAGCTTTATAAACCACCTACACTCTTCAGCTTCAACGTAACTACCAATCTAGATCTACAGATAACCACTAACGACTATATCGGCTTTCAATATTTCATTTTTCATTTCCAAATGCTAGATTTCAAATTTCAAAGATCACTGTCATCAAAATCAGTAATGCACATCACACAGGAAATACACTGGTCTGAGCATGTGCAGAGCCACACTTAAGTATGGTGTTAGTTTTAGTTTACAAGGGCTCCTGGTGTAATCTTAGCTACTGAAATAAATTAGTAGCAAATGTTTCAGCTATGCAGCTTGAAATGAAAATAACTAAATGAAAACTGTTTTCTATTCAAAAAGGCTAATGTCATATTAATTCAAAATAAGCTTGCCACTATACCCAGCTAGAAACCCACCTCTTTTTAAATACAGTAAAAGCACTAATTCAAAATAAACAAAGATGCTCTCATGAGAAAGTACTTTTCAAATTTTCCATAATTCTCAAGGAAGAAGGAAACAAAAATTGAGAAGTAAATTTTTATAACAATTATTGGTATAGACTAAAGGTTTTTCAAACAAACACAACATGAGTATAGTACAATGAATCAGATACAAGTAACCAAATATGTACAAAAAGTCTCTATACATAAAGTTGAGACAAAACCAAGAGTTTTCTCTATGAAATAATGGTTTCCTAGAACTAGGAATGCAGAGGCAAAAGGATCACAAATTCAAGGCTAGTCTAGGTTACATAGTGAGACCCTATCTCAAAAGGAAAAATAACAATAACAATAAAATCATGGTTTGTTATCAATAAAATATGGTCTCTAAAAAAATGCTCAAACATCTCAAGAGCATCTACTCAAAGATTAAATTTCTAGATAGGTCACATTAATGCCTATTTTCTTTCTATTTTAAGACAGAGTCTCTACATAGCCCTCACTGTCCTGGAACTTGCTATGTAAACCAGGCTGGCCTCAAACTCACAAAGATCTGCTGGGATTAAAGGTGTGGGCTTCACCTGGCTTAATATTTTCTCCTAATCCTACAGCATTCCTGCATAATGTGGAAGACAGTGTAGAATAGACTTCTAGGAATACCTTTACAGGAAAACTTCACAGCTCAGGGCTGGAGAGATACTTAGTATATAAAACATTTGATGCATGGGCACTTAAACCTGAGTTCAGAGCCCAGCGATGACATAAAAAGTCAGTTGGGCCACCCTCCTGTAACTGGAAGGAAAAGAGAAGCAGAAAAAAGAGATAGCTGGGGTATTTTAATTAGTTGCCAGTCTAGCTCCAGGTTTAGTTAGAGTCCCATTCTCAAAGTAATAAGGTAGAAACCGTAGCACTATACAAATAAGGAGATTTGAATGCTAAAAAATATTTGGCCTTACATTTCAAATTAGAAACTATCCTAAAGAATCTTCAAGCTTTCTGTTATAAGCTAATGATGTGTTCTTTCTCTTTAACCCAATCAGAAAATTCTTTTTGCAAAAGTTTGAACCAGAAACGTTCCCTTGTGTTAAAGGCCTGGTCCCCCAGGCAAGGTGTTATGATAAAGCCCTTAATAGGTGAGGTCTAGTAGGAAGTCTAGAGAGAGTCAGTAGGGACATGTCCTAAAAGGGGATTGTGGCTCCCTGGTCTCTTTCTTACAGTCCAGGCTAAAAGGACTAGTCTGCTCTGCTACATGCTGCTTAGTGTGATGAGCTGCCTCGCCACTGGCCCAGTCACGGAAGGACGCCTCCATGAGCCAAAGCAAAGCTTTGGGGATAATCCTCCTGGGTAGAAGACTGCAAGTGCCTTGATAGGATTACAACTCCAGCATTGCCAACAAGAGTAAAGCTCCACGTGTTACAAGACCCCTTAGAATCTACTCTCCTGTCCCGCCTTTTCCAGATGAGGAAGTTTACAGAGAGAGGCCATGGTCACATGGCTAAATTGTGAGTCTTCAACTCTGTGTCCCAGCCTTATGACAATATCTGAAACCCACTAAATGACACCCTCAGGAAACCACTTTAATATTTTCTCCAAGGCACTAGTCTGTGTTCTCACTGTGGTCATTCTACACTGAGCTTAAAGGAAACATTTAAGAATCAATGACTGTGGCTGGATCAAGAAGGCAGGCACATGATACCCTCCCCTTTCACATAGTAACCGGGCTGTATGGCATAATAATCCCAGGGCACCAGAAAAACTACAATAAAGAATTTTAAAAATCCACAGTTTTCCCAAATATTCTGATAAAAGAAAGTTTTCCACAACTAAACCATAGGTAAATGAGTATAATCTCCTATTTTCTGGAGCTAACTACACCCAATTTGATGTCTTCAAAACCTGGTTCTTCCTACTGTCAAAAAGAAGACGGTTGGCTTGATTTTACTCTATTAAAAAACGTTTTGCAAACTTGCAGAACCAAGTAGCACAAATATGGAAAAGAATTATTTGTTGCAATAAAGAAAACAAATACTTATAAAATAGCATCACATATACACAAGGTGGCAGTATTTTCCTAGGAGATGTGTGGTTTGCAAACACCATTGCCCCTCCCCAGGCCTGTTACTTGTCCACTCAGTGGAATGTTTAGGCCTAGTACTGCTAATCCTAATCCATAGGGAGCTCCTTTATTTAGTCCTAATGGGAAGGCTCACTTCTGGGTCTGTACCTAGATACTGATCATTACATCCCCACTCCTCATCAATAGTATGTTACAAGCTTGGGGGGGGGGTCTAAGTATGTGGCCTCTGCCATTACTTTTTCTAAGCAAGGTATTCTCATGCAAAAAACAGAAAAAGGAAAAAGATAATTCACCTACTTTTCTCTGGGATAACAAATTTTTTAAGATCGGTTAGCTAATAACTTTTAAAGCTTTTCTGATAAAATTCTAATGAAAGACACTTCACTTCTTACTCAGTCAAGATGAAGGTAAGTTTTGACTGGTCTGTTCCAGTTTGGAAGCGTGAGACGAGAGGAGTCAGATGTCCCAGTGCTGGCCAAGCCAACCTCAGCGTCAATCACACAATGTACAGAAATTCTAACCCTCCTCAAGATTCTCTAATAAAGATCTTCATTCTCTGGCTTGTGATGAACTGCTCCAAGGCTGGTACAACCAGAGGGAGATCATGTGAAATAGGAAGCGATGAGAGCCAGGCACTCAGGAGGCAGAGGCAGGAGAATCTCTGTGACTTCGAGGTCAGTCTGGTCAATAGAGAGAGTTCTAGGACAACCAGAGCTACACAAAAAAACCCTGTCTCACAAGACAAAAACAAAAACAGTGATAAGAAAGATGGTAATACACATACACAAACACACACTTATTGAAAAGATACACCATTAACAAAAAATCTCATAGACCAAGGTCAATATTGTAGAGGGAGAGATTTGACTGAGGAAATCCTACAAAAGATTACCACCAACTTCTTTATTTAAAAAGTGGGGGGTGGGAAGTTCTCACTAGGAATCTAAAGATTGATAGGGGAAGAGGGATTAATACTATATTCTAAGTTTAACTTAAAATGTAGGTCTTCTGAAATAAATTTAAAGTCATCTTCATATCTAGCCTGCCAATCCTACAAAATTATTTAAAAGCTCAGTAAGAAAGCTTTCAAAAATGTTTACAATATACATTGCCTGCATCGGATATGAATCTCTCTTTCAAACAGGGAGTTAATACAAACAGCTTGGCTCTATATACGATAGTTAGTTATTTTAGAGAAAACCCTAACAGACTATCACGCCTAATTATGAGATGCGACATCTGACTTAGAAAATAAACTGAATGTCATTAGGCTTTGATCAGCACCTGAACCACACACTATCTCCTATCGCCTGATATAAAATGCACCACCCTACGTTTATCTGATTATGCTGGTATTTCCCACAGAGAAGGAACCATGCACTAATTCCAAGGTGCACTAATTTCGCTTTCTGTGCAGGGCCATGGACACTTCTGTCTCTGAATATTCCTGAGAGAACCTCTACTTGCAAAACCGTGAGTCTAATTCATCACAGAACAGGGACTGTAGAAAGCATCCAATCAATAAGCTGGAAACACTGTGAGGTGTGGGGCAGACAAACACAACACAACTGAACATGACCTACCTGCAGTCTATTCAAGGTATTGTCAGAAGAATGCAGGCACGGTCACCTGCACTTTGAAGATACAGGCAGTCAGCCTTGGAAAACTTCATGGTCTCACGCAGTCTAAGACTGGCCTCTCTACCTCTTGACCCTCCCCCAAGTGCTGGGATTACAGACATGTGCTACCATGCCCAATTTGAAAAGGATAATTTCTACAAAACAAGCTCACTTAGCAGAAAGGTGTAAACAAACCAGTCATGGTGCTTTCCCTGCCACAATGGACTACAATCTAAACACACACTTCTTCCCTTAAGTTGTCACAGTAATGAGAAAAGCTAACTAATACAATCACTGAATCCTCTAACACTGCCTATGGCTGTTGTAATAAAGTACTACAAACTTGCTGGCTTACAATAAAAAGTAATAACTTTGTTTTCCATCATGACCTAGTCTACCTGCTTGCTAATTAAGTTGGTCACTGGTGGGGATAAATGTGCTAAGCAATCTAAATGATGTTACAGGGCTCTGACAAGATGAGGGTTCTAGATAGTTCTGTGAGATAATACTCTTGTCATCTGTATAATGTGCCTTCTGATAAAACTTGCACACTACTGTTGACAGAGGTTTCTGTTCGGCCTGGTCCCATAGCCGTTCAATCCCAAAGAAACACAGAGAGGCTTACATTAATTATAATGTAATTGGCCTATTAGCTCAGGCTTCTTATTAACTCTTATAACTTATATGAGCCCATAATTTTTGTCTGTGTTAGCCATGTGGCTTGATACCTTTATCAGTGAGGTATTCTCATCTTGTTTCCTCTGCAGCTAGGTCACAACTGCTGCAGATTCAGTCTTTCCTCTTCCCAGAATTCTCCTGTTCTCATTGCCGCCTGGTCGCCCTGCCTATATTTCCTGCCTGGCTACTGGTCAATCAGCATTTTATTAAAATACAAGTGACAAATCTTTACAGAGTATAAAACCACTGTCCCACAGCACATCCCCCCTTTTTTTCAAAACAAGAACTCTGAATCGAATCTCCCTTGTTTAGTTTTCTTCCTGACCATTATCCATAAAAATCTGTAACCAACACTCTAAACAAAGATAAATATCCATAATCTATTTTGGGGGGAGATGTGAGCATAGTTTTCCAGGCTACTTCCTGTTGATTGGGGCGCTGATAATCTTATGGGGACCTAAAGAAAATTTAGAATTATTATCAAGTCCTGACTGGAGATTCCTGTGAGGCTTGATCATCTCAGCCAGCAGTCTTGAAAGTGTTCTGGATGTAGAACTCAGACATCTGGGCCATCTGCTCCTATCAGAGATTTCTCAGGGGTTCTTCTTTGATCAAACCTGATTTTTCTTGAAGCAGAATGAATCCACAGTATCTCATTTCCTGTGGAAACAGAAGTAAAACCTCCTCTCCAAAGTAATATATCTTTTGACTTGAATTTTGAAGTCAAGGGATTTTCAAAATATGTATGTTTGATTAATCCAGCAGCATTTATAATCAAATATCTTTTAGCAGCTTTTGCTCCTTCCTCAACCATCAAACAACTCAAAGACAACACAATAACATATAGTATCCAGACTCTGTATATTTTCCATCTTTATGAAGCTTTATTTTAAATTGTATTTCATTTACTTTTACATTTAATGTTTGGCTTTTTGAGACAGGGTTTCTTTGTATATCTTTGGCTGTCCTGGAACTCACTCTGTAGACCAGGCTGTCCTTGAACTCACAGAGATCTGCCTGCCTCTGCCTCCCAAGTGCTGGGATTAAAGGTGTGTGCTGCCACCACACCTAACTAATCTCTCTCTCTCTCTCTCTCTCTCTCTCTCTCTCTCTCTCTCTCTCTCTCTCTGCCTTTATCCTTTTTTTCTCTCTAAAGCCTACATATATTTTTAAACACACTGTAAGTTGTCTAGAGGTTTATATCTCTCTCTTTCTGACCACATGAGTCTTTAATTTGCTTAAGCAATATGGCTAGGATTAAAGCTGTGACTTTGATGGCTGGATTCACCTTATTCCTTAGCTGAGAGTCTAGCCTCATGGTAGTGGTACTGGCTGAAGCCATGTTTATTGCCACAACTCTATGGTGTTTCAAGGTCCCTGCCACCACCAAGAAGCATGCTGTCAACTATTCATAAACACAATTTGCTGGCAGGTCCTCTTAAAACAGCTGCAAGGTATTTGCAGCTAAAGCTGAGTCAGGAAGCCTCTCTTAAATGAGATGTGCTTGCTTCTAGCAAACAGAGCCCACCTGAGAAAATGATGCTACCAAGAAGCTATGCTTAACTATGTTCTTCTGTGTCTAGAATTACTTCCCAAACTCTCTGATGATTTTTGTTTTGGTTTGGTTTTTTGTTTTGTTTTGTTTTTGGGTTTTTTTGGTTTTTTGAGACAGGGTTTCTTTGTAGTTTGGGAGCCTGTCCTGGAACTAGCTCTTGTAAATCAGGCTGGTCTCAAACTCAACAGAGATCTACCTGCCTCTGCCTCCCAAGTGCCACTACCACCCAGCTTAAAAAAGGGGTTTCTAGCATCATTTTAAAAACAGAAGTATGTTACAATAACAAGTTCAACATACAACAAACCAAATACGTATTTAACTCTCCACAGTCAAAACCTTTTATAGTTTGCAGGATTGGATCAAGGGTTGAAAACTGTGTCTAAAATAAAAGCAAAAGGAAACACAGATAGGGGACATTCTTGTAGACAAAGAAACAAGGAAGGGGGTCTAAGGAGAGAAAACTGGAGTAAGTGAGGCAACACCACCCTTTCAAACTGACACAACAATGTGGCAAGCCCCAGGCACACCAGGCCCTTATTCCAACACTGTTCTTAACTATCACCCCAAATTCTGCCAATTAAAATTATATTGGTGTTTGAGTGTCTCTGGAAATGTAAATGCAAGTATTAGTCAAGCATACCTTGGTCTAGAGCAGACACCCACCCACTCCTATATAAGTTTGGCACCTACCTTGTAAAGACCTAAAAGGGTACAAGTAACTTACTCTATCCTGAAAACCACCCAAATCAGCATCAGAAACTGCCAGCTAAGGAAGGAGACCATATAGATTCTCCTTGTGTTCCCTCAACTGTACTTCCATGGCTCTTTTCTCCTTCACTGTCTGCTTTTAATCTAACCCACCTAATGATTCTGGAAGGACTTTCAGTCTTCTCCAGTACCAACTGGAAAATCTAATTGATTCAACCGCTCCCCCTCGTTTCCTGATCTAGCAACTGGAAAAGGAAATGGATCTTAGGTTTCCTGAACTGACAACTCAGTAAGTGAGCAAAGGCCTTCTGAAAGAGTCATGCAGTTCTGTATAAACTGTAAAGCTGAACAAAACAGAGGGTTGTCTTCACACCTCGGCAAGCCAGTCACTACAGATATCAAGCCCTAGTTCTCTTTGAAAGCTGTCCTTCAGGGTCAGACCACCATCCAAGCAAAGGCCTAAAACGGACAAAACTGAACATTTTATTACTTGATATAGTCAGTATTCTTCTATAGAAAGCTGTTCCTGTTTTACCTACAATATTAATAATAATCAGCAGCATCCCTTCTGCTTGATAACAGGTAGTTGAGATTGTCATCTTTGCTTCCAGGAACCCAAAGGGGGAGGGGGATGAGCCTCACAAAGCTTGAAACAGGGACTTAGGAGATGGCACAGCAGAAAAGTGTACTCGCTGTGAAGGCAAGGACCTGAATTCAGTTTCCCAGCATCCACATAAAAGTCAGGAATGGTGGTATGCCTGTATCCCAACACTGAGGTGGGAAAAGGTGAATTAGGAGACCCTGTCTCGAGGCAGTAAAGTGGACAGCAATAGAGAAAGACACCCAACATCTTCTTCATGGACATGGACACACACACACACACACACTGTTAGAGGACTCACTCACACCAGCTATATGACGTTGCTCACTTTAATTGCATAGTTCTAGATGCCACCGTAAACCTAACCTATGACTAGAATGTCTGGCAGTGGGAGCTTAGAATCCACATTTTGAAGAAGCACTCCTAGGATTTTCCAGTAGAGTCATCCACACAGGAAAACACTACTTTAGGGCCTGAGCAGAAGCCAAGAGCAGAAGGCTCATCTACTGAACAAGATCATACTTAAGGGCAGTGCTGTAAAACCAACTTGCTCTCACCAGTCTTTTACAAATCCACAGATTAGCACTGAAAGAAAGAAAACAAAAGCCCACTGCACTCACCTACTGGAGTTCAGCAATGAACGGGGAACACCAGGAAAGAGTGGAAAGGGGGAAAGGGTAACAGGGACTACAGATGTGCTTCCCAGGCAGGGGGCGCACAGACCTCTGCCCAACTCTTAGAGGGATGCAGGCAAATGAGAGCTATCCAAAGGAATTTTTAGCTAAATCTTAGTAAATATTATCTATTATACAACTTTTCCTAGTTTTATACATATTGGTCTTTTTATTTATTTATTTATTTATGGTTTTTTGAGGCAGGGTTTCTCTGTAGCTTTGGAACTTGTCCTGGAACTAGCTCTTGTAGACCAGGTTGGCCTCAAACTCTCAGAGATCTGCCTGCCTCTGCCTACCAAGAGCTAGAATTAAAGGCGTGCGCCACCACCACCCGGCTACACGTTAGTCTTATAAGCAAAAAATTTAAATTTTTTTTAATCAATTAATTTGCCTCTAGCACAAGAATATTTATTCAAAGTTCAAGTATGCATGGTAAACATTTCACATGGTTGCAACAATGAGCCATGGCTCCTCAGAGCCACCAAGAATTTCTAATGAGAACAAAGATACATATCCGTGGCGAGTGTGAGGCCCATGTTCCTGACAATGGCCTGCAAAACAGAACTGCCGGGGTCTGCTCTTCAGTCCTACCAGACCTCCCGGTGCAGAAGGTGGTGGCTGTTAGTGGTTTGTTTCCTCTATTCCAAGTGTGTTGTTGCCACTGAGTCCCTCTCTACTCTTAGTCCAGCTGGGTTTTTACTACTTTCTACCACATTCACTCAAGAGTTCCATTGTGTTACACCATTCTGTAAACTAGGAGGTTTACAATCAGCATCATTTCCTTCTTAGTTCAGGAATATAGCTGTCTTTACAGCAGGTCCGGGTCCACTCAAACAACACCTGACACACTAGGACCCAGACGGATGCAAACCGCAGCCCTGGCCCTCATGTCCCCAGGACAGCTATGAAATAAAATGGTAAACTTACTTAAAACATCACGAGATTTTTGTTTTAACTCCACTGCATGGTTCTCCACATGAACTTTGTAAGCAAAGTAATCACACAGCAAAGTGAGAAAGTTGATCACCTGGTCTAGCACAAACTATGGCCACAGTGAGTACCAAGTCTTCTAAAGCAATGGGCAAACAGTGCTCCTTTCTAGCTGAAAGTGGGTGGCTTCACTGGGGTGGCATGAACTTCCATGCATTCCAAGCATTCTCTGGGAGATGGTAGAGACTACAGCTAAGCAGAGGTAGAAAAGCGTAAGGATTTTCACATCCATGTGACTAAAGCATAAAGCTAAACAGGAAAGTTACAGGCAACAGCAGAAAGCAAGCAGCATCAACAGGAACTATCGGTAAACAAATGTGCAACTCTATATTCTGCCTTCAAACTGCTTCCACTTGCCTCTGTAGGCATCCTGTGCATGGCACACAGATGCAGTCAAAACACCCATGCAGCAAAACAACAACAACATCTTTAAAGACTGCTCACTCTCCAACTATTCCCAGGCACAAAAACCTTGTCGCCACTCCTAGGACATCATGCTCTTTTATGGCGGCTTATCTTTGTACCTGTTCCAGTCTCTTCTCAAAATGCCCTTCTCTCCCTCGAGAACTACTAATGCAGGGAGCAGTTCTTCTGAAATGCTTCTTCTATTGTTCTCAAAGATTTATGACTCCCTCCATACACAATGATTATAAAATTTATTACATCCTCGACACCGTATCTATCTGCCAATCACTAGTGCAATGTTAGAAGTTAGCACAGCACCACCATGCAGCACTCAGTTTCCCTGAGCACATACTGGTCTCATAATGGAATGGAAATCATTTTAAAAAGATATATATAATAAAAAAAAATGAAAACCCAACTACAGAGACCACTGACAAGGTTCTAGGTTTGTTCCCGGCATTGGAAAAATTAAAATTTTATCTGAGTTGGTGTCAGTGAAAGCTGTGAGACACAGCTAAAGAAATGTATCTGCTTCATCAGACTGCACGAAGGGTGGGGATGGAGCTCAATGCTGGTAGGAGACATGTTGGGTTGAAGCATTCAAATAATGAAAAAAGTGAAGAGAAACAGTGGCATTTTGGGACTGAAAACTAATAACCAAACATAGCTCATGTGTGCAGAGTTCGAAAAATCAGCAAGACATTTACGTAGAATCACTTAGAATCAGCCAATAATTATCAATATTAAAATGAGTCTTAGAAGATATATCACCTGAAAAGTCCCCCACAAGACTGGTGAAAGTCTAATTAGAAAACATTAATACACACGTAGAAGAACAAATTAAGGACTGGGGATATGGTTCAGTGGTGTAGCACGTATCTAACATGCTCAATGTCCTGGCTTCAATTCCCTGAATACATACACAAAATAACTAAAACCAAAAATAATAAATTCATCTTTCTGTTTCATCTAACTCAAACCAATACTTAAAACCTAATCCTGATGTTGGTGGTGCATGCCTTTAATCCCAGCACTCGGGAGGCAGAGGCAGGCGGTTCTCTGTGAGTTCGAGGCCAACCTGGTCTACAAGAGCTAGTTCCAGGACAGCTAAGAGATAGGACTGCAACACAGAGAAACCCTGTCTTGAAAAACAAACAAAAAAAAAAAAAAACAAAAAAAAAGTTAAAAAAAGAAAATCAATCCCAATCAATACATGTACCTAAGCACTAGATTTCCTTTTATTAAGAAGCTACCAATCGTATAAAACCCATGCCATGGTGAACATGGCAAATTAGGTGGTATTTTAATAGCCCTGAAGCTGGATTCCAGTAGAGTTCATGCCCTCTTAGAAGAAATGCAGAGTCTGAGCAGGCCCTGTAAAGTCTGTCAATCAGGTAATTCATATTGCTTTATTCTAAGGTCTTAGAATACATAAACACTGCCCCAGTTGACAGTACAAAACCTCTAACTGAGTAACTATAAAGAGTTGAGAGTTCCAGTGAGGTAGTGGCAAGAACAGGACTGGTATCCTGATCAAAACTCCTGATTAGTAACTTCAAGCATGCTATAAGAATAATACATCCATGTATTCACACAGCAGTTTTGTTTTGTTTTTTAAGATTTTATTTATTATGTGTATAGTGTTCTACCTGCAGGCCAGAAGAGGGCACCAGATCTCATTACAGATAGTTGTGAGCCACCATGTGGTTGCTGGGAATTGAACTCAGGACCTCTGGAAGAGAAGTCAGTGCTCCTAACCACTGATCCATCTCTCCGATCCTCACACGGCAGTTTCTACAGTGAATGACAAGATGATATCTATAGCTCCAAATCTCAGCTGGAAAGCAGAACATTCATCAATAATAACTGAGCTACTGGAAAGGTAAGTTTTCCTTATTAAGGAAGCATACTCTAGTACCAAAAATCCAATGTTAACTATACAAATGCTTAAGAATCAAAGGAAGATGTTGATGGTCTATTCTAAGAAAACTATGCAAAACCCTGATTTTTTGTTTGTTTGTTTGTTTTGTTTGTTTTGTTTTTTCAAATAGGGTTTCTCTGTAGCTTTGAAGCCTGTGCTGGAACTAGTTCTTGTAGACCAGGCTGACCTCAAACTCACAGAGATCCACCTGCCTCTGCCTCCTGAGCACTGGGATTAAAGGCGTGCACCACCACCACCCGGCCTAATCTTTTATATGCTTATGAAGTTTATGACTATGGCCAATAATAATGACTTGCCTATAACTCAAAATTAAAATGTATACTTGGGAAACAGATTTAGACTTGGAATTTTAGCTGAAATCTTATAAGTTAATAAATAATACTTAAACACTGCAAGCATATTTAAGGTTATTGTTTAAAAATTCAACTCAGGAGTTGACAAAATGGCTCAGAGAATAAAGACGCTTGTCATGCAAGGAAGGTCTATAACCTGAGTTCAACCCCTGGGCCCACGTAAATTCAGGAGGGAACCCCACAAAGTTGTCCTCAGGCTTCCATAGAGGTACTGTGTCAGGTGCATGTGCACAGGCGTGCACACACACACATACATACACACACAATAAATAGTTTTTGCATTTCTATTTAATCAGTTTACAAGAATGATTTAGTGCCTAGTTAAAAGTTATTCTCTCAAATCACTGGCATAGTCAAGAAGACTGTACACACTGATAAATATACTACATGGTGCATTCACTGCACACACTGATGATATACTACATAGTGCATACACTGCACACTGATAATATACTACATGGTGCATTCACTGCACACACTGATGATATACTACATGGTGCATTCACTGCACACACCTATGATATACTACATGGTGTATTCACTGCACACACTGATAAATATTTTTTAATTAATTAATTTATTTATTTATTAAAGATTTCTGCCTCCTCCCCGCCACCACCTCCCATTTCCCTCTCCCTCCCCCAATCAAGTCCCCCTTCCTCGTCAGCCCTAAGAGCAATCAGGACTGCCCTGTGGGAAGTCCAAGGACCACACACCTCCATCCAGATCTATTAAGGTGAGCATCCAAACTGCCTAGGCTCCCACCAAGCCAGTACGTGCAGTAGGACCAAAAACCCATTGCCATTGTTCTTGAGTTCTCAGTAGTCCTAATTGTCCGCTATGTTCAGTGAGTCTGGTTTTATCCCATGCTTTTTCAGACCCAGGCCACCTGGCCTTGGTGAGTTCCCAATAGAATATCCCCATTGTCTCAGACACACTGATAAATATACTACATGGTGCATTCACTGCCCACACTGATAAATATACTACATGGTGCATTCACTGCACACACTGGTGATATACTACATGGTGCATTCACTGCACACACTGATGAATATATTACATGGTGTAATCATTGGAAACCAAGCTCACTAACTAAATCAAAGACCAATCAGGTCAGCCCCTTCTTTTGCAATAACATATACAAAAAATTCACAGCTATACACTTAATAGTAAAATAGTATAGACACATGCAGTGGAACACTTTTAAACATCAGGCTAAACTAAACAAACAATTACAGGCCGGGAAGTACCCCGGTTAGTAAAGTGTTGGTTGTGCAAGCATGAGGACCTAAACTTGGACCCTTGGCACCCATATAAAAAACTAGATACAGTGGCATTCATCTGTGATCCCAACACCAGAAAAAGAGACTGAAAAATCCCTGGGGCTTGCTGACCTGCCAATCTAGCTGAACCAATGAGCTTCCGCAAGAAGCACTGTCTTTAAAAAGTAGACAAAGAGTACCTGAGGAAGAGACTAGATGCTGACCTCTGGCCTCCATGCCTTTGTACAACCACAGACACATGCACATGTGCATGTAACACACATACACACAAAGTGGACACTAGGTTGGGGAGGTAATTCAGTGGATAAAAATGCTTGTACAAGTGTGAGGATTGGAGTTCAGATCCCAGACCCCATATAAGAGTTGTTAAAACATGAAAGTCATCTGTAATCACAGCACTTAGGGCACAGAGACAAAACAAAAACAAACTGGGTAGCTAGACTGCAGAAGCTGGCAAGACCCAGGTTCAGCGAGAGGCCATCTCAACAAATAAGTAGGAACTGGGCTATGTCTCAGCAGCTAAAAGCACTCAGTGCTCTTGCAGAGGACCTAGGTTCAGTTCCCAGCACCCACACTGGGTGCTCATAACCATCTCTAACTCTAGCTCTAGGAGTTCAATGCCCTCTCCTGGCTGTGGGAACCTGCAAGCACATGGTATAAATAAATTCAGGCACATACATCTACAAATAAAATTTTTAAAATGTATAAATTCACCTTTCTAAAAAGGAAATGTAGGGCTGAGAGATGGCTCAGCAGTTACGAGTCTGTACTTCATTTGTGGAGCACCCAAGTTTGAATCCAAGCACCTATATGAGATGGTTCAAAACTGCCTGCCTGTACTACCAATTCCAGGGGTCAGGTACCATCTTCTGGCCTCCCAGGGCAGTACACTCATGAGCCCAAACTGCTACTCAGACACACACATGTACATAAAATTAAACTTTTTAAATAAATAAAGTAGGGAACAATCAAGAAAGACATCAACATCAGGCCTATAGTGTATGTGCACACACAAGCAAAAACATACATGAATATACACATACATGTTTATATTTAGAACAATTCAAGTACGTTTTTGATCCATATTCCATTCCCACATTATGTGTGTACCACCTAACAATATGCATTGCATTTGGAGGAACAAACACGTCAAAGAGTAAAGAAAAGATGATCCAGGTATTGAATGTATATATGCAGCCAGAGTCCATAGTGGTGTCCAAGAATGAAAAATGGACCTAAAAGGCCTGACTCGGAAAGATTCTCTGAAGTCATTTAGCTGTCCTATCAAAAGTTCTGTGTAATGTATTCAGTAGCAATGGTGATAGCTCACAGCAAGGAAAAATGAAGACCATTGTTTGGGTTCTGTGCAGTTACGGACAGTTTCTCTTATTTCTTCAAATAAACACTTCAGCCATAGGTCCCTTCCACAGCTCCAGTTTCTAGCACTAGAAGACTTCAGGACAGAGAAGAATGGGATACTTCATGAATTCCTAGAGAACGTACCAAGCACCTGGGTTAATCTTCTCTTTAAAATACTCTCTCATGTTAGCTCTCTGGAGCTGGTTCTCTCTCCCCCAGAGGAAGCCATTACATGATCTATATAATTAGAGGTAAATATTAGGTAATCCACATCTAAGCCATATTCTACCTGTAATAGTTGACATTTCACTTTTCTTTTTAAAATTTTTGTTTAATGTGTATAAGTGTTTGTCTGCATTTATTATGTGTACCACATGAATGCCCGGTCCCATCAAAAACCAGAAAAGGGTGTCAAATCCTCTTGGACTGGAGTTGTGGTAGTTACAGATACTTGTGAACCACCATGAGGGTGCTGTGGACCCTCGGGTCCTCTGCAAGAACAGCAAGTACTCTTAACCACAGAGCCACTTCTCCAACCACATTTTTATTTCTGTTTGTGTCTTGTGTTATCACTCAGCTGATTCTGAACTCAGGTACTGGGAAAGACACGATGAACTATTACCCTAAGAATACAACAAACAGAGAGAAGTGGGGGAGCAATCACTGTGCTCCAAAGGGTTGACTCTGCTCGAGATCCTCTGGGTTAGCTGAGGGTTGAAATTAACATACTAATCTCATAAGCAGCAGAAATCTCTTCAATAATGAGAAAATAAAGGAATAATATCTACTTTTAAAGACATATAAAGTATCTCGTGTTCCTGTAACAGCATTCCATTTCTCTGTAGCCTAAAAGTAGATCACTGAATTTCCTCCCAGATACTCTTACTAAGTGAACCTGGCGTAGATGGCTCTACGGTAACCTGTGGACAAGAGGAACAGTTGGAGAAGGTCTGCTTTATATCAATGTGCAAACCAGAGAGATTAAGACATCAAGGTTTCTTGCCCACAACAGTTTAACCAGGCAGCAAGTCCCCCACAACCCCTTCTCTTTTCCTCCAACCTTGGTCCTCCCACATTTCTCCTTGTTCTCTTACACTAACACTGTCTTCTCCCACAAGGGGAACAACAAAATTCACTCGCTAACTTGCAGGCAACCAGGCTACCCTTCTAAACCAGTTTACATTTTCCTAAATTTTGAATTTCACTTAGATGGGATACTTCTAATTTATCACTAAGTACAACATAAACTAACACCTAAAGTACAGAAGCCAGTATTCAATTATTATCATCACAAACAGTTTGAAGCTTAGCACACTAAGGAGAACAACCTGACAACTTTACCCCAGGAAATAAGTACCTTGGTGTAGCAACAAGGAAACAGCACAGGGAAAGGAAATGGGATGAGAGGAGGCCAGAGTTGAAAAACCATTTCATTCATTTCACAAATGCTTATCACTAATTAGTCGAACAAAATTAACTGAGCTTCTACTTCCTGTAACATAAAATACCTCCTGTTTGCCAAAGCTTTTAAATGAGGCAATGTGCATGTGCTTTAGAATGGTGCCTTGAAGTTAACTTACTCAAATTAAAATCTCTATTAACACCATCACTAAGATTCCCAGCTCAGAACTCAGACCATGCTATTTCATGTGGTATAACTACCAAATTAAGCTTCACTTATTCCAAATAATGTTGTCTGAAGTGGTATATGAGCTGCTTTTCTTAGATAATAAAGCTGTTTCGGCCAATGGCTTAGCAAAGTAAAGCCAGGCAGGAAATCTGGACAGAGATATAGAGAGAGAGTAAGTAAAGTCAGAGAGATGCCATGTAGCTGCCAAAAGAGAAGGATGCCAAAAACTTACTGGTAGGCCACAGCCTTGTGGTGATACAGATTAATAAAAATGTAAAAATGGCTTAATTTAAGATGTAAGAGGTAGCTAGAAATACACCTGAGCTATTGGCCAAACAGTGTTGTAATTAATATAGTTTCTGTGTGATTATTTGGGTCTGGGTGCAGTCTCTACCTACAAATGGCACCCAACATGTATGTCCAAATAGCCTACGCTACAGAAATAACACTGCGGGTTGCCTTCCTAAACACCATCTGTAAGAACATGCACCAAAGTTGTGATACATGTTAAATAATACCTCCAAGGTTGGTCTTCAGAACTGCTCACCGTTTTTCCTCCTAAGACAGCATTTCTCATTGTCCTAGAACGCAAAGGGGCTCAGGTCTGGCCAACAAGCTACTGGGAGCCACCTGCTTCCACCTCACTCGCAATGAAATTATACACACATCACAACATCTGACTTTTTTTACATGGACACTATGGCTCAAACACATGTCCTCATGTTTGGGGGGTAAACATTTTACCAACTGAGCTACCTCCCCTACTCTTGTATAATACATGCAATGACACATGTAGGTTGGGACTGTAGCTCAAGAATGGAGCCCTTGCTTTGCATGCAAGATGCCATGTCCTCACTGCAACTCATTCTTAGTGCCAGCAACTAATGACCAAATCCAATCTAATCAGTCACTGCCCAGCTTATCTTGCAGGCTCCTCCATTTATCAGCCCTCAGCTGTTTCTTTATTGTGTCTATTACCACCTCACATGCTATTATTACTCGTCCACTATCTCTGCTCCAACTGGAACCTGAGTTTCATAAGGACACAGCTTTGTGTACTGTTGTATGCTACTGCCATGAATGAATGGCCCGATGATATATAAGCCAAAGCCTTCAGGGCCTGCCATCGCCTTTCTTTTTTCATTTTACTCCATCTGTACCAACATCAACTGCCACCAAAACACAGCATGTACTTCTGTGGCCCTTGCTTTGCCATAACAAACTTTCCGCATCATCCAATCAAGCCACCAAAGTATCAACAATATTTTTCAAACCTTCTTCAGGAAGAATCTAAGCCCAGAGCTTTCTCTCCTTTGTGCTACATCTATAACTCTGTCTACACTAGCGCTAATTACAATACTGGAACTTGTAATCTCTTCCTAGATTGCGAGTTCTTAAAGACCAGGGCTTTATCGCTAACCTAGCACAGTCCTTGTTATAAAGCAATTTATCTGCAGATATCACTAAAGTAACATATGCATGACTATTCTGCAAGAGGAATGAAAGCAGGAAGTATTAATAAGTCACTGCTCCATGAGATAAAACAGTGACAACCAACACCACCACCCAGGGTAAGGAAAGAGGAGTACTATGCAAATCACTGATGATTCCAAAACCACCCATCACATCTGTAATCGCATTTTGCTGGATATATACCTAGATTCCTCCTACTCCAAAATTCGCCTTCCCCTTAGGCTGAGTTCTTGTTGCTACAGATGTTGAAACTTTTCAGCTAAGTAGCAGGAAGTGGAAAGAAGACCTGGGTTTCCCAACGAACAATAATCAAGTAGAATGAACACACTCCAAAGTTTCTGATGTTTTATCTAAGACATGATTTTTTGTTTCCCTTAATACAAGGTAATGTTGTGTTACGCACTCAGTCAAATACAAGCGTTCTGATTAAACTTCAGAGTAGTTCTGCACGTACAGATGTTACCACTACCCAGCTAACCCTGAGCTCCCCACCAGCTACACCCTATGCCATAAATGGGCTGCAGTTTTGCCTAGGCTACCAACAACTTCAGTCTCTGACAGCCAGCCATACAAGGACTACACCCATCCAGAGCAGTTATCCTCGGCCTTAAGACATCTTATCCATTACCTCAGACCATTGATTGCTATTTCTTCTCTAAATGCCTAAGAAAAGGCCACTAAATTCAGTCCTCAAGAAACCTGTCTTGTCTACTGAATAAGTGTATATATATAAATGTTTTATCACACAAATGCATGCAAATGAGAAAATATCTATGCATATGAAGCCATTGGGGAAAAAAATGAAGAATTTTAAACCCTGTAACTTCAGTGAAACCAGAGGTGACATATGACCCTCAATTTTACCCTCCTACTACCAAATAACCAAATTCTGGAAAATGTACCTCCTCATCATTTTCAAATGGTTTTCCTTAGTTCAGAGTTTCAGCATTACTGATTAAGGTACGAAATTCATAACCACTGTCTTCAGACACAAGGACAGCTACGGCTATTTGTTGAGAGCTTGTGCAACACTAGCATAGGTAGTACACTAAGCATTTCACAGTTCAGATGCACTTTTCTGTTTCCAAAGCAAAACACAAGGCAGGGATTGGTTCTTCCAGGTTTTTTAGTTTTTTAAAAACATTTTGTAATGATTTATTTATTCTTATTTTATGTGCACTGATGTTTTGCCTGCACATATATGGCTGTGTGAGGATGTTAGATTCCTGGAGTTATAGACAGTTGTGAGCTGCCATGTGAATTGAACCTGGACCATCTGGAAGAACAGACAGTGCTCCTAACTGCTGAGCCATCTCTCCAGCCCCTTTGGTTTTGTTTTGAGTCTGAGTCAGGGTCTCTTTTACAATGTAGACCAGGTTGGCTTCGAACTCTGCCTCTGCTTCCCAAATGCTGGAACTAAAAGTGTGCACCAACACCTCCAGGTAAGAAGACAGAAGCGCTGAGAGAGACTGACAGTTTACAAGTAGAAAACACCTTAATGGAATTCAAACCCAGGTCTGCTTCCAGTCATTATTAAACTGCCAAACAAACCTTCACTTCCACTCCAGGTTTACTAAAAAGTAAATCTAATGCTTTGCTCCACTTACCCTGAAACCAGTTTCCCCTCTCAAACCTTCGCCCCTTGTCCTTCTCACCCTTATGCCACATGAACCCCAGCAGTTCCGTAGTCTCGCCCTTTCCTGACCTGGACCATTCTGTTTATCTACTATGAACATTGTTCCTCCCTGGTGGGCTATTTTCAATACAAACTTCAAGATTTACACAAAAGAACCGTAACTCAAAAAAGTCTTTATCCTAAGAATTACACATTCAAAACTGGGTTGAATGACCATGTTTCAATTACTAGCTAAATTTCTTATATATATTACTTTAGGGACTTACAGCGAACAATGTATTTCAGAATCTCCACATTTCTAGTACAGTGTGTATGCAGTAAGGACTTACAAGGGGTGAATTAAAGAAGCTGTCGATTGGTTTTTGATGTCCAACTGTCACACAGGCACCTGTACCTGCAGCAGACTTCTCTCTCTCTCTTTTTTTTTAAATTTCTTCATCTGTAAAATGAGAGACTACAGCACCTACCTAATAGCTTAGGAAGAAGTAACAGATTTAGCGCCATTCCCAGTACTTTGAAAGTACCCATTAAAGTGAGCAAAATCGTCTTTCATTCTCCAAGTTCCTCCAAACAGATGATCTCAGAAAACACCATCTTGCAACATCTTCCATCCGAGACGAGAGATTTCCTCCAAAGGTCTTGGGATTTCATCCACATTCCTCAGCCAGACGCTTGTCTTTCAGCTTCTTACAGAGACCAGTAGGTAGACTTTCCAGCTCTTAAGTAACTAATGCTTGCAGTCTGCTGCACCTTACTCGCCAGTTTCCTCCCTGAAGTCACAACCCATTCCCATAAGGAAGTGGTAGCCTCCCACAGAAACCACTCAGTGCCCTTTCCGGGAGTATCAATGATCCTGACCCCACTTCATCCCGCTCCCAGGCTTTTGAAAATTAGCAAAAATCTAATTATCTAATGCAAATCTAAACCACCTCAGCATATATTAAGAAAGCCCCCGGTACCCGTTCAAAGATCTTCAATGACAGAGAATGAGTTTCTACTATCAAAAACCAAGAACAGAGATTCCTCTAAATTCTTCTCTATACGAGGTCATGAACGCGTTACGGTCAAAGGGACCAAAATCAGCCAACCCATGTCGCCCCCTCCAGACAGAGCCCCGCGTCTGGTCCACTCTCCGTCCGCGAGATGATGTACGCGCAGGGACTGGGATGCCTTCCGCCCACCGTGTCAACTCCTTGCCCACTCCGGTGCCCTCCTCTCCCTCAGCCCAGGCCGCGTGCGGCCTCCCGCCGCCAGCTCCTTCCCCGGCCCGCTACTCACCGCTTCTTGGGGATGGTGCCCGACTCCGGCGCGGCGGGAGTGGCGGCGGGCGACGCCCCGGCCGCCGACGCGGCTCTCCGCGCTTTACACTCATTGGTACTCGGAGCCTCCTGGGGCCGGCCCAGCAGATGGCCCGACAGAACCCGCAGCCGCCGGCGCGCGCGGCCCGCGTCTGGGTCCCGCTCGCTCGCGCCCGCCTCGCCCGCCGCCTCCGCCATGGCTTCCGCCTTGTGCCGCCGCCCGAGGCCGCTGGGCGCGGGTGAAAGGTCACTCAGAGCGGAGCCCCGCGCGACCATTCGCTGCGGCGCATCCCGGCAGCCACCGCGGCGACTGGCGGCAGGGGCCTAGCGCCTGGAGCTTCACGGGCTCTGTCCCCGCCCACCGCCGCTTCGCCCCGCCCCTCCCCTCCTCGACCACGCCCTCCGCCGGGCCCATACACGCCTCGGCTTGGCGCACCTGCCGGGGTGTGCGGGTTAGTTCTAGCGCAGACGGGATTGGCCCAGAGGGGCAGGATGTGAGCCAAACCACACGACACTCTCGCAGCCGACAAACCTGTAGGTGTGGCGTCCTGGAAGTAGCCCGAGCGCCTGGAGGGTTAGTTCCTGGGACTGATGCCTGGGCGCTTGAATAGTTGGCCACCGGTGGTGCTGCTTACCTGGCAATAGAGCCAGGCCTGTGTTTCCTGGTAGACCACTCTTCTTGACCTGGTAGGTCAAAACCGATCCTCTAACCTATAGAGCCAATGTCTCGCTCAGTCTCATTTCCCATCACCTACTGAGTGATGAGCACTGCGCTCAGCGCTCCAGTCCTCAGGCTAGTGGTTTTTCTCCTTGAAAAGGTGTCATCTGCAAAAATACCTCTGAGTTTGTTTTGCACTGGCCTCCTAGGCATGGGGGTCTACCCTGAAGTGTGGTTAATATACCCAGTGAGACTCCGCTGGAGGGAGCTAATTTTTCCTTTGCAACTGGGTACTAATTTCAGGTAGCTTCTTGGTTGGGGTTGCCCTCTCAGCTCTGGCACCCCATCTGGCCTGAACCTCTGAAAGTCCTGTTTGTGCTGCCACAGTCCCAGTGAAGTCATATGTGAATCTGTCCTGTTGCATCAGGAAGACATTGTTTCTTTGGAATCATCCATCTCCTCGAGCTCTTTCTATCTTTACTCCTCTTCTAGATAGATCCCTGAGCCCTGCAGGGAGGGGTTTGATGAAGACATCCTATTTGAGTAGCTTGGCATCTTTTTATACTTGATTTTCAAGTGATTTAAAAGCTACAAAGACCTATAAAGTAACATTTATTTTGTGGAACTACTTAACATCTCTGTTCAGTTGTTTTGCTCTTCTGACTTTTAAATTCATGGGCCCTGTTTTGGTGCACACTTTCACACCACAGCAAGCCTGCTCCTGCTGGGTGTGTTTAGGATTCAGTGGATGATGGAAAAGTAGATATACATTCCCGGACACGTGATAACAGAAGACAGAGATCCTTCACTTGATTGTCTGTGAGAGAAATAGTGCCATACTTCAAAAAAAAAAATGTTTTAAACCTGTTTTACCTTCCAGTAGCATGCTCGTAATCATAATCACCTTTTGTCTTGCACAACCTGAAGAAAGACACATTCATATCTATTAACCTGATAAAAGTCACCAGAGTAGGTAGAGGTTACTCAGTTCAAGACTTAATGAGCTGAGAGTTAATCCTAAATGTTGTTCCCTCCGTTCATCTGGGCATGGCTTCCATTCCCTCATTTGTTCCTTCCTTTATCTTCATCAAGCTAACTCAGGTGTCACCGGTGACATTGCTCCAGAGAAAAGTAACAGCGTTGGTTTAGACTTAGCAGTTATTGAGTCAAGATGTCCTACTGTTGATAGAGGTTTCTGTCCCACCCAGACCCACAGCCATTCAGTCTCAAAGAAACACACAGAGGCCTATATTCTCCTATTCTGGTCACCATGCCTATGCTTCCTGCCTGGCTACTGGCCAATCAATGTTTTGTTGAACCAATATAAGTAACAAATCTCTACAGGGTATAAGACCATTGTCCCACAGTAATTTCCCTGTTTTTTTTTTTTTCCTTTTCAAAACAAGAACTCTAAATCTAATCTGTTTTGTTTAGCTTTTTTCCTGACCATTATCCATAACAACTTGTAACCAATAGTCTAAACAAAGACAAATATCTATAATCCATTTTGGGGGAATGTGGGTGTAGTTTTTGCAGCTACGTCCTGATGATTGGGGGTGCTGATAATCTTATGGGTACCTAAAGAAAATTTGGGATTATGGCCAAGTCCTGACTAGAATATTCTGTGAGGCTTGATCATCTGAGCCAACACTCTTGAAGCTGTTCTGGATGTCGAACTCAGAGGAAACTCCAACAGAGATCCTCTGAAATGTTGAATCATCTGGGCCATCTGCTCCTATCAGAGATTTTTTTAGGGGATCTTCCTTGATCAGACCTGATTTTTTTTTAACCCAGAATGAATCCACAGCCTCTCATTTCCTGTGGAAACAAATGCAAAACCTCTTCTCCAAAGTAAAGTATCTTTTTTTTTGTTTTGTTTTTTGTTTTTCGAGACAGGGTTTCTCTGTAGCTTTGGTGCCTGTCCTGGAACTAGCTCTTGTAGACCAGGCTGGTCTCGAACTCACAGAGATCCGCCTGCCTCTGCCTCCCGAGCGCTGGGATTAAAGGCGTGCGCCACCACCGCCCGGCGTAAAGTATCTTTTGACTTAAAGTTTAAAGTCAAGGCATTTTCAAAATATATAGGTGGTATTAATCTAGCAGCATTTTTATCAAATGTCTTTTAACAGCCTTTGCTCCTTTCTCAGCTATCAAGCCATTAAAAGACAATACAGTAACATACAGTATCCAGATTCTCTGTGTATTTTCCCTTTTTACATGGCTTTATTTTAAACTATATTTTTTTATTTTTAATTTTTGGTTTTTTGAGACAGTGTTTCTCTGTGTATCTTTGGCTGTCCTGGAACAAGTGCAGTGATGGAGGAAGGGAGCATGAACAGACCTTCTGGGCAGGTCCCAGTAGGCATGTATTCATGCCCCACCTTGGGCACCAGATGCAGATGGACGTGATAAAGTGATCCCACACTGTCTCAGAATGGGGTATAAAAAAGGTTCTTTATTTAGGGGTAGGCTTACAGATCAACAGTCCTCTGCATGAGCGGGAAACAGGAACCGAATCCAGCAGCCAAGAAAGAGTGAGCAAGCCTGTGCATGCATTTTTAGTACCCAAGGCCACACCCAACCTGGTCCAGCATGTCAAAGGCCATTGGCTGAAGGAGTTCCCCCAGCACCCTACAGCTTCTGATATTGATTATTCTTTACTCTTGCAAGAGTATATTGATTCGCCTGTTCTTCCCTGAATGACACAGAAGCTGGTCTCATCTGTCTCCTTTCATGCTTTCTCCCACCCCCGCCCCATGGTGTCACTGCCATCTTGTCCTACCAACCTCACAGTTACTTTTACTGCCTTTTTGCCTTTATACAACTAGAGTTTCACCAGTGCTTTCTCTGTGTGGGCATTATTTCCCTAAGAGTGTCTGGTTTTCATTTCTCATACGCTGCCTCCATATAAACATTATTTACATGTTTTTCTGTTGCCCAACTTCTAATTGGTCTTAATAATAAAAGCCTGCAGCCAGATATAGGGGTACATGCTGAAAGATCAGAGAGACAAAGGAGCAAACCACAACCAACTCTTACCTTGCTAACTCCTCAGCCAAAAAAGGGTCAAGCTCCTGTCTTTGCCAGCCTTATATTTCTCTCTCCACCCAGGCATATTACTTCCTGTCTGTCTGTACAGACCTCCAGACTTCTATGGTTAACTAGTGTCTAGCTCCACCCTCTGATCTTCAGGCAAAAGATTTGTGCTCTTTATTTGTCAGAGCACAAAATATCACCACATTTCCTCCAGAAAAGTCCAAAACTTCATAAAGGCAGAAGTCATATTGTAGCTGAGACTTACACTCAATTTATAAGGGGCTGAAAAATTTGAATCTGGGAGAGGAACTAGAGCCACAAATGAAAATTTTGTCTAGCTAATAATTAATGATCAGTTGCCTCCTAGGCTAGGACTGCAGCGGCCTTTGGAGACCATCTCATCTCCAACCTGGTTCTTTCCCACCTCAAGGATGGTATTCACAGACATCAAAAAGTGCAAACGGGGTACTTTTTTTTTTAATATATCAATTTGTGAATAACAAACTTTAAGCAGGATAAAACAACTTGAATATTGTCCCACAGGATTTTAATAAGGCAGGTTTGAACACCTGTTAGAAGTCTTGGAAGCTCTGAGAAATGTTCTGTGATTTGTTCGGAGCTTTCGTTAGATTGTTGTCTGTTTGCTTGCTTGCTCGTTTATTCTGACTTAGGGGTCTTACTATGTAGCCCTGGCTGGCTTACAACTCACTATGAGATGAGGATGTCCTCCAATTCACAAATCCACCTGCCTCGGCTCCTACCTACCCAGTGTTGGATTTAAAGACGTGTGCCACCTCTCCTGGTAACCTTGGGGAATGTTACATCTTTTGGGGGCTAGAAACAGATGCTATAGTTAATTCTGTCTGCAGCTGAGGTAGAAGTTCAGCATCTCAGAGGCTGAGGATGGATGAGAGTGCTCCCCACCCCCACTTCCTGCAGCCATTGGTTGAGTCCCAAGACTGACTGGAAAGTACTTCCTGTCTGGGGATGCCAGGTCAGCATCTCCAGTGAAACTTAAGGTGGCCTTTTGGATCTGGATACTCAAGTCTTCATCCAGAGCTCTTCCCCTGAAAAAAATCAGGCGTGTCTGAGGCCAGGCTCAGCTGGAACTGGGCTGCGGAATCTTCTTTCTCCATTGGCTCCTAAGGCAGTTCTCCTCCTTCTGTGAACTTTAGCCTGAATTTATAGGGTACCAATTGGACCTTATTTGACTGAATGTGGGTATGCAAATGAGCTGAAGAGGTGAAACCAATCAGGGAAGAGTTGTCAAGCCTGGTGGGAGAATGGAAGAACCCTGAGCCAACCAAAAATCTCTGAACGTTCACAGTCAAATCTGCAGGTCCCACCCTGTTTCTACAGAGAGGAACTAATAAGGCAATTACCGTGTGTTCCCAGTTATGTGGCCTAGTTTCCTTCATCTGGGGAATTTTGCTCAGATAGGGTTCTTTGTTTCTTTGGGGCCTATCAGCAGCGCCTCTGTCCTCAAGGTTTGAGCCTGCCTGCTGTCTGAACAACTGGGGCAGGGTGAGGCAGGAGAACAGCACCTGTCCTTAACAGTACTTCCACAATGGTGAAAATGCTCTATAGTTGCTTTGTCCAATCGTTGATGACTAGATTGCTCTTATCAACTCTAAAAATACAACCAGTATGACTGAAAAACACTGAGGACTTGTGTTTCTGCTTGTCTTGTCAGTATTTGGCTTAATAGAAAACAACGGATTCTCCTATCTGCTTCTGAATTCTCTCCATAGAGATGTTTCATGGCCTGTGTCTTCTAGGAAACTCCTTTGTGCTCATGAGAGAATGAGCGTTTAAACGGCAAATAGTGTCTCAGTTACCCACCTCTGAAGGTTTCTAGAGGCCCCTGGGGTTTCCAAGGCTGACCTCAAGGGTTCCAACTCTAAAGAGTCTCTCAGGTGTCTGCTCAGCATGACTGAGGAAGGTCTAGACAGCTGCATTCCGAAAGCAATTAATGATATGAAATTAATGAAAGCAATTAATGATAAAGAAATGGTATGTAAGAATCTAATTCTCCCTGCCTCAGACATGTAACAAATTTTGTGTGTTCTTTTTCCATTAAAAAAGTATATATAATGCCACTATTAATAAAACAATTTAATAAAATTACAATATTAATAAAAATATTGTAAAAATATTTAAGGCATAATATGTCTTGATACGTCGAGGGTTTTTTTTCTTTCGACTTCATATAATTGAATTTTGAAACTTATTTCTACATCTTAGAAATCAGATTTTGAACCCCAGTCTATGGATAAGCAGAAACATGGTTGCTGTGAGGGAGACAGCAGAATTCAGTGTGACTTCCGTGATGACACAGGATCTGATCCCTTGGGTGAGCAATCTTGTTCCCAACTGTAGAGACTCATAAAGTTCCTTTTATTGTTACATTTGGACCAGTGGTAAATGTCTAAAAGGATCAGTTACTGTACAAGTCGTTGTTAATGTTGTGGACACCATGGCTTAGAAATTCTTTATTCTAAGCCGGGCGGTGGTGGCGCACGCCTTTAATCCCATCACTCGGGAGGCAGAGGCAGGCGGATCTCTGTGAGTTCGAGGCCAGCCTGGTCTACAAGAGCTAGTTCCAGGACAGGAACCAAAAGCTACGGAGAAACCCTGTCTAGAAAAATCAAGAAAAAAAAAAGAAATTCTTTATTCTAAAATCATAGCATTTGACCTTCATATTTCCTGGTTCCTCAACCCTCTTCATCCGGTCGTCTTTGCGTGTTGTCACCAACAACATTCAAGTACCAGGGACAAGTGATATTCTCAAAGATGGGTCTACTTTGTCCCAATTCCAGTGGGAATTGTTTTTCCCATTGGTTAAAGCCTCTTCTTAGACAAAGAGGCAATTCGCTGTGAGCTCAGCGTCCACTAGCAGAGAATCCGTATCCCCAGGAGCCTGTAATGGCCTCAAAAGAGCTGTCACGTCTGCGATCAGCCTGAAGACTCTCAGGAAGGCTTATTCTAAATGCAGGAGACTCTGCAAAGAAGCAGCAGCCTCCTTCCTTCTCACAGACAGCCTCCTGCTCACTCTCGGTGCAGCCTCCTTCCTTCTCACAGACAGCCTCCTGCTCACTCTCGGTTTGCCACTTCCCATCTTTTCCCTCCTCAAAGGGAAGCTGTCTGTGCTCCCCCAAAACTGGAGCTATGCTGTAAGAAAGTTATTGTGGGCATATTGAGGTACATATGCCCCTTATATCTGTCCCTCTTATATTTACCCTTATAGAGTTGAAGAAATTTTCTCTCCAGTGTAACTACTCCAACCACAAACAACTAGACCCTTCAACGCTCCAACGTGAAAGCTGCTTAGATCGGTGGGTGACCTGCCCTGCAATGTTCCCACTCTCCTCCAGCATCTGCTACTTAAAAGGAACAAATGTCTGGTCTTGAAATCAATTTTTTTAAAAAAATATTGACATCCTACATGATGGGCTGTTGTTATTTTAACCAAAGCTGTATGTTGGCTTCTTCCTGGTCTTAATTTTTAGTGCCCTGTTGCTTATTTTTCTTCCTGCTAGAATTATCATTTCTCTTCTGTTTTTCAACTCGTGTCAGTACTGTGCAGGGCTGTGGAGTTCTCAGGACATGAGCAGAGGGTCAATAGGGTGAGCCAAGTGACAGTGCCATGGGGAACGCAAAGGCCAATGCCAAAAGGTGTCTCTAGGAGAAGCCAAAGTAGGAACCCGCTTTGCATATGTCCCCAAATAGAGCCCTGCATAGAAGGGCCATCGAGAGCCAGACTACAAGGCAAGAATTTGAAACTGGGCATTGGGAAGCCAACAAATCCGCCCACGAAGAGTCTTTTATTGAATACACTCTTTAAGGATACCATCTGCCCTTCTGAGTATAATCTTGCATATATAGCCTTGACCTAGTAACTTTTATACAAAAACTGGAGATTTTGAAAGTGTTGAATACTCATTTTTAATCTCAGGTTTAAGGCATTCAATTACCATGGCCTATAATCACATTCGTTTATTATTTTCTTTAATATGAATTCTGAATCTGTGGGGTGAAAAGTGAATATTCTGGTTTCCATGTATACTGTGTTAAAGAGGAAAGTTTAAATTCATATAACAGATATTTTTATTATTATTATTTTCTCTAATACTCTGTTTTATGATGAGCGTATGCTTTTTAAAGCTTGAACTACTAAGCTCCATGGAGAAGCCACCCAGCCTGGTGACCAAGCGAGTAGACACAAGGCTGGACCGCAAATGAGAGAAAACTGCAAAAGCAAGACTGTTGTGGCACTCACGTCCACTGGGAAAGTCCAAAAACTTAGACGCAGTTCAAACTTAGATTAAATTAATGTATTCGTACTGCTGTCAGAAAGATGGCAGCCTTAGAGCCAAACAGCGTGCCAGGCCAAAGGGGCTAAAGGAAGTGTTTGGAAATGTGGATATCAAAGGTGTGTATTACAGTTGTCTGCGGAATCTGCAGCTGGGCAGGACAATGCTGACTCCTCTCAGTTTCTCTTTCTCATTGCACAGTAACAAAGAAACCATTCCCTCCCAATCCCACCGCCAATAAGCAAGTTCACAAAAGCAGAAAGCAAGCCGATAAATACCTCGCAGCAGGAACACCGTTAGCCTGTGTTTGTTTCTGGGTTTTGGTTTTGGGTTTTTTGTTTTGTTTTATTTTGTTTTGTTTTCCAAGACAAGGTTTCTCATATATATAACAGTCCTGGCTGTCCTGGAACTCACTCTGTATAGACCAGGTTGGCCTCTAACTCACAGAGATTCTCCTGCCTCTACCTCCTGAGTGCTGGGAAAGGCATGCGCCACCAACCGCTCATTATCCAGTCTTATCTCACCTGCAGGTCTCTAAGATCTCACAGGCATTCCAGGACAAAGGTCAACAACCCTTAAGGGATGCCTAGTAGCCTGTTAAGTTTCTTTAGCGTCACGGGCGAGTCACATATGAGTTGTGGCACAGGTCTGAGCTCTCTGGAGGAGGTGTCATTAATTGTCTTGGACAGAGCAGGCAGCAACACAGTGCCATCAGGTTAGGATTGGCTGTCAGAAGACAGGCAACGGAAAAGCAGAGTTTTGGAAAAAGATGGGGAAAGGTGTCTGATTTCACCCAAGACAATGGACACATGAAGAAATTTATCGCTATGCCATCGTCTTCAAATGACTCCTAAGGTCATGGAGAGCAATACCCCCTGCCCCAGGAAGACTGACAAGAAATGGCGAAAGTTGTCTCAGAAGCAGGAGGAGGAGGCAGCCAAGCAGGGACCTGTGGCCATGAGCTTTGCCAATGACTAGAAAGACAAATATAGATGCCTCATTGTCAGGGGAGCAGCCAAGAGTGACATCCACATGCGACAGGCCAAGACCGATGGCTGTGTGCCTGTGTTTAACAAGCGGGATGCATTCCATAGAGGAGGCCATGTATGTAATCTGAGCCAATGAACTCTGGCAGCGTGGGGAAGAGTTGCCACTTACCCCCCCCACCCGCCGGCATACCACCCCACTCCCTTTGACCTCCAGTAAGGTGGGGGCACCGAGGGACAAAGATGCTGCTATCAAGACCCACCCAAGAGTCCCATTTCCAAACTATAAAGTCCTACCAACTCACTCAGGCTAGTGGAGAAGTGGTCATTTGTCAGTATTGCGGCTTGGATGTGTTGGATGGGGGGTGGGGGGTGGGGTCAGTGGATGGGTAGGTGTTTAATCTATATTATTTCCCACAATCATTGGAACTTTCTTCCCCATGGATCTAGGGTTACATTACATTGAATTACTGCTTGATCCTGGGGAGGGAGAATTCATCCATTTAACCACAGCTGAAGTTGGGAAAGGTTTCCAGTGTAGGGAAGGGTCCCAAATGAACTCCTGAGAGCAGGGAGCAGGTTGGTAGAAGGTGACCTTCAAGAAGCTTCCAACAGAGAAGCAGGGCACCAGTTGGAAAAACATGACGCAGATGTGATGAGGACCACGAAGAGGTCTAGGCGACCCTGCAGTCAGGAGTCCTGGGAAAGCAAAGGGAAGCCACGTGAGCAAAGGGGGTGCTGGTTCTATCTGACCCTTATAATGCACACAGTCTTCTGGAAAGTCAAGCATTGAGGGCTACCCACTGACCTTCCCATTTGTACCTCAACTACCTTTGCCGTGGTGGGAAGCAGAATCACAGGGGCTAACCATAACTTTCTAAAGACAACACCATCATTCTGTTGACTCAATCTGTGGATCCTAAAATATCTAGTCTTGCCCTAACTTTCCAATCCAGATTTCAGAATATAAATTCATAACATTGCTGTGAAAAGGCTTGAACTAAGTTATATCTTAGAGAAAATTATATTATAAAATCTATATTTTATGTTATGATGGCCAGTCATGTAACTTGCCTTAAACCCAAATGTATTTCAGCTAAATCACATCTTCTTAGGACCAATCGGTGAAGAGGCAGGTAGGCTCCTCCTTCCTAACCTTCCAATAAGATTGTTAAGATTGTTTTGTCCTGGCGCTTAGAGAGATGGCTCAGTAGATAAAGCACTACCCACACAAACACAAGAACCAAAGTTCATATCCCCAGACCTATGCATAAGCCTGATACAGAAGCACACGCTTATAAACCCAGTGTTACTGCAGGGTGGTAGACACAGGAGAATCACTTAAAGCTCATGGACCGGCTACTTACATGCACAGTGATGAACAATAGGAGACACAGCCTTAAAAAAGGAAGAAGGTAGAGACTTGCACCAGAGGTTAACATCTGACCTCCACACATGGGCCATGGCATGTATGCCCACACTTACAAACATAAATTCATCATACTTACTACATATGCACATACACACACACAATAAATAAATAAATGTAATTATTATTTAATTTTTTAGTGTAGCCTGTATTTTTATTGCTATTTTAAAAACAATTCTATTGTGAAAAATCTAGAAAAGATAACCAAGTATCAAGGAGTAAAAGTGTCCCTGTGCTTGGCATTCCCTGACACTTAGATATCAAATATGCCAAGTTGCCACCCCAGCAATGTAAAGTGATCCATTTTTGTGGCATCAGCCCATCGTTAACTTCGATACCAGTTTCCTCCGTATTATAGAGACTGATATTCCTTTATGTTTTGGTGAAAGATGAGGAAAAAAAAGTCATTAAAAAAACAACAACATTGTACAATAGCCACTATCAATTGTGTTGGTTTCAAGGTGAGATCCAGGCGTGAACTAGGGTGAGCAGAGCCATGTCTTCATCCATCCACTGAAGGAACTGTGGCAGGGAACTAAAATGTCTTGTCAAGTTCTATCCCCAGAGTCTGGTAAACCATCCAGACCAGAGTGACTGATACCTGCAGAAAATCAAGGAAAGATTTCTTCATTCTAACCAGAGAGACAGTATTTCATGTTCCATTTGTAGATTTTGGCTAACAACCACTGGGTAATAAAATGTAGTAGCTTAGAACAACAAAAAGATTGCCACATTTGACATCTCTGAGGGTGAGGAACAGAGGAGAGGCTTAGGTGGGTGGTGCTGGCTCCCAATCTCTTAAGAACATGCAGCCGCACTGTGAGCCAAGGCTTAACCGCTAAAACAATCCACTTTCAAGTTTGTGCTCAACATGGTTAGCCGACCTCAGCTCCTTGCTACAACAGCTGTCCGGAGGCTGCCCGAGTGTCTTGACGACACGGCTGTTTTCCCCTAAAATGATCAGATGGAGAGAAGTGAGAGAGAAAAGGCATTAAGAGGACCCACAAAGGCGAGAGTGTCACGCAAAGGCGAGAGTGTCTGTGATAGGATCTGCATCGTCTGTCATCTGGTGTAGGAAGCGATATGCCATCATCCTGCCTTTTCCTGTTGATCATACGTTGTCAAACCAAACAAGGGTGTGACTACTGAGACATGCGGATCGCTGGGTGCATTTTAGAGGCTGGCCACCACATGTAGGATGGAAAGAAAAAGATAGCACCCTTTAGCACTTGAGATAAGATAGAGGAATATAGATCTGCAAAAGAAATAACTTGGACTTTTTTAAAAAAATAAAGTCAAAGAAAGGGGACCAAACAGTGACTATCAAGCATTTAAATAATTGACATTTTTTGTGTTACAGATGTCTGTGTTTAAGAGCAGAGAAGCATTATTAAGCACCCAGTTCAGGAGCTTCCTGACTCACGATATTCTTAGCTGTAGAGAACAGTGCTAACCAGGACGGCTAAGTTCTGGGTTCTCCCTACCTTTCTTGGGGTTATAGCTAAGCTCCTGGCTTTTAGTCCCATCCGTCTCTGCCTTGACACAGCTGCTCTACTTCAGCTTTTTTGTTGATTCAGAAATTTGACCACCCTGAGAAAAGAACCATGGTGGTTTTTCACTGCAACGAACCTAAAATTGCAAGTTTTGGGAGGCAGAGGCAAGCAGCGCTCTGAGAGTAAGGCCGACCTGGTCTCCGGGAACTGGAGTCACACAGACAGTTGTGTACTTCCATGTTGGTTCTGGGAACTCAACCTGGTCCTCTGGAAGAGAAACCAGTGCTCTCAACCACTGAGCCGTCTCTCCAGCCCCCCACTGCGAGTGGTTTTGAAAGGATAGTCTTAGGTTTCCTCGAAAAAGCCTGAAATCAGCGCAAAACGGGTCTGATCCGGCTTCCTCCGTCAATCCAGGAACTTCACAGTCATTGATGTGGTTGAGCGTTCAGGTGGGGGGGGGGTGACCGCCAGCCTACCACGAGAATCCCATTTACTCATCAATGGTATCGATCAGGTTGCAGTAATCAAGCACAGTCTTTAGACACACAGACATCGTCACGTCGAAACAGAAGCAAATACGAGAGTAGCCGGAAACGTGGTTAACTATGCAAGCTGAAGAACGGTCACCGAGGCCTGAGACGAGGAAAGATGAGTGGCCTCTCGGCGCCTTCACACCAGATATTGTGGAAGAAATAGTCTATCATGATTTTATTTATTGCTAAAAGAGAAATTTAATCGTTCATTTTTTTTTCTACAGTCAATGGGATAATAAATTGATTCTGTTGAGTGGAAAGAGTTTGATGCATAGGAACATTCCTCCTGAGTCTAATAGCCAATATCAATCATACCTCCTCTCTACGGCGCCCTCAGTAGCCCACAATCCTGATGTTTTCTGAGTCCCCTGATGCTATCAGAACATATGGAATTAGCGTTGCTAGGGGTATTTTGTTCTCGTCATGATAATTCATTGGTATCTCTTCAAGGGAGGTCTTCGCTTTAAAAAATACAGCATTTATTCCCAGCAAAGGTAAAACATAATTTCTTAATCCCAGAAGAAAGAATGAACCAGGAACAATGGTGTCTCTCTTCTGGTTCACTCTTTGTGAGTTATCATGTTTATACACCAGATTATGAAGGTTTTCTGTCTTGGTTCACTTCAACAGACACTTTTTCCCAGGGAAAGTCATGTTGCTGACAGAGGCAGTGGGTCCAGTTCCTTTCTCTCGTTTGTTTTTGAAGACCTCCCACAGACTGCCTTGTTCTGTGATGTTTGTTCTGTGCGGTTGGGAGATGTCAAGGAGAGGACAGCGACAGGAGGGTGGGGGGAAAGTCTCACTTCATGTAAACTTGTAATAGCAACCTCAAATACTCTTGTGGGGCTATCCCGCAAGAATCAAAGGGTGACATCAGACACTTAGTTAATAGCAAGTTTTGATGGGCCAGAAAGATACCATGAGAGCACCAGGCCCCTCAACACAGGGGTCAGGACAGGATAATGGAACATTCTATATCCAGAACCAGTTATGTCTTTCCATCCAATTCCTTACTAAAGGCAGGTTGACCCCTCTGGTTCCCAAAGGTGCTTAAAATGAACATTTGAAAATACTCCTCCTTCTAAGAAAAAAGCTAATGATATTATTAAAATATGTCTAAACATTTACTGTTGTTTGTTCGTTTGTAATTTTTAAAAAATTAAACTTGTGGTTTTAATAAATTAATTTAAATTTTAATTAAAGTTATTAGCAAAAAAATTCTGTTTTATACCTTGGAAGAGAAAATGTCCTAAAAAGTAGTAAAAGGGTGTATCTGATACACAATGCTAGGAAGACTATTTAAAAAAAAAAAACAAACTACAATTTGTCTTAATTTTGATGCTGGAAAGCAACAAGTAGCCTCCTTATTACACTGAAACTCATTCTGTAGACCAGGCTGGCCTCCAACTCACAGAGATCCACCTGCCTCTGCCTCCCAAGTGCTGGGATTAAAGGCGTGCGCCACCACTGCTTGGTGATTGGTTTAATACAGACCCAAATGGCCAATAGCTAGGCAGGATAGACTAGGCAGGACTTCCAGGCAGAAAGAGGAAGTCAGATGAATCTAGGCACGCGGGAAACACCAGTGGACACGGAACAAGTTGGACATATGGGACAGAGGAGAGGTAACTGAATCATGTGTTGAGATGTGGATTAGTAAACAGGTAAATTAAGTTAGAAGAGCTAGTTAGAACAAAGCCTAAGCTAAGGCCAAGCTTTCATAATTAGTAATAAGTCTCTACGTTACTTGTGAGTTGGTGGTCCAAGAAAAGTCTGACTACAGCACACAGCCCAGCATCACACGGAAGGTGTGGCCTCTGAAGCAGCTTATTTATATCTCAGTATGTCAGGGAACTGTAAGTGCTCAGCCAGAAGCCTCAAAGGCTTGCCTGCCCCCAGGAGTCCACCTCCACCAGACATGCCTCCTGCCCCCAAAATTCCACAGTCTTTCAAAATAGTCCTGCCAGCTGGGGACCAAGTGTTCAAACATATGAGCCTGTGGGAACACTCTATATCCAGTGCCAGCAAAGCCCATTGTCCAGAATTATCAAAGAGTACCAAATGCTTTAAATGCATGTGTGATCTTTAAAACACATTGTTCTCCCTTGACTACAGGAGTCCTGCTGCAGAGAGCAAGATGCATGGGTCGCAAAAGGAACAACTCGACGTGAGAAATCATGGCCTTCTCTACGCTGCCATGATTTATCAGTCTCTGTGTTGAGCAAGGACGGGCCGAAATGCATAGAGGAATTAGCCATTATCTACAGGCTTTACCAAGTTAAGGGCTCGTGTCATTTCTAGGATATATTATTTCCGTTTGCAATTAGAATTGCTGTGTAGTTTACCGTGTGCACAGTGATTACTTACACACTCTTCTCATGCACAAAGAATCAGTGTCCCCAAAGTTACAGAAGCGGCTACTCTCCTCCAGTCTCAAGTTACAGACCTGCAAGCTTTTCAGTGTGTCCATTCTTGGGCTTCTAGTCCAGCCATCACCATGGTTTCACCAGAAATGGAATCACCTTTTCCTCACCATTTCCACTACCACAGCCCACATCAGGTCACGCCTCCTCATTCCCGCTCCATAGAACCTTCTCCGGGCCCTCTGTTGTTAATCACGCTACACACTTCCTCTAAAATCATGTTGTTAGTGCACCACGCATAACATTCTCTAACCAAATCTCCCTTCTCCAGACCTTAGCAATTTCTTCAAACCAAGACTACCCCCAAGGACCTATGGTTATATCCATATAACTTAGCACTCAAGTGTTTTCAGATAATTCCATTCAGTTCATCTTGTCTTCCCTGCAGAAAGAGTTATCCCATATTTCTTTGAAGCTGCTGTGCAAGAGTTTTACAAGAATACCTTTCAAATTCAAGTGGTACTCAATTGGTGCTGGGAACATAGCTCAGTGGTGCTGTCTGGCACGCACAAGGCTGTGGGTTCCATCTCCAGGACCACAGACAGTAAGACAAAACAAAAAACAAATACTACCCAATTATGACGACTTAAAAGTTCATCACAGAATGTTCTATACTTTGCTAGTAAGAGGGAGATTCCTATTCCTTCTTCTTTTCAATCACTCGCCAGACATTTTAAAGCTATCTCTCTTTTCCAAATATCATGCCAAGTAATGAATACTCCTTGCCTTCAGAGGGTTTGTGGGAGCAGCTGACAAGCTCATTGCAGTGAGAAGGTTCTTGAGACCACTCAAAGAGAAACCTGAAGTCTGACTGAGTATCAGTATCCCTACTGGATTTTACAAGCCGGTGGCTATTAAGAACATTAGAAAGAATGCTCCCAGAGGAAATCTGGAGAGAGATTGCAATCTCTGGTGTTTTCTCATGAGACAGTTCAGTAGGTCTAATGACTAGTACAAGCTGGCCTTTTAAGAAACTTGACTAGGAATGGGTGCATGGCAGTCAACAGGATGAAACACGAGAGATGAAATGTTGAAGGAGCGTTATCTATAACAAAGACTCTTGAACTTCTTTATATACTGGAAAACGTGGTCAAATAGATAGTAAAGGTTGAGGTGAGTCCAAGGAGCAGGCGCTTAATAAAGCTGGGTAACTGTGCAGGCAAGCAGAAGAAGACAGACGAGAGACAAGGATGTGAGGTAGAATTAACCAGAGAAAGGAGGTGACTTTGTGATAGGCAGGAAAAAAGAGAAAGAGAAGACAAGTAAGACAGAAAGTTGTAGGTGGTGGAAAAGTTATTAATAATAACATTAAATTAGTATTCCTTAGGGTCCCTAGTCTACGCCAGCACTGCCATTGTCAGTTTATATCATGCTGGGAAGTACAGCCTCTTGCACAGTCTCAGAACCTAAGTCCTCTATACTCCCCAAAGTTTCTAATGAAATGCATTCAAATTAAACATTTCTTTCGAAAGACATCAACAATTTGATTCTCTCAGTTATTATATATATATATATATATTTGTATGTGTGTAATTATGCACATGTATACATACGACTTCTAAGGACATTCTGCTATACTCACAGATCAGTGCCTTGCTCTGCCGTCATCACAAAGGTCTCCTCTTGCAGAAAGGGGAACAGACATAAGTCACACAGCTGGATCACGTGCAGAGAGTGACAACACTCAGCCCTAAATGAGATGTCCCCATCAAATCCCTTCCCTCGGAGCTCAGGGAACCCCAAGGACAGGGACGCAGAGTGTAAGAACCAGAGAGGATGGAGGACACCAAGGAAGCAAGACTTTCTAATCCATCATGAGCAGAGCTCACATGAACTCACAAAGACAGAGACAGCAAGTCCAGGTCTGCACCAGGCCCTCTGCATAAATATTATGGCTTCCAGGTAGCATTTCCTGGGATTCCTGCGCGTGCAAATGAGAGGTCCGCATTCTTGTGCCTTCTCTTGGGCTATTTTCCTTCTGTTGGTTTGTCTTGTCCAACTTTGATGGCATAGGTTTTTTTGTTTTGTTTTTTGGTTTTTTTTGGTTTTTTTTTTTTTTTTTTTTTTGGTTTTTTCGAGACAGGGTTTCTCTGTGGTTTTGGAGCCTGTCCTGGAACTAGCTCTTGTAGACCAGGCTGGTCTCGAACTTGTGTTTTGTTTTTGACTTGGTTTGTTTATTTAGTTGTTTTTGTTGTTTGAGAAAAGGCTTCTCTGTGTAATGGCCCTGACTGTCCTGAAACTCTCTCTGTGTAGACCAGTCTGGCCTTGAATTCACAGAGACCCACCTGCCTCTGCCTCCCAAGTGCTGAGCATAAAGGATCTGGGTTTGGTTCCTAGAACCCACACTGTGGCTCACAACCATCTGTAACTCCAGTTGCAAAAAATGCAACTCTTTCTTCTGACCTCCATGGGCACCAGATACGCTTGTGGTATACCTATATACACACAGGTGAAACACTAATGCATGTCATATAAAAAGTAAACAAATATCTCTTTATAATTTAAAGAAAATTTCTTTGGCAGCCTAGCCAAAACTGCAGAGCAACTGGGTAGTGTTGGCTCACACCTGCAATGCAGCACTTAGGAGGTAGGAAGTTCCAGGCCAGCCTGGACTGCGGTAACAATAACAACAAATGTAAGTGCCTACATTAGCATAAACTTCAATTGCTACAGTTGGTGATATTTTGTCTCCCAGGCAGAATCTAAATGTGGGGACAGGGAAAGAAAGGTTTAGAGTTGCCAGCTCCTGGAGAAGAGGCACACAAATCCTCAGAGATAACCACCGTTCTCCACAGGTTGGTTCGTCCCTGCTTCTCCCATGTGGGGACAAGCAGAGGGCTTGCTGTATTCCCACAGCAGAACAAGATTCATCCTTACCGAGGGCATGGGGAACTTTAAACAGCCCACGCACGTGTCGGCCTTCAAGCCTCATCTACGGAGAAGCAAATTAAGAGAGTTCGAAGCAAAAAAAGAAGGCGTAAGTTAATTTTCAGACATGTCAGTTTTGAGATGCTTCCACTTGGAAGTTACCACCAACGGGCACACACAGAGAGGAAAAGGTGCCAGCCACCTATCTGATAATTTATCACGGAACACAAAGATCTTTAGGCTACCTGATGCCCATGATTGGGTAATTACTGTGGCGCTTGCTACTTGAGCCAAGTGGAGCAGAAACAAAGCCTGGGATGCTTTCAGGACATGGACTGGACAGAATGTAGAAAGTCCAAGATGACCAGAAGATTGCAAGAGGGACCTATGAAGGGTTTAAGATTAAGCAAGGGATCGGGAAAGCATCTGGAACAATTGCAAAATCAGTTCACCTTTGTTTCATCTTTCACAAACTGGCCTCAACCCGCCTTTAGCTAAGCGGTAGCAAAAATATTCCGGGTTCAACAGCTGGGTCAAGATATTAGAACAAGGCCTGGAACAGTCAGTACTAACTTCTTATTTTTTTCTTTAACCTGTCTGTTATCTTTGTTATACTTTATATCATAAGTACTCTCTCACTCCCACCAATATTGCCTCTTACCCCCTCTTTGCCCAAATGTGTGTGTGTGTGTGTGTGTGTGTGTAATAAAACCCCAAAGTTACAAATTTGCACAAGGAAATTATTGATCCCCCTGGCGGTGATGGTACATACTTTTAATCCTGGCAGAAGCAGGAGGATTTCTGAGTTCAAGGTCAGCCTAGTCTACGGAGATCCAAAGTGAGTTCTAGGACAGCCAAGGCTACACGGAGAAACTTTGTCTCAAAAAAAGGTGGGGGGTGCGGAGTTGTTCCATTTAATAGCGAGTTGAAATGTCTGTTCTGTGTGTTTGTTTCTCGCTCCATCCTGGACTTCAAGCATGAGAATGTGACCAAGGAGCACATCAGGAACACGTAGGGAACATGTAGGGAACTAGAGAGAGTCACCTCTGTCACGTCTGCCAAGTAGGTGAAGAATCTCTTGTGAGCACCACGGTGCCTACACTCAGTATTTATAAGCACAGACCTTTCTTAGTGGGCGCCTCTCATACCAGAATGCTCAGGGTTGTCTACGGCTCATCTGCAGCTATCAAACAACACTTGCTCAACTCTCAAAGCCTTCTTGTTGCTGTTTTTAATCATAAAAATAAAAGCATCGTCTAGACTGTACTCCACACGGTGACACTAATGACTTAATGAAAGTTATTTTCTTGGGGCTGGAGAGATGACTCAGTGATTCAGAGCATGCACTGATTTTGTGGAGGACCTGGGTTCAGGTCCCAGCACCTCCATGGCAGCTCACAACCATCTGTAACTCCAGATTCAGGGAGCCTGGTGCCCTCTTCTGTCCCCTGAGAGCACCAGGCACATGTGTGGTACACAGATATATGTGAAGGTAAAACACTCATACACAAAAAAAAATAGCAATAATTTTTTTAGTAAAAGCTCATGGTCTGGTTGTTTTCATAACAGTATCTGCTTAGAACAGGACCTCTAGTTTCTTCTCGTCTTACCTCCGTGGTCACAGCACTCTCTTAGGTCTGCAGTTGGGCTCAGCCACTCTTTGTAGGTTACAGAGGACCTGGGTCAGTTAACAGCATCCACCCGGCAGCTCACAGCCATCTGTAGCTCCAGCTCCAGGAGATCGGCCCTCTTCTGGCCTCTGAAGGAACCAAGCATGCACACAGCACAGATATGCATGCAGGCAAAAGACACCCACATACATAAATAATATCAAAAAGATTTAAGTTCTCTTTCCAGCAAAAAGAAGGAAAGGGGTGGGGGAAGTGCAAAAAGAAGGGGTGGACAGAGGAGGCCCAGAGATATGGTGCTAAAAACTGAGAAACTGGATTTTTAATTTTTATTATCCTCCACAAATTTAATAATCAGTTATGAGTAACGGGTACCATAGTAGACAGCACAAGTTCTGGCCGAGTTTTGGGTGTTTGGATAAGGCACAGCATACGCTATTCTGACCCTAGCCAGGGACACTTATCCAAGTGGGGAGATTATGTTTCCAGAATGCCCAACTCACTTGGATAAGTGTCCCTGGCTAGGGTCAGAATAGTGTATGCCGTGCGGGTGCCGGGCAGTGGTGGCGCACGCCTTTAATCCCAGCACTTGGGAGGCAGAGGCAGGCGGATCTCTGTGAGTTCGAGACCAGCCTGGTCTACAAGAGCTAGTTCCAGGACAGGCTCCAAAACCACAGAGAAACCCTGTCTCGAAAAACCAAAAAAAAAAAATAAAAGATAAAGATGGGTGCTAGGAGCAAAGCCGAAAATCTACACCACTACAGCGGAACCCTTTACCAGAGGAGCGGGAAACAGACACGTAAATTGTTCACAACAGGTCCGAGACTATCCCTCAAAGTGGTATAAATCCAACTTAATATTTTTCTTTTTCTTTCTTTTTTCATTTGTTTCTTTGTTTTGTTTTTGTTTTGTTTTGTTTGAGATGGTGTCTCTCTACAGAGCCCTGACTGTCCTTAAACTCACAGAGATCTGCTTCCTAGAGACTGGAATTAAAGGCCACCACACCCAGTCACTATTGTTTTCCTGCTTGCCTATATGTGTGTTTACCGTGGGAGTTTTATGTTTCTAGCCCAACCTTTGCTATAGGATACTTCCCTAAATCCCCTAGCACCAAGACCTCTGAAATGATTACAAAAAAACAAAAACCTAATGGAATTAAGAGACTGATTGTTATCCATTGTTCTTTAGCAAGGCCCCTGGGAGCCTTCCAAGAAGCAGCTCACTCATCTACTGTAAGAAAAGAGAACTATATAGTATCTAAAGGCTCTTTGTTGAAAATTTGCCTTTTGACAAATACGGCTTGTCTAAAGACTCTTTGTTGAACTATCGCTCTGAGATTGTGTTTGTTCTCATTGTGTTCAGAGAGATAGGCTTCTTCTCAAAAAGAAACAAGGTAAGAAGCTTATGAGAAGAGGGATCCAACCATTTTTCTGGCCTCTTTTGAAACAGTTCTGATTGCCACAGTCCAGTTTCCTGTTCCTTTACCCCAGATTCAGGGAGCTCACGTGGGAAACCACAGTTTGCAGACGCTGATAGTCCGGAAGGCTCCTGGCCAGCTCCCTGCATGTACTTCCACTGCCACGTGGAGAGAATATTAGTTAAAAGTTATAAGAATTGTATCTACTTCCTTTGTGCAGGAAGACTGAAAGTAAAGAAGCCTGGGTCTGAGGAGACTGAGTGGAAACTGGGAAGGGCCCAATTCTTAGCTTCCCGGATTTTCAGCAAAGTTGTTGGAAATCTGAGGACTGCATTAAAGACAGAATGACTTCAACACTAACAGATGAGATGTTGGGATGAAAATCAGTAGGCAAACCAGTCACTTTCTATTCTGGAGCCCAGGTAAAGGGCTCCACAATGGGATCAGGCTCTGCTGGCCACCTTGAATCTGTGCACACCCTTGGGCCTGGATTTCCATTACTATACAGACAACATTGTACATACTTGGTTTCCATCTTTTATAATCTCCTTACTTTAAAACTGAGAAAATACAGATTTCTCAAGGCTCTATCAGTTGCTAGAATTCCAGAGCCTGAACTCAGTTTTGTATGCCCTGAAGTTCCCACTCCACAACAGCAGCCAAGCCCCTGTGTGTCCATATTTCCTTCTCCTTTTTTGAAACGAAGTACTAGAACCTGGGGACTGTTTGCGCTGACTTCCTAGCCCTAGAGACCTTGGGACAGCTCCATCTTGTACACTGTTGAATTTGGCTTTGTTTCAAGTCCTATATAGTTGGTGACTAAGATTTCCAAGCCTTCCTGCCAGGAAGATGTTCTCTGAAAGTGTCGTTAATCTCCGCCCCCAACCGGAAGCTCCAGGGCGACTTGCGCCAGCGTAGCTCTGTAACTCAGCCCATTCGTTTGCCTTCCTTTCTGTATAGCTGACTGTGGCTCTGCATCTTCTTTTACCTTCTAGAAATCCTCCATTGCGGCTCTGCTGACAGCTGAGCACCAGGTTATGACAGAGGATCAGGACCTCTTGTGGTGCGTTGCCATAAACCAACCCCAGTACATCTCAGTGTGTGTGCGTTAGAGAAAGAAGGCTGCACTCTTGAAATCCTCAGCCGACTTTAGGCCTGGTTTGGAGGGTGAGGATTCTGGAGGAAAAGAGATCCTACTCATCCCCAGTATTTGCCATCAAAGCGATGACTATTGATCCCCTGACGTCCCTTAACTGACCCTCTGGTGACCCTCGGCAATGGTCAGCTGTGAGGCAAAAGAAAGGAAAACATCAATCTCCACGTCCCTTCTCTCTGCCCTGCAAGTACTTCAGCCCTGTAATCCGTCAGAGGGTTCTGACTCTATCCCAGACACTCTATAGGTCTTTCTCACCAATAAATGCCTGCTCTGTGGTTGAGTTGCTCGTTCCTTTTCTCGTCTGTCTTTCCTTCTCTCTGATCTCACCCTCCCCACCCTCGTTTCGTTACTGGATTCTCAATAAACCTCCGTAGCTCCCGACGGTCCTTTCCACGTCCATCCTTAACTCATTCTCATTCCTTCTCAGTCTTGCCCTCTGAGAAACTCCTCCACCTCCTTAGCTTCTGCAGCTCTTTGTGGGTCATCCACAGGAATGCTACCTCCAGCCTGCTACCTCTAACCCTGCTTCCCCTACCCTCTCCTCTCTCCGTGCCCAGTGCAAATACAACTTCTTTAAGGACAACTTCCCTAATACCCAGACAGCTGTTAGCTGCCTCCCTAGCGTCTTCTCTCAGTGCTTATTACAGATGTGATCGTTGCTTTCCGCAGATAAACTTGTGAACCCACGGCCTCTGGTTGTGCCGTTTACTGCTTTAGTCCCAGCATCTATGCCAGGCCAACTCGAGATAGAATTCATTAAGTATCTGTTCAGTGACTGACAACATTCACATAGCAGAGACCCACGTGCCATTGCTCTTCCTTGACACAAGTGTTCTGAAGCAGGGCGAACTTTTCTGTTTTGTTTGTCTGTTTGTGAGGTTTTTTTTTTTAATCTGCTTTGCTTTTTATGTTTTTTTGAGAGTTTGTGGAAGAGAAGGGGACATACACACAGTGTCATGTGTGGGGGAATCAGAGGACAGCTCCTGGGAACTGGGTCACTTCCCCATCATGTGGCTTACTGGGATCAAACCTACGACAAGAGAAAGCATCCTTACCCACTGAGCCATCCTGCCAACCCTGGTCTTTTGATGTAATCGATCAAGGTCTCATTGGCTAACTTTGGTTGGATTGATGCTGACCAACTTCGTGCCCCAGCTTCCCGAGTGCCGAGATTACAGGCATGCACCACCACAACCAGCCATTTTCACATTTTACTTCTAAACGTGAGAGCATGCTTTCTCGGGTACACCTGCACACAGCAGGGGAAGCCATACCAGTGTTCTCAGAAATGTCCTGTTTCTCTCCATGTCCTTTGCATGGGGAGCAGCGAGAAACTGGAAGTGCCAAGGCCACGGGATTGTGACTGTTGAAGAAAATCCACCAAGGCCCCAGCTGCACGCCACTTTCTCTCTGAAGATGGCCTCTCCTGTCAGTTTCTCTCTTCCAAAGCATTTGCTGCTCACCTGTTTAGCGGCTGTGTTCTCTTGCTTTTTACTGTGGTTATTTTGATGCCCACCTGCTGAACCTACAGATCGATCTCCCTGCGTCCCTCCCTCTCTCTCCAGATGTACCAAGCTGGTCGATGTCTGAGTCACCTTCGTGTCTTCAGCCTGCAGCACAGTGTGGGGTGTTTGTTAGGAAAAGTTGGTTTTATTCAAGGCGCAGGAGCAGAGTGAGCAGGGTGCAATCTTACAGACTTGTTGTTTATATCCATTCCATCACATCCCCCCCCCCCCCCCCCGTTTCCAACAAAAAGTGCCAAGACCTGAAACATCCTATGCCTTCACCCTTTCTGGGAAAGGTTTTCAGAATGACTGATAAAGAGGGAAGAAGCAACAATGCTTATAGAAATGGAAAACAAACTGAGAAACACCAAGAAATACATTTATTCGGTGTGATTCATGTTTAAATCCCCAAAGATCTTCCACAAGTCAGATGCATTTAAAAGCGCCAGAGGCATCAGGCCAAATGCAACTGATGGCCAAGGAGATAAATGATAAAAGAAGGGAAAGGGTAGTCCTGGTGATGAATTGAGCATGACTTTTGGTTGGCTATGTAGAAGGACAATATTGTTCGTGGTATTGCTGTAGTGGAAATTATTTTGCCCAATGTATCCATTTCTCAAAATAATGTAATCACTGAAACAGATGTCTTGCCCTAGACATTTTTGGCCCTCTCTAGAAGAGTGACTTGGAGCATGGCAGAGAACTGTATGCAGTAAGTTGTGCTGTTTATGGTCCTCTTGACTCAGATGTACAAAAACAGATAACAACTCATGGGGACTTCATTTCACCTCAACCGGTCCTGGTGGAACCAGCTGTGGATGAGGGAAGACTGTCAGGCCATGAGCTAAGTGATAAGCTAGTCTGATGCCATTATCGATGACAGATCCATCTAGAAAAGCAAATCTTAGATGAAACCACTCCTTACTCGTGGCCAATTGACTCTTGGCCATGCATTCCTTTTCTCTCTACTGGGACACTTGTCAATTGCCAGAAGAAAGATCCGAGCAATCGAACGCTGGAGCCCAGTGCTCTAGGCCGCTCTCAGCTGTGCGTCTTTAGATGCCTAAAGCCTGCTATGCTAGACACTCAGCACACACTCCTACCCAACCCTCCATGCCCAGCGCTGTTGGTCTCCTTATAGCCACAGCTAGAGAGAGCCTCTTTGCAGCGAGTACTGAGACTACAAAGTCATTTCTCATTAATGACTGAATCCTTCAGACACCAACTCTTTTCCTACTGGAAAACCAAGGAATTTAATTATGGGACCTCCAGAGAGGATAACAAATAAAAATCCCGATTCTTCCTCTTACATTCTTCAATGTTTTGATCTGCTGTAATAGTAAACTCAGAAGCAGGGCAGCACTCAGGAGTAGCGACCAGACTGAGCGGGGGGGGGGGGGGGGGGGGGGGGGGGGGGGGGGGGGTGGGGGGGGACCACGACAAAAGCCACTAATGCAGCTTATCTGCTGCCGATAAGAAGTGCACCTGTTTGTTTAAATCTGAATGCTGGCATTATCCCAAAGCTTTTAGCAAGTTTATCCATAACCGTTATGACGTCATGAAGCTGGGCAGCTGAAACATCTCGGCTTGTAGCGATGCTTCATGACCCTGAATTTATTCGAGACGTTCACACCCAAATGAACTTGGGAAGCCTGTCAACACCTGAGTTTTCTTCCCTTTTCCTTTGCATGGTCGCATACTTAGGTGCCTCTCAATCCCGAGGGGGAAATATCTAAGCGGAACTGCCAGTGTCTGGAAGAAGAGAATATTTTAGGATGAATTCTTCCCATCATAACAGATTTGTAAGCAGATTCTGTGTGTGCGCAGCTGGATTTCTGCATACTTAGTACCTGCTCAGCATACAGAGAGCCTGGGTTGCTCTTTCCACAGAAAGGCTAGCCAGAGAGGCTTTGCTTGCCTCTGTAAGGCACCAACAGCCACGCTTCAGAAACTCGACTCCCGTTTAAAACCCTGAGCAATTTCTTGCACCAAATCCAGATAGAAGAGCAAGTTAGTGAGCCTCTAGATTTCTGTTGACTCCTAATTTTATAGGATGCCATAGGACCAGGTCTGGAAGGGTGAGGCTTTGTCATTCTTTCTGCAGAGAGTACACCCTGAGGAAGACCGATGGAGCCAGTCACCTCTAGGGCCACTTTCGGGCTGTGATCTGGACAAGCCTTTAGAAGAGAGGCCCCCTCAACTCCGCTGCTTCATGTTACAAAATTATAGGTTTATAGGTTCTCTCTCTCTTTCTCTCTCTCTCCCCTTCTCCCTCCTGTTCTCTTCTCCCCTTCCCCATCCCCTCCCTTCCTCTCTTTCCCCTCCCCCCTCTCTTCCCATCCTACCCCTCTCTCTCTCCCTCCTTCTCTCCCTCCTCCCCTTCCTATTCTCCCTGCCATTGGCTTATTTAAGTCAGAAACCAAACAAAGCAAGGTCTTCATACTGACTCCACCCTGATCTCGGTCAAGCCCTTTCTAATTCCGGCAGGCCTCACCTCCTCCACATTCTTTCCCTTGTGGGCGTGTCCATGGCTACCATCTATGCGTTAGAGCCTCTGACTCAAGGTACCAAAAGAAGAAAAATTTTAATGTTTTAAGTAAGTTTGTGACTTTTATAGTACACTGTATTGGTAGCTATCCTGAGCTAAATGCAGTCCACAGACTGACTCTCAAAAGAAACCCATCGCCGGGCGGTGGTGACGCACGCCTTTAATCCCAGCACTCGGGAGGCAGAGGCAGGCGGATCTCTGGGAGTTCAAGGCCAGCCTGGTCTACAAGAGCTAGTTCCAGGACGGGCACCAAAGCTACAGAGAAACCCTGTCTCGAAAAACAAAAAAAAAAAAAACAAGAAACCCGTCATTCACCCTTCCAGTGTCACTCTCTGTCTCTGGGCTGTGCTGATCACCTTCATACATCAGACTGTATCTGTCTATTACCACTGTTCCCTGTAAACTGTTGGTTCTACTTCGATGTTTATTCTTGTTCTCACTGGATTTTGTACTTTTTTAAGAGACAGTTTCACTTTCCAAGGGAGGTATGATGTCCAATTGTCCTTCTACAGTGTAAGCAGGACTTATGACAATGCCTAGCTCTGACATGACATCTTCACTGTTCTATATACTTTTATTGATAGTTTGATCATTAAAGGTAATTTGAGACTTTTTTGCAGTGTGTTCACATGTGTGTGTGTGTGTGTGTGTGTGCATATTCACATGAGTCTGGAGGTCACAAGTTGGTGTTAAGTGTCTTTTTCAATCACCCATCACCTTATATTTTGAGTCCAGGTTTCCCACTCAAGACTGCTGGCTCAGCAAGTCTAGCCATGCAGCCTGCTCCAGGAATATCCTGTCTCCACATCCTGAGACGGAGACTGAGGGCAGGCCACCATGCAGCCTGGCTTTCTTATGGAGATCCGAATGCCAATCTTCCCACACACGGGAAATACCATAAGCTCATTCTGCCTTTTACCCTTCGCCACCGTTACACACGGAAAAGTTGAAATTTGGCGTCAAATTAGAATTGGGAAAGAGATAATGAAGTGATGTGATCTCTCAGATTCATTTGTGGGTGAGAGAGAGAATCACACTTTCCAGATTAAATATTACTGCACTCAAAACAGCTAACCAAAAGGCCCATGAGTCCCTCCCTGTGAAAGTGACCCGAAGGGCCCATCAGACTTCTAACGTGAATATTGAATATCAGCAGCAGCTTGTTTGAGAGTAAGCCTCCAGCAGAGGAAAGATGATTAATTCCCAGCTTCTCGCTTTCTTTTGCTTGTTTTTTTGTTTTTTAACACAAGGTGTCTCTGTAACTTTGGAATCTGTCCCGGAACTCACTCTGCAGACCAGGCTGGCCTCAAACTCACAGAGACCAATATGCCTCTGCCTCCTGAGTGCTGGGATTAAAGGCATGCGCCACCGCCACCGGGCAGCTTCTCAAATTTTTAACCCACTCTCCAAACTTGTCTTCCTTGTGTTTATTTAGCATCCTGTCAGGCTTGCTAGGCCACACCCCCCACGTAATTAGCAAAGCTCTTCAATTCTTTGGTCCTTTCCTGAACTTCACTTTATAATTGCTTTTCCCTCCTCCTCCTCCTCCTCCTCCTCCTCCTCCTCCTCCTCCTCCTCCTCCTCCTCCTCCTCCTCCTATCCTGGGGCTTGAAACAAGAAGACCTGGCATAATAGACAGACATTCCACATTAAGTCTACGCAGCCCTTTAATTTCCTCTTGAATCAGGCTAGAATCTAACTCTAATTATAGATCTGGAGAGATATAGCGAGAACAGGCCTGAGGGAACTGGCGTCCTCTCTTGCGGTAGCCTCCTCAACCTGGGGATTTTCAATAGCAACAGAGGAGCCAAAGTGTCAGCTGCCATGAAGTCTAAGAATTACATCTGGGCTCTTTGAGCTCCTCCAACTCTGCACTATACGGCACTTTAATTTTTACAAATCCTAATCTTTCTGAATCAGCACGCTGATAATGCTCATATATGAGCCTGAGTAAGAAAGCAGACGAACTGATCTGCAAGTCAGCAGTCAATAATAAGACCCTGTGTTGTTTTATCTGTCTCCGTTCAAAGTGCCATGAGCGTTTCTTACAACACATTCACGCTTTCGGTTTCAATGCGTGTTCTAAGACGAAAACCTAGTGGTTTTCGCTGTTCAGTCTCTCGATGGAAGCAGCTCTAACATCAGCGCCCAGCTCTGGAGTTCTCTATGCCCTCCACACTGTCCTGGGGCAACCAGTGGTCCTCCATGGTTCCAATGTTCCGAGGCATTCTTTGTATTAATCGTTTCTCTACTGAAGGAATGATATTTCAGAGTCTTATCTTTGATATTAACTGATTTTTATTATTTTTCAAAATAGTGAGTCCAGATAACCAGAGCCTCCTCATGTACCTAAGAGTTTGTTTTTCGATAACAACACCCTATTGCCAACTTTGGGGTGTGTAAGGATTCCTAGTGGCAAGCATTAGCAACCAATTCTATGTACCTTAACTAGAGAAGAATGTATTGAGAAATATCAAGTACATCACAAAGTCCCCAAGGAAGCTTAAGGTCAGGCTCAGGACACAGACAAAGGTCAAAGGGGGTTGACAGCTGAAAGCTAAGGACCCCTGTAGGCACAGTCCGGTTATGGTGCTTCTGAGGCACGGTCAAGAACTGCGACAGACAGGAAGAGGAAGTTGTTATTTCAGGGGAAGTTTCTCTGTCGCTACTGCCTCCAGCCCCCTCTCCTGGGCTGTTAGCAACATCAATGTGGATAAGTGATGTGATGGACACAGTGCTGTTCCTGTGTCTTATTCCTCGGGACTCGGTGTCACAGTAACACTGGGCACACTTCATCCCCAACCTCCCTAAAGGAAAATAAAAATATGCCCTTTTCTAGTTTCCATGATGAGCAAAGTGTTCAGTTACTGAGTAACAAACTCAAACACACACACAAGAGCGAGAGAGAGAGCAAGAGAGAGAGAAAGAGAGAGAGAGAAGTAAAAGACGCGGCTGCTCCTAGGTGTGGCGGAGGAGAAAATTTATTACATCTGTGGAAGAATGTAGTCAGAGGTAGGGACATCTGGGAGAGTCCAGATTGGTCATGACCCAGGGTCATGTGAGGAGATGGGGGGGAGGAGATAGAGGGGAAGCAGGGGCAGCAGCCGGAAGGCCCAAAGATACAAAGAGAGTGGGTAACCAAAATGCTTGTGTTATGTAGGAAAGAGAAGCTGAGCCCCATGGGCTGGAGAGTTCAGGGTAGGGGGCAGATACGCCAGCCAGGAGGGCCCTGTAACAGATCAGGACTGAGGGATGCAGAGAGAGTCTGGCGGCCAGTGTCCAATTTTGATCTATTAAATAGGCACCTTAGCCATTTGTCCCAGGTTTGAAACCCAATAGTTATTTTCTTTTATTAGCCTAATTGTTTTGTAGAAACTATGATAACAATTTTTTGGATGAGTGTGTGGCATGTGTGTGTGCTATGTTATGTATATACGGCATATGTGCTTATTAGTAAGTTTATATGTGCATATTGGGTACATGTATGTACATATATGTGGAGACATAAAGTTGATTTGGGGTGTCTTTTTTCGTTCCTGTCCACTTATTTAAAATTTTGTTTTCGTTTCATTTATTTAGTGAGTGTGTGTGTGCACATGTGCATGTGTGTGCACACACGTGTTCATGCACAAGTGAGTGTACACACATGCACATAGGTGACTATCATAGCATACGGAAGACAAAAGACAACTTGTAGGAATTCATTCTTTCCTTCCACAGTGTGGGTTCTGGGAACTGAATGTGCTTCATGGAGCTTGGTGGCAAGCACCTTTACCTGCTGAGCAATCTTGCCGGCTTTATTTTTTTAAATTTACTTATTTTTTATTTTATGTGTAATGGTGCTTTGCCACGGGTGTTGGGACCCCTGGAACTGGAATTATAGACAGTTGTTAGCTGCCATGTGGGTGCTGGGAATTGAACATGGGTCCTCTGGAAGAGCAGTCTGTGCCCTTAACCACTGAGCCATCTCTCCAGCCCAGCTTTATTTTTTTGAGGTAGGATCTCTCCCTGAATCTAAAGCTCTTCAGTTCAGCAAAGTTGACAGGCCAGGGAGCTCCAAGTATCTACCTGCTGTTTCCCCACCCAGCCTGTCCCCAGTGCTAGAGTTACAGGCAGGACGTACTGCTCCTGGCTTTTTATGTGCATTCTTAATATCCGACTCAGGTCTTCAAGAGGTGCGGCAGGTACATTTCCTATTCAGACAGCCCTGGAGACCTATAAAGAGATTTTTTTATTTTCAACTGCTTTATGATTACAAACAAACAAAAAAGAATAGTGGTTCAAATTCTGTTCCCCTTCAAAAAGTTAGAATTTTTTCCTTTAATTTTTTCAGCTTAATTGTTTCCAATGAATTTTAGAACTATTTCATCATTTCTAGGAAATATGGAGTAGAGTTTGATTGTGATTGCATACGTGTGAATGCATTTGTAGACTAGTGTTATTTTTATACGGAGCTGAAACTTCTTATCCATGAACACGGTATATCTCAATTTTAGGGCTTTTTTTCCTATTCTCAAGGAATTTTGTAGCTGTCTTTACAGAGAGTCGGCACACTTCTTCATTCATGGTTTTGTTGTTATAGAAGCTGGGGTTTGTCCCACTCTTTCTCTCCCTTAAGAATTTCAGCCTCCTAACGCCATAGCAAAACCATAAGCCACTACTCGCAGTGCAAATGGTGGTCCAGGGTATGTATGTATGTATATATATATATTTATATATTTTATATAATTTTATAAAATTTTATAAATTATATATATATAAGATTTATTTTTATTTTATTTGCATTGGTGTTTTGCTACATGTATGTCCTCGTGAGGATGTCAGATCTTAGAGTTACAGACAGTTATGAGCTGCCATGTGGGTGCTAGGACTTGAACCCAGGTCCTCTGGAAGAGCAGTCAGTGCTCTTAACAACTGAGCCATCTCTCCAGCCCTGGCTCCAAGATTCTGATTTCTTGACCCAGCCACATATGTTGAGGACTGAATTCTTCCTAGGTTTATACAACTGTTGTTACTGAATTAAATCTTTGATTTCTTAGTAGCATGAACTTGAATTTGAGGTTAAAGGTAAAGAAAATAAATTCAGGAGGGAGGGAAGGAGGAAAGGAGGAGGAGAGAGCGAGAGCGAGCAAGCCAGCAAGCGAGCAAGAGAGAGAGAGAGAGAGAGAGAGAGAGAGAGAGAGAGAGAGAGAGAGAGAGAGAGAGAGGCATCTTAATTGATTTGGTTACACTGCACCAGTGCTACGGTGCCTCCTAGTGGACGCAATGAATCATGTCTCCGTTTGCTCACCTACTGGCAATTAGAATCTACCCAGAGGTGCCTTAGCTAGGCCAAAAGCTCTGGTTTCCAGAAAGAGAATGAAGAAGGAAAAGGAGAAATGATTTGTTCAGTTTCCCATGGTTGGCCAAGATTTTCCTCTCCCCAACCCACCTTAGTTCTTCAAGAATCCTGCTTCCTTTTCAGCACATTGTATCTGTCATAAAACAAGAGGCCAAAGACACGCATACTTAAAATTTCCATTTCTGTCTTCATCTCTAATTTGCCTCCAAGTCTACTTTTAAAAAAATCTATTGTCAGGGAATGAATTTGTTGGGGAAATGACCAGCCGTCCATGCAAAGAAAGTTTCTCCACTGTGCTGAGTTAATTGTTGAGATTTAACAAGAAAATTAGTTCACAAACCTGCCAAGACTTAGATCATATCATAGAGAGAAGACTTACTTCCAAATGGCCTGAATTAAAACTGCATCTTAGTTTTCTCTTATAGATTCATAACTGGATTGTCTTAGAAAAAACGGCAAGGCATTGAAAAATGTCTGTGTGAACCCAATGAAATTGAAATGGATGAAGGAAATTTACACCCTGGCAAGGATGAAGCATGCATGGGCAACCTTGTGGCACTTCTGTTGAACTTGTCCATTTTGGGTTTCATGGTCTAAGTTGATGAGGACGACTGACCAGGTCTCTTCCTCAAGAAGGCACCAAATCTCATTACAGATGGTAATGGACTACCATGTGGTTGCTGGGAATTAAACTCAGGACCTTGGAAGAGCAAGCAGTGCTCTTAACCACTACCCATTCCAAAACATGGCACACACAATTCTCTAAATCCCAGGAAAACTTCCTTCCCGTTTTGCTTTGGCAGATCATACTTGTAGGTTATAAAACCCGGGGAAAACTGGACACAGTGGCCCAAGCATGTAGACTCAGCCACTTGGGTCGCAAAGGCAGGAGGATTGCTTGATTCATGAGTTCGAGGTCAATGTAAACCACATAGCAAGACCCCATTTCAACAACAACAAAAGAATATCCAAACATTTTCTAAAATTACTCTGTTCCAAGATCAGATAAACCAATAGTTTAGGACTAGGAGTTAAACAGAACTGAATTAGAATCCCATTCCTACCTCCCTGCGTTTTTTGTTGTGTTTTGTTTTCTCGAGACAGGGTTTCTCTGTGTAGCCCTGGCTGTCCTGAAACTTGCTTTGTAGACCAGGCTTGCCTCAAACACACAGATCCTCCTGCCTCTGTTGGAATTAAAGGCATGTGCCACCACTACCTCTTTACATCATTAAACACACAAGTTTCTCATAACACTGTTGTCTCTGTAAAATAAAATAAAATAAAATAAAAATAGCGCATTCCCTTGTAAGGAATGGTGTTTTCTACCACCCTTTTTTGATGTCTGAATATAATATCTTGAATCAAAAATGTGAATTGTTGCTGGGTGGTGGTGGTATAAGCCTTTAATTTCAGCACTCAGGAGGCAGAGGCAGGTGGATCTTTGTGAGCTCAAGGCCAGCCTGATCTATAAGAGCTAGTTCCAGGACAGGCTCTAAAACAACACAGAAAAACCCTGTCTTGAAAAACAAAACAACAACAAAAAAGTAAATTGCCTATTCCTTTCTCTTAAATGCAGAAACATTATTACAAGAGAAATATTAATATTATTTACTTAATTTCCTCAGGAATATCATTTTGACTGAGTGTGCCAGTGCAGCCTTGTTGACCTAGCTCCTGAAAGGTTAACATTAGAAGGATCCCAAGTTACCAAGGCTACAAGTTCAAGGCTAACCTAAAGCTTAAAAAGAACGGAGAGCTAAGGATGACTCAAGGGCAGAGCACTACGATGTGTCTAACATTGCAGAATTAACACAGTGAATAGTCAGGGTCACTGGCATTTAAACCTTTCAGATTAGGCGGAGCTGCTCTAACAATGGATGCAGCTATAGCAGCCTTCCTGTAAGGCTATTTTCTGCAGAAGAATGTGGCCTTGTTCCACAAGAAACAAAGTCCTACTATCCTAGTTACAATGAATAAATTGGGCCTGGCAATTGTTTATCTCTGTAAGGAATCTTTGTACATAAGCTTATTGCTCCACTTATTGACTGGTCAGACAGCAGCCAGGCTCTGACTTTCTCAGCTCTGTTTTCCCTCCTCCTAGCCCCTTCATGGAGTTACAGTAGACTAGATGTATAAAAAGTAGAGAGACATTCTTACAGTGTGCTCCTTGGCACAGAAGTGCAGATAAATTGTGTCTTATGCTATAGGTGAATTCATTGTGTTTTATCTTCATGTAACAAACTTTTTTTTTTTTTGGTTTTTCGAGACAGGGTTTCTCTGTGGCTTGTAACAAACTTCAAAAAGAAGCTCACCTCTTTTGCATTCCTTCTAGGAAAAAAAAAGCAGTTATACGCAGACTGAAGATTAGGCAACCGCAGTCCACGTCACTCACTGGGGGTTTCTTACCGATACAGCGTAGCCGGAGAAGCTGTGGCATCACTACCACCGCCACAGTGTACCACTGGACATTACAGGCTAGTTTGGACACTAAGTATATAAAGTCACCATGACACCACACTTAGGAAAGTACACACAATTATGTACAATGCAGAATGCTTCCTGAGGATAAAAACGGGCCGTGTTACCCCTATAGTCATTGCTATGTTATTGTTTTTCTCTTTGTTTTAGAGTGTGGTCCTACTTACTAAGAAAACTAAACAGAGGGGGTTGCGGTTAGTTCACCAAGTAGAGTGCTTGCCTAGCATGCACCAAGGCCTGCGTTCCATCCCCAACACCACATAAACCAAGTGTGGTGGATTCCTGCAATCCAAGCACTCAGGAGGTAGAAGCAGGAACAACAGAAATTCATGGTCACTCTCAGCTACAAAATGAGTGTGACGCCAGCTTGGGCTGCATGAGACCCCGTCTAAAAAACTGAGGGGAGGTGAAGATACGTCTCAGTGATTAACTGTTCTCTTGCTGCTTAACCATGAGGGCCTGAGTTCAGTTCCTGATGCCCATGGAACAAGTCAGGAATTGTCATGTGAATTCCTGGAACCCCAGGATTGTGGAGGGTGGAGAGGGAAGACTCACTGGGGCTTACTGAGTGTCTGCATCGTGAATCATCCCAGGCTTAGAGAGAGACCTTCCTCCAACAGAACAAAGTAAAGAGCGACACAGGATGTTGACACCCTGGCCTAGCCTCTTCATGCATGAGAAGAGGCACAGCACACAGCAGGGGAACAAAGGCGGTTACTTAGAACAGTTTGCCATGTTAGGCCGAGAGCAGTCCCATAACGCTGTATTCACAGTTCCTGATTGCACAAGAGGACTCACATAGAGTAATTCGCCTATGCCGTTGAGGCTTGTGAAAGTACACTCAATGAAGCTCTCACAGAGACACATCCCTGTTGTTAGTGACCATGGTTACACTCTGTAAGCCACTCGACCCAAAACAAGGCTTCAACAATGTTTAGACAGAGAGGCGTACAAGAGCTGGAGGAGGGCTGGTCTGTTTGCACATTGGTGTTCACGCAGCAGGCCAGTTTCCCTTCCCTGTGAGAATAGTTCCTGAAGTAGACACAGGACACCTTTGAGGAAGCTTGCCTGGTGTTTTCATCGTCTCAAACTCACAGAATAGACCAGTAAGTTAAAGGCTATTAAAAACAACTCAGTATTGTTTTCCCTAGCAAAATGTGTTTGACTGACACACCACCTATATGTACCCATAAGATGAGTAGGTTTTGTGGCCTTGAACTTCAAGGAACTGCCTCTCTATCTTGAAAGGCTTCTTCTTGTTGTTCATTCACCAGAAAAACCAAGCAAACAACAAACAAACAAAAAACCCACTTCATCTCCACATCCTGCAGAGGACCAGAAAAACTTCATGACTGATTTTATACATCTAAGAAAACGCTCACTGGAGCCCTGGAAATGCCTGAAGTGTTGATACAAAGCCCATACGCAGTGATACAAAGCCCATACGCAGTGATACAAAGCCCATACGCAGTGATACAAAGCCCATACACAGACAGATATTCAATTCCTGCTTGTAACTGGACCATCTGGAAAGAAAATAGAAAATCAAAATGTTAGAGCTGCCAAAGCTTACTGATTTTTCTTAGGGTTTTGTACAAACACGTTTCAAGTGTTGGTTTTCCCTTAATTCCATCTGGGAAATTATTCCATGTCCTTCCAATTCTCTCCTCCAGATGGCAGCACAGGCATCTAAAAACTGTCAGAAGCTCTGGCTCTCAACCAGTTTCAGCAGCAGCAAATGGCCACTGATAACTACTCGGACACAAGCCTCTGCTGTTTGTTTCAAGAGTGTCAGGTTGTAGCCCAGGTTAGCCTTGAACTCACAGAAATCCGCCTGCCCCTGCTTTCTGAGTTCTGGGATTAAAGGTGTATGCCAACATGCCCGGCCAACACGTCCTTCTTCTTTTTTTTGGTTTTTCGAGACAAAGTTTTTCTGTGGTTTTGTAGCCTGTCCTGGAACTAGCTCTTGTAGACCAGGCTGGTCTCGAACTCACAGAGATCCGCCAACACGTCCTTCTTAAGTATGTTTTGAAGAAACAGAACGTACGGTTTGACGGTCTAATGCGTTTCTTTCTTCAAATAGGTTTGATCACTTTCATAACAGAGCGAAGAATTAATGACAATGGATGAGGGAATTGACCCCACGTACATATCTCTTGCCTGCTGACAATGTTGTCTGTACTTGAAAAAGAACGCTAGCTGTACTCTTAGGTCCTGCAGCGAACTAGCTATAGAAGCTCGTGTTTTTACCCTGGGCATTATCTGAGCCACCTGGTTTGCTAATATAGCGGCTTCATTTAAAACCTGTAACAAGGTTATGTCTGATCCTCTGGTCAGCTGATGCTCTGAGCCAGCTGTAAAGTGATCCCTGAACCACCCGGAGCTGCACTGGACTGAAGCTCTGGAAGTTAGCAGAGAGGCAATGTTTCCTGGAACGTGTGCAATTTACGGTGGAGCTAATAAGGCAGGAGAAAAAGAGGGCAACGGGCCTAGAGCGGAGACCTTTCCACTCTCCATCAAAGCCCCACGAGGGATATTTTTAAAGCCTTCTCCTTCAGTGCTTCACTGAATCTTTTTCTTTTTCTTTCTTTCTTTCTTTTTTTTTTTTGGATTTTTCGAGACAGGGTTTCTCCGTAGCTTTTGGTTCCTGTCCTGGCACTAGCTCTTGTAGACCAGGCTGGCCTCGAACTCACAGAGATCCGCCTGCCTCTGCCTCCCAAGTGCTGGATTAAAGGCGTGCACCACCACCGCCCGGCTGCTTCACTGAATCTTATCATTAAACAATAAGATGGGGTCTACCAGCAAGATGTTCTCCACAAAACCTGCTGACAGGGAGAACGGAGGAAGCTGGCCCCTGCAATGGATGGGATAGCATTTCAAGGGCTCCATGGTGCTCCACTGAACTGCTCACGTGTCGTGAGCTAGGCAGAGGCGAAAAGGTGGCCTATACCTTTAAAAAGGTAAAATGGAAAACCCCTGTGAGAAATAAAAGTAAATTTAATCCATAACTAAAACAACCTGAGGCCCAAATAAGAAACTAAGTAAATATCAGTTCATAAATTTTAAAATCAGAATGTATCTGAGGATTTTTAAATTCTATTTTAAAATTTTTGGGGAAATGAGGAGCTGAGACAGTCGCTAATGCAGCCCAAGCTGGCTTCGGATCTGCTGCGTGGCCAAAGTTGACTTTGAATTCCTGAACCTTCTGACTCAACCTCCTCACTAGAGGACTAGCAGCATGTACCACCTGCCCAGCTGCCCATTCCTGAGCTCATTCCAGAAAGTCACTCTCTCAATATCTCACTCCCCAGTCCTCACAAGCAAGCTTCCCTCTTCCCTGCTACTCTCCCTCTCCTCAAAGCCCTGCTTCCTCCCCTTCTCTCGGCTCTGGACCCCTCCAAATGCTCCTGGGTACGTTCTCTCTCTTGGGCGGAATAAAAATCCTCCCCTTAACCATACCACATAGTGGTGTAAGTTTATCTGCCGCACCCACTTGCATACATCTCTGACCCCTTTCATCCAAAACAGTTCCTCGGGAACCCCATTTTATCACTGAATCCCATCACACCCCTACCTCTTCATCTTCTAGTTTAAAAAAAAAAAAAAAAGCCTAGGGCTGGAGAGATGGCTCAGCAGTTAAGAGCTCTGGCATGCAGGCAAACATGCAGACAGAACACTGCATACATAATACATAGATAGATAGATAGATAGATAGATAGATAGATAGATAGATAGATAGATAGATAGACTTTTAAAACTCCTAGCTTCTCCACAAGCACACTGCTTCCTTTGCAGGTCCGTGAGTGGAGATAGGGCCACCTCCTCTCTGTACACACTGCCCTCTCTTTGTATCTCAGTTCTTTACCCACGGAGACCCGCTCCACAGAGTCCATGCATCCCATGTCAGCTGTCAGCTGCTCCCCTCCCCCACCGGCTATGTCCTTTCCTTCATGGATTCCGTCTCTTCTGCTGTGCTTTCTCGTTTATGTCGGTGTCTTCAACCTGCCTTTCTACCAGTTCCTTCCGTCCTAGACCAAAAGAGCTCCCTCCATCCCCAGCCTGCTCTCCTCCCTCTGCCTGCAGCGCTCCTGGAGAATTCTCTAGGCTCACGGTTTCAGCTTGCTTGCCTCCCACGAGCTCCCCAGCATTGTCCCCTTCAAGGTACTCTGTGCGCTTCACACAGCTACGTTCGAAGGATACTTTCCCCACCTCTCTCTTTGACCTGTGGCAACATTTGGGCTCATGATTCCTTCTCTTACCTGAACTTCTGTGACTCTTGAACATCTAGCCCTACAGGTTTCCCAGGCATCTCAGACTCAAGCCGAACCCATTTCCTTTTCACACCTGTTCCTCCCTCCCCCCTCCCCCGGGCAAGGGTTGTTATGCTCTTCAGCGGTTGCCATAGACTCCTGGATCACCCCGGCTGCTCTGCCTACATTGTCTCTCACATACGGTTATGACACCGAGATCTCTGCCACCGAAATACCTCTTCTACCCTTTTGCCAACCGCCTCCTCCTCCACCACCCACACCACACCTCACCAACCCCCCTCTCCCCTGCTTCCCCTCTTCTTTTCCAACCACTTCCCGTGCGGTAGCTCCATGTTAGTAATGGGCTAGGAAAGTCGCAGGTGCCAGATTCCACAAGCACCTGTGTAAAAATGAACACCACGCCCCCTCTCCCCAGTAAATTCTATTTCCAAATCTAAACTCTCAGCCTTCTTCCTGGCAGGTGATTTAATCTAAATTCATTCCAGTGTCTCCTGTGATCTGTCTGTCGATCGAAAGTACATAAATATTCTAGTTCAGAATTTCAGAGCTGCGTTCCACCTGTCTTGCATTCCACAGCTGCCCAAGGGAAAAGAGGGAGCAGATAGAAGGCCATGTGTGATTGGCTGTGGTATTTTGTGGGGAGGGGAGATGGGCCCAGTGCGACCTCTGGAATATTGGGTGCAGCCAGTTGGCTCTCATAAGAGCAATTTCCTATCCTACAGGCAGGCCTGTATCCCTTGGAACCCCAGCCATCAATCTAGGAATAACCCTTCCTTTTCTCAACCTTCCCCTGACCCTTTAATACAGTTCCTCGTGTTGTGGTGACCCCCAACCATAAAGTTATTTTCATTGCTAATTCAGAACTATAATTTTGCTTCTGTTATGAATGTTAATGTAAATATTTTTGGACGTAGAGGTTTGCCAAAGGGGCCGTAACCCCCAGGCTGAGAACCACTGCTCTAACACATCTTCCACGCTGTAGTGGCCCTCATTGGCTCATAGATTCGAACGCTTAGTCAGTCATCAGCCAGCCAGTAGACTGTTTAATAGGAGATAAAGTCTTGATGGAAGGAAGAGGCGTGTCCTTGTTGGAGGAGGCGTGTCCTTGCTGGAAGAGGAGTGTCCTTGTTGGAAGTGTGTTGCTGAGAGTGGGCTTTGAGGTTTCAAAACTCAAGCCAGTTTCTCTCTCTCTCTCCCTTCCTCCCTACCTTCCTCCCTCACTCCCCTCCCTCACATCCCTCTCTCTCTCCCTCCCTCCCTCCCTGTGGCCTATGGATCAGGATATAAAGCTCTCAACCATTTCTCCACACCATGCCTGTCTGCATGCCAGCATGCTCCCTGCCGTGATAATAATGGACTAACATTCTGAAATTGTAAGCAAGCTCCCAATTAAATACTTTCTTCTATAAGGTTGCCTTGGTGTCTCTTTATAGCAATAGAACACTGACTAAGACATAGATCAACTATTTCTTCTCCCACCACTGAAGGGAAAATAACCAATTCAGACTTATACATTTGTGCATATCGGTTTTATGGCACAAATTTAATCTCCAAGTTGAGGGGCAAAATGCTTTATGTTTAAATTTTGTAATATAGCCAGGCAGTGATGGCACATGTCTTTAATTCCAGCACTTGGAGACAGAGGCAGGACACAGAGAAACCCTGTCCCTAAGAAAAAAAGGAAGAAAAAGGAAAGGAAGGAAGGAAGGACGAAGGAAAGAAAATTGTGCTATAGAGTTCTGCTCTCTGTCAATTGCAGACTCTCTTCCCAATAGCATGCTTTACATTTGATTGACAAGGGAGTTTGTAGAGTGGTGGCGGAACATATACATGTGTGCACATTTACATATAGAAGATACAGGTTGGCAGTCCAGAGCCTGGGGAGGAAGATGAGTGAGGAGAACACCCTGTCAACACTTCCCATATCGTCCTGCTGCTGCATGCTCTTTCAAAATCACGATATTACATGGGTAATTCATTTGCTTAAAGTTTCCCATTGCCTTTAGGGTAAATCTAACCTTTTAACCTTGACAGGTGGGTTAAGATCTACCCACAAGGAACTGAGGAGTTGGCTCAGCGGCTAAGAGCACTGTCCGCACTTACAGAGGACCTGGGTTCTGTTCTCAGAAATTGCATGGTGGCTTACAACCATCTGTAACTCCACTTCCAGGGGACCCAACCCCTTCTGGAGTCAAGCGCCAGGCACAAATGTAATGCACATGTAGGAAAAATACTCCTATATGAACAGTAAATATGATTTTGAGACAGGGTCTCACTGTCTACCTCTGGCTGTCCTGGCATTTACTATGTAAGCCAGGCCTGGTTTTGAACTCACAATAAATAAATATCTTTAATCTGACCTTGGGAGCTGGAGAGATAGTTTGGTGATTACGAACACTGGAGGCTCTTCCAGAGGACCTGGGTTCAATTCCCAGCACCCACAGGGCAGCTCACAACTGTGTTCCAGGGGATCAGACACCCTCACACCAATGCACATAAAAAAAAGTTAAAATAAAATAAAACCATAGATTACGTCCAGCTTCTCATTTCCCATATTTCCTGCCTCTTCCTTCAGTTCCATGTTCTCTCTGGCCTCTGGACTATCTCCACATTTCTAGAAGACTTTCTCCAGTTTTTACCCGATGGTGGCTAATTTCTGCATGTTCCCTGGGTGTCTGGCTAGATGCCAGCTCCCAGGAAGTTCTTTCTCACTCTGACAAGCGCATCATTGCCGCATGTCCCCAATGTCATGCTATAGATGCTCGTGGGTAAGGCAGTGCTGCCTCCTAGCACCTAGCGCGTACTCCGTGAATACTAGCTAAACAATAAAGTAAGGAAATAAGGGTGAAGCCAGATGTTGCCTGGCCTCATGGCACACACAGTCCCCAACACATCCCCTCCCCAACAAATAAACATAATTTTAAAAAAATAGTCAGCCGGGCAGTGGTGGCACATGCTTTTAATCCCAGCACTCAGGAGGCAGACGTATGCAGATCTCTGTGAGTTCGAGGCCAGCCTGGTCTACAGAGCAAGTTCCAGGACAGACTCTAAAGCTACACATTGAAACCACGTCTTGAAAAGCAAACCACCAAAAAAATTAGCAAGATGGGCAATGCCATACAAGCTCAATGAGGATGGAAGTGAGGCAGGCTGATGACGACTGGTTGGAGAGGAGAGCGAGCAACTAAGAGGGGTCAAAGGCCGGAAAGGTGGACTGGGGATGTGGCTCAGCAGTAGAGCGAGTCCCTATCACACTCAAGACTCTGGGTTCAAACCTCAGCAGCAAAGTGGATGAAAGGTAGAAAGAAAGAAAGAAAGAAAGAAAGAGAGAGAGAGAGAGAGAGAGAGAGAGAGAGAGAGAGAAGAACAGGAGAAGAGATGATTGGCTGAGTTCGTGTAAGAGAAAACCCTGGCACAGTCAGAAACAGATGCGGGGCAGCAGAGTGCCATGCGGGCTTCAGTGCCGGATGCAGGGCAGCAGAGCGCCATGCCTCGTCTTTTAACTATTTCTCAGCAGAGAGAAGCAGGAGGAAGAAAGTCAGACTGAAAATGTTGATAATCTTAGATTAAGCAAGAGGGGAAGTTGTACACAGAAGTAGAACAGTGCTTGAGGGAACTGGGAGAAACATAGAAAGGGAATTCTGAAGATTGTGGGGAGGGTGGGGGGTTTTGGTGGTGGTGGTTTTTCTGGGTGGGTCTGGCAATGTAGCCTAGGCTGGCCTAGAACTCACAGCCCTCGCCTTGATTTAACTTCCAAGAGCTGGGATTGTAGGTGTGTGGCACCATGCCCAGTGTAAGAAGCAGCTTTGAACAAGCAGGAGTGAAAGCTAGAACAAGTAAGTCAGTTTACACTGGCTTGAAGCCATCTGGGACTTTTTCTCCAGCAGAGCAGAGAGAGAAAGTGTAGTGGCCTTCGTTCGGAGGTGGAGTTTAGGAAGACAGGAGACAAGCTGTCGGGGAAAGAAGGTCACTGTCAGGATAATTACTGATAACATGGTTAAAAGGAAAAGGGAGAGCAAGCAAAGGGAGCGGATCCTTGGTACTGTGAACTGCTGGAGGGTGGGGGAGCAGAGAAGGCGCTGCTCGACGCTCTGTGAGTCTGATAAAGCAATTCCAGAACCTTCTGGTATTTCCTCAACAGAGCGAAAAGGTAAATGTCCTTTTAAATCATTAACCTAACTGGCACTCAAGTCTGGGCAGACTCTGCGGGGTTGATGATAAGACTGTGTGCCCACTCCAAGGCTCGAAAGGCAGGCTCCACCATTGCTGTCTGGACAAGCCCATTTCGGGCTCCCTCCTCCTGCCAGAGCAGGTCAGAGGTCCACGCCAGGACTTCCTCACTCTGGCTAACGACCACATTCCAGGATGTAGCACTGTTGGTACCAGCTTCAGGCTTTTAGGGAGTCCTGCTCTGACCCTCGTTGACTCTGCCCCCCACCACAGGAGACAGAGGCCAAGGAGATAGTCTCAGACCTCAAAACTTCCTTCTAGACCTCACCAGGGCATTACTTCAGAATTCCTTGTTCAAATGTACCAAGACTAATCCCAGGACCTGCCTAGACTTCTTTCTCAGTCTTCTTTCTCAGAGAAGACTACAATAGTAGGATGTGTAATTGGCTCTAGGCTTGCCAGATGGAACCTACTGCAGAGACGTGGTTGTGGCCTGGGGCATCCTCATAAAGGATGGGGAGAAAAGAGAGGAGCTTCAGATCGGGGTCCCGGCTCCCCCAAGACTCTACTTTCTGGTCCAGAACCAAGAGAAGTGCAAGAATTTTACATTCTAATATGGTTGGCTCTCTAGGAAGACAGTTTTTAGCAAAGTAGGGAAAACTTCTTAACAATTTCACTGGTAACCCCTACCCCCCATCCCCTACCCCATCCCTGCAGTCAAGCATATGGATTATATCATCCCATTTGTCTCCTACCTTTGACCCTTGATGAACCAAACTGACCCGCTCTTAAGATTAAAAGTCATCTTGTTGCAAGGTCAAAACAAATTTATTCCCATTTTTATGTAAAACTTTGACCAGGTCTTGACCAAATTTCTGGAATTTGCTATGTTCCACACCCTATTCCCTGACCTCCACCCTGATAAGATGTTCTGCCAAATAATATTTGAAATATTTATCCAAATTTATACGTAACCAAAATGCTGCTGGAAATCCCACAATCCTTGAAAACCCCCTAGTCTTGAAGTTTTGGGGGACTGTATAAACCCCACCACCTCCTATATTTGATGCTGTTTTCTCTAACTCCACTTTAGGGAGATAGCCCTGTCTGACAGAAAATAAGGCTGTGTCATTTGCTCAAAGCATTTGACCAGTGGTCTTTTCTCTCACGCGGCAGGGTCAACACTTTACAGATGTTGAAGAGGGCCTGATCCTATAATATATTGTTTACCTGCTACGAAAAAAAAAACTATCCTTTAAAGTGATCATTGTAGGTTTACCTGACATCAGTTGGTTTGAATTGCATTTCAAGACAGCAAAAAAAGCAGAGATCCATTTAAAATCCTGTTTGGATTTCTCTATAGATTTAGTAGCTTAAGATTCTTTCCTCCAGATTTTGTTATTATTTGGTGCCATTTGACGGTGTGTTTCTGTGTTTTATTAAGCTGCTCTGATTATATTTAAGTTGCCTGTTTTTATCTCCCTATGACATTTATATTACACAGTCAAGCCTTATATATATGCCCCACTGGCCAAACACCAGAACATGTTTCCAGTGTGTCCCTTTGGATCTCAATGCTCGCTTATGGCATCTTTTTACACACTTCAGAAGCTTCCCGACACAAGCTGTCCAGTGCTGCGTTTGAGTGAGTCCTTCCCTGCAGGTTCCCAAGCCATCCTCCTTCATATTTCAAGGCATAGAAACAAGAGAGATCGACAGTTTTCGTGGCTGAACTGGGTGGAATAGAAAAGTGATTCTCCAGATGGCCCTACAGGATCTGCCATCTTTGCTGTCTTTCGCCTTTGACCAGCCCTGCACTGCAGAGTAACCTCAAAATGGGAGAGGAGCTCTTGGGAGAACCTAAGCGAGGACTGCTGCAGGAAACACATCTCAAAGTCCTCTTTGGTTGATATCAAACGGAGCTCAGTTTCTATTTTTTTTTTTTTGAAGTTTTGTTGTTTTTTTTTTTAAAGATTTATTTATTCATGTATTTTTTATGTATATGAGTGCTCCATCTTCATGCACACCAGAAGAAGGAATCTGATCCCATTACAGATGGTTGTGAGCCACCATATGGTTGCTGGGAATTGAACTCAGGACCTCTGGAAGGGCAGTCAGTACTCTTAACCTCTGAACCATCTCTCCAGCCTTGGAGCTCAGTTTCTAAAGAGCGAGAAAAGAGCAGGGATCTAAGATGAAGACTAACCTTCCCAACTGGGCTGCCTTTGGGTCACCAGGGAGGGACATCCGGTGAGGTCATGTTACATTTCTCCTTCTGGGTTTGTATTGCTGTGAAGTGTGCCTAGAGAAACAGAGCGGTGAGAGTCTAGTTAGCTTACTCTGTTACCGGCACGGCAAAGAATTATCCCATCCAAATGTCAATATTGGTAAGAGGTTGAGAAACGCAAGAATAAATAAACTGTTTCTAAATCTCCTTTTCTGCCAGAACTGAATGAGGTGTTTCTTTCTTCCCTTCTTTTAAACACACAAAATCGTTTCTCTTTCACTCAAAATTGCTCAGCTGTGGGCCTGAGTCTCCAGAACATTCCTTCCGTGTGTGGGCTCTGTGCTTCAGCTGCCTGACTTTATGGCACCTTCCTATCTGTGCATGCTTCCGCCACTTCTTTCCCTCAATTCCCCCACAGTATCCCCAGGCAAACACTAATCAATGTTCTATTTCTACACCAGTTACCTTTTCTGAACCTTACACTCATCATGGAATCATAAATATATGTTCCTGGGCTGGGCGGTGATAGCGCACGCCTTTTTTTTTTTTTTTTTTCGAGACAGGTTTTTTTCTGTAGCTTTTGGTTCCTGTCCTGGAACTAGCTCTGTAGACCACGCTGGCCTCGAACTCTCAGAGATCCGCCTGCTTCTGCCTCCCAAGTGCTGGGATTAAAGGCGTGCCCTGTCGCCGGGCGGTGGTGTCCAATCGCGGTTTCGATGGGCATTTTTCTGAAGGTTCCAGACAGCAGGCATCTTTTCCTGTGTTTACTGCTCATTTCTGTTGTCAACACAAATTCACCAGGAAAGGATGCAAGATAAAAAGGGAGGCTTAGTTTCAAATAACGAGCAGTTCCTGAGCCAGGGAAATTCAGACTTTGGTACAAAATTAAAGCATGTTTCAAGGAACAAAAGGTTGGCTCATGCTGAGGCTCACATTCTTGCCCCCATCTGCTTATGCAAATTAGGCTGCAAACCCCAGGAAGTGCTCAGCCTCTACGAGTTGAAGGCCAGATCCAGGAAGCCTCTCTGGTAGCTGTTTATTTGGGCAGCTGAAACAAGAACAAGCCCAGGCAAGACACTCAAAGTTGAGCTTGAATTTCACCAAGTATTGTGATCCCTCCGTCAGTAAATGGCCACAAAGCTTCCTTCTGAACTCAGACCCAGGGAACACTGGCTGCTCTTCTTGGCGTTCTGGCTTTTTATTGAAGTTCACTGTGTGTCATCTATAAATCTCTCTTCAGCTGTTCATCCATTTTCAAGCTGGGCGGTTTGTCTTTTTATGTTACTGAGTTGTAAGAGTTTATATCTATATTCTAGACACAAACCCCACATAAACGCAGGATTTGAACAGTTTCTACCATTCTATAAGTTTCTTGTTAGTATTATTTGAATAAAAAAAGTTTAAGGTTGGGAGTAGGCTGTTTGGTTGGTTAGTTTTTTGTTTGTTTGTTTGTTTGTTTGTTTGTTTTTGAGATAGGGTCTCCTACAGCCCAGACTGGCCCCGAACTCAATACACAGTCAAAGCTGGCTTCAAAGTCCCATCTGCCTACCTCCCTCTTCCAGAATCAGGGATCAAGGCAGGGTTACTACACCCAGGAAGGTTTTAAATCTGATGATGTCTGCCTCATGCTGTCTTTGTTTCCCCTGCTTTGGCATCCTAAGAGACCACTTGAACCAAGATGGTGGTATTCTCTCCCAAGCGTTCATCATCTGAGGCTCAGCTTTTATGTTCCCTGTGGAATAAAAGTCTTTGCATATGGACGTAGTTCTGCTGCCTGCTGCTCTTTACCTGACGATTTGTTCTGACACCTTTGTTACAAGTGACCATAAAAGGCAGTGTGGGATGAGTTTCAGAAAACTGCGTCTTTCATTTCTACAGTGTTTAAAGAAGTACCTCAATGTCCTAGCTCAAGTTACGGTAACCCTTTTGACTAAATAAAAATGTTCAGAATAGAAACCACTTCAAGGCTTTCTTGTTTCCTCAAATCCAGTTAGAAAACTACTTATCTCTAGACGTGATTTTTCACCAGGACAGACCATGGAAGTCAATAAGCTGCAGAACTGAGTGTGTGCATAAGGCTTCCCCAGTTGATGTGTGTGTGTGTATGTGCGTGCGCGCTTGTGTGTGCATGTTTGTGTGCATGTATGTGCTCATTTACCTTGACTTCTACCACTGAGCTATGACCCCATCTCCAGCCTTAACTTGTTATAAAACTTATAGAAATTGAATTTCTATATTCTAGTATTTCTATATCTCTAGTATTTCAGCCTAGAATGCTATTTTTTTTAAGATTTATTTTTTATTTATTTAATTGCATGTATGTTGGCACGTGAGTACAGGTGCCTGAGGAGACGAGAGGTGTTCAACCCCTCTGGAGCTCGAGTTACAGGTGATTGTAAGCCAGCTGATAAGGAAGCTCTTGGGACCTCTGCGAGAGCAGTAGACTCCCTTAACCATGGAGTCATCTCTCCGGGCCCGAGAATGTGTTTCTTGACTCAAAGATCTCTTTCCAGCACTTTGGCAGGTGAGTGGGAGAAATAAAACATATGACTCTGATCTCACAGGTGGAGTGCAAGGGTTATCTCCTCAAATAAGATAAGGCTCAGGATGGGAACATGGATGTTGGTTTTATTTGTTAAGTTTGTTGATTTTCGGCAATGCTGGGAGTTGTTCCCAGGGCCTCTGGAGTACCAGGGAAGCACTCTACCACAGGGCTGAAGCACCAAGGTCCTCTGCCTGGATGGGACCTTGTTCTGGATTGAGGTTTTGTTTTGTTTTTTGTTTGTTTGGTTTTTTGTAAACTGATTGATTCCCATTCTAGACTTATTTTTAATTTAATTACTTTTAATTCCATTCTGACTTGAGTACTCATATTTAATTTCTCTTTATACTTGTGAGCAATAGCTAACGGTGTTTTGACATTTATATCATAAATATTTTCTGTTGTTTGGAGTGCTGTAACATTCTCCTTCAAATGTGTGCAGGCATGGAACTTGGCAGTGATGTAAACTGATTAATGGATGTGTCGGTTGTTATCAAGGCCCAGTTATTAAAGTCTACCTTAGAGTAAGTTATTAACTCTCCGATTTAAAAACAAAAGTACCTTATCAACTTCTACTTCCCAGATGAGATAGGGACACTTTGAGAGGAGGTAATCACCTATGTACTTTAGCCGCTGAACGATGGGGCCAAGTGGATGGCTACTTGTTCAAGGACCTGGTTTGAAATCCGTTCAAGTTGATGAGGGTGGGGAGAAGGGGCCTTTGAATCTTGTTACCTTTGCGATACTGCCTCCTTACATTTCGTAAAGTCTATGTTTTCTCTGTTCCAAATCCTTCAAAATCCTTCTGGGATGCCAACATCCCAGAAGCCCCCTTGGCTTACAGCTTTGCCAAGCCCAATTCTAGGAAGAGACAAGCTGGGACACTCTCCTCCTTGGGGGCCTGCCTTTCCAACATGGGCCAAATTCCCAGGCTGTGAGTCCAGAAGCTGGGCCTGTGTCTTCACAAGTACCCTGAATAAACGATATGACTTCACTCTGGGGAAGGGTCACAGGGCGTTGCTACCATTCAAATTCTAGTATACACCCTAAACTTTTTAAATCAAATGGATTCGGGTCCTGGCCAAAAAGGAGTGGCGCTCAGTCATGGCCCAAAAGCATGAGCCTGTTACAACATCCTCGCATTTTCTCAGGGCAGAGTGAATAGGTGGATTCTAGTGTAATTATCTTTGTGTAGCTGAAAATTAAATGATGATATGATTTAAATATCTATTTAAATACCTTCCTCTTGTTACACTTAGTTTTGAACGACATGCTACTAGCAAATGGGCTACTAGTTTTCCTAGTAGATTAGAATCTGAAAGGGCGCATGAAAAATGAGCCTTGCTCCGATAGGTACCTTCTCCAGGGACCATGAGAGAGTTGTTCCCGATAGGTACCTTCTCCAGGGACCATGAGAGAGTTGTTCCGTTTACTCCAGCTCTTCACACCATCTGCTGTTATAAGACCTGGAATAATATAGGCCTTGCCCTGAAGAGTATAGATACTTAAATAATAAATAGAGTACCTGTGGTGCTTGTCACTATGTGTGTGTGTGTGTGTGCGCGCGCGCGTGTGTGTGCAGGTTCCAGAGGTCAATTTCAAGTGTTATTTCTCAAGTGCTTATCTACTTTATTTTTTTAAGACAGGGTCTCTTATTGATTTAGAACTCACTAGGCCAGATTGGCTAGTCAATAAACCTCAAGGATCCCTTGGTCTCTGCCTTTCCAGCACTAGGATTGCAAGTGCGTGTGTGTGTGTGTGTGTATGTCTGTGAGTCTATGTATGTGTTCTGTGTGTCTGTGAGTCTATGTATGTGTGTGTAAGTGTGTGGGAGAGGGTCTGTGAGTCTGTGTGTGTATATATATATGTCTGTGAGTCGATGTATGTGTATGTGCGGTGTGTGTGTGTCTGTGTGCAGGTCAGTGAGTCTGTGTGTGTGTATGTGCTGACTGAGTGTGTGTGTGTGTGTGTCTGTGTGAGGGTCTGTGAGACTATGTGTGTATGCATGTCTGTGTGAGGGTCTGTGAGTCTATGCATGGGTGTGTAAGTGTGGTGTGTGTGTGTGTCTGTGTGAGGGTCTGTGAGACTATGTGTGTATACATGTCTGTGTGAGGGTCTGTGAGTCTATGCATGGGTGTGTAAGTGTGGTGTGTGTGTGTCTGTGTGAGGGTCTGTGAGTCTATGCATGGGTGTGTAAGTGTGGTGTGTGTGTGTCTGTGTGAGGGTCTGTGAATCTATGCATGGGTGTGTAAGTGTGGTGTGTGTGTGTCTGTGTGAGGGTCTGTGAGTCTATGCATGGGTGTGTAAGTGTGGTGTGTGTCTGTCTGTCTGTTCTCAGGCTTGAACTCAGGTTTTCATGCTTACTGGCCAAGACTTTACTGACTGAACCATCTCCTTAGCTCTATTCCCCAAATTTTAACATCCATGTACATCATCTGACAAGGTCATGTTACAACACAGGCTGTAATTTGATAGGGCCTGAGGTCTGAGATCTTACAACACTATCCCTGGAGTGCCGATGTTGCCAGTGGGAGTCATGCCTAGAAAAGAAAGCGTGAGCAGACCAGAAGGCATTAAACCAGGACCTGCAAACATACCAGAGGTCAGGTTCCTGGTCTAGATGGACTTTTTCTAACATCCACTCCAATTGTGTACCCCCAAGCGTCAGTAAGTCCTCTTCAGCCATCATGCAATTTTTCTGTGGGCTTCTGATTCTCAGTGCTCATGTTTGCTACTTTCGGCACTGTTTTCTATTGGAAAGCTGGGTATAAGAGCCTTAGGCTGGCAAGTTTTTGTTTCCAGTCTTTAACCAGTCTACTTTGATCCATGGAAGTCTTGGCTAGTGACAATGTCATAATGGGCTGGTATAATAAACTAGACTTGTGCCACTAGTGAAGGGTTTTGGTAAAATAAGCAACTCAGGAAAATGTCCAAAAGGAAAGGATAGGTAATGCTACCAGAATAGAGAGTCTTCCTGTGGCAGGGCAAGATGGTGCACAGGTTCCTCCATCTTGTTTTCTTGCTAAGGCCATTTTAGGTTTGACTAGAATTTTATCTTCTTGGTAAGAATTCCCAGGGAAAATCAGCCAACTCTATTCTAGGAACCCAAGGTCAAGATGGCCCATCTAACTTACCTTAGCTTCTCTTAAACCGCTTGCTTGTGCAGAAACCCCTCTCCCAGCTAACTGCTCATCTTGGCTATTGTTAAACTGCTTGCTTTTGCAAAACCTCCCCTGAAGCTGCCAATGGAGATACCAGGATGTGGTTTTTACCTTCAAAACACTGGCCCCTTTCTCTAAACACTGGCACTACACTTGTGTCCTGGACACATGAGTAGTCTCAGCCAGCTGGAATAAGACTTTCAATTGGCTGTCCACTGTGTTTGTGTGATCCTCTCTGGAGGGTTCCCTATTGCACTTAATGAGTCCCACAGGTGGAAAGAATTGTGGGGCACGTAGGGAAAAGTAAAGGCACCTGTGCTGGTTACCCGTGAAGAGAGCACAAACCGTGTTCTGAGACTTGCTATTGAGTGGCAGCCAAAAACAGCAGATCTGGTGGAATGTAAGGCTGTATGGCACATCAAGCAAAGTCAGGCTAATTTTCTCCTGAAAAAGTGATGGTCCTAGATGGTAGAATTTCAAGTGCTAGTTCCCTTTCCCAGAGATTCCTGGAATCAACCACCAGCTACTAGCTAGCTACCCATCAGCTTGCGGGCTGCACTCATCCCACAACTGCCATTGGATACCAGTAACCATGTGCTCCAGGAACCACAAGAAGGGCAGGGGAGAGCAGAAGTCAGAGGCCGTCCTTAAGCTTCCTGTTTAGACCACATGGTTACACTCTAGAGGTCATGGAGCTATCTACAGAGCCACTGTGGACATCTCTGCCACTTATGGCCAATGGCGTTGGTAGGAGTGGAGGCCTGGAAAACCCCATTTGACATAGCTGCTGTGACCCCCACAGCTAGGGAAAACCCTTCTTATCTTCCTTTGACCTTCCAACTCTCCCATCATTCCATCTGGCTGGCAAAATCCCAGCTACATATAGAATTCTCCAGGCAGGGCAGCCTAAGAACGACAGTGTTCTTGTCTTAACTGCAAATCACTTTGCACTGACATAGAACATCTGTATATCCACATGTTCATTCAAGCCATAGTCAGGGAGATTCACGAATTTTCTTTCTTTTCTTTTTTTTTTTTTTTTTTTTGGTTTTTCGAGACAGGGTTTCTCTGTAGCTTTGGAGCCTGTCCTGGAACTCCCTTTGTAGACCAGGCTGGCCTCGAACTCACAGAGATCCGCCTGCCTCTGCCTCCCGAGTGCTGGGATTAAAGGCGTGTGCCACCACCGCACGAATTTTCATAAAATAAGCACACTCCTATGTAGCCAGCACCTAGCAAGGGGATAAACACTCTCAGAATACCAGAAGCCACTGCTTATTCCTAAGCCTTATCCCCCCTCAAATCACTTCGGGCTGGAGTAGCTCAGCGGTAGAAACAGGGCCCCGGATTTGATCTCTACTACCCAGCCACAAGCAATCTAATCAATGATGCAAAGGTGAGCCGAATAAATAGTGCTCAAAAAGAAGTGCTAATGGTCAGTAAATATATACACAAGAAGTTCAACGTCCTCAGTCATTACAGAACTGGAAATCCAAACAACACTGAGATCCCATTTCACCCCAGTCAGAATGGCTGTCCTCCAGAGAATAAACTGCAGATGCTGGAAAGGATATAGGAGGTGATCTCTTAAACATGGTTGGTGGGAAAATAATTATTCCAGCCATTATGGAGGTTTCCAAAACAAAGCAGAGACTCTGTTATATTATCCAGCTGGTCAATTCCTTCGGGTACCCAAAGGAAGCTGGGTCTGAATGCCACAGAAAGATCTGCACACCCACAGTAGTCGCAACTTTATTTCACAACAGTCATGTTGTGAAATCAGCCTGGGTCCATCAACAGATGAATGGATTAAGAGAAATGTGATCAACCCAGCATGGTGGTGCATGCCTTTAATCCCAACACTTGGGGGACAGAGGCAGGCAGATCTCTGTGAGTTCGAGGCCAGTCTGGTCTACAAAATGAGTTTTAAGACAGCAAGGGATGTTATAAAGAGAAACCCTATTTTCAAAAAGAAAGGAAGGAAGGAAGGAAGGAAGGAAGGAAGGAAGAAAGAAAGAAAGAAAGAAAGAAAGAAAGAAAGAAAGAAAGAAAGAAAGAAAGAAAAATGGGATCTATGCACTCAATGGAGTATTATTCCCAAAAACAAATCATATCATTTGCAGGAAAAGGGTAGAACTGGGAGTCATCACGTTATATGAGAAAAGCCAGGCTCAGAAAGACAAATGCAACATTTCTCTCATATGAAGAATCTATGAAAATAAAATGGGAATCACTTGAGGGAAAGGAAAGGAACCTGTGAGACGAAGGGGATAGAAGACAATAGAGGGGATGAAATGATCGAAGTACATTACATATGTGTGTGAAAAGCGTGGTGGAGCCGCCATCCTGTACAATTAACACATACTCGCAAGCATGACAGACAGCTGGAATCTGGAGTTCCCAGGCCATAGACCGATCTTGCCTATTTGAGACCTGTAAATGAAATAGGATAATATAGAACACACCCTTGCCTGACTGACGTTTCTCACTCAACATCCTGTTGGCCAAATGTGTCCATGCTGCCTTGGAGTAGCAGGAAGAGTCTTCCACATGGGAGGCTGGTTTGTGAGATCTAGGTCAGTAGTAGAACTTGTTTTCAGTGCGAGTGAGGCTAGGTTCCATCCACTAAATCATAAAAAATGTGTAAAGTAAGAAGATTTGTTCCCAGTGGATCTTAGCAGTTTCAGAATAGATTTTTTTCTTCTTCCTCTTAAGTCAGGAGCTTTTACCTTTCCGTGTAAAGAAACTCCATGGAGTTGAAAGTGCAGCTCAGTTGGTTAGTGTTTATCTAACAGAAACAAAGCCTAGGGTTTTTCACCAGCATCACATAAGCTGGGCGTGGTGGTCAATGCCAGTAACCCTAATACCCAAGAGCTGGGGGCAGAGAAGACGTTCAAGGTCATTCCTGGCTACGTAGCTAGTGGGAGGTCAGTCTGAGGTACATGAAAACCTATTTCAAAAAGAAACAGAAAGAGGGATGCGGGAGGCAAGGAGGGGGAAATGCTACTTCGTCACTACCCTTCCGGCTGTTCAGTAGACAGATTCGCTGCTTTCTTGCTTTGGAACTCCTATCAGGTAAATTAAGAGTTGCCGAACATGAGCGATGTGGCATCCTGGATTCAGAATCACTAGTCTGGCCACTAGTAACTAACCCACCGGCAAGCTGTGTGACATGCTTCCCATCTCAGAAGCAGCGGAGTGGGACACTGAGATTGTAGCAAGCTATTCAGAATGCCATGCAATTTTAAGTTTACATATTACTCATTTTTGGAATTTCCCATTAAGAATATTTGAACCAGGGCCAGCAACACGGTTCAGTGGGTAAAGGAACTTACTGCCAAGCCTGATGCCCTGAGTTAGATCCCCAGATCCCTCATGGTCGAGGGAGAAAATTGACCCATGGAACACACAGTGCATAAATACATGTAATTTAAAATCACATTGTGGATTTGGCTCCTGTTTTTCTCACCTCTAATAAGAAAACTGTTTTGTTTTTGTTTTTAGATTTATTTATTTATTAACCATATAGTATTTTGTCTGCAGGAAACCTGATCAAATTACAGATGGTTGTGAGCCACCATGTGGTTGCTGGGAATTGACTCAGGACCTCTGGAAGAGCCGCCAGTGCTCTTACCCTGAGTCGATTCTCCAGCCCCAAGGAGCATTCTTTTTCATATGCTTCTTGGCCGCTGGATGCCCTCGTCTCTGAAACACCATTGCATTTGTTTTGATTGATTACCCACCAGTGTGCCGAGCTTTTCTTGTTCTCTGATTCATTCATTTTACCTACATCCACCTTAGGAAATCGTTGCCAGCCTCAGTGACATGGAGGTAGCTCTTGTTTTCTGATTAAACTCTTTACTGCTGTGCTGTTCACATTTACCGTCCGTCTGGTGTTGATGTTCACATACAGTGAAAAGCGGGGAGTTCACCATTGAGTTTTCCAGTTGCTGCTGCAGCTATCAGAGTGGCACAGTGAGCGCGGGAGAGCGTTCACGCTGTGCAGTCGTGGACAAGGGCAGCTTAGCCTTGGCGTTCATCCCAAGCACTGCAGGCAGAAACGAGACTCCTAGGCAAACTGCCAGCCCCCTGGACTCCTTTTCAAAAACTACTGTCTCCAGTGGGGCAGCTCTCCGCTTTCAACTCTCTCTCCCAGCAATTGCTCTGCCTCTGCTTTCTCACCTGGCCTCTTGGGATGTCACTGCTGTGATTTAGCCCAGCCTGGAGTCCTAACAGAAACAGACCCCTCAGATAAATTGAAAGAAGGCCAGGGTGAGGTCCGTTGTTAAACGCGGGTGTTAGAATACTTTCAGAGTGTGGTTTCGGCTCGGGGAGTCTTGCTCAGTAACAGAGGGTTGGCCTACTCTGGGCAAGGCCTTGACTTCGACTCTTAGGATCAAAAGAGAAGGGGGGGGGGGATGAGATGGGGTGGGAGAGGAGGGGGAAAGAGGTCTTAGAGCTTAATCGGAGAAAGCAAGTACAAGACTGGAGGAAAAGTTGGCCATCACACCCTAAAAAGGCTTCTGGAAGAGGGAGGTTCTTATGAGTTTACAATGATATAGCAAAGACTGGTGGACAAGGTAAAGTTCGGGACCCCTTCGTGAAAAGGGCCCTCTATCATGCCTGGGTCGTCTCCAGAGGTCTGACCATCTGCACGGCTCCTAAGATCTTGCCAATTCTGGTTTTCTAAACACTTTACTGATTACTCGACAGGCATTGTCTTACTTAAGCCTCATAATAACCCTATATTACGGGTGTTCTCTCTGCCTATGTTTTATAGATGGGGACCTGGAGGTTAGGTGACACACCCAAGGCCTTGTGTCTCGTAAGTGGTGAAGCACCTTTGGCTGTGGATTAACTTCTTGACTCTTGTGTGAATGTTCACTAATAATCCATCAGGACGCTCCTGCTCTGCCTGGCAGATCTTACACAAACCACCTATTATCATCTCAAAGAATTCATCTCTGTAAGAGCCCATTGCGCCAAGGCACGCCAGTCATCTCTGTAAATCCCCTTACTCACTACACGGAACCACGGTTTCTTGGCGCCGGCTCTGTGCCCAGCAGCAGTACTGATGATCAGCGTAGAGATCAAAAGAAATACAACCTTACCAGTTGTCGCCCACAGAGGTTAAAGTATTGAGGAGAAGCTGGGTCCTCCAGTCACTAGCCTGTGGACTCGACCTTTGGGATTCAGACAGACGAAAAGTTGATTTTGTTCTTGGTGTGCCTGACTTCTGTGTTATCCCCGAGAAACAGTTTCCTCCTGTGCTCATTTGAAGGTTTCCGTGCTCAGAAGGACCCAGGTTCACCATCGCTAGCCTCAGCTGTCCTTAAGACTCAGTTTCCCTTCTGCGTGCCAGGCTTCTCTGAAGATGGAATCTCAGAGAAGTGGAAAGTGCCATTTCAGAGTAAATACAGTTTTTCTTGAAATTGATTAATTTATTTTATGTGTATTTGTGTTTTGCCTACACATATATGCTGGGTATCCTCAGAGACAAAAGAGGATGTCAGAACCCTGGGAACTAGTTACAAATGGTTAGGAACCAAACCTGGGTCCTCAGGGAGGGCAGGCAGTGCTCTTAACCACTGAACATGAAAATTCTAGTAGACTTTAGGGGCAAACCTGGCAGCTAACCCCTGGATATGTTTTTATAGAAAAAAATCTGTCTGTGTCTCCAAACAGCAATTTTGAGACACAATCTGATACAGCACTCGATAAGAACCGTGGTGCTTGCCTTGCACGACTCAGGGGACTTCACTCTTGCAAGCCTGGCTACCCTAACATGGAGCTTCTGCTCGTCTTCCTCTTCTTTACTCTTGGAGACCCTCCAGTTCTAAACTTGTGTGGGGCACACAGCAATCTGGTGAGTCTTCCAAAAGACTGGATAGCATTGCTTTCCTGGGTTCTAGTCCTTCTTTGAAAAATCTAGAATCCCCTGGAAATGAACTTGTAACTGGCTACCATTGGAGCTGGTGCTACTGACACTGTCCATCTGGGGTTCCTGAGACTGTGAGTGTATGCCAAGAGAGGGAAAAGGAGAACATTCTCTTTGTGGCAGGAGGTCTGAGCAAAATTCACATCCCTACTGGAAAGCATAAAATCCCTAACTTGGGGGTAGCTGGTTGAACTGCTTGCTTTTCTCTCCCTCAGCAGTCAGGGCCTGAATGTGGTACCCTGGGGAGGGGAGAGCACTCACACAAGCAAACCCTGGACTTTGTAACCTCCATCTGCTATGACTTTGTCACCTGTAGAATGGGGTCACACACCGTCACTATGGCAGGCTGTAAGAACACACGATGTGATTCGACCGTGCCTTACAGACGTCAGAGCTGCAAAACACCACAGCTCTTGAAAGTTTGTTTTTACGTTTTTTTTGTTTTGTTTGTTTGTTTTTGGTTTTTGGTTTTCGAGGCAAAGTTTCTCTGTAACTTTGGAGCCTGTCCTGGAACTCGCTCTGTAGACTAGACTGGCCTTAAACTCAGAGATCCACCTGTCTCTCTGCCTCCCAAGTGCTGGGATTAAGGTGTGCACCACCACCACCCAGCTGATTTTACGTTTCTTTAGCTTTTCAACATAGAAAACACACTGACCAGTCATGGCAACCACATTACATTTTAAATCCTTTTGTATCACAGTGGTTGTAGTGTGTGGCAATAAAAACAGGGCAGGGGTGGTTTGAATCCTGTGTGCTGTACACTCCTAGACTTCTGATAGCTGGGAGATCCTCAAATCATACAGGAAAGTTCACAGGTCTTGGCAATCCATGGGAAACTTGCTGCCCAAATAGATGTCTACACAAGTTCATTAAAAACAAAAAACAAGAGCCGGGCGATGGTGGTGCACGCCTTTAATCCCAGCACTCGGGAGGCAGAGGCAGGCGGATCTCTGTGAGTGAGTTCGAGACCAGCCTGGTCTACAAGAGCTAGTTCCAGGACAGGCTCCAAAGCCACAGAGAAACCCTGTCTCGAAAAACCAAAACAAAAAACAAAAAACAAAACCAGCCATACTAACTGTCCATGTGGGCATGTACCTCTGTAGTGGAGTGTGAGGTCCTTGCCTATTCCTTCCCAGCACCTTTTATTTTGTTTGCCATGCAGGGATCTAACTGAGCCTTATGCGCTGTAGGTGTAGGTCCACCATTGAGCAAACACCCTCAGTCCTCCCTCTGCAGATTTTACTAACTTCTGTGAGCTCCCACAAATCAACCCTTAAGGTAAAAACTTAGTACAGCTTTGTCTTAAGAGATAAGGTGAATTCCAATATGAAAATAATGGAATAGACATCACTTTCCAATTCTCCCTCAGTAGAAACTTCAGGCTGAGTCCCACTTGTGGACAAAAAGAGAGATAGAAAGGAAGGAATGTGTATGGAGTCAGGAAGGGTGGGGAGAGGAAGCCAAGGGTGACTCACAGCAGCCTTTGAGAGGAGGATTAGGCTTCCACCCCCACAGCCTGATGCTGTCAACTCCCACTTTGGAAAATAAAGCTGATCTCGACACGAAAGCAGTTTACAGTGGCTCAACCAAGAAAAGGAACTGGATTTATGGTTAGCATCCAGATTGCAGTTTAAATGTAAGAACACGCCCGGCTAAGCAAAGCCGTCAGCTTAGGTGGTGCGCAGAGAGTGCGCAGATGAAGAAAACGGTGGCCTACGTGTGCTGTGGAATATTAGTCTGCCTTAATAGGGAGCGGCAAAATGAACAGCGCCGGGAGACGTCGTGTTAAGTGAATTAAACTAGACATAGAAAGCCAAGGACCACACGTTCTCTGTTAAACACGGGTGCTAAGGAGTAGATCAGAATGTAGATCAGTGTTTGCTGGAGTTGGGGAAGGGTGGAGGCAGGGTGAATAAAACCAAGCTGGATTGATTAATGCACTCAATGTTCATCAGGAAATATCACACCACATCTCATTAACAAGCACACTTTATAAATGTATTTAAAATGAAGGGGAAAAAATGAAAAAGAGCGTGCAAGAATTGTAAGCGCACAGAGGCCTTAAGAAGGCACCTACCGGAGAGGTGTAACTCAGTCTCAGGGCTTTTCCTAGAATGTGTGAGCGGGTGCTCAGTACCGAGGGTGAAGGGTGGGGACAAGAACACCTGTTGCCTCATCGTTATTGCTCTGTCCTCCGGAAGCAATTAAGGCAGTCATTAGGGAGATCATTCAAGCTGTGTTCATCACACAGAAAGCATAAAGCAACCTGAGTCCACCAGGAGTTCCACAAACACATCCTTATGAGCATACACTTTATATTTAAAATAAGATTCCAAATATTTATGCTGGGATAAGATGTCACAGATGTCTGAAAGGCAAACATAGGAACCCATGTGTATGCACATGGTTTTGTTCTGATAAAGTAAATAAATGTGTGACTATATATGTATGTGTGTGTGTGGACTTCCAGAAGCTCCTAAAGAATTAGTCACGGTGGTGTGTGTCTATAAGCCCAGCACTCAGGAGGCAGAAACGGAAGGGTTCTGAGTTTGCAATCTGGGCTATATACCTAGTGAGTCCCAGGCTAGTGAGACCCAGCATTGCAAGATCCTGTCTCAAAGATAAAAAGAAAAGTGTGTGTGGGGGGGGATACTGGGGACTGAGACGGGAGAATTTTTTCCCTGCTTTTTGTAATGTGACAGTCTCTCCTTCCTGGTATTGGTGACGCTCCAAGACCCGGGGTGAAACTTCAGCCAGAACAAACACTAATATACACTGTGTTATTTCTACAAATGCATAAATTTGATGCTTTTCTATTTTAGTTACTTAACATAGTTTAATTTGTAAATTAGGCTAGAAAGGATTAGCGGTGATAATATCATCAGACAAAAAAAAGAACTGTAGCAATACATTGTAATGAAGTTAGTTTTAAGACTCATGAATTATTGATTTCTGGACTTTTTCACTTAGTGCTTTTGGGCATTTGTTGACCAACAGTAGAAACCTCAGAAAATAAAATCACAGATGAGGGGAGAAACACTGTATTTGGACTTTTACATTAGTACTGTGAATTTTTGTGAGCAGTTGCTAAAGCCCAGGTTAGCCCACATCTGTAATACCAGAACTTTGGAGGTGGATGCAGAAGGAGCTAAAGTGTGAGTCTGGACTTGGTTAAGAAGCAAGGTCCAAGCCAACCCAGGCTACATAGTAAGATTACACCTCAAAGGAAAGAAGCAGAAGGAGGAGGCAGGTGGGAGTGGGGAGACAAGGGTGTTCACCTGTAACCTTGGCACTCCAGAGGCGGAGGCAGGAGGATCTCAAGGTGAAGGCTAGCCTATGGTATATAGTGAGGCCCTGTCTAAAGGGAAGAGGAGAAAGAGGAGGAGGAGTTGGGTAGGGGAGAGAAAGAGGAAGAGGAAAAAGAAGAGAAGGCAAAGGGAAGGGGAGGGAAAGGAGAAGACTATGAAGGTCAGATACAAAAGAAATAGTTTAGGGGCTGGAGAGATGGCTCAGTGGTTAAGAGCATTGCCTGCTCTACCAAAGGTCATGAGTTCAATTCCCAGCAACCACATGATGGCTCACAACCATCTGTAATGAGGTCTGGTGCCCTCTTCTGGCCTGCAGACATACATACAGACAGACTATTGACAGACTATTGTATACATAATAAATAAACAAATAAATAAATATATTTTAAAAAAAAAGAAATAGTTTAGTGGCATGAATTCGCTTTTCATTTAGCTTAACTAGAATTCGCCTAAACTTGAGAAGGATGGAGGGCAATTGAAAAGTATTTTTACAAATGGGGGTGGGGGGCGACGTAGGGAAAGGGAGGAAGAGGGAGAGAGAACATCTGTTTTATGCCATCTCTTTCATTCATTCTTTTACTCACTCACCCCGAGGGTGGGATCTATATCCTCACACATTCTGGGGCGACTGCTGCACCCCAGGTATGACTATAACTCTTCTGGAAAACCTGTCTTCCACCAGGCCTGGCTCGGAGGGGATATTTAAACAGTGTGCTGATTTCTGCCTCCAATTAACCCAAACTAAATCTGGAAGAGATGGGGCAAACTTGATCCATGCTGGTCCCGTATGCTTTTTATGGGTTTTTTTGTTTGTTTGTTTTTTGTTTTTTTTCTTGTTGTTTGTTTGTTTGTTTGTTTGGTTTTGGTTTTTCGAGACAGGGTTTCTCTGTGGTTTTGGAGCCTGTCCTGGAACTAGCCCTTGTAGACCAGGCTGGTCTTGAACTCACAGAGATCCACCTGCCTCTGCCTCCCAAGTGCTGGCATTAAAGGCGTGCGCCACCACCACCCGGCCCCCCCGTATGCTTTTTATGCGCTGAACACCTGTCACACTGAATGAGTCGAGCGTTACCAAAGCCTTTTGCTCTTTTTTGTTAAAACGTCAACGGCATGGCACATGCCCCGCTAGTTATGCAAAGACCATGCAATGTTCTCGCCCAATGCCATGATTAAAGGTATTTTCCAAAGTCATTCTTTAAAAAAATACATTTATTACCTTTCAGTTTTGGTGTGGGAGGGGCACATGAATGGAGGTCAGAGAACAACATGAGGAGCTAGTTTTCTCCTCCTACCATGTGGGTCCCAGGCTTGGTAACAGGCGTCTTTACCAACCAGCTCCCAAATCATGACTTCTTGCTAGTTATGAATGCCCAGACTAGCTTAGACTCGTTTCTAGCTACCTCTTTCAACTCAGCTTGTTTCTCTTCATCCATGTTCTCACGGCTCTTCACCTTTCTTACTGTATGCCCTACTTTGTGTCTGTTTCTTTCAGTGCCTGACTTCTGACCTGGGGCATCTCCCTCTCTTTCTCCCTTGTTCTCTCCTCTCTCTTCTTCCTCTCTCTTACCTAGATTTCTCCTCCTGATTATTCTGCCTACCAGTCCAGCCTATCCCTCTCCCGCCTAGCTATTGGCTGTTCAGCTCTTTATTAGACCAATCGGGTGTCTTAGGCAGGCAAGGTGAAACAGCCACACATCTTCACATGATTAAACAAAGGCAGCAGGAACAAATGCAGCACACGTTTGCCCAGCTAAAATCATATTCCACAACACACTGAGATACCAGCCCCCAGGGAAACTTCTATTCTCCTCAGAACTTATTAATTCATGTCTAAGAAAATGGGAACTCCGTGCTCACATTAATAATAATTAATGATAATGATTCTCTCTCTCATCAGATTTTCTATTTTGATAGCAAGAAATATTCTTTTAGTGACAGGAAAACCTTATGCACATTGGATAGCCCTTATCCAAAACCTTTCAGGCAGAAGGAGACCGGATTTCAGAGGTTTCCAGACTTTGGGATATTCGCATACTCTTTACTTGCTGACCATTCCTAACTCAAAAATCTAAAGTATGGATTCTGGCGCATTTCACATTTTCAGATAAGGCCTGCTCAAACTGCAGGGCGGGGGAAAGAAAGGGGAGAGACCACACACGAAAACGTTAAATATTAAATGAAAAAAAAGAGAGAGCAATAAAAGGAGACGATAACACAGCGGTAGTACCGCTCTCCTCTACCTGTGCCTGCTGGCGGCCATGGCTGAATCATTTCCAAAGACGAGATTGCCTAAGAACTACGTTCTCATGCCAGCTTTTCTCCCACCGCTGCCACACGGAGCACAGTCTAGTGATAAGATGTCATATCATCACAGTTTTATACTCTTCCAATCAGATACAAACCTCAGCCACAGTCTGGGGCAAATGGGGTGTGTTGCCAGACTGCTGGTGGCTTTATTCTCCTCATGAACTCGGGGTAAGGTGCCTGATGAACTTAGGTGAAGCTCAAATTTACTTTGATGTTATGATTTTTCTTTTCAGGTTTTGAAACACACTTAAGAAATGAAATTTGAAGCCAGGCAGTGGTGGTGCACGCCTTTAATCCCAGCACTCGGGAGGCAGAAGCAGGAGGATCTCTTGTGAGTTTGAGGCCAGCCTGATCTACAGAGTGAGTTCCAGGGACAGGCTCCAAAGCTACATAGAAAAACCTTGTCTCAAAAAACAAAAAAAAAAAAAGAACAAAAAAAAACCAAGGAAGAGAGCGAGACAGACAGACAGAAAGAGACACAGAGAGAGAGAGGTGGTAGCAGTGGGGAGGCAGAGGCAGGCGGATCTCTGTGAGACCCAGGCCAACCTGATATACAGAGGTTTTCCAAAACAGCCAGGGCTACACAAAGAAACTCTGTCTCAAAAGCAAGCGAGCAAACAAAGGCAGCAGAAGTGTTAAACAGGCTGCCACTGCATTGTGTAAGTGCAAGTCAGATAGAAACTCCAGCTAACAGAGAAGGGAAACTCGCGTGCCGATGGTTATTAATCTGAGCTTCTGTCTGCAACATTGAGCAATTGCGGCTGGGCTGTCCCCAAAGAATGTCTTTGAAAGCCTACATCACAACCAGGTGTTTATCTTAACTGTGTATGGAGCAACCAAATCCTCTGGATCTTTTTGAAGATAAGGAGTAGGAAGCCACTGAACCACTGAGTTGGAAAACTATCCACTAATCCACTGAGTTGGAAAACTATCCAACCTGGGAGACTAAACCAGTTGTGGGTCCACTGGTTCCAACTGGTGGGCAGTGGAAGGAGCAGACTGCATGGTCCTCACAGGAGAGAAATGCTTGCCCAGAAGCATGGTTCCACACAAAGGAGTCCTGTTTTAATATCTTTAAGCTCACACTTTAAAACCTTTTATTTTACGTGTGCAGGTGTTTTCTCTGCATGTATGCCCGTGTACCACGTGTGTGCCTGGTGTCTGGGAGAGCCATAAAAAGGCCTTGAGTCCCCTGACACTGGTTACAGGCAGTTGTGAGTCACCATGTGGGTGCTAGGACTCAAACTCTGATCTGCAAGAGCAGTCAGTGCCCTTGACCACAAAGTTGTCTCTCCAGTCCCATAATCTCAGAGGCTTTTAATTCTGTAGATTTGACATGGAAATAATTCTATTTATCCTTCAAATTAAATGTGGGCATACAGTGACAGGGTCCTAACATGTAAGGACAAGCTTTTGTTTGTTTCGTTTTTTAGGGGTTTTTTTGTTTGTTTGTTTTGTTTTTCAAGACAGGGTTTCGAGCTTTGGAGCCTGTCCTGGAACTCTCTCTGTAGACCAGGCTAGCCTCAAACTCACAGAGTTTGCCTCTGCCTCCTGAATGCTGGGATTAAAGGCGTGTACCACCACTGCCCTTCCATGCACTGCCACCACCCAGCCAACCTTTAAACCAATATTTCTCAACCTGTGGGTCACAACCCCCTTGGGAGTCAAACAGCCTTTTTACAGGGGTCATATTTCAGATATTCCACATATCAGATATTTACATGGGAAATTTACAGTGGGAAAATTACAGTTATAAAGTAGCAACAAAATAATTTCATGGTTGGGGGGGTCACCACAACATGAGGAACTGTATGAAAGGATCACAGCTTTTGGAGAGTTAAGAACTGATGCTTTGAACTATTAACAAGAGGACAGGTCTGGATGGCACCCAATGGCAGAGTGCCTGCCTAGCTGTATGCAAGGTTCTGGGTTCAATCCCCATCAACAAACACACACACACACACAGAGGGAGAGAGGATAAAACATCCATCTATTGGCCCCTTTCAGTGTGGAAGGGGCAAACAGTTCCCAGTGGGAAGCCTAGAAATAATTCCAAGCTTCCCTTGAGCGTTTTGTAAGTCGTTACTCATTCTTGGCAACAAGAACGCCATTTCTCTTGAACGGAATCCATCTCTAAGAAAATACACACTTGGAAGCTATCAACAACAATAAGCTTGCCCACTTGGGATAAACCCATCGGCAGATTTGGCACAGATCAGCCTTAATCCTTTCTCAGGCGCTGAAGCAACGTGTTCATGAGGGTACCTGTCAGGAGCTGTCAGGGGAGTCCCATCCTTCTCGGTCACCCACAGAGCCACAGCCACATCTCGTGACATCTGCAGTCAGAGCGCTAATGGTGCCTTATGGCAAGTCCTGATGAGCCAATTTCAAGAGATCTCAAGTGGCGCAAATCCAGATCTGAGTTCTGAACATTAGAAGACCAAGTGTCTGTCAGATGCACCACTACGCCAGCTCCACCAGGGCCTCTCTGTCATCTCTGTGATCTCAGCCTTGCGACTAATCTACTTCTCTTTCTTTCCATATCACACTCACCCCCAAACTCAGCCCAACTTCCCGAGGACATTCTGTCCTTTGTATCATTGCACCCCAAACTCTAAGGGACTATAAAACAGAGCTTAGACTGTGCATAGCAATCTCATTGCCATTCTCTCCACGGTCCCAAGCCCAACTCCCACCAAACCTGCGGGGTTGAGACTATCCTAAATCTCCACCCCACGTCCACCAGCCCCCATTTTAAACAGATCACTGCTCACCTGAGGTAGGTCAAAGGGCAGCCGCATGCTTTGTGCCTCTCTTTTTGCCTTTGTTGACTATGGTCATGTGCTGACATGCCAACGGTATTCGGTAGTCAAGAGGGGATGGAGGTATGTTTTCTGCTCCCCCAGACTTTCCCCATCTCCTTCTATCCCTGCTTCTGAGAAAAGAGCTCATTAAGGAGTTATCAACTGATCTGAAAAGGATGAGCTCTCAGATCATGGAGTCTGACCTCTGAGGGAAGGAAGAGGCAACATTAATCCACCAGTCTCATTGTGATGTGTGGCCAGAACGTAAGAACAAGGAAAATATCAGCTTTCTAATGAGAACAAGCCCAGACAAGGTCATGGCGATGGAAGTGCTTTGCCAAGATCACCTGCTTGAAACAAATCACGTTAAATCTCTGAAGTGACTTGATTTCAAAAGGAAGCAGTCAAGACCTTGAGTGTACGGAGGTCGGTAACACCCCCCACCCACTGTCACCACATCCCACATTTCCTGTGGGAAGCAACCTCCCCATTCCCTCCCCGACTCCTCAGCTCAGATTTTCTCACCTCCTTTCGCACCAGTGGGAACTTCTCAACTAGCTCCCAGTCTCGTCATCAAGGCAGAGAGACGGCCAATGGAGAGCTAGCAAGGGCTAATCCTTCCGGAATGTATCCACATTCACATTCTGTCAAGTGAAAGAATTTCATTTGGGTGGGGAGAAAGGAAAAAATGAATTTTTATTGCAGGTTTCATTTTTTTCATATTTTAAATGAATGTGCACTATGGCCGACAGGAACATACTCTTGTTTTTACCAAAAATGTGTTGAAATATCCATGGATGCATAATGTCCTTATTAATTCATAAAAGCACAAGCCAGAAACAATCTCGGTTTGTCTCTCGGTTTGTCAGCACATGAAGGAACACTATGTGACCAGGGCGTTGAAGAAGCTAAACTACACCACGGCCTGATGCGTATCACACGGGATGAGCCGGGCAAGTCAGGGTGGGACTAGGGAACGAGGCGGTGGCCCAGGAGCAGCTGCTGGATAGTAAGACATGTTCTATTCTGGATTTGAGAGCTAGTGACTTGAGTGTGTTGATTTTACGGAAGGTAATTGACCTTCAAACATATACTTTCTAAAATATATGTCACGCCTCAAAAGTTTACTAAACGTTAAAACTGGAGACACGGCTCAGAGGTGAGGAGCCCTTGCTACTCCTGCAGAGGACCTGGGTTTGTTTCCCAGCACCCGCCCGGCGGCTTACAACACTTCATAACTCCAAAATAGAGAGATTTCAAAAGAGGACGAGGAGGAGAGAGAAAGGAAAGAGAAGAGAAGATGATGAGCTCACAAGATGGCTGCGGGCATCTTCCTCTTGCGGCTGCAGTCATCTCTATCAATTGCCTGTCTATGCGCTGGTCCACGGGACCTGGAGCTCTTTTCTGGCCTCCTTGTATCTGATGACACTCACGGTGTCTAGACATACATGCAGGAAAACATTTATACACACAGAAGAAAAATAAATAAATCTTTAGAAATTTACTTCAAGTAGCAAAGCAGGTTTGATAGAAAGCTATTGCTACTTCCTAGAGCGTAGGAAATAAAGAATGGTAAAGAATTGTCTTTAGCCGGGTGGTAGTGGCGCACACCTTTAATCCCAGCACTTGGGAGACTCAGAAGGTAGAGGCAGGAGGATCTCTGTGAGTTTGAGGTCTACAAGACCTGGTTCCTGGTCTACAAGAGCTAGTTCCAAGACAGGATCTAAAGCTACAGAGAAACCCTGTCTCAAAAAACCAAAATAAAAAAAAAAATAAAAATAAATAAAAAAAAGGAAAGAAAAGGAAAGAAAATAAAAGAAAAAGAAAAAAAAGAATTGTCTTTAAAGTGAGCTCAAATTATGAGCATGTATAAATGTAGAATGAACACACTGGGCAACAGATGTGCCTCGGGGCCGCAGTGCCCACCTAGCGTGCATGAAGAACTGCTAAATAAATACATACAAAGATTTTATTTAAAATGTTAATAAGGAAACCAGCAATATGTTAAAGTCAGTTCATATGTTTTGATTTATGGGCATAAATACAGAGCTAGATACAGATACAGAATGTGTGTGTTTCCTATGTACAGGACTGCACATAGAGGCCAGTGGTCTATACCAACTGTCTTCCTCTGTAGCTGGAGGTTTCACTTCCCGCCCAGTCCTGCAGCTGTTTTTAAAATAACCATTCAGAGGCTTAATATCAATTACAAACTGTTAGTTCAGGCTTATTACAAGTCTGTATTTTGCCATAAGACTTGTGGCTTGTTTCCTCACATCTTGCTTCTCAGGCAAGACTCCATCCTCTCCCTCTCTCTCTCTCTCTCTCTCTCTCTCTCTCTCTCTCTCTCTCCTTGGATTTCCTGTCTAGCTATATTCTGCCCTACCACAGGCCAAGCAGCTTCTTTGTTAACCAAAGGTAAGAAAACATATTCACAGCATACAGAGACATCCCCATGTCATAGACATATTCACAGCATACAGAGACATCCCCATGTCATAGACATATTCACAGCATACAGAGACAGCCCATGTCATAGACATATTCACAGCATACAGAGACAGCCCATGTCATAGACATATTCACAGCATACAGAGACATCCCCATGTCATAGACATATTCACAGCATACAGAGACATCCCCATGTCATAGACATATTCACAGCATACAGAGACATCCCCATGTCATAGACATATTCACAGCATACAGAGACAGCCCATGTCATTCCTCTAATACGCTCCCTGCCCTTTGTTCATACCTTACCTTTTGAAACAGGATCTGTCATTGAAGCTGGAGAGCACTGATTGGCTAGATGAGCTGGCAAGTGAACTTCAGTAATCTACCTGTTTATTCTCTCTCTCTCTCACACACACACACGCATCCATGTACACACACACGCATGCACGCATGCACACATGCACACATACACACACACCCACTTTTTTTTTTTCTTATTGAATCCATTTTTTTCTTTGTTCCAGAAAGTCAGCTCTGTTTTCTGGTTGTGTTCTTAACTTTCTCAGAAGGGAAAGTACTAGATCAGAAGATAGCATTTTAAGACTCTCGCAGATTATTGCCAAAGATTATAGGAAGACCTTGGAGCACGTGTCTGGGTTAGAGAGCAGAGGAAGGAAAGGTCTTTCTAGACTACTTGAATATTTCAATTAGTTTCATCTGTAAGATTTCCGGGCTTAGAGTTAATGCTTACTGTCTCCCAATATCCTGACCCCCATCCCTCACTCACCCACCCCATCCCCTCACTCACCCACACCACATTCCTCACCCACCTCCATCTCCCACTCACCCACTCCATCCCCCCACTCACCCTCATCCCCCACTCACTCACCCCATCCCCTCACTCACCCACCCCATACCCCCACTCAACCACACCACATTCCTCACCCACCTCCATCTCCCACTCACCCACTCCATCCCCCCACTCACCCTCATCCCCCACTCACTCACCCCATCCCCTCACTCACCCACCCCATACCCCCACTCACCCACACCACATTCCTCACCCACCCCATCCCCCCACTCACCCCCATCCCTCACTCACCCCCATCTCTCACTCACCTCCATCCCCCACTCAACCACACCCATCCCCCCACCTTCATCCCTCTCCTCCATTTGCTTTTGGACTTTGTGCAGAACCAGTCCTTGCTTGAGAAGAAAGTGTGGGTTGGCAGAGCAAACCACAAAAATTTCAAATTCAGAGCAAACCCTAGGCCATGACAGGTCCTCCCTGCACATATGGCTTCAGTGAGGACTAGGGGACAAAACCCTGAGGGATGTTTCCAGAACCAGATTTCATTTGCACCTCCTCCGTAGCAAGTCATGTGTTAACATGTATTTTCTGATTGGTTTTGTCGATCTAGATTTAAAACAGTCAGAAGCCACATGCAACTGGCCATGGTACTAGACCTCAGTTTTATCAGCCAAGTGTGAGGCACTGTGGTTAGGACACCCAGGGCAGGCAAAGTGGTCTTACTCCTGGCCTGTGCAGTCAAAAGGTGTGGCTTTCATGTAAATATCCAGATATGTACAATGAACATTGTCTGGTTCAATGCTGAGCTACTTCTTACTTTGTTATATTAGTTAACCGTTCTCAGAAGGCAGATGTCTTAAGAGTCTTGCCTTTCCTTTTCTAACACCCCCCAAGTGCTGAGCACTTTGCACACACCTGGCAGAGCCCAACCCACTTACCGCTATCAGCATCTCATATGTGCACCAACCAAGCTTTCCTTCTGGCCCCTTGAGTACTCCTAGAATCTCTATGGGAGTAAGAGACCAAAGATTATAAAACAGGAAATAACTCACTTATGGATCTAATCATTTTACACCGTATAGCATCAGCTTCAGTAGGACCATCAATGTGAAAACTACATTTCATAGTGGTACAGCCCAAATGCACGCGTTTGTGGTATCCATTCAATGGATTCCATTAGGTTCCTTTCACACAACAGCAGTTCAACCAGTCGCTGCTGCAGTGCGTGTCTGCAGATACTCTTACCGTGCTTGTGTTTCCAGGAATAGGACATGTAATTCCATTTTTTAAATCCTTGTCTTAAAAAAACAATGTCTACTCAAAAAACAAAACAAAACAAAACAAAACAAAAAAAAATGTCTAGCTGGACAGTGGTGGCACACACCTTTAATCCCAGCACTCGGGAGGCAGAGGCAGACAGATCTCTGTGAGTTTGAGGCCAGCCTGGTCTACAGAGTGAGTTCCAGGACAGTCAGGGCTACACAGAGGTACCCTGTCTTGAAACAAACAAAAGCGAAAAGCCAACTAACCAAGCAACAACAGCAAAAATGTCTAGCTGGGCATTGCACTTGAGAGGCAGAGGTAGGTGAATCTATGTGAGTTTGAGGTCTGCCTGGTCTACAGAGTGAGTTCCAGGCCAGCCAAAGCTCCACAAAGAAAACCTCTTTCATAATTAATAATAATAATAATAATGCTGATAATAATGTCTAGCTGAGTGTGGTAGGTCACATCTATAATCCCAGCACTTGGGAGGCTGAAGCAAGAGGATTTTTATAAATTCAAACCTAGGCTCTATAGGGACTCCTGGACCAGACTGAACTATAAAGACTCTCTCAAAGAGGGGGGAAAACTTTGAAAAAAAAATAGGGGCTGGAGAGATGGCTCAGTGGTTAAGAGCATTGCCTGCTCTTCCAAAGGTCCTGAGTTCAATTCCCAGCAACCACATGGTGGCTCACAACCATCTGTAATAAGGTCTGGTGCCCTCTTCTGGCCTGCAGGCATACACACAGATAGACTATTGTATACATAACAAATAAGTAAATATTTAAAAAAATATAGTGCTATCTAGCCAGTAGTAGTGATACACACCTACAACAAGAATCTGAACACAAGCTGCTCTAAACTGTGGGAGTAACGTCCTAAAATTACAAACCAAGTAAATGAATAAAATAGGAAATAACGTCTAAATCTTGGCTCAGGATTCAAAGGCAATTCAACAGTTTTGTCACTGTGAGTCTACCAGCCCAACCTAAAACCTTTCTCTTTAAGAGTTTATTTATACTTATTTTATATGCATTGGTGTTTTTTGCCTCTGTATATGTCTATGTGAGGGTGTCAGATCCCCTGGAACTGGAGTTACAGACAGTTGTGAGCTGCCATGTGGGTGCTGGGAATCGGACCCAGGTCCTCTGGAAGAGCAGCTAGTGCTCTTAACCACTGAGCCATCTCTCTAGCCCCTAAAATCTTATTTTAAAAGATGGAGAGGAATAAAAAAGCCAACGGAAAAATCTGGGTTTTTTTTTTTTTTTTTTTGGAGGGTCTCTTAGCAGGACTAAATCCGCACTGGCTTTTGGTTAACACTGTTTCCCACTTCTCGACGAAAGGATTGCTCGTGTTTGGGGAAGATAAGGGAAGTGTGGACCACAGCCGGATTCTTTCCAGGCTTCGAGGCTGCAGACTCCACCTGGAGATGATCAAAGGTCTGGTTCTCCATGTCCGCTGGGAGACAGCTGCTCCCCTAAGCAACCTGAGGTTACAGCTATGGAGTGTTGAGTGTTTGCCTGCTGCAGAGGGCCAGGACTGGAGCACAAAGGGCAGGCATCTGCTCCCAGGACCTCTGGGAGTCCTGGTGAAGAAGGCGGTGCAGCCACCCTTCCTGATATCACTGTCTTCTGTACAGGCTGAGGGCTGAAAGGGGGCTGGAAAAAGAAAGAAAAAAAAGGGGGGAGGAAATGGTGAGAAAAATAGGGCCGGAATATAACGCACACTGCCATGTAAGAGTCGGTGATCTCTTGGATTAGTGGCGGAAGGAAGGGAGCTTTGACAAGTCTGTGCTTCCTTTCAGACCTTCTTCAGGGATTTGGGAGATGGGTAAAGATGAGGCGAGCTGCAGGGGCTTCGAATCTAGGAAACCGCGAACGTGTCTCAGGCAGTGGTGGTTACAAGTGTTGAGTTCTCGTAGCAGGTTAGATAAGCTCTTCATGGCCCAGCCTCCTAACCTTCAAAACGGGCTAATCCTATGCCTCATGAACTCATCGGGAGGATTGGACAAGAAAACATGCCTGATGCTAGGGTTGCAGAAGCGTCGGGGTCTTGTGAATTCAAAGCCGGCCTGGTCTACATATCAAGTTCCAGAATAGAGCTTCCTAGCAAGACTGTCTCAAAAAGAAAATAAAACAATCACAGGAAAGTATTTAAAGACTTTAATAAAAGAGGGCTGGTGTGTAGCTCACAGGCCAAGTCCTGGGTTTAATATCCCCAAACTGAAAACCAAACAACAGGAAAACAAGTAAATCTGCGACTGCGGGATAGCTATCATTATCGTTATCAGTGCAAGCGACTTCAGGTCGCAAAGGAAAGGCTTTCCTAAGAGGTTTGGAGAGCTAAAAGAGGCAGAGGGGTAACGTGGTAGCTGAGCAGCCGTTCTTATCTCAAAACACAAACAAAGAGGTTGGGGCTGTGTACAAGGTGTAGGTCAGTCACTAGAGTCTGAACTTGATGCTTCAGGCAAGAGGAAGGAATTGGAACTGCGGAGAAACTGTCTCAAGAGGGCAAAAGACACTGGAGCGGTAACTGTAAGGAAGACAGGGAGTGATTAGTTCAAGTGCTACAGAGGAGACAGGAGTGAAAAATGAGGAAAATCCATGGTCCTTTCCAGAACCCACACTATGCTTTGTGGACGTTCAGCCTCCGGAACTCTGAGCTAAAACTGTCTTCTCTTTATAAGTACCCAGCCCTAGATATTTTATGATCATATCAGAAAATGAACTAATACAGTCTTCCTAGTGGGGCACAGCCCAGAACGCGGCTGTCCGTCCTTGCCTTAGCTTCCTGCATTGGTCTAACAAAGCAGCGACTTAGGTGACTTAAACCATCACGTGTACTGATCTGCTCAGAAATGAGAGGTTAAGGAGCTTGTGTGTTTCTCTCTCACGCTCAACATATTTTCACGATTTGTTACTCTTTGGGGGTGACCAGGGATTTGGGGAGCTGATTGAAATTCATTTCTAACTTACCTGTCATCTTGCGGGGCTTTTAAAAAGCTGATTCCGTGCTAGTTAAGAGAGAGGGACAGTGTACATGCCAGCTTTTGCAGGCTTCCTTAGATGGATAACAAGGACCGCCAAGGCCTTTCAGTTTTAAGCTGTGGCCAGTAGTTCTCAGGCAAAGGCAGGAGAGTTGTTGGAGCATTGTAGCACAACCAGTAGCAGCAGCAGCCTTGCGTAAGGGTGAAAGCATAGACCTTTATTGTCCTTGGAAAAGGAAATAAGAAACCGTACACGGCACAACCTGAATTATCTACAGTTGTATAACTCACACAAACAAAAGACACATTAAATGCAGGAGCACAGTTGCTGCGAGGAAGAGATGAATGGGGGTGGAGAGACAAATGGATGGGTGATAGATGATAGATCGATATCGTAAAGATAAAATGAGAGAGGCTATTGAGAGAGGAAAGAAATGAAAGAAAGCGGATACTGTAGTCTGAGGAATATTATTAATCCAGTTTCATACTCTTGAAGTTAAAAAGTAGTTGAGGATGTAGCTGAGTGGGAAAGTCTATACACATAAAAATGAGTACATAAAAAATCTTCTTATTATTATTTTATTATGGATACGGGTGTTTAGCCTACATGTACATCTGTGCTGCACATGCGTGCCTCGTGTCCACAGATTCCTTGGAACTGGAGTTACAGAGGGTTGTGAGCCACCACATGGGTGCTTGGAATCCAACTGGATCCTGTGAGAGAGCAGCCAGTGCTTTTAACCTCTGAGCCATCTCACCAGCCTGTAGATTAAATATATATAGAAAGAGATAAACAGAGCAGAAAGATCCGTGAAGTAGTGTGATGTCAGACCCACGCCAAAGATTTCAGTCTGTTTCTGGGTTTCCCAAGGAGCCTGGTCAAACCTGAACTCCCGAGGAGGCCCACCCCTGTCTGCCAAACTTACATTGCTGAGACTGAGTGTTGCTTTTGTGGCCACCTCTGGAACTAAGAGCTGTCTCTCCAAATCCACAACTGCCCCCGGAGGTACAGCTGGAAATGCTCTTGGGCTAAGGAGGCACGAACTTAGTAGTCTGAGCACTTTCTAAAGTTTTTCTTACTTTAAGCTCACAAATTTAGTCTTTAGTGAATGTTGAGAAGATGCAGGGGAGGACAATACCAGCCACCGTCAGAATAATTTAGTAGAGGAAATGAGATCTGTGCGTGGTACAGTAAAGGTTAATATTACCAGCTATCACCATCTCATTCCTTCTCAGATCTAAGTGTTGTGTGCTAAAGGTCCCGTCGTCTCACTGAGCACATCTCCAGTATTAGTAGGGTTCAATCAACACTTGTCTAACAAATGGATCCACTAATCAATTAATCCATAAATTGCATCACTGAGGGAGGCTAATCTGTCTTTATTTGGTGTCCAAAGTCCAGCATGTCATTGCTCTCGGCCTGAAACACGGGGAATTATGTGTCTTATGGCAATGCTTACGTGGGGATCGACGTGCTGCGTCTGAATGTCACCTGGGGATACTATAATCCCAGAATGGGCAAGAAGGAGAAATGAGTGTGGTGGTCATTAGAACCAGTGACCCATGAACTCCAGGTCTCTATTCCAGAGGGTGAGGATGTCCCCTTCCCCTTCCCTTGGACGTCTCCCTGGCCATGTGAGCTGTCTAAGTCATTGAAATGAGCCAAGCGTTGCCTTGCCTCTATTGATAAGCTTTAAGAAGCAAGAAGGGGTCAGGGGAGCAGTTCAGCAGTAGCAGCATGCTTACCTAGTATGTGCAAGACTCGACTAGATCTCAACACTTCAAAAAAGAAAAGAAAAAAATAGACACGGTGAGACTTAAGTTTTCCAAAGAGTGGCTCGTTATCCAGCTTGACTTGAGATCAAGGTATGGCGTTTTCAGTGCTAGAACTGGGTTAGTTCCAGACAGCCCAGATTTAGTCACCCATCAGGGCAACTGTCAGCCTTTGAGCTCTCATCACTCCGTCGGCATGAGTCCAGCGTGATCAAAGCTAAGCTGTGATTGAACTGGAGTCTCAAAATGTTTCCCATGGCCATGTTGCCGTGGAAGATCAGAGGTAGATTCTGGACCACATCTGCCTCACTTCAGAGACCATATTTCTGTGGGACCTCTTTCTGGACAATGGTACTTTCTGTTTCAGGGTGTTATTTGATTATTTGGGTGTAAAATACAAATCTCTGTTTTGGATGTAAGACACAAGGAGTGTTCCCATTTTGTTCCTTCTTAAAGTTCTTTAAGTATATGGATGTTTTGCCTGCATTAATATCCGGGTACTGTATGTGTCCGGTACCCGAGGAAGCCAGAACTGAGTAACAGATCCCCTAAAAATGGAGTTACAGATGGTTGTGAACCACCATGTGCGTGCTGGGAATAGAACTTGGGTTCTCTGGAAGAGCACCTAGTGTTCTTAACCACTGAGTCATTTCTCCAACTCTTCTATTTTATTCCAGTTTCTATAGACAAGGTTCTACAATGGCGGAGAGAAGGGCTAGCCTCAGATCACTGAATGTCATTTCATTTATGACACGGTCCTTCTGCTGCTGTTGTGAGCTATATGAAGATGGAAAGAGGCTGTGTTTCCCTCCTGAACATACAAAGCAAGAACAGATATATTCATGGCTTACTAGATATGCAGAAGTTGGTATGTGTTATTGAAATGTTTTACGTATGGCTATATTTTTAAATTTTACTACAATAAGAGTATATTAGTTTATTATTTGTTATTTATTTATTTAGAAAAGACATCCTGCAGGCTGGAGAGATAGCTCAGTTGTTAAGAGCGTTGGCTGCTCTTTCAGAGGACGTGGGTTCAATTCCCAGCACCCACATTGCAGCTCACAACTCTCTATAATTCTAGTTCCAGTAGATCAGATATCCTCACACAGACACACATGTAGGCAAAACATCAATACACATAAAATGAAAATAAAATAAAATACTAAAAAGAAAAAAGAAGCTACGTCTTGCATAGCCCAGTCTGGAGAATTTTACAAATCCTTCTGAACCTTGATATCAGCTCCTTGATTAAGAAGTCAAGAACTCTGACCTGATCCCACCTGCAGGGAACAGGTAGCACGTGCTACCGCCTTATACACTCGGCTTGTGTGTATACTAGTCTGGGGTATTTGTTTTTGAAACAGGGATCTCTCTATATGTAGCTTTAGCTGGCCTGGAACTCACTGTGTAGGTCCAGGTAGCTTCAAACTAGCCTTCCTCTGCCTTCTGAGTGCTGGTATTGAAGGAGTGCACTACCGTGCCCTCTAAATAGATATTGAATTTTATGATTTTAAAAACAACACTTCAAGAGAGCTCAAGTATCTTTAGTCTTCAGGCTACCAATTTTCATTGCCATGGTAACACCTATAGAAAGTGCACTAAAGCCTTTCCTTGCTGAAGGTCAGTACCATTAGTTTGAAAGTGATGTAGCAAGCCAGACCTAGAGGTTCATGCCTTTAATCCTGGCACTTGGGAGACTGAGGCAAGTGGATGTTTGTAGGTTCAAGGCCAGCCTTGTCTACTTAGTGAGTTCCAGACCAACCAGAACTATACAGTCAGATCCTGGAGGGGGTGGAGAGGCAGTAGCGCTCACTGATCAGCCTTTATTAGGAAGGAAGCCCGGGTTACCACTGTATTCTAGTTCCTCCTTTCCCCTGTGTGGTCCAAGTCTGCATGCCCACTGGGCAGGAGTCTCCATCATGGGTCAAAGCCAGCTACACTAAGAGAGGATAATATCTGTTACTAATGACTGCTTGATCCTCCCTAGGAATCCTTCCCATCCACCTACAGGCATTAGCAGAAAGCCTTATCTAGTGAGAGGTGGTGACCTGGTTGTAGCAGAGGTAATTTGAAGCCTCAAAGATAGCTGGGCTCTTTTTCCAGCTCTGGACAGAGGGTACAGTTTCTGTGGAAAGTACTAGTTGGGCAGCCTCCAGAACAGAGAGAGGTTCTGCTCGCTGGCCTGAGGAGACAGTAAGGAACAAACACATGCATGTTAGAACAGTTGAGGAAAGCCTGAAACAATAAACCAACAGGCGAAACCTGCTTGGAAATCTTTTGTAACTTGGATGCTCCCTGCAGGACAGGTTTTCTTCACTGTCTGGATCCGGGGCATCCCCTGGGCTTTACCCATTAGAGTGTTGGGTGCCCACGGAGAGTCTGAGATGAGGAAGGACCAATGCCAACCTGAGATGCCGTAGTGCAGAGTGTTGGCGTCTGCTATCCCAGGCAAGGGGCTCTCCCCATTTCTAGGGGGATGTCTACGGCTGATTAAACCAGACACATACAGTCCAGATCATCACGTTTACGGCATCTTTGCCCCAAAGCAGCCCAAAGTGAGCTTTTATGTTCTTCATGATGGAAGGGAAGATAGTTGACTTCTCACTCTCTCATACTTCAAGATCTCTCATATATCTGTATTTGCGTATAATATTAATATTACAAATATTCTATTATCATTAATTACAGTTTTGTGTTAGTTGCGATAGGCTAGATAGGTGGCATCAACACATATATCCTAAAATATTATTGATTTAATATGATAGACTTTGGTTCATGCACCACAGTTCTGGCTGATTCTCTAAGTTTTAGCTGACATGAGGATTCAGGATCTTCTCACCCTAAAATGCCTTTGTCTCCAACACTGGGCCTCAGCCATTGCTGCGGAGAGAGTTAGCATAAGACCACATAGCAGGACTTGGGGCCAGTTTTACTACTTCTGCCGTATCGCCTTAGCCAAAACCCAGTCGCATGGTCCCATCTTAGCTATAAAGTTCACTGTGAAATGCCCTCTTATGTGTGTGTGAGGAAGGAGAAGAGAGCAGGGAAATGCCATGAAAAACAAATGTCCCCATCACCTGTGTATCAGATTCAGTTCCATCAGGTTTTTGTGAGGTGAGCATCGGTGCCATTTTATGAAGCTCACTAGGAGGGGGGGAGGCGTTGGTGGAAGTTCTTCCACTTGGAAGCTGGCAAGTTAGGAGTCTCCATCCTGATGATCTTTTATATGTCCCATCCCAACCCACCCACCTGAACCCCAAAACTCCAGCCTAGGTGGCTTGGTCTTAACACACACACACACACATGCATGAATTTGTATGTATGGAATACATGAATATATAAGCATGTTCATGTATGTGTGTATGGTTTCACATGTTTGTGCATATGTGTGCATCTGGCATATTGGCCGGTGTTTTCCTCAGTCACTCTCTACTTTATATATTGAAGAAGACTCTATCATTTGAAACCAGAGCTCATCACCTCAATTCTGGCCAGCTAGCTTGCCCAGGGAGACCACCACACCTACCTAGCGTGTGCACGGGTTTCTGAGCATCCGAATTTTGGTCCTCATGCTTACAGCTAGCGCTTCACCCACGGAATCATTCCCCTAGCCTCAATCCTATAATCGCAGTGACTGGGTTTCCAGTTAACCAGGGGCCTGGACTTCTCAGAAGAAGACCTACACCTGTGAAAGTCTATCCACAGGTGATAAGGTTGCACTAAAACCTTTTTTATTACATTTGTTTGTTTTGTGTGGGCAGCACTTGCAGTGGAGCATGTGAGGATCAAGAGACAACTTGAAGGAACCGGCTCACTCCTTCCGCCCAGTGAGAATTCCTTGGCCTTTACTGCTAAACCCTCTCACCAGCTTCACACCCTCTCCCCATTTTTGTCTTCTAAATCAAAGAAAACATTTTGTTTCTTGGGCTTTTTAAGTGCTTGTCACTGCCTCTGCCTCGGCTGTGAGACAGGCCAAAGAGCACGCCTGTCGGAGGAGGGAAACACTAACATGGCGTCCGCAAAGGCGCACTGCTTGTAAGGGCTGGAGAAACTTAGACCACGTAGCTAGGAGTATGATGCCCCAAGAAAGCAGAACATTGCATTACAAAACAGACAATACAAAACAACCCTCAATGTACCAGCGTACCATAACCTATTAATGAAATGGGTTTTAAGATCCTTTTCGTGCATGCCAGACTTTCAAAAGATGTTTGTTTTAAAGAGTACAGTTGGCTTTAAGTCAAAAACGGAAGTTTCGGTAATGCATGGTGACAATTGTGGTGTAATTATCGGCCACAAACGACCAGGTGCCCAACTAAGCCTTTTCTACTCCCGTAAGAGAGTGTAGCCAACCCAAAAATATGCCCTGCCTAGCTATAGTCAGAAGTTCAAAAGCCCAGCCTTTGTCATCAGGAAGGAATCAACTTAAAAAGCAGAGCCATTACTGGGGACGACCAGGCACACTGTGGTAAACACCTTTTGTTAGGCACATAGAGAACCGAACTTTCTCACGTTCCTTAAAGTCCTGCTTCTGAGAAACCTCAGACCAAGCCAGGTCTAAGGTTCTTTTCTTTTCTGCCTGACATCAGCTCTGTGGGAGTTGCGCAATGAGGAAATACTGGCGCTGGAGTCCCATGGTTCTCCTAGCCACCATTTGCAAACACAGGCTTGTTCCCTGTTCTTTCTGGAATAGATTGAGTAGTATCAAAGTAATGACCTTGAAGAGTGTCCTGGGGGAAGAAAAATATACTAAGACCTAAAATTCACTTTTTCAGTCCATATAAGGAAGTTATTTCCTAACCCCTGAGCCATAAAAAGCCCAAGTAAATGTATTTAAGTTCCTAAATTTTACTTAATTATGATACTACAGTAGGGTTTTGTTTCTTCCTGTTGGTGGGGAGAACGTCAACGTGACTCCTTTGTAGTTTGGTAATGATGAGGCTTTTGTGTTTTCTGTGTGCTTCTCAAAGTGTGTGTATTCTATATGGGTGTATAATTAAATTGAATGAGACAGGTTGTCACATGGTTGCTATAAGCTGATGTAAGCTGAAGATTGGATCCGATATTAGAGCAAACCTCATTCTTGCCCTTGACCCTTGTCCTGGGAAGGGTTTGGGTATCCCCCAGTCGGCTAGTGGACTCAAAGGGTCCCTGCACTTTTTCACCGGTGACAGTGGTGGCAGCCACCTCGCTGAGCTCACGGACTGTGAGGAGCCGCATGTGTGTGTTCTCTCCGCGACCTCAGTCCTTCCCAGACTGCTGCATCTCCGCATTTCACAGAGAAAGTCAGGGAAAAGAGAGCAGGTTGTTAAACCAAATTGGGTAGACTTCCCTACTTCTGTAAACCAAAAAGGTCGAGCGTCAGCAAATTCATGTGCTTCTGACCACCTACTTCCCCAGTATCACAATGAATGGGGCCCTGATCCCCGAGGAATTTTTTGTGGTTGTGGAGGTAAGAGGTTGAGAGGGTATCTTCCTCAATCTCTCTCCATATTACTCTTTAAGACCGTCTCTTCCTGAACCTGAAACTTCCTGACTCAGCGAGGCTGGCCGTTCACCATGCCCCAGGAATCCTCCCGTCTCAGCCTTTCTAGTGCAGGAAACACAGAGGGGTGCCGGGGCTCGAACTTGGGTCCTCGTGCTTGTGCACTAAGCACTTTACCAAGAGCCATGTGCCCAGTCCCAACTCCAGAGTCTGAACTCTCAACTTTCCCAAAAACAGAGAGATCTGTATGTATGCTCCAAATGATAGGCTGGGCTTGGAGCAAACACATAAAAAACAAAAGACACAATGCTCAGTAGATTGCTTCCTTTGGCTTCTGTGGAGCCCTCTGATTCCAACTGCTCTCTTTGTTCAGATCCTTGTGTAAAAGTTGACTCGAGTCAGACCGGATGGCCCTGTCTATGGCTATCTCAGTTACATTTCGTTGCTGTGAAAAGACACCATCACCAATATGATTTTTTTTTCTTAAAAAAAAAAAAAAGGCATCTAACTGGAAGCTTGTATGTAGTTTCTGGGGGTTAGCCCGTCATCACCATGGATGGGAGCAGGAAGGCAGAGTGCTGGAGCAATAGCTGAGATCTCTCATTGGATCTGAAAGTTGAAGGCCTAAGAGGAAAAAAAAAACTGGAGATAAACCTCTTCCCACAAGGCTATCTAATTCTAAGCAGTCCGCCGACTGAGAACCACGCATTCAAATATGTGAGTCAATGGGGGCCAACGGCCTCAGCTTGCCCTAAACTAGTCCATCAAACCAACTGTTCACCAGGCTCCCTCTCTCAAGGGCCGCAGAGCCACAGCCTCGTCCCCAGGGGAGTTTCCGATGGCGTCTTCCAGAGCCACTGTTGACTTTCAGCTTGTAAACCTCACAGAAGTCTCGTGCTTACACACTGCCTGTGGACTTTGTGAACTCAGGACTTGGATCTAGTCAATGTTCCCTGGAAGCTGAGCTGTAGGTAGGGAAGACCAGAGGCATGGAGATAAATCAAGAGTCCCTCAGGCCTGACAGTAGCACTGGAAACTGCGCTAGCCAGGCCCAACGTTTAGTGAGTTAGGGAACTGACGTTCAGATACTGGAGCCTAAGAGTGTTGGTTTTAGGGTGACCCTTTCTGTTTGCAGGGAGGGACACAGAGTATAGGATTTCTAGTGTTCGAATCAGGGAAAGTCCTGGACAAACCATGGCAAGATGCCCACCATCAGGGATGTGGTCTTAGGCTCTTCTGGCTCTCTGAACAGCTGAGATCCAAATAGACTTGTTAGGAACCCCAGCTATACGGTGTCGCTCAAACGCGGTTTTATCAGAATGGCTCCACAGAGCAGCCACCTCCCCAGGCGTGGGTGTGGATGTCACAGGGGCGCTACTGCCTGGTGTCTGACTCATGACTGAGTCTCATCCACTCCAACATGTGAGAAAGCTGCTTATAAGGAGTCTGTCTCTCAAAATGAGGCTGTGGTCTCATGTATTCCTAATATGTTTGCAGGGGGAGGTGATTGCAGCTCTGAGCGGCTTCCTATAGGCTGGGAATAGAGAAGTGCGGAGCAGAGAGACGGATCAGCAGGACACCCCATGCTCCCCTGACTTCCTTTTTCAGCAGTTCCCTCATTCGGAGGTTTTGACTCCTGCAACAGTCAGTCATCCTTGGCCAACTTTGGACTTTTCCCTTGAATGTCAAACCCCTCATTTTAAAATCTTTCCTGGTTTTACTTCTCCTCCTGAGCTATTTTACTCCTAGCCTTTGGTTGTTTGGTGGTGGTTTGCTGTTTCCATGGCCTCCTCTGCTTTGTATGCTTCGGGTTTCCACCTAATCCTCTAACTCCTGTGGACAGAACAAAGCAAGGGAGAGGGGACACAAGGCAAAATAACACCAAGGCTTCAGGCAAAACGTTAAGACTGGTTGAGTTATCTGTATATATGACCATTCCCTTTCTTTTTTTTTTTTTTTTTTTTTTTTTGGTTTTTCGGGACAGGGTCTCTCTGTAGCTTTGGTGCCTGTCCTGGAACTAGCTCTTGTAGACCAGGCTGGCCTCGAACTCCCAGAGATCCGCCTGCCTCTGCCTCCCGAGTGCTGCAATTAAAGGCGTGCGCCACTACCGCCCGGCGACCATTCCCTTTCTTATAAGAAATCCTTCCAGACACTCTGAACATCCTAAACTCCATCCTTAAACACATGCTAACTTTTTTTTTCTGTTTGTGACAGGCTGGCCTAAATCTTGAGAATGAGTTTCAACTTCCTGCCTACCTCCACTCCCTGAGTTCTAAGATTATAAATGTTTGCCGTGATGCCTAGTTTATGCTACGCTGGGGAATCAAACCCTAGGCTTCATTATTGGTAGCAGACACTACCAACTGAACCACATCCCCAGCCCTTAAAATCTAATTATTCAATCACTTGTCGTAATTGTCAACCACCACCAAAATGACCTTAATGTCCATGTGACAGATTTACTAACCTGGCAAACTTTTGGATAATGGCTTCAAAAATGAGCCTCAACTGTGACCCACAGATTTAATACCCCTATGAGGCTGTCTTAACATTTGAATGAACCTAGCCCTAGGGGAGGGATTTGGAGTTGGAAGAGAGGAAGGTGGGTGGTAGAAAGTATAGTTGGTTATTTTGGGGAAGAGGTGAATGACAGGGGTTGCCAAATTTAGCAAAGAAAAATACAGAGCAGCCAGCTGAATTTGGCTTTCATCTAAACAGCGAACATCATCTGATACAGGTACATCCACGCAGGGTACTTATTCCCAAAGTCAAATTTAACTGTGCATCCTGTGTTTTATCTGCAACCCTATCGTCTGTGGTGTAGAGAGCCAGGATGGCTGTGGAGTTTGGGACAACTTCCAAGAGTCTGGCAGGAGAAGAACAAACCCATCAGGGAGTGGATCACGTGGTACAGTCGGCTGAAGTAGCTGCCCCCAAAGCCAGGCAAGCTGACGCAAGGGGGGCGTCTGAGGCCAGTCTGAACTGAACGCTGCTGGAGCCCGGCCTAGCTACAGGAAGGCAGGCATGCTCGCTCTGCTGGATCCTTCCCAGAAGGTGAAGTGTCTGGTTCCAACGACTGAGCCCTCCGATAGCCACCAGCCTAGAACGTTATTTTTAGGCCCAAGGAAGGAGAGGCAAGGTTTTAAAAACAAGGTCACAGATAAAGGGGGGTTGCGTTCAGGCAGCTCACTCCTGAAAGCGAGTTCAAGACCAGGAACCACAATTCTGGGCCTACTCCAGTCAAATCTGGAAAAGGTTAGTACTGACAGTTTTCCGTTAAAAAAATGTCGGGGACCCCACTGTTTTCCTTCCGTGTTTGTCACCACGAAGGTAACCAAGGTAACCGTATTAACGTCAAGAAAATCGCTTCTGTCACCTATATCCTTTTGTTTTCAACTGATAGAGAGGCTCATTTGTTCTCTGCTGTGCCTCCGTCGGACACACCCCACCTATCACTTCCAGATCTCTCTTTGGCCCTCCATAGCCAGCTCTGAGTCTTTCCGAGGTACCTTTCTCTCCGTATTCTTCGCATTCTTCGGCCCAGCTGATGGCCTTGTGCAAGTTTTGGAGGGTGGGAAATCAGAGCTCCAGAATACTATTGTGTGTGTCTGTTAAAACGCTCACGGTTGAGCCAGGTGTAGTGGTGCACAGTTTAACCCCAGAAGTTGGGAAGTAGAAGCTGGTGAGTCTCTGTGGTGAATCTGAGGCCAGCCTGCTCTGTATAGTGAGTTTCGGGACAGCCAAAGCTACAGAGTGAGACCCTGTCTTAAAAAAACAAAACTAGCCAAAAAAAAAAAAAAAAAAATTGCTCATGGTTCAGCGACCTGATAAAAAGTCCAATCAACTTCACTGCCTTGTGCTTTGTGGGGAAATACCAGAGGCAGCAGCACTCACGGCGAAGCGACAGGCATGCTCTCTGTCGCTGTTACTGACCAACTAAAGACACTGGCAGTCATGAGTAAGACTCTGAGGACGTGGCAGGGTTGGGGTGTAGCTCCGTGGTATTCAATGTGCAGAAGGCCCTCAGTTCAATTTATAACAATGTCCCCCCTCCCAAATTTCAAATATAAAAATGGAAAAAGAAGAAAAATGTTTTTTCATTCCTTACATGGGGTGTGACTATATGCTTTCGGACTTGAGACTCAACTGAAAATTGCATAAATAGTAAGACAATTCAATAAAGTATGCATACACAATTAGTCTCATAGTCACAAGAGATAATCTGTCCAAAAACAGAAGAATAGTAGCAAAAAAAAAAAAAAAACTAAAAAGGAAAGTGCCTAGAAATAGATCTAACAGGAAATGCACAATCTTAGCTGAAGAAAACTTTAAAAGAAAAACCAAAGGGCTCAAAAAGTTTCAAATGACTGGACAGATATGCATGGATATGAAGTATTAATGTTTAAAATATCACCCCTCTTTAAATGACTATTTTAACATGATCCCAATTAAAATACCAACTTATTATCCTTTTATATTTGACAAGATGATTTTTTTAATATATTTTTAGAATTAGGGGAAAAATAGCCAGAAATATTTTGGTTTAGGTTTTGGTTTTTTGAGACAGGGTTTCTCTGTGTAACCCTGGCTGTCCTGGAACTCACTCTGTAGGCCATGTTGGCCTCGAATTCACAGTGATTCACCTGCCTCTGCCTTCCAAGTGCTGGGATTAAAGGCTTGCGCCCCCACTACTGGCTACCAGAAGTATTCTGAGTGTTCAAAGTCTCTTATCTGCTCCCAGGGACCACAGCCTTTATGTATACCACAGACTGTGGACACTAGTTTTCTTGTTTGTTTAAGGATATAGGAACCTTATTTCCTGCCGTACCTATTTCTGCATTGTGAGAAAAATCATGTTTTTAAAGGTTCACGTGGGCTCAAAATCCAAAAGCTATTTTAAAAATAGATCTTCAATGTTGGGGCTAGAGAAGTCACTGAATATAAAGTGCCTGGCTGTAAGAGGCCCAAGACCCTAGGTGCAGTCCTCAGCACCATACAAGATAAATAAATAAATTCAACTTCATGAGACTTTAGAGTCATAAAGTTAAAATGCATACTAGAGAAAGTGTCTTCAGCTCATATCTTAGACAAAGCACTAATTTCTTTTGTATAAAAAACACTGCTATAAATATTGTAAGATTTAATTTCCTTTGTACACAAAACATTACCAGAAATAAATGAGATTAACATTTAGCAATTCAATAGAAAAATGAGCAATAAATATTGATATATCTATTGGTATATTCTAAAATCTGTCTTGTAGGACTACAAATTAACAAACACTATTCTTTGGGCGGCAATTTTGCAAGATGCTTTAAATGAATAAGCACATATACCCTTGTCTCAAACCTATAACTACTTCACCATCCTAATGCGCTTGACACAGTAACTAGCTTTATTTCACCATTGTACAGTGTGTGTGTGCGCGTGTGTGTGCTACAATGCCACATTGTATCCATAAATACATACTGCTAATATTCACCAATTAAATCTTTAATTTAAAAAGGACTGAAAAACAAAGCCATTCATGAAATTAATTACTTACAATAGCAACGCTGTGAGCAACACGACATATATTATTACGAAACCGGTCCACTGAATCATAATTCATCAGAGCTTTGAAATATTATCCAGCGATACAAATGAAACCCATGGAAAGAGACTGAAGAGGTACTACGTAACCGCCTGAAGTGAAGGTCCTCATAAATATAATTCAGAATTTGGTAACGCTGGACTGGGGCTGGAGCTCAGACAGAGGTGAATACCTGTCAAGGCGTGAGGTCCCAGGTTCAACGCCGAGCACTAAAAACAAAACCTCTGATTCTGCAAAAGGCGCTTGCTACTAAACATGACATCCCCGGTTTAATCCCCAGGACTCACGTGGGAGAAGGAGAAAACAGATTCCCCTGATCCCCAGGTCATCCTCTGGCCTCCATATTCATGCTGTAGCACCTGCAGATATGCACACTAAATAAATAAATGAACGTAATAATAAACTTTAAAAAAATTTGGTAACATTGGTAAGATATTTTAAGTAAGAAACACAAGGTGAGCAGCAGTGTGCACTGAGCTACCTTCTCTATGTAAAGGAAAGCTTTATTGGTGTTTTTATATACATTCCAAAGAACAGTCACTGTGAAGGAAAAAAAAGGGAGGCAAGCCAGATGATGAAAAATGTATCGAAGCCTTTTGAGTGGTGCTCACCTTTAATCCCAGCATTTGGGAGGCAGAGGCAATAGAATCTCTGTGAGTTCAAGGCTAAGCTGGTCTTCATAGTGAGTTCCAAGCCAGTCAGGGCAACATAAACTCTAATCTCTAACTCCAGACTTAGTTCCTTCATATCAGAACATTGTGTAGCCAGTAGGGAAATGAGGTTCTGTAAATATCCATTAACAAAAGGCTATACAAGCTTAGCTACCCAGAGTCTCCATTTCCACTAAATGCCCAGGGCTCTTGCCAACCAGCAGCTGATATTTTACAGCGTTTGCTCTAATCAAACGCAGCAAAACCTTGTTTCCACACAGCCTCCCCGACATCCGTACAGAGCAGCAGGCCATTAGGAGAATCCTTAGACGCCGCCGGCACTTGCTCTTGTGATTGTTCGTTCGGGTAACCAGCGTCCAGGGCATCCCTAAAATGTGAACCCGGCTGAGAGGGTTGACAGCTTGGGAGCTCTTGAGGAGTCGAATCTTAGCCAACTCCCTCTTTTCGAGCTTGAAGAATCTCTGAGTATCTCAAGCTCAGCTGAGTATTTCATTTTGAAAATTCTGAAATGTATCTACATGTATAGGTCTGTGTTTGTCTGTGTGTATGTGCAGATATGCCTGTGCGTGCCTGCAGAGGTCACAAGAGGATGACAGGTCCTCAAGGACTTGGAGTTGTTACAAGTACTTGTGAGCTGACCCACGTGGGTGCTGGGAATTGAACTCAGGTCCTCTGTAAGAAGAGTGTTGCTCTCAATTATCGAGTGATCTCTCTAACCCCTAAAGGGCATTTCTTTTCATTATGTCAAATAACACACATTTATTAAAACACACACACACACACACAACTAAATATTTTGCACTTAGGGATTGGCAGTGGCCTAGTGTTAGATGAATAGTTTTCACAGAGTGAGATTTTATGCCCCCCTTCCTTTGTATTGTAGTGGTGTGTCTCTGTGGATATGTGTATGCACATATGTGTAGGCATTTGTGTGTCATGACTTGCAAATGGAGGTCAGAGGACAACTTTTGGCCACCAGTTCTCTCCTGCTACATAGGTCCCAGAGCTGAAACTACGGTGGTCAGTTTGACAGCAAGCACGTTCACCTGGTAAGCCATCTCACCGACCCAAATTTGGGTTTCAAACAGTCATGTCAGGACAGAGAACTGCTTCTTCCTCTTCACAAGTAACTTCAAATGCATTCTTAGCCTCCTGACAACTCCCATTTTACAGTTCAGTGAGATCGGGCAACGTTCCCAGGATCACACAGCTGTTAAGGAACTAAATCCAGATCTGCCAGACCCTAGAACTTACATTCTCTGCAGCACAGCCTCCAGCAGGACTTCTGAAAACATAGGTAGAGAGGGCTGGAGAGATGGCTCTGTCGTTAAGACCACTGGCTGCTCTTCCAGAGGATCCAATGGCAGCTCACGACCATCTGTAACTCTCCAGTCCTTCCTCTGGCCTCCTCAGGCACCAGGCATGCATATGGCACACAGACATACATGCAGGCAAAACATACGCATAAAATAAATAATATATATATGCATATATAGAGATGCAAACAAAATACATTTTGTAAAGAACTGCTTGGGTACAATTTCCATTTGAATGTTAAAGCTTCAGTTGCCTCACAGAGATAATCACACCGTATGTGTAAATACAGTGTGTTTCTGAGGTCCATGTTACTTATCAGATGACCATGGGTCCCATTAGCACCAGTCATTACCTACCTTACATTAAAAGCAGTTGTGATTTCCTCCCCCTCCCCCATTATATTTATTTGCCTTTTATCCTCAAAATTTCTTGGAACTTCATCTTTTAGCTGCTCTGCTCCATACCTCTTGAGTAGCCTTTTCAATTATGTTATGTCTTTAAAGACACTATAGAATTTCAACATTATTCTAGGTTTTTTTAAAGTACCTGATTATCCTTTTGTGTTTGTATGTGTTCATGCCCCCCACCTTCACCCCCGTGTGTGTGTGTGTGTGTGTGTGTTCAACTACGTCTCCTCCACCTTGTCCTTGGAGACATGGTCTCTCTCACTGGCCATGAAACTCACTGGGTCAACCAAACTAGCCACCTAGCAAACTCTGGCGGGCCTCCTGCCTCGGCCTCCTCAGCACTAGGATTACAGGGGCATTTGTGGCCCCAGCTTTCATGTGGTAGACCAAACTAAGGCTAGAACCCACGTTCTCAGGCTTGCACAGCAAGCACTTTACCCACAGAGCCACATTGCTGGGTCCCCACTTAAATGTGTTCTTTGACCTTTTCTACTTGAACCTTCCAGAAAAGTCTATTCTTTTCTTTTCTTTTTCCTCTATGTTTGTCTGTTTATTTTGAGACAAGGTCTTAACATTTAGGCCAAGCAGGCCTGGGGTTTGACGTCCACTCTTGCTTTAACCTACTGAGTGCTGGACTTACAGGCATGCTCCACCATGCCTAGCCAAGGCAGGAGCTCATTGGTGAATTACCAATTCACAGTGCACTCAGAGCAGATGCAAATATGATACAGTTCAGATATGAAACTAATCCTTGGTAAAAGAGATAGTTGGAGCAATGTGGTGTTGACTGGAAGTTGGCCTTGAAGACTTTGGACCGTGCGTGCACTCAGACTGTGAAGTTTGAATCATGTTCCTTTAAGTGATAATCTTCAAATTCACCCATGAACTACTAACAATCAGATACAGGGCTTTCGAGGCCCTTGTAATTTCCCTTTTATGTATTTACAGATTCAGGTCAGTGACAGAAGGTGATAAGCAGCCATCAAGACGGTAGTGGAGGAAACAAGATCCTTCAGGTCTCCCAATGGGGTTTCTTTTGCTTCCCTAGTGGACTTCCCCTTACTATACCCACCACAAAAATAAATAAATAAATGCATACAGAGAAAAAGAAAAGGAAATAAAAGTAAATTTATGGGCATCTTAATTTGAATTTCAAATATGAAAAACACAACTATTATAGCTTTATTACCCAATAGTGTAGAATTATGTTTCACCCTTCAAATTATGCCATATACTAAAGGGTGAGGGGCAAAGTTATAGTATAGATCATGAGCTTCATGGTGTTTAATTCTTCACAAAGCGCTGGGGACGTATTTCATGGCCTAGCCTGATCCAGTGAAAAGAGCAAAGGTGTTTGGACCGAGCTAACCTAGGATCGCACAGGTTCTCTGCCGTGGATCTTTAGCCGAATGACTGAATCATGTAACTATGTGACCTTGACCACGTTTCCTGATCAAACCGAACCAGGCTTTATCACCTGGAAACAGTCCTTGTGAAGATTAGCAGCAGAGAGAACACTACAGGCACAGGAAACAGCTTTGCCCACAGTGTCCAAGGAAGTCCAGTCTCCCGCGGACCCTTCCCACTGCAAACACACTTGGCTGAGTCATATTGAGTTTGAGAAGATCAGCTCTTTGTGTCTGACCTGCCAACCTCACTGGGCAACCAAAAAGACATATTTACTGCTGCTCATAATTCAGGCGCCCCAATAGCCTGGATTGGGGTGAATTTCAGGAAGAAATGCCTCCATAATTTTCCTTTTTAGAAGAGTAAAAAAGTAAAACAAAACAAAGCCAGCAGAGGAGGACATCTGCCTTGCGGGATGGTAACAAAGGCAGCTGTTCCTGGTAAGTCCAACAGTGTCTTACTTTGTAACCAGGCTAGCCTCCAGCTTGTCAGCGTCCAGGCTCAGCCCAAGACCTGGCAGCGCAGATGGACAGCACCAAGGCAGGAGCACTGAACAGCTACCTATCTAGTCAATATTAAAGCCTTTCCAGAAAGATAAAACCGGGCCTGCTAGATGGCCCAGCATGGAGACGTGCTGGCCACCAAACCTGACAACCTAAGTTTGATCCCCAGAAGGAGAACTGACTTCTAAAAGTTGTCCTGGTCTCATGGGCTGTTGTGGCGTGAACACACGCGTGCCCAATAAGGAAAATGCAGAAAGGATAGTACTGGTGGCATTGTCGGGTACTGGCCCAGTCTGACAAAACGTGCTCATCATACGAACAAAGAGCTCAAGAGAGATTACTTAAGAAAGAAAAAGAAAGAGGTAATAGGAGCAGTTTGTGAAAAATTATCATTCAGAAGTCTGGAGAGATGGTTCCAAGGTTAACAGTACTGCCTGCTCTTCCAGAAGACCCAGGTTTAATTCCCAGCACCCATGGGGTGGTTCACTACTATTTGTAGCTCCAGTTCCAGGGATTCTGACACCCTCTTCTTGGTCTCCCCCAACACTGCCTGACCATAGTGTATAGACATCCATGCAGGTAAAACATCCATATGCATGAGATAAAAGCAGCTCAGTGAGCTTGGGCAAACGGATCAGTAAGTAAGATATCTCTAGGATATCTCTGAGCATGAGGATGTGAGTTCAAATCCCCAGAGCCCATTTAAAAAAAAAAAAAAAAAGACCTGGGGCTGCAGTGTATATCTGTAACCCTAGTGCTAGAAGGTGGGGTGGAGGCAGGAATCCCTGGACTCACTGGCTAGTCAGGCTAGCCCAACCAGTGAACTCTCGGTTTAGAGGTTCTGCCTCAACCAATCAGGTAGAATGACAGAGGAAAACATCCAACATCAGCCTCAGGGCTCCATAGGCATGTTCACACAAGTGCAGAAATACCTGAACACATACGTACATACACATAAACATGTACACATGCATGCATGCACTACATACACACACAGAATGAATGAGCCCATGATAACAGAGGACTTTCTTTGTTTTGGTACAGAAGATTAAATCCAGAGTCTTGTACATGCTAGGCACATGATCTTTCCCTGAGCCACACCTCAGCTACACAGAAAATGCTGCCAAGCTGGGTGGTGGTGGCCCAATAATCGGCAGGCAGAGGCAGGCAGATCTCTGTAAGTTCAAGCACAGCCTGATCTACAGAGCGAGTTCCAGGACAGGCTCCAAAGTTAAACAGACACCCTGTCTCAAAAACAAAAAAGAAAAAAAAAGAAAAAGAAAAAGAAAATGCTGCCAGTTTGAAAAGAAAACCCTTCTTTTTGGTAGCTTCTATTTTCAAAATCTAGATTTACATGAAGATGCATGTTTTATATTCCCTGGACTTTTTTATACCATCTTATCAATAGTTCATGATACTTTCTTACTAAAACTTCTCCTTAGGTTTCTAACAACAGGTTTATTTTATTATTTACCTTTATTTTCTGTGTTTGAGTATTTGCCTCCATGTATGCATGTGTGCTTTGTTTGTCCCTGGCACCCTCAGAGACCAGAAGAGGGAGTCATATCCCTTGGAACTGGAGTCGCAGACAGCTGTGAGCTGCCATGTGTGCTGGGAACTGGACCTGAGCCTCTGGAAGAGCCGCAAGCGCGCTTCACTACCCTCCCATCTCTCCAGCTCCAACCGTGGTTGGCAGCTTTGCGTTTGAGGCAAGATCTATGTAGTCCTGGTTGGCCTGTAACTAACTGTGTAGACCAGGCTGGTCTTGACCACATAGAGAGCCACCTGCCTCTGCCTCTTGAGTGCTGGAATTCTTAAAAGCACATCCCACCATGTTCGGGCCACCAGCTGCAGTTTTTAGTAATGAAACACCGTAGGAATGCAGTCCCTCCTCTCAGTCAATATTCAGAAAACATTGTGTTATACATTAACACTTCTGTACTATGGAAAGAGAGCCACATCTTAAAAAACTAAAACCATAGTTAGGAGTGTGTATAGATATATGTATGGTGTTTGAGTATATAGTCTTTAAAAATGTCTATACCAGGTAGTCTTTTTAAGGGCAGAGAGGAATTTGAACTCTGACACATTCCCGGTAGGAATGTAAGTTGAAACAGCATGGAAAAAGGTCTGACACATTCTTCCAGAGCCAAAAATACTCACATGATCAAGGTATTTACCCCAATCCAATGGCGTGTTCATTCATGTCAAGATTTGTACATGAATGTTTTATATAGAGTAGTCGGAAGCTTGAGTTATAATTTAGATGTATGGAAATAACCCAATGTCTGTCAACAGGTGAACAGATGCTGACACACTCACCCAGTGGAATACATGAGGGTTTCTACTGATGTGCGTAGTCGCATGGCTGCCTCTCATGATGCGGAGAAAGAACCCTGATTAAAGAGAGGCCATATTAGACGATGCTATTCATGGTACTCTAGAACAGCAACAAACACTTAGTTACCTAAAGCAGGAAAGCAGGCAAGAAGAAGCAGGATTAAAACTGAGCCCAAAAGCCAGGTGATGGTGCCGCACGCCTTTAATCCCAGCACTGCACTCAGGGAGGTAGAGGCAGGCGGATCTCTGTGGGTTTGAGGCCAGCCTGGTCTACAAGAGCAAGTTCCAGGACAGGCTCCAAAGCAAAAAAAAAGGAACACACCTCTGGGATGACAAATGATTTATTATCTTTGATTGTGGTAATGGTGGCTTTATTAGTGTATAGGTGTGTACTTACCAAATTATGTATTTTAAGTATGAGTCATTTATTGTATTTCAGATATACCTCAGTAAAACCTTTTTAAAAAAAAAAAAAAAAAAAGAAAAGAAAAAAAAGAAAAGTACCTTGCATAGGTAAGGCCCTGAGCTCAATTCCTAGAACTTCCCAAAAAGGAAAGAAGGAAGGAAATTATGAATTATGCCAACTTTGCATAAAATAAAGTTTATTTAAGAAAAAAGCCCCAGCCCTCTGTCATGAGAATGAATGTTTATAATTTCATTACTATAGGCAATTGTGATGCTTTATTTCTGGACTGTTGGGCCTTAAAAGTAAGATCTATATTTAACTCAAGTCCCTCAAACCCCACCCTGTCCCCACCAACATGCTACTACTCACTAAATATTCAACTTGTGTTTTTTATGAATGATAAATTAATTGGATACCTTTCTGATAAACTATTAGGATAGTGCTAGACAGCTTTCCACACTAACCTTGCAACAGTTTGAAATATCCTTAGTTCACAGTCATTATCACAGTTAAGAACGTGAGTGAGGCAGGTTGTCCCAGGCCTGTAATCCCAGCCCTTGGGAGGCAGAGACAGGAGGATAGTTACAAATAGAGGCCAGCCTGGGCTACGAAGCCAGACTCTGTCTCAGAGACAAACACAGACAAGAAGTGGAAGGCAGTGTGTAGTTGGTTGTTTTACTCTTTTGGCCTTTTGGGGGGAGCCTGCCACTCTGCTCCCAAATAAATCACACACAGAGACTTATTATTACTTAAAAATTCCTGGTCTTGGCCGGGTGATGGTGGCGCACGCCTTTAATCCCAGCACTCGGGAGGCAGAGGCAGGCGGATCTCTGTGAGTTCGAGACCAGCCTGGTCTACAGAGCTAGTTCCAGGACAGGCTCCAAAGCCACAGAGAAACCCTGTCTCAAAAAACCAAAAAGAAAAAAAAAAAAAAAAAACTCCTGGTCTTAGCTTGGTTAGTCTAGACAACTCTTCTTAAATTACCCCATCTATCGTATGCCTCTGGGCTTTTATCTTTCTCCATGTCTGTACACTTTACTTGTTTCTCTGTGGCTTGCTGTGTGGTAGCTAAATGGCTGACCCCTGGAGTCTTCTTCTCCTCCTCTGATCACGGTCCTCTCAGATTTCTCCTCCTGTTTACCCTCCCTGACTTCCAGTCCCGCCTATCCTTGCTCCTGCCTTGCTATTGGCCATTCCGCTCTTTAGACCATCAGGTGTTTTAGACAGGCAAAGAATCACAGCTTCACAGAGTCAAACAAAAGCAATATAAACAAAAGCAGCACATCTTTCCATTGTTAAACAAATACTCCAGAGCAGAAACAAAAGTAACACACCTTAAAATAATATTCTACAACAGTGGCGCTCAGCTTCTTACTGCCTGAGTGCAGAAAAAAAGTCTGTAGGCCTAAATTTCCATAGTTCTTAAAAAGAGAGAGAGAGATGTATCTTATTTGTGTGTGTGTGTGTGTATGTGTGAGTGTGCGTGTGTGCATGCACGCACGTGTATGTTTACATGTGTGCTTGTGTACAGGTCACTTCCAGGAGTCAATGCTTTTCTTCCAACATTTGGGTCCTGGGAACTGAACTCAGGTTATCAGGGTTGGCAGCTGTTGATAGAGGTTTCTGTCCCACCTGGTCCTACAGTCATTCAGTCCCAAAGAATCACACTCTTATAACTTATATTAGCCCATAATTCTTGTCTGTGTCAGCCACGCGGTTGGGTATCGTTTTTTGGCGAGACAGAGGCAGTCACATTTTGCTTCTTCTGTGTCTGGATGACAACTGCAAACTGAATCTTGCCTCTTCCCAGGATTCTCCTGTTCTCCTTGCCCTGCCTATATTTCCTGCCTGGTCGCCCTGCCTATACTTCCTGCCTGGCTACTGGCCAATCAGCGTTTATTCATTGTCCTACAGCAGGCAGCAGGCACCTTCACCCACTGAGTCTCTCACTCACCCCTCCTCGGTTGTTAAGAGGGTTAACAATATTCCCATGCCATTTTTTCTCTTTTTGAGAAACTCAAAATGACCCAATTCATACAAAGCACTTGGCCCCAGTGATTAAGAATTATTCTTTTTTATTTTAGGTTGTTGTTACTATTCATAAGTACAGTATGTTTATTGGTTATTTCCTTGGTTTCTTTCTTTGTTTCTCCCTTCTTTCCTTCCTTCTTTTTTTTTTCTTTGTTTCCTGTTTGTTTTTCAAGACAGAATTTCTCTGTGTATCCCTGGCTGTCCTGGAACTCGCTCTGTAGACCAGGCTGGCCTTGAACTCAGGGAGATCTCAGAGGCCTGCCTCTGCCTTCCAAGTGTTGGGACTAAAGGCATGGGCCACCACTGCCTGGCATGTTCAATATGTTATAAAAGGAATCCTTTATTTATTTATTTATTTTTAAATTTATTTATTTATTATGTATACGACATTCTGCTTCCATGTGTGCCCACACACCAGAAGAGGGCATCAGATCTCATTATAGATGGCTGTGAGCCACCATGTGGTTGTTGGGAATTGAACTCAGGACCTCTGGAAGATCAGTCAATGCTCTTAACCTCTGAGCCATCTCTCCAGCCCCCAAAATGAATCCTTTAAAAAGCTTAAATTTTCTAAAAACCTGTCAGCATACATAGCAAACACGCAATGGATGTTAGAAGAGAAAAACTCCTATCCTCTTATTCAGTTGCAAGTGACTTAATCCATGTCCAGCACAAACATTTTAGTTTATAGGAACTCCGCAGACAAACATACCCATCTTTCATTAGGAGAGAGAAATCATGGCGGACAGTGGCCTGAGCCTTCCCCGGAGGAAGGAACCATGCCAAGCTGATATTGAAGTTCTCCTGAAGGTTAGGCTTTCTAGAAGCAAGCAACCGGAGGAACTAAATTTATTGGAACAATTGCACGGGGCGCCACAGCTTATGGTCTCATCGGCATAGTTTATACCGTGTCCTCAGACCTCCTCATGAAGGGAAAAATAAAAACCCTGCTGCTGACTTTCTCTCTGCCCTCCACTTGGCCGCTCTCGTGTGTGGAAATCCTCTTCCCATGCTTGTTTGCGGGTTTTCTCTAGTGAAAAACACCGTGTCGTTCTGTCCTTAGAGAACTAATTAAACAGAGCGTGGATCTTCAGGGAGCTCGGCTGTGAGCGAACTCGGTAAATACGGCGTGAGCCAAGGGACTCCAGAGCCCCCGCCTCGCTTGAACTTAGCCTGAGCTTTGGAACTACTCCTTTTCCAGGATCAAAGTTTTCTTGAGCTTTTTGAGTTACTTAAAAACAGTATGTCATTGTCTCATTTATATTAGGCCCAGGCACGTCTCTGAATTTCCCTGAATTTTTAGGAAAAATTTATAAAATATATACAGTAACTATTACCCTTAGTGAATTACATTATTAACCCCCCTCAAAATCCAAAATTTGACATGCACATAGTGTTTCCATCTGAGCATTTCAGCGTGGTTTAGTACGGTTGATTTAAGTACAGCCTTCATAGTACAGTTCAATTTGTGTGAGATAAATAGAAGACCAATCGTTGAGAAATTTCATTCTATCCCTGATTCTACCCGTAGCAGGCAGGTGACCACTGGTAACCGATTGACCCCTCAGTCTCCTCAAATATAAAAGTAAACACTTGACCAGGAGCAACTCCTAATAAATGTTAGTAGTCCTGTAATTCTTGTGCCATTGCAGACATTAATAATCAATCACTGGCCTTTTATACAGAATTGGGAGGTTAGGATAGACAGCTGAGTGGTTCAGCGATTGCCTGGTGTGTGTGAGGTTCCGATTTTAACACAGGCGTGGAGGGTTGGGGGACTTCACAAAAGGGACATTGGTTAGCTAGGTGCTTCTGAGTGCTCAATAAAGCATTGTGGGCAGCCATTGTGTGACAAATTTGAATTGACAATCTAAATGAAAGCGTGTGGGGGGGGCAGGTACTTTTAATCCCAGCACTTGGGAGGAAGAGACAGGTAGACCTCTGAACTGGGTAGACAGAGCAAGTTCAAGGATGTCCAGGGCTACATCCTGAAACTTTGTCTCAACAAACAAATAAAAACAAAGGGCAAAGTCAAAATCCAAGGGAGAAAACAAATGTCAGCAGACAAATCCCTTACTGACATAATTTCCCTTTGCGTGTTTGGGGAAGCCGGGTCGTCTCTGCAGGGCGTGGTCACGGGGACTCGTGGTTCTTTCCCTCACTGCATTCCGAATTCTGTTTGTCCAAAATGAAAGCCACTTAATCACTTTTCCCTTTGTTCTAAAATTATTTTCTGTAAAAAATCTAAACATAGAAAAATACAAAAATAAAGGCCAGCAAGATAGTTCCTCCAAAAAAGGGGTTGTTGCCATCCCTGATGACTCAGGTTCTAATCCTCGAAACCTCTATGGTGGAGGGAGAGAACCAGCTCCCATGAGTTCTCCTCTGACCTCCACATGTGCATCTTGGCATGTGCACGCATGCACACAAAATAAATGAGCGTGAGTTTTAGAAAGGGAAGAAGGAAAGCGTGGCAGTGGGGAGTATTTGGTTTTCTGCAGCACATCAGGGCAGACAGGCTCCCTTTTCCACACAGCAGTGTTCTCCCTGGGATGTCTGGTACCTCATCCTGAAGATTCAGTTCTTGGTCTCTGCTCATAAACCTAAACCTTTGTCGGGGAACTCCTAGACTGCTGTGCACAACTTTGCAAATACGGCAATATATTGAAGAAGGAAAGGGTCTTTAGGTCCTTAACGTAACCATAAGTCAAGAAATAATCCAATCTAGAACCGGGCTCTGTGCAGGTAAACACAGATGAACACATTTGCAAAATCTGCAGTTAATCCAGTTTGAAAATAAAATTGGCCCAATGGCTTAGGAAGAAAGCAAGCATACTCTCCTCTCTGCAGCATCTGAGCCCCTCCACCCAGTGCTTTTTTTTCTTATGAAAGTAATTAGGAAACTATAGACAGGCAAAGAAGAGGAGAAGAGAAGAAGAAGAGGGGGAGAGAAGAAAAAGAGAAGAAGAAGAAGAAGAAGAAGAAGAAGAAGAAGAAGAAGAAGAAGAAGAAGAAGAAGAAGAAGAAGAAGAAGAAGAAGAAGAAAAGGAGGAGGAGGAGGAGGAGGAAGAGGAGGAGGAAGAAGAAGGGGAAGAAGAAGAAATTGTGTCTCCAGCCGGCATGATTTATCAGTGGACATCATTTAGGAAGCTAGCTATTCATTCAATCTCTTTTCCGTCCGTGTACATTTTTGTGGAGGCCAACAGGCACAACTCTAAGAATTCTTTCAAACTTCTGCCCTCTCTCATTCCTCATACAGGCTCCTCCTGTAGATCTCTGCTGTTTCTACTCGGAACAGGAAACTATACCGGTTGAAACTGGATATGTATAGACTTATAGTTCTTTGGACCGGTAGTTTGCACTGTGAGGTTGTCATAAGTCCAAGAACCAAGGTTATGGGTGTGTTTAGAAGTTAACACCCCAATTCTTTCTTTCTTTTTTTTTACTTTCTTTCTTTCTTTCTTTATTAAAGATTTCTGCCTTCTCCCCGCCACCACCTCCCATTTCCCTCCCCCTCCCCCATCACACCCCAATTATTTCGAACACTACCATGCTGGAGTTTATCGGCTGGGCAGGCAGCTCCTCAAATTTCCTTAGTAGCTTTTCAGAAGCATCTTATATAACAGGCGTAAATGAGGTCAGGCAGGGACAGGTCCTTGATTACATTGACATCAGCAGCTACGACTAAGTCGCTGGTGTCTGTGCCCTGTAAGTGAGTTTTAATGAGGGTATCTCACCAGCGTCCCGTCTATTGGACAGAAACTAATGCCTGGTGAGGTCATTTACTCTGTGGGTAGCAGCAGGTATACATTATGGGAAAAACCCTGTCCTCATTCTCGGTGAAGACAATCCTTTTCTGAGGGTCTAAGTTTGTTTAATCACTGAGGATAGTCCGTATGGGTGCTCTCAGTGGCAGTTTATAAACACGGTGCCCAGGAGACAGGCTGCCTCTGACGGTCACCACGTGCTCTTCTAATCACCGACTATTAGGAAACAAACTACCTAATACTTGATAGTTGGAAGTAATTTATGTACTCTGTCACAGGTCTGTGGGTTGACTGGACCCAAACAGGCAGACTTCTGTTCGTGGCCACAGACTGATTGTGCCCAGGGCTGGAATCCTTTAGGGACTTGAGGCAATAGGTGTGGAAGAAAAGCCCAAGGTTCTAGGCAGTTTCTTCCTAAAATGTATTCCATTTTATTTCACTGGCCCTGGGAAAAGCTGGCCTTGCCTCTTGTTGGACACTATAGCAAGAAAGCAGACCCCAACCCTCACAGGAGATGTGACCCCTGCACTAGGCAGAGATGGCGAACCACACGCAAGGGTGAACTGAGCCTGAGGGCATGGACTGACCAGCTTAGCTTCCTCCCAGACCCTCAGGTGAGCCTTGGGTTGACCCACCATCTACCCCATCTAGGACCTGCTGGAGCTCACAAAGGCCTGGTCTGGTGGAACAATACCAGCAGGGTCTCCAAGGCTCAGGGTGGCTGCTGGATATCCCAGAGGAGTTCCGGTGAGGACCAGTAATGATGGTGTACCAGAAACCAGAAGCTTTGAACTGGACCAGTGACCATGGCAATGAGCATTCGCTAGGAGAACTGACAAGACAAAGGATATAGACTGTGTGACACACACGGAGGCTCCCAGTGCCACCAGGACGAACGAAGAGGTGGGAAAGGCGTTGTTGTTTGTTTCGGTTTGGGGGATTTTTTTTTTTTTTTTGGTTTGGTTTGTTCTTGTTTTTGTTTGTTTGCTTGCTCACTTTCTTTCTTTTGTTTTATTTCATGAGGGAACATTGCAGGGGTGAAGAGGTGAGCAGAATTGGAGTGCATGGTGTAAAACTCCCGAAGAATCAAGAAAGAAGTTAAATTAAGATATATATGTATAATTTATTACATTTTATTAGTGTATGTGTGTGTGTATGTGCAGTATGTTTCCCACAGGACAAATGTAGAGGTCAGAGGTCAGAGGACAACGTGCAGGACACCTCTGAGCCATCTTGTCTACCTCATTTCTTCCTTCCTTTTCCTTTTTTTTGGGGGGGTGGTGGTTTGTTTCTTTCAGGTTTGTTTTTTGGTTTTTTGTTTGTTTGGTTGGTTGGCATAGGCCAGGTTAGTCTCAGACTGGTGACAACACTCCCGCCTTTTGATTGCTGGGATTCCAGGCATCCACCTTCCAAGCTGTTTCTTCCTTCACACCACGTCTTGACAACACAGCCTCCCTGTTCAGGGTTTCATCCTTCACCACTTCTCTCTTCGCCAGTTAGGCAGACTTCAAACAAGATGGCTGAATTCTGAGAACCTAATAGCGAAAGCTCTCTAGCCTTTTTCAGGCTTGGGCTGGGATGTGGCACCGTGGTGTTTCTGACTTTCTTCAGTAAATTAGCCTCAAAGCCAGCCTTGATTCAACATGCGAGGGGCGGGGCACACGCACCTTGCTATTAGGAAGGCTTCATTGCTGTTATTTACAGATTTGCTACAACTCAGCATACTGGACCAAAGAGCATTTCAATTGTAATTCTCAAAGGGTCTGAAGATTTTCCAGCTCCAACACAACAGAATCCTCAAGCCTTGCAGCATTGGAGGAGGCTTGAATCAGCCCAGACATCCCTCGGGTCTTGAAACTTGGTGGGTCAGAGCAAGAGAAGATAGAATGATGACCAGGGCATCACCAGTATCCAATCTCGGTTGCCCTCAGGAGCCTTCTTTGATGACGCTTCCTGGGAAACTCTGGATTGCGGTTCCGCAGTGCTGATGCACCGAGAGAGATCGGACATTTCACACTCAAAATGGAGTTCAGACATTAGTGCAAATGTACAAGGATGCGCAGAAATTAGCTAACTGGGGCCAGCTTGGGGTGAGGATGCAACGGTAGGACTAGGGGTGTAGTTCAGTGGCAGAGCACATGCCCATGGCCCTGGGCTGCATCCCGGCACTGCACTCCAAGAGCCTTTAAAAAAAAGCGGAGAGCCTGGCAGCAGTAAATCAGCTCTCCCCGCAGCAGAACAGGAGGTGAAACCAGCAAATCCTCTTTGCTGCTCCCTGGTTCTTCTCAGCAAGCAGCAGTGACAGTGTGTCAAGGAGAGTGTCCGGGCTTTCTCCACAACCATTGGGAGCCTCCTTGACTTGGGTGGTCCGACACGGAGGTTCCTTTTTCATAAGCTGAACCACCAAAGAGTTTTTCCCGTGTTTAGTTCTCTTTCTTTAACTCGTTCAGGCTCAGATCCCTTTGGAAGTGTGCACTCTGCAGTTGCCTGAAATAATACACACCCAGTAAATTATTTTGTGAAGGGAATGGTTATTTCATTCAGTCCAAGCTCAGTGGAAATACTGCCTAAAAAGGAAATGAAAATACCTGAAAAATTCCTTCAGGGCAGTGCTGTGTCACCCAGGACTTCGGTATGGTCTACCTCGTGGGCTCACGGTCTGCCTTTCCAGGGGCAGTAGTTTTAATAAGAAGCTGAACGGTTAGCATTATACACCTCCGGCCTCTTTCTTTGACGCGGAAATGCCATCTCACTATTACGTCATTCCCTCTTTTGTGTCAAAGTCTTTGTAATCATCTCTCTCAGTTTTCACTGTGCAGCGCATTTTGCAGGCTTTTCATCTAACAGATGAAAGGCTTAATCCTAGTTGGAGAAGACTGCTTCAATGACAAGGACTGGGTTTCGGCTCCATTTATCTCAAGGAAGATTGGAACGTAAAGTTTACATAGCAATCCTGGGAGTGTCAAATTATGAAATGAAGAGAAAGCGAGTTTGCGGTTTCTGGAGCGTTGATCTGCTCCCGTCAGTGCACACGCTCTGTCAGGCTTTTGAATGAAACAGTAAAATTGCCAGCTTCAGTTGTGTTTTTATAGTTCCAAGAAGTGAAAAACTCCAAGTCACATTAAAGAGTTAGATTGTTAAAGCTTAAAAGAAAACACAAAACCCATTCTTTTTTTTTTATTTTATTGATTTTTATTGAGCTCTATATTTTTCTCTGCTCCCTTCCCTGCCTGCCCCGTACCCTTCAACCCTTTCCCAAGGTCCCATTCTCCCAATTTACTCAGGAGATCTTGTCTTTTTCTACTTCCCATGTAGATTAGATCTATGTATGTCTCTTTTAGGGTCCTTATTGTTGTCTAGGTTCTCTGGGATTGTGATTTGTAGGCTGGTTTTCTTTTCTTTAAGTTTAAAAACCACCTTTGAAGGCCGGGCGGTGGTGGCGCACGCCTATAATCCCAGCACTCGGGAGGCAGAGGCAGGCGGATCTCTGTGAGTTTGAGGCCAGCCTGGTCTACAAGAGCTAGTTCCAGGACAGGCACCAAAGCTACAGAGAAACCCTGTCTCGAAAAACCAAAAATAAAAAATAAAAATAAAATAAAAACCACCTTTGAGTGAGTATATGTGATAATTGTCTTTCTGTGTCTGGGTTACCTCACTCAAAATAATGTTTTCTAGCTCCACCCATTTGCCTGCAAAATTCAAGATATCTATATTTTTTTCTGCTGCGTAGTACTCCATTGTGTAAATGTACCACATTTTCCTTATCCATTCTTTGGTCGAGGGGCATTTAGGTTGTTTCCAGGTTCTGGCTATGACAAACAAAGCTGCTATGAACATAGTTGAGCATGTGTCCTTGTGGTACAATTGAGCATCCTTTGGATATATACCCAAAAGTGGTATTGCTGGGTCTTGAGGAAGGTTGTTTCCTAATTTTCTGAGAAATTGCCACACTGACATTCAAAGGGGTTATACCAGCTTGCATTCCCACCAGCAATGCAGGAGTGTTCCCTTTACCCCACAACCTCTCCAGCATAAATTGTCATCAGTGTTTTTGATATTGGCCATTCTTACAGGTATAAGATGGAATCTCAGAGTTGTTTTAATTTGCATTTTTCTGATGACTAAGGATGTTGAACATTTTCTTACATGTCTTTCATCCATTTTAGATTCATCTGTTGTGAGTATAGTAGAAAAATTAAAAATGTTGCAGGATCCCCGGCAGTGGCCGGCAGCAGGCCACGTGGTGGCAGGCAGTGGGCAGAAGGTCCCAAGAGTGGCCAGTCCCAGGCAGGGACAGCTGCAGGTCCCTGAGCAGTGGCTGGTCAGGGAGACATGTGTCGGGCAGACAAGAGACAGAGACATGGATAGGCACACCATGCAGAGTGAGGTTGAATATTTATTCAGTGGGTTGTGGTGGGGGAAGGGAAAAGGGGAAAAGAGCAGAGAGAGAAAGAGAGAGACAGAAGGGAGAAACAGAAGGGGGGAAGGGGAGAAGTGGGGAGAGGCAGAAGTTGCCTCTTCCAGAGGCAGATGGAAAAGAGAAGGAACTCAGGCTGGAAGTTGAAGATCAGCCTGCCTCAGTGGACAGTGGGCGTGGCTTGTCTCTTAAAGAGACAGAACAGATCATTACAGTGAGTACTCTGTTTAGGTCTGTACTCCATTTTATTGGATTATTTGTTCTTTTGATGACCAATTTCTTGAGTTCTTTGTGTATTTTGGAGATCAGACCTCTGTCTGATGTGGGGTTGGTGAAGATCTTTTCCCATTCTGTAGGCTGTCACATAACCCAATCTTTTTTTTTTTTTTTTTTTTTTTTGAGACAGGGTTTCTCCGTAGCTTTTTGGTTCCTGTCCTGGAACTAGCTTTTGTAGTCCAGGCTAGCCTTGAACTCACAGAGATCCACCTGCCTCTGCCTCCCGAGTGCTGGGATTAAAGGCGTGCGCCACCACCGCCTGGCAAAACCCAATCTTTTAAAAGAATTCATGAACTCTATGTTTTGAAATTCTTGGTGTTTTCTATAGGCAATGATTTTTTTCCCACCTTTGAGACTGGGCTTCATTGGGGAAGGAGCTGACCCTTGGCAGGATCTCTGAGGGCAGGGTTTGAAATGGGGCCAGAACTGGAGATTCCTAATATTTGTTTGTTTTGTTTTTCAACACAGGGTTGCTTTGTGTAACACAAGTTGTTCTAAAACTTCCGCTCTAGACCAGGCTAGCCTTGAACTCAGAGATCTCCCTGCCGCTGCCTCCCAAGTGCTGGACTTAAAGATATACACCACCACGCCTGATTTAGGGTTGTAATGTTATGTTGATGGCTAATTTTATGTTTAAAAGTTTAAAATGTCTGTGTTTAAGAGAATGATAAAGCAAAGTTAAACCTCTAGTTGTCAAGGGCTGTTAAGGGCTAAATGTTGCACTGCTGTTTCTGCTCTGTAAAATACTTAATTTGCCCAAGAGAACCTCAGCTGCACAGAACAAATTGTAACTTTGTATTCTTTGCCTTTATAAACCCCTGACTGAGGTGGCTGGGTACTTGTGTTCCTGGGCATAGACCTGACGCCAGTATCCGAATAAAAGCCTCTTCTTTGTTAAAACTTACTGAAGGTCAGACTGGCGACTCTTTAAACAACCCCAGACTTACAACATTTGGGGATTTATCTGGAATTTGGGCATTCAGCCAAACCCACCCTCTTTTTCTGGCAGGTCTTGGGATCCTGAAGGCACCCAGCACACTAGTAACCAAGGGATAAGATAGGCCCAGCATTTGGAGGGAACCACCGGTGGGCTCTCAGCACTGGACTCTAAGAAAAGAGGCCTGAGAAAACCTCTGGAGGTACAGGTAAGGGACCGTTTGTAGGGAACACTTGTGAGACTTGCGGAAGAGCTGATCAGAGTGCTGCTTCCTCTTGTAGACCAGGCTGGCCTCGAACTCACAGAGATCCACCTGCCTCTGCCTCCCGAGTGCTGGGATTAAAGGTATGCACAACCACTATCCACAGAGTGCTGCTTGCTGAGTCAAAGGGACCAATAGGGTGTGGGACGCCACATGCCCTGGTTTGGTTTTGGTTTGTCTGGGTGGCCACTGACTTGTATTATTCTAGATGATATGATTCTAGATTCTCAAGCCTCTAAAATAACAGGGGCCCAAGAAACAGGATGAACTAGGCTAAAAAGGGGCCAAAGAAAACTTTAAAATGTGGGGAAGGAGATGAGAAGCTAAGGAGTTAGGGTCACAGCTATGAGCACCAAAAAGAAAGAAAGAAGAGAGAGAGAGAGAGAGAGAGAGAGAGAGGGAGGGAGGAAGGGAGGGAGGGAGGGAGGGAGGGAGGGAGGGAGGGAGTGAGGGAGGGAGGGAGGGAGGAGGAGGGAGGGAGGGAGAGAGAGAGAGAGGGAGAGAGGGAGAGAGAGAGAGAGAGAGCTGAGACAAGCAGTTTGGCAATAACCTATGGAATATCTTGATCCTTACCTAAGGTCTGTTCAGACTAGCAGAAACTGACTTGAAAATGTATATCTGGCCTGTTTGTCCTTGCTAGCTTTGTTAGCTTTAGCTATTTGGATGAACTGAATCATACAAAACTCATGCTGGGCGGTGGTGGCGCACGCTTTTAATCCCAGCACTTGGGAGGCAGAGGCAGGCGGATCTCTGTGAGTTCAAGGCCAGCCTGGTCTACAAAGTGAGTTGTAGACCAACAGCTAGGATGGTTAGGGAGGAAAAACCTGTCTAGAAAAATCAAAACAAAACAACAACAACAAAAAAGAACCTGTGATGTGTAGCATGAATTCTGATTGTTCTAAATAAAACCTGGAGTCAGACAGATATTAGGAGGGTGAAAGTCACCCTCTAGAAAGACCTTTTACCTCTATCAAATCCTCAGACCAAGGAAGCGATCCTGTCCTCAGACTGCATCTGTCTCCACCAAACCTCAGACTGCAGTGAACTCTTGTCTCTTTCCTCCTTATATTCCTCTCTCTGCCCAGCCATATCCCTTCCTGTCTCCACCTATCAAGTGCGGGATTAAAGGTGAGCCAACTCTGCCTGGCCTCTAGCAGCTTAGCTCTGCACCCTGATCTTCAGGCAAGCTTTATTTGTTAAAACACAAAAATCACTACAGTGATAGTCTGTAACGATGCATTATAAAAGGATCACGAGTGGGATTCTTAGTCTCTCGATGGGCTGAATTTATAATTTGAAGTTTTATTTTGGTACTAAAGGAACTTCAATTAAAGAATTGTAATTTTTCTAAGGCTATAATTAGGACATGCAGGTTAATAGTCATGTACCTTATAAATAATCAAATTCTTCAACATGCTCAGAACTGTGCTTATAGTCATGCTAAAAACAAATATAATTCATTTTCATGGATAAGCTTCATTTAAGTTTCTGTGGTAGCTTGAACATAATTGGTCCCCATAATCCCAAAGGGAGTGGCGCTATCAGGAAATATGGACTTGTTGAAGTTGGTGTGGCCTTGTTGGAGTAGGTGTTTCACTGTGGGGCTGGCTTTGAGGTCTCTTTTGCTCAAACTTCACTCGGTATGACAGATAGTCCACTTTTTGTTTCCTTCTGATAAATATGTAGCCAGTACCATGTCTGCCTGCATGCTGCCATGCTCCCCGCCATGATGATAATGAACTGAACCGCTGAGCTGTAAGGGAGTCCCCACAATCAAATATTTTCTTTGCAAGAGTTGCTGTGGTCATGGTGTCTCTTCACAGCAATAGCAACCCTACCTAAGACATTTTCTGTATATGTTTTCAAGGTTAAGTCTAAAATAAGTAGCTAAAAACAAGTAAAGTTTATTTAAAGTAAGATTACTTAATAGATAGCCTTCAAAAATTCTTCAGAGATCGGCTGAATATTTAAAGTTTTCAGTGAAAAAGTGTAGTATGAGGTCACTTGTTTGTTCCCAGCTGCCTAGACCATGAAATAATCATTCAGCAACTATATTATTTGCAATACTGTTTGACCAATAGCTTAAGTGTATTGCTAGCTAGCTCTTACATCTAGAATTAACCTATCTCCATTATTTTATACTTTACCACGAGGCTCATGGCCTACTGGCAAGGTTCCAGCTGGCAGCTCATGTCTTTCCCCTGTGGTGGCTCCATGGTGGCTCCTGACTCTGCCTTCTTTCTCTCAGCACCAGTTGAGGTAGGCTTTCCCCGCCTACCTCTCTATTCTGTCCTGCGCAGACACAAGACAATTTACTTATTAACCAATGGTATTCACAGCATACAGAGGGGAATCCCACATCAAAAAGGTTTCCTGTGTTAAAAAACAAACAAACGAACAAAAAACAAAAAAACAAAAGTGATGGAGGAAGGTCATTGGCTAATAAAGAAACTGCCTTGGCCCATCTGATAGGGCAGAATTTAGATAGGCGGAGTAAACAGAACAGAATGCTGGGAGGAAGAGGAAGTGAGCTCAGATGCAGGGCAGCTCCTCTCAGAGACAGATGCCATGCCCATGTGCTCCAGAGCAGACGTGATGAAGCTCCGACCCAGGATGGACGTAGGCTAGAATCTTCCTGGTAAGCGCACCTCAAGGTGCTACACACATGAATAGAAATGGGCCAGGCAGTGCTTAAAAGAATACCGTTTGTGTGTCGTTATTTTGGGGCATAAGCTAGCCAGGCAGCCATGAGCCAGGCTGTGGGAAGAGGCCCGCAGCTCCCACTACACAAAAGCCAACTCCTACAGGCAGCCCTAAGGTCTCCTTCAAAGATGACACCACCTGGATTGTGGTAATGCTAACCACTGGGCAAAATAGCCCCATGTCTCACCAACCCCCAGGACCCCACCAAGATTGTGAACAAGCAGGACAGAGGAGAATTGACTGCCCCTCTTTGCCTCACCAAGATAGGCCAGTCTCTCAGGTTCCTCATCTACAGGAAATTCCGTAGGATCTTGGGTCTGGAAGCTGAACGCTGATGCAGCCCTGAGTGGCAGTCAGAGAGTTAATGCTGTCCTATGTGACCACTGGAGATTGAAGCCACTCTACCTCCAAAGAAGCTACTGAGATCATGAGTAGGAGCTTGTGGTAATGGTCTGGGTAGCTGGTAAGTCTCTCATTTCATTGATGCAGAGGCCATTTGGTTTATACTTCTGCTCAAATTCATCCTTCTCACAACTCTAATTGTGCTGACAGCCAACTGTAGTTTTATTCAGTTTAGCAGCAGGTCTTGCTTTTTCTAGAGTTTTTAGGTCTCCTAGTGAGAAAGGCAAACTCATGAAACAGGTTTCCATAAAATGTTTACTAGTCCTCTATTTAAAAGAACTTGCTCTGCCATGACTGTGCTCCGTAACCAACCTCTGTCTTGTGGTAAATGACTGAATGAAAAAAGGTTTGAGGTTTATGCAAGTTGTAAAGGTCTGAGAAAATAATTAAAAAATAATAAAATAGGGGCTGGAGAGATGGCTCAGAGGTTAAGAGCATTGCCTGCTCTTCCAAAGGTCCTGAGTTCAATTCCCAGCAACCACATGGTGGCTCACAACCATCTGTAATGAGGTCTGGTGCCCTCTTCTGGCCTGCAGGCATACACACAGACAGAATATTGTATACATAATAAATAAATAAATAAATAGTTTTTAAAAATAATAATAATAAAAGAAAACTTAGAGATGGGGCTGCAGAGATGACTTAGGGCTTAAGTGCACTGGCTGGTCTTTCAAAGGTCCTGAGTTCAATTCTCAGCACTCACATGGCAGCTTACAACCATCTGCCATGGTAGCCTCATAGGATCAGATGACCCCTTCTGATGATCAGATAAATCCATATACATAAAATAAGAATCTTTTTTAAAAAATCTTAGAGATGATATATGGTGTTAACAGTCCAAAAGTTCAGAGTTTTAACATATCAATCAATGGAGTTCTGATGAGCTATTACTCTGGCTCTGGTAAGTCACTGACTACTATTGTAGTCACACACTCAAAATTTTAAATTTCCTTTGGTTGTTTTCTAAGTAGAGACTAAAAGATGCTTTTCTTCATGCTAAAAAAGCATCTCTGTCCAATCTATACATATCCAGCCCCCTGGAGAGAGGAAAATGTATTAATGTTTTTAACTCAAAATAATTTTGAAGTCTGAAAGCTTTTACTGTAACTCAAAGGTGTTGCTTTTTTCTACAATGTGGATTCTGTACAGATTCCAAATAGTGGGAATGCTAATATACCTAAAACCTTTATCCCTTCTTGTCAACTTTAAGTTCATGTAAGCTTCAGGAAATCATGACTTAGGCCAAATGGACTCCCAGATAGACATTCCTGTGGATCAACAGCCTAAGCTGCCCCACCTGCTGCTCATTCCTGAGCGCTCAGTTATAAATGTAAAATTTCCCTTTAAGTTCCTAAACTTCAACTTCTGTCCTAAGTTTGTTGGTTGGTTGGTTGGTTGGTTGGTGTTTTCTGTCCTAGCAGATTTCCACGTGGCTGACAAACACCATCCAGGAATCGGCTGTGAACTGAAAACTGCTCCTAACAGCCGTGAGCCCTGCACTTGTTGAAACTGATGTAAACCAGTCCAGCCAGTGTGACTGTCCCCATGTCTTCAGCCGCATCAGCAAACCAGCTGCTTCTGGTGCATGCCCTCCACCACCCGAACCCCGATCCTTGGCCTTTGACTAGCATTCCAGCCTTCATGGGCCCCGACAATGACATCCTAGTCTCTGCTGCAAAGCAGTTACAGAAGAGAGAGTATGTCACACCTGACCCTCAACAGATGGAATGTTAGGTCTAAAGGAAACTGGGACCCCACTGGAAGGGACCACACCTCACCATCCTTACCATACTCACTGCTGTCATGGTGACCATGTCTACACTTGGATGCATACGTCAGGGTCACAGGATGATGACCCTGATATAGAAAAAACAGACCGCCGAGCGGTGGTGGCGCACGCCTTTAATCCCAGCACTCGGGAGGCAGAGGCAGGCGGATCTCTGTGAGTTCGAGACCAGCCTGGTCTACAAGAGCTAGTTCCAGGACAGGCTCCAAAACCACAGGGAAACCCTGTCTCGAAAAAACCAAAAAAAAAAAAAAAAAAAAAAGAAAAAAGAAAAAAAAGAAAAAACAGACCATCACCGTGGCTTGAAAAGATTCACTGATACAGGTTGTAAATTATAATGTTTGTCTGACTGTGTTACCACCTGCTCTTTCATGGGGTATGTGTCTAGATTCCCCTTTAAGAGCAAATGCAAAGTTGCCATAAATGTCTCACAGCTATTGGTCACACTTCACCAGGTGGCCATTCTTTCTTCACCTCTCAGCTGAAACTGTTTGGTTTGCATACAGTGATGGATTACATCCCTGCTTAGCTAGTTGGCATATGCACAATCCCCCCAAATTTTGTATCTTGGTATTCCTATTTCCCCAGATGTTTGTATATGACGGCGCAGCATGGGGAGCACTTGTATTTGCAAATCTTTCAGCACCTGGGGCAGAAAGAAACATGCAGTTCCTCTTCTTAAAGTCGTCATAGTAAGCCATTCTTAGGGCAACAGGCACAGCAATGACTGATATCAACTACAAAAACTTAAACTTCATGCCGGGCAGTGGTGAATCCCAGCATTTGGGAGGCAGAGACAGGCAGATCTCTGTGAGTTTGAGGCCAGCCTGATCTACAGAGTGAGTTCCAGGACAGGCTCCAAAGCTTCATAGAGAAACCCTATCTGGGGGGGGGGGGGGGCTTAGAACATCAAATAACCCAGGACTTGTTTGCATTAGAAAAGTCTGTTGCAAAATTAGGACAGGTTGACTCATTAGCTGAAGTAGGGTTCATGGGATATTTGTACATTGTAAAAATGTATTGCTGTGATTGGTGTAATAAAAAGCTGAATGGCCAATGGATAGGCAAGAGAGACTAGGTGGGACTTCAGGGCAGAAAGCCAAAGTCAGAGGGATGAACCTAGGTGTCTGTGAGATACCAACAAACCTTGGAACAAGTTGGACATAGGGAACAGAGGGAAAGTAATCAAACCATGTTATATAACATGGATTAATAGAAACAGGTTAATTAAGTCATAAGAGCTAGTTAGAAAAAGCCACTGCTTCTCTGCAGACCATTCAGGAATTATTGGTATAACTTAGCCAAACTTTAAAAACACCTCACAGAGAGGGAAAAGGCCCTTCGGGGAGGAAGTTATTGGTTCCCATTTTTCCTCAGGTTCTTCCTGGCTAATAACTGCTGTCAGCCATCACAGGGCCCTTAGTTCTCCAGCTCCTACCCATTACAGTTGGCCCCTGCATCATTAATGCCTTAACCAGATGTAGACATGCCCACTTAAGAGATTTTCAGCCGATGGTAATTAAGTCCTAGTATGAACAGGTACCCACCACCAGAGGCAAAGATCTGGCTCAGGGAATAACTCAAGGGGGTGGGGGATGACTGACATGTTGATTGCTAATTTAATGATTAAAAGTTTAAAATCTCTGTGCTTAAGAGAACTATAAAACAACATTTAAAAAAAATTAGATCGCGAAATGAAGGCTCATAAATGTTAAATTTTTTGCTGCTACTTCTGTAAAAAAGCTCTTTTTTTTTGCACGATAGGACCTTCTATTTGCAGAGAGTAAATTGTAACTTTGTATTTTTTTTTTTTTTTTTGGTTTTTTTTTTGGTTTTTCGAGACAGGGTTTCTCTGTAGCTTTGGTGCCCCTCCCGGAACTAGCTCTTGTAGACCAGGCTGGCCTCGAACTCCCAGAGATCCGCCTGCCTTTGCCTCCTGAGTGCTGGGATTAAAGGCGTGCGCCACCACCGCCCGGCCTCTAACTTTGTATTCTTTGCCTGTATAAAGCCCAGACTGAGGTGGCTGGGCTTTGCATTTGGAAACTCCCCAGTCCCAGGTGTAGGTGTGTAGACCGGCGCCAGTATCGGAATAAAAGCCTCTTGTTAATATCTATTAATAGTCAGACTGGTGAATCTCTGAAGGGCCCCAGACCCATGACTAGGTAATAGTTGTTTTTTTTTTTTTTTTTTTTTTTTTTTTTTTGGTTTTTCGAGACAGGGTTTCTCTGTGACTTTGGAGCCTGTCCTGGAACTAGCTCTGTAGACCAGGCTGGTCTCGAACTCACGGAGATCCGCCTGCCTCTGCCTCCCGAGTGCTGGGATTAAAGGCGTGCGCCACCATCGCCCGGCTAGGTAATAGTTTTTATTTATTTATTTTTGGTTTTTTGAGACAGAGTTTCTTTGTGTAGCGCTAGCTGTCCTGGAACTTGGTCTGAGACCAGGCTGGTCCTGAATTTACAGAGATCCTCCTGCCTCTGACTCCCGAGTGCTGAGATTTAAGGCCTACATCACCACTGCCAGATGGGTAATGGGTTTAAGTTACATTTTGAAAGAAGATATTATGGATTTCAAACAGACTTTCAAAAAACAAAGAGAAAAATACTCCGTGGAATTTCAACTATTAATACATCAGTGAACATCCCTTGATTTCTCTTTTTTTTACCCTAGGTCTTTACAAACTGTCTTATAGATTGAATTTTTTCAGGGGCTAGGGAAGTATGTTAGGAAATGGACGTTGTCAAACAAATCACCATCACCACCAGCAGAACCTAGTAGCGTAGCCTATAATGGAGTGTTTTCCAACTCATGGGTCATGATCCCTTTGGGGGTAGACCAACTTTCACAGGGGTCACATTTCAGATATCCTACATATAAAATATTTACATTATGATTCATAACAGCAAAATTATCACAAGGGGAACTATGTTAAATGGTCACAGTATTAGGAAGGTTGAGAACCACTGCTACAATACCAGCCCTTGGGAGGTGGAGGCAGAGGCAGGAGGATAAGGAGCTCAAAGCCACCGAGCTTCATGAGACCCTATCTCAAAATTACAAAATAAAATAGTAAAAAAGAGGGGGAGCTGTATCATGAGCACACAGAAAGGAAGGGTGATCCACACCGGTGAAGGATGCTACTTGTGTGCCTGCTTTGTGTCTGTTCTGGGCGGGTGACCCGCATACTCCTTCAGTCCTGGCCGCTAGCCCAAGGCACGTGGGAGAAGTAGATTAAGTGAGCACGAGTTTGCAGTGTGGACGCATCTCCCCAGAGCAGAGCTGTCCGACACAGGCATGAAAGGGAACAGGGGCCAGAGAGCAGTTGGCTGCCTGCACAGTCCCGATCCCAGCCCAGAGCCCCCACCCCGGGCTGGCGCCGCAGTCAGCCGGTGGGGCGAGATAAAGCGGGCAAGGTTCTGCGGATCCGAATCAGGGAGGTGCAGCTCCGATAGCAGCGCCCGGGCCGAGGCTCCCGGTATGTTTGCTCCAACTGTTTAAACTGCTTCAAAGCGCCACAACCCGAGCGACCTTCAGCAAACAGCTGCTAATCTCTAGCAAGGGAGAGCTGTCCTAGGAAGGACCCGGGCAGCCGTGGGGCTCTCGCCCGCACTCCGCCCCCGTGGGACCTCAGCCCTCCAGACTCGGCCACGCCCGGACCGCTAGAGCAGGGTCATCAGCGGAGGCCGAGGGGAACACAAGAGCTCTGGCCGGAAGCCCAGAGGGTCATTATTCCGCCCCCAGGCTCTTGCTCCTCCCTCTGGCCCCCGCCTTGTCCCTTTCCCTTCGTCCCGCCCCCGGGTCCTTGCCCGAGCCCCTCTTGCCCCCGCCCCCAGGCTCTTGTCCCGCCTCCGGGCCCTTGCCCCGCCCCTGGGCCCCTGCCCTTGTTTCGGACCCTTGCGAGACTTCAGGCTCTGGCCCCGCCCCCAGGCTCTTGCCCCACCCCCGGGCCCTTGTCCCTCCCCCAGGCTCTTGCTCCGCCCCCAGGCTTCCCCCCCCCCCATGCCCTTGTCCCGCCTCTAACCCTTGCCTCTAACCCGAACCCTCACTCCGCCCTTAAGCGCTTGTCCCTTCCCCAGATCCTTGTTCCGCCCCAAGGGGGCGGGGGGCGGAGCGGACCGAGACTGGCCGGACACTCTAGCGAGCTTGCTGTCTGCTGGATCCCGGTAACTCTGTGGAGTTGCCGCCGACGCCGCACCTCGGCAGCCAGCGTAACTTCGCCGTCGGGGATCCCCAGTGCAGCGTCCGCTCTCAGCATGATGGACTTGGAGTTGCCGCCGCCAGGACTACAGTCCCAGCAGGTGCTGCTCCGGCCCTCGGGCCTCTCGGCTGTGCCTAGGGAGCGGGCAGGAGCTCGAGGGGAGGGATCCTCCGGAGCGAGGGACAGTCTGAACCCGGACTGCGACGGCTGGGCCGGGAAGGCAACGGGGGATGTTGGGACAGCGACAAGAGTAGGGACCGAGTCGGAGGTCCCCAAGGGCGCCGTGGGGCCGGGGACGACAACCACCTCGCTGGGTCGGATGCTCAGAGGCGGCGGGAGGGGGTGGACCCTGGCTGTCTTAGCCGGCGCCGCCCGGCCCTTTCCGGGCCTGCGTGGTTTCCCAGAGTCGGTGCCGGTAAAAATGTGCCTAGTCACGGGGCCGCGCTCGGGGGAGCTGAGGTCTCCTCGGGCGACCGCCCCGGAGCCCGTTCCCGTCCGCGACCTCCAGCGCGGTGGCCTAGCCCACTTTGCCGTCTGTGGCTTTTTCGGCCCGAGAGCTGGTCGTCTGTAGGGTCTCGCCAGTCCGGCTTGATCTAGAATAGGGCAGTCCTTCGGGGGCGGAAGAGAGAAAGTCACCGGGTGGCCCTCGTGCTCAGGCGCCCCGACGGGCGGCCGGCAGGCAGGGCTCCGCGCGCTTTCCTCGACCCGGGAATCCGGGGTTGGCCTTACGTCAGGCGAGGACGTGTGGACCTGGGCGGGCTCAGAGGACCCGAGTCGGCCGCACGGGGGCTGCGTGTTCTGTGCGCCGTGACTCGCGGGGCCCCACGCTGCTTGCATGCGTGGCGGTGGCCTCCGGGTGGGTGACAACGGCCGGTTGGCAGTCATAGAGGCCCTCGATTGGCCCTTTCCTGCTTTATAGCGTGCAAACCTCGCCTCTCTGGGGCCAAGGGACAAGTTGGAGCTGTTGATCTGTTGCGCAATTGTTATTTTCCCCTGGGCGGCTTTGTCTTTGGATAGAGCTTACAGAATTGCAATCCCAAAATGTGTAAGGCAGGATATACTGTTCCTTGCCGTCAAGAGGAAGAGTTGTAGGTTAAAATTTGTTGCTTTTTATACTGTTGACGAAGTTTTGCTTTTAGCTATTACCCCTCTCTTGTGTCTTAGTATGTTTTCCCTTGCTGTTTGAGATTTTTGCCCCCTTAATTTCTTAGCATGTTGCGTACTTTTATGAAGACAGAGAGGATGGGACGCTTGCGTTTCATAACACTTTGTTGATAAGTTTTGAAGATTGTTATGTAAGTGAAAACCAGTTACTGGTCATACTTCAGGCACTTTTTAAAGAAGTAAAAGCTTATGTTGCCAAAAATTGTGTCGTAATTGGATTTTTAGAAAAAGAAAACATTTAGCTGAAAGGAATGTGTAACTTGGCAAACAATAAGTTAGCTTAAATATAAAATCTTAGGCTGACCCTAAAGGCCCTGGTGTAAGCGTTTGGTTACTGACAATGTTTTAATTCTATTCCCTCCCTTGAACTTTCCTCCAGAAATGATTGGGGTTCTTGCCTGGTTTTCATTAGGATGAACGAGTAAACTGTACTTTCTGATGTTCTGTTCTTCATTAGTAATCAGAAGGAGTGCTTGTCTGGCACGGGATTCACGGCGCAAACCATCTTCGTCTTAAAGTTTTCTCCTCTTTTCTGTGTAGCGCATAGCATCACATTTCATGTACAGAAATGGCAGACGCAGCACTTTCTCTTTCACGTGAGTTCTCATTTGCCAACAGCAACCTTTCTTGTTATTTCCAGACCTTAAATGTTTGAAGACTTTGAAAAAAAAATTAAGGATTATAATTTATCTTAAAATCATTGTTTGGTAGTCCAGAGGGATTTGAATTGCCTTGCAGATCTGAGCAGGTGGTTGTGTAGTCATAGAGGATATGGTTTCTAACTGTGCGCAATGATTCCTCATCTCCGGGGGAAAACCATCCATTACTCGTCCAGTGGTGTCTGGGAAAGAGAAAATACTTTTGAAGACCAGAGATGAAGTCGATATTGAATGAGACAGATTAGATTAATTTTAAGTCAAACACAAAGAGAAAGTGGACAGGCCTGTCCCCCAGAGTGAACGCTAAGCAAGAGCAACTTGACTTTTTAGGTACGTGGAACATCTCTGAGACACTACAAAAACCGAAAGTAGGTTGATAAACGCAAGACTACATCAGTCTTTCTGCTGTAAAGGTAACTAGGGCCATTTTGAAATTCCATTTGTATTGACTTGGGTCCTTAAAAACAACCCTGAGGGAACAGCCCTCGTTTTTTAGGATTACCAGGGGAGTTGAAAGCTAGATATCTGCTTTTTCCTAATATTTGTTGTTTTTTTTTATTTTATTTTTATTTTTTATTATTTATTTATTTATTAAAGATTTCTGCCTCCTCCCCGCCACCACCTCCCATTTCCCTCCCCCTCCCCCAACTAACTCCCCCCTCCCTCGTCAGCCGGAAGAGCAGACAGGGTTCCCTGCCCTGTGGGAAGTCCAAGGATCTCCCACCTCCTTCCAGGTCTAGTAAGGTGAGCATCCAAACTGCCTAGGATCCCACAAAGCCAGTACGTGCAGTAGGATCAAAACCCAGTGCCTTGACTTCTCAGCAGCCCTCATTGTCCGCTATGTTCAGCGAGTCTGGTTTTATCTCATGCTTTTTTTATCCTTCTTTGTGATTGAGTGTATCTAAAAGAAGATTTTCATAAATCCATCCTTCTTAATTTTTCCTTGAACTAGGGTTGGCTTGAGGATGCAGGGACAATTTGAAATTTAGATGTAGGTAATAGGTGAGTGGACACTCCTTTGTAAGCCAAGAAGTATGGGAATTCTTGGATATCTCATTTCTCAGTAACCCCATGGGGCACACTTTTTATCTTTAGTTTTCGCGTCGGGAGAGAGGCACACAGAGAGGCCAGGACGCCGCCTCCAACTGTTTCGTGTTGAAGATACAATCCAAACTTAGCCTGACTCCTACCTAGGTCTCTGAATTTCCACTTCCAAACTGGACCAAATGGAACTTGAAGCAGGGCCACGAAGCTTCCCTTTTAAGTGGGTAGATTTCAAAACCAAACAAACAAACCCAGGGAGGAGAGGCTGGGATGATAAAGGCTAATGTCTGCACCTTCCCCTCTTACCAAGGAGGCTGATAACCACCCTGTGAGAGGGAGGACATCCTTGTAATGGCAGCAAGTGAGGAAACCAGCAATGGTGCCTGTGGTCCTGCCCAGGGAGGCACCGAAGCAGGCGATGGGCAGCTTTCATTTGGAGAGGCAGGATGCTTTTTTCTGTAATTATCATTTTTAAAGCAGTGTCTGAGAGTCTGCTTCCCATTTTCCAATGGCCATTTTCCCTTTTTATTAATTAAATCTTTTAGCTGCCTGTATCTTTGCCTCTGCCTTGTTTTTTTTTTTTGCTTTTTTTTTTTGTTTTGTTTTTTTGTTTTTTTGGTTTTTTTTTGTTTTTTTTCGAGACAGGGCTTCTCTGTGGTTTTGGAGCCTGTCCTGGAACTAGCTCTTGTAGACCAGGCTGGTCTCGAACTCACAGAGATTCACCTGCCTCTGCCTCCCAAGTGCTGGGATTAAAGGCGTGCGCCACCACCGCCTGGCCCTCTGCCTTGTTTTTGATACGGTCTCCCGTGTTTATTTTGGAGTGGTGGACACAGTTACATTTACTACTTAGGGTGTGTTGTACAGTGTGACCAACAGGGTTAAACTAGCTTGATGGAAACTGGATTTGGGATTGGGGGGCAAGGAGTTGAAAACAGCAGAAACCTGTTAGGTCAAACTGAACACGAAACCCCTGTCTTGGCAACTTGGCACTAAGAGCTCAAGTCTGTCTGGCTACTAGTACATTGAAACTAGTACATTTGGAGGTTAGTACTTTATTTCCTTGCCTTTATTGTTAAATCCTGTTAGGAGTTATTGTCTGATTTGTTTGTATTGAATATGCTTCTGGACCTTCAGGGTTTTGTGATTTACCTGAATTTTGTGTATGTGAGTCTAGCTACTTGAACTCTTGGGTCACCCACTTCAGCATGTGCTGAACCTGGGGTGGAGGTGGCTTCTAGAGGTAGTTAGTGGTTACCCTGCCTCACTCCATCCGTGACTGTAGAAGAGACCATCTTACTGTGATGTGCCGAAGAGTTTCTATTTTGACAATGTGATCTCCGGAAGGTACTGAAATTTCATTGCTGTAAGTGCCAACAACATTTAACAGAAAGGGCTTTAAGGTTCCAAGCCAAGACTTGGACAGTTGGCAATAGTATATGTTATAGACAGGAAAGCAAAGATGTGGGGTTTTTGTGTGTGTTTTTTTGTTTGTTTGTTTTTTGTTTTTTTTGGTTTTTTTTTTTTGGTTTTTCGAGACAGGGTTTCTCTGTGGTTTTGGAGCCTGTCCTGGAACTAGCTCTGTAGACCAGGCTGGTCTCGAACTCAAAGAGATCCGCCTGCCTCTGCCTCCCAAGTGCTGGTATTAAAGGCGTGCACCACCATCGCCCGGCTAATATTAGGAATTTTGAGGAGCTGGAGAGACGGCTCAGCGGTTTGGCTGCTCCTCCAGAGGACCTGAGTTCAATTCCCGGCACCCTCATGGCAGTTCACAACTATGTGTTACTTCAGTTACAAGGGATCTAATGCCTTCATACCAATACACATAAAATAAAGTTAAATAATGGCGCATGCCTTTAATCCCAGCGCTTGGGAGGCAGAGGCAGGCGGATCTCTGTGAGTTCGAGGCCAGCCTGGTCTACAAGAGCTAGTTCCAGGACAGGAACCAAAAAGCTACAGAGAAACCCTGTCTCGAAAATTCAAAAAAAACAAAAAACCCATTTCATTTGCTGGGCAGTGGTGGCGCACGCCTTTAATCCCAGCACTCGGGAGGCAGAGGCAGGCGGATCTTTGTGAGTTCGAGACCAGCTTGGTCTACAAGAGCTAGTTCCAGGACAGGCTCCAAAACCACAGAGAAACCCTGTCTCGAAAAACCAAAAAAAAAATAAAAAAAATAAAGTTAAATAAATTATATGTAAAAATTAATTTTGATAAATGCGTGGGCGGGAAGCAGTACAATGCTAATCTGTCATTTTTCTAATGTGTGAACAGTGATGTCACAAAACCTTGCGTCAGAATTCTCTGACCTGACAGTGGGTGGTTGGGGTGTTGGGGATCAGTCCCAGGTCCTTGCACATGCTAGGCACAAACTCTACCCCTGAGCTCACCTCCCCAGCCATGAAAGTCCTTCGTGCCAGAGAGTAAGTGTTTTTTTACCCAGACTGCTGCAGTGTGGAGACAGAGCCAGGGCCTGTGCAGGTGTGAGCACCTGTCCTTCCTCCCCAGGCCTCTAGGATGACCTGCTGATGCTCACATCGTCACACTCCAGGAACAGCTGTCTTCTGAAGGATCGCTTCAAGTGAAATAGAATCCGCCCACCACACAGCTCACCCGTTTAAAGCCCATTCAGTAGTCCGGGTGCTTACAGTTATGTGATCATCTGTAGTTAATTTTACCACTCCTAGAAGGAGTCCCAGGCCCACTAGTAGCCACTTCCTATTTATTTTCCTCCAGTTCCCCAAACCCCTGATAACCACTCAGTTATTTTTTCCTTCTAGATTTGTCCATGCTAGACATTTCAAAGAAATGAAACATTCTATGACTAGCTTGGCATGATGTTTTGAAGCTTCGCCTTGTTAGACCATGTATCCTGTGTCTCCATCCGTTTTTTTTTTTTTTTGCCGAATACTATTCCATTGTGTGGGCATAGCACATTTCAAATTGTGAAACATTTGAGTTATTTCTCCTTTTTGTACTTCCAAACTTTGTCGTTTGTTAGACTCACCTAACAGTATTGATGTTTTCTTTATTCAGTCAAAGTCTCTAGGGGTGGCTTTAGGCGGTCGTGCTACCTATAAAGGCATCCCACTGGGTTCCAGTTGCAGCGAAGATTGCGAGCTAGTACCTTAGGGACCTAGCTCAGTGCCTGGTGCACACTGCGCGTACCTTGCGTGCAGTGATTTAGAAGAGCTGGTTAGAGCGCTGCTTTCTTTGTGAAAAGTTCTTGTGTTTGACTGTAGCCCGTGTCTCAAGTTACCTGGAGAATGTTTGAAGTGCAATAAATATGGCTTGAGTTCTTTAATACCCTGTGAAGATTTGCATGATGCCCTTGTTATCGACAGGCTTTCCCAAAAGAACCAGTAGGACTTTTCCATGAGGTTTTTAGGAGTGTGGAGATCCTGCAATAAGATCTTTGAGGAATGGCATATTTAAATGGCTGTGAGGGGGCTAGGAATTAAGAGTACTTGCTGCTCTCTAGGAGGATCTGAATTCAGTTTACAGCACCCATGTCAGGTGGCTTACAACTGCCTATAACTCCGGCTCCAGCTGAGGACCTAAGGCTCTGACCTCCCCCCCCCCCCCCCCCCGGCACCTGCATAAATTAGCATATATCACATGCACGCGCGAGCACACACACTGCACACGCACCGACAGGCACGTAATTTTTAAAAGGCAGTGAGAGCCAGGAGTGTGGTGGTCATTCCTACAATTCCAGCTTTCCAGGGAGGATTGCTGGCATTGGGGATGGCTTGGCCTGCAGAGAACCCTGTCTCCAAACACAGGAGGAGAATGGAATGCTCACGCTGGGGTGGGTGTTGACTTGGATTCCTGCACACTTCATTCCTGGCCTTTGTTTTCTTTCTCCAAAGAAAACTCTGGAATCCCCAGGCCAGCTTTTAACAGCTCTCGTTTTTCGACTGTGCCTGACTCTTCTAGCAACTATATAATCCTTACCACAGTGATCAGTACTTATATTGCTGAGCCATTTCCTGATTCGCACATTTGGAACTAGATGCCGCCTTTGCTTGTGGGAGCATGAGGGGTGGGGTGGGGTATACTGGGTGTGCCCTTTGCAGCTGGCCTATACACTCTGTGCCCTCGCTGCTTCTGCTCAGTGCTGCCAGCCAGAGCTGGTTGGGCTCCACCCCAGCCATTCCCACAACTGCTTGCTGGGGTGTGTTTAGTCACCTGTCAGGAAGCTGGTGAAAGTTCGACCCCGATTGCTTTAAGATTTTGAAAAATGGTATCTTATTTTTATATTTGTCCCTAAAAGACTTGAAAACTCTCCTTGGGGAGGGTTAGTACCTCCCATATTTGAGAGACAGGACATGAATGTTGGGGCTGGATTGTGTGGCTAACCAACTGGCCTGTTGAAAAGGCGAGTTGGAATTTCCTTTGTCAGATCTAATGCTCTTTCTGATGTTTTCTGGGAATCTGGAGTGTTGCACATGGATGCAGAACCTCACCTCTGCCCAGCCCAGGACATTAGGTTGGAGGGGAAGTGGTTGCCGTTGGTGCCTGCCGCGGCAGAGCCTTGCAGAGTTGTGTCCGCCCGATGGGATTACTCTGCGGCTGTGTTTCCTACGGGTGACCGGGAATTGGGACTCTGTTGGTTCGTTCTGCCATACTGGAGCCCCGAATTGGTTGGTTTTCTTGAGACAGGATCTCATACTGTAGCCCACCTTCAGCTCCCTGCGGTGGTATGAGCTCACCTGGCCTGACAAGCCAGGGAATCTTGTTTCTGCGAGTAGAGAATGCTGGAGAATCATGAGATTTTGTTGTTAAACCAATAAAGTCTTGGTAAAGCGCCCAAAATAAATGCACCATTTTTTATCTGCAGTAGGAAAAACTGCCAAGTTTTGAAGTTTCTGCTTTTGCTGCTGGCAGTTCTCAATGAAACCGTGAGATACATTAAAAGACACCCTTAAAGTCTGCCTTACTTTGTGCTGCTGGAGGGGGAATGGGGAGGATGGACTTGCCACCACTCCCCTGTTCCTAGTGGTTCCCAAGCTAAGAGTAGGTGTCTGTGGACTGTCTTCTGTGTCGCTAGAAAATCTCTACCTGGCTTGAAGCAATTGGTTCTGACTAATCCACGGGCCACTCCTGGAATGTGGGGGGAGGGTACTGGACACCTCAACACTCTCCTCATTGACCTTGACAAGTACAGTCCTCTGTCTCCAGAGATGTGGGTCAAAATGGCTCCTCCAGGTAGAACATTGGCTTTCCCAGTCAGCCGGAAGTCCCGAGCTCAAGTCCGGTCTGTGTCTTCTGTGCTTCAGTTGGTCAAAGTTCACATGATAAGGCTGTGGCTGTGAGGTGTCGGCTGTGCCCTGCAAAAGGCGGTAGTAGAGAGAGAGAGAGGAGACACTCTTAGAGTTCTGTTAGCAGCTCACCCTCTCCCTGTGAAGACAGCCCATCACTGGTGCCCCTCAGTGTCTCGGGGTGTGTACTTCCAGAACCTGTGGGCACTGAACCCCTCAGATGCTCAGATCCTCCTTGTAAAGTTAAATTGTTAGGGGGTAATAGAGCACGCATGCAGGCAGGTGAACCTTCTTTCAGTTGAGGGTTGCTTGGCTCTGCAGTCCGAGGGCCAGCTGCACTGCGCACTGGCAGTTTCCCGGGTTGGGAGCAAACTCGTATTTGTTGAAATCCTGCTACTGCCAGACCCTAGTTCTGGTCCTTGTTCTTTTTTTTTTTTTTGGTTTTTCGAGACAGGGTTTCTCTGTGGCTTTGGAGCCTGTCCTGGAATTAGCTCATGTAGACCAAGCTGGTCTCGAACTCACAGAGATCTGCCTGCCTCTGCCTCCCGAGTGCTGGGATTAAAGGCGTGCGCCACCATCACCCGGCCCTGGTCCTTGTTCTTAACAAAAATCTACATAGAAGCTGGCGAGATGGCTCAGTGGGAAAATATGGGCTTGCTGTGTGAGCCTGACGTCATAAGTTCAGTCGCCAGAACCCACGTAAAGGTGGAGAACCTTCGCAAAGCTGTTCTTCACCTGCACACACACCATGAACACACGCACATGTCCGCAGACACATGTCCGCAGACAGTGTTAATAAGTCTATGTAGATATCTGTTACAGTTGACAGAAGCTATCCGGAGTGGTTAAGCTTCTTCCCAGGACCACACTGCGTGCATGTGGCAGAACAGGGAATTCACGTGTCCCCAGTCCCTGCCTTCTGGCTCCTGGACGTTACTGCTTCAGTCCTTCGTTCTGTCCGTCTCTAGAGGTGAAAGTGTTTTTTCTTGTTAGCTCCAGAGAACGAAGGTTTCTTTACAGAATGCTAGAGAGTTCTGCCAATGGGGCAGTGTGCTCCTGTGCCCAGCTTCTCCGTGGAGAAAAGACCCACAGTACAGCAGCTACCAGAAGGCCCCATCCTCTGCCTCCTGTTCTTAGACTCCTGGCTGCACAACGTTGGTGGACACTTGCTGTCTTGTTTGTAGGGAAACCCATCACCTCCTCAGAGAGCGAGCTGCTTGTGCCTTTTATTCTCAAGGAATGGAGGCAAAGGGGAGAGACGAAAGGTGGCTGCAGTGACCAGGCACATCTTCCTGACTGAAGAGGAGTGGCTGGCCCAGATCCTTTCCCACCCGGGGCAGTGCTTGTAGGACCATTGACACCGGGGCCTGTAGCTGCAAGAAGGCGGTTGGTCCTAAAAGATGAGTTAACGCGGTTCTTGTTGAGTGTGTGAGGAGAAAGAGCTAGAAACGCTGCCGCGTTATTTTCCCCCGTGCTTGTCTCACCTGAAGAAGTCTGAGTCCTGAGGTGAGAGTGGGGAAAGGTATAAATGTCTGGATAGGCTGCCGTGCCAAGTTAACAGCGACACCACATTCCCAGTGATGCCGGGAGACTAGCCCAGTGGTCTGTGGGCCCACACGCACCCTTCCTGACCCTCTCGAGGGAAAGAGCTAGTGTCCTTGAAGAAAACACACCGAGTTGGTTAATTATTTTCTCTGCTTCCTGGATTGCAAATGTCTGGCTTTTGCTTTTTGGACAGACTCGTGGTGGCAGACTTTGGCTTGAATGCTGCTAGTCCAGGATGGTCTTAAGCTCACGTCATCGAGCCTCTACCTCCTGAACGCCGAGATTCCAAGGCTGCAGCTGGTGCCCAGCTTCCAGATCACGGAATTCTTTTAGTGGACGTTTCAGGATGCTTTCACATTTGTCCTCCTTTAGAAACTCGTCTTAAGGCTGGAAATCTAGTCTGGGAATAGCAGAGTACCTAGCACGCACAAGGCCTGAGGCTCTGTCCCTAGAAGCCGACCCTGCTCCTCCCAGAGATAATTGTCTTACCTTGAAAGGTGTGTGCTGAAAGGGTGTAGGGCAATACTCTTCAGACACAGTACTTCTTGTACTGAAAATGTTCAAGTATTGCTGTAGGAATGGAGCTAATTTTTCTGTAACTGGCATTTGGTCACAAATGATATGAAAAATGTGTTTGGTCATTTGAACTGTGACTTTAGACCTCATGGTTTACAATGAAAATGTTTTTTTTTTCCTGAGATTAAATAATGTATAGTTACTCATTGAGCAAATATTCATGAGGTCTGCATCCAGACTTGCACAGAATAAAGATTTGCTTTAATCTCTCAAGATAGTGCAGCAATTGCCCTTCAGGGATGAGAGTTTCTGAAATTGCTCTTTCTAGTTCCTCTGACCTTTGGCTCTTGTACTGCTGAATTACAGGGTGTGTTTTATAGGGTGATTAGTGTGATTTCATTAGTGGTGTCTGTTCTGCTGGGTCTACAATCTTGTGCTTGGCAGTAGTTGCTCAATAAACACAAGGAAGAAGTATCTCTAACTGCTGTCTAGGAGCTTGGTGCTCAGTACAAATGACAAGGCCATGTCCCCACCACAGAAGAAAATGTCACTTCTGCCTGTGGTGCTTAGGGTATCTAAAGGTGGTAGCATTTTCTCAGGTGTTTAGATTTTCTAGCCTGTAGATTTCATGTTTTGGGTTTAGAGGCCCCTTAGTAAAGCGGGGAACAGCAGCATGAGCTGGATTCGAGTGGCTCCTGTGCCTGCTGAGAAGGTTAACATGGGGTGGGGGTGGGGCTCCAGTTCTCCTGTGCTGTTCTGCACCTGAATCACAGAGCCCTGGCAGCCTTGGGAGGTTTTAGAAAGGACAGAGGGTCTGGGTTGGCTGTGGTCAAGGAAGCTTTTATGGGCAGGCTGGAGATGGGAGATGGTGAGAGACCTGTGCTGTACAGTGGGTATGAATGCCCTTCTAATGGCTTGGTCTGTTTGACAGCCGTGTGCTAAGGATCTGTAATTGTAGCTACATTGCACTTTTTCAGTTTGAAAACATTTAAAACCAGAGATGGTGGCACATGCTGATGAAGGAGGGTCATCTGTCTATGTGTTACTCTCATTGGTTAATAAAGAAACTGCCTTGGCTTTTTGATAGGGCAGGATTTAGATAGGTGGAGTAGACAGAACAGAATGCTGGGAGAAAGAAAGCATAGTTGGTCAGATGCCATGGAGCCAGCCGCCAGGTCAGACATGCTGAATCTTTCCTGGTAAGCCACCACCTCGTGGTGCTACACAGATTATTAGAAATGGTTAATCAAGATGTGAGAGTTAGCCAGTAAGAGGCTAGAGCTAATGAGCCAAGCAGTGTTTAAAAGAATACAATTTGTGTGTTGTTATTTCGGGTGTAAAGCTAACCATGCAGGCCGGGCGGTGGTGGTGCACGCCTTTAATCCCAGCACTTGGGAGGCAGAGGCAGGTGAATCTCTGTGAGTTCGAGACCAGCCTGGTCTACAAGAGCTAGTTCCAGGACAGGCTCCAAAGCCACAGAGAAACCCTGTCTCGAAAAACCAAAAAAAAAAAAAAAAAAAGCTAACCATGCAGGAGCCAAGCAGGACAAAAAGCAGGCCTGCTCGCTCGCCTCATCACTACAACATGCCTGCATATCCAGCATGTGGAAGACCAAGAATTCAGGGCTAGGCTGAGCTACACAGTAGGCTTGAATCCAGGCTCAGCTACATGAGACCCCGTCTCAACTCCTACCCTTGCTCCTCCCCAGAAAAGATATTTTTTTTTCCTTCCCAAGACAGGGTTTTTCTGTGTAACCCTGGCTGTTCCGGAACTCTCTCTGTAGACCAGGCTAGCCTCGAAGTCAGATCTACCTGCCTCTGCCTCCTTAGTGCTGAGATTAAAGGCGAGACTGACTCATTGTGGGCTTCACTGTGGATCATGTCTGTGACGTTGTATCCGTAAAATAACTCAGTGTAGGCGCTGGCACACAGATGATCAGCAGGTGGTGGCTGCTGTTATCGCCGTTGTCATGTGTCTCGGGAGCTTTGGGATGTGTAGCCGTGTGAGGGTTCCATTGGCCCCTTGGAAAACAAATCCCTCCTCCATCAGCAGCTGCAGCAGAGCCCAGGCTTCCTGGCTCTGTTGTATTCTTGGCCATAAATGTCCTCTTTTCCTGCCTCCTTCGACCTTTTTATATGGAGCCTGGTTGGAAACCAGTCTCCTGGGAATGAAAGCCAACCCCTGAAGAGGACTTTTGAGCCCAACAAAGGCCACGTACTGCCCAGGCTCCCTGGGGACCCTCCAACCTGTTGCTGGATCCCTTCTCGTTAAATGGGTTAATAAGGATCGCCTCCCAGGCCTGTCTCTTCACTTGCACAGTTTCTTACTCAGGGGTTCTGGCCTAGGAACCTGGTGTCCTGTCTGTCCTGTCCGTGTAGCTGGATAGAGAAGTCTGGAGAGCAGCCGCGCCTTTGGAGGAAGTCTGAGTCCCAGCGCAGGTGGAGCCGACCACCTCCTTGTCCTCCCCTCATCCCCACCCAAAGGCTTAAAGTATTGTTTTGTAATATCTCTTCCAAAATAACTTTGGCCTTTAAAGTCAGCAGAGCAGTGGAGAAAAAGAAAATCTCCTGGGATCTGAGAGAGATGGCCAGCTGCAAGGCGTTTGGTGGCCACTCTGTTGCCATCAACAAGTTACGGCCTCACCTTCTATTTTTCGCTCGCTTTCTGGGTCGCTGACGTTTGCTACAGGGGATAGACTTATTAATAGAGTCGCTGCCACACCCTGGCCTTCTCCTTTACATGTTAAAGATGATTTACATGCTTTTTTCATATAAAAGATCATTCTGTGAGGGCTAGCATTGTCTTGGCTTTCTGCTGTATTAGAGCCCCCTGTGGGGGTAGGTGGGTGGACACTGTCACCTACACGGCTAATATGGCAAAGCTGCTCAGTTCTTCCAAGCTATGGTGTGCTGTCCTTTGTCCAAGCAGCCTCTCCAGGGAGGGGCGCTGGGAAATTGAAGCCTGTGTGCTAGAGCGGGTGGGAGCGCGCTCCGCAAGATCCCCTGCCTGCTCTGGAGCTCACTGTCGCTGTGTTCGATGTTTGCTGGCAAAAGTACTAAAGCTCTTTGTGCTTCCATTTCCTCACTCCAGAATGACGATGACATACTGCCCGCTTGGTGGATTGCTGTGCTGTGCATCCCGACGAGGCGGTACAAGTTTTGAGCACGCAGAAAGTATGTGGCCAGTGGTGGCTGTTGTTGTTGCAATGTAATGGCTGCTTTACCCAGACTTAGACTGTCCACAGTTGTAACCTTCCACTTTCCGTGTGGTTAGTGTCTCACACAACTATATAGTGGGTTTAATTAAAAGATTGACATTAAGGAGAGGATTTCTACATTCATTTTAAGAAAGTGAAACTAAGATACTTTAAACTCCTCTTTTGCATTTATTTTTCTGCATATGAATGTTTTACCTGTGTGTGTCTGCACCACATGCTCATGGTTTCAGAGTCAAGAAAAGAGCACAGATTCCCTGAGAATGGAGTTACAGATGCTGGTGAGCCGTTCCTGGCTTATCTGGAAGAGCAGCGAGTGCTCTTAACCATTAGATTAACCATCTCTCCATCCCCTAATAATCCTTTTTAAGAGACCCAAATTGCTTCGTAGCAATCAGCAACAGTGATGAGTACCATGATGCATTTTCAAACGTACACATCTGAAATATAATTTCCAAGCTCAGGTTTAATTTATGTCTTTATTTGGAACAGAGAGTAGGAGTCCATCACGTTAGTCATTGAGAGCCCTCTGTGATTCCGATTCACACTGGCTTTTGAGATAATTGCTAACAGATACCTAGAGTGTTTGGAAGGACTGCCGGCCACACTTGTAGCCTCAGGAAGTCATTAGCCACCCGAAGGATCTGCTTAGACAGAGCACTCCTAAGGAATGCAAGGCCCCTAGTGGAGGCCGCTGCAGTCCCTAGCCACTTTGCACGCTTGAGGTGTGGTGAGTGAAACTGAGAAGCTGGAGTTTTCATTTTAATGAACTTGACATTTACCGCTATGATTCTGCTCGAGAGGGACCTTGATGGCTGGTGAGAGCCAAATACAGAGCTTCAGTAGAGAGTTCATTGAGAAACGGGGGAAGGGAAGGGACGAGACTTGCCTCTGGGCACAGGCTGGCACCCACTCCCTGCCAGAGACCTGCTTGCCTATTCGGAAGAACAGTGGAACTGGAGCGGGAATGGGCGGGGCTTGTCTCTTAAAGGGACCTTTTGCACCTGCTCTCAGACTACTAGGGATGTAACAACCATAGGACCCTGGGCTGGCCAGGATACTGTCTGAGTGCATCCTTCCAGGTGCCAGGCCAGCATAATCTATAAAGAGCAGGAACTGCTTTTCTGTAGATTGCCTTAGTGCTTTTGCGGTACTCTGTAGCTCAGGAATGGGGCTTGTAGGCATGCCTTTGGTGTTTCGGTAAGACTACCCTTTCGTGCTGTCTTCTGGGTGAGAGTGATTGTCATGTGCTTGCATGTATTTGTCACTTCTAATATCACAGTAATTTTTGTTACATGTTAAATAATATTTGAACAAATCGGATTAAATACATCGTTCAAATTGAATTTACTGTGTTGGTTTTTTTTTTTTTTTTTTTTTTTTTTTTTTTTTTTTGGTTTTTTCGAGACAGGGTTTCTCTGTGGTTTTGGAGCCTGTCCTGGAACTAGCTCTGTAGACCAGGCTGGTCTCGAACTCACAGAGATCCGCCTGCCTCTGCCTCCCAAGTGCTGGGATTAAAGGCGTGCGCCACCACCGCCCGGCTACTGTGTTGGTTTTGTTATTGTGTCTAAGCTGCACAGAATACCATGACAAATTACTCACATTGTATTTCCTTTAGAGTTGTGTTAGTGTATACTGTAGGTACTTAAAATTAATGTATATTTCACATTAAAAGTTAATTTTCAAAAACAATTAGTTATATTTTGGACATCATAAAATCAGAAACACTTAGAGGAATGCGTTTAGGAATCTTCCCACCCAACCCCAGTCTTAGATAGGTGCAGAAGCCAAGGCTGATGCCCAGTACTAGGTAGGGCCTGGAACCCACCTGTTCATCTTCTTTTTTTTTTTTTTTGGTTTTGGTTTTTCGAGACAGGGTTTCTCTGTGGTTTTGGAGCCTGTCCTGGAACTAGCTCTTGTAGACCTGGCTGGTCTCGAACTCACAGAGATCCGCCTGCCTCTGCCTCCCAAGTGCTGGGATTAAAGGCGTGCGCCACCACCGCCTGGCAAAATGTGTAGCCCAGGCTGGCCTCGAACTCGTGATCCTCCTGCCTCTGCCTCCTTCAGCAAATCCTACCGGCGTGCGCCACCACAACCGGCCCACCTGTTCATCTTCACCGTGACTCGGCAACGCAGTCGACCAGAGAGGTTCCTGTCTTCCTGTTACAAACTGAAAATGGTTCTCTAGCACAGCATTGCAGGTGGTAAAGAATGCCGCCCTCCCCCCTGCTCTGTCCCCATCCCCCACCCCCCACTCTCACCCTCCAGTGAAAGGATGGTGTGTCTTTCTTGGGCAGTGTAGGTGACAATAGAGGTAACACTGCATGAGGTGACAATAAACTTTGCTCATCCACATTGGAAAATTCCATCCTGGTTTTCCTATTCTAACTTAAGTCACAAAGGCAGCCAGAGACGTTTTTTGGTTTTGTTTTTGTTTTTTTTTTGAGACATGGTTTCTCTGAGTATCGCTGGTTACTCTGGAACTTGCTTTGCAGACCAGGCTGGCCTCCAACTCAGAAATCTGTCTGCCTCTGCCTCCTGAGAGCTGGGATTAAAGGCTTCAAGTCAGGAACACCACCATGCCTGACTCAAAGTCGTGATTTTTAACCAGCTTTAGTCTTTAAGGGGAAAGACAAAGAGTTTGGCTTTGTGTGCTTGGGTAGGCCTGGTTTATGGCACTGTTTGTAAGGCCAGCTTGAAGAGGAATCTGCAGCTCCGCTGAACAAACCTAAGGGCAGATTAGAGTTTGACTTGCTTTTTGAGGAGGTGGGGAAGAGGAAGGACTTTGTTCTGATTGCCCAGGCCTGCCTTGACCTCGCTGATCTAAGCCCTCAGGTGGAGATGCCCCAGGTGCAGAGAAGGGCGGCTGGAGCTGCAGGCACAACCCGTGTGGGCACTGTCTTGAGCGCTTCCTCTTCCCTGTGTTTTCCTACTCACACAGAGAGGACACGGGAATTACATAAGATGCAGATGAAGGCTGTGGCCTTCAAACACACGAATGTCAGGGCCAGTGCCCAGAGCTGTCTTCCTCAAGGAGGGCAAGGCTGTTGCCTGCTCCCCGATCCTGGGAAGCTGTGGCCCTAGCAGTCAACTTTGTCTGAGTACTTGGTCTGCACTGCCCGATTTGGGCCTTTTTGGGTCCGCACTAGTTTCAGGCAGTTGGTTCAAGGTCAGGTTGCTCTAGTGGTTGACGGCAGTGGCTGGGACTGAGGGCTGCAAGGCTCCTGCTGGGCCAAGAAGTGGTATAGCCTTGGAAGAACCACTTGCTGTTCACAACACTGGTGGGGAAGGCAGGCCTCCATGGAGACCCTACCTGGTCAGATGCCCGCTGGCTTTCTGATAACAAGATTTTACACGTCAGTCCCGCACAGCAGGCTTTTTTTTTCTTTTTTTCTTTTTTTTTTTTAATTTATGTTTTGGTTTTGATGTTGCCCTGTTTAGTCTGGGCTGGTTTTTGCTGTATAGCCCGGCCGTCCTCTGGTTTACAGCAATACTTCTTTCTGTCTCTGCATCCTTGAGTTCAGGATGGCCAGGGGTGTGCTAGTTCACCTGGCAACAGTGTTAGCAGTGTCTGCTTCCAGAGACATGCACAACAGTTGTTGAGTTTTCTTTCATTTTCTTAGTTTATTCTGTGTGCATTGGTGTGAAGGTGTCAGATCCCCAGGAGTTACAGACAGTTGTGAGCTGTCATGTGGGTGCTGGGAATTGAACTTGGGTCCTCTGGAAGCCTGTGCTCTTAACCTAACTGCTGAGCCATCTTTCCAGCCCCTCCTACATTTTTTTGCTTGCTTTGGTGTGACTATTGAGTTACCAAGGTGCTGGAGCCTATGGAGAATACACTGTCCCCTCCCTTCACCCTTGGAATCAGAGTTCATGGTTGGAGTCCTAGTTCTGTTGGTTGCTGGAAATGTGAGTTAAGAGAGAGCTCTCCCCCAAAGCTTCAGTGTGCTCACTAAGAAATGGAGATGACAGTGTCCGGGCTCCTCCCTCATAGGGGAAACACTCCTGTAAACAGTGAGCCCAGGGCTGGAGAGCCGGCGCGGTGGTTGAGAGTGATTGGTGTGCAATGGCTGCGAGGACCCGAGTCTGGAGTCCGGCACTCACATAACAAATCCGGCACTCACATAACAAATGGGCACGGTCTCAGGCATCCCTATAACCCCTGTGTCTTGGGGAAGATTGCCAGAGCTCGCTGGCTGTTAGCCTGGCCAGAAAAATATGAACTCCAGATTCAGGGAGTACACCCTCCTCTGGCCTCTACTCACATACTTAGCACATGCATCCACACACAGAAACGCATAAAAAGGTTTTTCTTACAGCACGCAACTGTGCTGGTTATGGTGACTCACGCCTTTTATCCCAGCACTCCAGAGAAAGAGATAGGTGGGTCCCTGAGTTCCAGGCCAGCCTGGGCTACTGATTGAGTTCCAGGACAGCTAAAGAAACCAACCCTCTCTTGAAGAAAAAAAAAAAAAAAAACAAATTGAAGCTCATTGAGAAGGGACGGTGAACTAGAGGTCTATCTCTTCTCTGCCGGCTTGGAAGGGATAATTAGAGATGTAGGTGGGGTAGTTTTAAATGTTTTGCCCTCTGCCCCTAATCAAGTTATCTCACCCACTTTGCAAATGAGAGGAACGATCTAGGTGATTCTGGCAGCCCTTTCCATGGTAGCGTTCCGTGACCGTGTGGCATAAATAGTTGTTCCCATGTGATCTGAGTCACATGTACCGAAAAGTCCACAGGAAAGGAGGAAGTCTTGGGATGAGAATTTTCCCTGGGCTAGAGAATTGGAGCCTCTGTTGTGGGTTTAGGGAATGCACACAGTTGAGAACAAGGGAAAACATCACCACTGTCAAGCAGGGAGCCCGAGAACACAAGGTTGGAGCTGTGATGACTTTTGTATGTTCTTACTGCCTTGGATAGCTTTCTTGTTTTCTCTTGCTGGCTCAGGCTAACCTTGAACTCATGACCTTGCTCCAGCCTCCCGAGTACTGTGATTGCTGGTGTGCTCAACCCTGCCTGACACCTGTTGCTTTCAGAGACTCCCTTGAGCTGGGCCTTGGTAACCCAGACTTACCCCACGTCTATGTTCCTGGTGTTCCTGGTCATGCCTGCTCTGCTTGATGACAGTTACTGCCTCTGCTGTGTCTCTGTGACTTTGGTGACACTTCTGTGCTGCCTGAGGTTCCGTCATGCTGCTCTTCGTGTCTCAGAACTCGGCAGAGACTGCCTCTTTATCTCTGTGTCCCCGGCCCCTCTGCTGTGGCCTGTGTGTGTGTCCGATGGATACACAGATGAACACTACACTTAGACTGGACACTAAGCTTGCTGGTCTTCACCACATTTATGAACATGACCACGTTTTGACAAGAATTCTAGCCACTAGCGCCTATGACTTCAAGAAATACTGCTTGCTCTTGCTGTCTTCATAGCACATGAAGGAAAATTGGACTGACACAGAGGTTGCATGCCCTCGGAGAGAGACGGTATGCAAATTGGTGAGCTGTTCCTTACAGAGTCAAATAACAGTTCATACTTGCTGGGTAGTGGTGGCACAGACCCTTACTCCCAGCACTCGGGAGGCAGAAGCAGGAGGATCTCTGAGTTTGAGGCCAGCCTGTCTACAGAGTGAGTTCCAGGATAGCCAGGACTACACAGAGAAAAACCCTTTCTCAAAAAAACAAAACAAATTACACTCAAAACAGTTCATAATTGAAAAAAAAGTTAGCAGACCTTTTGGAAACTACCCTAAAGGTGCCTGCAAGTCGTTATAAATAGTTTTCTGAGTGCTGTAGTCTAAATACAATTCAGTATACTATATTAATATCTGAAATCCCTCAGCACCACTGCCATCTCCACAGCCAGATCTCAAGGTTCCAGGGTCTCTGACTACATTTCGTTCTGACCCGCCCCTCAAGCCTGGGTGGGCTGTCTTGATTGTTGCTATTTTTAGCTATTTGTTAAGTGGCTAGATCTGAAAGTGACCTTGAAAGTTAAACTAAACAATTTAGTTTGGGGACCCAAAAAGAAGATAAAGGAAAGCCCGAAGCACCAGATGTTTCTCTGAAGCCTCAGCTCCAAGAGCTGACTGTCAGAGAGGTCAGGGGTGGAGACATCAGGCCCCAGGCTGCCTGACTAGACTATACCGAGCTCGATTTCACTGGGTGAGGTGAAGCAGGCCAGGAAGACTGAACCAGCGCTCCTGAAGGTTCTTTTGACCGTGAGCTGTGCATGCCGTTCTAAGAGTAACTGTAGAGTCTTCATAGAGCGCTTTCCCTGGAATCACCCTGAAGACTGCCTGCCACACCCTGCCCTGCTCTGCTCCAGAGCAGCCCCACTGTGTGAGAGCCCAGTATGACAGAGCTGTGCGGGTCCCACAGCAAGTGGGGTTACCCACTGTTTGGAAACGAACTAAATGTCCCCTGTGGTTTCATTTTGACCACGTTACAAACGGGCCTCTGAAGAAAGCTGTGTTCTGGCTGCCTTCACTTTCCAGTTTTGCCTTGTCTTGCATCATGTGTTGCAGGCAGCGGACAGCGTAATGGGTGAGAGTTCCAGTAAGCTGACTGGATCATATTTCTTAGACCAAGTGAGTCACTGCTAAGAAGCTTGTTTGAGAACAGGAAGCAGCCCGAGAAAGTGTCTGCACACGGTGACCTGCTAGCCTGAGGAAGCAGACCACTTCCTAGCCTAAACAGGGGAGGTTGGTCACAGCCTAGGAAACAGCACATCCGGGAGCTAGGCTTTGTGGAACCTTGTGGAGTCATTCGTTCTTGGTGGGACTTGGGGGATTTTTATGTGGTTAGAATCTCTAGTATTGAGGGAAGAAGGTTTCTGTAGAAGGAAAACTTGGGTTAGTGCTGAGTGTTGAGAGTCTGCCAGGTACATATGAGGGGCTTCACCAAGTTCTTTCTAATGTTGTTGTGGTTACCATCATAAACTTAGCAATATCTGTGCTTGGTTTAGATAGCAGTAAGGCCCTCTTTGACCTCATACTATTCTGTGTAGTGATAAGAGCGGCGGGCTAAGTTCCTGGCACCCAGCCGCCTGCGCGGCTAGCTTTATACCTGAAATAATTACATGGAAACTGTATTCTTTTAAACACTGCCTGGCCCATTAGTTCCAGCCTCTTATTGGCTAGCTCTTACATATTGATCTAACCCATTTCTAATATTCTGTGTAGCACCACGAGCTGGCTTACCAGCCTATCAGAGGCCAAGCAGTTTTCTTTATTGATTAACCAATAAAACAACAGATAGAAAGGTGACCCTCCCCCATCAATTCTGTACTGTTAACTATTCTGTATATTTTAATTATCTATTTCACAATTAAGAATTAGAAAATTAATCCACTAAAACCAAATATGCTCGGGTGTGGGGCCTATTGCTGTGAACGCTTGGTCTCTTCTGCCACTGCTGGAAGTTTTGTTGAAAAACAATTGGCATTGTTTTGTCTACCATGCGATGCCATGTGGGGCAGGAGGAGCCTTCGAGAAGAAAATGGGTAAATATTTATGTTGTCTCTGATAACTCTCATCTGGTTGCTTTTCAGACTGTAGAAATGAGTCATGTTTTCTGTCTGACTTTATTCCAGAGCATTTGGGCATTGTCTATGGGAGGGAACAAAGCTAAACCAGATTTACCATAAAATAACACAAACTTTATTTTAAGATAAGATTTAAAATTTTTCAATAATATACCAAAGTCACAGTTTAGTGAAATGGGTTAATTTAAATTTTTTAAAAAGATTTATTTATTATATATACAGTGTTTTGCCTGCATGGTCACCTTCACACCAGATGAGGGTGCCAGATCTCATTACAGGTGGGTGTGAGCCACCATGTGGTGGCTGGGAATTGAACTCAGGACCTCTAGAAGAGCAGCCAGTGCTCTTAACCACTGAGCCATCTCTCCAGCCCCCGCAGTTTAGTGAATAACTTTAATTTAGAATGAGATCATCTTTGCTTAATTTTTTTCTCTCTTAAAATCATCTAAACATGATAGATGTTTGTTCAAAGAACTAAAATTGGCTCGAAACACAGTATGGCTCCAGTGTTCAAAATCTCTATTCATGTACAGAGATGTTTATTTCAAAATGGCATGAATTTTTTGTCCAACTGAAGAATTCCATGAACCTGTGATGGATTACCCAGATGGCAAATGATTAGCACACATTTGAATATAACTTTCTGTTGAACCAGATGGGGATTTAACACGAATTATCCAACATTTTGTTTTTTGCTGTCTATTGTATAAGCCAAGTCTGTGGCAGAATTTGGAACACACTCAGGAATCTATGAGAACAAAATCTTGAAACAATAGGTGGCGGGCAGCGTTCGCCCCGTGTCACAAGGCTCGCCCCTGGACTTGCTTTACCCGTGGGCTATCTAAGGAAATACCTGCTGGACCGCTGTGCGACCCTTCCCTGCTTTTGATTTCCTCCCCAGACTGTTTGTGTGGCCTTCCCTCCTGGGGGCCCAACAAGGTGGGGTCAGGCCCTGGCTGCCCCTCAAAGCCCTGGCTCTGAGCAGTTTTAGTTCTCCTTGGGCACTTCCCTTCCCTTCCCTCCTCTCCCCTCCCCTCCCCTCCCCTGCTGTCTTGTTCTTGCTTGTTGTGGGCACCACCCTCGCCACCCTCGTATTTCCTCTTAGATGATGTTCAAGCTCCACAGAACGGTGGGTCAGGGATGGGTCTTTGTGGTGGAAGTCACGCGCCAGTCACAGGGTTCCTTACAGGAAATGCTTGGTGCTTATTTGGTCATTACAGAGAGCAGCACTCAGGCCGTGGCGAACAAAGTTCTGCATAACGCTGTCTTCCAGTTCTCCTTTGAATGCTTCCTACAGAAGCCAGTATCTGGAGCCAGGTTATCATGGCACACATTTTGGGAAGCTGGGGCAGGAAGATTGCCCCAGACCATCTTGGGCTCATTATGAAACATTGTCTTAGGAGGGAAAAAAAGTCAAATTTCAGACATTTTTCTTCTTAAACTTGTTTGGAAATCTAAAACAGCAAAACACAGGCCCAAGAAGAGCCTCGCTCACTGTTGCTGCTGCTGTGTTCTGATCAGAATGTCTGCGTTCAGGTCTCTGACCATAGCACTCTGACCAGGGCCACTCTGTTTCTGCTAAGCAGGATCAGCCCTGGCTTGCGCTTGTATACACCACGGGCATCCAAGCAACCACAGAGGCCTTGGACTGGAGTTAGTGAGTCACGTGTAGACGTGTAGACGCTGGGAATTGAACGTGAGTCTTCTGGAAGAGTAGCTGGTACTCAACTGATATGCCATCTCTCCAGCCCCGTTTGGATGTTCTCAGTATAGGTGATATAGAAACGGACTTCAGCTTTCTAAAAAGCTTTTTAGACTTTTTCAAAAACTATAGTTATAGTTATATATGATAAAAACTGTTTTGGGGTTGGAGAGATGGCTCCAGTGTCAAGCATAGTGACCCATACCTTAATCCTAGCACGTTGTGAGTGGAGGACTGCCTGGGCTACACATGATCTCAGAATAATGATGCTGATTAAAATGAAAGCTTGGCCTCTGTAAGATCTCCCCATGTCTTATGTGATGTCTTCAGTCTCTCCAGAGCAGTGCTTGTTTTGAAGAGTGTTTTAGGTGTGAGGGCCTGGGTCAGTGGTGTGGTGTACTTAGCATATATTACCTTGGTACTTTTATAGGTAGTAGCCGGTTCGCTTTACTAATTTGTTCATGACTTAGAGACTAAAGCTCAATAGCAAATCTGTTTCTCTGTAAACTGGGTATTTGCTGAACGAGTTAAAGCCAAACCCTGCCTCAAACATGAGTGACTCAGGGTATTTGCTGTAATTTCAATTCTCAATCGATATGAGATTTTAAAAAACACACTAATGTGAAATATGCATAACTTGTCTGTCTTTATTGTTACTTAGTCATTAATGATTCAAATTGTGATTAGAATGGCTGGCTGTAGACAGATCCTGTTACTTGTAGTGAGTGGAATTATTAGCACTCTTCTAGATCACTCCATCTGCCTCTGATTCAGAGCGAGTTTGTATTCTCCCCTTTGTGGACCGTCTTGACCATGGTGTCTCCTTCCTTTTCTTTCTTAAACTCAGGACATGGATTTGATTGACATCCTTTGGAAGCAAGACATAGATCTTGGGGTAAGCCGAGAAGTGTTTGACTTCAGTCAGCGACAGAAGGACTATGAGCTGGAAAAACAGAAAAAACTCGAAAAGGAGAGACAGGAGCAACTCCAGAAGGAACAGGAGAAGGCCTTTTTCGCTCAGCTACAGCTGGATGAAGAGACAGGAGAATTCCTTCCAATTCAGTCAGCCCAGCACATCTCACCAGACGGCAGTGGACCCGCCAGCTATTCCCAGGTACACGTCATTCCGAGGGAGAGTATGGCACAATCTAAGGAGAGCTCAGAGTGGACCACCCGGATTTGAGTTGCCAGCTGTCTACCATGTGTTTTTTTTTTAATCTTCACTGTCAGCTTTGACAGCATTTATTTTTTTTAATTAATTTATTTATTAAAGATTTCTGGCCGGGCGGTGGTGGCGCACGCCTTTAATCCCAGCACTTGGGAGGCAGGGGCAGGTGGATCTCTGTGAGTTCGACTCCAGCCTGGTCTACAAGAGCTAGTTCCAGGACAGGCTCCAAAACCACAGAGAAACCCTGTCTCGAAAAACCAAAAAAAAAAAAAAAAAAGATTTCTGCCTCAGCCACCGCCTCCCATTTCCCTCCCCCTCCCCCAATCAAGTCCCCCTCCCTCTTCAGCCCTAAGAGCAATCAGGGTACCATGTGTTTTTTGACTGGTCAGGCTCCCAAGCTTAGCTTCTGGATGAGCTCAGTACTTGTGCTCCTCTTAGGGGATCCTTGTGATGATGAAGACAGATCCCAGTGAGCATAGATTGTGAATTCCAGAGAACCCTGTTGGGAGCAGCAGTAGTAGTGTTGGTAGCCATGGCTCACAGTGTTAGGGCAGGCATGGCCCTAGCTGTATGAGTAATTGATTTAACTTACTGTGTTAAGTACTGTGTTATATACCAGTAGACAACTAAAGCCAAAAGGCTTAAATCATTTACCCAGATCACTCAGGGAATTAGGGGAGGTTATTGCCTAGCACGAGGCCCTGTGTTCAGTCCTCCAGCTCTCTTTATTGGTGGGGGAGGGGCACTAAGGTTTGACCCAAGTGATCTGGTTTGAACTTGTGCAACAAACTGATTTCTGAAGTATCATTAGTTTATAAATATCATTGTTTTATGAACAACTTGATGCCGGTCACAACTCTTAGGCTCAGCAGTAGAACTTTTATTAAGTTCTTTTGTATCTTTCCCTTTTTATCCAGGTGGCCCACATTCCCAAACAAGATGCCCTGTACTTTGAAGACTGCATGCAGCTTTTGGCAGAGACATTCCCATTTGTAGATGACCATGAGGTATAAAAATATTTACTTAACAGCAAAACTCTCTTATCTGGTAGTAGACCCTTTAATGTGTCCCCCAATTATGAGAATAGAAGAAAATTTTAGAAGGAAAAATTTGATCAAAGAAGTTCTTTGTCAGGGAAACCATACAGGTATCTATACAACGTTTAAAAATAAGACCTGAGCTAGGGGTGGTGCACGCCTTTAATCCCAGCACTTGGGAGGCAGAGGCAGGCGAATCTCTGTGAGTTCGAGACCAGCCTGGTCTACAAGAGCTAGTTCCAGGACAAGCTCCAAAACCACAGAGAAACCCTGTCCCGAAAAACCAAAAAAAAAAGACCTGAACCAAGTCAGTTTTATTTGTATAGCTAGAAAAAAAAGAATCTGAATAATTTCCCAAAGGAGATGGATATAGATTAAGGACTATAGCCAGTGCTTCCGTTGGCTTTGCTATTGTAGACAGAAATTAAGTCCTAATGATTATTTTTGTCCATTTTGAAGTGTACCCTTAAATACATGGGTAACAACTGAGTAAATTATAAATGTGCAGTCATTTGGGAAGGAAGAAGTATTTTGTTTGATAGAAACAATGATTGGAAATCGGAGAGCTGAGCCGCAGACCCTGCTGCTGCCGTGTGCTCCGCGTGCCTGTGCTCTCGTTCATGTAAACACCTTGTCAATCTTAGGTTTCTTCACCTACATTTCAGTCACTCGCCCTGGAGATCCCCAGCCACGTGGAAAGCCCAGTCTTCAGCAGTCTGGATCAGGCTCAGTCACTCAGCAGCTCCCTGGAGCCAGCTATGAATCTAGACAGCATGCAGCAGGACATGGAGCAAGTTTGGCAGGAGCTTCTTTCCATTCCCGAGTTGCAGGTGAGCGAACTCCGCGGCCCTGTCATCCTGGTTATCCATTATTTACGTCACCTGCTTACAGGGAGAAACTGGGCTGTGTTTAAATTACTCACGAGAGCTTCCCGGGCTCGCTTAACCATAGAATTTTTAGTTAAGCAGGCTGAATATTTCAGGATAGCTTCCAAGTTGAAAGCTAATTTAGAGTTTTGACAACCTTGCCTATCTATTGAAAATGAGAATTCTTGGAATTATTGAAAAGAACTCCTTGGGAATGAGGGCAGAGAACTGATCTAAACAATTCCTAGCCTCGAGTCATACAGTATCAACTTCTTTTCTAGTGTCTTAATACTGAAAACAAGCTGTTGGTTGAGACCTCCACTGTTCCCAGCGCAGAAGACAACCTGACAGAAATTGACAGCAATTACCGTTTCTACCCCTCCACCTCCCCGCTGCAGAAAGAAGTGGGCAGCTGCAGTCCCCATTTCCTTCACGGTTTTGAAGATTCTTTCAGCAGTATTCTCTCCACAGAAGATGCCAGCCAGCTCAACTCCTTAGATTCAAATCCCACATTAAACACAGATTTTGGTGATGAGTTTTATTCTGCTTTTGTAGCAGAGCCCGGTGGCGGTAGCAGCATGCCTTCCTCTGCCGCCATCAGTCAGTCACTCTCTGAACTTCTAAGCCGGCCTGTTGATGGCTGTGACCTGTCACTCTGTAAAGCTTTCAACCAGAAGCATTCTGAGAGCACAGCCGAATTCAATGACTCGGACTCTGGCATCTCCCTGAACACTAGCCCCAGCCGAGCATCCCCAGAGCACTCTGTGGAGTCTTCCATTTACGGAGACCCACCGCCTGGGCTCAGTGACTCTGAGATGGAAGAGCTAGACAGCGCCCCTGGAAGTGTCAAACAGAATGCTCCCAAAGCACAGCCAACACATTCTTCTGGGGATCCGGTGCAGCCTCTGTCACCAGCTCAAGGGCACAGTGTTCCTGTGCATGATCCGCACTGTGAGAGTACAACAGCAAAAGAAAGGCCTGTGAGTCCTGGGCATCAGAAAGTCCCGTTCACAAAAGACAAACATTCAAGCCGCTTGGAGGCTCATCTCACGAGAGATGAGCTTAGGGCAAAAGCTCTCCATATCCCATTCCCTGTTGAAAAAATCATTAACCTCCCTGTTGATGACTTCAATGAAATGATGTCCAAGGAGCAATTCAATGAAGCTCAGCTTGCACTGATCCGAGATATACGCAGGCGAGGTAAGAATAAAGTCGCCGCTCAGAACTGTAGGAAAAGGAAACTGGAGAACATTGTAGAACTGGAGCAAGACCTAGGCCACCTAAAAGATGAGCGAGAAAAGCTACTCAGAGAAAAGGGAGAAAACGACAGAAACCTCCATCTCCTGAAGAGGCAGCTCAGCACCTTGTATCTTGAAGTCTTCAGCATGTTACGTGATGAGGCTGGAAACCCTTACTCTCCTAGTGAATACTCCCTGCAGCAGACCAGAGACGGCAATGTGTTCCTGGTTCCCAAAAGCAAGAAGCCAGATACTAAAAAAAACTAGGTTCGGGAAGATGGAGCCTTTTGTTCTGAGCTAGTGTTTGTTTTGTACTGCTAGAACTTCCTACTGTGATGTGAAATGCAGAAACACTTTATAAGTAACTATGCAGAATTCTAGCCACGGCTAGTGTAGAAAATAGGAAACTTTATAAAGCATTAAAGCCTCGATGTTGAATCAGTTTCATTTTAACTCTGGAGTTAATTTCTTCGGGCACCATTTGGGCTAGTTTCTGTGTAAGTGTAAATACTACAAAACTTATTTATACTGTTCCTATTTGTTACATTCATAGATTTATATGACATCTGGCTAAAAGCAAATTATTGAAAAACTAACCAAACCACTATACTTTTTTATATACTGTATGAACAAAAAGAATGACATTTTTATATTTAGCTCTGACAAAAATTAAAGGAGCTAGCACTAATAAAAGAATATCATGACTTAAATTACTCTGGATTGCTTGAGTTTATCCACAACAGTATTTTCCGTAGAAGAATAATTCACTTGCCACATTTTGGTTATTTTACATGGTTTTTGAAAATTCGGAAGCATTTTATAACCAGCATGATAGTAGACGTCTCTTATTCTCAGCAGTCAGGAGGTAAAGGCAGGAGGATCTCTGAACTCAGGTCAGCCAGGGCTGCATAGGGAGAGCTTGCCTCAAAGGAGACAAAAATAAAACCTTTTTATACTAAATGTGGTTATTAAGATTGTGGTACCCAGGAACACGTTTGTAAAGAGCAGTGGTGTGCCTGTAGCATCTAAGTAAGTGGCATTCTGAGAGGGGGCTAGGAAACATACTGTGAAAAGAAAAAGGATTGAGGAAACCAGTTTAGAAAGAAAAAGATGGGTATAGTGGCTCTTGTCTTTAATCATGACACCCTGGGCCAGAGACTGGCCAATCTCTTTGAGTTTATGGCCAGCTTGGTCTACATAGAGAGTTCCAGGAGAGCCAGAGCTCTGGAGAGAGAGAGAAAGAGAAAGACTGTGTCTCAAAAACTCCAAATAAATAAATGAATACTTGTAAAAACCATTGCAACCCTGAGCTTGTAACATCTGAAGGTGTAGGTCAAGCCACTGTCAGAGCATTGAATGCTAACACAGACCGCAGGCCAAGGTTGAGCTAGCTACAGGAGTGGGTGATGGGAAGAACCACTATGAAAAGCGCAACAGTGCCATGCAGTCTTTGGAAGGGAGGGGCTGCGGTTGAGTGGGAAATGAGCCTGTTTGGGGTCAGAGAGACCAGTGTGAGGTTCGTATATGCCACTGTATTTTTTTTCTCCCCCCACCCCCCTTTTTTTGACTTTTCAAGACAGGGATTTTCTGTACTCCGACTGTTCTGGAACTCTGTACACCAGGCCAGCTTTGAATTGCTTGCTGGGCCCACGTGGTGGTGCACGCCTTTAATCCCGGCACTTGGGAAGCAGAGGCAGGCTTTGAGTTCTAGGCCAGCCTGGTCTACAGAGTGCCAGGACAGGCTCCAAAGCTACACAGAGAAACCTTGTCCAGGCGGGGAAGAGGGGGCAGAGAACTGACCACAGAACTTCTTTACAGTACCTAAATTACATTAAGTAGTGCTTTATGTAATTGCTTAAAATTTCAAATAGAGGGCCTGAAAACACAGTTCCTTGATTAAGAGCTCTGACTACTCTTCTAGAGGACCTGGGCTCAAATTCCCGCACCTGCATGGCAGCTCACAATCATTTGTAACTGCAGCCCCCTCTTCAGGCCTCTATGGGCGCCAGTTACACAGACAGGCATGCAAGCAAAACACCCATACACATAATCTTTAAAAAAAAAAAAAAAAAAAAAGATGGGCAGCAATGGTACATACCTTTAATCCCAACACTCGGGAGGCAGAGGCAGGCAGATCGCTGAGACTTTGAGTCTGGCCTGTTCTACAGAACTAGGTCCAGGACAGCTAGGGCTGTTACACAGAGAAACCCTGTCTCAAAAAACCATGAGGAAAAAAAAAAGAAATGGTAAAATTTCTAAACATATTAGCATACCCAACTACCAAAACCCCATATCCCTTTGTTCTATATGTGAAATATTAAATCTAGCCCAACTGTCTAAACCTTGAACTGTTTTTAGTTCAATTCTAAAATGTACATCTTTGAGGATACATCAAACATTATATTCTAAATCTTTATTTTTAACTTTTAATTATGTGTGCCTGAACGTCTGCGTTGGGTATGTGCGTGAGGGCAGTTGTCTGTGGAGACCTGACACTGGAGCGACAGCTGGTTGTGAGCCACCTGATGTGGCTGCTAGGAACTGGGCTCTAGTCCTCTGCAAGAGTCGTGTGTGCTCTTAGCTGCTAAGTCATCTCTCCAGCCCCTTATTTTTAGATTTTATGTGTGTGAAGGTTTTACCTGAATGCATGTCCCCTGAAACTGGAGGTTTAGTGACTATGTGGGACTGGGAACCAAACCAGGGTCTCTGCAAGAGCCACAAATGTTCTTAAACACTGTGCCAACTCTAGCTTCTTGTATTAAGAACCTAGAAACCCATTCAAGAGATTTTTTTTTCCAGCTGTTTTTTCGTAAATAGGGAGTCTATTCAAATGTGCTACCACACCCATAATTTATGTGATTATGAAGCTGGATAATAATAGTACATGGCTTTAAACTTTTAACTGTCAGGAAAATCTTGATTGAGCTGTCCCATGTAGGTGCTGGGAATCAAACCTAAGTCCTCTGGAAATGCAACAAATAATCCTAGTCACTAAGCCATCTCTTCAATTCCAAAACCCAATTTTAAGTTTTCTTATTGACAATATCAAATAAAGAAAAACACAAATCAACCCCAAATAAATTGTCCAAGCCCACAGGATTAGGTTCACAATCTAAACCTGACAGGCAAAGCTTATAGACGAAATAAAACCTAATTGCATTCTAATAGTTTTGTTTTTCCAGACAGGGTTTCTCTGTAGCTTTGGAGCCTGATCTGGAACTCACTCTGTAGACCACGATGGCTACACCTGCCTCTGCCTCCCGAGTGCTGGATTGAAGGCATGCGCCACCACCACCTGACCCTAATAGTTATTAAATGAAGACATAAAACTGAAATTCACTGCAGGTGGCTTATCTGCAGCTTTAAAAATGTTTCCATTAACCACAGGGGAAACAATGTCCATTAAAAAGAAAACCATTATAACCTACAGATAGTCAACTATTTTAAGTTATTAAAAATCACAATAGAAGGGGCTGGAGAGATGGTTTAGCTGTTAAGGGCACCTGCTGCTCTTGCAGAGAACAAAGGTTTGGTTCCTAGCACCCAGTTATCTTAAAATCTGGAACTCCAGGGAATGGTGTGCTCTTTGGGATTCTAAAAACAGGTATGCACATTTATGTGCATACAGGCAAAACAATCTTTAGTGGTCAAGGACAGGGAGTGTGGGTGTCACTGGTAAAGGTAGAAGAGAGTGGTTAAAAAAAAAGTAATGCCTAAAGAGAAATGCATTCTAAGACTCATCCATTTCCATCCATTCATATACGTAGTTTGTTTGAAGACTAGCTTTTCTGCTTAAGAGCTCTGGTTGTCATGGAGCTCACTCTGTAGACCAGGCTGGCCTCAAACTGATCTACCTGCCTCTGCCTCCTCCAGATTACCATTGAGCTCCTTTAAAACTTTAAAGCTCAAAATTTACATAATTTGGAACATGTATATGCTAATTAGACCTTAGAGATTATCAGTGGGCAAATGCTTACCTTCCAGTTCCCAGAACTATCCATTGGGGCTGAACATCTAGTTAACACCCTACCACTGCCCATTTTCAAATGTGCTAGCCAAAACTGGCATGTCTCCTAAATAGTCAGCCTAAAGTTATGCCAACTTAATGCTTAACAGGATCCTAATCTTGCTGAAGAAAATAGCGCTTAAGGCCGGGAGGTGGTGGTGCACGCCTTTAATCCCAGCACTTGGGAGGCAGAGGCAGGCGGATCTCTGAGTTCGAGACCAGCCTGGCCTACAAGAGCTAGTTCCAGGACAGGCTCCAAATCCACAGAGAAACATCTTGAAAAACCACCAAAAAAAAAAAAAATAGCGCTTAAGTACATCAGGGAGCTCAATCTTGATCTTTCCTGTTTGGCAGGTTTGAACAGAAAGAGACTGAATCCAGAACCCTGTGCATGCTAAGCAAAGATCAGGGGCAAAACTCAGCATGTGGCACTAGAGCTCTTTTCATCCCGACACAAAAATATATTCTGGTGAAAATGGAATTAGTAATGGTAAAGTAGCAATTTGTGGTTCCTAATTACATAAAGCCAGTATGTGAAGACCCTCACCTGGACTATTTACAAAAGTGGTTAGGCATCCTCACAGACCCGGCAGAGAAGTGGAATCTGAGCCAGCCTGGGTTTAAAGCTGTTATAATCTCAAAACTCAAACGTTATGAAGACTTCCCATATCTTGGGGTGGAGGCTGCTAATACAGAGCTCAGAGACGGTTTCTTTTTTCTTTGGTTTTTCGAGACAGGGTTTCTCTGTAGCTTTGGAGCCTTTCCTGGAACTCCCTTTGTAGACCAGGCTGGCCTCGAACTTACAGAGATCCGCCTGCCTCTGCCTCCCGAGGCCACCACCGCCCGGCTCAGAGACGGTTTCTTACCCTACTTACTTCACATCTGACCAAGGAACCACCTTTCAAGGTTAAAGTTGTCACACTTAGAACTCATTTCCCCCGAACCATTTCACACGCCTTATCCCCATAAAGTCTATAAATTCTACAAACACCAATTATCCCGTGTAGTCGTCCTATTAGGTAGTAGTATGCTTTTCTCTAAGTCAAACTCTGTCTTTTAAAACAAGCTCACTCTATTAAGGTTCACCCCAAACTTGTTACTGCCTATATCCACATACAGGACTGAGCTACAGGAACACTGTAAAGTGAGAAAACAGCACACACACACACTTCTAAAAATATTTTAATGAAAAAGTCATCTGTTAACATTTCATTATACTACAAATTAAACAATTGAATGCAATACAGACCATCTTTGCTGTCATAAAAAAAACATTCAAAAACGAATACTTGGCTAGACTACCGTTCCTCACAGCACCCTACACATCCCATGCTTACCATTTTGTCATGCCCATCACTCATTGTCAGGAATGTTTTGAATTGCAACATAACAGAACCATTGAAACCAAGCCAATTTCTCTGTAGCCCATGTTCTTGACATGTGAATGCAGCTCTTAGACATGTAAAATAGGAACAGTATCCCACAGGTCAAACAATCACCCAGTTGTTTCCTGTCCACCTTTTGTATGTAAAATGCTTTTGGAGAAATGACAGTGGAACCACATTAAGTAAAATCATTTTATTTCAAATGAAACGCCTGTTTAAAAAAATGCATTTCTCTAAATCTGAATGAAAGAACCACCATTGAAAGATTGCTACCTTGACCTACGGTAATGTAAATTCAGTCATGATTGAAATACCAAGCAAACTTAGTATAGGGAAAACATATAGGGCATTCCTGTGTGAAAAACATCTCTAACCAGTATTTTTGCAAACTTATCCTGTGAAGTTATTAAAAAGTAACCTGAATTAGCAATTTTCAAAGCCCTTTCAAGGCAGGAAAAAAAAACAATAGCCCTTATGAACAATCAGCAACTTATCTGAATAACTCAATTGTTCTTTGGATTTTTTTAAGGAACGTGACAATTAGGCACCACCCTTTAACCATCCCAGCATTTAGGGGACAGGCAGGTGGATCAAGTTCTAGGCCAAGACAACAGTGAGACCCTGTGTTTAGGGAATGGAGGGGACAGACACACAAGTAAAATGACTGTTCCTAATGGTCCACATGATAGTGAACTGCTATGCAAGAAAACCTTGAGGAAGACAAGCATTCTGGTAACTGGTGAAAGTTCCCCATTTTCTTCAGGGTAGGAACTAGTAGCTTATTCAAAGCCATATTCCAAAAAATTATTTTCTGGAAAGCCAACACGACTTTCGTTTCCCTTATAGAAAATGGATTTTACCACAGATACCAATGGTGAGTGGTATGTATGAAGAGGCCACATCTGGCTTTTGACAAATACCCATGGCCACTGAAGAATGTAACTGCCAAGTCTTAGAACTTGTTCAACAGGGTACCCAAAATAAAACTGAGCTTGAGGATCCTGCCAGTGTACCTGCTAATGGGGATAATGTTCCAAACTGTGGCATGGATTTGTAGGGGAACCAATGGTGTCATCAGGTTTTACTGTGAGCTACAAACCTTACCCAGCCAGAAACCTTCGTATTTAAGATGGTAGGAATGACATTCCTCATTTAGGCAAGTAGGGTTCTCATTCACCTGCAAATTAAAAAGATTACTCTTACCTTGCTTTACAAAAACGTACTCTTTAATTAGTGAAAAAATTCAAATTCAAGCCTTACCTAATGCTTATTGCCCTTCCTTGCAGGTCTAAATGCTAGACCTAGTGACTGTGGCAACTATCTCATTGATGTTCCAAAAGGCGGAGCTCCTTCCTGCTACTTTCTTCGACATTTCAGTTGCAATAAGCAGATTTAACTAGCTTTTGGAAAGTTGCTCACTATCACCATAGTATCTTATGCCTCCACTTCTCTGTTGTTGAAGTTCTTGCTGCTGCCTTCTCATTCTTTATTTATGCTGACTTGTCCAAACACAAAGGCTGCTGAAGTCCTGTCTTAGTGGGTTTCCTTTGATCCAGTGCTTTAAAAAGCACAACTTAGGTCCTTTAAAGCTGGTTAAGTCACTCTCATGGCTTACTTTTCCACATTCTTCACAAAAGCTAACCTTGTACAACTTATAAACAGGTCACATACAGGTTTCACCTGATTATAGGTTGTAAACATCAACTTACTTAAAATGTTTCACTATTATACTTGTTCCAGAATACAAAAAGTTGGTTAACAATACAATCGACCTCATGACATTAAAGGATACTGTCAAGGTTGTGTCCAACAATTTCACAAACAAACCAGGAAATGTTAACCTCCCCAATTCTTTAAATCTTTATTGTATGAATAAAATGACTTGAGACAATTTAGCTCAGTTTTAATATTTCCTAAGCATTTTGACCAGGTACCCGGGTTTAAACTATGAACATTGACAGTGTCCATTTATATAACCACACTTTGTTATGAAAGATGTAACCATTTTCTAACATGAGCCTATTTTCTACACTGCTTATTCACATATGCCCATTAACAAATGGAATGTTGTTGTCTGTTACATTTATTGGTTTGTGAGTGTTTTCTGGAAAAACTGCAGTATGTGAAGACCAAAGTTCCATGCTAGCATTGCATGCATCCAAATATTAATAATGCACAGAGGCACAGAATTAGAGCACAAGAGAGCATATTACACTAGCCCGCCCCATTCCCCTTTTTATTGCTTGTTTTGCTTATACTTCAAAAACCAAGAAAAATTTGAATTCAACGTCCAACTGCCAAAGAAAGCAACAGCAGAGCACATACTCAGGGCCTGGATGAAGTTAAGCACTAGCTGGCGCAACAGTAGACATTTTTCAAACGACCTTAGTATCTAGAACTCTTCTCAACCAGGGTCTCTGAACAAACACCAACATGTTTTAGGATGAAATATGTACAAAGAATAACCGTGTGTTCTTTGGGGATTTAAGCATTCAGGACTATCCAATTTAAACTCAAGATCTTTGGGAAGTAAGGTGGCTCACACTAAGCAACTGTGCTACATTTTCTGCTGCTTTGTTTTGGACAATGACACCTTAACTATCCTTGGCTTCATCATCCAGCAAAATGTATAGGGTATAAACAGGAAAGCATGCCAGCCACTTAGGGGTTCAACAAGTGATTTTTATTCCTCTGTTCTGAAAAATTTTGTGTGGGGGAAAGTAAACCAAGGAAAGGGACTAGATCCGTGTGCTTTGGGGTTTAAAACTTGGAAAGCAGAACGAACCAGGTATCCACCAGTTTGCTCAGACACAGCAGACTTAGTGGTCCTGTATTAGAACTGTTGAACTGGGAGATGAAATACATTCACCACCCTTTAGTAGAGAGCAGTATAAGCACTTTATACCCCAAACTATTGGCAGCAGTTTTCAGTGTGACCAAGGTAAATGAGGAATGGAGATGTTCTTAACATAGCTAGGACTCAATAGATCTAATATACTAAATCATGATTACATTTTGAAAGAAAATGCACAAAAACCAAATAGGAACTTTTGAGATCTTTTTCATTTGAAAGTAATCTTAATGCTATTAAATTCACAAATATGCTATTTTTTTTATTACCCAATCCTAATTATCTAAAACACACATTGCAAACATACAAATATCTATTCTCTCCACATGTCAGCGCCCATTTATCATGGTTTTGGAAATGGGGAGAATAGATTCCCCTTAAGTTGCAAGTCAGTAGGTGTTTCTTTACAGTTAACTTTAGCAAAATTCATACAAAATAGTAATTAACAATGATCTTCTTTACTTGTTAACTCACAAGGAAACACCTTCAAAACTGCGTTATTTTTGTTAAAGTTTCTGTACTAAAATGTAGAAAAACTGAACTACACAAATATTGAAAAGTTAAAAATTCCTTAATTTTTTATTCCTGGTACCACTACCACAATTTACAGGGCAATATACCTGATGTAATGAAAAGAAAAAGAAAGACAAAGCTACAACAGATAAAAGACCTCAGGAATGTACATCTAATTGACACTACATTGCATTAATCAATAGCTGCACTTTTTGCAAACTGTGGCTCTGACAGTCCTGAACAAGAAGGGCCTCCTGTTTAAGCTGCGGTAACTTTTCTGACTATGGATCATCGCTCCTTCTGTGGCAGATTTTTACAGTTCCTCTAATGCATTTAGGACGACTGTCTCAAAGTAACCTGCAGCTTTCCTGACAACTCCTCGCTCTCTCTCCTGCTAAGAACTGTAGCCTGTTGAATAATACAGGATAAAAAAATTATTACACTCAGTGAACAGTCCATATAATCTTTTATCATCATAATTTAAAAAAAAAATAAGGATACCTACCCTTTTCTGCTGTTTTTTTTTAAAACCTTCTGCTACCATATCCACCACTTCCACCACCTGATCCATAGCCACCTGGAAAATAACACACACAGTTCTAAATACACATAAAATGTTAACTAAGATGGCTCTAAAGCCGGGCGATGGTGGCGCACGCCTTTAATCCCAGCACTTGGGAGGCAGAGGCAGGCGGATCTCTGTGAGTTCGAGACCAGCCTGGTCTACAAGAGCTAGTTCCAGGACAGGCTCCAAAGCCACAGAGAAACCCTGTCTCGAAAAAACCAAAAAAAAAAAAAAAAAAAAAAGAATTCTAACTAAAAAGGACTTACCACCATAGGGACTGCCTGAGCTTCTTCCACCAAAACTGCCCCCTTTCATGGGTCCATAATTTGATTGCTGTTGTCCACTATAATTTCCAAAGTCATTATAGTTCCCACCACCATAGTTACCTGAAATCACAAAGATTTTATTTGTAGTTTACCATAATAATTTGTACAATCATGTAAGTATTTTAATGCAAGCATTAACATCAACCTTAGGTACTAAACTCCATTTACCAGAAGCCTGAGCTAATATAGATTTGGGGCTTAGTAAATGGAACATTTCTAAGAAGCTCATTAAATTTCAGCATGTTTCGACCTTATCATTTAGATCATCTAAACTGTCAATGTGATTCTGATACAATGCACCTTTTAAAGCAGCAATTTAAAGTATCAGCACTCACATTACGAGTTAGGTTCAAGAGTTCCTTTCCAAAGCTCATTACCTGTAATAATTATGGAAAACCCATAATGTACATAACAAATACATAATAGAGTAACACACCCAAAGTATTGTAAGAGCTGATATAGCACCCTATTCACCTAAGTATTCAAACATTTTGCACACTCCATTCTAAGTCTCCCCATGTAATTTACTAACTTTTACATGTCTGTTTTACTATATTAATTTATAAACTGCAAAAAAAAAATTTTAAAGATCAAATTTGACTGGTGTGGTTGGGAGGTGGGTGCAAGGTTTCAAAGCCATAGTCCAATACATATTTAAGGCTAGTTGGGTTATAATATAGTACCTCTTCAAAAAAATATCCTATTTGTTACGATGACAATGTTTTGGGAATAGTTATGATCATAAAATACTGTAAATGCCTCAACAGCATTCAACTGTACACTAGAAACCTTATTCTATGCTATCCAGACTGATCTGGAACCCAAATTTCCCTACATGCATTATCTTAAAAATTGTTTTCTAATTGTGAAATGTATGCAGTACCCTTTTTCCCACAACTTAAAAATAATGGGCATGGCCAGTCAGCTAAGTTTACATGGATGAGCTTGTTTTTATTATTTATTTATTATGTATATAGTGTTCTGAGCACCAGATCTCATTATAGATGGGCATGAATTATCATGTGCTTGCTGGGAATTGAACTCAGGACCTCCGAAATAGCAGTCAGTTCTCTTAACCTCTGAGCTATCTTCTCCAGCCCGATGAGCTTGTTTTCATTTTAGCTATTAACACTTAAAATTTCTTTCCCAAGTCTATCCTTAAGAATGTTTGAGGCCGGGCGGTGGTGGCACACGCCTTTAATCCCAGCACTTGGGAGGTAGAGGCAGGCGGATCTCTGTGAGTTCGAGACCAGCCTGGCCTACAAGAGCTAGTTCCAGGACAGGAACCAAAAAGCTACAGAGAAATCCTGTCTTGAAAAACCAAAAAAAAAAAAAAAAAAGAATGTTTGAGTATTTGTGTTTATTTCAAACATCTGTAACTTACCTCCACCAAAATTTCCTCCTTCATTGTAACCGTCATATCCTCCTCCTCCACCACCACCATATCCACCACCTTGGTTTCCATAGCCTGGTCCACCACCACCATAGCCTCCTCTACTGCTGTAACCAGGACCACCACCATAGTTGCCACCTAAAAAAAAAAAAAGCCACACAAAGACAAATGTAGAGGGAGGAGGGCTCAAACACTTCTGGTTTCTACCACACTGTCACTGGGAATGTGCCACTGAACTGATTAACACTCTAAAATCTAGTCAGAGCCAAGCAATCCTGGTGGCTGAAATCTTAAGATGAGTCTTTTGTTTTTTCAACAAGTCAGTTTTCACTAAAAATATAGCCTTACACAAAAGCAATTTTAGCTCAACTGCTGGTACAAATAAATCGTACTGACTTTAAGACAACTAGTTAACATTTTACTTGGCAGAGGTTTCTTTTGTGGTAAAATTTTTTTTTGATTTTTCGAGACAGGGTTTCTCTGTGGCTTTGGAGCCTATCCTGGAACTAGCTCTGTAGACCAGGCTGGTCTCGAACTCACAGAGATCCGCCTGCCTCTGCCTCCCGAGTGCTGGTATTAAAGGCGTGTGTCACCATCGCCCAGTTTGTGGTAAATTTTTAATGTGGAAGGTATGACACTTTTACTGTGACTGATAACCCAGCAAACATCTGCCCCATGAGGTCATGTGTCTGATTCCTGACAATGCAAAAATTAAAGACCAAAATCTTTACATACTCACCATCACCTCCAAATCCATTATATCCACCATCACCACCTCCATAACTACCTCTGCTGCCACCACCTCCACCACCATAGCCTCCTAAGGAAAAAAAATAAAAATCAAAGGTTGAATTAACCCTATACCTTGAACTTACTAGTAAATTTCTGATGCATTAGCACTTAAAAATGTACCTTACCTCTTCCACCAAAGTTTCCACCACGACCAAAATTACCTCCACCACCTCCAAAGTTCCCTCCACGACCCATAAAATTGCCAGATCCACCTCCACGGCCTGTAACACAGGTCAAAGTAGAAATTTTAAAATCTTTCAAGTATTGTTCATATCTTATTTATGTATATATAATCCTACTTACCTCTCTGTGATCCAGCAGACTGCATCTCTTGTTTAGAAAGGGCCTTTTTCACTTCACAATTATGCCCATTAATAGTGTGGTATTTCTGAACTACAAGTTTTTAAGTAAAAGACAAAAGAAAGTTATTTTTGTTTGGAAAATCATGTAAGTAAAACCCTTTGTTACCATGCAAGTAACTAAAATACTGTTAAACTGGCAGACTGAGAAGGGGAGAGGATATATGGGGAAGAAATGATTTTGTTTGTTTTTCAAGACATGGTTTCAGCTGGGCGGTGGTGGTGCATGCCTTTAATCCCAGTACTCGGGAGGCAGAGGCAGGTGGATCTCTGTGAGTTCAAGGCCAGCCTGGTCTACAAGAGCTAGTTCTAGGACAGGAACCAAAAAGCTACGGAGAAACCCTGCCTCGAAAATCAAAAAAAAAAAAAAAAAGAAAAAAAGAAAAAGAAAAAAAACAGCCCACACTGTCTTAGAACTTATTCTGTAGACCAGGTTGGCCTCCAATTCAGAGATCCAACTGCCTCAGCCTCTGGGTGTGCCACCACCCGGTGAAGAAATGTTCCTTAATTGAGATGCGAATCACATCAGATTTCTACGTTATAATTCATAACAGTAACAAAATTACAGTTATGAAGTAGCAATAAAAATAATTTTATAGTTAGGGTCATCACAACATGAGGAACTGTATTAAAGGGTCATGGCATTAGAAGGTTGAGAAGCACTGCTCTAGATGACTCATGAAAACTAGAATTACATCCTTCTACACCTTTCAAAGTATAAACACATTAGTGGATCCAGTTAAAAACAGAAATCATTCATGCAGCAACTAATTGTTACTTACCAACAATTTTATCAACTGTGTCATGGTCATCAAAAGTCACAAAAGCAAATCCTCTCTTTTTCCCACTCTGCCTGTCTTCCATAACTTCTATGGTTTCAATCTTGCCATACTTTTCAAAGTAGTCTCTCAGGTTGTACTCTTCTGTATCCTCTTTAATACCACCAACAAAGATTTTCTTCACTGTTAAATGGGCACCAGGTTTTACAGAATCCTGCAAACAAAATAATTTTAAGTCAAAAAAACTAAACTCTTACAGCCCCATAAATCATACAACATGTTATTAAAATACCTCTCTAGAAACGGCTCTCTTTGGTTCCACCACACGCCCATCAACTTTGTGTGGCCGAGCACACATTGCAGCATCCACCTCTTCAACACAAGAGTAGGTCACAAAACCAAAGCCCCTGGAACGTTTTGTTTGGGGATCTCTCATTACCTACAAAATAAAGGAACAGAAGTATTTACATAGTCCTATAGGTCCCCACCTGTTCCTAAGACCACCCTTTCACCAAGAACTCACCACACAATCTGTAAGTGTGCCCCATTTCTCAAAATGTTCTCTTAAGCTATCATCTGTGGTTTCAAAGCTCAGACCACCAATAAACAGTTTCCTCAACTGTTCTGGTTCCTTTGGATCATGGCCCTGAGAAAAAAAGATCAGCACAGTTTTATTTTTCTTGGAGCAAATTTTAAGTCACGAGGGTTTCAAAATTTTTAACATTAATATCCCAATTAAATAAATCTGCTCTACGCTGGGCATGACAGTACACACCAGTTAATTTCAGCGTTTGAAGCAGGGGCTAGCTTGGGTCACATATCCAGTTCAAAGCCAGTATAAAATACATAGTGGGTGGGCTGTCTTAAAAATAAAAAAAACCACAATGGTACCTGGGGTCATTTTAAAACATTATTGTTAACTCAACCGAACCCCAGAATTAAAAAACAAAACTCTTTTTGACTGCTACAACTAAAAGGAATATATTTCAGATGTTTGTAACAAGTCATGAGGCGATGGGGAACAGGACCCTAAGTCAGCATCATTCATTCACCCATGCCATTGCCACTATCCTCAGTCTGCAACACCAACAAACCCTTGATTTTAAAACACAATCTACAAAATGCAACTTAATAGGTTTGTGTAGCAAATTCGGAAAAATTCAGATTTCCAGCAAATCGGTTATTTAAAAGACATTCCTAAGCAAAACAGACATCCCATAAAGAACAAAAAACACCGCTATGGCTTAAACCCCGTAGTGCTGAGAGCAAGGGGCTGGTGAGGCAGATTCTCACGCTAGACTGAACTTGAGGCAGCCCTCCGACCTCAGCCTTGCACGTGCTAGGGTAACAGGTGTGCATCATCACACCCAGGTGCAGGACTTAGCTTTCTGTAAGCAACTGAACTTGCTGTATGCCCACTTAAAACTTCGTAAAATGATTTCAAACACTACATACACATGCATGTAATTGGAATTTACGTCACCGTAAAGCATAATACCGTCTGCCTGAGGAATTAAGCACAAAACCGTAATCTACTTAGAAAATAGCTAGTATGAATTTATCATTTTCATGGTTTTAAATTCAAGTGACCTGCTTTTAATGAAGGCATTAAGACAAATCAAAACAAATCCTTAAAAGAGACTGATTCACATTTAAAAATGTCTTCAATCTTCTAGAAATAGAGGTGTTAAAGCATTCAGTGACAAGGCTGTTACATACTACAAACACGTTAAATGATCAACTGCCCAAAGCATCAATTCACTTAGTCCCATTTAGTCAAGCCTCGGATAAATGCATTAGACAATACACAAAAATAACATCTTTGTACACACAAAATCCCCGCAATCGTGAAATTCCCGACTGTGGTCGCAGTTCTCCAAAACCAAAATCCAGGAAACCACAACCGGCACCAATCCAAAGAATAAGAAATTAGATTAAGTATTAACAGCTCCAAATAAACACATTACCTACACGCAAATCCTGAAACAATTAATACTTCAACCGCCAAGACCCTATAAGTACTTTCCTTCCAAATACTTGAGCGAAAAGGAGCGGGTTAGGAAGCACCTTAAAGCGGCAAGCTTTTCAGTAATGCACCCCCAAACGAGCACGGAGAGAATCCGGCCAGAGAACTGCGCGGATCGTCATCGCCGAGGAGGCCCGAAAGCCCGCTTCCGCGCCGGCAGCACCCCAGCGCAAAGCACCGCGCCCCGAGCCTCGAGGCCATCGGCGGCATTTTCTGCCCGGCCGCCTCTCTCACCGCTCCCTCCAATCCCACGCACTCCTCGGCGGCGTAAAGCAGGCGGCGGCCATTGCGGGCCAATGCGCCATTTCGTAACGCGCCAGCGGATCAATGTCAATGTGGCCGCCGCCCGCCTGCTGCTCGCTCGCCCGGATGTGCGCCTCCCCTCCCCCACCGCCTCCTCCCAACCGCTCCCGCGGAGGCCCGCCATGCCGGCCGCGGCCTCGCCAGCCAGGCCGCGTTAGGCCGCGGGATCCCCGCCCGGTCGCCGACCCCCCTCCCCGGCCGCGCCGCGGTCTCCGGGGCGGCCGACCGAGAGGGCCAGGCCGATCGAGGGCCTCCATGAGGCCGCCCGGCCCGCTTCCCCTCCCCCCCACCGCCCTCTCAGCGCAGAGCGCGGGACGATCGTCCCGGTTCCCTCCGGCCTCCCCGCTCCCATCGAGCCAAAGCCCCCCCAGGCCGGCAACTACCCAGCAACCCCCCGCTCTCCCCCTAATACCTCCTCCCCCCGGCGGCGGCGGCGACGGCCGGAGTCAGGCTGGGGGCGACCGGGCGGCGGTTTTACCTCCATTTTGAGACCGGACTCGCCTCTTCCAACTCGAGTTCAATATGGGACCGAGAGGAAGAGGCGGGGCTAGTAATCACGTGTCGCTCTTTCCTCGCGCCGCCCGCCCACCGGGGCCGGAGTTGTGCCGACGCGGAGCGCGATTGGCCGGGTGGGTTGGCGGGTCGAGAGCGGAGCGTGGGGATTGGTCGAGCCGCGGGAGCGCGCGCTCGCCGCACCGACTTCCAACGCAGCGCCGCCCCCTCCGCGGTTCGCGCCGGGCAACTGGGGCACGTCAGTGGCAGCTCGACCAATGGGAAGCGCCCACGTCGGGAGAAAGCCGCGTGACCGCGCGTTGGCCCGGAGAAAGGCCTTTTCCCTTTCTTTTGGCGCCTACCGCCCCTCCCTCGTGCGCTGCTGAGTCTCCGTTTCCGAGGTCACCCTATTCCAGTGCCCGAAGGAAAACCACGCGGCCCGAGAGCCGCTGAGCCCTTCGCCCCGGTCGCGGGGATCTAAGTGTTTGAGGCCCAGCATGCGTGCACAGTGCGACTGCGCCGTCTCCTCACGAGGCCCAGGCTGCTAGCCCTGCGGCCTTGGCGGGAAAACGCGGTCGATTTAATGAGATTTACTCTTCGGGCGACCCGCAGATTGAAAGAATTCAGGCTTTTATCAATCCGAGGGGAAGGAACAGAATCATGTGTTTGGGATACAAAATTTTAGAGAATGGAAGGATTCCCAAAGTTCATAACGAGGCTTTGTGGCCAGCTAGACTACCTGCTGACTAGTGATTTGAGTCTTTTTAAAATGACATCTGTTAAAAGTTTCACTGTGAAGCACGTGAATGAACTAGAAATCGCATCTTTTCTCTGCCTGGCAAAGGGATCTGAAGTCATTTGGATTTTAGTTTTTCAAATAACAGTGAACATAGGATTAGATATCTCCCAACACCCATAACAACTGTAAATTAACAATAGGGATTTGTCAGGAGTGGTTTAGCACACCTCTAGGCCACCCTGAAAGGCAGAAGCAGGTGGGTCTCTGACCTAGAGTTCCAGGACAGCCAGTGCTATATAGTGAGACCCTGTTTCAGAAAAAAAAATAAAATGTATTTAAAATTACTGAGGGAAAGAAAAGCACAATTGACAAGCCCTTTCCTGCAACAAATCGCCTGTTTTAACTTACCATTCTGCCTAACAAATTCCTTTAGAAATTATCTGTCCCTTTCTGAGAAAGACTGGAGATGAACTCAGGTGGTGGCGCAGGCCTAAGGAGGCAGAAGCTAGTGGATCTCTGAGTCTGAAGCCAGCGTGGTCTACAGAGCAAGTTCTAGGACAGCTAGACTACACAGAGAAACTGTCTTGAGGGAAAAATGGATTTAGGTATGTTCTAACTTGCTTGCCTAGAATGCATGAGGCTTTTGCCTGGATCTTCATCTGAGCAACGTGACACAGCCCCTAATCACGCATTTGTGGGGTGGCCTTAGGAGTTCAGACGATTGAGAACAGCCAGGTGTAGTGCCTGACACTTTTAATCCCAGCAATCAGGAGACAGATTCAGAAGAATCTCTGTGAGTTTCGGGCCAGCCTGATCTACACAGCTAGTTTCAGGACAGACAGCTACACAAAGAAACCCTGTCTCAAAAGAAAAAGCTCAAGGACATTCACAGCTACAAAGGGGAATGTGAGGCCACCCTGGGCTACATGACACCTGGTTCTAGTCGCTCTCTGTTGCTATAATAAACACCATGACCAAAAACAGTTTAGGAGAGGAAATGGTTTAATTCTTTTTATCCTTCCAGGTCATGGTTCACCACTGAAAGCACTGAAGCTGTCCCGGATCTCACTCTGTAGACCAGGCTGGCCTTAAACTGACAGAGGTCCTCCCACCTCTATTCCCAGGTTCTGGGATTAAAGGCGTGGGCTTTCGTTCTTTTTTTTTTTTTAGTCCTTGGTTTTTCCAGACAGTTTCTCTGTACAACCCTGGATGCCCTGGAACTCACTCTGTTGACCAGGCTGGCCTTGAACTCACAGATCGGCCTGCTTCTGCGTCCCAAGTGTTGGGACTAAAGGTGTGCGCCACCATCGCCCGGCTAGGAAGGACAATCTTAAAGGCCTTCAATAATGATATTCAAACTGTGCTTCCTCTGAGAAATACTGCCAGGGTGATTGGTAAGAACTACATGACATTTTATGTTTGTCTAGGATTTTTTTTCTGTCTTTCTTTTTGTAGTTTGACCATTTTGATAAAGTTTGAGAGAGAAGAACAAAGTAGGCAAGCTGTAAATCCCAGCCCCTGCTGGAAAGAGAGACAGGGAAGAGTAGTGCATGGAGGTGGGCAAGCATCTGTAGAAGAGTGGAGTGTGGGATATGTCCTTCAGAGAATCCAAAGTCCAGTGTGTCTGTGAAAGCATGGTTATAGGCTCTGGGCGGAATCCAAAAGAAAGAGAGGCCGCCAGGCAGTGGTGGTGCATGCCTTTAATTTCAGCACTGTACAGAACGAGATTCAGGACAGACAGAGCTGTTAAACAGAGAAATCCTGTCTTCAAAAACCTAAATAAATAAGAGAGAGAGAGAAAAGTTATACGATTTGAACTCGGGAAAGGGGGCAGGCCTAGCAGTGAAGATCTGCAATCTGTCTGCATGTTGTCTGCCCAAGTTGGGTTTTCTGTGTTGCTTTGTAGCCTGTCCTGGAACTCACTCTGCAGATCAGGCTGGACTCAAACTCACAGAGATCCGTCCGCCCTCTGAGTGCTGGGATTAAAGGCATGCACCCCCACCGACTAGCTTGGGTTTTGTGTTTTAAGACTGGGTCAGCAAGACCCAGTACTGCTGGTCTGGAGTTCACACTGCAGGTCAAGCTGGCAAAGACCCCACCTATATGGGTGAGCACTCATGCCCAACTATTTTTCCATGCTTTTTCCCCCTAAAAGTACCTCCAGTTCTTGTGCCCAAAACATCGCACATATAATATCCCTGATCTAGCTCTTGACCCTATAAAACACAGGCTCAGACCTTGTTGAACCTTGTCTTCTGCCAATCCTTGTAGCCCTAACTTTTTTTGAAATGAGGGACTGTAGTAGGATGGAGTGGGGAACAGGGAAATAGGGATGTTGGGGTGAAAGGGGTGACCTAGAGACTTTATCTGAGGGACAGGGAAATAGGGATGTTGGGGTGAATGGGGTGACCTAGAGACATTATATGAGGGACAGGGAAACAGGATGTTGGGGTGAAAGGGGTGGCCTAGAGACTTTATATGAGGTCTTTCCACTTCTTCCATTTCACAAGGCACAGATTTCTTTTTCTTTTCTTTCTTTTTTTTTTTTTTTTGAGATGGTCTCCATATGCAGCCTTGACTTGCTTGAAATTCGTTATGGAAACCAGGTTGACTAGAACTCACAGAGATCCATCTGCTTCCGCCTCCCAAGTCCTGAGATTAAAGGCTGTTACCAAGCCTAGAAAATAATTAGAAATCTTTTTTTTTTTTTTTTTTTTTTTTGGTTTTTCGAGACAGGGTTTCTCTGTAGCTTTGGAGCCTGTCCTGGAACTAGCTCTTGTAGACCAGGCTGGTCTCGAACTCACAGAGATCCGCCTGCCTCTGCCTCCCCAGTGCTGGGATTAAAGGCGTGTGCCACCACCGCCCGGCAATAATTAGAAATCTTTGAGATGGGGTTTTATACTGCCCAGGCTGGCCTTGAACTCACTGTGTGATCCTGAACTGAACAACGTCACGTTTCAAAGCTCACTAGGGTAAGTAGCAGCGATCTGGCGCCATCTAAGTAATGGCTGATTTAAAATTTTCATAACATCCTCTTTATATAATTGTGATTAAAAATAAGATGCAAATTATTAGGGAAGATATTGCACATGGAATTTGCATAAAACTAGCAAGTAAAAATATCCATTTTGTTAATGATCACTTTGAACTTGGTCTTGTGACTATATTTTTGTATTGAGTTTTATGGTTAGAATGACTTTGTGCAGCTTTTGATTCAGACTTTCTAATGATGAGTCCCTCATATTCTGGGTACTCATTATCATTGAGGGCCTCTGATCACATAAGTGGGTAATAAAATATTTAAAACCACTTTACACCACCATTCAAAATTTACAATTATAATTTTATTTAAAGAATCAAACAACTTTTTATTGACAAATGTGATGTCATTTCACGTGATAATGCAGATGGATTTCAAACCCAGTAGAACAATTTTATATTAATATTTCTACTTTAAGCCAGACATAGTAGCCAGTAGCCGCATACCTATAATCCCCGAACCTGTGCGGCTGCGACAAAGATAGGGAGATCAGAGGTAAGTTCAAGGCCAGTCTGTGCTATGTAAGACCGTGTTACCCCCCCATATTTAAACTGTATATTGAAACTCTAGCTTTCAGAACACACTTGCCCTGACAACAAGCTGGATGCCCTTGAAAGGGCACAGCCCTGTGGCTGTTGTGGGGTAGAGTGCTTGAATATTATCTGCAAGCGTCAAATGATAAAAAAAATGGTTCAGGCCGGGCGGTGGTGGTGCACGCCTTTAATCCCAGCACTTGGGAGGCAGAGGCAGGCGGATCTCTGTGAGTTCGAGACCAGCCTGGTCTACAGAGCTAGTTCCAGGACAGGCTCCAAAACCACAGAGAAACCCTGTCTCGAAAAACCAAAAAAAAAAACAAAAAAAAATTTAAAAAAAAAAAAAAAAAAGAAAGAAAAAAGAAAAAATGGTTCAAAGGCATTGACTACTCCAAATTGTCACTACACATTCTGACAGTGACTAAGAGCGTTTCATGGAGCTGAGCCCACCAGAAACTACCACTCAGCCTTTCTCTCCCTTACCAACAGCCCTGCCCTACGTACCTGGTTTCCAAACCCATGCACTTACTGGCTCTAAAGTCTGGTCTACAGCAGTCACTAGGATGTCTTAGTCATATTCGTGTTAATTTTTTTAAAAAATATTTATTTATTTATTATGTATACATTGTTCTGTCTGCATGCCTGCAGGCCAGAAGAGGGCACCAGACCTCATTACAGATGGTTGTGAGCCACCTTGTGGTTGCTGGGAATTGAACTCAGGACCTTTCGAATAGCAGGCAGTGCTCTTACCAATGAGCCATCTCTCCAGCCCCGTCTTAGTCATATTCGATGTCGAGCTTTGCGTATACCCAAAACACTCTGTTTTACCAGTTGAGCTCATCCCCAGTCCTACCCCATAGACCACTTCAGGACATTAGTCCTCTTATTATTCTCCTTCTTTGGAGGTGAGTAGGCAAAGGGAAACGGAGTGAACTGGCCAGATGAACCTCAGACCTCAGCTGAGTGTGATCTTCAGTTCCTGAGACTCTTCCTTCCTTCTTTCTTTGTTTTTTTTTTTTTTTATTTTGTTTTTCGAGATAGGGTTTCTCTGGAGCCTATCCTGGTCTTGTAGACTAGTAGACTAGGCTGGCCTCGAACTCACAGAGATCCGCCTGTCTCTGCCTCCCAACTGTTGGGATTAAAGGCGTGTGCCACCACCGCCCATCAAATTCCTGAGACTCTTTTTTTTTTTTTTTTTTTTTTTTTTTTTTTGGTTTTTTGAGACAGGGTTTCTCTGTGGTTTTGGAGCCTGTCCTGGAACTAGCTCTTGTAGACCAGGCTGGTCTCGAACTCACAGAGATCCGCCTGTCTCTGCCTCCCGAGTGCTGGGATTAAAGGCGTGCGCCACCACCGCCCGGCAAATTCCTGAGACTCTTATCACCACCTAAGTGTTGGGATCCCAGGCCTCTGACACCTCCCCAGCCCCTTTATACTTTGTTCATAATCAAACATTTATATGAAATATCTCATCCTGGTCTTACATCTACTAGAGACAGCCGGGCGGTGGTGGCGCACGCCTTTAATCCCAGCACTCGGGAGGCAGAGGCAGGCGGATCTCTGTGAGTTCGAGACCAGCCTGGTCTACAAGAGCTAGTTCCAGGACAGGCTCCAAAACCACAGAGAAACCCTGTCTCGAAAAACCAAAAAAAAAAAAAAACATCTACTAGAGACATATCTGATAAGCATTGGGGTTCATATTTGTACTCCCAGTCTTCAGAAGGCTAAGACAGATGACTCATGATGTCATGGTTACAGAGTAGGACTGTATCTCATACACACACACATACATACATACATACATTCATATATACAAACACACATACAGGAGTGGTGGTGCATCACCTTTAATCTTGGTATTTAGGAAACAGAGGAAGGCAGATTTCTGGAACTCTGAAACCAGCCTGGCCTACAAAGCAAGTTCCAAGCTTGCCTAGGCTCCAAAGTGAGACCTTGTCTCAAACAATAAACAAATAAGAATAAAAAACTCTTTGAAGGGGGAGGGGGAGGGAATGGGAGGTGGTGGCGGGGAAGAGGCAGAAATCTTTAATAATTAAATAAATTAATTAATTAAAAAAAAACTCTGAAAATGTTTAGAATTTTCAAAAGAATCAAACCATTGTGAAGGGCAATGAGAATATTTCATGGCCACAATGGTTTTTACAGGACATTTAGCTACAATTCCATAATTTTGAGGAAGGATAAAATAGAAGCCAATGGGGAATTAGTGCTCTGAGTCCTCCAGTGGGCACGGATCTGGGCTTTGCTCCTTGTTTCTGGGCTCCTAAACTCCTAAAGACCTAAAAAAAAAAAAAAACTCTAGCAGATAGGGCACATGAATGGAAGACACAGGCCTGGGGGTTGTTAGTTGGTAGAATACTTGCTTACTAGGCATGAAACCCTAGGTTTCATCTCTAGGACTTCACAAAAAGAGACCAAATCTAATATGCTTATTTAAATTTCTCCTTCCTTGCCATTTGAATTTTTTTCTTTTTTTCTTTTTTTCTCTTTTTTCTTTTTTTCTTTCTTTTTTTTTTTTTTTTTTTTTTTTGAGACAGGGTTTCTCTTTAGCTTTGGAGCCTGTCCTGAAACTAGCTCTTGTAGATCAGGCTGGCTTCATCAAACTCACAGAGATCTGCCTGCCTTTGCCTCCCGAGTGCTGGCATTAAAGGCGTGCGCCAGGACCACTACTTTGACTCTCTGCTCTTGACTGTGGATATGACTTCAAGTTCCTGTCTTGATTTTCCAGTAATGATGGATTGTAACCTGGAATTGTAAGCTGAATAAGCCCTTTCTTACTTAAGTTGTTTTATGTCAACATATTTTATCACAGCAGCAGTAACCAAACTGAGACACAGTATGATTATCACCTGAATATTTGGATAAGATGCATCTTAATTTTGTTTACATTTTCATTTTAATTTGTGCTCTGCAGAATAAAAATATCCACATATGAAATAGGTGGCCATGTCTGTGGTTTCTACTACAGAAAACAGAACCAACTTGGAGCTGATTCCCTGAATTTCATCATAAGCAAAGCATTGAATACTAAATTTAATAGATATTAAATATAGCATTGTTGTTGAAATTGTTGTTGGTTTTTGTTTGTTTTTGGTTTTCTTGAGACAGGGTTTCTTTGTGCAGCCCTGGCTGCCCTGGAACTCACTCTGTAGTCTAGGCTGGCCTTGGACTCAGAGAAGCACCTGCCTCTGCCTCTGAGTGCTGGGATTAAAAGTGTGCACCACCACTGCCCTACTGAAAATTTTATTTTATAGAAAAGTCTACTTTTTCCTTTTTTTTTTTTTTTTTTTTGGTTTTTCGAGACAGGGTTTCTCTGTGGTTTTGGAGCCTGTCCTGGAACTAGCTCTTGTACACCAGGCTGGTCTCGAACTCACAGAGATCCGCCTGCCTCTGCCTCCCAAGTGCTGGGATTAAAGGCGTGCGCCACCACCACCCGGCAAAAGTCTACTTTTTTTATGTTTCATTCTTCATGCTATTTGATAACAAATGATTTATTTCTACAATATAATCATTAAATATTGTCATACTCTCTAGAATAAGGCATCTCAACAGGAATATGTAGTATAAATTGGACATGGTGGCACATGTCTTTAATTCCAGCATTCAGGAGGCATAGACAAGAGGATCTCTTTGAGATCAAAGTCTACAGAGTTTCAGTACAGCCAGGGCTACACAGAGAGACCCTATTTAAAACAAACAAACAAACAAACAACAAAAAAAAAACCAGCAGGGTGGTGGTGCCGCATGCCTTTAATCCCAGCATTTGGAAGGCAGAAGCAGGAGGATCTCTGTGAGTCTACGGCCAGCCTAGTCTAAAAGAACTAGTTCCAGGACAGGTTCCAAAGCTTCAGAGAAACCCTGTCTCAAAAAAAAAAAAAAACAAAAAAAAAAAACAAAAAAAAAAAAACAACAAAAAAACCCCTGTCTTGAAGCAAACAAACAACAACAAAACTAAAGCACACCAAAACAAATTAAACAAAAACAAACAGCCGGGCAGTGGTGGCGCACGCCTTTAATCCCAGCACTCGGGAGGCAGAGGCAGGCAGATCTCTGTGAGTTCGAGACCAGCCTGGTCTACAAGAGCTAGTTCCAGGACAGGCTCCAAAAAACCACAGAGAAACCCTGTCTCGAAAAACCAAAAAAAAAAAAAAAAAAAAAAAAAAAAAAAAAAAAACCCAAAAAAACCCAAACAAACAACAAAACAAACAAAAAAAGGAGGATGTATTGAAATCCTCAAGATAGCTGGGCAGTGGTGGCACACGCCTAAATCCCAGCACTGGGGAGGCAGGGGCAGATGGATCTCTGAGTTTGATGAGTTTGAGGCCAGCCTGGTCTAAAAGAGCTAGTTTACTAGTTCCAGGACAGGCTCCCAAAGAGAGAGAGAGAGAGAGAGAGAGAGAGAGAGAGAGAGAGAGAGAGAGAGAGAGAGAAATCCTCAAGCTAAATTCCATGACAAACCGACAAACTCTCAATCTCAAGGGCCACACACCTTTCACAAGTGAAAGGAGCTTTTTTAGCACAGCGATGGAAAGGACAGCAACCAGGCTATTTCTAGGTGCCAAGAATATCACATTCTTTCCGAGAAGCTTTTTATGTGATAGTGGAAGCTAAGAGGATGACATTAAGTATTCCTTACTTTGTGGAATAAAGACTGTTTCTCAAAACTTTTAAAAGGTCAAATTCCTACATACTGAAATATATTTTAAAAACATAACCAAAATGTGATTTTTTTTTCTTGTTCCTTTGAGAACTTGTTTGTCTGGAGTTGAGCAAATTCCCAGAGCGGCTAAGGTAGCCATCTTGCCTTTCTGGCTCTCTGTCAATTCCAGCATTAGGTTCTGTACTGTTTCCTGTGTTGTGAGTTTGAATTTCTAAGCAACAAAGATAACAAAGTAGGAACAGTGTTTTTTTTTTTTTTTATTTCCACTTCTATTTAAACGATGGAGGTGAGTGAAAACTTTAGTAAGGACCCACCCCTTGTCAAAAGTGTTTATCTACATTGTCTAAATTAATCCTTTCTCTGTCCATAGGTAGGTTTATTATTTCCGCAGAAGATACAAAGTTACTGTGAGTCAGAGAAGCTAAGTCATTGTTTATAATCATATAGCTGGTTAAAGACTAGAAGCGAATTTGAGGTCAAGTTAGAAGCACAGAGATCAGGGTTCACTCAGTAACTCCCCCTTTCTTGACCCTGCCATATTGAACAGCTGTAGAGGCATCTCTGGGCCTTCGTGCAGGAGGAAGATGATGGCTGCCAAGCAGAAACTTGCTTTTCTCCAATGACAGCCGCAACCAGCCCTATAGATAGACTGGAGGGAAATATCATAAATAAAGGTAAGTTTCTAGGTGGGAGGACCGTGAGTCTAAGGCCAGCCTGGGCTACATGGTGAGATCTTATATCCAGAAGAAAAATTAAAGTATAATACTGAATCCTTCTTTTACTTTAACTTTTTTTTTAATTTTAATTTTTTGGAAGATTTTTTAAAAATTTAATTTATTTTTGTTTTATTTGCTGGGTGTGAGTGTTTTGCCTACAATGTATGTACCATGTGCTTGCCTGGTACCGCAGAGGCCTGAAGAGGGCAGTGGATCTCCTGGAACTGGAGTTAAAATTGTGAGTTACAATGTGGGTGCTGTAAATCAAACCTGGGTCCTCTACAAGAACGGCTAGTGCTCTTGACTATTGAGCCACCTCTCCAAACTTTTTTTTTAAACTTTATTATTATTGTGCATGTGTGTGTATTGTGTGTGCGTGTGATGTGTACACGTGGGATGCCTGTGTGCATGTCACGGTGTAAGTGTGGAGCTCCGAGAACAACTGGGAAGTCAGTCGTCTCCTCTGTCTTTCTCTGAGTCGAGGGATGGAATTCAGGCCTTCAGGCTCACTCAGCAACCTCTCTTATCTCAGCCATCTTGTTGGCCCTGAATTGTTAGCAGTCTGGCAGGGACGCAGTTGCTCTAGTCTGAGAGGCACAGCAGGGCTGGCTCTTCTCCATTGGGTGGCCTCAATGGGCAAAGTGGTGTACTTCAAGTCTTTCTCTTTGGTCTTCCTATTTATAGGTATTATTTTTTCTCTTTTAGCCATCAAACTGGATTTTACCAAAGACTGTATTCCCCTCCTACATAATGTGAAAGATGTTAATTGTATTTTACTCATCTATTAGATGTGCAAGTTGAGTATAAAGTAGCTGGAGATTTGGCGCACAGTTAACACTGGCTCCTCATCCAGAGGACCTGGGTTCAACTCCCAGCACCCACATGACAGCTTACAACTGTCTCTAACTCCAAGACCTGACACCCTCCAACATACATACATACAGGCAAAAACACAAATGCACATTAAATAAGTAAATTTTAAAGTAAGTTAGTAGCTACTTCCTCAGAAAAGATATAAAGATATTCTCTGAGAAGAGTGAAATGACAAGACGGGCAGTGGTGGCGCACGCCTTTAATACCAGCACTTGGGAGGCAGAGGCAGGCGGATCTCTGTGAGTTCGAGACCAGCCTGGTGTACAAGAGCTAGTTCCAGGACAGGCTCCAAAACCACAGAGAAACCCTGTCTCGAAAAAACCAAAAAAAAAAAAAAAAAATGTGTACAATGGTGGCCTCTCTAAACAAGATAATTCTCTGGGGGGGGGGGAGAAAAAACACCCCCCCCCAGGAATTCCATTGTGCCCTCCTAATTACACCCAGAACAGGAAAGTCAGAGATGCACCAGATCCTCCTGATCCCAAGGATGACACGCCCACAATTCAGATCCAGAGCCTGAGGCGGTTAAAGGCAAGAGTTCAGTTAATAAATGCAGAGAAAACAGAATGGTCCCACATAACGGGAAAGGACTTAGACAGCAGGACCTTCCCTCCGGGAGCGTTCTGAGAGGAACAGGCCCTTAGAGGAAGACCATATTTTATATGGTCCTTTTCCCAGGTCAGGCATTTGCATAGGACCTCTGTTCCCGCAGGGACTTGAGGAAAAAAAGTTCCTGCTTGATTAAAAAAAAAAAAAAAAAAAAGAAGCCATTCTTATCTCTAGCGAGAGGATCTCGTGGCCCTGGACTGGCGCCAATTGTCAAGGTCAACCCTAGATTTCTCACCGGTCACCATCAAGCCACACCTCAGCTCCCGTGCCCCGCCTCTGTTTAATCCTTTGGGCAATTGTAGCATTTTAAAGGGGTCTTCTTTTTTTTTTTTTTTTTTTTTTTCCCAGTTAAAGGTTGCTGGCAGCCATCCTGACTCATCCTCAGATTCTGTCTATCTCCTCCTTCTCCCCTAACCCACTCCCACTGCCTACTCCCCACAGTCCTCTTTGGGACCCCCTACCCTTCCCCAATCCCCCACCATCACCACCCACCCTGCTGAAGCAGGTCTCCAGCAATTTTGCTTTTTCAATACAGGGTTTCTTTCTTTCTTTCTTTCTTTCTTTCTTTCTTTCTTTCTTTCTTTCTTTCTTTCTTTCTTCCTTCCTTCCTTCCTTCCTTCCTTCCTTCCTTCCTTCCTTCCTTCCTTTCTTTCTTTGTTTTGTTTTCTTTTGTTTTTGTTTTTTCAAGACAGGGTTTCTCTGTAGCTTTGGAGCCTGTCGTGGAACTAGCTCTTGTAGACCAGGCTTGCCTCGAACTCACGGAGATCCTTCCGCCTCTGCCTCCTGAGTGCTGGGATTAAAGGCATGCCACGGCCCTCCCCTCCTTCAACACAGGGTTTCTATGTGTACCAGCTCTGGCTGTCCTGGAATTCACTCTGTAGAGTGGCTAGCCTAGACCTCACAGAGATCAGCCTGCTTCTGCCTCCCTAGTGCTGGGATTAAAGGCCTGTGCCACCACCGCTCAAACACAGAGTATATTATTTAAGTTATAGATTATTTAGGATTTGTGTTTTACTAGGAATATAGAAAATGTTGTTCTCACTGCTCAGCCCTATGTGAAATAGGTGGCCATAAGAGACCCCTTGTTATATTAATATTATATAATGTCATTTATATTAATATTGTTATATTAATATTATATAATGTCAAGGGGTTTTGATAGCCACACAGAGTGAATATTGGGAGTGGGGGCCTGTGTTTACTGTAGCTAGCCTATCTCACTGCTTCTGAGAGTGCCAGGAAAGAACCCAGAGAAAGCAGAACTTCTTGTCTTCTGTCCTCTGCACACCTAGGATGGGCGCACATCATCAGGGAAATTTACCACGTGCTCTCCCTTAGACTTCCTCGGCCCGTGGCTGCTCTGACTAGGACGTCAAGACGGGTGACTGACAGCTCCACAGCTGTGGTTCTGCTGCCTGGGGCCGTCCCGTTGTGTGTCCAGGATGTTGACTTTTCTTGGCAGCTTCTGGAATGCCTGGCTTTTGATGAAACCCTACATCAAAGAGCAAGGTCTCCAGTTTCACAGATGGTTGCCCAGTCTTTGGGTGATGTCATGCAAAGTACTAGGGTGTTAACTGCACCCAGAACGAACTCTGACCAACAGGAACGGGGTTCAGGGGGAATGTGGTGCTTTGTTCGCCGTACTTCCTCCCTCACTAACTCACCGCCCAATGGTGGCTGTCCAGGTAGCTAACATTGTTTCCCATCCATTTCTGCTGCATCACCCATTTCCCCTCCCTCCTCTCCCTCCCTCTACTCTTTATATATATTAATCACGGATACGTTCCTTTGTCCGTGTAAATATAGACCATGTGTGTGGAGGTCCCACGGAGGTAACATGTTGGGAGCCCCTGGAGCTGCAGGCGGTTGTGAGCTGCCTGGCACTGGTCCTGGGAATGGAAAGAACCAGAGCGGCTGAAAGAGAGCTAACCACTGAGCCATCTCTTCACCCCCACCCCTGTTTGAGACAGGTTCTCCTCTGTGTTCCAGCATCACTCATACGCCTTTTTGCCTTTGTCTCCCTGTACTGGGCTCACCCCTTCATTTCTTTATTCTTTCTTTCTTTTTTATTCTTTCTTTTTCTTTTCTTCTCTTTTATTTGTTTTTTTGTTTTTTTGAGACAGGGGTTCTCTGTAGCTTTGGAGTCTGTCCTGGAACTCACTCTGTAGACCAGACTGACCTCAAACTCACAAAGTGCTGGTATTAAAGGTGTGATCCAACATGGCCTGGTATCCCTTTTTTTCTTTAAAAAAAATTTATATGTAGGGGGGGCTCGGTGGTTAATAGCACTGCCTGCTCTTCCAAAGGTCCTAAGTTCAATTCCCGGCAACCACATAGTGGCTCACAACCATCTGTAGTGAAATCTGGTACCCTCTTCTGGCCTGCAGGCATACATGCAGACAGAATACTGAGAATACTGTATACATAATAAATAAATAAATCTTTAAAAAAATTATATGTAAAGAGGGTTTGCTTGCATGGGCGTCTGTGTACCTCACCTACCTCAGGGCCAGAAGAGGGTGTTAGCGCCTCTGTGATGACATTACAGACAGTTGTGAACCTCTGTGCTGTAAATGCTGGGAATGAAACCCAGGTCCTTAAAAAAAAAAAAAGACCTTCAAAACCACAACGCCAGAGGCCACAGGAGGATTGTGAGTTCATGGACATCTTAGTTTGTATAATAAAAACCTTTTTAAACATGTCTTTCTTATTTATTAGGAGTTTTGAGAGAGAAACAATTTACAGAGCCTGTAACCAGATGAAAAAAAAGAAATGAAGCATTTTACTTACAATGCTCAGTCACATATACATTGTTATTTGGTAGCTGAATAGTTTATAATCATTTATTATCATTTCCTTCAATCAAATCAACTGTCTGTCATTTGAGTACATTGGATCAAAGTCTCATTGCTAACCATGGGCAAAGTTCAAGTTGAAACTCCACATCCAGGCTGGTCTCAAACTCAGAGATCCGCCTGCCTCTGCCTCCCGAGTGCTGGGATTAAAGGCGTGCGCCACCATCGCCCAGCTTGAAATTTTATTTTTGAAAAAGAAAGAAAAACAAAACAGTTGGTCAACTATGGAGATCTGGCCTTCAGCACAAAATGAAAATGAGCCCCTTTCTTTTCTCAGTTTTTTTTTTTTAATGGATTTCCCACAAACTACTTCATTTTTTACCTAAGTGGTTACTGTAAAAATAATGACAACTTCTCATCATGCCTGCTGCTTTTTTTGGTTTTGGTTTTGTCTCTAAACCCTTCGGTGATGGCTGGTGACCTTTGCCCAGGGAAAATATTAAAATCATGAATATTTTTTTTTTTTTTTTTTTTTTTTTTGGTTTTTCGAGACAGGGTTTCTCTGTGGTTTTGGAGCCTGTCCTGGAACTAGCTCTGTAGACCAGGCTGGTCTCGAACTCACAGAGATCCACCTGCCTCTGCCTCCCAAGTGCTGGGATTAAAGGCGTGCGTCACCACCGCCCGGCAATCATGAATATCTTTAACATTGATCATGCCTTGGTTTTATTCTCTTCTGATCTGTTCATATCCCCCCCACTTTTTCTTAAGATGAAGTCTCCCTGTGCCACTAGGAAGCTCTCTCTGTAGCCCCCAGTCTGCATTTGAACTCACTGTCCTGCTGCAGAATGCTGGGATTGCAGGGGTGAGCCACAGGGGGTGGGGGAGTGCAGGGGTGAGCCACTGGCAGATCTCTGTGAGTTCGAGGCCAGCCTGGTCTACAAGAGCTAGTTCCAGGACAGGCTCCAAAGCTATAGAGAAACCCTGTCTCGAAAACAAACAAACAAACAAACAAAAAACCACCACCAACAACAAAAGAAACAGAATAATTAACATTCTTATGAGAAATCTCACTTAGCTCCGTGTGTGTGTGTGTGTGTGTGTGTGTGTGTGTGTGAGTGTTGCTGGGGATCGAACCCAGGGCCTCGTGCTTCTCAGACAAGCACTCTATCCTTGTGCCACCTCCCGAGCTCCACACTTGTCATTTTAACGAATGCGATTTTGTGGTTTATTTTATCTTATTTTGGTTTTTCTTTTTCTTTTTTTTTTGTTTTTTTTTTTTTTGTTTTTTTTTGTTTTTCGAGTCAGGGTTTCTCTGTGGTTTTGGAGCCTGTCCTGGAACTAGCTCTTGTAGACCAAGCTGGTCTCGAACTCACAGAGATCCGCCTGCCTCTGCCTCCCGAGTGCTGGGATTAAAGGCGTGCACCACCACCGCCCGGCCTTTTTTTGGTTTTTTCGAGACAGGGTTTCTCTGTAGCTTTGGAACCTGTCCTGGAACTCCCTTTGTAGACCAGGCTGGCCTCGAACTCACAGAGATCCGCCTGCCTCTGCCTCCCGAGTGCTGGGATTAAAGGTGTGCGCCACCAACGCCCGGCCTTATTTTGGTTTTTCAAGACAGGGGTTCTCTGTGTAATCGTCCTGTCCATCCTGGAAGTCACTGACTTCAAACTTGCTGAGATCTGCCTGCCTCTGCCTCCCAAGTGCTGGGATTAAAGGCGTGCGCCACCACCACTCAGAGAGCGTCTGTATCTTTTTGGGGTTGGCAGCCTACTCCCTTACGTGAACAACTGTGAATTCAGCCATTTTGCTATGGGTGCCAAGAGTATATATAGTTTCTACCAGATGGAATGATGTCATTCCTTCATTAGAGTCAGGAATTATCACTTGGGGAATTCCCCTGTCTTCCTTCCAGGGTGAAGAAAAACTGGTTCTTCAAGTGTGCAGTCTTCTCCAAGCTGTGTCTGGCTTTTTGCTGGCCAGACAGGCTGCGGAAAGTCCCATTCCACTCTCATTCTTTTACGTTCGCTCCAATCTCAGCGTGTCAACTTGTGCTGCTGGTGTTCGCCTCCTGTGTCCAGGCGGAAAGACGAATAGACTCCCATACTGCTCTCCGTCTCAGACTTTGGTTCCCATAGTGCTCTCCGTCTCAGACTTTGGTTCCCATAGTGCTCTCCGTCTCAGACTTTGGTTCCCATAGTGCTCTCCGTCTCAGACTTTGGTTCCCATGGAGGTAATGTCTGTCGGTTTCCCCCTCTTTTTCTTCTTTCTTCTTCCTCCTTCTTCCTCCTCCTTTTTTTTTTTTTTAAATGTGTATGAATGTTCCACTTTCATGTCTGTGTGTGTGATGCCCTCCGAGGCCAGAAGAGGCTGTTTGTTGTACACCTTGGAATTGGAGTTGCAGCCCGTTGTGAGCCATCACATGGGTGCTAGGAACCACACAGCCAGTGCTCTTTAACCACTGAACCATCTCTCTCTTCCTCTACAGTGTCCTTTAGGGAGTAGCCATCCCTAGAATGTTTTCAGAGTCCAGAGAGATCAACACCAAATGAGCGGGAGGCACGCTTTCAATGCCTACATGCAATAAGTCTTGCTTTGCTGTGATGTTTCTTCCCCACATCCATCAGTAACTCCTCAGGATCTCAAAAGAGGTTCCGAGGCACCCATCTCTAACAGAAAGGCTGTCTTCTTGGAGGACAGTAAGCAGTGAGTTTCACATGGGTCCTCTGGTTGTCCCGTCTTGTTCTGGGATGATCTCAGGGAACTGAAGGGATCTATCACATAACTAGAGTGCTGTCTAGTTTAATGTCAACTTAACACAAGCTAGAGTCATCACAGAGGAGGGATTTTCTTTCTTTTTTGGGGGGGGGCGGGTGAATCTGGGTGTCTCTGTAGCTTTGGAGCCTGTCCTAGAACTAGCTCTTGTAGACCAGGCTAGCCTTAAACTCACAGAGATCTGCCTGCATCTACCTCCTGAGTACTGGGATTAAAGGCATGCGCCACTACTGCCTGGCAGAAGAGGGATTTTCAAAAGAGAAAATGCCTTTATATGATACAACTGTAGGCAAACCTGTACAACATTTTCTTAATTAGCAATCGAGGGGGGAGGGTTCAGCTTATTGTGGATGGTGTTATCCTTGGGCTTGTGGTCGATTCTCTAAGAACGCAGGCTGATCAAGCCATTAAGAGCAAGCCAATAAACAGCACACCTCCATGGCTTCTGCATCAGCTCCTGCTGCCAGGCTCCTGCCCTGTTTGAGTTCCTGTCCTGGCTTTCTTCCGTGATGAAGAGCTATATGGAAGTGTAAGTCATACAAACCCTTTCCTCTCCGAGATGCTTTGGTCTTGGCGTTTCATCATAGCAGTAGTAACAACCCTAAGACAGCTAGCAAATACCAGAATATGGAATGCTTTTTATGTCCCTTTATTTTTTTTAAATATTTATTTATTTATTATGTATACAATATTCCATCTGTGTGTATACCTGAAGGCCAGAAGAGGGCGCCAGACCTCTTTACAGATGGTTGTGAGCCACCATGTGGTTGCTGGGAATTGAACTCAGGACCTTTGGAAGAGCAGGCAGTGCTCTTAACCACTGAGCCATTTCTCCAGCCCCTTTATGTCCCTTTAGAGGGGCAGAGGAGAAAGGTTGGCACTCTTGTTTGGTCTAAGTTCCTTCCACAAGGCCACTAAGATTGTAGTAGGCTATCTTTTCTGGGTGTCCACAGAGCAAACCACACATCTACTTTCTTTTATCTAAGCTGCCACAACCCATCCCTCTTCCCTAGTTTTGTTTCTCCCTTTCTCTTGCCGCATTTTGTTGCCTGATCTGCCCTTTGCCAGTCGTATTTAACCTTCCCCAGGTCAGCAGTGGTCTCACCCATATCATAAACATTACCCTGACAGCCAGGCTGAGGAGGGAGAGTCTGGGCACAGCCACTCCCCGTGGGCATCTATTGACAGTGCTTTATTCATTCCAGTCATGCCGATGGCTTTCTCGATCTAATATCTGGGTGTAGATAATGAGTGTTTTCCTAATCTCCACAGAAAACCCTGGGCTTCTTCCGTGTTTTCTCATGGGGTACCTGTCCTAGGAGGTCCCCTGTATTTGGACATGTCTTTCAGGCAGAAGAGGAGCCAGCCTATTAGGGCATGTTTTCATTGGATCCTGTAGGCATCATGTAGGTGCTGCCTAACTAATCCTTGTGTGGTGGCTGAATGACAATGGCTCCCTTAGGCTCATGTATTTAGTGCTTGGTCCCAGGTGATGGAACCTGTTTAGGGAGGGATCAGGAGGAGGTGGCCTTGCTGGAGGATGTGTGTGATGTGGGGAGGATTTGAGGTTTCAAAAGCCCACACCAGGGCTGGAGAGATGGCTCAGAGGTTAAGAGCATTGCCTGCTCTTCCAAAGGTCCTGAGTTCAATTCCCAGCAATAACATGGTGGCTCACAACCATCTGCAATGGTGTCTGGTGCCCTCTTCTGGCCTGCAGGCATACACACAGACAGAATATTGTATACATAATAAATAAATAAATATTTAAAAAAAAAAAAAAGCCCACACCAGGCCCAGTGTCTCTTCATCTGCCTCTGACTTGTAGATTAGATGTAAACTCTCAGTTGCTGCTCCAATGCCATGCCTGCCTACCTACCTGCTGCCCTGCTTCCTGCCACGATTGTGGCCTCATCCTCTGAAACTGTACGTGCCAAATAACCCCTTCCTTCTCTAGGTTGCCTTGGTCATGGTGTTTCATCCCAGCGATAGAAAGGTAACTGAGCTGACTGAGAAGAACGGGTCACAACTTTTGAGTTCCTCTTCCCTTTCCATGTTTACTGTTTTTCACTTCTCTTGGAGATCTGGTTGATGGTCACTGGCTCTGCTCTGGGCCTGGACTCTGTCATAATAGCGCAGAGTTATGGAGCGAGCATGATCACGCGGAGACCAAGAATCCAGGTTTGAATCTCTTCCCCTTACTTGTTTAGTGACAGCAGCTAATTTATTTAGCTTTTTAGGGCCTAGATTACTTGTTTAAAATAGAGGCAGAGTTACTGGGCAGATACTACATGGGAGGTTTTGGGGATGTGGAAATCAGCAGTTGCTAGAGCTTTATTAAAATTTTGATACATACATACGCAGAGAGACAGACACGACAGACACTTAAACTTGAGCGCTGGTCTTCATCTTCTGAATTCTGCTGATAACACGGCCACTGAGTTTACAGTTGACTTAAGGAGAGCGGGAGTTCCTATCCTCTGGTGTGGGGCATGCAACTGCAGAGATGACAGATAAATGTTTGTTGAACAAATGTTTGTGTCCGTGTGCAGTGTGCTCCACCTTTGTCAGGTGAGCCAATAGCTCCTCACTGCTATGAGAGAATCAGGGTGCACACTTTACATAGCAATGAGGGAGACCGTGATACTCGAACCTCATGGTGCTCACTGAAAAACATTAGTTTGCCGTTTCCAGTTTTGTTCTGTTAGGTGATAGCACAGTGATTAAGTTCTGGGTTACACTACCTGGTTTGGAAGCCAGGCTGCGTTGTTTACTAGCTGTGTAGGAATGCGCTAGCCCCTCTTTCCTCGGTTTTCCCATCTGTAAGATGGGGATAATTCCACCCATCACACAGAGGTGCTGTTGGTGGTAAAATGAACCCTCCGTTTAAAGCACTAACACATCACGCATGCTAGGTCCTCTAGTTTCTGCCCTGCGTGGCCTGTGCTGTTTATTCTAGCATCCTAGGCCTAGGACAATGGCGGGCTGTTTTTTCTTTTCCAGATTTAGCTCTAACCCACTAGTCTTCCTTCCCAAACGGACACTGCTTTTTCCTCAGCTGCCTGTTGGCCTGTTGGCACTGTATCCTGGGGCTGTACTTGTGGGAATCTTTCTGTTCTGCCTCCCTTCCCCCCTAACTCAGTGTGTTCTAGTGTTCTAGATTTCCTCCTATGGTTAGTCTTCAAAGCCCCCGGCTCTTTATAATTCCTCTTTCTGGAGGTGCTGACCCCATATCTGGACTGACCCAGGTCATGAACACTTGCCTGCTTTTCCCTGTCTCCTTCTGGGACCAGCTCTTTCTCTTCCAGGATGAGGAGAGGCCCCAGTTCTTGTGGGGCATATAGGATGATGGAGGAAGGTCATTTGTCAATAAACAAACTGCCTTGGCCCATTTGATAGGCCATCCCTTAGGTGGGTGGAGTAGACAGAATAGAATGCTGTGAGGAAGAGGAAGTGAGCTCAGATGCAGGGCAGCTCCTCTGAGAGACAGCCGCCATGCTCTCCTCTCAGAGGCAGACACGATGAAGCTCCAAGCCAGGATGGACGTAGGCTAGAATCTTCCTGGTAAGCGCACCTCAAGGTGCTACACACATGAATAGAAATGGGCCAAGCAGTGTTTAAAAGAATACAGTTTGTGTGTTGTTATTTCGGGTATAAAGCTAACCATGCGGGAGCCGGGCTATGGGAAGATGCCCGCAGCTCCCACTACAATAGGAAGTATTCAAATACTGCTAGACTGAAAAACCAAGGGACAGCAAACATGAGCAAGCCTTCAGACCTTACTTGCTTGCTTTAACCAACAATTTGGGAGGTGGCAGAGCTGAGCAATAGGCTTACAATTCTCTTGACTACAGATAACACCTCTGAGGATGGGTCATGAAGGTAATGATCGCCTACATTGCCTTTTTAGGAACTTAGAGCTAGCTCCAATTGATTGAAATCACTGACTTTCCATGAAGCCTGTACAAGAGCCCAGTGAATGACCTTTGGTGTCACAGGGACGAGGTTCTGCCTCAGGCATGCTAATGCTGTCATTTTCCAAGCACTCTTCCAATAAAGCCTGAGTATATATAGATCATTGGTTACTCCTACTTCACTCTCCTGACTTCCAGGCTCCTTTCCCTAGGCCTTAGACCACTTCATTTCTTTATGTTATTATTATTTTTTCTACTATTGTTATTGTGTCTCAAGACAGTGTAGTAAGAGATCTCTTATTCATTTCCCAGCTGCCCAGCAGCTCAGACCAAAATAATCACACAGAAACTGTATTATTTAAATTACTGCTTGGCCTGTTAGCTCAGGCTTCTTATTTGCTAACTCTTATATCTTACTTTAACCTATTTATGGTAATCTGTGTATCATAATATCACTGTGGCTTACTGGATAAAGTTTCTAGCGCCTACATGGCTTCTCCTTGACTCTGCCTTCTTCCTCCCAGCATTCAGTTTAATTTTCCCTGCCTACCTAAGTTTTACCCTGCTATAGGTCCAAAGCAGTTTTTTTATTCATTAATGGTAATCACAGCATACAGAGGGGAATCCCACATCAAAGACAGGGTCTCACTATATAGCTATGACTGTTCTGGAACTCCCTCTGTAGATCAGTCTGGCCTTTAACTCACAGATCTGCTTGACTCTACCCCTGAGTGCTGGACTTAAAAGTGTACACTACTACACCCAGCTTCTTTACGTTTTTATCTTTCAGGAGAGATTTGAGGCTGACTTTTCTTCTGTGTGTGACTACCCTGTGAGTAAACTCTTGGGTCTTTGTTTGTTTGTTTCGTTTCAATTCTTCCACAGCTGGGAGCTGAACCCACAGCTTTGTGCTTGCTAGCCAAGGGTTTTTGCAGCTCATCATTTCAGTGATGTTATTAGTGGAAGGTAGACCGGTCAGGCTGGTATCATCAGACCCACTGCCCACAGCCATACAAGCAGACAAAAATCCTAACATAGTGAGGACAAACTAGAGATCTTGGATGGAAGAACAGGAGTTGAGTTTAGAAGATGGTCTTTGGGGGCCGGAGAGAAGGCTCAGCGGTCAAGAGCTCTGGCTGCTCTTCCAGAGGGCCTAGGTTTGATTCTTAGCACCCCCAGGGCTAGGAATGACTGTCTGTGACTTCATTCATTTCCAATCCCTATGATACCTTCTTCTGACTTTTTTTTTTTTTTTTTTTTTTTTTTTTTTTTTTTTTTTGGTTTTTTCGAGACAGGGTTTCTCTGTGGTTTTGGAGCCTGTCCTGGAACTAGCTCTGTAGACCAGGCTGGTCTCAAACTCACAGAGATCCACCTGCCTCTGCCTCCCGAGTGCTGGGATTAAAGGCGTGCGCCACCGCCCCCTTCTTCTGACTTTTGAGAACACCAGGCAGTACATGCTGCATAGACACTTATACATGTAAAATAAATTTAACTTAATTTAATTTTTTTTTTAAAAAGAGGAAGATGATGGCTGGAGAAATGGTTAGGTGGTTAAGAGCACTGGCTGCTCTTCCAGAGGACTGGGGTTCAATTCCCAGCAGCCGCATAGCTCACATTCTTTGTAACTCCAGTTCTGGGGAACGAACACCCTCTTCTGGCTTCCGTGAACATGGCACATAAGTGGTGCACAGATGTTTGTGTAACATACGCATAAAATAATAAAATATGCAAAAGAAAAAATCAAAGATGGCCTCATATAAGTCTTTTAAAAAAGATTTATTTATTTATTATATATAGTGCTCTGCCTGCATGTCTGCCTGGAGGCCAGAAGAGAACCCCAGATCTTCTTATAGATGTTGTAAACCATCATGTGATCGCTGGGAATTGAACTTTGAACTCCTGGAAGAGCAGCCAGTGCTCTTAACTGCTGAGCCGTCTTACCAGCTCCCTTATGTAAGTTTTATTTATTACTTCCCAAAGGCCTTCCCTCCAAATACCATCATACCCAGAGGTAAAACTGCAGTGTACGAATTTGGGGGACACAATAAATGGAAGAAGGGTACTGGATCAGCATACAGGTTTGCTCCTTTGGGATTTCTTGGCATAGCAGTACCCTAAGAAGGGCCTCTGAGTGACTAGGCAACAGCCATTCCATGCCGAGAGGACATGACACAGATGTTAAAAATTGTAAAGACAGCCGGGCGGTGGTGGCGCACGCCTTTAATCCCAGCACTTGGGAGGAAGAGGCAGGCGGATCTCTGTGAGTTCAAGACCGGCCTGGTCTACAAGAGCTAGTTCCAGGACAGGCTCGAAAACCACAGAGAAACCCTGTCTTGAAAAACAAAAAACAAAACAAAACAAAAAAAATAAATAAATAAAAAACTGTAAAGACAGCCAGGAGGTGGTGGTGGTGCACGCCTTTAATCCCAGCACTCGGGAGGAAGAGGCAGGCAGATCTCTGTGAGTTTGTAGACCAGCCTGGTCTATAAGAGCTAGTTCCAGGACAGGCTCCAAAGCTACAGAGAAACCTTGTCTCGAAAAACAACGACAACAACAAAAAATTGTAAAGACAGCCAGGTGGTGGTGATTGCCTCTAATCCCAGGGTTTAGGAGGCAGAGGCAGATGGGTCTCTGTGAGTTTGTAGCCAGCTTGGTCTACATAGTGAATTCTAGGACAATCAGAACTGCATAGTGAGATCATTTCTTTTTTTTTTTTTTTTTTTACTTATTTATTTATTTTTATTCTTTTTTAATTAAAATTTCCACCTGCTCCCCATTTCCCATTTCCCTCCCCTCCTCCCAAATATTGCCCTCCCCCCACTTCCCTCCCCCTATCCCCACTCCTCTTCTCCTCCCCCCACTCCATTCCCCCTCCCTCTCGATACTGAAGAGCAGTCCAAATTCCCTGCCCTGCGGGAAGACCAAGGTCCTTCTATCTACGTCCAGAAAGGTGAGCGTCCAAACAGGCTAAGCTCCCACAAAGCCAGTTCATGTATTAGGATCGAAACCTAGTGCCATTGTCCTTGGCTTCTCATCAGTCTTCATTGACCGCCATGCTCAGAGAGTCCGGAATCAACCCATGCTTATTCAGTCCCAGACCAGCTGGCCTTGGTGGGCTCCCAATTGTGAAGGCGCAGTTGTGTGCCGACAGACTTGTCTTTACTCAGAACTGAGGGTTAGCAGGCAGGCAGGAGTTGGGCTTGAAGCTGACCTCTATGAGGTATGAAGGCTCTGCCCTACCAGGGCCCCTACCAAATGGACCTACAGACGGGTGACTGCTCAGCTGGGTCTGATTGCCTGGGAACTTTATATCCACTCTCCAAAAGACCCCTTGAAACTCTCCTTTTCAAAAGTTCGGGTTTAAAATGGAATTTCTACCCCATTTTCTTTAGACCTGGACTTGAATTTCAGGGGGAAAAAAGGGTCTCTATAACAAAGAACAAAGACAATGAAGGCAACCTGAGGCCCCATCACCTCCTCTCCAGAAAAGGACTGTTACTGTCAAATCAGCGCAAGACTGAATCTATCCATCTTCTGACCTTTGTCTCACAACCGTTAAAAATTGTAAGGCCGCCATAGGCCGGGGGTGGGGGGTGGGGGACGACGACAACGACAGGATGGGGGTGGGGAGGGTGTGGGGGTGCAGAGTCAGGGCGGGAGAGGGGAAGAGGGGAGAGGGTGAGGTGGTGACGACGACCACGAAGACGCAAGACGCAAGGACACCTGAGCGGAAAGGGAAGAGCCTTTGTCTCCTTGGTTTGGTCACCCTGTAGACAAACCCATCTCCTTCACCAACTACTCTAATTACTCTTTTTAGGGTTTTTGTTTTGTTTTGTTTGTTTTTTAACGGAATAATGGGAAAGCAAGGAGGTGGGTCAGGTGATACTTAAGTGGTCGGTAACAGCTTCTGGCTCTGAGTTGCCCTTGCTTGTCCTTTGGCCACGGTCCCCTGCAGGACACCTTTGACTCTGTGTACAAAGGCTTAGCGCAGGCTGTTTTTTTTTTTTTTTTTTTTTTTTTGACGGGCTACCAAGCCTTATCTGGAACCTGTAGCCAAGATGATGCCGTTCGGTACACAGCTTCTGACCTCCTGTCTCGATTTTCTCTGAGTAAAAAATAATCCTGTGAGTGATTTTCCAAGGCGGAAGTGAGTCAGGCCCCTTGTCACGAGATTAACTCGATGATTAAGACTCTCCCCTCTCCCTCTTCCCTGAGAATGTGGTTTTTTTTTTTTTTTTTTTTTTTTTTTGTAGTGGGTGGGTGGGGTGGAGAAGCATTTTCACAATGCAAACATACCCACTCCCACCCCAGCCTCACTTCCGTTTGCTAAACTTGTCTGGATGCGTTTGAGTTTCATTAGCAGACACATTTTGGGTCCCTGCCAGGGGCCCCTTAGGCCTTGGCAAATGCTGCCCCACCACTTTGACGAATCTGTCCAGGCATGCCTGAACCCTAGCAGCAATTAGGTTTCCTTCCACGTTCACAAAGAGAGGATGCAGGAAAGGAAGCTGAGGTCAAAGCACAGCAAGCAAGACAGAGCCATCCAGTGGCCCTTTCTGTCCCGGCTCTTCTGTGTGAAATTTATTTGGACGCTTAGTTTTAAGGCAAAGGTTTTTTTTTTTTTTTTTCCTTTGTTCCTCTCTGGTCTTGGTGTAGTGCTTTGGGGGCAGAGTTTTTAAGAATTATTATTTTATTTTTTGACAGTAAGAAATATTGCTAGCTGTTGGTGGTGGTACATGCCTTTAATTCCAGCACTCGCGAGCAGAGGCAGGTGGATCTTGGATCTCTGTGAGTTCAAGGCCAGCCTGGTCTACAGAGCAAGTTCCAGGACAGGCTCCATAAGAGACTGAGAAACCCTGTCTTGAAAAACAACAACAAATATTTTTTTTTGTGTGTGTGTGCGTGTATAACTCAGGGCAGAGGTTAAAGCAAAAATAGTTTTTCTCTTTGCTTTCAATGAAGAACACTGTAAAAAAAAAGAAAAAGAAAAAGCAGCTTAGGATTATTATTATTTATTTATTTATTTTTAAATCTACGAGACAAGGTTTCTCTGTGTAACAGTCCTAGCTGTCCTGGAACTAGCTAGCCTCGAACTCACGGAGAGCCACCTGCCTCTGCCTCCCCAGTGCTGGAATGCACTGCCATGCCTAGCTAACTGTTCCCTATTCTTTTGAAGGGCACAGCTTTAATTTCCCTCTGCTCAGCTTTGCTCCCTCCTTTGATCGGTCATCCTTGAGCTCCATTCCCTTTCTCAGGGGCTCTAACTTCATCCTTACATCCCTCAGTTTGGCAAGCGTCCCCCACTGGACCTGATGACACTTTTCAACACAGAGATGACTGTTGTCTTCATCCCCTGAGAGACTTCTCTGAAATTACCCAAAAGCGCCGTTCTTGGTCTTTATGAAGAACAAGTTACCACAAACTCCAGAATTCTCTGGAAACAGGCTTTCGTGTCTTTTATATAGGGGGATTATAGGAGCACATAAAGACCGTCATAGGTTAAGCTAAACAAGGGGAGGGGTTTGCCGGCATTTGAGTGGACCAGGAATACACTTGGATTTGCTACAGGCAAAATCATCTGCAAAAGGCCGACACACCTCCTTCAAACCTTCCGTAGTGCACAGCAGGTGCCTTGGCTCTAACCCAGAGTATGTTTACTCTAGACGCAGGTCCTGGCCACTAAATACCGGTGCCAGCACCTTTCCCTGCTTAGGCTCCTACAGGAAAATGCTTTTGCTTTTTGCCATGGCCAGGGAACATCTGGATCCTGCTGGCTGTTCTGTGCCCTTCTTTAAACGTACACACAGCGAATGTGTGTTTATTTCCATGAGTTTATATGCACGTTTGTACAAGAGCCCTTGAGGGCCAGAGGCATTGAACTCCCTGAAGTCAGAGTTACAGGCAGCTGTGAGCTTCCCCACGTGGGTGCTGGGAACTGGACTCAGGTTCCCTGCAAGAGCACTAAGACTCTTAACCAATGAGCTGTTTCTCCGGCCCCTGTTCTCAGCTAGACAGGAAAGGGGACCTGCAGCAGCCTGTGTCTGAAGGGCAAGAGCAGCTGTAGGGGTACCAGGCACTAGCCTGTGCTACAGGCTAACACACCCATTTAATTTCTTTGGAAAAAAAATAATGAAATTGGTGAAAAGTATTTATGGAACCGGAGGAGAGCATATTTTGCTGGTTTTACTTTATGTTTGAAGTTTTGGGTATAGCTCTGCTCATAAATACTGAAATGCCTAGCATAAAGAACGCAGCCTGGGGCATACCCCATAAAACTTACAGTGCAATTAAATGAGCAATTTCCACTGGAAATAAAACGGGTGTGTTGACTGGAATACGAATTAAACTGTATGAGGCTCGGGCTTGCTCTGGGCTCTGGAGAGGGACCTGCTGGTGTTGCACCTAAGGTCGTCCATACGGAGGTCAAAGCCAGTAAATAACAAAAGATAACCGTAGGAAGGTCAGGGCTTCCCACGCTATGGTTAATATAGTTTCCTGTACATCTCCCGGAAAGATGCAGCTAACTCCCGGCGACAGCCAAGGAGGAAACCCGGTGTTTTAATACATGGCAGGCAGGACAACTTCGGCTTTGTGTTTGTCTGTGATGTAGAATTTTGGATCTTTTCTTCAGATTCCATTTTCAGTTTTTGAGTGTTCTCCTTTGTAAACAAAAATCACGTGTGTGTGTGTGGGGGGGGTGAAGGTAGGTGGGAGGGGTAGGTAGGCAGGTGGGTAGCGGGGTGGAGAGATGCTTCAGGGATAAAGAGCATTTGCTTTCCTTAGAAAGGATTGGAGTTTGGTTTCCAGTACCCACAAGAGTGACTAACACCTGACTGTCAGAGCAGCTGCCACCCCCTTCTGGGCTTTGGGGCTACCCATACACACGTGCACACCTCTCTCTCACACACACACACACGCGCACACACAAGAAATAAAGATGATGCCTCACTGAGGGAAAACTCCACTCAGGAAAGGATATTGGCCTTGACCTGGAAGGAGCCATTTTGTGTAAGTTTGGCTGACGGAGAGACTGAGTTGTAAGTGTGGTCACCACCCAATCACCTCCAGCTCTCTATCCCTGGATGCAAACAACCGAAAGTGGAAAATACCACAGATAGTTTAAAGAATGGGACCCTGAGAGTGTGCAGAGTTTTTTGTTCGTTTGTTTTGTTTCTGTCGTTCATACAACTGTTTTAGAAAGCCTTGAGAAAGGGGGGATTTAAAGGACTCAGGAGGATGTGCAAGTCATATACAAAAATGAGCCGTCTCATAGGATGGATCGCAGCATCCGTCAACAGGGCCTCCTGGAGCTAATTCCCTTCAGGTTCCTGGGGCCAGTGACCAGAAGAATGCGTTTTAATCTGTGCCCACCCAAAACAAGGCCCATCTTCTTATTTGAAGAATTAGGGTAAGGGCTTGGGAAGGAAAGCCTCATATCCACCCCCCCACCTCCCCCCTCCCGTGAAAGTCACAGCCAAGGTCAGAGAAAGCACCCATTGTGGTCCTAAGTACTCTTCCCCCAGATCCAGGGAATGAGGTATAGGTCGGTAACAGCGGGTAAGATTCTCATCAGCATCACCAGGACTTTAAAAGGTCAGCAGGGAAACTTTCTTTATAAAACTTGTGGTGTCATTGCTCTATCTGAGTTCACATCCTATCACCAAAGTAACTGGACCATGGTGCATTTTTCAGATTTTTTTTTTAAAATATTTATTATGTATACAATATTCTGTCTGTGTGCATGTCTGCAGGCCAGAAGAGGGCACCAGACCTCTTTACAGATGGTTGTGAGCCACCATGTGGTTGCTGGGAATTGAACTCAGGACCTTTGGAAGAGCAGGCAATGCTCTTAGCCACTGAGCCATCTCTCCAGCCCCCATTTTTCAGATTTTAACCTCATGTATACTACACATATCAAATTTTCCTGAAAACCTTGTTTTCTTGGCAAGGGATATTTTGTTTTGGTTTTGTTTTCCCAAGACAGGGTTTCTCTCTGTAGCTCTGGATCCTGTCCTGGAACTTGCACTCTAGACCAGGCTGGCTTTGAACTCATAGAGATCTGCCTGCCTCTCCCTCCTGAGTGCTGGGGTTAAAGACGTGTGCCACCACTGTCCAGCAGCAAGGAATATTTTGAATTTTTTGCGTTTGAACTTGTTCTCTCCAGAACCCCCTAAACCGTGCATGCCTCAGTTTACATCGTGAACGCTATTCACAACTTCTTGCACATTTATTTAGGGGCTGCATCCTAAAATGACTATTGAGAGGGCTGCCTGGCTCCTCCCCTTAGCATAAGTCTAGAGGAGCAGTATTCTGCACGTTCACTAGCGAACATGAAAAACCAAAGGCTCTGGGATGCATGTATTAAGAGAAAGCTGAGGTTACTCGGGAGAAAGACATGCGGTGTTCCTGCGACCCTGACATGGGAGACATTTCTGGTTTAGACCAAAGACAATAATACACTTATTTAAGTTAGCAGGATATTATATAACTGGACTTTTAAAATTTTATTTTTGTTTTTATTTTATATGTATTATGAACCGTTTGTGGTGGTGGTGGGGCAGAGGCTTCCTTTCTGCTTTATTATTTGGATAAGATTTAAAAAGCAACACTCGCCAGGCGGTGGTGGCATACGCCTTTAATCCTAGCACTCGGGAGGCAGAGGCAGGTGGATCTCTGTGAGTTCGAAACCAGCCTGGTCTAGAAGAGCTAGTTCCAGGACAGGAACCAAAAAGCTACGGAGAAACCCTGTCTCGAAAAATAAAAAAAAAAAAAAAAAAAAAAAAAGCAACACTCACGCATTCTTTAAAGATACATTTTTCTTTCTTTAAAAAAATAATTTATTTATGAAGGTGTCAGATCCCCTGGAACTGGAGTTAGAAGCTATTGTGAGTTGCCATGTGGGTGCTGGGAATTGAACCCAGGTCCTCTGGAAGAGCAGCTAGTGCTCTTAACCACTGAACCATTTTTTAACTCCAGCCCCACATTTTTATTTCTTTAGAAGACAAAACGCATACGATACAGCTGTTTACACCGGTGTTTGTCTCTTTGCTGCGGCTTTAGGTTAGATATTTTCATGGTTTTCATCTGCTAACCACTGGCAGCTTGAAACAGTTTTATTAATTAACATAACAAGCCAGGTCATCACATTTTTAGAGCTCTTGTGCCAGCTAGTGGCAGCGACGAGGAACTGCACAGTGGCGCTCAGATTCTGAGCTGCTGGACCACTTGCCTTTCTTTCTCCCGTGTCCTCCCATCGGTTTCTTCGTCAACAGAATGGGGTGTCGTTGCAGTTGGTCAGCGATTATAGATGAATTTAGATAAGCCAGTAGTCCAGGGGCGCAGAGAGGAAAGGCCAGACAAACGCTACCGCTTTCCCAAAGGGTTTGAGATCATTTATTTACTTAAATATTCCTGGCATTTCGGTCAGATTTTGCCAGAGTTTCGAGCCTTTTGTTTTTCATTTGTAGGTACGTTTATATAGATGCCGAGCCACGCGATAACTATGAGCCTCACCGCAGACAGCTCCGAGGACAGAGCTCTAAGTGGAAATGTATACTTGCTTCTAGGTAGCAAATATTTCTAGTGGGCCTAGGAATTCTGAGCGGAACGATTCTAGCAGAGCAGAAACCTCTTAGGATGGCATTTGTATCTGGTACCCTATATGGAAAAAAGTTACATGTAAAGGACACGTTTTAGACTAGACAAAGCACGCGTCGGGGCGGAGCTCTGTCTTCTCTCAAATAGAGAAGCACGTTATGATGGTTTTGGGGAAAATCGAAAATGAGGCACTATTTTGAGAGCAAAGAATGTTTAGGAGGCGACTTCTTTATTTAATTAAGCAATTTCTGAACATGCTGGGATTATGGAGGTCGCTAATAATAAATCCTGAAGCAGAGACGTCACACTCATTACATGGTAGGAGCTCTTTAGAGCTCTATCGCTTACCGCTAAAAATCAATGTTACTAATAATATACATGGGCTTTATTATGAAAGCAAGCGGGGGTGATGAAGGGCTTTCCTTTAGGAATTTCACTTGTAGATCTGTGTCAGTTATGGACAACAAGGACAATCCAAGCTGGGGCTTCTTGGAATAGTTTTGGAAGGTAAGTCTAGCTTTGGAGGTTTGAAGAGGAAGAATTGCCACAGTTCGACCTTGAAGCTTGACTGCTGTGTGTGCGGTTGGGAAATAACGTTTAAAATCTCACTGAGGAGAGGTATCTGACCGCAAAATAGATAGACTGCCATGGGGTTGCTGTAGGAGATAGTTTAAACTGTTGCCAAATTTGAGCATTTGTATAGGAAATTCACCTCGTTTCTGCTAACCTCGCCAAAAATGTTGCCTTTCCCTTTTTGCATTTAATCTGTTAACCTTTGAAGTGTAAGGACATTTTGTTAAGTTTTCTCTTCTCTTTTCACCTTTTACCTCTTAAGATGGAAGCCAAGCTTATGTAATCGACTAAGTTTCAAATCAGCCCCGAACAGAAGTGTCGTTGTGTTTTCGGAGAAAGAGAATTGATTTCAATAAGGCTATATTAATGACAGAGGATAAACTGAAATAGAAGTGAAACACAGTTGAATTACCATAAAAATTTGGGAGTCACATCAAACCAAAGCTCTTTGACACGAGCTTTGTAGAACATCTCTAGCATTTATTTTAGATGCTGATTTTGTCATTAGGCATAGCTTTAAAACTGTTCAGTGGTTGCTTTAAAATATTTTGATGCTACTATAATCCTTATATAATTCCCCATATGCTGCCAAGCAAATGCTGCAAAATACCATTCCATCATAATTTGAAATTTGTTCATAAAGATTTTAAGATGATCATTGCAGTGTTATTTATATTTTTGAAATTATGCAATCAGAAATTAATTGTATATCGCCAATGAACTCATTTAAAGGGAGGAAATCTGAATATATTCTTGAATTTTTTTTTAAAAAAATACAACTCTCTTTAGAGATCAGCCCATGACTTTGACATAATGTTAACCAGCAAATAACCAGTTCCCTCAATTCCAGTCTTCCTTGCATGTAAGATGGTCTATAAAATTTTTATAAAAGAAATAAACATTCTTACTCGTGGCCTTGAATGTGACGACGTAACGAGAAGCTTACGAATAAACAGACTTGCATGTTCCTCCTGGCGTTCACATCTGCAGGCGTGAGGCCCCACTAAAACGCAGACAGAGTTAAATATTTGTTTGGCTTCCAGATGCCAGGCTGTGAAGCAGGCCTGCGTTCCCCCGCGCTGGGAGCAGGGAGCTCTCTGCAGAGCATCCCTTTAGGAGGCATTGGTGCAGGATGAGGGGGCACAGCTGCCAGCCAAGCACTGCAGATGGTCCCCCTCATTAGCCTACAGCGCTCCACGCAGCCATCCGGAGGAGGCTTTGGATGGCACTCGGACAAGATGTTAAGCTAGCCTCCTGTTCAATGTCATTATGGTTTCTCCAAATCCTCTGCTCAGTGCCGCCCTGCCAGGCTCAGGCTAGGAGAGGTGACAACTCCAGGCCGGTGTCCCCAGAGCCGGCCGGGAAACGTCCTAATTCTGGGCTAGCCTGAGCCATGCGCAAATGGAGGGTGGTTTTCAGCGGCCATGCCCCACGTACCTACGTGCCTCCCCCCCCCACGCCCCCCCACTCTGTGAGATACCTTGTCAATCTCGTTTCTCGTCTTTCTTGTCTACGCACTAATTTATTAACGTTATGGGATTTTAATTCTGCTTTCTTTACCCTTCGTTTATGAACCAGCCTTGGAGTCAGGGCAGGCTGCCCGGGCACGGGAAACGTTAGTTAAGTTTGGCAGTTGAAACAGCAGGGGGCGCTCATACCGTTTTACGGTCTGCAGTTTCTCAAGCTAGATTGGAATAATTATGATAGTTGTGGCCTTCAATTAGAACATAGGTGCTTAAAATCTGTGTACATGCGTAGCATAGACGTGCAGGACACAGACGGTCACCATCCACTAAATGACTGGAGTTTTAAGTCACAGGACATTTTTATTCTTTTTTTTTTTTTTTTTGGCATTTTTATTCTTTAAGTAACTTCAGATACTTAAAGGTTGCTACCCAGGGGAAAGGGAGATGTCTTAGATGTCTTTCTTGACAGGAAGAATTTTCTCCCTTGTCTTTTTTTTTTTTTTTTTTGGTTTTTCGAGACAGGGTTTCTCTGTGGTTTTGGAGCCTGTCCTGGAACTAGCTCTTGTAGACCAGGCTGGTCTCGAACTCCCAGAGATCCGCCTGCCTCTGCCTCCCAAGTGCTGGGATTAAAGGTGTGCGCCACCACCGCCCGGCTCCCTTGTCTTTTTTTTTTTTTTTGGGGTTTTTCGAGGCAGGGTTTCTCTGTGGTTTTGGAGCCTGTCCTGGAACTAGCTCTTGTAGACCAGGCTGGTCTCGAACTCACAGAGATCCGCCTGCCTCTGCCTCCCAAGTGCTGGGATTAAAGGCGTGCGCCACCACCGCCCGGCTCCCTTGTCTTTTAATACGATCAAAAGAGTATATTTATTGAGATCATCTAAATCCCCTATGCAATCTTTCTGTCTTCTTGCCACCCCTAGTTATGACCAAAACCATTTTTCTTTAGATTTATTTTATTTTATGTGCGTGAGTGTTCATCTGCATGTCTGTGTTTTTGCCACGTTCATGCCTGGTGTTTCATATCAGGTCTCCTGGAACTGGAGTTAGAGATGTCTGTGAGCCATTGTGTGAGTACCAGGAACTGAGCCTGGGTCCTCTGCAAGAACAATACTTCTGCTGGGCAGTGGTGGCGCACGCCTTTAATCCCAGCACTTGGGAGGCAGAGGCAGGCAGATCTCTGCGAGTTCAAGGCCAGCCTGGTCTATAGAGGGGGTTCCAGAACAGGCTTTAAAGCTACACAGAGAAACCCTGTCTCAAACAAACAAACCGGAATAGTACGTGTTGTTACTTGCTGACTTGTGTATCCAGACTCAGCTACCCCTGCCCCACCTTCTTTCCTATAACAGAGAAATTGAAATGGGCACTCGGTGGCTTTCTTCTGATAGTGAAAGTAGAACCAGCCCCTCCTGCAATCTCTGTATTCTAACATGAGCCAGACTTCAGTTTTAAATTAAAGCTGGTAACATTTAAAGCTCAGTGGCCTTTATATTATGTTCCAATGTTTGATGAAGTCGTGGATCAGTAGCTCTGTGCTACGGTAAGGTAATTTAGGATGCCTGAATTACTCTTTGCTTTGTAAAGCATTTTAATGTCCGTGGACCTACACTTTAAAGATTGTGGCTCACTTATGGCTCCCCTGGAGGGGAAGGAACCCTGCCTGGAGTGATGCTTCAGGCCTCAAATCAAGACTTGGTTTATAGTGGTAGAACAGTCCTGTCAACTATGCGTTTTGTGGTAAGAAGCGCACGTCTTTAATCCCAGCCCTTGGGGAGGCAGAAGCAGGCCGATCTCTGTGAGTTCGAGGTCAACCTGATCTACAGAGCGAGTTCCAGGTCAGGCTTCAAAGCTACAAGAAATTTTGTCTCGAAAAACAATATATATATATATTATATATATGGGAATATGGGATAAAAATATGATTGAAAAAATTAGGACTAAGGATTGATGAGCCAACTCTGTGACCAAGAGCACCTGCCACCAGCCCCGACAACGCAAGTTTGAGTCTTCGGATGATCCGCTTGCTGGAAGGGAAGATCTCCCGATACACACACAAAGACACGAAACAAGCGGATAAAAAGTAATAAATACATAAGATAAGGACGAATGCAATGGCACATGCCTACTGTCCCAGGACTTGGGACATAGAAGCAGGTGGTCTTTTATGCCAACTTTGTCTACTTAGTGAATTTGAGGTTAGTCAAGTTACATATTGGGACCTTTTCTTGAAAATATGTAAATAGCAGGGCCGTGGTGGCGCATGCCTTTAATCCCAGCACTCAGGAGGCAGAGGCAGAAGCAGAGGCAGGCGGATCTCTGGGAGTTCGAGGCCAGCCTGGTCTACAAGAGCTAGTTCCAGGACAGGAACCAAAGCTAAAGAGAAACCTTGTCTCATACAGGATTCTATGATAAATAGTGCTGCTAGTTCTCTCTGTATTGACAATAGTGTAACCTCCGAGCAACCAGGAAAACTGTAGAGACGATAAGTATTTGACACAAATCCTGTCCCAAGCCTTAAAGGCTGGGAAAACTCGATGGGGAGGGTGGTGGAGTGGACTCTGTGGTTCCCAGAGGGGCAGAGGCGCCCAGTGGGCCAGAAGCACAAGGCAGTGACCGGAAGCGCTACTGTTAGGGGAAGACTAGAGGCTGGGCATGCGCACAGGAGCGGTGGGCGCTCTGTGATTGCTCCGTGCGTTACAGAGGGAGCTAGGGAGGGCTTTGGATGTTGATATAATAGGAATTATGCTCCAGGCTGATTGATTTGGTGACGAAGTACAGGACCCTTGAAGAATTAATCAAACGGATAGAACAGCAAGTAGAAAGCAATAATAAAGAATTACAATTTAAAAGCCCCTATTTACATTGTTTTAATGTGATTTAAAAGAAACTCCCTTGATGATTGATTGATCAATGATACAACCAAGAGTAGAGAGTGTGTGGTTATTTTCTTTCCATGACTACTGCTAATAACATCCCACATTCCATATTTTATTATTCCAGATGCTAATGTATTATTTTACTTGTTATTAATCTGATAAACAGATACTTTTTATTTATTTATTTATTTATTTAAAGACTTATTTATTTATTTATTATGTACACAACATTCTGCCTCCATGTATGCCCATACACCAGAGGAAGGCACCAGATCTCATTACAGATGATTGTGAGCCACCATGTGGTTGCTGGGAATTGAACTCAGGACCTCTGGAAGAGCAGCCAGGGCTCTTAACCACTGAGCCATCTCTCCAGCCCTTTTTATTTATTTATTATCATTATTGGTGTGTGTGTGTGCATGTTCTCTTGTGTATGACACCTGCAGGCAGGAGAGTGTGGTGGTCAGAGGACAACTTTCAGGTTTTAGTGCTCTCTGTCCATGGCACCCTGGAAACCAACACAGTCAGGATCGTGGCGAGGGCATCCTTTGCTGAGCCATGTCACTGGCCAACAGATACTTACAATCCGGCATGTGAACTCCTTTAGATTGTGCCCATGACATAGATATGCAGACATGGTTGCACGCTATGGCTGATCAGTGTTTCTGCGCAGAATTGAGGTTGTTTTATGGCTACTTTCAGGTACCCTGTGCTATGGGACTACGGTTTATTCAATCATATGCTGGTAGGAAGCAGGGAATGAGTTAGAGTAACATCCAGTTATATCGAGTATTGTCCACAATGTCTGTCTTCATTAAAGACTCTATGGATCCGATGTATCGAGTACTTCACTTGATGCAGAAAGAGAATATCTACAGGAATATGCAAAAATAAAAGGTGAGCTAGCCTGGAGGTTTAGTTCAACTGTAGAGAACTTGCCTAGCACGCACACGGCTCTGCCTAGATTCCAGCAGAGAAAGACAGAGAAAGAGAGAGAGAGAGAGACAGAGAGAAGGGCAGGCTTAGTGACACATACCTACAGTCACAGGGGGCAGAGGCCATAAGAACATGGAGTTTCAGGACAGCCTGGGTTACACAGTGAGATACTGTCTCAAGAGCAGAAGTAAAACAAATGAAGAAGGGGGTGCAGCGCATGGTGCCCACTTGCGCTCTATTGCGCTACCATACAGTTCGCAAGCTTCGGGCAAGGGGCAACACACAAAGACTCACAGACAACACAGACAAAGACCTCTAGTCACTGGTAAGAAGCCCTTTATTCAATAGCACCACTGAGGCTGATATACCCAACAGTCAGGTGGGCCAACAGGTGAAAACCTTATCCTCTGATCCTCAAGGCAAGGCAACCTGTCCTCGTGAAGCAGAGCTGGTAAACAACTTTGACACAGCTTTCAGTAACTCAGATCAGAAGGAAAGTAAAGATCTCTAGCAGGGAAGAGCAGCTGGAGGTCAGAACTCCAAATGGTCCCAACAAGGGGGTCCTAAATTAAAGAGAAGATATTCAAAGACTTTTCATGGCACATAAAATTAAAAAAAAATGAAGAATGTTTAATTTATATCAACAAATCAAGAAGTCACGTGATAACCATTTTTAAAGTTCTGTGACATATTGGACTGGGGAGAAAGCCCAATAAGACAACCATTTTCTTTTTCTTTTTGTGTTTGAGAGGGCTTTGTGGTGTAGCACAGGGTAGCCTTGAACTCATGATCTTCCTGCCTCAGCTTCCCAAGTACTAGGACTGCAGGTATATACCACCAAACCTGGCTGAGACAACCATTTTCTTCTGGACCATCTGACCAGTCCCCTGGGTGAGGTAGTATAGGCCTGTGTCCCAGTCCTTGGTTAGCTTGGGCTACACAGTGAGTTCTAAACCACCTTGAATTAGTTCAGCAAGACCCTGTCTCAAAACACCTGCTCCACCCCTGTACCCTAAAATACTGAACAAATCCCCCTAACCAAAAGCATAACCACATGACACAGTGTAGGACTTTTGCTGTGCAATGTTCAAAAGCAACGAAACCAGCACCCAGGTTTATCCGCTGAGTGGCTCGGACCATGGAGGGGGTGGGGGCGTGGGCGGGGTCTTTCCTTCGGGGCTTCTCATCATCTCTGTCTTCCAGGTCTGTGCCCGCTTTCACCTAACTTGGTGTAGATAGATGGGGCTCTTTAGACCTGGTGTTTGGCATTGTCACAATTTTTGCTTGGCTCAGGAAGGGCAGGTTGATTATCATTAAAGTGTTATTTATTTCTATTTTATTAAGCCCTTTTTACATTCATGTTACAGGTTAATTTATACTTTTATTTCATGCACTACTTGGCTTTACTGATTAATATGCCCCATGGCATTCCATAAAGTCAGGAGTGGAGGAAATGAGAGAGGTATCAATTTCTAACATTGCTATAAATTTTCCTTAATAAAACCAGCTCAATAGCATCACGGCAGTCGTACAATGGATGCTTCCAAATTGTTAACAAAGATGCAACTAAACAATTTTTCCTTCCCGAATTTAATGTGCCTATATTGCCTTTTCTTCGAAGTGTTGCAAAGAGACCATCTGCTGTGAGCACTTCTCTTGAATGATAATCTGAGTTGGTGGTACACTACAGTCCAGCGCTCTCTGTGGGGCTCATTCCAAAACATCTTATCCCGACTCTAGGCTACACATCCAGGCCCACAGGCTCCCTGTGGGCGGGGAGACATTTCATTTGTGGGTGGGTTTTCATGAAGACTGGAATTCCACTGAAGGCGTCTGTTGTTTGTCCTTCTTTGGTGCTTTAACAGTCGGTCCCAGTCGTAGGGCTGCTGGGAGTCAAGGTGCCAGAATTATTTTCATCATGGAACCCACCGCTCTGACCCCAACTGTTCAATGAAGTAAAGTTAGAATTCGGATTTATAGGAGTGGATAAAGCTGAGGACATACTGCCACCCACTGAATCTTGGGTCACAAAATTTTTATGATTAAAGAATTCACTTCATGACCCGGTAACCAAATTCATCTATTGGAACGGAGCATTTATTCTGTGCTCTTCCTTTATAAGGGTCTAGCCCAGAGGTTCTCAACCTCCCTGGCGCTATGACTCTTTAATATAGAATACAGTTCCTCATGCTGTGGTGGCCTCCATTGTAAAACTATTTTTACTGCTACTTCATAACTGTAATCCTGCTACTGTTATGAATCATAATGTAAATATCTGATATGTGATCCCAAAGGGCTCACAACTCCCAGGTGGAGAACCACTGCGTCCAGCCATACCAGAACCCCACCCTCCAAAGTGGTTCACTTCAGAAAGTCTTATTTTCTTCAATAGTGAACCTTAGCTTGAGGTTCTTGTCTGAGATTTCCAATAGTTTCTTTGAGTTCTCGCATTTAAGGACTGGAAAGAGATTTGATAGGGAGAAGAAAAAGGCAACAAAGAACACCTCAGAATATCTCTTTACATGACCACATCAGGACTTGTGCTCATTCAGGGGACAGTTCTTGATCAAGCTTCATGCAGGCCGGGGTGGCCCCAGAGAGATGTGGGCTCAGCACTTGTCCTTTGAGTCACTTAATAGGATAGGGAAATTCACAGACTATTCAGAAACTTATTTGGAGAGAGGAAATGTTTTTTGGTTGTGGCCAAATCAGCAGGTGTCTGGACCCACGAGTTCAAGTTGCTATCATCCCTGCACGCGCTGCGAGGGCTGCATGCAGTGGCTTCTCCGTGTCATCTTAGCAGAGTGTAGGGTTTGGAGTTTCCATGTTGTTTGCCTAACACAATAGTTTGGACAGTTCACATGGGAAATACATGCCTGTTCATGCCAATGTATTTCTGCAGTCTCCAATCAATTTCTTTTTTTCTTTCTTTTTTTTTAAATAGATGAGTCCTGGGCTCGGGCACATTTTAATTTATTTATTTATGACATAGACAACATTCTGCTTCCATGTATTTCTATAGGCCAGAAGAGGGCACCAGATCTTGTTATAGATGGCTGTGAGACTCCATCATGTGGTTGCTGGGAATTGAACTCAGGACCTCTGGTTCCTTCCTCCCTCCCTCCCTCCCTCCCTCCCTCCCTCCCTCCCTCCCTCCCTCCCTTTCTTCCTTTCATCCTTTCTCTCTCTCTTTCTTTTTCCAAGACAAGGTTTCTCTGTAGCTTTGGAGTCTATCCTGGAACTAGCTCTTGTAGACCAGGCTGACCTTGAACTCACACAGATCCGCCTGCCTCTGCCTCCCGAGTGCTGGGATTAAAGGCGTGCATCACCACCGCCTGGCTTGCAGTCTCCAATTTCCTGAGAGACTAAGGTCCCACCATTTCTGTTGTTTGCCCATCTTCTGCTCTTGAAAATGAGACCTTGAGGAAATATTTTGCAAATCACTCCTCAAACCTGGCTTTGTCTTCGAGAGGAGAAAACTGACATCCTCAATGCTCAGACTGCCAGTTCAAAAACAAAGCCATTGGAGTAGAGGTTCCGAGTCTCATCTTTGAAAGCCGGTTTTCAAAAGTAACGGAGTGTTACTGGGGAGATCTTGTATCCCAAACCCAGAAAAAGAAAGGCTTTTCTCTAAGGAAGCTGTGATCGCAAATATGGGGGCAACTTAACGAGCCAGTCCCAGTGGACACTCACCAACAAAGGCTCTTGCTCCAATCAGAAAATTGGTTTGCTAGCTATTTTGGTAAAAGATCATAAAAGAGTTGATCCAGGCTTATCCTTTTTCTCTTCTTTCAGACAGGATTTGATGTAGCCTAGGCTAGCCTTAAGCTTTTCCAGACAGAGTCTGATGTAGCCCAGCACAACCTTGAGCTGTCACAATAGGTGAAGATGACCTTGAACTTCTGATACTCCTACCTCCTCTCCTCTCCTGGGTGCTGGAATTGCAGGCATGCACCATTATACCCAGCACATGCAATCTGAGAGATTTAACCCGAGGCTCACGAATGCTAGCTAGGCAGGCGCTCTGCCAGCTACATCCCCTGCTCTTATTTTGATATGTTTTGGTGAGTGTTGTAAAATCTAGTTTATCATATTTTGGGATGGATTTGACAGCTGTCAACACACAAATGATCTGAAAACAAACATGTGCACCCCTCTCAGTAGGCTAGAGAAAAGTTTGGGTATAATCAAGTGAGGGTGTTTTATTTATAAACAAATGAAAAATCAAGCTTGTGGGAAGAGGTGAGTAAGATGGCGACTTGAGACAGAAAACAGAGTTGGAGAGTGTAGCTCTCGGGAAAAGAAAACACACTGTTGGTCACCCCTCGGGACTTTGAATTGATGCCAATGAAATTGCTTGGAATCACACTCCCATACTGTTCCGTAAAGTCATTGCAAATAAACAAAGTGCGATTAAACATGAAGACAAAATGTTTCCATTTTAGATACATGTTTCAGAAGTATCAAAACTCTAGACACTTGCAAACTTGTATTGATTTCCTAAGCCATCTTTGCAATGCTTGCTGAGGTTACTTTGTATCACAACGCACAGTTCTCATAGCTTTTAGATGCGGATCCTGTAACAGATGAATAATGGATGCTGAAATCAAGCAGAACTTATTTGGTAAGCCCTAGATTATATTGATGTGGTTGTAAATTTCAGATATTCCCAACCTCAATCCTGAGGAAAATGCATATTTTGGATGATTGCAGCTCAGCAAAACCTGTGCACGTGAGAGGAAGTGTAGAATTTCCCGCTCTTGAATTTTTTAAACTACGCTAAAGCATTTCTACTACCCTTTGAGGCTAGGACGTTCTATTTTTTCAGAGGGAAACATTGTTCTCTATAGTATGACTTACACTGTCTTTTGTGTCATTATTAATGCATTTCCTGGGAAAGGAAATGGCTTTTTTTTTTTTAAAGCATGATAGTTTAAACTTCAAAATGAGCACTATTGATGTTTAAAATGTCTTATCTTAACCAATGCCATTCTGGGCATGAAGAATACAGTGTGGAAAATATTTGTCATCTGAGTTCCATGTCACAACCTCCTTTTGAATGAAGTGACTCAGCCTATACTTGGGGGATAGCGGCTGGAGTTGAGGAATTCAGCTTTGCAGACAACAAGGCCCTTCATTTTCAGATGAGTGAAGGATGTTGTGATTTTGTAAACAAAATATATACTATATCTATTATATAAATTATAGGTCAGGAAATAACTCCCAAAGATATTCACAAAGGCCATTCAAATGTCATTATAACATTTTACTTAAGAACTCAGTTTCACCACGAGATGTTAGCATATGCCTTTAATCCCAACACTTGGGAGGCAGAGGCAGGTGTATTTCTGTGGGTTCGAGGCCAGCCTGGTCTAAAGAGTGAGTTCCAGGACTGCCAGGGCTGTAACACAGAGAAACTCTGTCTCAAAAAACCCAACCCAACCCAACCAAACTAAACCAAACAACAACAACAAAAAGAATTCAGCTTCTGATGGGAATTGTGGAGCACACCTCTAATTTCAGTACTTGGGAGGCAGAGGTAGGTCAAGTTCTCTGAGTTCAAGACTAGCCTGGTCTACAGAGCTAGAGCTAAGACAGCCAGAACTACAGAGAGGCCCTGTCTTGAAAAGCCCCTCCACCCCCCACAAGGAATTTAGTTTTCTTTCATTTATATTTTTCTGTTTCCATTGCATTCTTCAAACCCACCACTTAAAACACAACAACAGTTTAGCTGGAAATTTATGCTCATAAACTAGAAATAGCAAACTTAGGTTTTTATGATGGTATAATTTTCACATCATATCTTTAAATCATTTTCAACAACAAACATATACTTTTAATAAAACCGCAGATAAACTACACTATGAAGATGCTAGCATTTATTGAACGGAATATGCGTTTTCACTGAACTTGTTCTAGCTCAGATTACTTAGTTATGAAAGAAGCAAGAGAGCTATATTGTCTTCCCTACTCTACACTCAATATAAGAATATCTTAGAATTTTTCCTTTGGGAGAAAATATAGTACTAAGGCTTTACTATTAAAACCAACATGACCTTTAGTTTTGAAAAGTATAAGGCATTATAGTGAACTGTGACTTTTTTCTTTCTTTCTTTCTTTTCTTTCTTTCTTTTTTTTTTTTTTTTTTTTTTGAGACAAGGCCTTGCTGTGTAGCCTTGCCTAGCCTGGAACTCACCATGGAGATCAGGTTGGCCTCAGACTCACAGAGATCCACCTGCTGCTGCCTCTTGTGCGCTGGGATTAAAGGTGTGCACCACCACGCCCAGCCTTAATCGTGATTTAATAATAACAGATATTTGTTGAACACTTACTGCGATTTAATTCTTACTTCTGTGCATGTGTGGTATATGAGTAAGCACATGTGTGTGTGTAGACCAGAGGTAAAGGCTTTCTCTAATGTTCTCCATCTTATTTCTTTCTCTCTCTCTCTCTCTCTCCCTCTCTCTCTCTCTCTTTCTCTCTCCTCTCTGAGACGGATCTCTCACTGAACTTGGAGTTTGATGTTTGGACTAGACTGGCTGGTAGTAAACCCCTGGGATCTGTGTCTTTGCCTTCCAGCATGGGGGATACAGGAGTACCCCTCTGTGCCTGGCTTCTTACATGGGCACTGGGGATCAGAGTGAACAGGCACTGCCCCACTGAGCCATCTTGTCCTTGTTGTGTATTTAGTTTTTTTTTTTTTTTTTGATGGGTGTATTTAGTTTTGCTTGCTCTCCAGTACCTGGTTTGTGTCTAAGCCTACCCATGGCTACACTAACCCAACTGTGCTCATGTGTACCATTCGGGTTTTCTTTCTCTTTTTAAAGATTTATTTACTAATTATGTATACAGTGTTCTGTCTGCATGTATCCCTGCAGGCCAAAAGAGGGCACCAGATCTTATCAGAGATGGTTGTGAGCCACCATGTGGTTGCTGTAAATTGAATTCAGGACCTCTGGAAGACCTGTCAGTGCTCTTAACCTCTGAGCCATCTCTCTAGTGCCCTCCACCCCCCAGTCTGTTTTTTTCTTGCTGCTTCCTAGCTCAAAAGCCCTTACCCTCCAAACCCACATTGCCTGCCGTCTTTAGGAAATCTGAAAATTTAAACAGGCCTTATTGTCCACACCACTGCTTTCAAAATCTCAGGAATGGCTGGGCGATGGTGGCGCACGCCTTTAATCCCAGCACTTGGGAGGCAGAGGCAGGCGGATCTCTGTGAGTTCGAGACCAGCCTGGTCTACAAGAGCTAGTTCCAGGACGGGCTCCAAAGCCACAGAGAAACCCTGTCTCGAAAAACCAAAAAAAAAAAAAAAAACAAAACAAACAAACAAACAAAAAAAAAAAACAAAACCAACCAACCAAAACAAAACAAAGCAAAGAAACCCCCCCCCAAAATCTCAGGAATGGTGGGGCAAGAAGGAGTGTGCCCTGAGTGGAGGGGAGGTCAAAGGGAATGGAGGTTGGCGTGCTGACTCTGGGGAAGGGGCATGCCCATGTCAGGGCAAACCCTGGCTACGGTGTGAGGGAAGGACGGCAGAGGGGCCTTCTGCAGAGGACCAGAGAGAAGGCTGTGGGTGGTCAGGAGGAATATTACAAAGGCTTGACACCAGTCTGGGCAGTGGTGAGGAGGGGGCTGTCAGGGCACAAAAGAAGACAAGGGAACCCAAGTTTCAAGGAGGAAGTTAGGCAACACTGGCAAATGATGCGGATAAAACCTGTTTCTTGACTTTGGTGTTAAAAAGTCCCTGGCAATTCTTGCTAGGGGAGTCCCCCATGAGTGATTACCAAGGAAGCCAGAGGATGAGTGGAAACGGGGGGGGGAGGGGGGGCTAAGGCGATGGTAGCCGGGGTTTTTCTCCCTTTCTGTTTCCCTGGGTGAGTTCCTCCTCTGTTGTTGAGCCGATGGATGAAACCTGGCAGTAAGTAGTTTAAGCCTCGGGACGATCCCGTGACACAGGGTTAAGTGGACTCTATCTGACAGCTGAGCCCCTGAGAACTTGAGAGGTTTATCCACCAGCTGGAGGCCCAGGGCGAGTAAGTAGCTGGGCTTTAGGGAGAATTCAAGCCTGATGCCCGAACCCCTCCTCTCTTAGGACAGAGCCTGTCTGTCATCATAAAGCTGGTAAACTTTCACCAAAACCTGAGTACAAAGCTGTCCCCCACACCCTGCATTTTGCAGTCAAATGTTCCACCCCTGAGCTATCTCCCCTCTTGATGCATTTGGAAGTGTCCATTGATGGCTTTATTTTGTATTTTGATTGTGAAATTCTCTGTTCAAATTTCTTTCTTCCTTCCTTCCTTCCTTCCTTCCTTCCTTCCTTCCTTCCTTCCTTCCTTTCTTTCTTTCTTTCTTTCTTTCTTTCTTTCTTTCTTTCTTTCTTTCTTTCTTCTTTTTCAGCTCCAGGGAGCAAATCCAGGGCTTTGTACATGTTAGGAGAGCACCACACTACCAAGCTACACCAGGGTATTTCTTTCCCTCACCGAATAATATTTCAACCACCAGCTTCATGTCACGTCCGTTTTGGGACTTAGGAACATACAGACTGTTTTGAGGCTGCACAACTGTGAAGCCTTCTGCTTCTCTGAAAAGTCCTTTTCTACATCCGAAACTCCCCTGAGCAGTTCTAAACATCTTCCAATATTTGAGAGTGCCGGGATTCCTGTCTCAGCTTGCATGCGAAGCTGGCGCGTGGCTCCTGTAGGCCAAGCCCGAGGAGCTGTGGGAGTATTTCTCAACCGAAATGTCTAAAGAAGCCAGGTGAACTGAAAGCATAGAATGGGTTAACACCGGCCCCCCCACTTCCCCAGTTCTCCACCTCATTGCTGCAGTCTTAGCCGGATGAAGTCAGCAGGCGCATTTTCCTACCTTGTTCCTTTGACCAGTGCTCTCCCCCCCTTCCTCTGTACAAATCTTTGTGCTGTAGTAACTTTATCCTTCGAGGAACAAAGTAGGGAGTATCCACAAGCTCAAATAGTTGTTGCAACCATCTCAGGAGATTGGGTGGGGCAGAAATTGGTAACAGACTTTTGGAAAGGGAGTCATTGAGATAGAACACAGCCAGCGATAAGATAAAGCGTGGCTTGCGCATAATCACGCCACATGAGACAGTTGAGCGCCGTATAATGGCTCACCGTCTGACTCCGGGAGTCAGGTTGGGAGGGGATTTGGGGTCTGCTTCTCATTCCTTGCCTACCTCTCATGCTTAGCTTTCCTCACCTGTAGAGTGGGAGCAGCAGTCCTAGTGCTAAACGCCTTTCTCTGTGGCTGCTGTGAGCATCCAGTATCTGCTGAGCAAAGGGCTGGATTTTTCTGAAGCTTGATGTCATCGTTGGTAGAGTTTGTGCATCAGACGGGGTGCTGGAGTATGTATACCATCCTGACAGAGCCGTCATCTGTGTCATAGCTATCCATTCACCATTTAGGCTTTTTTGGAGGCTGCTGAGGCCAATCAAATAGAAGTCCTATTTATGGGGATGAGAAAATTAGGCAATAGCAAAGTAATAATTTAAAGAGATGAACATGAAGCGGGGTCCAAGCGCAGAGCAGTCTGAGGAGCTTCCCAGGAGCTGTTATCTGAATGAGACCTTACAAAACTTCGCTAAGAAAAGCTAAGGTCTTCCATCCAGAAAAAATATATACACAAAGACTAGAGGGGGAAACAAGAAAGAACTAATTTTTGGGGGGTACAAATCGAATTGTTGGGGTGGCTTATGTGTTGCTGAGATGAACCCAGGGCTTCATGTATGCCAGCCAAATGCCAATTACAACTCTACCCTTTCTTCATAAATATAAAATAGCATAGCACTTTGACATTTGCAAGACAGACACATATACACATATATAATGTATTTTTCTCTTATTAAAAATGGATTTTTTCATACAATATATTCTAGTTGTGGTTTCCTTTCCCTCTATAACTTCTGAGTTCCACCCCTCCAATCCCGATCTGCCCCCTTTCTGCCTCTCGTTAGAAAACAAACAGGTTTCTAAGGGATAATAATAAAATAAAACAAAAGCAAAAAAACTGGGATAGAGCAAAACAAACAGAAGGGAAAGAGCCCAATAAAAGGTATAAGAAACATATAGGCACAGCGGCCACTCGCTTGTACACTCAAGAATCCCACAGAAACACAAAACTGGAAGCCATAAAATATACTCTAAGCCAGTGGAAGTCAAACTAATAACAATAAAACAAAACAAAAGGCAAAATAAAAATTAAAAGTTAAAAAAAGCCCTGGCTCCGCATTCTGAGACGAGGAACCTCCAAAGATGCCCCCGAGTTCTCTGTCTGCCGCTGGCACGCAGCCTCCCTTAAGAGGGGTTTGTTTCTCCAGTGAGACTCCCTTGGAGAAAGCGAATTTTTCATTGCAAGTGGTTATCAGTTGGAGACAGCTTCTGGTTTAGGAATGGGGGCTGTGTCCATTTGTCCTTCTAGCCCTAGGACCCCATGTGGTGTAGATCCGTGCAGATCCTGGGTGTGCTTCTTCAGTTTCTGTGAGATTGTATGAACGAGCAACAGTTCTGTTGTGTTTAAAGGCTTTGCTTCCTTGGGGTCCTTCGTTCCCTCTGGCTCGTACACTCTTTCTGCCTCCTTTTCGAGTCCCAAAGGGAGGGATTGGACGGAGACATTCTGTTTAGGACTGAGTAAGATTTATATTCATTTATTTTTTTTTATTTTTATTTTTTTCGTTTCTCTGTAGCTTTGGAGCCTGTGCTGGAACTAGCTCTTGTAGACCATGCTGGCTTCGAACTCACAGAGCTCTGTCTGCCTCTGCCTCCCTAGTGCAGGGATTAAAGGTCTGTGCTACCACCGCCCGGCTTATATTTATATTTTTAAAAGGTATTCTTGAAGCTTTTGTGAATTTGCTTGTTTGCCATTTTCTTTTAAATGTTTTTCCTTCCGCGCTGGAAGTATGAATAAAATGTATTTATTGGTAGGAGTTTGCAGTGTTTTATATAACCCATCATGTCCCTATGGCGCCCCAGGCAGACAATGTCCACTAGGTGGCGCGCACGGGCCTCAGCGGTAACTGCGGTGAGTTTTCTAAACTTGGCTGAGGAGCGCAGTGCTATCCCCGGTGAGGGAGCTTGCATAAGGCCAGCCCCAAATGCCTTATGCCTGGGGTTCCTACAAGCTGTTGTGACATCAGACAAGCTTCCAGCTGCGGTTTGCAGACTTCCCAACTTCAAACCACAGGCTGCAAAACCAGAAGCCCCGAAGCTGCTTAAAACAAAAGTACTGATGTGGGTAACGACGCAGCTGTTTAGGGGAAAGGGATAAAGACATTATTGAGGTATTAAAAGATAGAGGTGCTTCTGGTATTGGTTTTCATAACAGTATAATTTTCTCTCATTTTGTAAGGTTGGGCACATCGTGAAATCGAGGCTAGATTCTGATGCCGATTTCATAGTGGGAGGTGAAGCCATTTTGCTTTCCTTTAGGATAGTGCCAGCCGATTCCCTTTATTTTCCAGATGAAATACTGAAGGCTTTGCCATAGTTTTATCCTTTATTAGTCTTCTAAAAAGGGACAGGTGTCTTCCTTCCAACCCGAAGCAGTAAGTAATGGCTTTGGCACCATTTCCCTGCCTCTTTCAAGTTTATGGAAACCCATTTCTCATTGTTAGGCTAAAGATGCAGATCAGAACGGAAGAGCCTGATTCTTGTCACCCGAAGGCTGCTTCTTAGGCCATTAGAAGGCAGCAACCGCGGTCTTGACGGAACGCGTGACCGATAGCCATGGCAACGCAGTTACAGTTTCTGCAAAACCTATGGCGCTCGCCCTACAAAGCCCTGGGCTACCCCACTCGCAGGCATCTCTGCCCAGGAGCCGCCCCAAGACCGGTTCTACGCGTTTCTCAGAAGCTTGTCTGTGCTGGTTTGTCTGAGCCAGGCCAAAGGCCGGGAGGCACAGGAGGCCTTTTTCCTGCAGTGTGGTCCAGGAGTTCCCGTCAATGCAGAGGCTTGTCTTGGGCTCAAGGGTACCCGGCTTCTGTAATTACAGATCGGCAGGCTCATTCTGATTTCGATCAAAATAAGACTTACAAAAATTTTAAATTATTTTTGTGTGTATGGATGTTTTTGCCCTCATGCATGTCTGTGTGCCATATCCTTGCACAAAATAAGATTTGAAAAGAAAGTAAAATTTATATTTCCTGTAGAGTAATAATACTAAAAGTACTCTTTGCCTGCTTTTTCTTGTACTCACTTGCCCGGGGTCCTCCAATCTCCTCCTCTTACTATGCTGTTCAATGGATTTCTTAAGATTTTTTTCAAGGTTATAACCTTGCTTCAGAAATGTGCAGTGGTTCAACAAACCCAGAAGCGTAGTTAAGGGAGTATGGGAATAGTGGAGTAACGGCAGGGTGAGCCTTTAAATACGGATTTTTCTAATGATTCTGATGAATTAAAAAAAGGGTGGATGCATTTCTGGAAGGTGTTATGCCTACTATTCAGTTGGTTTGCTTATTTATTTTTCAAAAGAGAAGAATTAATAAGCAGAAATAAGGAGCTTTTTTTTACAAAAAACATTTAATTTTATTTATTAAAATGTGAAATTTCAAAACAGAACTAGGAGTCAGCCATTTCTGATATGTTTGTTACTAGAGAAACACCTGGAAGTGGCAGGGAGGACGGCTGAGAAACGGTTAAGGCTGGAGAGCTAATCTCCAGATGTAACATTTTTTTACCTCTGGGTGGCGCTGTTCAACTGCTTCTTGTCTTTACGTGCGTTTGAAAGCCCTTGCTTCCCCTTAGATGTAGTCTTCAAAGAATCTGTGAAAGAGACACGTCCTCTACCCACACTAATCTCTAAATAACTTTTTGTCACATGAACATAAATTCAACCTGGTTGTGATGTGCCTTTTAAATTACCAAAGATGACCAAATAATACTACGGATTGTTTATATGGGCAATTGGCCAAGTTAAAAACCCCCGATTACATATTGCTTGAAAAGAAATTGGTTTACATTTTGGTAGGCATTTAACCCGAGAAGACAGTTAACATATGAGAGTTTTAGTTTAAATTGGTTGTCACTTACAGATGCAATTTTAATCCCCTAAAGATATTTCAGAAAATGTCAGTTTATGAAAGGGAAGCTTAGGTACTGAGGAAATCTAACTAATCCCAAAATGTAACTTTCAAAACCTAACATTAGTCACTAAGGCATTATTTTCACTTAAATTAGAAACGAAATGCCTTCAATATTAAAAAAAACAACAACAACAAAAAACAAACCCCAAATCCTACAAAACCTGTCTCTTTATCTTCAGACATCTTACTATAGGATTATTTTAATAAGTAGCAATTGTATTTATACCTATGCAAAATGTGTGGTAGACAGTCCTTATATCTCTTCTAAACAAGGTGGGGCATTAATATTGTGTGCCAAGAAAACACACGCACATGTCCGCTGGTTTTAAGATATGTCTAATTCTTTATTTGAAGCTCAGGGTCTGTCAGAAATACCAGATGAAGGGGTTACAATGCCAAAGTTAATTTTGTTTTGTCATATACAAAGTATTTAATCTAAAAATTATTGATTGATATCCTCCCTCTTTTAACTCTTTTAGGACTCAATATTTAAAGCAAAACTAATTTATCTAGGTGTTCTCCTGCACAAAATTAATTCTACCGGGACCGGTGAGGCCAGGCCTCATTATGGAACCGTTCCCTTGCGGAGGTAGCCTAAGCAGGAGGCTTACTGGAATCCCTTTTCAAAATTAGGCATGGCAAAGAATTTAACCCTTGAGATGCTGGAGAACTGGCCTTCAGTATTATACTTCCTGGGTCGTGTGATGGAGTCAGGGGACATTACAAAGACAGCCCATCTTCCCTGTGTAGGTACCGCTTAGGACTCCAGTGAGGCTCCGTATCTGTATATGAAGGAAGAAGCAGCCTTTGTGTGCCGGGGTGACGTGTTTGTTAAAACAGTACCTCCTTCTCTAGTATATATCACTGTATTAAAGACCTCATTTTTTTTTTAAATTATTATGTGTAAGGCATGGTGGCATATCCCTTTAGTGCCAGCTTTTGGAGGCAGAGGCAGGCAGATCTTTTTGATTTTGAGGTCAGCCTGATCTACCTCGTGAATTCCAGGGCAGCCAGAGCTACACTATGAGACACTGTCTGTAAACGTTGTGTGTAAATAGTGAATTTACCTCTTTGTTTGGGTGGTCAAATAGTTGCTCAGATTTATTCACTTTCTGGTGGGATCCATTGGTCACTGGAGACTTTGTGCTTCCTAAGAACCTGACATTACAGCTGCTGAGTCCTGGTTATTGGTTGCACGTGTCTCCTGTTGGCGTGCGTCTCCTCCCTCCCTGTGTGGTTTGCTCTTAGTACCTATGCAAAATATTATGGAGAAATTTAAATGTCTTAGTACTTGGGGCTCAAACCAATGTGCTCTGTCAATGAGCTACACCTTCAGCCCCAGGTTTCAGGCTTTCTACGGCCTTTTTGGCTGGATGTAGCGGTCCTGAGCGTGGAGTCGCCATCCACTGGAAACTCTTACAGGCTAGGATTCCTCTTCGGCTCATCTCATGGTATTGTTTTCATGGAAGCAGTTTTCCTATTTAATGTGCTTCATTTCCATCTGGAATGTTACAAATTGGCACAATATATTTCCTTCTTGTAACTGTCAAGAAATTCTTTTTTTCTTTAAAAAAAGATTTATTTATTCTATGTGTATAAGTGTTTTGTCTGCATATAGGTATCTGTACCAAATGTGTTCTTGATCCCCGAAGAAGCCAGAAGTTGGATCCCTGGAACTAAGTTCTGGACACTTGTGAGCCGCCACGTGGGTCCCCTGTAAGAGCAGAAATTGTTCTTAACAACTGAACCATCTTTCCAGACCCAAGAAATATTTAGGTAGTGGCAGTGAAGGCCCAGTACTTTCCCAGAGCACAAGATGGCAGCCACCATGAGGATGATCTTTTACTCATCCACACTGCCGGGATTAAACCTGGGACCTAGGACACCCTAGGCACATGGTCTGACCACTGAGCCCCCTTTATGTTACAAAGTGACAGTTCAGCCTTTAGTAGGCTCTTGAGGTCTATGAAAACAAAGCAACGTGTTCCCTAGCTCTGCCCCACACAGGGAACTGACAGGTTTGTCTTTTCTCTCAGGGATGGTGTTGCAGTTATACCATGGAACCTGAGTTACAGCCATTGGAACTGAAAGGCATGGTCAGTTGCTGCATATTCCTACTGTAAAGCTAGCCTGAATTAATTATCCTGGGCTATCATTAAATCACAGAGATTACAGGGGCACTAGAGAAGAAAACCTCTCTGAGTCAAATAAAAATCAGAATTAAAAAAAATTACCTTTACAGGTCAGGTCTAATTTTGTTTTAAATCGAGTGAATGAAGTGGCTTGCGGGAAGCTTTGTAAAACTCTGGCTATTGAATTTAATTTCTCTGTAAAACGCTTAGCTTTAATAGAAACTGCTGCTTGAGAAACCACATTCTCTGCCTCTAACATGGCCCATGTTTCTGGTTTAAATCCAGTATAAAGAGTATTTAAGCATCATGGATTTTATTGCCCCCTGTATTCTTGTCAGCTCTGATACAGTAAGAAAGAATAAAGATTTATATCTTGTGGACATTTAATAGACGTTAATTTTTAATTGACAATTGAAATGTAATCTCCAAATAGATGCGGATGTTATTAGCTTCAGTCATTTCACAATAAATAATCAGGGATAGGAAATGATGCGAAGGGTTATGATTCCACGGTAGGAGCCGTGGCTGGCCCTGAGAGGGGAGCATTTTCAAGGTCATTTTCATATCTAAATTTTTCTCCTGCAGATTCCACGACAATCCATCCTCAGTGAGGAACAACTCAAAGGGGGTGGGAAAAAAGAAAGAAGAAAATTACAAAAAAAAAAAAAAAGGAAAAAGACTTTTTTTTTTTTTTTAGCTTTCATTTTACATTTTATTTCAGTTGGAAAATCCCCGCTGATTTTTTTTTTCTTTTCAAATTTAATGCATCCTGGGAACATGCCGTTCAGGATTTTGGCATGGGAACTTCAAACGGAGTTGGTAAGGGAGGCAAAATACGTAAGTGGAAACTCTGAGGAAGCTGGCAGCTGGGCTGGAAGTCAGTCTTCGGTTCGCTCCACCCCCCTCATGCAAGTACAAAGCCTGAGCCGGCTGGTGAGTCAGAGCTCTGCTGGCCCAGAGATTCCCAGCATCTGTTTCCTCCACTATCACCCAGAGGACTCGGGTGCTAAATCACGGTGCAAAAATAGACTCAGAGCCCCAGCTTCAAACAGATGCGCCGTAGTGGGTGTGGAAGAGGACTCTTCTTAAATTCCTCATTAGCTGATTAATGGATATGTTATTTTTATATTAGCCGGCCGTACTGTTTACCTTGCTTGCCTAGTTAAGTACAAGCTTGACTTTTCTACTGATCTGAATGGAGCAAGTTCTTCAGTTACATTGATAGTAGAATCCGAACTTGAACTTTCCAGTTGTCTAAATGCTGGTTGGTCTTTGATCAATAATTACAAAAGTAGAAGTTTTACTTTAAACACAAGAAACTATATATTTTAGGATACATTACAAAACAAAAACACCCACAAGAGAACGCCCCACACTTTGTTTTACCACAATGCCAACTGCCAAAAGCTCGTAGGATCTGTCTGTGTTTTGGGCAACGCGAAGTTTTATGACTAGAATTGTTGACTCGGTTTAAGATCTTCCGAGGTTTTATTTCACATACAGGAAAGTGTATTTCAGGCTTGGCTAGAATTGTTGTAAGTTAATATTAAGTTATAGCTTCAGTTTTCCCACCAAAACAGCCTCTGTAATAGATGAGATTAGCAAGTGGGGATAAGTTCAGAGCATTTAATGGAATTGATCTACTAAATTAGCATTGACAATTTTTAGTGGCTATCTTAAATATACATTATTATCACGAAGGGTTAGTCCAATTAAGCCTTTGCTTTTGCAAGCTGCCCAGCCTGACCTTGTTCGGCTCAATGTGCAGAAGGAGAGGGCTTCTGGGTTTATTTAAATTTGGTACTAAATCAGTAGGTTTGGGGCATCCATCCACTTTTTTTTTTTTGAAAGGCAGAGATGCTAAAGGCTGTTTGATGACCTATCAGTTACTATAGCAGTTATATATGGAGAATTAAAATACTGGCTCGAGAATGGACTAATATATCAGTTGATATAGAAGAAGAACCAAGAGCCGTGTCAACATTTCTCTGGCTGTACACAGTGCAGTAAGTGCTGGATGCATTTTGGAGCCAAAAGAATTATATTGGACTTAATATCAGATTTTATTTAGGACATTCTGAATTATTAAATAACCAGCTAATTAAAAAAAATTGGAAAGCTTTGTAAATATGAATGAAGAAATCAGCACGGGGGTTCCCAGAGAGCTGTGTCTTACACATCCACAAAGAGTTTTATATTCCGCGGGTACCTACCGACTTCTTGTGACAAGTCGGGGTGTTAAATATTCTGTTCAGTTGGGCACAGATCCTGAAGTTGTCTGATTATTTATCATAAAGCTCTGGATCTTGGCCTTGGATGCGGCTTAAGTGGCCAGCTCCCAAGTTCACAGAGGTTTGTGTGCAGACCTTCCTCAGGACAGCTGAGGAGCTTGCTCATCTGCAGAAGCATTCAGGAAAATTTATTTTAGTTGTGCTTTGGTTTGTTTTTATTGCTGTTATCCATTACAGTATTTAATGGTCCATTTCCCTAGTCTGAATTCATAAGCCAGATATTTTTGGATTTTCTATATAAAAATATAACGTTGACCTTTTGGTAACTCCTGCCAGTGACTGAGGCCCTTGGGAGATGGGGGCAGGAGGATGGGAGTTCAAGGCCAGACACTTGCTACTGAGATAGCAGGAGGCCAGATTGGGTTTTGTGAGACTTTGAAAAAAAAAGAATAATAATAATAAAAAAAAACCCCAAAATGAAGACTATGACCGTATTTTCTCCAGCTCTCTTCAGAGAGAGTAGGGTAACTAACTTAGCCCTAGCTATCTCTTCTGGAAATGGAATGGTCTCACTCCCATGTGTCAGGTCCCCAGCTTGGCTAGCTTCTCCCTTGGATGTCTAGCCATATCCATCTTTAAGTTCGGAGCTCCTGGGCATGCTTTCATGCCAGGCATTTAAGAAAGAGGGGAGATGATATTACTTATTTCTTTTTTTAAAATGACTTCTTTGTTTTTATTTTACATACATTGGTGTCCTGCGTGAAGGTGTCCGATCCCCTGGAACTGGAACTGCAGACAGTTGTGAGTCACCGTGTGTGGCTGGAAGAGCAGCAGGTGCCTTTAGCCACTGAGCCTTCTCTCTCACCCGGAGCTGGTTATTATACAGGGTAAAAGGCAGAGATCTGTTTTCAAGAGTTCACCTTTCCAATATTGAGTCTCAATGGTGCTTTTCTCATTGTTCAATGATGTCCCTTTACTTCCCGGAATGAAAGTCCATGATTCTTGTAGCACAGCCTTTGGATGTGGGTTCCTGTTGTCATAGTAACTAAAGCCTCTGAAAGTCAGACCTGTGTACATGTCCTTGTGCTTTTTAGATTCTAGCTGCACGCTGCGTATTTATTGAATATATGAATCAATGAGCCTTAGTAACAGAAGGTTAGATCATAGCCTTTGTGTTTTGATTCTTTTTGCCTCTGATTTTCCTGGGTAACTTGATTTAGCCAGTGATGGAAGAAATAAAGCCATTTCTTACTTTCCTAGATCACCCAGGTGTGAAGCATATTGCTACAGAGCTAAGGACCATACGGTTGAGACCCCCCCTCCTCCCTCCCTTCCTGTCTGTGTGTGGTGTGCGCATGCGTGCCTGTGTGCCTGCATAGATGTGTGTGAGCGAGTGCGCGCGCGGTGTACTTACCCATGGATGTAAGAGGATGACATTCCTTTGTCTTCCTCAGTCTCTCTCCACTTTAGTTTTTAAGACAAGATCTCTCAGGGAACTTGGAGTTTGCCTTCTTGGCTAGGCTGGCTACTCAGTGGTCCCCTGGGTTCTGTTTGTCTTTGTCACCTCGCTCCCAGGATTGGCCTTACAGACACTGCCACCATACCTAGCTTTATACCAAGCGTTTATGTGGGTGCTAGAGATCTGACTCAGGTGCTCGTGCTTATGTGGCAAGCACTTTGCTCACCGAGCCAAATCCCCAGCCTGAAAACAGTTTCTTCCCTCATTCCTTCTCTCCCTTCCTCCTCTCTCCTTGAAGCAGAATCTCACAACGTAGCCCTGGCTGACTGAAACTTGCTATGTAGACCAGGCTGACTTCAAATCCACAGAGATTGGCCTGCTTCCTCCTCCTAAGAGATCGACGAAATGATCTTTTTACGGGTGAAGCTCTTTCTGATGCACTATGCACTTTATTATGTAAAACATATGAATGCAAACACTTAGAAGACATAAACAACCCACTCAGTAATTCTACTACCTAAAAATGGATGCTATGATTTTGATGTATGTCCTTCCAACCTTTCTTTTCTATGTATAAGTAACTATACATTTGAAATAGTATTTTTTAACCATAGATTTTTATTGATTTTATTTTTATTGATAAGAGTTACTATGGGTAACTGATTTCCCTTACTATGGGTAACTGATTTCCCTCATAAGCAACTTTACATAGCAACAGATTTATACCCAGTAATGTTGGTGATTATATAGTACTCTCATATGGAAATATGCCATAACTTATTTACTCTATCCCTTCCTTATTGGATATTTTTATCTACTTCACACATTACATTACAAGAGATATTCTAATGAGTACCGAGACTCACTCGACATTGGGACTACCTAAGGAAAAGTTTTAAATATCCTCCTTTAAGCCATCAAGGTGAGGTCAGCTTATGGTCCTTTCTCCTTCCACCCTGAAGAAGTCTATTTGAATTTCTTCACTGTGTGAGACAGCTCAAAACTTAAAGAACTATTGTTAAATACGGGCACGCCGTTCTGACTGATGATAATGGAATTACTTTCTGTCTCAGATTGATTCTAGACTACTTGTTTGACCTCATTTGGTCTTTAGTGGCATGAAAAATGGACTTCTTTATTAGATTTGCTCCTATAAAAGGAAGAAAGGGGATTCTGAAGGCCCACATTTCCTGGAGGAAGTTGGTACCTAGCTGTATCTTTGTGTAGTTTTGTAACATGGTGTCTGGGAGGGAGACTGGTCTCTGTGATCAGCCCTGCACCGTTTTGCAAACGAGGACAGAATTCATCACTCTTCTCAAGGTGCAGTGAGAGGAACAGCTCCTGCGAGCAGCGGCAACACCATCCCAAACGGCCACAGCAGTGCCCTCAGCCGGAACAGGCGTTGTGCGCATGTGTTTGTGCGTGCGTGTGCGTGTATGTGCGTGCGCGCGTACATGCGTGTGCGTGTGTGTGTGAGCATACATGCACCCGTGTGCGCATACGTACACAAGTGTGTATGCATGTGTGAAGGTGCAGAGCTGCTGGTTAAAGGGCACACAATGCCAGGGAAACTTTGGTTTCTCTTGACGAATGGTTTTTGCATGTGCCCCAGCTACAGCGTGACACTAGACGCCATTCGTGAGCTCGTTTTCTGGATCCGCACAGACGTGAGGAGGAGAATGCCCCGTGGAGAGTGCTGGGCGCGGAATGGGAAGGCTTGGAACTCTAGAGCCTCTTGAGTTGCTACACTGGGTAGGTAACATAACTTTTCTGGTCTCCAGCTCCTAATTTATGAAGAAACATGTTCGCCAAAGTTTGCTAAGCAACAAGTTCTTTCCGGGTGTTCTCCCCGCCTGTCTCTCTATATGTGTATATTATTTCATTTGGGCCTCACAAAATGGACTGTGTCTTTGTTATCCTACTTTATAAACGAGAACTCTCTGGTACAGGAGGTAGTGGGTCTGCTCCATCCATTTCACAGGAGAGAAGTTGATGGGGACAGGGTTTGCAGTCTTTCCACTCTGCCCAGGGTGTGGCCTCTAGCTACAACGGCTAAAGAGGCAGGCAGGATTCCCACAGTCCCTTCTCCCCACACTCACAGGGAACTCTATTCCAAGAACTTCCGTGAAAGCGAGAGACAGGCATCTGTGGAGGTTTGCATGCAGTCCAAATGGCCAGGCAGTCCCCCCTTTAGTCTCTTAGACGTAGGTGTGTCCCATTCAGTGTCTCCTGCTTCTGTGGTGCTTCTCCATAGTTCTGTGCCTTACTGCTAGGTAGATCTAGGCAGGCAGGTCAGATGCCCACCATGGTCAAAACTCCTGAATGAAAATCACACTTATCACGCAGCTTAGGGTTTCTATTGCTGAAATAAAACACTGTAATCCAAAGCAACTTGGGGAGGCAAGGCCTTGTGTCCCTTGACAGGCTACAGTCTGTCAGTGGGGGAGATCAGGGCAGGAACTCAAACCCAGCAGGAATCTGGAGGCAGGAACCAAGGCAGAGGCTACGGAGGCATGATGCTGCTTACTGGTTTGCTTGCTTGCTCAACCTGCTTATGTGTACCATCCAGGGATAGCACCACCAATGGTGAGCTGGTTGCTGAGGATTGAACCTGGGTCTTCTGGAAGAGCGACTGGTACTCTTGATGGTTGCGCCATCTCTCCAGCTGGTGTTAGCCCCCTTTAGCATCATCTACTTTGCTGAATTTGAGTAGAACAATGGTGTTTCTGGTCAGCATTGGAAGCTGCTCTGAGGCATGAGGATGGATATTGGGAACTGATGAGAGAAAGAAGAGTTGTGTAGAATAAATCATTGTTAATTAGAGATTGTGGGATTTGCAATTGGGAACCGGAGCATAAAGAAAGAGATCGTTATTTTTGTTTGAAATAAATCAATGCCATTAATTGAGATCTGGTCCTATACAAAAGCAGAGGGAAATTGGGAGATTGCTATTTCCTTTTGTCAAGTAGCACCAAATATTAATTAAGTTTGGTTGATTAGAATTTTCCTCCTATTAACTTGCCAGGAAAGAGAAGTGAGAGTGGCCCTCATTGGGATGTCTTAGAATTAAAAAAAAAATCAATAAAATTTCATCATGGCTTTAGTTACTTTAAAAACCATTGTTTTAGCAGAAATAAATCTACCAAAACACCCTGGCTGTGAACACAGTGGCTTAGTATAGTGCAACTGCCTGGGAACTGTTCTCGGCAGCCGAGTGTAGGATTTTGGAGTTCCTGGTCCCAGGGCTCTATGAAACAAAGTTGTTGCTTCAGAGGGGCAAGGCAGGGGTAGGGGTGGGGCTAGCATGATCCCTGGATACCCACTGAAGTGTGAAATGTAGAAGACCCTTGAGCCTTTGGCCAAAGAGTTGAGGTAAACTTTGCTCTTGAAAAGAAAAAAAGGCACAATGGAGTGTTAGGGGCTCTGCAGAGCTGACGGGATTGGTATTGGACTTGAATTTCTCTACCTTGGAAGATGGACCTGTAGCTAAGCAGGAGTCAGCAATGGTTCCATGGAGCCAGTGTGTGGAATGAACTGTGATGTAGAGAAGAACACAGGACAGGAACCTGGTGGGCTACCGTCCTTTCATCCGTGCTGTGGTCCAGCTGTGTGGTGTGGATGAGTTGCTTACCCTGCCTTTATGCAGTTTCCTCTTATGTATAACAGCGAATGTGGTGGGGACCCTGGAACAATGGTCTCGGGGGTTGTTCCCAGGATGGGGCATCCGTTCTCAGGTAGCATGGCTCCTCAGGGTAGAGAGTTTTGTTGGCATGGATGAAGACAGCGTTAGTGGGCTAAAGGACATCGTGTTGAGGTTTCTGCCTTGTGTCAGGGAAGAGCTGTGTTCCAACTGTGCTTGCTCAGAGCAAGCCCGTTTATCTTGTAGATTTCAATAGAAAGAAATGTGATCAGTCAATCAATATTCGAGGCATTTGGGTTTCTTTTGCTCTTGATCTGATATTTGGACTATGAAGAAACAAAGTTACATCAACAGGGTCACCAGGAATCTATAAGTAAACTCATTGAGGTTCAATTTTTTGAAATATGATCCTTTGTAACTTTCCTTCATCTTTTCACCATTAGAACTAAGGTGTTTTAAAAGCCCATAAAACAGGACTTTTTCCGTGACACTAAGATGAACTAATTAGTCATTAAAAAGCCCTTGTAGTGCCTGGGAGTCCACAGGAGGAATCCTCCTTTATTTTAGGAATCCAGAAAACAATGTCTTCTTCTCTGGACCATGTTAAATGACAGTTAACACAGATGTGTGAGTTAGTGTTGGAAAAGCTGTTTGCAGAGAGTTTTGGCTCTGCCAGCGAGCTCTCCTGAATCCAGGTCCACACACTGGTGGAGGGCTGATGTCCTCGTGTCTAGACCTCTCGGCATTCCGGCAGGGTATCCGTTTTGCCATTAGTGCATGCAGCCACCAGCCAGGCCTGGGTGTTTCAGGTCAGTGGCTAGAGGGGCCTGCTGCGCGACTTGAATGAGCTCTTACCGGCTTAGAAGGGATTTGTTCACCTTCCCTGTCAAGGGCCAGAGAATGGATGTTTTTGGCTAGGCGTTTCCATTATGTGGTCTCCATTGCTGGGAATCGGTTCTTCAGCAGCCGAGCGTAGAATTTTGGAGTTCTTGGTCCCAGAATTCTGTGAAAGAGTGATGTGTAAAATGTTGTTACAGAGGGAAGAGGCTGGGGTGTGTGTCTGTGTGGGGGGGAGTGAGCCGCTATTACCTCTCCTACAGATACATACTAATATGTATTTAATAATAATGACTCTCCTATAAGCCTTTTATGTGTCACAAAATAGTACTTTTTTTGGCTCCTCTCACAACCATTACAAAATGGAGATCTAGGTGTGGTAGGATAGCCGGTAATCCCAGCACTTGGGAGGCTGAGATAGATTAATCAAGACAAGGGGGATAGCCTGATCTACATAGAGCAAGACCCTGGCTCAAAAGCAAAAAAGAAAAGAAAAAGTTAACCTGTAGACTATATAATGCTGGACTCTAGTTTAGGGAATTGACATGATGGAGACATATTTGGAGAGCACAAATAATTCCTGATAAATGTTCATTTCACTCTCTGGATCCATGACTTCAGGCTGTCCATTCTTCTCGTGGTTAAGAGTGGCCACATGGCTTGGTGTAGCCCATATCACATGAGTGGGAGAGATACAGTATTGTCCCCGGGCCTGCATGACCCTCATTCTTTCTCAGGAGATGGTGGGGTCCTCAGATGGAATGAGTCTGGTTCTGGGGGTTTTCTCAGTGTTGAGCTCCTGAGATGTTTGGCATCCTTTGTCTGACTATCGTACTTAAAGTAGACGCGCAAAGATTCAAGCTTGGTTGGAGTTGGTTTTTACCCTGTTTTGTTTTCTCTGTCTCACACTTACATTAAAGTTCCTCACCTGGGTGCATTTTTGTGATGGAATTGACGGCCATTTGTGTCATGGAGGGACAGTATAAGAAGAGCAGATGCTTCCTCCATTCCTCCATAGAATGCTGGTGAGGGCGGGAGCTGTCCCCGTCTGAGCTACCTAAATGTCTTTTCCTGAACTCAGGGTCAGGAAAAGCTTATCTTCCAATGAGGAACTTGCATATTTTCTTATAAACAAAGAGAATATTGTTAAATGTGCTCGATTGTGTGCCCTTTTCCCTTTTCTCCCTGGTTGCCAAGAAGCTCAGAGCCAGTGCTTTGGCTCCACACTGGGAACTACCTGTGGCCTACATCCCTGAGGTTGTGGTTTCTTCCTGAGTTTGACCCTCTGTTCTGTTGTGTGTTCTCTGTCCCTGATTTGCAAAATGTGTGTTCTTTAATTTTATTGCTTGTTTTCTTCCACGCTTCCTTAGATCTTCTGTGGGAACAAGCTTGGGTAAATAAAAAAATTTTGGATTATTAATAGAATACACCAAAAGCCTCCTTTTAATCACCAATTCAGTGGTCTGGCAAATAGAGTTTCCTATGTATTTTGCAGGCTGTCTCCTTAGCCACCATGTCTCACAGTTTGGTGGGGGAATGGCTTTGTAATTTGGGGAGTTGAAGGCCTTCACACTTTCCCAGTCTCTTTCAAAGAAAAGACAATGCCATTTTATGAAAGGTTCTTATTGTTTGCCATATAAAATTTATAGATGAATTTAACTGATGCCAGAGGCTAGAGGGATATTTGTGATGTTTAAAAATGGCAAAGAACTAATGGAAAGACTGTCAAAGGACCTAAAAATCAACAAGAAAAAGGTAAATCTGATAAACCAATGTTAAAAAATATAAATATACAAGTAGCATTTTTTTTGAGACACTGTATTAGTAGGTAGGCCTGGTGGTCCTGTAACTCTCTGTGGACACCAGGCTGGCCTTGAACTCACAGAAATCCACCTGCCTCTGCCTCCTGAGTGCTGGGATCAAAGGTGTGTGCCACCATACTTGGCAGCTTATTTTTCTTAAAGTAAGGTTATACTAAAAAAAGTATAACACAGATATGTGTACAGATGTGAAATTTATCTGTAACCAGAGAGCAAACATGAATGTGAAATTCCTTTTCACTTGCTCAGTTGACAAAAGGTAATAGGTGCACGCTAAATATTGTCAAATAAGCAAAACCTAATGTTGTTGTTCTTGTGCCTGTCTGGAAATCAAACTGTCATTATTTAGATAAAGTAGGTGAGTGCCTTAGCCCCTTTCTCAGTCATGTGTTAATGCTTACTCACTAAACATTGTCAAGGAAATAAGCAAGAGGAACCATCTGATTGTCCATCATGCCTCACCCACGTCATTCGGAAGATGAGGGTAACAATGGTTTTTATTTTAGAGGGTTGTGATGAGAATTAAACAAGTCAATATATTCAATGTACTCAGAACGGTGCTTGGTACAGCAAATACTTCGTAAGTATTCATCAGGTAAACAAGGCTATCTCACAAACATTTGAGTATCCGACACTGACAAGCATGGTGCTGAATCTGGGAGTTTATCTCACAGCCTTGCTGTTCTCATCCATTTCTGGATCCAGCTTTCAAGATCTGACTCACCGCTTCATCGCTTGTGCCCAAGGCCCATCTACTGCTTCCTTTCTCTCTAAGACACTTGGACTACTGAAAGGTTGGGGATCTGTGTATTGGCATCTGATGCCCTTCTCCAGTCTAGACCACCTTCTTAATGTTAATGCAAACCCAGATTTCTGCCCTTGGCTGCTGCACTCGTTCAACTGGAGCGGTTTTACTTACCACCTCTTCCCCACTGCTGTGATGCTATCCCAACTCAACAGGTCTTCCCAAAGATCCCATCTTTGCTAGTCTTAAGTAATAGTAAAATGGCCTTCTCCAGAGGTCCAAGTTAGAAGCCGGAAGTCATCCCTGATTCCTTTCCATACTCCCTCCAATCTAATCTGTTGGCAAGTCCAAAAGGTCTCTTTGGTCTCTTCTGCCATCACCCATTTTACCTTCCCCTTCTGGTCATTTTGGACATGACCTCTGCAGTAGCTCCCCAGCCGGCCTCCCTGTTTGTGCCTGTGTTTTATTTGCTGTGTACGACTGCAAGGGCATATACAATTGCAGGCTAGGTCCTGTCTGATCTCTGCTCGAACTCTTGCTGACCTTTAATTGCACTCAGAATTAGTGCTACTAAACCATGATTTAATTTATAAGGGCAAGTTTTGAAATAAGTGTTTTCTAACCTTTGAGTCAACCCTAAGAACATTTTGCTATGGAATTTTCAAAACCAAAAGGGCACAATCGCAATACTTCACTGTTTAATTTTCTTCTTGGTTACTAGATATTTTACTGCTCAAATCAGTTTAAGGGGGCTGGAGAGATGTTTCAGCAGTTAAGAGCACTTATTGCTCTTGCAGAGGACCCGGGTTTGATTCCCAGCACCCACATGGTGGCTCTCAGCCATCCAGAACTCCAGTTTCAGGAAACATGATGCCTTCTTCTGACCTCGATGGGCATCAAGCGTGCATGGGGAACACAGACACACAAGCAGGCAAAAACACATAAAAAGAAAAAACGTAATATAAAAAATTGAAAAGATGAAGATTAGTTGAAGCCGGACGAGGGGGATTGGAGCATAACTACAAAGAACCTTCACCTCTGAGAAACTGGTTCTAGAAGGTTGAGCCCAACTCGAACCTCCAGGGTTCTCTAGGACTCTGTTTAATCAAAGGGGAAGAAGGGATGTCTCAACTTCATTAGAATTACCTGGGAAACTTCTTTAAAGAAAAAAAAAAGGCTGTGTAAGTTCTACACATCCAAGTTTATTAAGAGTCTCTGTCTCCAGGGGGTCAGGTTGGCTAGGTTGGGCTAAGGGCAGATATGATTTATTTTGAAGTTCTCTGTATGGTTCTGGTACACAGGGAGGCCAAGAACCTCAGTCCTTAGCGCTCCTCCTTCAAGAAGGAGGACAGGCTCCGTCTTTTGAAATGAGTTGAAGGGACAGCAACAGAACTTGGACCATACAGCATTGCATCTTGAATTTTGAGGTACATGCTTATCACCAGGCATCTTGTTCAAACGTCAGATTTTGGTCAAGGTGACTGGACCTAAGTTGTGGTCTCTCACATGGTCTGGGTCATTCAGGGCTACCAAGGACTGCCTTGAAGGAGGCCACACTTTACAGCCCACACTCGGGGCTGCAGGCTGTGCTCAGCATTCTGTATCCTCTGTGCTTTTAGGGCCATGAGAGAGATCGTGTTTGAATTTCTGTTTTGTAGATGAGAAAACTGGGACCCTGACCACTTGAGCAGCTTTTCTGGACTCATGGTGTTGTGAGGGGCAGAGGGAGAATTCGGATCATTCTAGGTGTTCTGCTGCAGAAGCCAGGAGCTGCAGTGCAATACTGATTCCATCACAAGGTGCAGCTTAATTGGCCTGGCAGCAATGAAGATACTTTGAAGAGACACATGTGTTCCTTATTTTGCCTGTCAGACTTCTGAAACAGCAGCCCCCCCAAGAAACTGGAATTCCCCCAGGAATCTCAAGCTAGAAAAAGAGAAAAGTCTAAAACCTGGTTCCATCCAGAGGAGGCGCCCCTCAGAAAGAGGATTCACATAGCGTTTACCTGTTAGGTGGGAGCCCAGACAAGGATGGGCAGGGCTGCGCCATTACTGTGGACTGCTAAGATAAACCTGACTCTAATGCTCAAGCTCATTCAAGACCCCAAGGAAGTACTGGAGGGGGTCATGGAATGTCTTTATTCATCTTCCCAATGTGGCCACACTAAATTAATCTCTTCCCCCTAAAAAAAATTTGTCAATTTGGTCATTTTAATTGGATTTTTGTTGGATGGGTGGTGGAACCCCAAGTTCAGTAGCAAGGGGTAGGACTGCAGTTGGAAGGGATAGTTCAGTTGGTAGACAAGTTCATGGCCTTCAGTGCAGACGATCCTTGGATGAAGGTGCAGATGTCGGAGAGCCGAATCTTCCTACGCCTATTCCTTGATCATCCCTCTCGGCTGTGTTTCTCATTGCTGGGCAGGAAAGGGGCTCTAAAGAAGGTAAGGACTCATTGCCAGGTGTGTTTAACTCATTAGCAATAACCTTCAGGCATTGAGGTAAATCTCATACCACACGTAGCCAGTTGGCTTCCGATTCGGGGGTGACTTTGGTGCCAAGGCTTGAGGCCCCTTATCTTACCCTGATCTGGCCTCCACCTGTCTCTTCCACTTACTCAATGACAGACTGTAGCTGCATTGATTGCTGAGTCCCCTGCAGGCATCATAATCCGGGACTGTGTGCATGCTATCTTTCCTATCACATGCCTTTGATATCCTTTCTTTGGCAGACCAAATGCTACCCATTGCTCAGAATCCAGGGCAGTTTTTCTTCTCCAGGAAGTGTTCTAACTTTCCTAGTATGGATTAAATAAGGACCTTCCTTTGTTTTGCAATGTCCTCTGTGTCTTTCAGTCCTAGCATTTATGGTGAGCCTTACTAAGTCTGTTTCATTCACTTTTTTTTTTTTTTTTTTTTTTTTTGGTTTTTCGAGACAGGGTTTCTCTGTGGCTTTGGAGCCTGTCCTGGAACTAGCTCTGATTCACTTTTGAATTCCAGGTCTCAGCATACTGTTCAGAATATGGCGAGATGGTTTAGAAGTAAGCTTGTTGAATGAATGCATGAGCCTCCCACTCCCAATCCAATATTATTTTCTCTTGGCCATTGGACTTAAGTAGCAGTTTTCAATGCTGAGTGCAGGACTTAAAAAACACCTGGATCACACCCCAGGTCAGTGAAGTTGGACTCTGCTGGGGGTGAGGCCCGGCATTTTTGTTCCAAAAGCTCCCTAGTGGTTCCCATAAACAGCCAGGTGGAGAACAAACAGGTTAGCTCCCCAGCACCGCTCCTGAGCCCATGGCAGACTAGAGACAGAGACAGTGGGTGACTGCCTTTTGTCTTTAAAGCTCAGGAGGAGAAACAAAAGAAGCATGCGGGCAAACTGATGCCTTTTACAGATATTTTGAAAGCAAATATGTGAAATCATCGTACTGGGATTGAGGGTGTCACAGAATCCAATGATCAGTGTAAGGGGATGCCGCAAAGTTGGGAAGGACTCCTTCTAAAATGGTGTTTTAATGACTGCCAGTTAGCACAGCTGCCCAACTATTCTACTTTGGCTGCTTTTGTTCATATATCATTTGCTTTGCATACTGGTGAGCAGTGTTTAAGACTTTCAACAAATGACTACTCTTTCTCTACTTTAATATGCTAATCGGAAGCCATCCTAGGAGTTCTGATATACAGCAACAATAATACAAAGTTAATTATGAAGACAGAGGGTTGGCTGTTAGTGGCTCTCCACTATGCCAGGTGTGAGCACATCTGCAGACTGTATGTTACTGCTCCTCAAGGGTTAATGTTGTCTACTCTGGGTCGCTGTGCTAGACTCTGGGGGCACAGAAGCTGCACCAAAGTCCTCCTTGCCAAAGTTCACTTTCTTGTATGTGAGCAGTTGGGCTATGTGACCATACGGTTCACTCCAGCCAGAACTGGAGGGCAGAGTGTCTGCGAATGAGTCATGGGAAGCTCATTACAGAGATCTTGGAATGATGGTCCCCAGGGCAAGACGGACCTAGAACAGTACTGAAAGGACAGCTCCGGGCACTCGGGGCCGTGATGTGTGTGTACCGTGCAATCCAAGGCTCATCAAAAGGCGAAAATCCAAAGAAGCAGTCAATGGTATGCCAAAAGGGGCCTAACTCTGAAACACAAGGAAACACCTGCTTTTATGACTTGAAGGAACCATAATGGTTGTGCCGGTGGGAAAAGACAATGTTGGTTATGGTTGGTGTGCAGTTCAGAAACTAGTCTCAGAGGTCAGTGAGAGGCTTAATGGATAAAGCCCTTGCTTTGGAATCCTAATGATCTAAGCTCAATGCTTTCTCCTTGCATAAAGAGTCCAGATGTTGTGGCATGCATCTGTAATCCCAGCGCTCCTCCAGCGAGTTGGGAAGCAGAGACCAGAGAATCATCTGGAACCTCTTAGTGAGGTAGCCTGAGTACAAAGTACAGAAGAAACAAGAGAGACCCTGCCCCACAAGGTGGAAGGAAGAACCAACTCCTGGAAGTTGTTCGCTGGCCTCTCTGTGTGCGTGCACATACACACACGCATGCACACACACGCGCACACTCGCACATGCACATACACACACGCATGCACACACGCACACACTCACACATGCACACACACGCACACATGCACACACGCACACACGTACACAAATTAATAAAAACCAAATAAAATGACCAGCTCTCAGCAGCTGAACTAAGAAAGATTTACTGCTTGCTCACCACCTGCATTGACCGACCGTAGATTGCTATGTAGGGGGGTGGCAAATTCAGTTTTGAGTCTCTTTCTTTCTGAGGGGTGGAGGCTTCGGCATCTTTAGGCCTTATCAATCAGGAAGAGAAGAATGGAACCAGCTACTGCCAACAGACACTCTGCCTGGAAGCAAGGTGCTTCCTGTCTCTTCTCTGTTTATTGGTTAGAAATAATTCCACGCTGTATCCCCATTCCACGAGATGGGGCCTTATGACCTCTGTGTACCTTGAAATGATGAACAGCTAAATATTGGGAAATACTACCAATGTCTACCATAGGCAGCCTTGGCAGCTCGACCTATGTGTATTAGAAATAAAAGTATTGTTTTTTTCTTCAGGCACGAATTTAAAAACATGACTGCATTATTATTGGCTCTTATTATATTTTAATATGTGGGGGATATGCTCCCAATTAGATTTTTATTTAAAAGTAGTAGCGAGATTGGTCTTTATCAATATTAAAACTATTACTTTGAAGCCTTGCAATTGATTTCCAAGGCTATTATGCGAGGCAGCATAGATATGAATTCCAAATACCAACCAGTATGATGATTGCATAATAAAAATAATTTTGTTTGGATAGATGTGGTCATATAGAAGACCCCAGAATTCTTACAGCGGCTTTTACATGGGCGTTAGTGAGGCCCGGGAACAGGCTCACTATGTGAACCTATGGGATGAATGTAGGTATGCTACCACACTTTGCAAGTAGGCTGGATTAATATTTAAACGGACTGCCTTCAAAAGTCTCCCACGCCCTTCCACTCTCTTTTCTCTTTGCTCAGGAAGACAGTAGAAGCTGGTAGATTGGGTGAGGACATGGTCACTGCTCTGTTTCCTTTCTCTCCTTGGTTGATGCTTCAAGTATCCAGAGAGCCAATCCCTTTCTTAGCTGTACCCTCTGGAGATGAATTGGGATGGAGCTTACTCTCCGTCCTCTTGAATATGATAGTCACAAGCTACAGACAGCTCTTGAGAGCTTGAAATGTGACTCTGGCTATTGAGAAACTGAAAACTTGCCCAATTTCATAAATTCCAACACCCACATGAATCCAGGTGGTAGACAGAGGGAGGTTGTTCTCTGTGCCTTCTCGGTGAACAACTTTCTATACGTTTTAGCTCTTTCCCCTCCCATGATCCCTTGGGTCAGCTGGGTGGTGGGTGTAGGGATGGATCTAGGCAGAATCAGCCCCATCTTCCATCTTCAGCTGGTACGGCTCTCCTGATCTTCTGTCATGAGCTATGGGATTGAAGAGATCAAACGATGTCCCTCCCCCCCCCAAAGTTTGCAATCATTAGATTTGAGGACTGTTGCAGGATCTCAGGCCTGCTTTCTTTGAAAGGGAGGGTGTTACTTTGGGCAGGAGGAAAAAAAAAAAAAAAAAAAAAGAAAGAGGCAAAAGGCCTAGTGTAGTAACCTTTAATGTGGCGTCAGCATCCTCCTCCCCTGTGATATATTTGGATATAAAATCTTTATTGGGCTTGAAATTCTTATTAAAAATGCAGTGAACTTTAGTTTGCTCATTCGCAGCCTTTCATTCTTCATATCATTCTTTTGTAAGAAACACTTTCTTTGGTAGTAGTTGTTTAATGAAAGACGCAGGCAGTTACGGAGGGAGTGAATGCCATCAAGTCCTCGCTGGTGACTCGCATGTTGGTGCCAGGCTAACAGGCTATAAAGTGTCCCGTGGGCATGTGACAGAGGAGCCTATATTCTTTTCTATCTTTGTCTACTGTCCATTTTGGAAAACATCTATTTTTATTACCTGATTGTAAAAATTAGTGCTTGCATTAAACAATTTAATGAACTGAAGTGTCTCCGAATGCACATAGCCACACTGGCCTTTCCCAGAGCCTTGGGCAGAGGCCAGGACAGAGGGGCATGGCAAATACTTGGATTTTATCTTTGAGACTTAATGGGAAGGCAAGAGGGTGAAGGGAGGTAGAAAGCAGGTATGGCTCCAAGGTAATTTGATTTTAAAAAGATTTTTTTCTCTCTCTGAATTAAAACTATAATTCCTCTTTAAATAAACTAAGCACAAAAGAAGTCATGTTCCAAACAGAATATTCAGCACCCAGTTTTCCCCACCATAGCATGGGCACAAACAGGAAAAGTATTCTCAATGGGAGGTTGTTGACACCACCATATCTGGAGCCAAATCAGGACTACGTTAGTCTGTCCGCCCCTACACATTCCTGAACCCACCTTAGTCTACCCGGATGTTGTACCAACATAACGGCCAATGCCGGAAGTGCTGGTAATTGCTTCTCCAGATCAAACCCTAGTCATGAGACCAGGAGACAACTGTGCGGGATTGAGTCTTTGAGTTCAGAATAATTGGGTGATTGGCGTCATCCTGTGACAGGCTTCCCTTCTACCCTGACCGCTGACTAATGGCCCTATTGTTAGTGCCGAGTGGCTCATGCCCCGTGGCACCGTGACGCAAAACTTGATCTTTGGAAGAAATGCCTCCCACTTTTATTCCCTCCAGGAAGCCAGAGGGCGACCGAGTGACATTCCAGGTTGGGAACCCTGCCCATCACATCATGACCCAACCTATTCCAGGTGAAAAATTATTGGGTCAGAAATCCTTTCATGAGAAAATTCTCGCTTGGGTTCCTGCGCTGGTTCTCAGCCCTAGATGTCTATCAATTAATTAAGTATTAACAGCGAGTTCAAACAGCTGCTGTGTGGGACCCACCAGAAACTTAAAAATGTTGGTTTCTTTCGCATGTGTGTGTATGTGTCTCTGTGTGTACTCATCATTTTCTTCCTAACCTAGAGCTTTTAGGAAAGTCCTGGGTACCTGTATTTTGGAAAAGTTTCCTGCACAGTCAGAGAAAATGAGTTCAGCTTGATTTAGGATATTGATTTTAGAGACAGCACTTAATAGTGTACTTTGGAAATGAACTTAGTGGTCCTAAAGACGTGTTTCATTAGTTGCTGTCTTCCATGCCCTCTTTTATGTGTTGACATATGAGCACTATAAAATAAGAGAGTCTGGTCAGGAGACGAGCTTTATCATATTTATTTCTAACTGTCTGATTCTAGGGAATAATTTCATGGATTCAAAACAAAATTTGTGGACTGGGGGTGCAGTTCCTTGGTAACACACACACACACACACACACACACACCACAGCATGGCACAAAATAAAAGAGCAAATGCGTTTCCCAGTTGCATTTTCAGCAGCATTGGGCAGTGTGCTGAAGTTCTGAGCTCAGCAGAGGAGCCCTTCCTCAATGCTTGTCCGTGATGGGAGCTGGATGGCGATGGAGGTGGAGCTTCGGTTCTTCTGGCGCTTTGAGACTAGTTTAACATTTTTGTCTCCATGTGAATTGGCAAGAGGCACAACTTGTCTATTCTAGTCAAAAGATGCCTGCTGGACCACAATGCTAGGTGCCAGGGATACCAAATAAAATAAACTGGGCTTCTCTGCAAAGCTCTGGTAGGCTAAAGTAAATGTTCTCAAAGTGAAATTTTGGACCAGCAGCTTCCATTGTGCCGAAACTTGTTAGAAACACAAGCTCTCTTGGGAGACCTGATCTGAGTTACCATGATGTTTGGAGATTGCTCGCCTCTAGGAGGAGCAGTCAGTTCAGCAGAAGAGAGCTCCCTGGGATGGGCAGAGCAAGTTGGGGAGGGGCCGGGACATGGGGGTATTGCTGGGAGGAAGTGAAGGAGCAGATCTCTGAAAGAGCTGGTCCAGTATGGTGGGAGGGGTTTCTAGGTGGGGCCAATAGTTCCACAACACTGAAAAGTAGGTGCTGTAGTCCAGTGCTTCAATAGGAGCCGGGAATCTGAGAGATCTGGACTTCAGGGAAGAACGGGACTTATCCGGAAATCACTGAGAAACCCTTCTGTTTTTATTTGTTGGCAGTGTGAGTTGAGGAGATTGGGGCTGAGGGAGATTAAGGGCCTTGTCCAAAGTCTACAGGCTGGTAAGTGGGAAGAGCTAAGATGCAGACCGAAGACCTCGTAAGAGCAATCTGTCACACTGCTCTGTAAGGAGAGGAAGCCTGTGTGTCCTACCCCAAGAGAGGGACTACCGGAAGTCCAGACCCTCTGGGCTACATCTTTCTTCCTTTGGCTGACAACACAATGTGCTTTCTTAGCAAATTCAATAGCTGTTAAACCCCATACCACTGTGATGTAAAAGGTATCTAAATTCATGCTAAAGACACAAATTAACTAGGCGTGGTGGCGCACACCTTTAATCCCAGCACTCAGGATGCAGAGGAAGGCGATCTCTGTGAGTCTGAGGCTTAGCTAGGTCTATATGGGAGTCCCAGGTCAGCTAGGGTTACATAGTGAGACATTGTCTCAAAAAACAACCAACCCACCAAATAGCAAATTGCGTATTTTCAGGTACAATGGACCTTTGAGTTTAACCTTTTACTGTATTGATTTGTAGAGCTTGTTTTCACATTCTCTGTTCAAACAATAACTGATTGCTTTATATTTATAGCGATGTAAGGATCAATTAACATAGATCTCAGTAGTTACATTTTTCATCCCATTGCTCTGACTTTACTCCTCAGGGGCGCTGAGATCTAGGCACGACAGGACCTATTGTTCATGATTCCTACTCTATAAGCCGAATTTAATTGTTGACTTTACCTCACAAAATTCACATAAATTTTGAAAAAAACAAAAAAGCTCACACACGTATGAATATATCTACATCTATATATACCACAAGCCTGTCTTGTAACACACCCTGGTATAGCACAAAATATGTCCCATGTATTATAGGTTTTTGCCAAAACTGAAAGAGAAAGGTAATAAATCACATTTACCTTAAAAAACAAAACAAACAAAACAACTCATCCATTTAATTCTGGCTTTGTTTCGTCTTCTCGTCCTTTTTCTTCTTTCTGTTTTTTTTTTTTTTTTTTGTATGCAGGTTTCTCTGTGTAGCCCTAGCTGTCCTGGAACTTGCTCTGTAGATCATGCTGGCATCGAACTCAGAGATCCAGCTGCTTCTGCCTTCAGAATACTGGGATTAAAGTCATGTGCCCTCACTGCCTGGCATTCTGTTTCTTAATAAAATAATGAAAAAAAGAGATTTTAGTTAGAAATTGGAGCTAGGCCAGGCCAGGTGACACAGGTCTTTAATCCCATCACTTGAGAAGCAGAAGCAGGCAGATCTCTGAGTTCAAGGCCAGCCTGGTCCTTAAAAATGAGCCTTTCACAGTGTTATTTAAAGTATTTTTTTTTTTTTAAATCTGGGTAGTCATGGCACGTGCTTTTAATCCCAGCACTTGGGAGTTCAAGGTCAGCCTGGTCTCTAGAGAGAGTTCCAGGACAGCCAGGGTTACATAGAGGAACCCTGTCTAAAAGGAAAAAAAAATAATTTTTTTTAAAAAGAAATGTTTTCTAACTTTTTGTTTCTGTACTCTAGTTCTTAAAAGACATAATGTGGATGATACAATTATGTTATTATGTTAAAGATTATTTTTAAAGTATTTCTCTATATTTCCCATCTATAGGAAGATGTAAGGAAATCATTTAAAAATGATGCCTCGTTTCATGTGTGGGGTACCTGTTTCTTCAATACCTCATGGCATCTCCTGGGAACCAAGCAGAATTTGAGCAAGTCAAATTGGCCCTGGTCACGCTGGACAAACTCCTGTGGCCTCAGCACAGCTGGAGAGCTTCCTGTCAGATCTTTATTCTCCTTGCCTTCTCTGAAGTAAAAGTCAGCAGATAGTAACTCAGATTAAAGCCCTGGTCTCCAGATACAAACAGCGGGCTGATTAAATGGATCGCTTTGCCAAGGGAGATGCAGCTGGAGTATCCATTTTTCATTCAAATGTTCCAGCCTCGTAGAAGTACCTTCCAGCTCCAAATATATTGAATCACTGTTAACCTACTGGAGGAAACAGCAGCATGGACACATGCTTTCTTATTAGATGAACATGGCAGGTTCTCTGATAATGCGAACAATTAAATGGGAGAATTTATTTATAGTTCTCAAGGGGTCCTGACTAAATACATCCTATCAAAAGAACACAGATTCCCCACCTTGGCACAGTGGGGTCTTAAGGTCCCCGTTCTTGGAGAATGGGAGTTGCTATTAGTTGCTCTAGGGGGCGATGTTCTAGGCTTTTGCAGTTTGAGGGACGACCCAGGACTAGCAGTGTCCCGCCCATACGGTGCAGGGGCTCGCAGAACCTGGAATTCTGCCTCTCACCTGCGGAATGAGATTCTGAGCCTAGGATGCTCTCCATGCAGTGTGCATACAAGGAAGTTTGCTAAAAGTACCATTCCGGGACAGCCCTCAAAGCACCCACACAGGTCAGAGATGGTTGCAAGGCTTTTCAAACGCCCAGCCCTGTTCCCCTCTGGTTGAGTGTGGAGAAGGTGTTTCTCACAAGGTGTCAGGTGCTGCTGCTGAGCCCTTGACCAACATGGCCACTGCTCTAGGGCAGTCCTGTCTGACAGAAACATCCCAGTGCCACACGCACAATTGAAACTACTCTAGTAGCCATATTATGTCATATAACATCATATTAGATGTGCTATTATTTACCAATCATCTATCTAACTTTATGGGTTCAATTTCAATCAATATAAGCAATAATGAAAGCTGGGTAGAGTGGCTCCCATGTGATTCCACGACAGTCCAGGTGGCAGATCGAGAGCCTCAAAATAACGAACAGACAAATGGCTGATGAAATATATATTCTCTCTGGTGGTAGCCAATCTCCAAAATCTGTGGTGTGTCTCACCCTTGCTGCTCATTTCCCTCCTAGACCAACGGCGCCTGAAGCACACGGATGCCACGGCGTCGGAAGCACAGGGGTGCCACGCCTAGTTGGTTAGGGCTACATTTCTAAATGTTACTGTACGAAGTCTCAGTTAAACCTACAGAGAGAAAGGAGCAAAACAGAGCCGTGTTTCCTCAGTGTAAGCTTTCTCCTTTAGTAGATTGGCCCTCTGTCCGTTCTCATCGCCCAAGCGTCCTCTCTTCAACATAGGCCGGTTTAAAGCGTGGCAGTTCCCTTGGCAACAGCAGCATGCTGAGGCCTGGAAGAAAGGCAAGCGCCCATCCCTAGCCAGGATCAGTTGTATAGGGGCTTTCGGTGGGGGGTTGGGGAGGGCGGGGCGGTGACTGAGGCACGCTAATTCTGCTGGAATGGAATGTTGAGCGAGAAAATACATAGTCAATTTAAAATTATCTGTAACCATAAGTGGCAAAACCAGAACTGGTGACTTTATCCGAACCTCTTAATTAAAATATTTTTATTGGTTTATGAAGTTTGAAAGGCTGCAACACCCAGGTGCCGGAGGTTAGTTAAATACTATGTACCGCTTTGGGTAAAATACAGTTTACAAAACAGGGGAAGACCTGGAAAATGAATGTGTATATAAGTTTACAAATGAATCCCAGGAAGGGATGCTCGGCTCTCATTACTAACACCTTTATGCAATTACTACCACAAAATGAATACACTCACTACACAACACTTAGGAACCGCATCGTGAAAACAGGTCGGAAGAAAATTCCCATAAATATTGATGATCTCATTTCTGCGGCTCCCCGGTAATTAGTCAGTATTTGGCTTTCATTACTACAAAAGCTGTTCTACAGAAATTATAATATCTGGTCCTTAAGAAAGAAGGAAACAAAAGTTCTTGGCAATTGTATATTTCCCCTCAGAGCGTGGCTAAATAAGTCATGAAGCCAGCCTTTTAAATTTGGTTTCTGTAGTGACCCAGGCAGAGGAAGCAGGAGGATACAGAAATGAAGGACAATAGCTGTGATATAAACAATAGAGGGAATTAACCATGAACGATCCGGCAAGTGGATTCTAAGCTCATGAAGAAACACGTATGTGTGCTCAGGGGGGTTAGTTAGATCAGGGGAGCCCTGGGCTCAGCGCCCCCCGACTCCGCTTCAGTTTACATATTGGATGTGAGCCAGACTATGTTTAGGCTCCATTTTTCTAAATAAAGCTGAAATAAAATGGCAGCCTGTGTCAAGTGCGTTGTAAAGCTGTTGATTGATGAACAGTGGCCTTAATTTTTTTTTTTTAGGATTCCTGAGGAAAATAGGCTTAAGAACTCCAAACATTATTATTTTTCCCTTCTCAAGAAGTTCCTTTAGGCCCAATTCAGAGGACGTTCAGGGAGATACAAGAAAGAAAAAAAAAAAGGAAAGATTAAAGAACAACCAGTTCTGTTCTCTATGTGAATAAGGTCCTTGCCATTCTCAAATGCTAAAGGCTCAATGCTAAAACTGGAGTCCTGCTCCTTTGTCTCAGGGAGGTGGGTTTGGAGTGGGGAGGGACGGTGATTTTTTCCTTCTGGGTCCTCAGGCTACAGCCGCAGGGATGGATGCTCAGTTGGGTACCAGCAAGCTTAGCTGTTTACAGTGGCAGTCACCAGCTCTGTGTCATTGTTGAGCGCTTGACATTGGCGGCTGCTCTGCCTCAAGAAGTGCTGTCAGTGTGAGCTTGCACCGGACTTGAAAATGGAGTATGGAGTAGAAGATAAAACACCTTGTTAATAATTTAAAAGATATTGATCAGACATTGAAATGTGGCTTCCAGAAGGCATACAATTACACGTTTGGTTTATGAAATACTTCCTCCAGACAGCAAACCCATAGGGTGATACTTTTTAAATATCATAAAAGCTGTTACAAGCTAAAGCAACACGAAAGAATCCTCTCTCCTGCGTTTGTGGACGAGGAAAACACCTGGGGCTTAGCTAAACCCTGTTGCTGAATGAAAGATCCTGTTCCCAGAAGTGTAGCTTTAGGGCTAGCGCGTCTGTGGTCTGGTGCTTGCCAGGTTCAGTCAGTAACTGCGATCCCCACAGGAGTAACTGCTTACTGCCTTAGAGCCGGGAGAAGAAGCCCAGGTGTTGTGGCTCCCTTTCATAAATCAGCAAAGAGGATACGAGATTATATTATAATCTGGGACAAAATGGTTTTTTTTTTGCCATTAATCCAATAGATGAAAATTTATTCTTTTTTTGACAAAATGTTTTTATTTGAAACATTCAGATAGTAAAGGCATCCAGATACAGATATAGATATGTTGTAGGAGCTGCGGGCTGTGTTCCTGCCGCCCCAACTCCTGGTCGCCGGCTAGCTTTACCCGAAATAACAACACACAAACTGTATTCATTTAAACACTGCTTGGCCCATTTCTATTAATGTGTGTAGCACTGAGGTGCGCTTACCGGGAAGATTCTAGCCTATGTCCATCCTGGGTCGGAGTGTCATTGTGTCTGCCCTGGCGATGAGCTGCATGGCGTCTGGCTCTGAGAGGAGCTGCCCTGCCTCTGAGCTCACTTTCTCTTCCTCCCAGCATTCTGTTCTGTTTACTCCACCCACCTATGTTCTAACCTATGAGGGCCAAGCAGTTTCTTTATTAGCCAATGACCTTCCTCCATCATAGATATATGTGATAAGATATATAAGATATATCATATATATATCAGATAGTAAATGCAGCTAGATGTTCTTGATATAGATAAGATGTATATCATCTCTTATATGCATCTTATCACACACACACACACACACACACACACACACACACACACGATAATAAAGTGAAACAGGCAACCAAAGACATTTCGACAGTTTGCTCTGCATCTGGCCCCCACCACTACTAACTAGTATGTGGCTAAACCCGGGCTTGTTCGGTTTGGTTTGTTTCTAAACATCCCTTAAAAAAAAAAAACAAAAAAAACAAAAAAAACATTGTACGGATTTGCATGTGCCTCATTTCTTTTTAATTTCACATGCTATCTTGAGATTCATTGTGGTTGATGATTGGAGCTGTAGCTTATTAATTGCATTGCTGTACACGAGTCATCATAGAGAGCTCTCACACCTTATTGGTGTAGTCTGTGGGATACGCCCACACCATTTCCTGTAGTAGACACATCCTCTGGTTCTCTCAGTGCGTATGTGCAGATTTCTCGAGGATATATGCTTAGAGTGGAACATTGGATCATATTAGCACACACATGTTTAATTTTAATAAGTAATAACAAGCCGTCTACCAAAAAAAAAATGCAGATTGTCATTCCCAGCAGCGGAGCTGAGCGCTCTCTGCTCTTCAGCCTCATAAAGCTGTCTTACCGCACTTCTCAAGCCTGGCTGTGGCGATGGACTTTCCATGGTTTTCTTTTCTCTTCCCCGCCATGGCACTGAGCTCCTCTTCTGAGTTTGTGGACGACTTGGGCTTCATTTTGCTATTTGGTTCTTTGTCACTCTTCCTGATTTGTAGAAGTTTGAAAGCTGTTTTCCCAAAGCACTCTAGACGCATCCTTAGGGTGCTGTCATCCTTGTCTCTCAGGTGGGGCTTCCTGTCGCTCTGCATGGCGCCTTTGGACCCACATAAGACATTAACTTCACCAGTCATGGCTTCCTTTATAACTTGAACTTCTTACGTCTTGTGTAAACACTCCTTTTCCAGTTGGAAGTCATAGAGATAGTCTAGGGCTTTATTGTCTAGAAGTTTTATGTTCTTGCTTCTCATAGTTGGGCTTTAATTTACCTGGAACTGATTCTTGCTGATTCTGTGAAGTAGGAGTTTAATTTAATGTCTTCATTCTAATAGCTATGGTGTGCTCTCTCATGGAGGGTCTGATCGCTCTTCTTGTGTGCCGGGCCTCTCTCTCCTGGATCTTCTTGAAGACACACCCATTTGCTTCCTTTGCCCATTGTGACTTGGGTTGCTTTTCCTTTTCTGTTGAGTTATAGGACTTCTTTATTTTTTTGGATATTATCAGATACATGGCTTTAGATACTTCCTCCCATCCTGCAGGCTGTCCCCCCCTTTAATAATGGTTTTGATACATAAACGTTTTTCTGTCTTTTCAGTGTTTCCGTTCTTTCACCACTGTGAATAACTTCTCTCTGGGATGCTATTAAACACAGCAATCAGGTGTCAGTTGCTGGGTTTGTAACTTCTATTATGAATGTGTTAAAGATGCCCTTTGACATTCTGGATTGGGTAATCCTAGCATCTGGAGTCTTCTCATTTTCTTTGTGTCCTGTAACAATGAAGCTTTTACAACAAAGGATTTGCACCTGCTTTAGTTATGTGCCCGGGACATTGCTACTGCAGGACCAATCTCTTAAGATTGCCTTTAGATTAATTTTTTAAACATATTTTTTTATGGTTTATTTAACTTTATTTTATGTGCATTGGTGTGAAGGTGTTCAATCCCTTGCAACTGGATCTTCAGACAGTTGTGAGCTGCCTTGTGGGTGCTGGGAATTGAACCTGGGTCCTCTGGAAGAGCAGTCAGTGCTCTTACCCACTGAGCCACCTCTCCAGCCCATGATTATTTTTTTTTAAAAAGACAACTTCTAACATGAATTTGTGTGCAAGCTTGTGTGAGGTCCAGCTTTTGACCACGTGCTCCCCGTGTATAGCTCCTCCTATTTCCTTCACTGCCAGATTTCGAGACGCTAGTTTTCCGTGCCATATCTAGGGGAGAAGTGGAGAGTTTATGTGAGTTTCCTCCTTCAATGAGGGCGTGCTGTGGGCTCCGGTTTTACGAAGGTCATAATGTAGGACATGCCGACGTGGGTGGTCCCCAGGCTTTGTTTTCTGTCTCCAGAGCAAACTGAGCTCAAGAGCTGTCAGAGTGGCCTTTCTTGTCGCGCTGTTCTCAAGTGGGTGCAGAAAAGGTGGTATTTTTATGTTTTCTTCAGGAATTTTAGTCCTCATCTCAGAAAGGGAGGGAGCTGGTCCTGAAACTTAGTATGCCACATTGCCAGACACTCAGCTACCTCATCGAAAGATATTTTCTTCTAGTTACTGGAGCTAGAGTGTTCTTGATAACCCCACTTTCAATAAAGACCAGTTGTAGTTTGTGAAGTCAGGCAATACACAGATGTGGGTCTCTGTGCTGTGTCCAGGCACAGCTGGCAAAGAGGGGAAGACAGAGTCACCAAGAACGGATGCAGGGAAGGCCACAGGCTAAGAAAGGAAAAAGCGAGGAAAAGCAAACTGTTGGGTTACTGACCTTCAAACTTTACCAAGCAGACTTTCTCCAGCAGAAATGAGTATTTGTCTGCCGGGCAGTGGTGGCGCACGCCTTTAATCCCAGCACTTGGGAGGCAGAGGCAGGCGGATCTCTGTGAGTTTGAGACCAGCCTGGTCTACAAGAGCTAGTTCCAGGACAGGCTCCAAAAACCACAGAGAAACCCTGTCTCGAAAAACCAAAAAAAAAAAAAAAAAAAAAAAAAGAAAAAAAAAAGAAATGAGTATTTGTTTGCTGTATGTGAACACATCTATGTGTTCATCAACTCCCAAAGGAGACTTCTTATAAAGGAGACTGAGAAAACACCACCAACACTAAAGAAAGGATGTGCTAGGTCCCAGCAACAGAGGTCAGCTGAGTGTGAGGGTTGCTGTCCAGCAAGAGAGCACGGTGACATCAAGTAGGAGAGTCACGCAGATCTCACTCCTTTGAACCTTTGCATGGGTTGTCACATCAGCCTTAGACAGTAACAGAGGTTGGATACATCCTTAGCCTACTACACATGGTGGATGTGCTTTGAGAGTGGGATGATTCACGAGCACCTGGATTCAGGGGCACTTGGTTTGGAGGATAGCTGGATTGTCTGATCACGAATGGAGGAGACTCAGAGGGAGGACGTCTAAGAGCCAAGAGTCAGACCAGCAAATAATCCTCTATCGTCTTTACAGGTGAAGAAAGTAAACACTTTTGGATGCCTCCTTGTTTAGTAGTGCCCTTTGGAGAGTAAGTGACTCCTAACTATTTGCTGAATATATTTTCTGGTAAGGCCCATGAGTCATCAGGGGCATAGCCAATTTCAGATAATGTGGAACATAAGACCAAGTTTAGAGGACTCTGCTTGCAAGGGTAAGATCAGAAAACAAAGGCCAAGGTCTGGAGAGATGACTCAGTGGTTAAGAGTACTGGTTGCTCTTTCAGAGGACCTGGGTTCAATTCCTAGCATTCACATGGCGACTTATAACTGTCTATAACCCTCTTCTGGTCTCTACAGTAACAAGGCATGTATGTGGTCAACAGACATGCATGCAGGTAAATAAGTAAATGCATGAAATAAATAAGTAAATAAAACAAAGACAAGTCCAAAATATAGGCATGCTGTAGACTGCAGAGATGTGGGGTGTGGGAAATTTTAGCCTCTTTGTTCCTGTTGTTACCATTTGATAATACAGAAACCAGAGTCCCATAGATTGTGGGATAAACTTTTATTAATTGCTGCCCTTTATAAAAACTTAGTTCTTTAAAAACATCATACAGCATGTTTCAATCATATGCCCCCAACTCTTCTCAGATCAACACTCCCTTCTCTTCCCACCTAGTTCTGTGTCCTTTAAAAAACCTTTTATTAGTAAAATTAGAATCTGTCTCATTTATATTTAATAGTATTTGATACTCTGTCGAACTAGTTTTGCATAATTGTCCAGGACACTTCTTGCTAGAGTTGAGAGCATTTGTCTTGTGGTCGAAAGGTGTTACTTATGCATAAGGACTGTGGCAAGCCGGTGTTGGGCTATTCCTGGTGACATCAGACTCTGTAAGTGTTCATTTCATGACTGATTGGTTTAATGACAACAGAATCAGAATGTTTGTACATGACGGAATTTGTTTGATATTAGCAGTAAAGCAAAGGCTTGGGGGATGAATTAGGAGACTTCATTTTATAATAAATTATAATTATAATAGCTTTATAGTCCCATGAACATCATGAAATGGTAACAGAATGAGGAACTTAAAAATACTGTCTTGAGAATTGTGTGAGAAAAAGATGGGTTTGAATGCGATACTCTTCAAAAATTTCACAGGAACGATATACGATATTTTCCATTTTTATTTATGTTTTAGTTGCTTTGGGCTAATAATGGGAAAATTTAAATGTTCTTGCGTTATACTGCTAACACTGCAAGCCAGATCACACACTTGGGTATTTAGTAGGATGTACTATTGTAACAGCTATGGTGGCATAGGCCTAGAATTCCTACGCTGGGGTGGATGGGCTAGAGGGCCAGGAGCTTAAGGCTATCCTCAACTGCCTAGCAAGTTACACTCCCCAAGTCCTAACACACACACACACACACACACACACACACACACACACACGTATGTAGAGTTGGCTCAGCAGCTAAGAGCACCATTGCTATTGCAGAGGATCTAGATTTTATTTCCAGAATCCATCCACAAGGGGGCTTATAATCTTCTGTAATGCCAGTCTCAGGGGGTCTGATGCCCCCCTTCTGATCTCTGCAGGCACCAGGAATGCACATGGGACACATATAGGCCAGCACACACCCATACCCATAAAATAGTGAAAAAAAAATAAAAGTGTACTGTTGCACTTTTTACTGTATCCTATACATGGCCTTTTCAAAAAGCCAGATAAGTTACCTGGTTTGGTTTCTTTAATGTCTACAATCCCGCTGGTATGGGAAGTCTGTGGTGACCACATACACTGTAAACAAATGTTATAGGTCTCCATATTCAGAAGCAGAAGGAACTTGGGGTCTTTCCCATTTTCCTGCCTTTATACTTCAGTCTTAAGCACTCATTCCTTAACTTAAATTTCATTAAACAAGCAACTTCCTAAATATCAAAATCTTTATTAATATTATGAAAGCAAAGGCATCAAGGTGGGCTATGACAGGGCATTTGTTCCCCAGGGAGCAGTTTTGTCTGTGACTATGTACATCCACTCAGGAAGAGAAGTCCAACATCTTGAAATCTGCGGGCAAATGGATGGATCTAGAAAACATCATATTGAGTGAGGTAACCCAGACACAGAAAAGCAAATATCATATGTACTCACTCATAAGTGGCTTTTAGACATAAAGCAAAGAAAAACCAGTAGATAATTCACAATCCCAGAGAACCTGGACAATAATGAGGACCCTAAGAGAGACATACAGGGATCTAATCTACATGGGAAGTAGAAAAAGACAAGATCTCCTGAGTAAATTGGGAGAGGGTAGAAGGGAAGAGGGGAGTGGAGAAAAATATATAAATTAAGACATGGAGTTGGAAAGGGTGTGTTTGAAGGGTCTTGAAGGAGTAGGAGGAAACAGCGAGGCAGGAATATCATCAAAATATATCGTGTATGTGGATGAAATTCTCAAAGAATAAATAAAAAATTTAAAAAGTAAAAAAAAAAAAAAAAACTAAACGAAGAAGAAGTGCAGTCCTGTTATCATTGATTCCCGAACCAGCATTAGGAATCGGAGCATAAGAGGCTTTAGCTAAGTCATGCTGATTCATGAAAATTGTCCTTAAATTATTTACCAAAAGAAGAGCATTTTAAACTAAAACATGTTCATTACCACTAATGGTCTCTTCTTCTATGGCAAGATCATCACAACAGTGTCCTTAAGGAAAATCTCCATGTAATTGGGGTCAAACTCATCTGCGGTCCGTGTTTCCACTCAACACTGCTCCACCAGCACTTCCCACGCCACAGATGCTTCCCAGAAACTTTATTTTTAATGATACCAAATATCATTCTTTACTTAACCCTATCCTCTCTTGGAATATTTTATTCATTTCTGTGTCCCATTCTAACACCATGGTGAGAAGGTTGGCATATAGATCTTTATCTTTCCTTGAGAACATGCACTTCACACCTTTGGGATTCTGTATCGTTTTCCTCTCTGCTCCTCCAAGAGCGCATCCTTTGCCTGTTGCCGCTGCATGATTCTTCCTAAAGTGCCAGCTATGCCACCCCATCCCATGCTCAGCAGTGACTTCTCATTTCCTGCTGGGGGTGCGGGAGGAACGTGGAGCAGGAGGGCCTGTGGATTACGGCCGTCCACACTCTTGTTCCTTTTGATCTCTGTATTTCCAGCCTTTGAGGTGGTTCTGCGCTCCACCAACACCCACCTCAAGAGTTCTTAGCTGCCCATAGTTTCAGCTGTGCCTCCATTTCTTCTTGTACTTCAGCTCCAGCTCTAGCTGCTTGGCTCACTTGTTGCAAAATAAAACATTCTAATGCATGCTCAGGCATGTCAATTATTTCTCCCCAATTATTTATCTTTTCAATTATGCTATGCCAATTTCTAATAAATTCCCTTACCCTTTTGTGTAGGCTCAGACTGCTTGTTCTTTTCCTGGATGCCCAGATCAGAAACAATCACACAGAAACTATATTAATTAAAACACTGCCTGGCCTATTAGCTTAGGCTTCCTATTAACTAACTCTTACATCTTAAGTTAATCCATTTCTATTATCCTGTGTATTGCCTTGGCTTACTGGGGAAAGTTCCAGCATCTTTCTTCCTCAGCAGCTACATGGCATTTCCCTGACTCCGCCTACTCTCTCTGTATATCTCTGTACAGATTTCCCTTCTGGCTTTATTCTGCCCTGCCATAGGTCCAAAGCAGTTTCTTTATTAACCAGTGGTAACAAAACATATTCACAGCATACAGAGGGGAGTCCCACATCACATTTGTATTTTCTGGACTTGCTAGATTCTCTGTGTCATTCTTGTGCTTGTGGTATGCATACGTGTGTGTGTGTGTGTGTGTGTGTGTGTGTGTATAAATACACCAGGAAAGATCTGAAAGTGCACATACCACAATTTACTTATGTGAAAAGGTCTTGGGATTCTATTTACAGAGGAGGGGAAAGACACATTTCACTTCTTATTCTATATACTTCTAATTTGTTTCAATTTTATAAGCAGTTGCCATAATTTGGATGTAAAATCTGAAATATCCCCACAGATATTTGATTGAATATCAGCACCCAGATGTTGGCGATTTTTTAAAAATTTTTTATGGTTTATTTAACTTTATTTTATGTGCATTGGTGTGAAGGTGTCAGATCCCCTGGAACTGGATCTTCAGACAGTTGTGAGCTGCCATGTGGGTGCTGGGAATTGAACTCGGGTCCTCGGGAAGAACAGTCAGTTCTCTTAACTGCTGAGCCACCTCTCCAGCCCCGGCGATTTTTTTTTTTTAAATGGAGTCTAGCTATGCAGCCCTGGCCTAGAACTCCCTATGTAGAACAGACTGGCCTCAAACTCACAGAGATCTGCTTGCCTCTGCCTTCCAAGTTCTGGCATTAAATGTGTGCACCGCCACTCCTGGTCCTATTGGTGCTTTTATAAGAGTCTGTGAAACTTGTCCTTAGAGGTTGCTCACTGGCGGCAGGACTTTGGCGGCAGGACTTTGAGGGTGGCAGGATTTTGAGGGCGGCACCCTCCTCCTCTTCTCGTCCTCGCTCTCTGTTTCATGACCCACCATGCTGAACCCTGCATGTTTCCACTGCCACAGAAAGAGAGAAGGAGATTGGGGAGGTGACTGGGAGGCTAAGATCACTTGCTGCTTTCCCAGGGAAGCTTAGTGTGAATCCTGGCATTCCCTTTAGTTACAACCACCTGTAACCCCAGCTCTGGTGGGTTCATGGTCTCTTCTGCCCTTAACAGTCTTCTTCATACACATAGCATTCACACACACACACACACACACACACACACACACACACACACACACAACTTAAAGGATGAGAGAAAGAAAGGAAAATGAAAGAAAAAGTAGAAGAGAGTTGCACGGATTGCCTCAGTTTGCCGCATCCGTGGTTCGGATAGTTGTTAATGGACTTTGTTTTCCCACTATCGCATCTCACAAGTGAAGCTCAGAGAAATGAATTTAAGTCTGGGGAGATGGCTCAGCCAATAAAGAGCTTGCACAAAAGCACGAATGTCTGAATTCAGCGCCTCAGCACCCCCACAGAAGCCAAATGCATTGAAGCATGCCTGTAATCCCAGGGCTGGGCAGGCAGACGGTGCCTGGCGCTTGCTGGCTGGCCAGTAAACTGAACCTGTGACCTTGCCTCAAAAATAAGGTGGAGAATGACTGAGAAAATATCTGATGTAGACCTCTGGCCTCCACATACATGAACACACACATACCTGTGCACACAAACTTGTGAACATACACATACATATATACTGCACTCAATGAAGTCAGTTTAGTATGTCTTTGAGTTTGGAGAGACAGCTGTAGACTCTAATAATCAAAACAGGGTTTATTCATCCATAGAAACTTAGCCAAGTTTTAAAAGTTGATAGCAGTTGAACTAACAAAATAAATTACATTTTATTTTTGAGACAGGGGCTCACATAAACCAGACTGGCCTCAGATTCCCTTTGTAGCCCAAAACAGCCTTGACCTCCTGATCTCTTTGCCTCTTCTTCTTGAGTGCTCGAGTTATAAGTGTGTGCCACGGTGCCTAGTTTATGTGGTTCTAGGCATCAAACTTGAGACAATGTGCTTGGTGCAAACAGAGCTAAAACTGATGTCTCAGAAAAGTGAATTCTGGGTGTTCAGAGCAAAGCTGTGGATGGAAACCCATTGGCCCTAAGTGTAAAAACTTTAGGAAGCAGTTTTTTTTTTTTAAAATTCTAATTCTTCCTTCATTGTATCTTATAAGTCTGGAAACTCTTAAAAGAGAATTTGTGGGGGCTGGAGAGATGGCTCAGCAGTTAAGAGCACTGGCTGCTCTTCCAGAGGTCCTGGGTTCAATTCCCAGCACCCGCATGGCAGATCACAACGGTCTGTAACTCCAGTTCCTGGGAATCTGGCACCCTCACACAGACATCCATGCAGGCAAAACACCAATGCACACAAAATAAACAAATCTTTAAGAGAGAGAGAGAGAGAGAGAGAGAGAGAGAGAGAGAGGTCGCAAATTAGGTCGATATGATAAGTAACCAGGCTAGCTCAAGAGTAACAGGAATACTTGTGTGTGCCATAGCGCCAGTGTGGAGTTCAGAGGACAACTGGCAGGAGTTGGTCCTCTCCTTCCACCTTGTAGGTCCTGGACGTTGAGCTCAGGTTGGTGGCATTTGTCTTACTGAGTCCTAAACCCGTCCTCTGTGCTTGTTCTCAACTGAAAATAAAAAAGTCGATGACCACCATTTAGTTAGCTTTTCTCATAACTGAGACAAATCACCTGACAGGACACATGGTTTTAGACTACAGTTCATCACGATAGGGGCGGGGCACCTCGATGTGGTCAGAGCCCCACCCCATCGTGTGGGTCTTTCTGTTTTTATTCACGGCTCCATTGGAAGTTAGGAGAACAGCTAACTCTAAAAGCAAAACCATAAAAATTGGTATTTATAGGAGCCCCTGAGTCTCATGGCATAAGAATAAATCTTGGGGATAGAAAGTTTCCTATTATCTCATACTTATGTAAATTTAATATGCAAACGACTTCATGAATGTTAATGATTTTATAAAGGAAGGTTTGGGGAAAAATTCAACAATAGTCAGAGAAAAAACTGGTAATCTAATTTTGACTGAATAAAAGAGGAAAAGAAATATGAACTGCTTAAAAATAGGAAATGTAGAATATTACTGACTTTCTAAGATATGGAAAAGCAGATTTTTGTTTTTTCAGGCAGGGTAGCTTTGACTGGTTTGGAACTCACTATGTAGACTAGGTTGGCTGTGAGCTCACAGAGATCCAACTACTTCTGATATGATATAGCACTCACTTTTTAAAAAAGATTTATTTATTTTTACTTTATGTGTATGGGTGTTTTTGCCTGCATGCTTATATATGTACCACGTACATGCTCGGTGCCTGTGGAAGCCAGAAGAAGGCATCAGATTCTCTGGAGCTGGAGTTACAGGCAGCTGTGAGCTGCTGTGTGGGTGCTGGGAATTGAACCTGTGTCTTCTGCAAGAGAAACCAGTGCTTTTGGCTTCTGAGCCTGCTCTTCAGCCCTGCAAAACGGGTGTGTTGAGGAGGAACTTGTGATGGTTAATCTTGTTTGGCAACTTGATAGAATTTATGGTTGCCATGGAAACAAACCTCTGAGTATATCTGGAAGGGAGTTTCAGGATTAGATTGAGGTGGGAAAACTCGTCCTAAATGTGAGCGGTGACATTCATGGAGGAGGGGAGGATCCTGAGTGATGCGGAAGAAGGTGAGCTGGAGGTTGTTTCTCTCTGTTTTCTGACTGTAGATGCAGTGTGACTGGCTGCCTCGTGTCCCTGCTGCCTTGATTTTCCTGCCATGATATGTATACTCAAACTGTGAGCCCGAATACACCCCTTTCTTCCTTACATTGCTTGTACGAGATATTTTGTCTAGCAATGAGAAAAGTTGCTACAAAAGAACCCTTGTGTCCCTAATGCAGCAGTGTGAGAAACTCAGTAGAAAGTAAGATGTTTGGTCAGTAAGTGGGCTGACCTTAGTGGTGGTTCTGAAGAATCTGGTGACATTAAAAGGTCAAGGAAGCTGGACCTCGGTCACTGTACCCAAGCCAGCCCACTCCCCAGAACTCGGCTCATAGACATCCAGCATGCTCTAATAGGTAGCTTTAATCTGGCATGGCTGTGTGAGCCTGTGATCTCAGCACCAAAGAGACTGGGTTAGCAGGCTAGCTGGGCGGTGGTGGCACATGCCTATAATCCCAGCACTTGCGAGGCAGAGGCAGGAGAACCTCTGAGTTTAAGGCTAGCATGATCTATAGAGCTAGTCCCAGGTCAGCCAGGGCTATGCAGAGAAACCCTGTCTTGAAAAACAAAAACGAAAACAAAAACAAAAAGAGAGAGAGAGAGTTCCAAGACACCTAGTGCTGCACAGTAAGAGCCTGTCTCAAAACAATAAAACATAAAAATAAATAAAAGACGCTCAAGGAGCAGCTTCATGTGGAAAAAGGCTCCAGAGAGGAAAGGCAGAGGCTGATTTCTCCCACCTGGGGCTTAGCGAGCTTCACTTTCCAGTTTAGATGGGTCCTTTTAGGTTAACCAAGTACAAATGAAAATCAACAAATACGTCAGCAGCATGCAGTCTGGGCCACCAAGCCTGCATAGGCTGGTTAGTCCTCCAGGAAGCCTGATGGCAAGGAATATACTCACTGCCATGTTACAGATAAAGAGATGGGGTGTAGCAAGGCTGAGTGACTTCCTGAGGTCTGATAGCCATCCAGGGACAGAGTCTGTGTCTATCCCCTGCAGCAATGGGACCTGCATTTTAATCCCCAGTCATTAGCCCAGAGGAGTTGCTTGTGACAGAGCCTGTTAGCAAACCCAAGAGGGACCTGGGTGTGGTGGCTCACGACTGTAATTCCGATACCCAGCAGCTCGCTCACACTCCCATGGAGAGCCACACTCCAAGAATATTAGGGCAGCACAGACTGGCCTTGATGGGGAGCCAAGGAGGGACGCAAAGTTGGGTGAGAAGGGAAAGGGGTATGGATCTGGGAGGAGTTGGGGGAAGGAGAGTGGATGAGTGAAAACCTACAGACTTCTCAGCCAATAAAACATATGGAAAAATTACCGTTTATAAAACGTTATCCCAGCCGCGGCACTGCTGGTGTTTGACGTAGCAGTGGAGAGAGTGTTTTCTTCTAGTTTCTCCTCTGTCTCCCATCACACTGGATGGGATGCTCATATGCTCATGGTGGCCACCGTGAGAGCCTATGTCCCTTGTAAGCTCTTATTCATGTTTATTTAATTCTGCTCCTCCAGAGGGTCACAGAAAGAAAAGTTCTCCAGAAGGAGACCAAATATTTTTTCTTTGATTAATATTCATTGTCTTTAGATACTACACTAAGGGAAATTCATAAAGAAACAATTTTGAAAAAATAAAGACTCACGTACCATTATATTGCATCCTCAAAGGAAATCATTGACCAGAAGACATTTTTCTCTTATTTGTGATTTGAAAATCGAGGTAGGACATATTTAATCAATTGCAGGTTATAATTTCCATAGTCCTATTTGACTAGGAAATGAGAGTTTGCTATATATAATTAGGAACAAGGTGTCTTCAATGTGATTGCTCTAGAACTTTGAACTTCTTATGTTTCAAACAACAGCTGAATTTGTAGGAGTCCAGGACCCAGAGCTGAGAGGGGCCTGGGTGACAGCCTCTCTGTGTCATTTGTCCCTAGTAACCATGCCTCTTTGGGATGTGGTGATTTGGTAACACAGTAAGATGCTATATTGGCTCTTACGTGTATCTGCCCCAGCTCTCAGTTTGCATTGTGCAAACTGCTCTGGGTTTACACATTCCAGGAGAGCCTGGAATTGTTCGGGGAACTTTGTCTAGGGCAGTTAGAGTTCTGTGAATGTTTAGTACATTGAAGTAAATGAAAAAGAATCTGGGCTAAAAAAAAAATCCCATTTTTCCTGCTGTATTTTAGGACTCAGCCTACACCTCTTGATCATCCATCTATGGCTGCCTCTGGTTTGGCAGGTGTGGTGCTGAGCAAAACCTTCACCAAAACCCATCATTGGCTGTAAGGGGTCTACCAGATGACTCAAAGACCCATCCCATTTCCCAAGGGTGGACTAATAAGGGAAGAGTTTTGATAAAGTACTCTCAGTAGACGAGGACAGTTCAGTCCATGGTGCTGAAGGCCATTGTTCCCCCCCCCCCCCAGACGTGGACCACCTCTAGATAAGTCGCAGACATCTAGGTGGCTCCATGGTCAGGAGAACCTCCTTCATAAACGCTGGTCCCCCATTTTACATATTACATAATATTGCTGTGATACCTATATGTAACATCACTGGATTTGCGGTGTATGTGGGAGTGAGAGGCTGAAGATGTGAAGTGGCTCTGTTGACGGGAAACTGATTTCAGTTATTATTATTGTTGCTTGCTATGTTCCTGTTGCTTGCAACTAAGAATGGTTACAATGTGCGTGGTGACTTAAGAACAACTGGCTTTGACATTCAAGACGTTAAAGAGAATCATAGTAGCATCAGCTGTGTATCTTAGTGCAAGCCTGCGTTGTGCTCAGGGCCAAGACCTTTGTGCTCCTGGGAAGGCGTGTGGGCATCGCTGCTATGTTTATTGCCATGGCTGTTATTAATAATGAAGAAGATTGCTGCAGAATGGAAGCGAGGAGGCACCAGCTATGCTGACCCACACAAAACCTTTTGCAATTTAATGAAAAAAAGGCAAGGAAAGACGACATTTAGAGCAGGACCTATTTTCTTTCTTTCCTGTGTTGGTGTATACATGTGCACAAATGTGCAGGCATGTATGAGTGTTCTTGTGTGTGCATGTGCATGAAATGAAATGAGGGCCAATTAACTCTATTTCCAGACAATGCTTTGAAGGACTATGAGGTCAGTCATATCCACAGTCAATGAAGAAAATGATAAATTCGTATAGTCTGAGAACTCAAAAGTATGAAAAGGGAACTTGAAATAAAAAGTCCTGAAAGGTTCTGCTTTTATCAAGATTCACGAGGGGCAGATTTATTATAAATCAACTGATCAGACCTATGACTCATGCCCAGGGATGTTCCTGGAACTGGCTATTTGGCTCTTATGATCACTGAAGGTAATGCTTGATCTTTCCACTGCCCATAAAGATGTTTCGACAACAGTGACATAAGCCACTCAGTGGAGTCCACAGGCCAACTGCAGCAGCAAATATATTTAAGTGTTTAGTCTGCTAAAGATGTCACATTCGTCTGGCCTTTACCTTTGTCGTAAGGGCAGAGAGGCGGCTCCCTTTGGCTGGCATATAGTCACAGCAAATGAGGTCATGAACAGCGGCACACGAAGAGCAGCAGTCAGTCCACATTAGTGCGACAGGAAGAGATGGTGGTTGTGGCAGAGGTGGGGTGAGCATGATTCACCTGGGCTTCCATTGTGGCCATTTCTAGACTGACTGTCAGGAATCCTAGCCAGACACAGCTGATCTGGGCAGGGGTGCTGGTCTCACGCTGCAATTACATGGCCAACCCAAAGTGCCACTTGTAGGACAAAAGGGGGGGCTTGCGACAGGTGACATGGGCAGCTTCTGGGTTCAGGGAGGGGAGAAAGAATAAAGACTTAGTTCTGACATCCTGAAGTGCAGCTATTCTAGCCACGGCAGACCCTGCTAGAGATGTTGTAAAAGTGATCATGGCAAAGCTACAAGTCCACTTAAAGAAAAGTCTCTAAGGCCAGTACTCAGAGACAAGCAGCCGTCTAAGCCGAGTGACTTCTCTTCGGAATCAACAATTTTGGGGAGATGTTTCTAATATGTTCTTATTACTATTACTTACGTTCTCTGTTAGCACCTACAAAAGGCCCAGATATCCGCAGGTTGAACATACGAGGCTGCTGGTATTGCAAGTGTGCTTTCCACAGCTTGATCCTGTTACCTCATTTACTCAGGAAAAACAAGCTGCACCATGTTCGCTGGATTTTGTAAGTCTGTGCTCCTGATTTGTAAGTTTTAGCAATGGGACATTTTTTTTCTTTGTTTTTATGTGGTTTTGAACTTTTATGTTTTTTTAGTTCCTCTTTTGCCTTTGATATCTACAAAACTCAGCATTCACCTAGGGGAACGAAGCCATCCCAAATCTCTACACTTCTGTTTTTTCTCTCCTGAGACAGGGACTCACGTAGCTCCTGTTATCTTTAAATATGTAGATCAGGATGACCTTGGATTTCTGATCTTATTTCTACTTCTCAAAGGCTGATGTTACGGGAACCCATGAGAGTTAAAGGATCTCAAGAATTTATTTATTTATTTATTTTTGTATTTTCGAGACAGGGTTTCTCCGTAGCTTTTTGGTTCCTGTCCTGGAACTAGCTCTTGTAGACCAGGCTGGCCTCGAACTCCCAGAGATCCGCCTGCCTCTGCCTCCCGAGTGCTGGGATTAAAGGTGTGCACCACTACCGTCCGGCTAAGAATTTAGGTATAAAATGGGGATAAACTCTCACTGATACAAAGTAGACGCTGCCGCCATCCAGCTGCTGTGTCCTGCCGTTCTGCCCAGGGAAGATGGGGACCAATCTTCTTGTCTGACTCCAGTGGGTGGGAGAGCGACCCCTCTCCCTCCGCTCTTAAGCAGACAAGACCACCCCCTAGGCTTGCTGCTCCCAAAGCCATTGGCTGAATGGATCGAAGTCTCACAACAGGCTGAAGTTACAGGCATGGAGTACCATGTTCGGTTTGTACATTGGTGGCAATGGAACCCCGGTCTTGTGTAGGCGAGGCAAGCACTCTCGCACCTGAGCCACATTCCCAGCACAGTCTGTCCACTCATTTTTCTTGACCTCTGACACTGTTGCTTCTGCTGTGAAGCACAGCCCCCAAATCCTACATTAGATTGGTTTCAGATATGGTCAGTACTAACTAGTCTCTTGTCTCTTGTGTCTAATAAAGCAATTGCTACCTAGTTCCTTGGAAGGTTCAAGAGCGTAAAACGAGCTGTAGGTAAAAGAAGGAAGGTGTAGTGACTTGATATTCTTCATTGAAGTGTGAAGAGAACCTGAAAGTTCATTTCCAGAAGCCCAGGCCTTGCTAGAGGCTCTGTTTGCGGCTTTTGATTCATAAACAATGTATGTTCTTTATTTGAACACTTTCTTAGTGGGCTTTCTTCTAAGATGCTGAAGGTCAGAAGTAAAGAAAGGAAAAACATTGTATCCTGTCCTCCTCCCCAAAAAGATTTGATTCTGTTTAGAAGATTTTTTTAAAAAGTCAGTTTATGACTAGCCCACCCACTGGCAATGGTCACGCACACCTGCTGTTCTCAGAGAAACTCAGGACAGGAGAACTGCCCATGTTCTTCTGAACCTTCCTGCTAGAGAAACAGTATGTGGTGAATTCTGCTGGAGGAACTTTGGATCTGGGAGGAGAACTGATGTGGGAGCTAGATCTTCCAGAACTGACCGGAGAAAAGAGGGTTTGCTTGTTCTGGCGCTCTGAGTTGCAACGATTCCACGAGGGCTACTGTTAGCAGAGATGGAGACTAAGTGGGAGTTGGCTTCACACTAGAGGACAGATCCTCTGGATGATGCTGGTGCCTTCCTAGCACAATGTTGCCAGGATGCAACTGTCGTTTTCTTCCCGTTTGTCCTGGAAACTCTGTATGTTGTATGTTATGGGTTGAATTTGTTCTCATCTGGCAGACGGACATGTGAGGAGGGAGGATGATGTAGAACCTACGGGGAGAGCTAGCCCCGTGAGGATGGAGACAGAGACTCGCGTTATGGAGCCACCAGCTACAGACCATCTGGGGTCGCTAGACACTAGGCAAGGCTTGGACAGATTCTCTCCCGCAGCTCTTAGAAGCAGCTAGCCCGGCCAACGAATTGCCCTCTGAACTCTTAATCTCCTAATTGATACACTAAATCTATTTTTAAATCTTGTGGTAGTTGGTTGTGGCAGCCACAGGAAATTAATACACTGTACTTACATCGAATTGAGGAACTTTCAGTGTTTCCTCCAACCCTTTGTTGTCTAATGGAAAACAAAAACTTAGAACTTCGGAAAGCCCCTTCCCTCCGCCCTCCACCCCGCTTCCTCTGCACAGCTGCGGATGACTGCAGAGTACACGGAGTTCCTGTCGGAAGAGTCTCTTGTGTTCACGGGGCTTGAGCCGCGTAATTGAAACAAGCTGCACATGCGTTGTGGCGTAGACTGCCCCATGCCAAGACCAGCAAAAGCTTGGTCCCAGATCACCTCCCAGATGAAGGAACAGATTCTAACAACAGAGAGGGTGTCGCGAGGGTGTCGCATCAAGTAGCCAAGTTGGAGCAGAGTATTGCTTCCTCCAGAGAGGATTCATGGAGTCAGTAGCATTAACCTTCATATCAGCTAGTCCAAGATGAAATACTAGTTTGGGCATCGACTAACCCAAGATCACTTTGTCCTGTCTGTTGTTGTGTTGGGAAATAACTTAGTTCAGTATCTTTTTTTTTTTTTTTTTGGTTTTTCGAGACAGGGTTTCTCTGTGGCTTTGGAGCCTGTCCTGGAACTAGCTCTTGTAGACCAGGCTGGTCTTGAACTCACAGAGATTCACCTGCCTCTGCCTCCCAAGTGCTGGGATTAAAGGCGTGCGCCACCACCGCCTGGCTTCGGTATCTTGAAGATTTACTCCCCTGTACATGTGTTGATCATACTCGTGGGCTGCAGACTGAAGCCAAGGGCTGTATATTTGGAGCTGAGCTAGTGATAGGCAGATTGTTTCTCAGTCTTTGGCATCCATCCAACTGCCTTAAATATCGACGTGTTTCTTTGCTGTGCTCTAAGGCATTTTTAGCATGCTGCGTTCTTTGTGATCAGTTGAACCTAAAAGCATTGCATCTGAATGCTTTTACAAGTCAGGTAGATCTTCTAAGTTAAAATGCTGATATGTAAGGCTGTAGTGGCATTTCATTTGTATTTTAGATTGTCTTTTGTTTTTTTTTTTTTTTTTTTTTTTGGGTTTTTGAGACAGGATTTCTCCGTAACTTTAGCTTTTTGGTTCCTGTCCTGGAACTAGCTCTTGTAGACCAGGCTGGCCTCGAACTCCCAGAGATCCGCCTGCCTCTGCCTCCCGAGTGCTGGGATTAAAGGCGTGCGCCACCACCGCCCGGCTTCGTTTGTATTTTAATAAATAAAGCCTGCCTGAAGATCAGAGAGTAAAGTAGCCACATTGATCAACCGTACAGACCAGGCAGTTGGTGGCACACACCTTTAATCCCAGTAGCCACACTAGTTAGTCATAGAGGCTGGGCGGTGGTGGCACAGGCCTTTAATCCCAGCACTGAAGAGGAATGTAAGATGGGAGGACACAGATCTCAGTTCAGTCTCATTCTGAGGATTCCTGCAGGCAGGATTGCCATTTCTGATTGAGGTAGAGGCTAGTCTTCAACTCCTAATCCTCCTTTTCTCTATCCAAACATTGGGATCATGGGCAGGCACCATGGTATCTCGCTGTTCTAGAAGAACTGACTAGACTAGCGACCCTTTATTGACATCTGAAACTTTTATCATATATTTAAATACTTGTAAAATGCAGAACACACCTCGTATCAAGGATGTGCTTCACGCACATTTTCATCTACACTTTGGGGCTCCAGAGTGAGCTCATTAAATTTATAGAAACTGTTCATCACACAAATTAATTGGTGTGGCTAGGCCTGTTGTCAAGCCATCCTGCCGATTTGGATATTTCTGTCAGAAAAAAAAAAGTCTTATTTCAGCTTTTAACTCAAATGGGTGTGTTAATATGCAACCTTTTGGAAGTTTCTTTTAATTCTAAGAACTGAAGGAAGGAAATGGGGAGGGGTCTGTAGAAAGCTATCGTGAATCTTTTCACACTCTCAGTCTTTCTGAAGTTTCTTTGCTCTTTTCTGTGGAGGTTTTCTCTGGATGAAGTATTGGAGGTTTTTATATTTCAAACAATTATCCTGAGTAAGACGGGGTGAGCAAACACTGGGGTGAGTGTTCCTTTTCTCTCACAAGGTTGGAGACAGACGAATGGAGGCAAAAAGTTTCTTTGTGGTACGTCCAGACACAGATTGTTCTTGGGAAAAAAGGATGTTGTACTCCTAGACTCTTCCTGGCTGGGCATACCTGGGAGACTTCAGGTACCAGGGCTCTTAGACCTGCCCCAGTATGAAGATCCCTGGGGTGACAGAATTCCACTGTCTTTATTTCAACTTGCCCTGATTCATGGAAATAGAATCTAGAATAATCTTTTGATCATGAATTGCCCCTGCCACTCACTATATCCAGCTCTGCCCTGGCAGATAAAGGCTATGTGTGTAACGTGAACCACAAATATGTATGTATGTATGTATGTATGTATATATGTATGTATATATATATATATATACACACACACACACACACACACATATGCACAAACACACACATATATATTAAGGGGTGCTATGGGGAAAACAGACTCGTGGAGCTGGGACCAAGGGAGCTGGGAACTGGCCACACGCTGCTTCACACTGTCTGACCCAGTCTTCACAACCCAAGAGAGTGTGCACAACCTCTGTCTCTCTCCTTTTAAGAGATCATGTCTGCAGACAATAAGCCACACCCTAAGGCTGGTACTCCAAAGCTATTGACGGAATAAATTCCCACAGCATTTGCCCCTTTTGTCTAAGAAAGAAGGCTCTAAACCTAATACAAAGCTATATACAATAAGACCAATTATCAAGTATCATCCAGGAGAAAGAAAGGGTAATAATATACACAAAAATGGAGCTACAACCAACAAGAACAGCATCAAGCAAGAAACACATTCTAAATGTCAAGGTTATATGTAATTGGCAAATAACAAGATTATTTCAATATTTGTCCTATCCTGAAGAGTCCAAGTCTTGTACCAAATATGCCTTAGCTAAGATATGAGAGGCTAGTAATTGTGACGATCTAGTCTTCAACCCCATCAAAGACCTGAGAAGAAAAATATTACCTGAGGAAGCAGGAAGTGCAAGTAAGTGACAGAAACAGCTGGCTACCTGGATAGTCACCCAATGTCTTTCTGCAACATTGGGACAACCAACTTTAGTTATAGGCCTAAAATATCTGACAGACCATTTTTAGAAGCAGGAAAATTCACAAGACTGTTGTACCCTGTCTTGGCAAGGCTTAGTAATTACTTATCCTTCTATTCTGCTTATCCAGATTGGAGAACATTTTTATTGTCAGCAGTTGAGGCAAAAGTAGTTTTTTGCCCAATAGGCCAGTTTTGCCAAGAAGAAAACAAACTCCATATGGAATACTTTTGGTGTCCATCATTCTCTTGGGAGTAGATCAGTGCTGCCAGGCACTGTTGTGTCTCTCATCAACAGAATTCTAAGTTATTAGAACATTTAAATGCCATATTCTGTAGATCTTTGAAATATTTGAAGATTATTTATCTATGTGGATTACATCTTTGTACAGCTGCAGAACCTAACATAACTATAAGTATGGGTGACTATTAACTTGTAATTCTTAACTTATATAGCTTGAAGACTAAGGCTTCATATTATAAGAATAAACAGTCCTCAAACGTGTACAGCATAAAAACAACGATCTCAAAATTGTAACAATATATAAAAATATCTTAATCAAAAGTAGAACTATATAGTGCTATATGACAAAAATATTCTTAATTTATATCAATATACAAAGTATCTTCAGCAGAAGTAGAAACATACATACAGTATGACAAAAATAATTTTACATTTGTGTACAAAAATATTGCTAGCAGAAATAGGAACATACACAATATGACAAATATAATTTTGAATTTGTATCAATATACAAATTATCTTAGACAGGAATACAAAAATAGTTTTAAATATGCATCAATATACAAAATTTTATACCAATGTAAATTGTCTAAAACTAATAGTTGCTAAAATAGTTTACAAGTAGACACTAATCTATCTTATTATCCTACTCTATTCCCTATTTTCTATACCAAATGAGATTCCTGAGTCTAATTATTTTTATTCTCCCCCCCAACCCTATAATAACTTATAACTCCCTGAGAAAAACCAAAACCATCCATCCCATCTATTGGGAGAAAGGAAGTGCTGTGGGAATTCATTCTGCCAATAGGGTGTGTCTTCTTGTCCGCAGGCGTGATCTCTTAAAAGGAGAGACACAGAGGGCAACCCAGTCTCCCTTGGTCCCAGCTGCATGAGTCTGTTTTCCCCAAAGCACCCCCTAGTAAATTGATATATTAAAAAGTATATATCTTTGTGGTTCACGTTACACTATGTGGGTGGTAACCCTGTGACTACCTGGAATTCAAGTAGATTAATTATTATTCCTTTGTATGCTACATCGGTAACCAGCCTTTATGTTTCACATATCGTGAATGTGTTGGCTTTTGTTTTTCCCCTGAACAGACAGTCTTTGTTCTGTAGTTCCACCAGAAGAGATAACTTCTCATTTCCAGGCAGTCCTTGACTTGGAGCAGCAGCGTGGAGACAGACACAAAAGCTGAACAAATAGAGGTCTCTTCCAGTCCCTGTTCACACCCCACTGGAGTAGCAACGTGGGCCATTAGCAGGAGACGCTTGGGCCAATTGCATTTCCCCCACAGGCACACATTTGCATAGAAATTGCTGCAGTGTGTTGTCAGGACTCTTTTAAACATTTCAGCCAAAACAATTGAACCCAGCGCAGAGTTTGCCCTCTGGGCAACTCTGTAGGGCCAGGAAAGTGAGATTCCTCTGTGAAAAAAGACCTGCCTCTAAGACTTCTCTGTCCAGGAATTACCAAGTGACAGTCCTATAGATTTTATCTGTCTGCAGAGTTGTCAGTGTGTGTGATTTTCAGAGCATGGAGAGGGTGGGGAAGGTGGAACAGAGGCTCTGTCTTATCTTAAGGACAGCCGGAAGTTTAGCCAGTGTGTTCTTCACTCCGGCTGCAGGTGCTCACTGCACTCCAGGGTTGGAGACCAGCAAGGGGATGTGGGCAGGGAAGCATTCAGGACAAAGCAATCCATCCCACCCTCTCCTGTCCAGGCGGCCTCCCCTTTCCACACACCTTGGAGCCCGTGGCTCCTCTTTCTTTTCCTGGTACCTGACATCAGTGTTTACTCTGTGATATAGACGGAAAGGACCGGTGGCTTTTCTGTACAGACGAATAATTAATAATTATCCCAATGTGGAACGAGAAACATAAATGCAGGTTTAGCCACTCGTGAACAAGTAGGGGATGCTTTCGGCTTTTACTTTACTGTGTTAGTAACCAACTACAACAGGTAACTTTTTTTTTTTTTTTTAAATGTCTCTGTCCCATAGCAAATCCTACCGGCGTGCGCCACCACAACCGGCCCATGAAAACCTAGGAAATGTGGGACGGCCAGTGACTGGGGGCCAGGTGAGTAGCTACCTGAAAGCGTCCCTTACCCAGCATCCCTCATGCAGGGGTGGAGCCGCAGGGAGCAGGCCAGCCAAGGTGGAAGAGAGGTTTGGGTTGTCCGACTTGGTTTCTTTCTTATTTGTGGGGAAGAGTCCTGGACCCGAGCCAGGCAGGGTCTGAACAGGGCAAAGTCAGTTCGTCTTTTCACCTCAAGATCTCTAAGAGAAAAGGCAGCCTGTGTATGAAGTGATATCAGATAGGTATAAAAACTAAATTCAGTTCATATGTGAGCCTTTGAAATAGTAATACTTATGAAGTGCCTATAGGGGACTAGGGAAGTTTTTTGGTGCCTTTAAATGCAAGGTTTAAACATTTTTTTTTCATTTTGGTTTCTTTTATCGGTTGCCCTGTTTGACTTAGGAGATGTCTTTTTATATAATTGCCATATGGAATTTTGAGAAGAGAATGGGTGGTATTAGAGGTGTCAGGGGAATTATGATGATGCAAGTCATAACCAAAGAGTAAATGACCAAGGGAAAGGCTGGGGCAGGGCAGAGGCAGAAGGGAGAGCATGGTGCCAATGAATGACTCAGCTCAGAGCAGAGGTGCTACCTGCTGGGGCTGGGAGCATCGTGTACAGACTGAGAGTGTGCAGCCTGTTCCCGCAGGTCTACAGCCAAGGGTGTGTCCCCCTCGGTTCACAGATTTCAGAATGCATTGAAATTGTTTATTAAATGTAAAAGCACAGATACCTTATAAGAGTTGGGTTTTCTGAGGCCTTCATCAGAAATCAGAGGAGCTGGCAACACTGACCACAGTTCTCTGCGGTGAGGATGGGTTGAAATGAGGGGCCTCTTTTTGTCAGGGCAAGATCTCTACATGTGCAACCCCTCATTGCTTCATTCCTGACTACCTCCCTCACGTATATCACTGGCTTTGTGTATGGGGATACTTTATTTGTTGAGCTTTGGGCTCAATCTGACAGCACCTGGGGAAGGGAACCTGATTAGTTCATTGTTTGGCTTTTTGGGGGATGATGGGTCCACAGTGGCCTTCTTCTGACACCTCTGGTCATCTATCACCTCTTTTTTTATTATTATTAATTAATTTATTTAATTATTAAAGATTTCTGCCTCTTCCCAGCCACCACCTCCCATTCCCCCCCTCCCCCAATCAAGTCTTCCTCCCTCCTCAGCCCAAAGAGCAAGCAGGTTTCTCTGCCCTGTGGGAGGTTCAAGGACCACCCACCTCCATCCAGGTCTATTAAGGTGAGCATCCAAACTACCTGGGCTCCCACAAAGCCATTACGTGCAATAGGATGAAGAACCCATTGCCATTGTTCTTCAGTTCTCAGTAGTCCTCATTGTCCGTTATGTTCAGCGAGACCGGTTTTGTCCCATGCTTTTTCAGACCCCGGCCAGCTGGCCTTGGTGAGTTCCCGATAGATCATCCCCATTGTCTCAGTGTGTGGGTGCACCCCTCGCGGTCCTGAGTTCCTTGCTCGTGCTCACTCTCCTTCTGCTCCTCCTTTGGATCGTGAGACTTCAGTCCAGTGCTCCAATGTTGGTCTCTGTCTCTGTCTTCTTTCATCGCCTGGTGAAGGTTAATATTCAGGAGGATGCTTATATGTTTTTCTTTGGGTTCACCTTCTTATTTAGCTTCTCTAGAATCACGAATTATAGTCTCAATGTCCTTTATTTATGGCTAGAAACCAAATATGAGTGAGTACATCCCATGTTCCTCTTTTTGGGTCTGGCTTAACTCACTCAGGATAGTGTTTTCTATTTCCGTCCATTTGTATGCAAAATTCAAGAAGTCATTGTTTTTTACTGCTGAGTAGTACTCTAATATGTATATATTCCATACTTTCTTCATCCATTCTTCCATTGAAGGGCATCTAGGTTGTTTCCAGGTTCAGGCTATTACAAACAATGCTGCTATGAACATAGTTGAGCATATACTTTTGTTGTATGTTTGGGCATCTCTTGGGTATATTCCCAATAGTGGTATTGCTGGGTCGAAAGGTAGGTTGAACCCGACTTTCCTGAGAAATCGCCACACTGCTTTCCAAAGTGGTTGCACAAGTTTGCATTCCCACCAGCAATGGATGAGAGTGCCCCTTTCTCCACAACCTCTCCAGCAGAGGCTATCATTGGTTTTTTTGATTTTAGCCATTCTAACAGGTGTAAGATGGTATCTTAATGTTGTCTTGATTTGCATTTCCCTGATTGCTAAGGAAGTTGAGCACGATCTTAAGTGTCTTTTGGCCATCTATCACCTCTTGAGGGTTGTTGGGGTTCAGGAAACGTGAGCTCTACATGTGGCTCTACGGCATTTGAGGGAGCAGTAGAAGCAGGAAGGTTATTCCCATTTCCCCTTGGTTTTTTTTTTTCCCCAAAGCCACTCATAAAACTTTCTGAATCCCAAAGGAAGAAACATCCTCACCCCCAAAGCTGTGGAGACCCACAGAAGAACCTGAGGAAACCGGCTTAGCTGTGTTCTCTGCTAACCACTGCTAGATCACCTTTCATTGAGTTATGCTTTCCCATGACCCTCCACCTCTTCCTCAAGCCCAAGCGTAAATTGTGCAACTTTCCTCGTCTGAACCTGAATTTCCTTTTAAAGCCTTCTGTGTCACATAAAACTTATTATCAGATGCGTCTGAATGTGCTTCTGTTAGCTGTCTTAGTTATAGATAGATGCCTTAGTCATCAACACAGTGATATAGTTCAGGAAAGAAATCATTCCTTTTCTAGAAGAACAAGTCGCAGGAGGGGTACCAAGACGAGAAAAGTGTCAGGCCACAAACCTTGTGGACCATGCAAACTCATAGAAATTAGAAACGGCACTTAAGGAAGGGGAGTTTTCCTCTCTGCACACAATGACTGCAATCATGACTTTGATGATTTTAGTTGTTTTTCTTTGTAGTACTAAGTGTTGACTCATGCGTGTCAGGTAAGCGTTTTACCACTGAGCTGTAGTCCCGGCCCTCATCATAGTTAAATATATTAATAAGGTTGTGAAAAGATTCTTTGTCTTATACTTTCAGTATCTCCACAGTGTGAAGAAAATACAGTGTAAATGGTGCAGTCATTTCCGGAACTAGTGTAGGTAAGGTACGCGCCAAAGAAGACCCACGTAGGACGATATGAGAACCCACACCATTGTGTCTGCTTAGTGAGATGCATTACTTCCATGTTTGTGGTGCTGAGAGCACATGCTCTGGCGCTGTTACTGTTTTAAACAAACAGTTTCTTGCACTTCTGTATAAGGAGATGATGTCAAAGAAACAAACTCTCATTTCCTACGGGGGGCTGTGGAAGCTGTGATTTTTTCCCCCCCATAATGAGATGGAGACACCTTGGGCCCTGAGAGTAGCTTTCTCAGGCCATGTTAATTCCAATCCTGTCTTTAAAACTTCCTAGCTTTTCATCTCGGGGACATTCCCTAAATTCTCTCGGCTAATTTCTGAAACGATGTTAATAATACGTTGACCGCTGTGGGGATTAAAGGATAAATACGGACGGCATACTGTTTAATGTACAAGACCTAGTTAGCTTCCATAAACATTGCCTCCTATTATAATGGTGATGATTTGTATGGCTCTTCCAGAAACCACTTAGGAAGGTACCAGATTCTCTGGGTCAAGCTAATTATGAACCCATCAAGCTGTGTAGCATCTGGATATGACTGTGAGCAAAATGGCTAGCTCTGTGATTGCCAGCCCCGGTGCAGACTCCCTAAACACCAGCTCACCTTTGCAAAACATTCATAAAACTTGTGTTTACTGAGGCACCCCAGTGGGTAGGAAGAGCGAAGGGAAAGGTTAAAATCGCGGTTAGCAAGAAGTCTGAAGTAAAAAAAAAAAAAAAAAAAAAAAGCAAACAGAATGAGGAGGAGGAGGAGAGAGGCTTTTTATAACCACTTAGAGAGTACAGAGGGGGAAAGGAATTTACCTGGAGGCAGGAGGGTAGATGCATGGGCTTCATGCTGGGATCCTGCTGATCAAGCTGGGTAGCAATGGTTTATATTCCATACTGTGGTTTGACCTTCAGCTGCAGCCTAGAGGCTAAATGAGCCTAATTAAGCAAGCAAGCAAACAGATATTAAAGCCTGGGGGAGCAGAGAGGCAAGGGGCGGGGGAGGATGGGGGGGCTGCTTAGTGACCAGGGAAATAGCAATAGCCTTGGCCTTGGCCAGCAGTGATTGTATATTTCCCAGTACCTGAGGGTAACAGAAAAGTAGCAGCAAAGGTGGAGACACAGACCATTCCGGTGACACCTGCTGGGATCTGTGGCCCTGACCCACACACAGGGCTCTGGTCCAGCGTGTGGAAGGTGTAGAGCAAGGGAAGGTATGGTTCATGTTGGTGAAGGCTCCTGAAAAATCTGAACAGACTGCCTTCTAATGGCTGTTGATTTTTCTTTAACCCAACTTCTTTGTGACCCATGTGGCTGATAGACTTGCAAGTGGGGGAGCTGGTATCAGTCCCCTGGACTGCCTTGTGTGCTGAGGTTTCTGCATGGGTTTTAAAGCATCGAAATGTTGACCTTGCTAAAAGACGTCCAGAGGACAACGCAAGCATTAGAGGAGTCGTGCTTCTGAGGTCTTCACAGATGTCGAGGCAACTCCTGCTTGAGTGTTCAAATTAGCTGGCACTTGGGCCAAACTGAAGGAAGACTCCAAAACTAATAGGGGGAGAGGCTTCTACCCACTACCCTGAATTAGAAGCATGCTAGATACTCTGATTCAGATGGGGTGGATCTACGCATGGCTTGGGGTTTCTGCACCCTCTGAGCCTCTCTCTGAACAGCTCCCGAGTTCTGTTGTGCTGGATATTCTTAGTGTGCCCTACAGTGCCACCGTCCACACCTGGATATTCTTAGTGTGCCCTACAGTGCCACCGTCCACACCTGGATATTCTTAGTGTGCCCTACAGTGCCACCGTCCACACCTGGATATTCTTAGTGTGCCCTACAGTGCCACCGTCCACACCTGTCTGCCGTGCTCTGGCTCGGAGAAGAGTTCTCAAAGGCATTGCATCTGCGCATTTGGCCAGGGAAAAGAAACAGACAGAGAAATGAAGGAAGGAAGGAAGGAAGGAAGGAAGGAAGGAAGGAAGGAAGGAAGGAAGGAAGGAAGGAAGGAAGGAAGGAAGGAAGGAAGAAGTGAGGAAGGGACAGAGGGAGGGAAGAAGGGAAGGAGGGAAGGAGGGAAGAAAGAAAAAGCCTAAACCAAAACTAAACTGAAATAAACCTTTCCTCTTTTGAAGTTGATTATCTCAGCTGTCTTGTTGCAGAAATTGAAAATGAGTTAACAACTCCCACCCCCACCCCACCTTACAGCTCAGCTGTAGCTTATAGTTCCCTGGGTCAGAGTCCCTGGAATAGGCGGCTGGGAGAGAGAGTCTTCCCCTTAATCTGTGGGTCACGGCCCTTCAGGACTAAATGTCCCTTTCACAGGGGTCACCCAGGACCTTTGGAAAACACAGACATTTACACTATGAATCATAAAAGTAGCAAAATTGCAGTTCTGAAGTAGCAGCAAAAATAATTTTGTGGTGGGGGTTACCACAATGCGAGGGGTCACAGCGTTAGGAAGGCTGAGAGCCGATGCCCTAGCCCTTCGTGTGCTTAAGCCCCACAGTGACCAGAACACATTACTGTCTCAAAGAGGAAAGGTTTATTCCCGTCACTCCCAGCCTGTGGTTGAAAGTAGTTCATTTAACTGTATAGGAGTTCTCTGGAAATTTATAGAATTTTGGACAGGGTAAGTGTTTGCCTGAGTGCTTACCTTAATCTAGCTGTCTGATGGTTTTATGTGTGAGTTCATTATAATAAGTGATTTTACCTAATTAAAAAGAACAGTAATCCATTTGGGGTTATTTCTATGATTGCTCACTCCCGAATCTGATGGGGGAACTTTCAGTTCATGAGGTGTGAGACCTTTGCTTGCTACCCCTTCGCTTGCCCCCTCTGCTCTTCACTGTGCAGCCTCCCCACAATGCTGCGGTCTAGTTTTCCCGTCAATCCGCCATCTTCCCTCCCACCGGCACTCATTTTGTTTTATCGACCCTGAGTTATCCGTGACATTGCCCATGTCTTCTTTCCCTCAGCCAGAGCCATGGTTGGGAGCCCAACTTCTAGAAGTTTCCAGGCGAACAGCTCAGGCAGAGTTTTCAATATGAATGAAAAACGACCTGAAACTGTGCTTGAGCTTGGAGTGAAGGCTTTCAAAGTAAGCGGGGTAGTTAAACGATCTTTCTCAAACACCCGAAGCATTTTCTAGAAAGACAAATGTTTGTGCTTTGCATCACCCTCATGTGGTATAATTTTATTTGTGTCTTAAATATCTTCCTAAAATATGTAGAGCTGAATAAAATTATCTATGATAAGTGTGAATTTATAGTGTGTGTATATGAACCTTGGTAGGGTTTGCTTTACATTTGCTCCTTATTGTAAGCGTCATGCTGTGTACTCAGCTGGTGAAGGTTAGGGGGCAGAGTGTCTACCCGTTCAGCTAAGGAGCGTTAGCTCACTAGGCTGTCAGCCACCGACTGCAGCTCCATTCTCCGAGTGGAGAATTACCGCAGCACCGTCTTTACTGGCTACTGTTTGATCTAAGAGTTCTTAGATCCCCTTCTAGCTCACAGAAAGACACTGAGGAATAGTCATTGACTATGATAAAGAGGTGCAAGAAAAACCACAACTTAGTTGCCAGCAGTTGGAAGAAATCTCAAGGAAAAGGTCTGTGTGTAGGGGGAAGAAGGGAGTTGGGGTGGATGGAGACCTGGGATAACACGAGGAGTCTTATAAATGTTCCTGTAGCACCCAGGATCATTCAAAATAACAGGGATACAAGATGGAGGTCATGCTTTGAAGGAAGGCACGAGAACTAAGTAGGGCCCGCAGACAGTGGCCTTGGTGTTGAGACAGGGTCAGCCAGGCTCACAAAGATGCCACATCCTAAAGTGCCTGTTCGCCTAGACGCCTATTTCTGGTACCACCCCATCCCCTGTGAAAGCTCCAAAGCCATTTCTTTCCTACTCTGTGGCGCTTACTTTGAATATGCCCTGATAAATGAAACAGGGCCAAAATAGAATTTTCATCTAGAGCTTTCCAAACAATGTTAGATGCAGTTTTTACAAAGAAAGCCCAAATAAGCCGCTGTCGTATATTTATCAAATTCAAAATTCTTCCAAGCATTAAATCAATTCCGTCACGGCAGCTTGATTGCTGGTGGATGGATGGATTGAAAGCGATGTGTAGCTGTACAGGGGTTTGCCATTTGAAGCAGAAAACCTGCTGGGAGGCCCGGTGCCTTGGCAGCATTCTTTGAGAGCTCACGGTATTTACTGTTTAGATTCTAAGTCTGTTGCTCTTGGTGAACTGTGTTGAATTGCACTATTTGAAGAGTGTTTTAGTTTCCATAAGCTTAAGGTCAAATCCCGAGTTTTCCATGATCCTGATATGCTGTCAGGAGCCAGGTCACTTTTCAACGTCATTATGTGAGCCCCCCGCTTAGTCTTTTGTTGGTTGGAGAAGATGGAATAGGATCTATGCTTAATTGCCATAAATTAATGTATTGCTTAATTAGCAAATTGACTCCTTAAATCCACATGGCATAGGGGACCATGCCATTATTGATTGCTAAAACTTAAGTTGGGGGAAGTAGAAAAAGACAAGATCTCCTGAGTAAATTGGGAGCTTGGGGACCTTGGGAGAGGGTTGAAGGGGAGAGGAGAAGCAGGGAGGGGAGCAGAGAAAAATGTAGAGCTCAATAAAAATCAATAAAAAAAACCCCATAAGTTGGAGTGATTGAGAAGTCTGGCTTTACTTCATGTATAAGGTTGGCTACCAAGGGGAAGGGAGGTGTTGCAATTATTTAAATACTTTGCTTTGCTTGTGTGGGTGTTTTGCTTGCATGTAAGTCTGTGCTTCACACGTGCGCAGTGCCCTTTGGGGTCAGAAGAAGGCATGATCTTATCCAGTCCCACACAATTGTGAGTCACCGTGTAGATCCTGGGAACTGAACCTGGGGCTGCTGGAAGAACAGCCCGTGTTCTTAACCACTGAGCCATTTCATCATCCCCAAAATACGCGTCTATTTTAGGGAAACAGTGATGAATTTTTCCTAATCTACTTGGTTTCTTTCACTAGCTGTGGTGGTTTGAATAGGAATAGGCCTTACAGGCTCATATAGTTGAATGCTTAGGCACCAGGGGTGGGACTCTTTGAAAGGATTAGAAGGATTAGGAGCTATGGTCTTGTTGGAGGAAGTATGGGGGGGCTTTAAGGTTGCCAGACAAAGTCTCTCTCCGCTTGCAGATCAAGATGTACCTCTCAAATATTTCTCTAGCACCATGTCTGCCTGCATGCTGCCATGCTCCCCACCATGATGATAATGGACCTCTGTAAGCAAGGGCTCGATTAAATGCTTTCTTTTGTAAGAGTTGCCTTGGTCATGGCGTCTCTTCACAGCGACAGAACAGTGACAAAGACACCAGGTCAGCAGGCTTGCGTGGTGTTTGGAGCTTGCAGGTCTGGCCTCTGTAGCACGATGAGTTCAGCTCTGCATCTGCGCACAGTCATGCTGTCGGGTTCCCGTGTGTCTAGGAGAGATGTCTGTGTTATTCATGTCTTGTAGGGATTGGCAAACTGAGAGGAGGTGAGCAGGGAACACATCAACAACCACATCACCGGCCCCTTTGGAATACCATTCTCTTCTGTCTGTTTCCAATAGATTATCTTCCTAATGGCAATAGACAGGCCTTTCCAAAGGATCTTACGTGCTGCAGAGTTTGGGTGAATGAGGAGACTTCACGACAGGAGAATTCTATGAGTGCCCTTGTCCATTATGGAGATGATTCTTAAGTTAGCTTCGAAACTCCTTAAAGAACCCAAGTGAATTACGTGTTAACTCTGGAAGCGCGACTATTCGGATTTGCTAGAAGTTACCAATTATGCAGGTCACTTAGACACCAGAAGTAAATGGGTTTCAATGGAAATAGATGAGGGAGGGGTTTTCTTATTGAGAAAGTGGTAGACATGGAAATGAGTTGCTTTGGGAAACTAGGGAGATTTTTCTTTTTAAATACTTTGTTCAAATCCCTGTTAGCCAGGTAACTAGATGTAAAAGGTGAGGGAGGACAGGGTTACATTTTTTTCTCTCTCTTCACTTCCTCCCTCAATTCCTTCCTTCTTTCCTTTATTTTTATAAGACAGGATTTTACTATATATCCCCGGCTGGCATAGAACTTGAAATCTTTCTGCTTCAGCCTTCCAAGTGCTGGGATACAGGAATGCCCTGCCACGCTCCACTCCAGACAGCGGTTGTTTTAAAAGCACAGCTGTGAGCCTGCACGCCTTTAATCCCAGGCCTCGGGAGGCAGGAGGCAGGAGGCAGGAGGCAGGAGGCAGAGGAAGAGGCAGAGGCAGAGGCAGAGGTAGGCGGATCTCTGAGTTCGAGGCCAGCCTGGTCTACAGAGTGAGTTTCAGGACAGCCAGGGATACACAGAGAAACCCTGTCTTGAAAAACATAAAAAACAAAACAACAAGGTGAGCTGGGTCATACATACCTGCAATCCCAGTACTCAGAAGGCTGAGCCAGGCTATGACAGTGCATTTGAAACCAGCCTGGGCTCTAGTGAGACCCTGTGGAAGACAAACAAACACCCAGATTTTGTGTCACTTAACCAATTGTTGTGCCTACTTACTGCAGGCTCTTACTGTATTATGAAAGTGGCCATAGGTAATAAGTAAGGTGAGTGGATTTGGTTGTTCCAATAACCCTTATTATAAAACAAATTGGAGGATAGGTTTGGCCTATGGTTCGTTGAGCATCTTTGATGTTGAGATTGTGACATCTAGGTGTGGCTGTGGCTCTCAGCTTCAGGGAACACTGAAGTTAGTCACTAAGAGCAGAATCGTCAGAAGTAGTGTCACGCGTTGGGTCAACACTTCGTGCAGTGTCTGGACTCTTCCTCCTGAATAACTGAAGAGAAGCTGCTGCCTGCACTGTGAGCCAGCGTCCGTGTCACTTTGCTCTCGCATTTGGACCTTTTTCTCCTCTTCTGCTTTTTAAATTCTGGTAAGGCACTAGTACAAAATAAAATTTCGGAAAAGTACATATTTTTCTTTCAGAACGAGAAGTCTGATTGATGAAAAGCCTTCTGTGGGAGCTTTTTAATTCAAAAAATTAATTTGCTCTCCTCCTTAACACAGATGTGGCTTCCTTTCTTAGGAGGGAGCCAGCAGTTAGGGAACCAGATGCCGTTTGCGTTAACACCAGGCAATCCACCATGACCGCAGTCGGGATGCTGAGCGCATTGCTGGCAGGAACAGGACTGTCTGCTTTGTCAATCAATAAGGCTTTTGTAAGTGCCTCATATACTACACAGCTCCTCTCTTTATGGAACCCTTGGTGTGTGCATCCTCTCTCTCTTCCCCCCTGATACTAGGTTTACATTTGTTTGTTATTTAGGCATTCCATCACTCTTCCCTGACCGCAATAACTGCACTAAGTCCTGTTTCGAATTTGAGTTTTGCTCTGAGAGCAGAATGCTAATTGTTCTTGAGCTGCAACACGGAAAGAGAGTGGTCCTTGTGTTGGCTGGACTTATGGAATAACACTGTCTCACTGGCTTCACTTACAGAACAATTAACCTTTCCAAAGAGCCCAAGGAAGAATAGCATTTAGCACATAACATTGATTTGTCTTTGAGCAATCTTTACTTAGCTATGCATAGATTTAGTTTCTGCAAATTCCTGTTTTCTTTTTTTAAAAGTATTGGATAAATTAGTAGATAGATAACTATTACAAATTTCCATGGTGGTGCCTGGGAATGTAACACGTTCTATCCTGTGTGTGTGTGTGTTTGCCAGCAAATATTCTAGTTTTTACCATAGGTCCATTTTCATGAGAAAAACCTTAGATTTGCTCTGGAGAGACCCAGTACAAATCCTTGCTCTTCTCTTACTGGTTTTGCTGCTGTTGTAGTCCTGGGCTGGCTAAAGATAGCCTCTGTGAGCCTCAGTTATAGGATGAGGATGCTTCTGTCTGCCTCAGTGGCATGCAGAAGGCTAGGAGGATCCCACTTCCATTGCTTCCAAACTTCTCCACGCCTCCATGTTTCCTTATCTGTCACATGTGGAGGCTGAGGCACTATCTCCTTCAGGAGGAGACTCTGAAGGATGAGTCCCCACCAAACATGCCAATTTCACATCCTCTCTACCCTACCTTCTTTTTGCCATTTCCTCCTTTTATCTTCTGTTTCTCTTCTATTCTCTGAAGGATAAAAAACTCCCTGGGAATGATGGAAGTGTGTATTCTTTCAGTTCACCAGAACAAGCGGCTGTAATACTGCAGTATGATAGTGCTGACAACCCAACCCAACCCAACCCAACCCAACCCTCCCTGTCAAATCTGCCACAGCAAAGAAGACAGTTCAGTCCTGGTTTTGGCTTGGTCAGGAAACCTCCCACATTCTTCAGGGTTTCTGCAGAGCCCAGAGTGGGATTCAGGTGGTGAGCTATCTCCATGGGTTGGTGATTACTGGAACTGAGAAGAAGGACACCAACAGATGCTTTTGTCTTGCATATTTATAAGTTTGAGGTATTCTAGATGGCTCATCAGGTAAATGTACTAACAGTATGTTCAACTGTGAATGATGAAATGACATATATATTACATATTACTATATATGTTACATATGTGTACATTATAATATGTGCTGAACTACTGGGGCAACCACTTTAGAGGTTGGTGTGAAGATGGACAAAGGTCAAGCTGTGCCTCCTGAGTTTGGATTTTCTGTGGGTTGTAGATTGCTGGAAGTGATTAGGGATACTTGGAAGGTGCCCGCTCAGTTTGTGTTGTGTGGCTTCTGTCTAATTTACATCATTGGCTCTTGGGAGGAGGGCTCTCTAGGATGCTTTTTGAGCTGTATGAAAAAAAGAAATCTATCTATCTATCTATCTATCTATCTATCTATCTATCTATCTATCTATCTATCTGCCTATCTGCCTGCCTATCTGCCTGCCTATCTGCCTGCCTGCCTGCCTGCCTGCCTGCCTGCTTGTCTGTCTGTCTGTCTGTCTGTCTGTCTGTCTGTCTGTCTATCTATCTATCTATCTATCTATCTATCTATCTATCTATCTATCTATCTATCTATCTAATCTATCTATCTATCTGCCTATCTATCTGCCTATCTATCTGCCTATCTATCTGCCTATCTATCTGCCTATCTATCTGCCTATCTATCTGCCTATCTATCTATCTATCTATCTATCTATCTATCTATCTATCTATCTATCTATCTATCTATCTATCTAATCTGCCTATCTATCTGCCTATCTATCTATCTATCTATCTATCTATCTATCTATCTATCTATCTTCAGCCTCAGAGTTAACTGAATTTAAAGAGGCTGCTACAGAATCATTAGAATCCGCTCACTTAGTCAGGGTGCACTAAGTGTCCTTAATCCATATTAAGGACAAACTGTGAAATGGATCTGGGCACAATTAGTCTCAGTAGACAGTTAGAGCCACAGTTTGGTGGAGAAATCACTCATTTGCAAACTGAGAATGTTCCCATTACAGACATCTGACAGAACTGGTAAGAACCATCCCCCAAATTACTCTGGGGTTGAGCTGTAACATACGTATTGAAATCCCCCAAGAACATATTGAAGCGGGGAAGAGCAGCAATGGCCTGTGGTACCCATAATCTTCACTTAAAGAGGCCCACAGTGCACATTTGCATAGCAGACCATGGCCTGAGTTCAGTGGCAATGAGGTGTGGACTGAATCTCATTGCGAGCTACCGACTCACTCTCCCACCGTGTGCAGTAATAGCTCCAGGGGAACCCTTCCACACTCAGGATCTTGAAGTAACAAGTAGATTGAATTAATGCATTTTAGTCTTTACCTCCACAAGCTAGCCCCCCCATTAAGGGTTCATTCCTATTGACATTAAATAAACAGAAGGCGCTCCCTTTCCTTGGAAATCTAATTCAAAATGAGAGTTTAAATCCACCCTAACAATGCTGTTCTGAGATGAGTCATGTTATCACATACCATATATCATATATTGTCAACTATTGTTTTGGTTTGCAGACATAATTAATATAAGCTAGCCATTAATAGTATGATATACGATCCAGGAACCTTTAATATAACAAAAGCCAACTAATATTTATCTCTAATGTGCTCTAATCTCTCCTCACATCATGAAGCATTAACAAAGGGTATATTCTTTAATGTTACACTCCCGTGGGTTTATTTGAACTTTTTTTCTGGTTTAATTAGCTTATTCATTTTAATTAAACCACAGTGCAACATTTACATGGTGTTTAATCTGAAAGTTAATCCTGTTTTCTTAAAAGATTAAGTATAGTAATAAATATAAAATAATGGTAACCGCTTCTCTCAGGACTGGGACTTGGAAAGCACGAAGACCTTCTGGAAGTAGAAACACATTTTCTCGAGTATTCTTTCCTGAAAACAGCACCACAAGAACAGGGTTTCAACCAATGAGGAGCTTTCACCCAGCCACGTCACAGCTAACTCTTGGATGTGCGTGTCTCTTCAGTCTGGGGCAGAACCTCTAACCTGCGGAAGTGACTCTTGTGTCTGTGTGCGATGGCTTCCTCAGAGCTCACCCATTCTACCCCACACCCAGCTTTTCATGACCAGGGCATCTAACTTTTTCCTAGAGACAAGTATATTAGCTGCCATTGTTCTTTAGCTCGGCTCCATCTCTCTGACTTGTGCAGTGGTCACATCACTCTCTTCATGGATGGCCTGCATAGGGGGCCTTTTTTGTTTGCCCTTGCTACAGATGATGGTTTTCTTGTTCTTCACTCTGACTTAGCCACTCCCTTCAGGGGTCACACTCTGGACTGACATAGTGGGAGCCTCACTCCGGAGTACCACTGGTCATCCTACAGCCACCATTCCTCTTCTTTCCTGTCTCAGCTGCAGCAGTACTTCTTAGAACCTCCATCCATTCACTTCTCCATCTCCTGCAGGCTGCCCTCCCCCTGCTCAATCCACTTACATGTCACAACCAGCCTGTGCATTTCTTGCAAATGCACTCAGCTCCCTTGCCCTCTGCAGCACAAGACTCCTATGTTGAACCTTCTTTTACCTTGCCTGTCTCCACCAGGTCTCATTCTTTCCATAATTATTCAAATGTGTTTTTGTATCGTCTATGAAAAGAGTTCTCTCCAATTCTACCTTCCCAAAATTGCCCCCTTTGCTGTCAGTGGTATGAGGAAGAATGTTCATATATTTATTTCACTTGCTCTCATTTCACTTGTTTCTTCATCTTTTTCTTTTCTTTTTGGGTTGGTTTCAGATGCATTTTCCATCTTTCTGCTGAGACTCAGATTGCTGAGGTTGCCCATTATTTCCTGGTATTAGATGTAACAGCCATTGTCAGTCTGCATGCTGCACTGTTTCACAGTGACATTTCATGAGAGCTGTCTGGTCTTTGTTTTTAGTTCTATCTTGGGGGCTTCTCCGTTGCTACCCAGCATCTAAGTAGGAGACCTCAGAGCATGTCCTGGACTCTCCCATCATCAATCCACCTATGCAGAAAACACAAGTTTGCACAATGTTCTCAAACTGGAAACAACACAAAGCCATCAACAGAAGAATGGATCGACAGAATCTCCTGCTATCTGTACAATGAAATAATAATCAGCAATCATAAAGAATAAGCTACAGAGCCGTATAACACCATGGATGAGTGGATCTCACAGCCTTTAAAGACTGACACAAAGAATGCACATGCATTGTATGAACCTATTTCCTAAAGTCTAGAACATGAAAGCTGACTTAGAGTGATAGAAAGCTGATCAGTAGTGAACCTATTTCCTAAAGTCTAGAACATGAAAGCTGACTTAGAGTGATAGAGAGCTGATCAGTAGTGCTTGAGTCTGGGACGAACAGAAGGAGGGACAGAAGTGTCCTGTGTCTTTGTCATGAGGATGGCTTCATAGGTGAGCTGTCAGTCAAGACTCAAAATTGAACACACTTAATCGGTGCAGTTTATTAGAAGTTCTACCCCAGTAACATCGATTAAACCTGCATGCTGGCGACTCTCCCGTTTCTGACTTGAACAGAGAGCTCTGCTGAGCTTCAGGTGGTGGATGCGGCTCTTCATTCCATACAGCCATTTCGATATTTCAGAGGAATACATGACTTAATAAGTCTAAAATGATCTCAAGACTTACTTCCCAGAGCCCTTCCCCTCATTTAGTACATTTATGTCTCAAAGGGACTAAGATATGTGACTGGGGAACTCAGGATATAGTGCTTTTTTAAAAAAAAATTAGACTTTTTCACGGCCAGCCTGGTCTACAGAGCAAGTTCCAGGAGAGTCAGAGCTATTACCCAGAGAAACTCTGTCCTGGGAAAAAAAATTAGATTTTTAAAATTTTTAGTGTGTGTGTGTGTGTGTGTGTGTGTGTGTGTGTGTGAGAGAGAGAGAGAGAGAGAGAGAGAGAGAGAGAGAAAGAGAGAGAGAGAGAGCGAGCATGTAGGTACCTATGGAAGTCAGCAGAGGGTATTGGGCCTCATGGAAATAGAATTACAGGTGGGTGTGAGCCCACCCAGTGTGGATGCTGGAAACTGAACTGTGGTCCTCTGAAGAACAACAAGGATTTTAAACTCCTGAGCCATCTCTCCAGCCCAGGATACAGTCTTAAGTAAAGCAGAGACTGGATTCTGTATCATGTGATAGTGTAGAGCTGGATGGACTAGGTGGGGTAGTCTTTGCTGCTCCAACTCTTGGGGTGCTGAGCGCCAAGAAAGCTTCAGTTTTTTTCACCTTTCACCCAGGAGGGTAAAGGAAATGACTGCACCTTCTTTTCAGGTTGAAACCTTGATGTTATGAGACCACATTTTACATCATGACAGGCCGGGGACCATTGTCTTTTTGTAGCCATGTATTCAGCTGAACTTTTATTTCTCTAGGCTGAAACTTTATTCCTATGGTAGAAAGGAAAGCTGATACCAAGGTATAAAGCTTCTTCCAGGGCAGCTGGAGACTTGGGCAGACATATTCACGCAGGAATTATGGTATTTTGAGACAATGATATTTTATAGTGTTGACTGCATCCTTGCATGGACTGGACTGGGTCATTTGCCTAAAGCATGTTCTTCCAGCACAACTCAAGGCTGACTTGAGACAGTGTTCATTGCCACATCGATTGGGGGCAGGAGAAGGCACCCGCCAGAAGGGCCTGTTACTGTCGGGGAGCATGGACACAAAAGCCTTCAGAGGAGATCATCTCTTCTAGGAGGGTTCTGCCTGCCCTTCTTTACTTCCTTTGCATACACCATGGATGAAGCCTGCTCTCCTCCACTTGTGGAAGAAGCAACTTTTGTCCTTGGTGTTCCCTGGAGAGGACAGCTGTGTCATTGGGACATGGTATCCTCTGGCATCAATTAAAGAAAAAGGTTATAAGGCAACCAAGCAGGGAGAAGCCACAAGTTGCTACAAAGACTACTGTGTTCTCAGCGTGATTCCTGGATTAGATCCTGTTCCTTTAGGGTATGGTAAGTGGGCATCGCTCTGGATTTGTATTGTCCGCTGTGATTTCTGAAGGTTGAATTTACCAAAGCACCTTAAACACAAAGTGTTTCCTCACCTTCTTCAGGAGGGATCATACAGGTCTGGACAACCGGCCCTGTCCGAATCATGACAGACAGTTGTTTCTGTCAGGCAATATGCAGTTCTGAGGGCTGTCCCATTAGATCTCAACACTTACCATGCATACAATTTTGAGTATAAAAGTAGTTTGTCTGATGAATTCTATCCCCTGTGACATTTTGCAATCACAGGTCACAGCATCGCATAGCAGCATAGTGCTGGAATGGAGCGGCAGCTCTTCCCACTTAAAGATGAGTAAAATGAGATGGAAAAAAGAAGGTATTTTTGATACTCTGACTTCAAAGAAGCCTCAATTATTCTCTCAAAAGGGAGGAATGAAACACATTATGTATCTTATTCTGATGTCATTGGAGAAAGTGGTGTAGAGAAATTTGGATCACCAGTTCCAGATTTGCATCTTTTGGGCTGCTTGTTCTTGGAAGCTGTGAGCTACAAGAGGAGATTTCCACCCCCCCACCCCCCAGGCACTCAAGCTGGACAGAGCCTAGCCGTCTGCTCTGTTGGCAGCGCCTGGTATCGGCTGACTTAATGAATAACGGAGATGGAGCAGCCATGTCATTTCTGGTAGGGAGGCATGGAGACAGACTCCTAAACCGTCAGTATTTGGGACTCCTAAATGTCTTTGGAGCAGCTCTAGTAAAAACTTTACATCTTTAAGAAAGGGGATGTGGTGGAGTCTTGATGGTGATACAGTTCCGGCTATGGAAGGATACCCGTTCTGGCCAGCATCCCTGCTGGGTGCCATTTTAAAGGCTGATGGTAGAGCAATAGACAGGAGAACGCAGGGCAGCATGGGAAGGCACAGGATCAGTGCACATTCTTATTTAATGGCAATCATCATAAGCATCGTGATGAAGGTAGGGCGATCTTTGACAGCACATAATGGAGGTTATAGGGAGGGCTCTCCTGAGAAGGTGGCATCTCTACTAAGCCCTATAGATCATTCAGACAGACAGCTCAGCAACAATGCCTCTCCCTTTCCTCCTTGGAGGGCCCCTTGCCTTCACTTGTTGATTTACTTTGGATGTTAGGTGTCCATCTTTCCTTTATGTAGCCATGTCCTTAAAGGATGTAGAAACTGAGTCCTGTCTGGTCTGGGCCAATCATAGTGGCCTTAGTCCCTTGGCAAGGACCATTTCAGGCACAGGTTAAGTTAGAGCATGTGGCCATTTAGGGCCTCTATTACAGCTTTACTCCAAATACTAGAAAACCTTTGGGAAAACGTCCTCACTTTTTGTAGTGATCAGAATGTTGTCATGGCTTGTGACCCTGAGTGCAGCTCACTTGATCAATGCCATTCATGAAAGACAGAGCAAAAAAATGGAGAGGGGGCTGTAGTGACAGCCTTGTAGGTCCTCTGCAAGCACAAAGACCTGGGTTTCAGTCTACAGGACTCATGTAAGGGAGTGGAGGCATTGCTGTGTCTGTCACAGCAGTGGGGGGGAGGAGACAGAGGGACCCACGGGGCTTGTTGGCCGCCCAGTCTAGCAGAATTAATAAGCTCTACATTCAGTTTTTCGTGTCTCAAAAAGTAAGACTGAAGGATGGTGAGATGGCTCAGGGGGTAAGGGCGCTTGCTGCCAAGCCTGGCGACTTGAGCCTTGGAAGCCACATAATGGGAGGAGAGAAGTGACGCAGGCAAACTGTCTTCAGACCTCCATGTGTGCACCGCAGCAAGCATTCACCCGTCCTTCTACATAAATAAGTGTAATCAAAGTAAGGTGGAGAGAGATTGAGGAAGACGCCTGACCTTGGCCTCTCATCTGCACATGCATACATACACACACATCTCCTACAGGAACACACGCACACGCATGCACACACACATGTACACACGCACACACATGTACACACGCGCGCACACACACACACGCATGCACGCACGCACACTGGAAAGAATAGAAGACCCTTCTGGCTTCCTTGTCTGAATGCATCAACTGTGGAGCACTCTTGACTCTAGGTTTTTAGATATGTTCATTTAAGTTTGGGTTTCTGTTATGTGCACTGGCAAATGTCGAGAGTTGTCTAGGTTAGGATGTGAGTGGAAATAGAAAATAGCTCCACGGGGTCGGAGAGAAGTGAGGTGGAGTGGGAGGAGCAAGAGGAAGCTAGCAAATTGGCAGAGGTCAGATACTATCATTTCTCATCACCTGCTGATCACTTACGCTTTGACTTTTAAACATAGTTAGGCTTATAACACATCAATAGAGAGCTAGGTACATCTTATTTTATTTGTTTGTAGTGGAGAATATGAATGATTATGGACCTAGATAGTCCGCAGTATGAATAAAATTCACCAATAATGACTCAGCTCTTTAGTTTGATTGGCTTCTATAACCACAGTCTCTTTTCTCCTTTGCTATTGTTGCAGGAGTCTTGGTTCTGGGCTTGCTGTCCACTGGACCTGTCTGAGGGTCACCTACCCTCCATAGCAATTGGGTCACCTCTTCAGCATTTAACTCTGTTGGGTGATTTGGAGAGTAGCCATAACACTGTGTTTGCCATACTGCATCTGAAGATCTTAAAACTCTTTGGTCTAGGGCTCTAAGGGAGACTCTGAGATTTCCAAACTAATTGGAATCTGAAGTGCAAACACTTGTGCAGAAGAGACCCCATGGGAACCCAGTGGTGGAGAGGCTAACTCAATGCTATAAGACGACACTAACTGACTGGTATCCCAGGCACCTTACTGGGCCAGAGAGTTAAAGAAATGAACACAAAGAGAACAAACAAATGAAACCAAAGAAACCCTGAGCAGCACAGTTTTAAAGTAGTTTGATTTTACCTTGGACATTTGCTTCCTATAGCCAAATCTAACTTGCAAATACGGCTATGATTCTTACATGGAACTTTTCAAAAATTATGACCACAAATAGCTTTTTAAAAAGTTGCCTTGCAAAGGGAGGACAGGACGGTTTGATCTGTGCCCTTTGATAGACAGGTTAAGTTGCCTGGGATGCAGATTCGCGACAGGTGCCTCGCATTTGGAGAGAATGATTTTGTTTTGGAAAAGTGTGTATAGAACCTTCTGGGATGTCTCCAGCAGGAGCACAGCCCTGAGAAAACCCACTTTGCAAAGCTGGTTATTTATTTTACTCCTGCCAGATTATTGAAAGTTTGTCTGCTGAACACTCCCTGGAATAAAAATGACTTATTCTCGGGCTTCCTTTGCTTTTGATCCTGCGGCAGGATGGTGTGTTCTCCTAATGATGCAGAATCTCTCGTTAAGTTCAGGAAACAGGATATAAGGATAAGTCAATTGACTCAATTTATGGACATAATAAAACGGCCCCTATTACCTTCAGCAGTCAAGGCAAGACAAGGTGAAACACAGTGGTGTAAAGTTGTTATGACAAAATAGTTTAGTATTTACCTGACCAAATAAAGTGAAAATACTGCATTTATTTTTGAAGCGGCATTTCAGACATTATGACCTAAAATTAATAGTGGTAGACGATCATTTATCCTGTCGCACAGGGATACTGCAGAGTTCACTCAAAGCCAGGAATATCTGCTATTAAATCATGGCAAACTAAAAAAAAAAAAAAAAAAAAATTCCTTTTTTGAAGTATTTCCTTGTGTCTGCTCTATGTCTACCAATGGCCCCACCAAGCTAGTGTTAACAGCTAAGGCATTTCTTTTTCCATCTTGTAATATAATTAAAAACAAATTTAGAAACAGAATAGATGTTTTGTATGTTAGAGCCCTGCTAGTTTGGGGAAGGGATGGGGGATTTGTGCAGCTGTTTCTGCCGATTATAAACATAGAAGGGGTGGGGAGAGAAAGGGGAGAAAAAAAAGAAAAGTAAAAAGAAAGAAAGACATAGAACTGACCAAATATGGTTGTTTTTGTTCCCCAGTGAAAAACAAGTCTTTGGGAACAGACAGGAAAAATAAGTATAAATCAAATCTTTTAAATAGCTCTCCATTGAAAGAGATGCCCACAAGATAAGAGTGTGTAGCAAGCTTCCAATGGTCCAGGCATCCAGTGGCCGTGGACGGTATTAGCAGCTCACAGACACTGTTGTAGTTCAAGCTAAAGTTTAGTTTGCTTCTGTCTTTGGCCACTTTCTGTACTCCTGGATCAAGAATTTAAGGCGTAGTGGTTTTACATTCTTGAATTAAGATGGGGCTATACTGCCATATTAGATAAACAAGGCTTTGTAGGAATGCAGACAATTTCAGACGCTTGTACTATAGTTACCTAAGCATGCATTTGCATCCGCTGCCTGCAGAGTTGGGGAGTGACCACTAATAAACCCCACAATCCTTGGGAATCAACGTCTGCAGACGATCACTCTGGACAAGCTTTGGGTATCATCGTCTGCATACAATCTCTCTGGAAGGCTCTGCTTGAGATTGTGTCTGGTCAGGCTCACCTTGCCCTCAACCCCAGCCCGCTTTTCCCCACACGGCCTTTCCTGCTAAAATGCTCGACAATTTGCTTTTCATGCCTGATATTAATCTCTTCCTCTCCTTCTGCATGTGAAACCAGCTCTTCGGTCTGAGCCTGAAGCACTCAGAGCAACTCCCTCCACATAGTAGGCCCTCAAAACATTTTTTTTTGAATAAACTTCATCTCACTTTTATATAAACACCACAGTGGCTTCCATGGACTTTATAATAATGCTTGACTTATTTAGGTGGCAGATAAGACCCAATTCCTCCAGCCTACCTACAAAAATACATTTCTCCATCTATCCCTTGAATGCTGCAGCCCTATAAAATCGTGGAGCGTCTTGCTTGCTCTGTGCACACCATTTCTTCTCCTGGAGTTCTTTTTGTCTCCATTCTCCTGGCTGACTTGAATCCCATTATCAGGACTCAGATTAATTTAGGTTTCCTTCCCATCCAAGACATGTTGGTGCGGTCTTCCAAGTCTATGCATTGCTAATCCTGCCATGCTTTATTAACTTAGTAAGGTGATTTTGTATTGCCATCGCCCTCCTGATGGTCTTGTCCCCTTAGGCTATAGACTCATTGGGAACAAGAGCCAGGCCTGCCTTCTTCACAGGACTTTTTTTTGTGACGAATGCAGTACCTGCTACCTTTTAGGAGTTTCAAAAGACGTGTGTTGGATCGGCGATCCCCAAAAAGTAGGTCGGATATATTTCAAAGGCAGGAGCATCGAACTTGGTAAGATCAAGGAAAGGCTAACCCAGCATCCTTCTCAGAAGCATCTTTATCTCCAGGGGCACATCACTTTTGCCTCCAGTTTCCCTTCTCACTGAGTGGTTAATTCTGAGTGGCGGGTCACCAAGCAGTGGAGAAGCTGAAAGCCCAGGAGCAGGGAGTTCCCACCCCACCCTTGTCATTAACTAGCTCATTAGCTCCTCTTTGCCTGTTTCCTCTTTCACAGAATGGGTAAGATTATGAAAATAATAGCACCTAGCTCAGGATTCGTCGCAAGAACTCAACTAGTGGGTGTGTACAAAGCACAAGGAATTCAAGACATTAGGTCTTTGTAAATTCTGCTGTTCCCAGTTCACTGTGCAGAGCAGGCACAGTTAGCAGTTAGCAGCGTGCACAAGGGAGGTTTGTAGGCCCTGGGGTTCTACTGCAGCCAGTGAGCGGAGACATCTCTGGAGACATCTCTGCGTAGGTCCCTTTGGTTGTTCGATATACGGTATTTTCACATCCGGCACAGTCCAGTGCTCTCCTCTGTTGTAGCTGCATCTCTGCCTTTCCTTCCACCGTGGCTCAGTGGCCACTCCAGCGCCTCTCTTCCGAGATTCATTAGCTAAGAATGACCTCAGCTTATGGCTCCTCTTGCCTACACCTCCCAGTGTTGAGTTTACAGATGTGGGCCACCAAACCCATTCTTTTCGGTGGTGGGGATAAGCGGAGTGCTAGGCATGCGTTTTCCCAGCTAATATATATCCCCAGTCCTGTGTCCTTGAAATTGCAGATTTTCTTTACTCCATTTAAAAGGGGAAATGAATAGCAGTAAAAAGTATGGCAAGGTTTGTATGTGTGAAACCATATTGGCGAAGCAGAAAATGTGTGTGTATGTGTCTGTGTGCGCGTGTGTGTGCGTGTGCGTGTGTGTGGGTCATTTGCTAATTCTCAGGTCTTGCTTTATGTGTGAGGCCACGCAGTACCCATTGCCATTCTGATGTGAACAGGGCTAGCACAGGGCTTTCCCCCAGAGCCGCCCCTCTGCTTTCCTTCTTAAACGAGTCCTTGCTGAAGTCCGACGTTGCAAACAGCCACTTTGGCAGGACCCAGCTGCTACAACATTGTTAATGCCAGCAAATAAAAGTGTCAGCGGCCTGGGCTGGGGGCGGCTGCAGCCCGAGATCAGAGTTAGTCTGTCCAGATCTGCCTCGTAGGGGCTGCTTCATATCCAGCCCACATGAGTCGAGATTCAAAGGTATTTCCTATTAATGGCTCGCCCTGACCCCAGGAGAAGGTGTTTGGAGGTCTCCCTGCAGCTGCAGCCCACCAGGAAGGACAACCTAGACTTGAGTTGCCCTGTTTCTCCAATAGATGGCTCTTCCCAGCCAATGGTGTTCTGAATGGTGGCTAGAAGCTTCCCCACCGCTGCCCTGATAATAGAATTTTTGCATTACTTCTCCTGAGACTCATAATCACATGAAAAAAAAATATAAGAAGGCTCGTTTCCTTTTCACCACTGGATGTATTTATTCACAAAGAGGGACTTTAAATGGCCAAGGCGCATGCTCTCCTTGGCAGTAAACCTCACCCTGTGATTCCCTGACTCTCCAGCCTGCTTCCTGGATTGCTAAGGCCATGTAATGTCACAGCCCTCAGAGGGATTGTGGCCCTTTCTGCTTGTGTCACCGGACAGACGAGTCCCACGGCTGGTGAGTTTGACAAAGGCAGGTTAGTGTTTGAGGGCCGAGTTGCCGTTTCCATTTCAGTCGGAGGGAAGGCTGTGGCTTTGGTGTTTGCAGTTGATTGTGCAGAAGAAAAGGCTTGCTTCTCTGTGTGAATGTTCATTGTGTGGCTTCTGTAGCTAGAGGTCCAGTCAGGAGGGTTTTAGGGGGGTAAGGTCTCAAGAGGGGAGGAACACAGAGCCATGTGTTGATGCCTGTTCCTCTGAATGGGCATGCTAATGGCTTAGAAGTCATAGGCAGGCCTTTCTCCCTCCCTCCCTCCCTCCCTCCCTCCCTCCCTCCCTCCCTCCCTCCCTTCCTCCCTCTCTCTCTCTCTCCCTTCCTTCCTTCATTTTTATTAGATTTTTAAAAATACCAATCCAAGTTCTCACTCCTTCCCCTCTTCCCATCCCCTCCACACACTCTCTCACCCCACCCCCATCCTATCCTCAGAGAGGGGAAGGCACATTGCTTTGTGGAAGGTCCAAGGCCCTCCCTACTCTATCTTGTCTGAGCAAGGTATCCATCCAGCGAGAATAGGATCCCAAAAGCCAGTTCATGCAGTAGGGATAAATCCTGGTGCCACTGCCAGTGGCCCCTCAGTCTGCCCCAGCCATTCAACTGTCACCCACATTCAGAGGGACTAGTTTGGTCCTATGCTTGTTCCTTCCCAGTCCGGCTGGAGTTGGTGAGCTCCTATTAGCTCAGGTAAACTGATTCAGTGGGTGTCCCCATCGTGGTCTTGACCTCTTTGTTCCTATTCTCATTCCTCCCACTGTTCAGCTGGACTTTGGGAGCTCAGTCTGGTGCTCTGATGTGGGTCTCAGTAGGGTGTTTCTAATGATGCCTTCTTAGGACATGGAGAAATACCTTGGACACCAGTGAGTAGGTGGCAAAATACACTCAGTATAATTTGAACCCCAAAACAATAGGGACCTAGGAACGTACAAACAGCACATTGCTGGTGGCATTCAGGCATGGTTTCAAGCATGCGTGTATTAGTAATGACGTCCTATGATTTCCAGACTTCCTATACATGACTCTACACAATTAATGTTTATTTAAAAAATAAACCAAAACATCTATTTCCATTGGTGGCCATGTCAAAAATCATTATTTTTATATAATGACAAAATCATTATTGTTCTCTTATGCCATTCTCCGTGGGTAAGTAAAAGGTCTCGCTTACCTTAGCCCATTTATGGATTCACTGTGTGTTTCTCTCACCTCAGAAGCTAGGGTGCACATTTGTGACAGATGCCAGCTTTTGCGGGGCCAGTCAGGTGCACTGGGTTTTAGCTTTAATGTCTGAGGACTTTATCTTTTCGCTTGAGAGAAGTGCGATGAAGTCTCACACACAAATGCAAACACACGATCTACATATAGAGATATGTATAATGTGTATGTCTATATAGAGTGAATATGGTTTTGTGTAAAATTTTGCCTATGTCAACCCACTGACTGGGAGAAGATCTTCACCAACCCCGCAACAGACAAAGGTCTGATTTCCAAAATATATAAAGAACTCAAGAAACTAGACGTTAAAATGCTAATTAACCCAATTAAAAAATGGGGCACTGAACTGAACAGAGAATTCTCAACAGAAGAAGTTCAAATGGCCAAAAGACATTTAAGGTCATGCTCAACCTCCTTAGTGATCAGGGAAATGCAAATCAAAACAACTTTGAGGTACCATCTTACACCTGTCAGAATGGCTAAAATCAAAAACACCAACGATAACCTTTGCTGGAGAGGATGTGGAGTAAGGGGTACACTCATCCATTGCTGGTGGGAATGCAAGCTTGTGCCACCACTATGGAAAGCAGTGTGGCGGTTTCTCAGGAAATTTGGGATCAACCTACCCCAGGACCCAGCAATACCACTCTTGGGAATATACCCAAGAGATGCCCTATCATACAACAAAAGTATATGCTCAACTATGTTCATAGCAGCATTGTTTGTAATAGCCAGAACCTGGAAACAACCTAGATGCCCTTCAATGGAAGAATGGATGAAGAAAGTAAGGAATATATACATATTAGAGTACTACTACTCAGTAGTAAAAAAACAATGACTTCTTGAATTTTGCATGCAAATAGACGGAAATAGAAAACACTATCCTGAGTGAGGTAAACCAGACCCAAAAACCGGAACATGGGATGTACTCACTCATAATGGGTTTCTAGCTATAAATAAAGGACATTGAGCCTATAATTTGTGATCCTAGAGAAGCTAAATAAGAAGGTGAACCCAAAGAAAAACATATAGTTATCCTCCTGGATATTAACCTTCATCAGGCGATGAAAGGAGACAGAGACAGAGACCCACATTGGAGCACCAGACTGAAATCCCAAAGCCCAAATGAGGACCAGAAGGAGAGAGAGCACGAGCATGGAACTCAGGACCGCGAGGGGTGCACCCACACACTGAGGCAATGGGGATGTTCTATCGGGAACTCACCAAGGCCAGCTGGACTGGGTCTAAAAAAAGCATGGGATAAAACCAGACTCGCTGAACATAGCAGACAATGAGGGCTGCTGCGAAGTCAAGAACAATGGCACTGGGTTTTGATCCTACTGCACATACTGGCTTTGTGGGAGCCTAGGGTGTTTGGATGCTCACCTTACTAGACCTGGAAGGAGGTGGGAGATCCTTGGACTTCCCACAAGGCAGGAAACCCTGACTGCTCTTTGGGCTGCTGAGGGAAGGGGAGTTGATTGGGGGAGGAGGAGGGAAATGGGAGGTGGTGGCGGGGAGGAGGCAGAAATCTTTAATAAATAAAAAAATAAAATAAAAATTTTTTGCCTGTGTTAATGATCTTGTTTAAAAATAATTAAATATCTAATCTACATGAGAAGTAGAAAAAGACAAGATCTCTTGAGTAAATTGGGAGTGTGGGGATCATGGGAGAGGGTAATAGAAGGGGAGGGGGGAGGAAGGGAGGGAAGTGGAAAAAATATATAGCTCAATAAAAACAATAAAAAAGAAAATGTTAAAAAATAATTAAATAACTAGCTTTTATTTTTGATATTTGGCTGTTCTGGGGACATTGTTAGGTGATTCAACTCTCCTTCCTCCTACCATCAGAGTGTGGTGGGCGCATGAGTTTTGAATAACCCCTTTATTAGATGAATTTGGAGGCTTGTACTTGTTCAGCATGTTTGTGCACATAGTTCACAGACACAATTGTGTCCTAAAATAGGGATTCCAGAAATGAATCTCATAGAATCCTTCTTCATACATGTTCGTGAAAAGTGTCCTGTGTTGCAAGAAACACCAGGAATGCTTCGCTAATCCTCCCAAGTTAGTGATTCCCAGGGTTCTGTAGCAAAGGAACACTTTACCCAAACCAGTATTTCCCCGTCTAATCCAGCCAGGAACCAGTATTTCCTCATCTAATCCAGCCAGGAACCAGTATTTCCCCGTCTAATCCAGCCAGGAACCAGTATTTCCCCGTCTAATCCAGCCAGGAACCAGTATTTCCCCGTCTAATCCAGCCAGGAGATGGAAGCAGCCCGTCCAGAACACTGCAAGGCCTATACCATGGAAGACGCGAACAACTTTCTCTTGCTCTATTTAATATGAAGCAGGAGAGTAGGCAAATAAGCCAAGCAAAATAGTCTATAAAAATAACAGGGTTTAGGCTTAACTCAGAGCTCTCTGCTCCAAGCTTTTCAGCTAACTGTAGGATTCCCCCAGATACCTACTTGGCCATAGCAACCATTGCATGAATTCAGCTCAGGAAAACAGTGGGAGCCAAGATGTAGCATATAGGGCACAGGACCCTGGGCCTCCTTTCCGAGTCTCAATGTATTTCTCAATTTCAGGGTGGTGACTTTGGCAGTCGCAAGGGGTGATGTGGTGTTTGCTTCACTTCCACGACACCCCCACCCTGGGCTCTAGGAACACCATTCGTTTACCCCTTTCACCCTCTTTTCTTTCTCCTTTTATGACAGACACAAAAGCGGCTGTGTGAGTTCTAGAAACTCTCCTTTTTACCGTCTTTGCTCTATCAGTTTGTAAGTCATTGGATATTTATTTATTTATTTTTATTATTTTTTTAAGAATTCCCCTAGGAGGAACTCACCGAGAGCACTGCATCATTGAGAATGTCCACAAAGCCTTCTAAGCCTACGTCGCGGGCTGTGTGTTTTTTTGAGGATGGAGGTTCTGTTTGTGCAGTGTCTAATGTATTACCGCTCTCCATCACTGTCTCTGTACCTGGGAAGTCAGTGCCTGCACTTCCTGAAGCGTTCACAAATCCGTAAACAAAGAGAAGTGCTTGGGATGTCATGGATGCTTTACAAAAGGTACCCATGACAAGGCTAATTGATTCAGGGGACTTCATTTTCAATAAAGGAACAGAGATTAGTTTACTGTCGATCTTAATTATTCCATCCATCAACCATTTGTTGCCCTGGGCAACTGGCATCATTTTTGCTGCTTGCTAATTTTAGCTCATTTTTACTTGGTGGAGCTTGTGTCTTTTGTTTCAGTTTTGTGGATTTGGCTGAAGGAAAAAAGGAGGTCACATATGTATGGTACCTTCTGAAACTGCTTCCTGAATTCATCAGCAGGAGACATTTTTTTTCTTTTGTTTTCAGCTGACTGAAGGTTGAAATTTGTAAATTGTACTATGTGTTCAGGTAAACCAGATATGTTCCTGTACATGAACATAACGGTCTACCTGCTAATAATCTGGAATGAATGAAGAGAAGAATATAATCACCATTGTCCAGGGGCCTCTGGTTATAGTCTCAAAGTCGCACTGAAGCTCTGGCTCTTGGAATCCTAATGAGTCTTTTTCCTAGATTTGAGGCTCTTCTTGGTTTTGCTTTGCCACCCTTCAAAAGCCATTACACTTTCTTGTGTTTCTGTCATTTCCCTTCCTTTGTGGTCTTTGTCTTCTTGTCTGCCTTTGCACGGCCCCTCTTCTTGGGCCACTTGGATTAAATGCAGTTTGCACAGAGGGATCTTCTAATCAAAGCTGTAGGAAAAGCAAGAGTTAGAACTTTACACAGGTGAAAAGCAATATAGTACATCCAGATAATCAATAACTATATGACTCCAGACATAGGAGTATATTTGGGAGCTTGATCAAAGAGTAAAACATGCTATCATTTTAAAATATATGACATTTTAAATAATTCTTTGAAACTTTCATATATGAATGCACTGTATTTTGATCACATTCATACCAACTCCTCTTTTATGCTCCCCCATCTGCCTTTTTCTCTATTTCATGTTCTCTTTAAAAATTATTTAACTCAGGGAGTCCAATTTGTGTTGCCCATATATTCATTGGTATGGGGCCATCACCAGACCATGTTTGACCTACATTGAAAATTGATTTTTGTTCCCTAAGAATCCATCAGTTGTCAATAGTTCCTCAACTGAACAGGGAATTCATGAGCTCCCCTCCATGGAATGTTGACTGGCTTGATCTTTTTCAGGCCCTGGGAAGGCAACCTCAGTCTGTGAACTCATGAGTACAGCAGTCTAGTCGTGCCCAGAGGACAGTGTTCACGATGGCCTTCCTCGACTTTTTGTTCTTGCAGTCTTTCCTTTTCCTTCTTCCTCATTGTCCTGAGCCACAGGAAAGGGGCGTGAGCTACATGTCCTGTTTTTGGTCGATCACGCCACAGACACTCGTTCACTGCACTTTGATCGATCATGAGTTTCTGCATTTCCCTTCCTCCGCTGCACAAAGAAACGTCTCTGATGAGTTCCGAGAGCTGCACTGATCTATCTACAGGGAAGAGAAATGAATTTAGAGAGCAATTTGATACTGTGGCCATTTAGCACAATAATAATAGCAGGTTCATCCCTGGGGCCTGTGAGCTCCCCAACTGTGGGTTCTTGGTCAGATTTACAGTACCAAGCATGTGTTTCCTCCTGTAGAGTGGGCCTTAAATCCAACCAGAAGGTGCTTGGCTACCCCCATAACCTCCATGCTACTATTGTACCCATGAGCATATCCTGCTGGGCTAGTCATTACTGTAGCTCATAAGATTTATGGCTGGGTGAGACTATTGTCGACTTTTTTCTCTAGCAGCCTGTACTGTGAAAAAGAGCTAGCAGGGAGGCAACTTCTTGGTCAACAGCAGCTCAGTTTCTCTGTGTCCTGTGACTGAATAGTGAATTGTGAAGTGACGATCTATTCCAGAGGAAGAGTCTGAGGGTCCTGCTTTCACATCAGATGTTTCTTCTGTTCCGAGCATCTCTGGCCAAAGGAAGCAGGATGACACACTCAAAATCTGCTGTGATAGAGGAGGGCCACTCTTAGAGCAAGAATTGTCATGACAGACATCAGTGAAGAGTCTACATCATCACCACCACCATGACCACCACCACCTCCACCACCACCACCTTCACCACCACCATTACCACCTCCCCCACCATCACTTTTCTTAATGTCTCACTTCTGGAACTTTATGACTTATGAAACTACTGTTTGAGCATTTTAGTATCAGTCCTCTGGGATCTGCAATCAGTGTTCATGTCTTCAGTTATTTCAATATCTTTGTTTCCATTTGCTGCAGTCACCATCCCACATGCCATCTAAAACGCCAGTGTCTCAAATGCTATAGTAACCAGCTTCCCTGCCCTGCCCCTCCACGCCTCCCAGGCCTTAGATTTGGAACAGCCAGTGTCTGTAGTTCTGCCCCCATTCTCGCTCTGCACTCTTCGACTCTTTCCTCAGATACAGAGTTCTCAAACAGCCAGTATTGGTCACGATGCTTCCAGCCCAGAATCCAGGTAGATTGAAAGACTGAGAGCAGAGCATGGCTGAGAAGCAGGGTGGAGCAGAAGCCAGTGACCACTGAGGATGAGCTGAGTTTCCCAAAGACCATGACACACCTCTTGTCCAATACAGTGCTTAACGTTTTCTCAGGATGAAAGATCTGAGCTGCACGGTAGGGTAGCGTTCAGGGGATGAAAATAAAAAAGAGAGCTGCTTCCCTGGGGAATAAAAAAGAGACAAAGGGAAATTGAGAAATAGAGGTTTTCAAACTTGCAAGATTTTAATTTTTGTTATTTCATCAGCACTGATGGAAATTGAAGATACACCCTATCAACTTTATGTATAGTTCCCTAAATTTGTCAAAGTCATAGTGACAGTATCTCCATTATCATAACATTTAGTAACAATGACCATGAACTGTGATCTCAGCAGGTACCATGAGTTCACTCAATGATAGTTGTGTAGGAATGATGTTGTTCTGATAATGCTTATGAATGATGTGAACAAGGCAAGTATTTAATCTCAAGATTTTAAAGGCCAATAAGTGGCTGTACCAATGTTTGCTTTCTAGAGACTGGGATTGGTAGCTTTACTTTAAAATACCGTGCTGAGAAGGCTTCCTGTATGCATGTAATACACATTAACTGTTCATTTTGATGAACAGTAATTATTTTCTGTAAAGGAATGGGCTATCTGTTACAAATTTAGATTAGTTTGGGTGAAAATGAAAATTTCTGTATTAGGTATTTGTAAAAATGTTGTAACAAAATGCAGTGGTTTAATCAACGTCGATGTTTGTGAGGGCATCAATGTAGATGTCTGGAGGGGGAGGATATTTGGAGGGATGAACGTACCTGGGGAGGGAAAGGACATATAAAAGAAGGTAATGGGGGCAAAAAGTACAACGATAAATGTGTCTGAAAATATAAAAATGAAACTCATTACTTTATGGATTAAAAAAGCAGATGTCAACTCTTCTTTCACAGTGAAGCTTCAAGAAAGGCAGGGTTCCAGAGTCATCCAGGAATACACATTCCTTCACCTGGACGTCCTGCCAGTCCATGGGCATTGCCATGTCTGAAACTGACATTGTATCCCCATTCCATTCATGGGAAGTGGGAGACTCAGCCAGCATGTGCACACACCATTCCTGCTCGCATCCTATTTAATGGGGACTTAGTTACAGGTCCACGTCTAGCTGCAAGGGAGGCTGAGACGTGCCCTGTGGCAGGCTGTGAGAACTGATGGCAAACAGCAGAGAGGATGGTCCAGCACTATCTTGCTAAAACTTGTGCAGGGTTCTAGTTCTAAAGAGAAGAAGCAGTTCGCTGGGAACCAGGAACAACCCCTGCCCTATTTTCAAAGTAGTAACACAAACAATAATTTTTTTTTATGAGTTTAGAATTTTTAAAGTTAGTTGACAATGGGCATGTGTGATTCTTCTTACCTGTAATAAAACTATCTTGTCTTGGATGTAATGAAGACAATAAGAACAATACGCAATCTCAAAGTAAGGTTTATAGTGTGAATTATTTAAAAACCTGAAGAGATTGTAGACCATTGTTTTACGGCAAAAAGAATTATAAACCTGCTTGGAGAAATTTTGCTATATAAAGAATATTTATGGTCATACAGTGCCCAGAGCATCTGACTAGATGTTTGGAGCAGCTTATGGACCTGCTATTAACATGATATCTCTTCTCTGTTTGACTTGTGAAATAAGATTGATGGGTGTACAGACAGAACAAAAGGGGATTTAATAACAGGATTCGTCTTCACACAAAGTAGGCATTCTCATTTAAAACAAGCAGCATGCAGGCACAAATACTCAAGTCTGGAAGCCTCTCGCCTTGATTAGTGTCCTTGGGTGAATTAAGAATCCTCAACCCCCCTGTGGGGGCCCATGTAGAACGCAGTTGTCTGAGCAGTCAATGGCTCAGGGACAATGATGTCATTAAGTCTAATATGTGTATTCAGATTCAATTTTCACTGCCAAATAATATCTCCTCTAGAAATTTCTTTGCATAGGTTTCCATGAAAATCACCATGATACTGTGTGTCACGTGAAGCAAAATGCCTTGAAAGGGCGCAGCCGGTCTGCAGGTTGCTGCTGTGTGCCATTATTCAGCGGGCCTTGGCTCCTGGAGCCAGAGCTTGCTTGCTTTGGTGGATGCACATCCTCTTTTGCTTGCATAGTCTGCAGTCTTGCTGGCCTGAAGCGATCGTTAGCTTTAGTTTATGGACCAGGAAGGAGCTTCTCCAGGGATGGGTACTCAAATCACAGAACATGAAGCCATAAATGTCTCACACAGTACAGTCCAGTGACCTTGACAGATGAAGGAATTGAGGCTCTGGGACTCTGTGGGGCTTCCTGGCTGGTTCAGGGCAGTTGCATCTAGAACTCACACCTCTGGACGCCAAGTCCAGGCTTGCTTTCATTACCTCTCACCTTTATTTAACTAGAAATGTTAAGCAATCTGAGAATTTACTCAAATTCTTTTGAAGTCCTGTCTTTTTGTATAAAAACTACTTTGGTTTAAAAAGATTTGGGTTTTCTAGTGAATTAGGCATTTCTTGGGCAATCCCAAGGACCAGGAAGGTCTTATGGAAAGTGGTTAGCCATAATTTCTAATGTATCTCTATCTAATCATCTAAGTTAGGTACATGTATACCCAGGGCATTGACCTGTCAACTGTAATGATTTAAAATTCACAATCTGGGTAACTTTTTAGCACAATATATTTTGTTTTAATGAAATAGGGGCCTTTGTAGCTGAAAGCCATGGAAGCCCAGAGGTTTGAGAGCCACTGAGAGTGACATCAGGTGCAGGCAGAGGGTGGAGTCTGAACTGAATTCGAGTCTTTATCACAAAATGGAGCTTCTGCTGTATCTTTGATGTTGATTTCAGTGCCTATGGAAATGCGTAAAAAATCTAGCAGAAGGCAGCCAGGAATTACTGTGGAGACTTGTGTTATACAGAGGAGTTATGTAGCCTTGGGCCAGTCACATACATTTCCCAAAGCTTCATTTTTCTCACCTGTGGTATGGGGTAAGATTGCTTGCGTCACAAGGTGGTGTCCAGGATGAGATAAGAAACCCTTCGTGAGCACTTTTCAAAGCCGGAAGTGCCAAGGTAAAACCTGGCTTTGTGTTGGGGTGGCAGGTTTGTTATTATGTCATTTCAGTCAGAGAGAATCTCCAGCTCAGTGGCCCCCAGCTCTAGTAAGCTAAGTTGTCGCAAACCATCTGAAATGAGTGTCAGATTCGTTGCGTATGCTATGCCTGTGTCCTATTCAAGTGCTGTGTATTCAAATCCTCACCTGTAAGGTTATGGCATTAGGACTTGACATCTTCAGGAGGAGAAGAGATGGATCACAAGTAGCGCCATCTGGAATGGGGTTAATTCTCTTATAGAAGAGGTCATAGAAGTTGCCATGTCCTTCTATGAGCCAGAAGTTTCTCACTAGGTTCAGAAATGGCCTTGAGCTGAAATTTCCAACTTCTCTTGTTACTGTTACCCACGTTTTGGTATAGGATAAAGCGGTCTGGGCAGACTAAGACAGTAGCTTGGCCTCCTTGTCATCTAGTAACACGCCAGACTGTCCTTGTCAACTGATGGGTGCCTTCTTGGGGGCACTCCCACAGTGTTACAGACCTCTTTGGAGCAGCTCCATATCTGGCCGGGAACTAAGAAGGGACTAGCCTCTCTGTCCCAAGTGTGGCCTTTAGATCTTTTCTGGGCTAAGATCCTTCATCTTCCTCGGTCTAGAGAGCTGTAGGAAGATGGCCAGGAGGGCAAATGTAGTCCCAGGCAGTTACAGGGACCCCTCTTTTCTCTAAGCTTGTGCAGACCTGGCAGTCTGAAACCCCCTTTCTGTCTCCATGCTGTCTTTTCTTCTCCCCTCCTCCTTTCCCCCCTTCCTTTTTTTTTTTTTTTTTTTTTTTTTGGGAGATAAAACTCACAAATACAAAATCCAGGGACATTTGTTCCAGACTTAGAGTGATATCTCTGATGGTCACACTGCTCACTTTCATCAGGGTTTGTTCTTACCACTTCCCTTCCTTCCTCCCCGCTGCCCTTCTACCCTGCCCCTGCTCCCATGCTCCCAGTTTACTCAGGAGATCTTGTCTTTTTCTTCTTTCTAAGTGGATCCATGTCTGTCTCTCTTAGGGTTCTCTTTGTTACCTAGGTTCTCTGGGGTTGTGGACTGTAGGCTGGTTATCTTTTGCTTTATGGGTATGAGTACATATTTGTCTTTCTAGGTCTGGGTTACCTCATCAGTATGTTTTTTTCTAGTTCTGTCCATTTGCTTGCAAATTTCAAGATGTCATTCTTTTTTACCCTGAGTAGTACTCCATTGTGTAAATACACCACATTTTCCTTATCTATTCTTCAGTTGATGGGCATAGCAGCATTATTCGTAATAGCCAGAACCTGGAACAACCTAGTTCATCAGTTCTTATCTTCAGATAGCAAGAAACTTCCTTCCCTTGGTGTATGGGAGAAGAGTGGCTTGATTTTGGGGAGTCAGCTAATGTTCTGAGTGGATTCAGGGGCAGCTGGCGGGGGCGTGAGGGGCGGGGGACCAGGGCGGGGGTGTGGGTGGGTGGAATCCTGAGGAGGACATTCTGATAGTAATGCATGGTCAGCCAAGAAGACTTCAACTTTAGGACTCTGTGGGCGATGCAATGAAGGAGGAGAAAGGTAGCTGTAGGGCTTCGTAGACACGGCGACTAACTTTTAGCAACATCATCATTTGAACTGTCTTTCTTCCTGCGGCCATTTTCTTGTGCTCTGGTTTTTATGTCTACTTCCTGTTAGTTCTACCTCTTTTCCCTTTTGTTTCTCACTCTCCTAAAAAAAGAAACCCAAAAAGCTGGTAAGTAGAATTTTTTTCGTACTAGCGCAAATTGCTGGGGAAAAACATATTGAGTTTATTTTGATCTGAGATGTTTTAGAGCCCTGGATGCTAGTAGAAACCTGTAAGAATGTGTGGCTGGGCTGATGGTAAAATATGCTGTTACCCAAGTATTTGAAATGTGGAGGTGCTTTGGGTAGGTATTGACGGTTGTCAAGAAGCTTAATCCATGAGACGCACCCCCCCAGCTTAAAACTCATCCCACCTCCCCTGGTTTAAAACAATTTCTTCACAAATTGCACTTAAAAATAATTGGGAAAATTTTAAAAAAGCAAATCTAATTTTTCAATAAAAAAACCCAACTTTTAAAATTCCTCCCTGGTGGTCCACTATTATTAAATATTCTTCTGGATATTTTTTTAATCTTGCTTTATTGGAAGGAGAAAAACAATTATCTGTAAACGTAATTTTTAATGCATGGTAATAAAAATAAATGGCACAGTTCTGCTACAGTTCACCTAAATCTTCTTCCCTGGTGGTCTCCTGGTATTAAATAATCGGTACCACATGTATTCATCATTTGCTGACAGCAGAAGAACACTTTGGCATTTTATTGTCTGAAGAAGCAGGCGCGATGTTGTTTAGGCTTCTGGGGCCGCCTTTGCTGATGGTCTGTGAAGAAACCTTCCTTTTCCTTGCTGGGGGGGTTGTGCTTTTTTTGTTAATTTACATGGCAATTAGTTTAAAACCAGAGTCGGGCACTCCTTCTGAGGTTGATTTGAGTTCCTCTTTGCAGGTTGCCCTGAGAATGATTTAGCTTTCCGCTTTGCTTTTCTGTAGTAATTGGGGCAAAGAGAATGTGTTATATATTGTTAACTTTCTGCTGGGTGGGAGACCTGCGACTGGGCAACGTAAGTAAAAAAGACTCATGACTGAATGGGGCCTCTCCCCTCCCTTCTCTCCATCCTTTCCTCCCTCCCTGTGTATCTATCTTTGTGTCCCTCCTTATCTCTGTCTTTGTTTCTCCCTTCCTCCCTCCCTCTCTTTTTCTTCTTTGCCCCTCCCTCCCTCCCTCCCTCCCTCCCTCCCTCCCTCCCTCCCTCCCTCCCTCCCTCCCTCCTTCCCTCCTTCCCTCCCTCTTTTCCTCCCTCCCTCTGTTTCTGTCTGTCTGTCTGTCTGTCTGTCTGTCTGTCTGTCTGTCTGTCTGTCTCTGTCTCTTTGTCTCTCTCAGCAGTGTAGATGTGATGTTAGCAGTAACCTCAACCCCCTTGCTTCCTTGCACCCATCCCCTGAATGGATCACTACATGAGTAAACAGAAAGCTGCGCCTGAAAACTGATCCACACTTCTCTTTACATGTAATAGAAACGGCAGTGTCCTCTTGTGAAAACTCATATGCTTATAAAAGTTCAAGAGAGGAGGCTGAAGTTAGGGCTGTGTTGGCGCAGCTCACAAAGGCAATGCTCATGAGGACCAGGAGGCTGCGTTGGCTGTCTGGGGCACACAGATGTGGCAAACACTAACAACAGCTGTAATAAGAAAACAGCAAACCACAAACAGACATGAATGAACAAGTTCCTTTCAGATGGCCCTTGACGGGCCTTTTGAGACAATAAACTTTAGTTTTAAAAGAACTGGCGAACTCTCTGCATTAGCGAAAATCAGTGAGCGGGTTGTCTAACCAGAGCAGAGCAAGTTACCATTGCTAAAGACAAGCATGGTGTCCCTGTCCCTTCCTTGTACACGTTTTCTGTAATAGAGAGGGATGATCGCAATGGCGTGCAGGTATAGTGACCAACACTTCTAACAGACCATGGTTGCCTGGACTCAGCAGTGGGCGCAGAGGTGCTGCAGGAGGGCCTCTCCTGTTGCCACTTTCCAGGGCAACCTCCTCTTCTTGGCAGGGCGACTTTGGGCAGCTGTAGGAAACCATCTGAGGCTCAGCTTCTTTACCTAGAAGACAGAGGGAGAAGTGAGCTCTTCACGCGTGGCTAGCACAGGGTAAGCTCTCATATGTGCTGGTTTTGCACTAAAGAGGAATTAGACAGTAAACCAGCATTTTAAACCTTGGAGGGTAATTGATGGTCTTGGATCTTGGAAATTCATCGCGAAATTGCTTTGGATCATCCTGTAAATTGTCTTGGATCATTCTGTAAAAATGACAGTAAGAAAGAAAAGGAGATATTATTGTTAATTTATTTTCTTTTTCTTTTTTTTGAGATAGGTCTTGCTATGTAGCCCAGGCTGGTATTGAGTTCATGATCTTCCTGCCCAGCCTCCCGAGCACTGGGATTACAGGTCTGTGCTACAGCGCTCAGCGTGAGGTAGCCATTTTCAATACAGGAGTTTATCTGTCTTTGAGTTAAGAGCAGTCCTGCCTGTGGCCGTGTTCCTTTAAAGTTCTTCCGTTGCCTTCCCTGCTAAGCTGTGGACATTTCACTTGCCCTCAAATGCCTGTCATTTCCACAGACTCTATAAATACGGAGTGCCTATCTGATCACTATGGATGCAACCTTTGACTCCACTGCTTCAAGAAGTTGCGAGCTTTAAGACATGAAAAGGAAAAAAGCAAAAGCAAGCCTTTCCTGTGGATGGGAGTGGCCTCTCGTTCTTCCAAAGAGCTTCGAGGATGTGAGCCATGGGCACATTCTTCCATGAAGAGTTTCTTCCACACCAGCAGAACGGAACGCGAGTCCTGACCTCTGATGGGAGTCTTTGGCTTCTAATTGGAAAAGTGTGCACTGGTGTGGAGCTGGGCCCCTGCCAGGCTGTGGGTGGCAGGAGCGAGTCTCCCCTGAGCTCCAAAGCCCGCTGCAGTTTACGGCAAGCGAGCCACTCCACTGGAGTCCTTTTTAATGGCTTTATTTAGGTGGCTTTTTAGTGCTGGGTTAGAGGGAAAAGCTTCTCTGAGAGGTCTGTGAAGCGGCACTGAAGCCCTGGAGGGAGCAGGGTTTGGTTTTGTGGTGTTTGGCTTTCAGCTGAGAGTTGATGTTTTGGTTTCTCCTTAAAACATCTCCCCCCCACATCGCTTCGAGCTGTGTCCCTGGTCTTGGGGGAAACTCCCTCATGATGTAGCTATTACTGATTTATGTTCCAGTGATAAGAATGTGTTTTATTGTGGTCATAATATTTGTTCAATTTAACTACTATGTACTGTAAAGTATCATAAAAGCTTCTCCTCTGATCAAACATTATGAGACAAAGGATCATAAACTGCCCCCAATCCATGTACGCCAACTCCTGGGAAATCTATGGAAAGAGGACAGACACTGGCCTGAGGAGGAAGGCTCCTGCCTCCTACTTAGGATATAAAGCTAGGCTCCGATACAGGTTGTCTGCACTTCCTGATGCTTGCCCGTCATCGGTTGAGCACCCTATGCCATTTCTCCTGGCTCAACCCCAGTGTAGCATCCACCTGTCCCCTGAAAGGACCCTTTGGAACCTAAAAACTTCACTGAGATTCTCAGGCTTGGTTTCATGTATATTCTGTGACTCTAGCTTTCTCTGTCTTATCTTCTATTTTGATCAGTTATTATTATGACCACCATTTTAGGCATTCCCCCATTTTTTTTTTCTTTTTGAGACAGGGTCTCACATAGTTCTGACTGGCCTGGAACTCACTACGTAGACCAAACTGGCTTTGAACTCACAGAGATCTGCCTGCCTCTGTCTTCTCAGTGCTGGGATTAAAGGCTGGCACCACCATACCCGCTATCCAATGTATCTTGATCATATCCACTCCTTCCTATTCTCCCAGGGTCCCCAACATGTCTTCCTCCTACATTTATGTCCTTTTCTTTCATTTTATAACCTCTACTGAGTCTAGTCCTGTGTGCATGAGTGGGGGCCATCCAGCCTATTAATTGCCATGCCCTAGTGTGCTTATCAACATTCACTCCAACAAGGCCATGCTACCTAATCCTTCCCAAACAGTTCCACTCACTGGGGATCAAGCATTCAAACATATGAGCCAGTGGGGGCCGTTCTCATTTACACCATCACTCTGGGGAAGACTGTCTGCTCTCACACCCATCTGCTCTAAGCATTTCTTGGTTGCCTGTACTTCTTTGTGTGGTTGAGCCTGTCCCGTTTCGTAGTGTCTCTTAGTGTTGTCCCCATTGGTGAGACTTTCCGAGTGAAGCTTCAGTGATACTAGAAGACACAATCTCAAAGGAAGCTTCCTGATCCTCTGGCTCTTCCACAATGACCCCTGGACCTTAGATGTGGTGGTTGTAGTGTAGATGCGTCCATTGAGACTGAACTCCACAGCTCTGCATTTGGGATGCTTGTAGATTTCTGTAGTGGCCTCTGTAAGTTGCAAAGAGAAGTTTCCTTGGTAAGGGGCGATTACTGAAACAAACACCTCTCTACTTGCACTTAAAATCTACTTAACGAGAGGGCAATTATACCCGGTGGTGCTTACATTTTTGGAATTAGCAGCTGCCATTTTTTAGTTCTTCTAAAGAAATATTGGCCCCGTATGTTTCTTTGAACTAGAAATGGCCTTTCTTTGAACTAGATTTTGAGTCTCTTTGGTTATCTTTGTGTCTCTCCAGCACTTACTCTGCAGAAAATACCCAAAATTATTTCTTGAAAGAAAGAGCAAATCACAGTGCCCAGCTACTGCCCCCCCACTTCCCCTTCAGCACGAGACAGTGAAAACAGAGTAGGGACCTCACCATGGTGCGAGCACCCTCTGGGGAGCTTCTGGCCTCAGCAATTAAGAATTCACAAAGATGATTAATCTTACACGACTATGCTAGTAAAATAACTTTGAGAGGCTCATTGCGCTGGGATTTCCCTAAAGGGCCCTAGAAGCCCTCTCCTGGCTTTTGGGCAGGTGGTTCTAATATACTGTAGAGATGTTAACCGAATACTATTTATAATAAATCTCCAAAGGAAGAATTCCTGATCTTCCCTGTTGCTAATACAGAATAATTTAGTGGCCAATATCTCTTTAGTGAGAACTTCATTGGGTAGTTCTCAAGGCATTGAAGATTTAGGAGGAGGGTAATGAAAGTGAGTGTCAGGCTGGAGTGTAGAGCTTCGTTGAAACTAAAGCTAAGCGAATATCAGCTCTGTGTGCTCTTATTGGAATTATATACAAGAAAATGTCTGCTGATGACACACCAGCTCATGTCCCTACATTGCGTCCTTATTGGGAGCCTCTGTGTCCTAGGTATTGTGCCCTAGTCTGGATATACTATATGCTGTGTCCTTCCTTCCTTCCTTCCTTCCTTCCTTCCTTCCTTCCTTCCTTCCTTCCTTCCTTCCTTCCTTCCTTCCTTCCTTCCTTCCTGGTGCTTGTAATGAAATGCAAGCCTGAATGTGGACACAGTATTGTGTGTGTGTGTGTGCATGCGTGTGTCTCTCTCCGTGTGTGCTTGTGTGTATCAAATTACAACCTTGAGTGTCGTTCTTAGGTGCCATCTCCTACCCCCTGCATAAAAACAGGGTCTCTCACTGACCTGGAATGTTCCATGTAGACTAGGCTCCCTAGATCTGCCTGTCTTTGTTTCCCCAGTGGGAATGAAAGGGTTGGAATGAATAATCATTTCTAGACAAGTGGCCGGAGATGTGTCGCAGGATTAGAATAGGGAAAGAATCTTTATACATTGTTGATGGGAATGCAGACTAGTCGAGCTTTGATAAAGACCAGGAAGGGGATTCTCAAAATATTAAAACGAGAACTTCCATGTGATTCGGTCATATCACTTCTAGGCTTATATCCCTTAAGGATTGGAGTCAGTGTAATAGAGAGACACCTGTACATCCATGTTTATTATGACAGTATTCACAAGAGCCAATTCAAAATCTCCTTAGGGATATGTTAACAGAGGGCTGGGCAAAGAAAACGTGGTGTCTTACACAATAGAGATTTCTTAAGAAATAAAAAAGACGTATGTTATTTAAAAGATACTCAAATAGCACGTGCTAATACAATTATTTAAAAAAGAATGCTAAAGGGGGGGGCAATGGTAAAGTGGTGAAGCTCATGCAGATGAGGCTGGAGAAATAGACCAGGCTAGACCGCTCCCTGACCTTCTCAGCCATGTGTGCTGGGTTATTTTTGTTTTGTTTTGTTTTTTTGAGACAGGGTTTTTCTGTGGTTTTGGAGCCTGTCCTGGAACTAGCTCTTGCTGGTCTCGAACTCACAGAGATCCGCCTGCCTCTGCCTCCCGAGTGCTGGGATTAAAGGCGTGAGCCACCACCGCCCAGCTGTGTGCTGGTTTTGAGCTCTGTTTGTTGGTTCTGTTTGTTGTACACCTCGGGAGACATTTTGTGGGAAAGCTGGATGCAGAACGGAAGCAGGAGCTGTCCCACACATGTTCTGAGCACTGGTGGGTGGCTCCAGGTCCTGGGGCAGCCAGGGATGCGTCTGCTGTTTATTTTGTTGGTGTTGAATGACACACAGGTCTGTGGGCCCTCCAGCTTTCCCCAGATCTTTTCAGTTCCTTCAAGGCCAGGGGCTGTGTGCACACACAGCTCCAGAGCTACAGTTGAAACCGCAGCTAGGAAGAGACAGACACAGCCCATCTGTCCATAGGAGCCCCAGTTCATCCTCACCGGACTCTTGCCTGCATTTAGCTTGCTTTCCACTCAGCAGCCCAACTGACTTAGAATTTTAGGCTTGGGAGTAGACAAGGAGGGGAGGCAGCAGTTTCCGTTGGCGGCTCCATCACAGTTGTGTGAGGTGTGTCCTCTTCACGGCTCCATCACAGTTGTGTGAGGTGTGTCCTCTTTAAGAATTATTTTATCCCTTGGTGTGGTGGTTTCACTTCTCACACGCAGCCCCAACTGAAATCCGTGAAGAGGATTTAACAAGCAGTGACGACCACTAGAGAGCCTATGAGGGAGAAAAGTGTGATCAGCACTTTCCTTATCCCGTCTGCAGCGTGGAGAAAGGCTTGGCGGGGGCTAGTTAGGTCAAGAGCAGAAGAGAGGATATTTACAGGCAAGGAGGCTGATGCCAAGCGTAAGTCTAACCAGGCTTCCTTTTTCTTCCTGGCCCAGGAGTTCGATTAACTCTCCAGCCTCCTCGCAAAGGTGTGAAGCAACACAGTGGAGCCCTGGTCAACACTGTGAGCACGGATGTGATGCTTGCTGCTTCTGCTGCCGGCAAGCCTCCCCGTTCTCTCATGCTAGACTGAAGCCGTGTATGCGGCAGAGGACTCCAAAGCTCTCCCTAGGAAATGACAAAGCCACGGGATACAAGGGCCAAGGTCCCCGAACAACTGTTGGCAGGAGGAGTCTAATCACCAGCTCTCCTTGAACTCTGTGGCTGGAGAAATAATCTGCTATTCTGTCCAATCACTCAGACCTTGGGCTTTAAGCATGGGCCAGGTAATGTAAGGTGCTGACAATGGGAGCCAAGAGAACATTTGAAGGCAGAACCCATAGTTCTTATTGGTTACCAAAGGGCTAGTGATGTGGGAGTATGAATTAACAATGAACTAAGAAAGAGGCCTAATTTTCGGTTTAGTAGCAGTGAAGGCGAGGACTATTTACCAGGATAATGGTTATCGGAGGAAAACAGATTTTGAAAGAGAAAGAAGAATTCAGCCTTGTGCCTGGGGAGTCAGAAAATTCAAAGTGGAGATGTTTCTGTTTTTCACTTCCGGGAACTAGGCACCAGTTCCGCCCAGCACCTAGCCATGCATCACCATGGGTCTGACATTCTGTGTTGTCCCCTCTACTTCTTAACGCTCTCCAAGATGATGTCATTCAGTCTCATCACACCAACATCCAGTTTATAGACACAGGGGATATCCTGCAAAGGTGGAAGATAGCCCGGGCGGCCTTGGTTAGGCTGCTTGGCTCATTTTCTTTTTTTTTTTTTTCTTTTGGTTTTTCGAGACAGGGTTTCTCTGTGGTTTTGGAGCCTGTCCTGGAACTAGCTCTTGTAGACCAGGCTGGTCTCGAACTCACAGAGATTCGCCTGCCTCTGCCTCCCGAGTGCTGGGATTAAAGGCGTGCGCCACCACCGCCCGGCTGCTTGGCTCATTTTCATCCTTACCCCACCCGTCCTAGTTCAGCTTCTGTTTCATTCATGCCTGCAATATGAGCGCAGGTGTCCTTTACTCTCTTACCCCTCCTGCCCCTGCAGACCCCTCCTTCCCAATAAGTTCCCTCCTTCTTTTAGTGTGCGCACGCGCACGTGTGTGTGTGTGTGTGTGTGTGTGTGCACTTGTGCAGCTCTTGTGCAGATAGCCACACGGTGACTCCATCAGCCAGGCCATATGCAGAAGACAGCATTCCACAGGATTCCTGCTCATCCTTGAGCTCTTCACACGGTTCTGCTCCCCCTTCCGTGATGTCTTGTGAGTCTTGGGGATGGTGATACCGATGTCCTGTCCAGACCTGCGCCCCAACAGCCGTTTGTTCTCAGCATTTCGACCAGCTGGATCTCTGTATTAGCTGTTGCCCACTGCGAAAAGGCGCTTTTCTGGCCAAGGCGCATAGCGGTGCTGGGTTCAGCTTACCTGGCACTCTCAATGGAAGAGAAAAGGCAGTGAGGGTGCGTATCCAGAGGCATCTTTCTGTTTGGGTTTCGTTGATTGTCATTGCCGAGAGGTCTTAGGCTATCTCTGGAGGAAGGGCGATTGTTAACTTGTATGGTCTGCCTAATTCTTCATGTCTTTGAGGTTATTGATAACTAAAGTGGACAATAATGATTTCCCATTTATTCTAGCTTTGGATGTTGGCTCGTGGAAGTACACTTGTGTCCCCGGCCAAATTGGTATTAATTGATTTCAGTTTTTATAAGTGGCCTATCAAGTTTGGATGTAAACTAGAAACCCAGATATGGGAGGTCTAATGCTCCATGGCTTTCTTCTGGATCCCAGCCCTCATTTCCTCTGTTGGTCTCGCCGCCCCTCCTCCGGACTACAGCGCAGGTGGTCTGAGCACATACAACCCTTCCTTCCCCTGGTTTGTTCCGCCTCTGCCAGGTAATGGGACAGGTGTTGAACACTGAGCCCAGCAAGCAGGGCTTCCCGTGTTACAGAAGCTTATACTCTAGGGAAACTGGAGGGAAATGGGCAAGCAGTTTGGTTGGGGGCAGTTAAGTGTGGTGAAAGCACAAACAAGGAAAACTTAAGGCCTTGTCAAGGTTTGCGGAGTAACAGAGGAGAGAGAGCAGGAGAGGGGCTCCTGTGGGGAGAGGAAGGGAGAGGAGCCCAAACAGACTTGTTCCAGAAATGCATGAGGAAAGGGGACAATTTCATGGTCTTTGGCCAGGTGATCTTTGTGTGGCCTTGTCTCCTGCCCACAGGTGGTGCTCCTCAAAGATGCTCCATACTGGTCATAGAAGACTCAATTTCCAGGGAGCGATGTGGGGCTGGGACTGGACATCTTCTGCTTATCCCGTATACGAGGCACGTTTCCTCCAGAGTTTTCAGGCCATGAACACCATTCGTGGACCGAAACTGCCCTACTGTAGCGCATATCAGGTGCAATTACTCTGCATCAGTCAACACTAAAACACGCTAAAATGTCACATGACACGCTTTAAATACTCACAAGAGAAATGATGAGAAAATTGAGTGAAAATTTGTTTTGAGGTGTGTTATGTACATATGTACATACGTGTGTGTGTGTGTGTGTGTGTGTGTGAGCATCCAGCTCCCTACTTCTTTTAAAATATTTGTGCTCCAGTCTTAATGAATCGGATTGATCGCCACGCTTATATTATAATTGAATGTGCGTTACTTTCACCCTTTTGCAAACTGTGAAGTATGATATACGGGAGAGAAGATTACAAAGCCAGGCAACACAGACCTGTATTTTCAGATGTAAACACAAGGACAAACATACTTGAAACTGCTAGTTCACAAATATGGCTCCAGGGGTGCATGGCAGCTGGGGCTGGCCAGAATGTGACAGAGATGCTTGTGTCCAAGCAGGGTAAAGAGGGCCTTGACCTGGGAAAGACGCTGGATGAAATATCTCTAAGATTTCTAGGGAAATCCCAGGTGAGTCAGGTTTATGAAACACAAATTAAGAAATTGTCCTTTTTAAAAACAAAACATAAAATGAGAGGTTTTGTTCCACCCCACCCGGTGGAATTATTTTCCCTTCTTCTGGCTCTTTCAGGGAAGTCATTTCCACACAGGGCCCACTCGGCCTCACGAGAGATAATGAAATCTGGCGTGTCAGCGGTTTGTGAGAGGAAGGCTCCCCCTCACTTCCCAAGCTTGGCTATTACCTTATTCAATTTGCACTTCGTTTTGAAGCAGATGTATAGAAATAAGCAAATTATTAATTCAAGCTTGTCTTCAATTTTGTGCTTGGCCTGCAAACCTCTACCCATCTCTTCTCAGTTCCCCAGGCGGATGGCTGAAGGCCTGGTGATAGGCAGAGGCGGCGTATTCATTATTCAGTACGAGCTGCAAGCAATTTGATATTTCACAAAAAAGCATGTGGCAGGGCTGGGGTTGGGGGAGGTGTCACTCAAGGGGAAGGGAGTCGCGACTGCTCCTCCTGCCATGCTGAGCCTTGACATTTTCTGTGCTCACGCGCTTCCAAGAGGAAGATGGTTCTGCTGAGAGTTCTGGTTCCAACCTGCTGTTTTTGTCTCAGGGACGTATTCTATTCTTTGTGCAGGTGAGCACTTCTTGAGCCAGGCCATATGCTCAGCACCACAGGGACTTTGAGTGTTCCGTCTGGAGCCCTGGGAATAATGAGATCCCGAATGGTAAAGGTCAGAGTCTCCCTGAACAGCAGCCATGTTGGGTGGAGGCAGGGCATGCCCAGGCCCAGCTCTTGACGCTTTGCAAATTTTGAATGGGAAAGCATTGGGATTTGTTCGTCTTAATGTCTATGCTTTTCCTGAGGAGAAGCTTGGGATTGGAGCGGTGAGTGGATTTGTATGGAATCACACAGCTAGATAGAGGCCGCCTGGAGACTGGGTCTCAGGTATTCCTGTCTTCCATCTGAGCTCTCATCTGAGCACCTACCATGGGCCTGGAACCTAGGGACCACTCAGTTCATAAATTGAAATGATGTAGTTTGTGAACTACAATATTTTTTTTCAAGAGATCATTCCAAGACTTAATACTTCTCGCTCACACCAGCACAAGGTCTGAGAAAGACTTTCCCAGCATGAGAGAACATATCTCATGTCTGCAATGTGGGAAGTCTCACGTACTCAGCTGCTCCCTCCCTATGCTGAAACCACCCAAACAGGAGCGGAGATATTCTATCAGGTCTTTTGAGACACCATCTTACAATATAGCACTGGTTAACCTGGACATTGCTGTGTAGAGCAGGCTGGCCTGGTCTGACACTTGCAGCCACACCCCTGCCTCTAGTTCCCAAGTATTAGCATTAACAGATACGAACCTAGTTCAAACAAAGATATTCTAAAAGGAAATACTTGTGCCTCTTCCTTCCGCTATTAGGCTATAAAGATAATGAACTCCAAGAAGTTGGGATGTCTTCAGGAGTCTCGCGTTGGGAGAAGAGAAAGTAGGAACCCTGGTTCAGCCTGGCACCATTTGTCTCTGAGAAAGAGATTTTATCCTCCACCTTGTAGGAGCGACTAGATGAGACAGTGATGTCTCAAAAGACATCAACTTGACCACAGCTGCCTAGGTATACCTACCCTGGCTTCTACTGACATCTAACCTTAGATTAGGGAGATATTCACTGACCTTTTTATTCGTTCCTTTCCCCAGTGTAGCCACGTTGAATAAATATCTTCTCTCTGGCTCTTATTATCACTTGTTTCTTGAATTGGTGTATGGAGGATGGCTGGGTAAGCCTCCCTTGTAAGAGTTTACTAGGGCCTATGCTTTCACCCAAATAATTGGTAACAACCCCATCACCCTGTGTTTTTCTAGTGTCTTGTAGAGAGATGACTTAGCCCCTTGACCCATGGCTTACTAGGTAATGACTGTGGCCACTTTTGGCAGAGAACAGTCCATGTGAACAATGAATAGACTTGGGGCAGGTCTATCAGGCACAATGCGAAACCCTGGGATGTCCTAGGCGTCACCATCTTAAATAGTGTCCTTCAGCAGCTGGGGCCTGTCTGGGCTGCTGCTGTGACTCATTTTGTTGTCATAGATGGAAGTACCTAATCAGCAGACAAAGACACAGACAGCAGAGGAGCCCAGGAGGGAATGATAGGCTTACTAGGCTGCAGGAGGAGGTTAGCAGAAAGCCCTGGTAGGGTGGAAAAGGAAGTTAAGAATGTGAAGACTTAAAAAGAAAGCCTACTTCTCTGGGGCTCTCACATGACCATTCTGTGTGTGTTTCGGTTCTGTTTTTAGACAAACGTGCACACTGTGCCTTTTGTCACACGTGACTGTGATTCTAAACAGTGTTTTCCCTCCTGTAGTAGGAGGGACCTTGGCTTCCAGGCCCACAGGGAGTCTGTCGACTTGAACTATATTCATGACTGCACCAAGGTATTTGTCCCATTCATTCCGTCATGGTGCACAGCGGAGATGGCCGTGCACAGGCCGTGTGGTACACAGCAGATTGGGTGTCGAAACAGGTGTGAGTCTTAGCTGGCTGCTACTGAGGCACCAACATTTAAAGAGCTTCGCAAAGATAATGATGCCATTATTCTTGCTAAATTTTGTTTTTTTTCAAAATGTAGTTATTTGACATAAAATGTTACTTATATTAACATGTAGTTTATTACTGTTATTTTCTTTTAAATTTATTTATTATGTATACAGTGTTCTGTCTGTCTGTATGCTTACTGGCCAGAAGAGGGCACCAGATCTCATTACAGATGGCCGTGAGCCACCATGTGGTTGCTGGGAATTGAACTCAGGACCTCTGGAAGAGCAGTCAGTGCTCTCAACCTCTGAGCCATCTCTCCAGCCCTATTACTGTTATTTTTAAATGAACCAACAAACATTTTCTATGTCTTTTTGTTTTAATTTCTAACTGGGTGAATATCTGTGGCTGTAACTCACATATGCAAAAATTCTTTGCTGATTCTCAATCTCTCAAAAAGGTACTGAGGCCAGATATATGTAAATGTTGGTTCTACTTGTGTGTGTGCATGTGTGTGTGTGTGCTTGCAGAAATGTGCATGTTTATGTGTAGGTAGGCCAGTGTGCATGCATATGGTATGCAGAGAGGCCACAGGTCAGTCATGGGCATTATTCCTCGAAAGCTGTACCCTGTGTTTCTCTGAGGCAGAGTCTTTCTCTGGTATCTGGGGCTCTTCATTTGGTTAGGAGTGTTGGTATGGAGCCCCAGGAATCCGTTCCTCTTCACCTCCCCGTATTTGGGTTACAGTTATAGGTTACCAAAGCTAGCTTGGGTTCTGGTACTAGAACTCTACAATGCTTAAGTGATGAGTATGTTGCTAACTGGACTTTCTCCCAGATCAAAATCATTCTAAATTAATGAGGTTTCTTTCTGTCCATCTGTCTCTCTTTCAGACAGATGCTGGGCATACACCACCTGAGGGGTTTTCCTCTCATGAGAATCACATTGAACGTATGCATTTCTACTCTAATAATGTCCCTATCCAGTCCTTCAGGTGTCTCCTCTACCAGAGCTGCCAACGGGCAGCCCTTGAGCTTTCCAGAATTTTATTTTATGGCTTTTAGGATCCACCATGCTGGATTGCTACTAATGACCGACACTGTGACTCACTGCAGGCTTCAACCATTTTGGATTTTTTTGTTTGGTTTTTGAGAGAGCATCTTCCTTCCTCATCCTAGTGGGCCTTGTATCTGCAAACAGGCTTCTCACCCCAGCCTCCCGAGTCACAAGGGCGAGGACTGATGCTCGGTGGTTTTGGAAGCTTTAACAAAGCGCAACACTTAGAGGCCTCACACCTGCAGACCACATTTCACGGAAGAGAATTCCTGCGCCCAGAATGCAGCCCTCAAGAAGGGCTGACACCTGTTTGGAATAATAGAAGTACCACGACTCACCTGGCTTTCCAGAGCCTTTGAGGGAGACACTGTTCTTGGAGGTGTGGAAGGCCTGGTGTGTTTATGAAAACCGTCTTTTATTCTGGTTTTTTTTTTTTTCTCCTCATCAAAAGCACAGATGTCACATGGCTGTGTTTCCAACAGCGTGTTTATCTGTAAATTCTAACTTTGGGAGGTGTCAACTATCTGTGTGACAGGGCAGTAACTTTATGCTGGTTTCCATGCCCCATGGTAACCCTCAGCAACAGATGTGTGTGAGTGATTTCTTTCTCTCGACCCTTCCAGGAACACTAAGCTTGTTGTTTGCTACCTTTGAAAATATGCGTTACATTTTCTGGGATGTACGGGAGTCTGCATGGTGATTTTAGAACAACTGGTATATTTTCTGGGAAAGAAAAAAAAGTCACAGGGCTTTAAAAATCTCTTAAGAAAAACCACTAAGACCCCCTTGTTAGCACCTGCCAGGCTGTGTAGGAGAATTCCTGCTGGTGTCCATAGCGTCACTTAAAGAAGTAGGCAGCCACCGCTCTGAACAACGGAGGATGGCCTTTTCTGTCTTCTAGAGAGAGATTGAAGGTATCGATCCAGTTCTGCTGGAAGCTCTGTGCTTTGCTTGTCAGTGAATTTTAAACAGAAGGTATCATGGTGATTCAGAATCCAGAGAATTGTCAGGAGCAGGGCATTTTCACAAGCTCAGGTGCCGGTAGGTACCGAGTTCACCGCAATGGGGTCAGCTCTCCGTCGCTGTGCTATTCAACAACACTGTTTGTTTCTTCCCTTTAAGCAGAGTTCCGTGGGTAGATTACAGACTGTCTCTCCCATCTGTTTGCCTGCTCTTCACTGCTGCTTCTGGTGTACAGGAGGTTTGCCGAGAGGGGCAGGTTCAGTGTGCTCACGGACATCAAAGCACAAGAATAAAGGCCCATCATTTCCCCAGGGTTCACTTTCTTGGAAATATTATAAACATGGTGATTCTTACTTTCTGTCTGCATATGGTTACATATTTTATATTTTGTGGGCTGGATAGTTGGCTCAGTTGTTAAGGGCTAGGCATGCATATTTTATATTTTGTGTATAATTATTATTTTACTGTCACATCCAGTCAAGGATGATGAAGTAAAAGTGACTGGTGTAAAACTAGAAAGTGAGATAAATTCAAGGCTAGCCTGGGCCACAGAGTGAGTTTTAAGGCTAGCCTGGGCTACAGAGTGAGACTATGTTAGCAGCAGCAACAGAGGCAAGGCAAGGCAAGGAAAAACCGTACTGGGGGTGGGGATGGGTGGTCCATGCCCACAGTCTCAGCACCTGGCATCCTGAAGCAGAAGTAGTGACGTGAGTTCTAGGCTAGCCTGGGACTTACAGACTTTTTGTTTTCTAACAATTTTTATTAGTTAAATAAAATTAAACAGAAGTAAAGAAAACCGAAGGCTAATGGTAGCATTGAAAGTAGAGGCTGGGCATCTCTGAAGCACAGACTCTGCTGTATCGCACGCTAGCCTTTTCCAATAAAAGAGTCGGTTGAGCTAGAAGACGTTAGAGTGTTTCTTTTCAAGGGGAATTTGTTTAAGCATGTGTCTTAGTCACTGTTCTATTGCTTCAAAGGGACACCATGTCTAAGGCAACTCTTAGAAGAGAAAGCACTTAACTGAGGGCTTGCTTACCATTTCAGACGGTTCATCCATGCATCCTACTGTGATGACAGTGGGCGAATCCTCTGCAACCGTGAGAAAGCCTCCGTTAAATGGAAACTTGGAAGCAAGCAGGCAGGCAGGCTTGGGGTTGAAAACTTCCATGGAGATCCACAGGCAGGCAGGCAGAGAGAGAGAGAGACAGAAAGAGACAGAGACAGAGAGAGACACACAGAGGGAGGGAGACAAAGGCAGAGACAGAGACTGGGACTGGCATGGGCCTTTGAAACCCACCTCTCCCCACCCCAGTGACACAACTTCTCCAACAAGGCCAAACTTGCATCAATATGACCGCACTGGCTCATCTTTTTTAAACAGTTCAATTAACTGTGGACCAAGCATTCGAACCCACGAGCCTATCATTCAAACCACCACAGCAAGACTCTGTAACGTGCATTCTGGTGGACGGGTCTCTGTTTAAAATGTACCCGAGTTCATGACTAGATGGGTGGCTACTGACTAGAGAGTGGGTATGAGCTGCATTGAGAGGAGACCAGTAGCCCAAGACTGGCTTCAGTTCATGAACGCATTGTGCTGGCTTCCTAGTGCTGTTACCACAATGCCATGGCTTCAACCAATGCATGGTTCATCCTGAGCTCCAGAGGTTAGAAGCTGGCACAATTGAAATCAAGGAGCCAGTGAGCTTGGTGCATTGGTATGTCTTAGGGAAAGCAAGAAAAGCTAATCACGACGGGACCTAGTGGAGCAGGGCAAAAGGTGGCTATTGAACCTAAAGGAAGACAGAGTATCATGGGAAAAGGGCCACCTGCAAATCTTGGCTCTGCTGAGGCACCACGTGAAGGCAGTCATAAAATACTTATCTTTTTCTGCCACTCTTTGGTCTGCTGAAAATGTCCTTGACTAGACCCGCTGGCAATCTGAACACAAGGGTGACCACAGATTTAGCTCACACAGGCTACTTTGGCAGTGAAAATTGTGGAGAGTAGGGTTGACGAAGCAACCAGAGCAAGAAGTCACCAGGTGTCGACTGAGTTTTCTGTCCTGCCCGGTCCTGCCACCATTCAGTCCTAAAGAAACACACAGAGGTCTACATCAGTTATAAACTGATTGACCCAGTATCTCAGGCTCTTCTTCTTAATTAATTCTTAAAACTTCTATTAGCCCATTATTCTTGTTTATGTTAGCAACATAGCTCGGTACCTTTTTTGGCGAGGCAGTCACATCTTGCTTCCTCTGAGGCTGGGTCACAACTGCAGACTGTGCTTCCCTCTTCCCAGCATTCTTGTCACCCCGCCTCTACTTCCTGCCTAGCTACTGGCCAATCAGCATTTTATTAAAAATAATACAAGTGACAGGATAAAAGACCATTGTCCCACAGCAACCAAGTTTGCGCGATATCTGCTCCCCCATCTTCCATACCGAGGGTAATTACATCCCTGTCAGTCATAAGGGCACCTGAACCTGCTTAGATTAAGGCTCAGAATGACTATGTAAAAAAGCTGGCCGAAATTCAGGCAGAATGGTATCAGGCTGTGAATTTTGTACTTCAGCAATCATGACAATGTTGGCTTGATACTCTATTGTTTGGAAGAGGTCAAGCGCAGTGTTACCTTGGAAACTGTACAATGAAGACGATTAGAGAATCTGCAGTTTTACTTGTGATTATGAAATAAATGGCGTGGGTGGAGTCATGAAACACCTTTCTTCCTTTTCTCCAGTGTATAACGTCATGCTCTCATCAAGTGCATAATCTCTCTTCATCGTTCCAGGCTGTGCTTCTTGAAGAAGATCAGATGTAGGTAAATGAGTTCTTTTCCCTCATGCCAATGAATATTCTTTTGGTTTCAAAGCATTGGTGTCTCCATTCCCTTCGAGTAGTGGGATCACAGTAATTGAAAATGAAATATGACTTGGTTGCTAGAATATAATTTTCCAGGATGCATCTTTCAGCAAAAAAGAGACAGATTGTTATTAATAACACTTAAAATAATGGATAGGATTTGGGATTAGACCCTGAGGTTGGAAGAATCCTGGAGAGTGTATGTTATAGCCACTCAATACATGAATCCCTCTTCTATGTCCAACGCCTCAAGGGTCATCCAGGATGTGCTTAACCACCTTTGGCTATCTGGGAACTCACTGACATTATTTCTCCAACAAATAACAGTTGTCATGGTTCAGATGATCAGAGTCTTAATTTATCATCATAACGCGTTTAATTGCATTATAATTATCTATTATTGAGATAGGAATTTACTAGTGATATAAAAATACCCCTTAAATCAATCACGCTTGAACCATAAGAGTCCTCATTTGCATCAGACAACTTTAATTGGAGAGGACTGGCTGAATTGAGTCCAAAGTGTTGAAAGAGACTTTGGGTCACCAAGGATCTTAATGTGTCACTTTAAGTAGGTTAGGTGCCATGGTGTTGCTTTTGTAGATGTTAAAAGAGCCTCTCTTGAAAGGGAGAGCTGTGGAGTTGGAGTAAGAGCCCACTCTCAGGGAGCTGAGGAGATGGCTCATTCAGCAAAGTTCTTGACACAAAGCACAAGGACCTGAGTTCAGATCCTCAGAAGCCATGTCACGAGAGGAGAAGTTGTGCATGGCAGCTTGTCTATAACTTCATTACTAGCATGGCAGAAAATGTGGATCCCTGGAGCTTGCTGGCCAACCAGCCTAGCGAAGAAGGTGGGTTTCAGGCTCAGTGAGAGACCTTGCCTCAAAACAGCCAGGTAGAGTGAGAACACATGATGCTTACACTCAGCTGAGCATATGGACACATGCGCTTCCACCCACATATGTGCGCTCATATACATGAAAATGCACACACGTGAACATACACACACACACAACCTGAACTCAGAGTGTACCCCTCTAGGTTGAAGTCCTTCATATGGGTCTCTAAAGGTAGGAGGTGTGAAGAGAGAGACTTCCCTGCTGGAGATGCACATCATCTGTCGACTGCCCATTTGGTACTTAGCATTGCTGCGCAGCTTCTAGTTAATCAGGGAAGTGGAGTTCGGCAGTGATCTGGATTTAGAAGCCATGAGATTGGGCTTAGGAGATGATCAGGGTTCAGTCTCATTTCTGGGGAAGGACAGGAAAGGCCTTTATGCATACCTATAAATCCTGCCTTTTACAATAATGAAGAAACTAAAGCCAGCCAATGCCATTTTCTCTCTGGATACAATTAACTGATCAAACATCCTTATTTTTGAGTTGAAGATAGCATACTGTTTGCTGAAAACTCCGGTTATGACTAATATCACTGATTGAGTTTCTCTGTCTTGAACATATTATTAGGGACGCTACCTTTTCTAGGAAATTAATGCCTCCAGCTCCTATTCCAGGTGCCAAACACTGCCCCGTGCAAATGGAAGACCGTGGGATGATCCCAGAGGCTTGACTATCTCTGGCTGGTGGGCTAAACCACAGGGGCAGATTCTTGCTGTTCTCCAGGGACTCCAGACTCTGTGGAACAGGCCATGGTCTTTGTCACAGGCTCCTAGATAATTCCGAAACTCTTTTAGGTTCTGGGATTAATTGTTAAAGACTGTATCTCCAGGGGCTTGAAATTCCAACAATAATCTCCTTTTCAGTCTCTAAGAGTCCTGGATAGGGAAAGCCATGGCCCAGTAGGTGTGGTAGTGGGTCAGGCATTAGGGGTAGGGTGGGAGATGGTGATGGGGAGGCCTGAAGAATGAGAGCTCAGTTAGGAACAGGGATGATGAAGAATCAAAGATAAACTTGGCGCATTTGACAATGGAGTTTGGAGCCAGCTCAGCATGAGTGGACCCAGCCTGCAAGCCCTGCTGTCTCACTTCCTTGGAGACGAAGATAATAATAGTGATTGGGGTAGAGGATTGTCAGGTTTCAAGACTTTATACGGCATGATGGTTTTTTATCTTCTTCCCAGTCCCAGGAACAAAACAAAATCCAACTGCCAAGTAAACTAACCATCAAGGCTGAGTCCTGATCTTCACTGGAATTTATTAGATGTTAAGCTGTCTGGCTTCACTCGAGGGAGGGTGCCTTGGTGATCTGATGGAGGAAAGGTGAACGCTGGTGAGAGTTATGTGAGTGGACACACAATAACCGAGTGGCTTCCAGAAAGGGAGCAGGATCCCAGAGTTGTGTGTGTTCTCACTGGTGCACTCTGCGTCAGGCCCCGGCTTCTTTAGGCTCACATAGAGAAGAAGGCGCGCCCAGCATTATCCTATCCCTGGCATGTGGCCCACAGTCACAGAGACCAGGAAGAAACAATTCAGTTCACTGAAAACACTGTTATATGAAGGTTATGCATAGTCTTCCCCTAGAATCAGAAATTTAAAAAAAGGACTCCATTTCTTAAGTAATTCAACAGTTATTTAAGTAGATTACATTTTTCCCAAGCTGAGGGTTTTAGCTTCTCCTTGAATCGTGTCTTACTCCTTTTTCTTAAGATTATGACACGTTAAATGCTGATTTACTCATTTCTGTAATTAGATGTGGAGATTAGAATCCCCTTTATCTTACTCTGCAGTTTTTCTTTATGGGAAATTATGAAAGAATAATAGGTAAAAAGTTCAGAATGGGAGAAAGAATAAACAGAATGCTGAATGGGTAATAAAATATTTAGTGCTTTTCAATTAACTGTTCTCACGATTAGTACACTAGTATATTATATCATAAAAATCATGTCTATTAATTTTTTGCAGCCATTATCTTGACTGTGATTTACTCCCTTCAAATCATTAACAATGCCATTAAAAAGGTGGATGGAGATGAATGTCCTGGAGAGAGTTCAGGGCTCTAATAGGATTACTGCTCAGGGTCACAGAGAGATTGAAGAGCAGAGAGTGGAGGGAAGTGATGGGAGCTTGCAGTGCTAAGAACCGGGAGAAGATGGAGGAGGATGCCTACAGCCCCGCGGTGGGGAGTCCAGTTGGTCCCTCCATAGGAGAGTTTGGGAAGGGACCTTAAGTGATGGTTTATGGGACCTCAGTGGCTGCAGGCCAGGGGCCCCCGCACTCAGCTTTTTATTGGTGCTTTCTGAATATTACTTCCTGGTCCCTACTGCTGAAGATCCTGACCGAGTCCTTTTGGGCTGGTGTGGGAGCAGAGAGTTCTGCTGGTCTTAGTTTTTATTTTTTAATTGGAGGCGCAGTCTAGCTCTGTAGATGAAGCTGGGCTCGAACTTGTGTTCTTCATGGATCAGCTTCCTGTGTGCTGGGATTACAGCCCATGCTACCACACACTGCTGACTTGGCATTTTGAAAAACTTTACCAGTGGTTATTTTGGTGCTGAGACAGAGTTAAGAATCACTGTCTTGTATACTTTGAAGGCAAGCTTACTGCCACCTCATTCACATCAGTGTTGGTGACTACAGGGAGTACGATGCTCTCGTCTGCATCACTCGCGCAAACATGTAGGGGACCTTTCTCCCCAATTTTGGTGTCCTATTTAATCTCCAGTAAACCAATGTCTACCTGCCTTAGTCTGGAGATGGCAAGAGTGTTCTCTAGACTCATTTGTCAGAGCTCTCAGCGACAGGATCCTGGTTGTTGTCCCCATCCCAGCAAGGAATGTCTGGGCCTAAAGTCCTCTTAAGTTCCTTGATCTTTCTGTCTCTGGGGCTGAGAAAAGCCAAGTTCAGGGTTTATACTCCACTCCAGGGACAAGGCTTGCCTTAGTGTGCTGGCTGGTTCTTGTGTCAACTCGACACAGACTAGAGTCATTTGGAAATAGGAAACTTCAGTTGATAAAATGCCTCCAGCCAGAATGGCATGTGTGCAGTTCTACAGTGTGGTTTCTTAATTAGTGATTGACAGGAGAGGGCCCAGCCCATTGTGCGTGGTACCATTCCTGGCTGGTGGCCCTGGGTGCTATCAGAAAGCAGGTTGGGCAAGCCAAGTGAAGCAAGCCAGGAAGCAGCACCGCTCCATGGCCTCTGCATCAGCTCCTGCCTCAAGGTTCCTGCCCTGCTTTAACTTCTGTCCTGATTTCCTTCAATGATGGACAATGGTATGGGTGGAAGCCAAATAAACCCTTTCTTCCCTAAGTTGTTTTTGGTTATGGTGTTTCATCACAGCCGTAGAAATCCTAACTAAGACATCCAGCAAGGCAACTGCCTTTAGGCAAAAGAAACTGCCATTCCGGGACTGGCCTGTGATCTGGTCAGGAGCCAGTACTTGAGAAGCAGGGGATGTGACATTCTGCCAAAGGGTGATTTGGGCATTGTGCTGTAGTTGAAGAGAAACTGGGTCTATTTAAGTCATTCTACCAATACCATGAAGTGTCCAAGAATCTGAGAGGACTTGGGGTCGGTCTGTAAGTGAGACGGCACTGGAAGCTTCCATGGGTAGCATATCGACAGAAGTTGCTATCTAGACATCAGGGTTTTGCTAGCAGAGAAAAAAGTGCTTTTTCTAGCTTCCTTTGTTGAAGGGTTCAGTCTTTGGCCTTAATGTCCTATACCTGGAGGTGTCATTACCTAATCCCTTTTCTGAATGGCGTTGAAAGAACCTTATAGCCGCAGGAAGACAGACAGCCCTGAGCTGACCCGTGAGGAGCTAGCCCTGACAGGGTAGGCAGAAACTTCACTGGCCACCAGTATGGGTCACGAGTATAAAACAAGAACCCTTTTGTTTTGGCAGACCACGGCTAGGTGGAGGCTCACAGCTTCAGAAACCACGGCTATGGCGTCATGTGCTGACACAGTGTGCGACTCTGTCAAACGTGGCTGTGGCGCAGAAGTAGCTGCAATCCCGCTGAAATGAGCGGTTCAGGTTTTGTGTGTTTTGGCATGCATCATTCACCGAAATTAGGAAGGGAATCAAGTTTCTTGTCAGCAAGATACCTGCAGATTCTGTTCGTTTTCTCCCTTTCTCCCCCTGCCATTTTTTTTTTTTTTGAGAGGTAGAGTCTTAGTGTATAAATCTAGATGACCTGGGATTTGCTTTGCTTTGTACACCAGGCTGGCCTCAAACTCATAAGAGATCCATTTGCCTCTGCCTCCTGAGTGCTGGGATTAAAAGTGAGCACCACCACTACAAGCCTGCAGATTTTTCTTTATCAGAAGCCTCGGTCCCTTCCTGAATGATCTGAAAACACTGCGTGCACCCCGTTTTTACCACACCCCAGGAAATACTGCTGCAGCATTCAATCTGATTTCTGGGATTTCTGCGGTACAGTCCTAGTCCAACGGTCACAGCCCTTCCTCCGAGGGACAGTTTTTTTTCTCTGTGGGACATAGCTTTTAGAGCGATGAAGAGGTTGGGGGCACTGATGATCAATTTTGGGGAGTAGTAATCTGCAGCTAAGAACCCATGTAGACTGGTTTTGCCACGTGCACATCAGTGAGCCTTGTAATTTTCCCAGCCAGCACCCCCTTCCCGCTCCCGCAGCTCCCCAACAGCCCAGCTCTGAACAACGTGGGAAGACAAAGACAGCTGTGCCCGCTGGCTGCCTCAGATGTTCCCACAGCAGCGCTACACTGCAGGGTCCCCAGGGTCATCAAATATGCAGAAGGATGCTGGAGTCCTTTGTACCGCAGCCAGAAATGCCACGTGCTCACGGTTGGCTCGCACTGGGCTCTCCTTCCTGCCAGCAGAAGATTGTGAGAAAAGGAAATGGCTCTTTTTTTTAATTTTTTTTTTTTTTTTTATCAAACTGTATGCTGATAGCAGATTACAGCTGTCTTTGTGCTCGGTAGAATGACAGATTCCCCAGCTTCTTGTTCAAGAAAAACGCCTCAACCAGACCTATGCTAGGATAGGAGACCCATCCACTCCAGAAGGAAAACTCGTTAATTCTCATTGGAATACATTTTAAAGGATTCAGCTGTCCTCCCCCAGAGAGCCAGATTGGCTCGCACCACAAAGCAGGTTGTGTAGTTAGTTGTTTTTGGCGGATAACCATGGAAAACTAAAGTTGCCTTAAAACGTCCCAGTGGCTGGGGATTCTGGAGAATGCGACAGGGTGCCGAGAAGCACATAGCCACAGAGCAGATGCCTCCTCTGTTTTCCTTCCAACGTGTGACTTTTTGGAGGGGAACGACATACAGCTTTTTAAAGTGAGGATTAGAGAATCCACTTTGTGTGACACTTATTTTCCATTCAAACTGTTTTTCCTCTTCTTCACACGGTTAGCATCGCTGTGCTTTTGGAGTTTTGTCTGATTTGAGCAGCTGGAAAGATTCACTGGCCAGTGTCAGCCGATGGGAAGATTAAGTGAGTTTCCATACCAGCCATCCTTGGTCTGGTCTTAGGCCACATTTCCCGAATGACAGGGATGAGAGAATAGGAATCTGTTCATTAAGTTTGCCTATGAAAACGGCAGGGTGCAATGGCTTGCCTCTTAATAGAGTCAGCTTTAAACTGAGCAAGGAAAAATGAAGAGAAGGAGAAGGATGAGAAAGGGAGGAAGGAAGAAGAGAAGAAAAGGAAATAATGACAGGTAAAGGAAACTAAAGTTTAGAAGGCTGGGTATGGGAAGAACTAGGGCAAGCATCAATCACATTTCATAGTACAAGCCTGTGACCTGTCGATTACAACTCACCTTAAGCTGTAGCAAACTGTAACCTAGATCCATGTCTTGGAGCAAGCAAGTCAGTGGCTGTGTTTTCACACTAGGTCAACAAAGCATCTACCCTGCATAGGAGTTGGTGAAGAATGCAACCCTTGGCCATTCTGAGGTGGGTTGGTGCTTTCATTAACTCTAGATTATAGAAGCAATGGTTGCTGGCATGAAGAGAGACCTAATTATACACGTGGATTCAGAGGGAGGAAGTTGTCAAGGCCATCGGTCCCACTGAGAGGTGCAGAGTCTCACTTAGGTTTCCACTCTAACTAGCCAAGCGACCTTGACCCAGCCCTTTAACATCCTGAGTCTTCCTTTTCTTTGCCAGGAAACAGATCTGTGTAAGGACTGTGATCCCCGGGGAGTAATGGGAAACCGAACCATTCTCAGTGCCTTAGACATGTAAAGAAACCACGTCCGTGTCTAAATAAGTGTGGTTGCATAGATTGGTAGGTCCCACTGTGACGTTTCCACACGTGTATGACTTGCGTTCCAGTCATTTCCTCCTTTCCTCCCTGTCTCTCTCTCACCCTCTTTATCTTGCCCTTGCCATGACCGTCCACAAACGTTTGCCTTTTATTTTCAGGACACGTCCATTTGTTTTTCTCTTTAGTTTTCATGTCTACGAGAAAGCAAATAATACTTTTCTTTCTATGTCTGACCAACTTTGCTTAGGATAACCTGTAGCACAAATAGTAAAAACCCAGAGGTAGATATTGGGCTTCTACCTGAAGATCATAAAAGCAAAGCAGCCAAGCCGCTAGAGAGCTCTTGTCTCTGTGAAGTCTTCAGACTGAAAGACAGCCAGTTCCTGTCTCATCCTGCCCTATCTTCCTCTCTAGTGCTGGGATTAAAGGCGTGCACCACCACCACCCGGCCTCTCTGGCTAACTAATGTGGCTGCTGGGATTAAAGGTGTATGCCACCACTACCTGGCCTGTATGACTGTCTAGTGTGACTGTTTCACGTTCTGGTCTTCAGGCCAGCTTTATTTATTAAAATACAGATGAAATATCACTACCCTAACCCCTGGTTCCAGCTCTTTTCCTTCAAACAGGGTGGTTTCGTTGTCAGAATAAACGTCATAGTGCATGTTCCATGTTTTCTTCATCTGTCCATCGGTTCTTGACACCCAGTGTGGTTTCATATTTTGGCTGTTATGAGTAGTGCCCCAGTCAACATGGAGTGTGAGTATCTCTTTTATATCCCAGTTTCTTTCCCCTTACATTCAGGAGGGGCATATCTGGGTTGTATCTTCTATTATTGTTTGAGGAACCTCTATACTGGCTTCCATAATAGTTGTGCTAATTAATATTCTCACAAGCAGTGTGTAGTAGTTCATTTTTCTCTACAACTTCACAGGCATTGTTATTTTTAGTATGCAGAATCTTATAAAAACATAAATATGCATAAGAAAAAATACATCTTTTTAATTAAAAGACAGAAAGTGTTTCGGACTCTAAGTTAAGCCTCGTCATGGCCCTAAGTAAACTCCAAGTAGGACTGAGATACCTGTGGGCAGACAGGCTTCGGGTTCAAGGAAGAAGGATTCCTGCTATTATTTGAATCAACTGTTATACGTGTATTAACTTATTAACCCCCAAACCACTGTAGAAGGTGGTGAGTGGGTGGTCAATACCCACCGTAGGGAGCAGGAATCTGAACCACAGAGGTAACACTGGTTAAAGTCATGCAGTGGGCATGACTAATGGTCCGGGTTATAATGATGTGGATTCCCAGGGTTATGTGGCCATTGGTCCCACAGTAATGAGAAAGGGAGTAAGAAGAGCAACTCAAGGCTCCTTTCATTCTCCAAGGATAAGATCAAGGGCTCTTGGGCAGGGAGCCTATGTTCCCGGAAGCCTTCTACTAATGAGTACCTCTGTGACCTTGGTTAAGTCATTCTCTTTTTGTTTTTTTAAAAAAGATATAGTTTATTTTTAATTATGTGTATGCATGTATCTCTGTGTGGATATAAGTACCTATCTGTGAACATTGGTGGTATCAGATTCCCTTGGAGCTGGAGTGATATAGGTGGCTATGAGCTTGTCGGGGTCTGGCCTCGACAGGTTCATACGTTCCAGGGTAGGGGCATGTGAATTAGAAATGTTAGGCAGGATAAACAGAGACACGAAAGAAATAGAGACACAGGCAGAGTCAGTATGACCCAGTCAATACTGAATCAGCTCGTGTTTATTTCTCATGATCTTTAACTACCTGAATCCAAAAGGATGGAAGAAGGCAAGACTTCTTTACCAGGATACAAACAAGGAACAAACACAGTAATTACCATCTTACTACCCAAAACACCAAGTACCCACACCCTAGGTCAAGACATCCTGTTAGTGGCCACACCTGAGGTTAGTAATCCTATCTTAGGTCCAACCCCCTTCCTGTCAATAACCTTGAAGGAGCAAGAAGAGGTCTGAACTCCCTGATCTTTAGTCAAGGTAGAATGGATTCGCTTCTATGAGCTCTGACATGAGCTGCTTGACAATGGGTGCTTGGAGCCAAGTTCTGGTCTCCTGTAAGATCGCTACATGTTCTTACCCACAGCTCACAGCTGCCTCTCTAGCCTCCCATTTTATAGTGGATGGAACCTTCCACATTCGTAAAATGAGGTTGTGTTCTTGCTCTTTATAGAACAGAGAAAATAGTGGATCTGAATTATCGTATATCTGAGTAAGTATCTGAATAACCTATCTTCAAGTGCTAGAGCCACATGGAAGATTGAGGGAGGGTGTCTCACCTCAGTGAAGCTGCTCCTCAATGACACCAGCCATTCTTTTAACAAGCTATCATTGTTAAGAAGAGACGGAAGTAAAGGTCCTGTGCTCATCCTTATGGTCTGCATTGAGAAGAAAGAGCGGCTGTGGTTTGCTTGCTCTATTCTTTGTTAATGCATCCTTGCTTTTTAATAATATCTCTAAAAAAGTGTTTGTTATCTGTGTATTTGCACAAGTGCATGTGTGTGTGTGTGTGTGTGTATGAACCTGGGCACAAACATGGAGGCCAGAAAAGAATGTTGGATTTTTTTCTCTTTTCATTCTTTGCCTATTCCTTTAAAGATAGAGCCCCTCCCTGAACCTAGGGCTGGCATAGCTACTCAGCTGTGTTAGCAGCCACAACCTAGCAATCCTCTGTCTTCTGTGCTCCATACTCAGATCTGGTTTACAGGTATGCACAGGGTGCCTGACTGTTGGGTGCTTCACACTGAGAGCTGGGGTTACATGTATGTACGGGATGCCCAACTCTTGGGTGCTTCACTCTGAGAGCTGGGGCTACAAGCATGCACAGGACACCTGACTTGTCATGTGAGCTCTGGAATATGGACTGGATCCTCCGCTGAGCCTTCCCTCTAGTCCCCCTGTGGTAGCATCTCCATGCTGGCAGTGCCCTAAGTTGATCTCTAACCTAGTTCTCCTCCATGTTTCAGGGTGAGTGTCTTTGTCTTCCTGCTGCTAATCCATCATCTAGTCCATGTTGGTAGTGTTTTCATTGTTCTTCAAGCCCTTGCACAGTGTGGTGATCTGTAACTGCTTCTGCTGACCAGTGTGAACACTGGGAAAGGCCTTTGCTACCTGCTGGGCAGAGCTGCTTGTACGGAGGTTTCTGGCTTGTGTAGAACTCTGGGGCGGGTTTCGAGAGGCACACGTTCTTTGTAATAGTTGGGTGCCTTTCTCGATTGTGTGAGATGAGGGGCACAGGATGGGATGGTGGGTCAGTTTCTCACTCTTACTGAGAACATGATCTTGTTTCAAAAGACATGCCTTCAGCTTTCTGGGTGATGACTTATACCCACCCGAAACCTGGCATTTCCGGGCCTAGGCAAGAAACTAATTAATGCCAACCCAGTGTGAGAAAACTTCCATTGCATGTGGGGGACAGAGTCCTGCTCTTGATGCATAAAACATCCTCAGTGCTTCATGTCTGAATCAGGTCGCTGACGATGGACGCAGCACGCCAGGCTGGTGCGGCAAAGCTCGGATGGAGAGAGAGCCGGAAGGTGCTGGGATGCAGGGATAGAACACGTCTGTGTGGAGATGAAGATCTAGTTCTGAGAAGGAGTGGTCAAAATGGAGCGCACAAAGACCCAACAACTCAGAACATGGATGTCTTCCAAATAAATGGGAGCATGAAAAGAAACATGAGGAATTTATCTATTTAGACACATCATTAAATAGTTTTTAAAGGGTGTGCTGTCTCGGATGGGGTGGGGTTCAGTGGGAGAGCATTTACCCAGGTTGGCTAAATCCCTGGGTTCCATTTCTAGCATCCAATAAGGTACACTGTAATAGGTAGTCTGGGGGAAGCCTATGGCGCACAATACAAACATTCCTTCCGTAGTAATTGTAATTTAATGATGGTGTTTTGTGACTCTATTTAGCTACACATTTCGTTGCAGATCTTAAGAAATTATTGGTTTGTTTGCTACTGTCTGTCAGTGTCTGTGGGTCTAGAAAGCCCTGCCATATTCTCCATCTTTGAGTTTCCTTAACATTGTGTGTATCTCGTTATATGGTTTAAAACATTTGTAATTATTTCCATCCTTGTTATGTCATTGGGAGAGAACTCACCTTTATACTAAGTTCAAAGGTTTCAGATCTATAGAGGAACTCAGTTTTGAATTATGATTCTGACATTTGCAAGAATGTGGTGCTTTGGTTCAGGAAGGTATCTGGGAAAATGAAGTCTGTGTGCAGAGAGGAGCAGCTGTTGGAGGTGCACCTCTCTAAGGGCGAGAAGAGCTGAAAGAAATATCCAGAACGGTCCTGGTGATAGTAGAAAAAGCCCCAAAACTGGGACAGGAGACACAGGCAAAAACAAAGAAACCACCTGGTGCTTCTGATCCCACGCTTTGTCAGTTCTACTTCTTGATTAGGAATGGATTCTTCTGTGCCTTGACGGGTTGGCATCGCCGCCGTGCCACGGAGACTTCTTTCTGCACGTTCCTTTCAGTGATGACGCTGTCAACAGTCTGTGTCGCTGCCGTCCCTGAGGCGTGTGGAGGTTCCATTCTACAGAGAGAGGTGGCACCCTCCTTACTTCCTCCTCCTTCAGGCTCAAACACCATCTCCCTCCTGGAGAACCTGTACCTCTTAGTGTTTGAGGCTGTCTGTCCAGTCTCTCTCAGCAAGAGGGGTAATGGCAGACATGGCCTCTTGGATATCTCTGTTCTTTCCTTTCTTTCCCCTTGTTTGCCCTCTGTTCCCACACTGCTTTAGACTTCTTGATTGTCAATCTCTGTCACATCCAAAGATCGTTTTGTTTCTTATTTTTTTTTTAAATTGCTTAAAGGACTCTGAGCACCAAAAGCCCCTTCCTCTTACTCCTTTCCTTTGGAAGGACAGATGGGTAGGGCTAAAATTGTGTGTGTGTGTGAGGGGGGGATAAGAACCACATCAATACAGATTTGGGAAACTGCCAAGTGAAAAAAAAAAGATGTGGGACTTTGGGAAAGTTATCCACCCGCTCCTGGCCAAGCCTGTTTCTTCTGAGGTAAGATGAGTAATTATGTCTGTGCAACATGCAGAAAAATAAATAATGCAGTATGCATAAAAGTACCTGATACTTCAGCCAGTATCTATTGTTTCCTTTTACGTCTGTTTTTCTTAGCTTTGTGAGGTCTGGAGCCACGTCTTGTGTTTCCTGTAACTCATAATGGAATATTTATTGAGCACTCAAAAAAATACTACTGAACGAGAGAATCTATTCTATGTTAATACCACAGACATAAAAATAGCACTTTCTTTCTTTGACTTACCTTTATTCTGGGGCAGTTGATTATTTTATTCACCCTTGATAATTCTATTTTTACAGCTTCCATTTCTCTTAAATCGTATAAAAGTAATATCTGGTAGGAATTGCTGTAATTGAAGGTTAGTTGCCCATCCAGTTAAGAACCTCATTTAAATATATACTCACTTGTTCCTTTGATCTAGCCAGCTCCTTATCTGTGGAGTCAAAGTAATACTGCATATGTATCCTTTAAAAAAAAGTAAAAATATGTTCCCCATAGCAATTGTATCCTCAATAGGAAGATGGAGGTAAAAGTGTCTGAGCAGTAAGTGCCAGGGAGGTACCAGTCGGCCAGCAGGCTGTTGTAATAGCCTCATTCTGTCGTTGCTCCTTTGTAATTTTACCCACGTTGCACCCTTTCCAAGCTGGTATGAAGAACTAAATTGTGATGGGCATAATAATGCGTATGCCCAACGATGTCTACAGCCAGGCTCTGAAAACTGAAAATAGGTTGCTTATAAGGAAAAAGGGAGTTTATAGGTGTGATTAAGCCCTTATAATGAGGGTTTTTTTTTTTTTTTTAGTTTTCGAGACAGGGTTTTTCCGTAGCTTTTGGTTCCTCTCCTGGAACTAGCTCTTGTAGACCAGGCTGGTCTCGAACTCACAGAGATCCGCCTGCCTCTGCCTCCCGAGTGCGGGATTAAAGGCGTGTGCCACCACCGCCCGGCTTATAATGAGGAATTTTATCCTGGATTTTGCAAGTGGTTCAGCCTAGTTTCATGAGTCCTTGATAGTGGGACCCTTCTCGGCTGCAGAAGATCAAACAAACGGCGGCGTAAGAAGGGCCCTTCACAGCTGCAGTCTTTGTGACTGGAGGAAAGGGGCCACGAACCACGGAATGGGAACGACCTCTTGAAGTCAGAGAAGGCAGAAAAGCTCTTTCTTCAGGTTTACAAAGGTGTGCAGTTTTGTAAACATTTTGGTCTTAGGTCATGAAGTTTGTGCTGTGCTTATGGAGCACACAGCAGTGAGAGAATGTACGCTGACGAGAGGCAGAACTGAAGCTCCCAGTTAGTCTAATTCACGTCTGCGTTGAAAGAAATTTATTATTTTCACTAGTAATTTCCTTCTCTTCTTTGTCCTTTCTTCCTCCGGCTTTTTAAAAAAGGATTTTTATTTGCATTTGTGCTTGTACATCTGCACCCGTGGAAACCGGAAGAAGGTGTCAGATTCCCTGGAGCTGGAGTTATAGGGAGTTTGGAGCCACTGGACGTGGGTGCTGGGAACAGAACTCAGATCCTCTTGAAGAGCAATGAATGTTCTTCACCTGGAGACTCTTTCTGCCACCCATTCCTTCTCTCATTTTCTTATTTAGAATCTTACTCTGTACCCCATGATGGTCACAAGCTTGAGACGTTCCTACCTCAGCCTCCTGCCTGCTGCATTGCAGGCATGCATTTGTTTTCTTGACTTCTGTTGCATGGGTTCTAATTGGTCTTAATAATAAAAACCCAGAGCCAGATATCGGGGTAAATGCTGAAAGATCAGAGAGACAAAGGAGCAAGCCACAGCCAACTCTTACCTTGCTAACGCCTCAGCCCCCAAAGGGTCAAGCACCTGTCTTCTCCTGTCCCATATTGCTCTCTCTCTGTCCAGCCATATCACTTTCTGTCTGTGCAGACCCTCTAGACCTCTATGGTTAACTAGTGGCTAGTTCTGCCCTCTGATCTTCAGGCAAGCTTTATTTGTTAGAGCACAAACACAATACCACCATAGACTCCACTGAATAAAACAAAACTTAATATTTACAGAACATCTGTTTGAAAGATGCCAAATTATGAGTGTACATGGGCCTTAGTGTAGAGTGTACATATGGGAGAGTTTACCTAGGGTTGAGCCAACAAATATAGCCAACATCAAATGAGTTCTCTATCCTAAGGGGCTTCTGAAATTGAATGTAGTCCCCGATGGCTAATTCATGAGCCACATGTGGACATGTAGCAGGTGTGACAAGCTCAGAGTTCTTCTGTGATTCTAGGAAGAGGGGATGGTGCATAGCAGGTGGCATTTCTGCAAGTGTCCCTAGTGGGTGGCTTTGAAGAGTGAGTGTGAGGGGTTGGGGTGGGGGAAAAGCTGAGGAACCAGAGCAAGGAGGCAGATCTGAGGGAGGCCGGGGAATATTCTGTGTTGGGAGCAGTGAGATCCCAGATCTTGAATTTCTTGTAATCCCCTGATCTGAGTGCCTACAGCTGCTCTGAGCATGAGACCTTCAGGAGTTCCTGATGGCAGGAGAGTGATTTCTGGTGGGTTTGGCTGGGGCGTGGCTATCTCTATATAATCTGCCCCTGAACACAATAAAGGGGGCATTCTTGGGGAATTTAAGGATGACCTGTGTCGCTGTCTCTCTGTCTGTGTGTGTCTGTGTATTTTAACCTCCAGCCCCCTTGCCCGAAGCTCGGTAACTGGGTGCCAGTGCACAGAGCGCAGACCTGGGGGCGTGGTGCGTGTCAATTCTGGAGCTCCAACACTGACTTTTGTCCCATAGGGCTCTCTCCTGACTTACTGTCACAGTTCTGTGGAGTCAGGGAGAGGGGAAGGTGTCTTAGAAGAAAGACTTGTTCTTTGAGTTTTACATCTTACCTCAACACATTTGTCTGTTCCAAACACACACAGAGAAGGAGACACGAAGACACTTACTTGACATTGTTCTGTCTCTCTCCTGGGTTTCTCCAGGGACAAGCGTGACTCTGTGCTTAAGCAGGAAGGGGATCAATGTGCTTAATGGGATCTAAAATTGTTCCCGAGACAAATCTTTGAAGGGAAGATATCCCGTGTTGTTAATCAAATATAAGGGGGGAGCGCCATTGTCCTCTTATGGGTTAATGGCGACAAAGCACAAGTCAGCATGGGTATGTCATTACTGTGGCTAGGTAGGATAGCTACTGTGTATAAAGGCAGGGATCTAATGAAAACTACCAGACACTTAGAACAACCACAGGCAAAACGAGCGGATGAACCGCAACAACTTGCTAAGTCTCTGTAAGCAGTTGAGTCTCGGGATGGTTATCCTGCGTATCTGCTGCAAAGCGCTTGTCTGCAATATTTTAAAGACTTAATAGAATTTTATTTTAAAGCCATGACATTAGCACAGTTAAGCCAATCAATGTTTTTTAATAGCCCTTTAAAGGTGCCGTTTTAATTGTGCTCGGTGGGAGGGAAAGGCACAGGAAGACTGGAAAACATCTAAAAATGGCTTAGTCAGATCTTTCGAAAATATTTGCAAGTGCGAATTTCTGCCTTGGTTTGATTGCTGTAGAACTGGGGTTAAGGGGTTAGATTGGAAGGGCTTATTCCCCAATGACCAAAACAAAGTCTTAGCTCTTGCGTATATCTACTCAGCTCATGACTGCCTGGCAGCGTAGTTGGATTTGTGGCTTCTTTTAGAAGGGCCTGGGATTTATAACTTCTTTTTTTTTTTTTTTAACAGATAAATAGTTTTGTTCAGAACTTTCCCTGCCCTCTTTGGCATCCAGGAGACCCAGAGAACAGACATCACACCTCTGCTAACAATCTCTTGACTGCCTGAAGGTTTGCCAGGGACTGCTTTGGTTTTAATAGTGAGAATCTGTCCAGACATCTGGATGAATAGCAAAAAGTGCCATTAACTTTTCAACTGGCTGTTGGCACAATGTCCACACCGCTAGTGCTGTTACCATGGCCCAGTTCCCTTTCTTCATAACTTACTTTTGCATGATGCTTTATTGCTTAAAGGATGATTTCATATATATTGCACTGCAGGGAGCCCCATGATAGCCCTATGAGACAAGGAAGTTATTATTAGTTTCTGTTTTATAGATGTAGAAAGCGAAACTTGGAAATGTGGAGAGGTTTACCCAGGGTCAGTTCAACAAATTCAACTAACATTTCCCAAGTACTGAGAATGCTTTATGCATCCCAGGGGCCTTTCAACCCCTTTCCCTCCCGGGCTCTGTTAAGAGCCCAGTGAGCCATGCACCTACCCAAGCTTCCCACTTGTCCAGCGCCATTCCACAGAGCCGTGCTGTCTTTCACAGGACACAAGGAGTTACTTGGAGAACTTACCTCTTTAAAATCTTTTCACATAAGTGTGTGTTTGTATGGACTTACAACTTAAGGCCTGGTAATGGGCAGATTATTTTGGAGGATGGCATTAGCCGTGAGGCATTGGTCTTGCTCCTTGCTTTATTGTGTTTTTAAAGAGGAACAGTTCAGGGGATCTGCCCTGTCAAGTATTTCCCTGCAGTATTTGACTGCAGTACTGTGCAGTGGGATATTGATCTATGCTGCAGAGGTTATCAGAGTATACATGCCATGACCGATACTGAGCAAGACAACGAGATCTACTGGATGTGAGGCCAAGCGCCTGAGTTGCTGTGGGTGCTGGGACCACAGATGGAAGGTTTTGATGATTTTTGATTGAACTAGTATAGTTAGTAAGGGACATACTAGCTAGTTTGTGGGTTTGTTTGTAATTCTCTAAGAGAAAATATAGTTTTGAGAACCACAAACTTCCTAAGTTAAAGGAGAAGGAGCAGGACCCCTCTCCTGTATCTCAGTTTTGATTCCTTGTTCTCAAGGAAAAGTACAGAAGGAGCTGAAGAGATAGCTCAGCAATTAAGAGCACTTGCTCCTCTTCCAGAGGACATGGGTTCTGTTCCCAGCACCCACATGATGGCTCATGACCATATGTAACTCCAGTTCCAGGGGATCTGATGTCCTCTTCTGGCTTCCGTGGGCACTAGGCAGGCATGCGGTACACATGAACATAAAACAAAATACCTAAAAATAGTACAGAAGGGCCAGCAAGTCTGAGTGACTGCCAAAGATAAGACAGTTCGGAAACCAAGAAAACAAGCTATGTTCAGCGGAAGAGCGGGGTACGGTCTCACAGAGGTGACCGTGCCCTGTAGCACTGCTTTTGGGGGACCTAGTTTCCACATGGTTAATTTGAGCTGATAATATCTATTTTAATTAAACTTTAAAAAATGTAGCGCACACACATACGCCGAGGTCAGAGAGTGACTAGTAGAGGTTGCTTCTCTCCTCCCACTGTGTGGGTCCAGGGATGGAGCGCAGCTGGTCAGGACGGGCGGCAGGTGCTGTTATCTGCGGAGCCATCACACTGCTCCTCACCTCGAGTCCGTTGTTTTTAACAGTTACGTAAAACGATGTTATGTGAAGGGTTAAGTAGAAACAAAACAAAACAAAACAAAACCAAACCAGTGTGCAGAAGTTAATGCCAGCTGCTGCTGCTGCTGTTTCTGTAGTTCTTATTGTTGTGGCCGTCAGGAGCGGGAGGAAAGGAGGTGGGATTTTCTCTGGATTGCCACCATGTTCATTCTAAGGCATCCTGTGACAAACAGCTTTGATCAAAAAAATCCCATGAGATTCCAGGTTGTCCCACTTGTAACCCAAGTGTTTAGTTACTGTGGGAAAATCTTTTAGTCTCGTAAACTTCATTTTGCCTATGCTAAGTGAGAGCTGAATCCTGTATGTGTCAATCAAAGCTAAGAGGAAGAACCATCTGAGTTTGTGAATGACTCACCAGGGCCTCCTCTCTTTTGTACTCAGCGCTGACACTCCTTCTCTGCTGTGCTTTTTGGCATAAATAACTTGCTGTAGGGAAGACACAAGTAGAAAGTCCATGCTTTTCCTGTCTTCCCCATTCAGAGGAACTTTCTGCGCACCTCTTGCATATTAGGCAGCAACCAAGTACTGGGACCCTCCCAGGCATTGCAGTGGAAAGCAATGAATCATGGGTTCATGCAGGATCTGGCAGTGTACAAACTGTGTAAGTGGAAACAGCAGGTCGGGGGCAGAAAGGCAAAGTCCGTCCTTAGGTGATGAGAGGGACTGAGCCTGGAAGGATGCTCTGGGCTCTGGGAGCATCATTATTAGCAGGGTGTTCAGAGAAAAGCAGCAAGGATGATGAATGGGCGGAAAGACTGATTTATGAAGACTCGCACAAGAAAATATGTATTCTTGGATCAGCAAAGACTTCACAAGAAATGTGATCGCTATCAACAACTCTCGGAAGACTGCGAGTACCCCAGAAGGTTGCAGGGCTTCGGCAGAGACTTGGAATGGTGACACGGAATCAGACGCTGGCAAATTTTACCTGTGGATCAGGAACAATGAAACCAGCGAATCCATCTCTGTCTCATTGACAGAAAGTGGCTTCAAAGGACAGCCTCCGTCAGCTTCTTTGCCTCCTGTCTCTACTTCTGCACTTGTAATTACGCATAGCCACTTGTTTTCTGCTTAAGCTCCGTGATTTTAATGTGTGTTTCCTATTTATATATACCTTCCCTCAAGATGTCAAGAATGAAATATTTGACTTTTTTTAACCATTAACTTCAAAGGCTGGAAGATAAAAGCAGTTGAGTTCTAACAAACTTAAAACACTCAGTTTGCTTGCTTAACCCTCGTCGAAGGTCACTGTCATCGTGAAGGGTTCTATTCTGAGGAAAAGCCAAATGGGTGCGATAAGTCTATAAAACTATCCTTCAGTGCCATATTTAACCAGAAGTCTTGTAAACGCCCATGCCCGTAGTGCAAAACTTTCAAAGGGTAAAAAAAGCTGAAATGCAGACCAAATACACACCCTTGCTATTTTGTGTCGTCTAGATCTTACCAGAGGGGCCACCAAGGCTGTGGGGACAGTGCAAAAGGAAGGTCCCCATGGGGCTGGACTTGGGATTTGGTTTTAGACACCATCTGTCTTCTCTCAGAATCTAACTTCAATCCACCTCCACACTTCTCAAGTCTGTCTCTTTCCGAGCTCCTCTGAAGCAACTCAATTTTTAGAAGAGGCAGGGAACCCAAGGAAGGACCAGAGGAAAAGGCAGGGGGTGAGGGGGAAGATCACTTTATCCTGTTGAATATGGATTCACAATCACCTAAATATAAAGAAGGGTATGCATTAGATTCTTTATTTAGACTGAGGAAGCATATTGAGTCATTCATTTTATTCTTCTTATTTTATTTTAGCTTTTTTTTTTCTTTTTAAAGTAGGGTCGCATGTATCCCCGGCTGTCCTTAAACCTACTAGGTACCTCCAAACAACCTTGAACTTCCAGTCTCCTGCTCCATCAGCCAAGTGCTGGGATTACAGGTCTGTGACTCTATGCCAAGCTTGTTTGCCTTACTTTTTAGTTAATGAGTGCTAATAAATAATAGTTAAAGGCACATTGGGTTTTTCTTACTGTTGTAATGCCAAGAAAAGCATGCCAAACAAATATTAAACACTTGTTTATATCTTCATTTGAAAACGTAATTTCACCTAATCACCAAGTGATTCTGATCGTCAAACCATATCCCTCCTGGATTATTGACATGGGTTCTTACTCTGCAGCCCAGTTTAGCTTTGACTCCATAATCTCATGATCTTCCTGCTTTAGCCTTCCATGTTCTGGGATTACAGGAGTATACCATGTCCCATCTTAAATCACTTTCAAATTAAAATATTTATTGTGACCAAAGGGAACCATAGAATCAAGAAGGTGGTGTTAGCTGAAAGATGACTGGAAATAGTCCAATTATAAAGCCAGTGGCTCAATGAATTTTCTTCCAGCCCATCACAGTTTCAAAAACCACAGAGTAAGCGATGGAAGGGCACCCCTAGACGGCAGTATGGGCTTTGCCTGTGGTTTCCTTTTGTAGTCTAAGCCGAGGAGCCTTTTTTAGTACAGTTTATAGATTCAGCAGGTAACTTCCTCAACATTTTCTGGCTTAGCTCTTTCTGGGTGTGGATATTACCCACTCCTATAAACCTTCTCTGTGTAATGGGCATTGTGACTTGGTCTTCCTGTGAAGCCATGGTCGATATGTGAGCTCAGGGCTCCCTAGTGTCAGGTGTGGTCAGGAATAAACAGCCCTATGACAAGCAAGGATGGTTCAATTGCCCTGGACACTTCCTGGGGCTGTGGCGCCTGCGGGAAATCACACCAGGGTAGTTTTCCTGGAAGCTTTCCGTGCGGCCCCCGGCTGGAAGGAAGCCTGGTAGACCTAGACATGAGAAATAACGAGGAGGAAGTTGTCTGCCAGCGGGTGCTGGTGGTGGTCAGTGGAGGAAATTTCATTTGCTAGTTGGTCTGAGTTTTAAATTGATCATTAATCTTTCTTTATGACTTTTAGGGGAAAAAAAGCAGTATTTTTCAATCACATTTTATTTGATGTGTGCCCATGCCACAGTACTAATTTCCAGGTGGAAGATTGACTTTCAAGGACATCCTTTTTTTTTTCTTTTTTTAAACCTGACTTGACAGATTGAGCCAGGATTAATTCCAAAATTTTGAGAACAAAAGTGTGCCGAAGAAGAAGCCTGGATTCGGGTGAGAAACAGCATCTTGGAAGATTAATTGGAGGACAGAACTTCAAATGCTTAGTTATTTTTCATTTCAGGAGATGCTGTGGGACAGTGGTTTTACCCTGTAAAGATTTGTTTCTTGTACTTGTTTAATAAAATGTTGATTGACCAGTAGTCAGGAAGGAAGTATAGAAGGGGCAATGAGAACAAGAGAATTCTGGGAGGAGGAAAGAGTCAGGCTGCAGTTGTGACCCAGATACAGAGGAGGCAAGATGTGACTGCCTCACCGAAAAAGGTACCAACCCATGTGACTAACACAGACAAGAATTAAGGGCTAATATAAGTTGCAAGAGTTAATAAGAAGCCTGAGCTAATAGGCCAACCAGTTAATAATTAATGTAGCCCTCTGTGTGTTTATTTGGGACTGAACAGTTATGGGACTGGGGCGGGACAGAAACCTTGGTCAACAAGGAGATTCAAATACTGAACAGCCACAGGCCAAGAAAGTCTACGGCATGTATGAGTGCCTCGGAGGCTGTACTGATGGTGGGACTGCAGAGGTCTGCAGAAAGAAACACGGGCCAGCCAGCTTTTGAGCTCCAGTGCCTGAAAGTGCCATCTACCTGCATCTCTAAGCACTTGGAACCCTTGTGACACTACATGTCACACCCCCCAACTCTAGACAAGTGATTCCATTGACTGTTAAGACATTCGCCAGCAGGGCAATAATGTAGAAGGGAAGAAACTTTCCTTTTTGTTTATTCTGTTTATTATAGTAATGAAACCTAATGCTAGATGAAAGTACCTGACAGTGGTGGCAATGGAAGATTTATTAATTTTGCATAAGTCCAAAAGGCATAAGACAGACAAGTCAGTTTTTAGACAGACTCTCTTTTAAACAAGATTTATTTATGTACTTTATGTATACGAGTTCTCTGTCTGCATGGATATCTGCCCTCCAGAAGAGGGCATCAGGGCCTGATATAAGCGATTGTGAGATGCTATGTGGTTGCTGGGAATTGAACTCAGGACTCTGGAAGAGCAGCCAGTGCACTTATCTGCTGAGCCATTATCTCTCCAGCCCAGCCAAGACTTTCTAAACATCACACAGAGAGATTAGTGACAGCTTGAAGTGTCAACAAGAAACCTTAGCTCTCATTGCTTGGCCAGTGGGGTCTGGAGGGTTGGTCATCAGTCAGGGCCGAGGAGGTTGATGAACATTAAGGAAATGAGTGAATGAACTAAAGAAAGGGGAGAAATGTCTGTGTGTTGGGCCTGCCTTTATAAATGGAACCAGGAAATGGAGACTGGTACTTTCAGGGCTCTATAGACCACCGCTACTTATCGGAAGGGATATGTATGCTCCTCCTGCAAATTTTGCCTCCTTTTTTTTTTTTTTTTCCTGAATGAAGATATTTTACTTTTTCCTCCCTAAGTGTCTGTGAAAAAAAATCCATATTTTTTTCGGATGGATTTGCAAACCCATCCAAGCAGAACCAGACCTCTCTTCCTCATTTCTGAGACTATCCTTTAGATGCTCCCTGTAGGTAAAATCATAGCTCTGCTGTAGCTCGACCTGCAGGTAAGGTTGTTTGTCCTTCTATTGACCTTGTCTCATTCTTGGAAATTTTCTAGCATCTTTAGCACAGACATGAGAGGGGACAGCAATGTTAACCAAGGCCGCAACAGTGTGATTTATTAAGGCGCATATTTGTCAGAGGAGACAAAGCCAGCACCATTGGAGAGCAGTCATAGAAGGTTCACGGTTGCCTCAGAGGCAGTGCTGGGCTGACATCACGAAAACAGCCACAGAAAAGCAGTTAAATGATTTTCTATGTGTTCTTGGGGGAGGCTGGATCTAATCTGATGCCGTTGCTCCACGGGAGCCCGGCTAATGACATCTCCACCAAATATCAGCTCAATAAATTGCTTCCCTTCATTAATCTGAGTGTCAGTGTCTGCATTAATGGTGTTTACCCAGCAGAAGGGCCCAGGGAGAGATAATCAGGGCCTGTTTTTGGTGACATATGAGGGTGGCCTCCTGAAAACAAGTGGGTTTATACCGGGCCCCTTGGTCCTGGTGGATCTAAATCACTTTCTTCATTTCTCTTCTTACTCTGCGATTGTTCTCTGCCTGACGGCTACAACCTGGTTTTATGTTACGGCTATCTACCAACCAACAAAACACCATTGGGGGCTTCTGGGCAGTTGAAGGGGGACAGAAGACATCACACACACGTAACAATGACCGTGGTGAAAGAACTGAAGGAAACCATGGAGTTCTTTGAAAGGATGCAATGAGGGATCACACTTGGGTGGAGGTAGACTGTTTTTCCAGAAGAAAAACCTCAAGACTTTCTGCTTTAAAGTATTCACAGAAATAAGGTGACTTGGAAATCACAAGGTAAAGGCAGAGAGGAGATGGAGCAGGGCTTGTGGAACGTTTCCAAGCTTGTGAACATACGCATCACATGCTACGCCACCTTCTCTACTGCCGCTTGCTTTAAATTCTCAAGTGAATAAAGTACACAGTGTTGAGACAAGAGGACGAACAGCTTAACTCGAGTGCGGCAGTTGTGCACTGAAGGGAAAAGGGACAATTATTGAAGGAGACTGCTTGTTTCGTTCCCAGCCTCTTAGTGGCTTTTTCAGCGAGGCAGTCACATCTTGCTTGCTCTGTGTCTGGGTGATGACTGCAGACTGAAACTTCCCTCTTTCCATAATTCTTGTTGCCCCGCCTCTACTTCCTGCCTGGTCGCCATTGCCCTGCCTATACTTCCTGCCTGGCTACTAGCCAATCAGCATTTTATTAAAAATAATACAAGTGACAGGATAAAAGGCCATTGTCCCACAGCAGACAGTGACTTCGTTGTGAGGAAAACCTGCCTAAAAGGTATAGACTAGTGGGGATACAGAGTCAGGATTGGGGCTGGGGGCCAGTGGGGATTATCTTGAGCCCCAGTGCCTACTGCACAAGCAAGGGGTAGAACTTGTTTACTTGAAACAGGGTCTCCCTGTATAGCCCAGACTGGCCTCAAACTTCCAGCCCCTGGATTCCATTCCATCACACTCAGTCCATAAATCTGTTACTGCGGCTTCATGTAGTAAGGTCATTCCATATGGAGACTTCTGTCCCTAAATCTTTACACAGAAAACTGCTCCTTACAGGTAAAAGTCATGTCAACTGTGCATCACAGAGCAAAATCTGCTTTATTCAACATACTAATGTAGAAGTCCCTCCAATGTAGCAGCCTCCCTTCGCACAACACCTACAATCATATTAGCCAAGTATTTGAGCACTGTGGAGCAGTCAGGTTAACAATACTCAGCCCCCATGGCATTTATCTCCCTTCCTCAGCCATCACAACACAGGGCCACTCTCTTCTCCTTCACATGGGATGTTGGGTTCTATGTCCCAGAAAAGCTTCTTTGTCACTGCTCTACTTTGTCCACTGCATAAGACTGAAAGCTCAATCATAAGTGTTTCCTGATTCCTCCAGTTAGACATGTATGGATAATGTGTGGATAGTCTATAGGAGCGCTGCGTGAGCATTGCCTCTGCTGACCTCCAAGTTTGCATGTGACCATCTCACAAAAACAGAAGTCTCTGCTCCCAGCTGTTGAGCCAACATTCTGACTAGGTGCCCATCAGTGACATCAGAGACTGGTTGTGTAATAGCCATGGGTGTGCGATAAGCCACACACAGTATGCCCAGCAGTTGTGTAATGCTTAGGTATTTCATTTTCACCAATCACGTAGTCTTCTGATGAGTTGTGTATGTCTCTTCAGGCTGGCCCTTAAGGTGGGTATTTTCCTTGCTTAATACTTAAATTTGTGAGCTGGCTCATCTTTTCAGGAGCCCTGGAACTTCTTGGGCCCTTATCAAACTCCAGAACCTGAGTAATTATGAGAGTAGTTCAATTTCATTGAATGAGGGAATAAATATAAGGGACAACTGGACATATCACCACTATCATTTTCCTCCTCGGTGACCACATTGATTGTCGTGTGTGTGTGTGTGGCACTGGGTTCTGTCTGTCTGTCCAAAATTTCCTTGAATTCTCACAACTGATCCCCAGAAATGAACAGCTCAAAATATGGATTTGGCAAATTTTTCTTCCTGGTAGACGGGACAATAGGATATCTTCAAGTTTTCAGAAGGAAATGCTTTTAAAGAGAAGCTTGCTTACCACCTGCCCCATCTCCTAGTCTGTTATTTACACCATGGCTGTGGTGGCTGTCAGCGTAGTCTGGAGAGCTTGGCTTGGCACGTTACACAAGCTCAGTTTTACGGTGGCCTGAAAGTGTGTTTGTGAACCCTAAGTTTTGTTCTTTTGACCTGTCTGATGAAGGGCATGATATGTTCAATTGTTTATTGTAAAATTGGCTTTGTGGGGATGGAGAGATGATTCAGTGAATAAATTGCTTGCCTGGCAATTGTGAGGACTGGGATTTAGATCCCTGGAGCAAGCTGGTCAGCTATAGTAGCTGTGATCTCTATGCTCTGGGCTCAGAGACTTTGCCTCAATAAATAAAGTAGAGAGTGGTCTTCCAGAAAGACATCCAGCATCAACTTCAGCCCCCCACATACACACTTAGGTCCTCATACCCACAATATGTGAACATGTGTGCACAAACACATACCACACACATGCAAAACTAGATAAACAACAAACACAACATAAGCTTTGTGTTAGGTGGTTTTCCCTTACTATTTCCCTCAGTAGAATTCTGAGCACGTTCGAGGGAGGCCAGGCTAAACTGAGATGTTCAGTGTAAATTGTATATATTAAACACACTTTTTGATTTGTGATGAGTTTATTGAGGCATAATCCCATTGTAAGTTCAGGAGAATCTGTACATCTCCTAACCATTTTCTGAGGTCAACAATGGCTGTTAACTGCAAAAGGAGAGGTTTGATCCATGTTTTTAGTTAATCAGAAAGTGACATATACACACATGTATGCACACACACGCATCTTAGTAAGTATCTGCTGACTAGAAGAAAGTATATGATCAAATCAGAGATGGAGAACTTGGATTTTCTAATTGGGACTGCTTTTAAATCTCTGTCACAAGGCCAGTCATCAACTCTTCCTATTTTGTTTTGCTGTATTTGGTTTGCTTATACAAGAAATAGTGATTACATACCTCACGAAGCTGAGAAGGTAAATGGTGCCCTGCAGATCTAAATATTTTTCATTGATTCACTGAAGTGAAGAGAGTAAGAGTCACTCAGTGACCTCAACATCATGGTGTGTCCATCTGTGTTTTACCACGTGTGTGGCTTGCAAGGCTTCACACCCTAAATCTTCCTTGACTTTGCACTCAGCATTGGTGATGATTAAGCTCGTGGATGTCACCAAGGGATTTCTGAGCATGCTTGGTGTCTTTCAGCCCAGTAGAAGTGACTTAGAATCCCCGGTGCCAGCAAGCTGTCGCCCACCCCGAATGCTTTACGAGCCTTTTAAAAGGGTGAGTATCCAGGAACGGTGCTGGAGCAGTTTGTCAGGACACTGTGCAATCAGGACCTCGAGGAGTTACTTCTTGGACTGAAATCAAATTGCAATGGCTTGATGCGGCCGATGGAGGCTTTAATATCAGCCCAGTCCATCACCCACTGAGAGCACTATTAATAACCAGGTAAAAGCCTTTGTGTATAAGCCGATTCCATTTACAGTTATATCATGTCAGGCAGATGTCAGCGCTCTATCTTGTCTTAGTCATAATGATGGCTAATATGATCCATACAGAATAATAGATGGGGTGGGAAGGATTACAGAGTTAAAAATCAATCAATGCTCTCTCATACATTCTGCGCTTTTGTGGCTGGTTAAATCATCGAAGGCTCAAGATTGATTTTTTGACTTATCATAGTGTGTTACCTTTTTCTCCTTCTTCTTCTATTCCCCCCCACACTCCTTAAACATGTAGACAAGAGTCATATTCTTTCTCTGGATAAATACAGAGATACACTCTGCCCCAGAGGGAAGGTTTATCAGATGTTGATGGCAGAGCTGAAAAGTTGTGCATGCTACTGTATGGGACGGGCAAGATAGAGTAGATGATAAGCAGGAAGCAGTTTTTTTTCCCCAGAAATAGTCATTTTTGCTTGATCCTCCATATCTTATTTTCATCAGCTAACACAGAGGCTCCGTTTGTCTCTCCAGGAAAGATCTGCCTGTGTTGCTTACGCAGTGGCATCTGTTGGCATGAGTCAATTTACGTGTTAGCAGGTCCTGTCTGTGGCCCTGAGACGGCTGTGCGGTGTTTGTCTGCCTCCTCGCCAAGGTCTCAGACACCGCCATGACAGTGCAGATCAGCTCAGAAGGGAGCCAAATGCTTGCTGTTAAACTACTCCAGATAAAATCGATTAAAGACCAAGTAATTGGCTTTGAGCAGGTTGGCATCAGTAAGGGGATATTGGAGAGGGAAGAGAATTCAACAAACGTTGCCAGGTGTGGTTGCGCATGCTCATTCCCCTTGGCCAGTGGAGAGTCCTTATTGGTGATCGAAGGTTGGGAAGAGGGTGGAGTTGTGAACTCCCCCACCCCCAGTGTCCAGTGGCCGGCACGGGCTAGGACTGTGGCATGCTCCTGCGGACGGACAGCGCTTCTTTTGGAGCAGCCTGGACTTTCCGTTGTGTGGCTTCCTACCCCTTGGGGTGTAGGAGTAGCAGCCTTAGGCCACTGTACAATCCTTTGAGGTTTCTTTGCAGTCAACCATCACATTTACAAATTGCCTTTTTAAAAACTCAGATTATATTGATTTTGCCATATAGTCTGTCTCTTGCTGTGACCCGGTTTGATAAATACTCCAGTTCATCACAGTCTCTCCATCCTCATGGCCACCGCCTTACTCCTTCCTGGCTTCCTTCTCTTCCTGATGAACTAACCCTTTCCCTCTGGTGATTTTACACCCGATTCATCAATATACAGCAGTCAAAGCCATCCTTAAAATTGTAAATCAGATCATGACAATCTCCCGCCTAAGACTCTTGGATGGCGACCCAGAACTTTGTAAAACCTAAAGTTCTCACACTGACTTAGGAAGCCCTTCATACATGTTGGTCACTCTTCCCTCAGGCCTATGTCCCAGTTGCTGGGACAGTCCCCAGTCACACAGACACTCCAATGTTCTCCCCCTTGAGTGTTAAATGGTCACTCTTTCTATTGTCCAAATATCAGAGTCTAGCTGTGTCCACCAGTCACCTTCTAGGACAACTGACTATAGGGTTCTACATAACTTGCCACCTCCCTTTGTCTACCTATTTCTCTGTCTTCTCATCTATCATTTGTCTGTCTGTCTACCTAGTATATATCTAGCCGTTCACCCATCCTAGATCAACCCTGTATCACCCTTCCCAAGAATGAAAACCTCTAATGGAACACAAACTCGTGTCTCTTGCCCTGTATTGGGTCTTCCGCTCCATCACTTGGTACCCGACTTATAACCTCTGAGTACTCACAGCATGAATAAAGCAGGGAACAGATAAGAAGGTGTAGTTTTAGGAGGACTCAAGAATGACCCCTGTTTCCAGAGAGACTGATGCAGGAAAACTGAATGAATGATCTGCGTGCTGGAACTTGGTATTTGGTAGGACAAGATAGAATCCATTTTCTGTGGGACCGAGTTCCAGAATCATGTTAAAGTGGGGGTTCTATATCTAATATTTTCCTTTCTTCCTCACTCCCCCACCTCACTGAGTGTTTCTGCAGTGTGCCTATTTTATGTGACTTGTTTGAAAGTCAGATGATGCTAATAAACACTTTCTTAGAAAAAAATGTTTTTAATGCACACACTAAAATTTATAAAATACAAAGAAAACCAATTATATTAAGAATGGTTATGGAGGATATGCTAGAATTACAAGTTATATGTATGCCTTATTAATAGTCTAGAAATCAAAAATTTGAGGTAGTGATGGGTGTGAATGGTGCTATTTTCGTATGGAAGTCCCAGGTGCATTAATTGAATCCTACTTTGTTATCTTTGCTCACAGTTCAGGCAATGATAAATTTACTTAGAATTGAATGAAAATAGTCTTTTCTTGCTCAGGTTCCCAGATGTTCTGATTCTGTCTGCTGATCCTATTGTGGGTTGCTTTAGAATCTTGATGCAGCTGGGGCAGGAGCCGAGGTGGAAGCCCAGAAGTCCCTCCAAGGCCAGGGAGGCTGGCAGGGTTTGCACTGAGTCCAGGAAGTGATGGATTGTGTGGATTTGCAGAAGTCCTGCTGTGTGAGAGCCTGTGCATGGCCTCAGTCTTACTAGGTTGGTGCTTCTTAAGGAGCAGGGGACCCTAAGTTTGCTTCCTTGAGCCATATCCAACCCTCTGTCTCCATTAAGAATGAGTTTCTCTTTGGGAAATCATGAAAACAGATCTTTTTCTGCTGAGGTGTTTGGGGCTTCCTGTTTCCAGGAGGTGGCTAGACACGGCATCTCTCTGCTTCTCCTGAGTCATGTCTATTTCAGGACATATTAATGTGGCAGAAGTGAGTGTTCTGCAGAACATTCTACATGGATCTGACATAAAAGGGTACGTATCTGACATGAGAGATTTAGGGCAGTGCCTTGGTGCACTATCTTTATATATAGGATGTATAAGCACTTACAGATGGGCTCCAGTCATCACGTTATGATCTATAGACTTTGCTCTAAGTAGTTTCTTTTCTACTTCGTTGGTTTGAGATCTGTGCAGTACATGTGCAACTGAGCAGAGCCGGCCATGTTCCCACTCACCTCTCTGAAGAGAAGGGGTCATTTGAATGTGCTGCCAATTCCCACTATAGAAAACACACCCAGGGCAGGACACACTCCTATTACACGTGGGTAGCTTATTGTGTGCATGGATGTTCTATAGCTGTATATCAGAGAGCTTCAATGGGATGCAAACGTCAATTATGTGAAATGCTGAAATTCAGGGTGGCCCTTACTGGTGTGTTTTGTGGAGGTTGGCATTGATGTTTATAGCTTGAGAAATGGCAATGACCATATGTTTAGCTCAAGATAAGTTTTGTTTCATTTTGGTATTTGGTGAAAAACAAACAAACAAACAACAACAACAACAAAACCAAAGTAGGTTGAATTTAGTTATTGGGCGATAACGGATGGAAGAGCCTAGTTTGTACTAAACCAAAGAGGAGCAAAGTTTAGAAATCCTTCATAGTGTTCTATTTGGGTACTGCCTATCAGCTGGTAAGCAACTTGGTAGGGTTTCCATGGTGACAAGTCCTAATGCATTGTGGTCGATCTTGGCTTTGTGGCAAGTTTTTGAGTCAGGTTGAATAGCTTTGGGTTGTTGAAATATTTCCCACAATGTAACTTGACATGCGACATCTTATTTTATTAAGCAGAGAAATTGGGATGGAAATCAAGAGCGTGGAACTCCTCTTGCTAAATAAATCAGAAATGATTCCCTCCAGGTTTGTAGTGGAAATGGGGGTAAGCCTTAGTAGTCCACCCTATGACATCTGACAATCAAATTAAAACCAGGTGTGACCTCTATCACCACATCCTGTCCCTTCCAATCATTTCCTGACTTTGGTAGCTGCTGTATGTGACTCTGATCAAGCAGCACACGGTCTCCTGGTGGGGACCTGCCAGCGTCTCCCCTGGAATCACAGAGGTCTGTGTAGGGAGCGGGTCTTCTTTGTTTCTCGTTTGGCTCTACAGTGCGGTAGTCTTTGGGGAAAGTTCTCACACACCCAACTTCAGCCCAGATGATTGGTTTGCATTCTCAAATGGCCTTTTAGGTCTCAGTAATAAGAAATGACCAGATTGGGATGTATCTGGACAACTAGGATTTGATTCTCATGATCAGAAGTCACGGCTAAGCCTGTCGCCGAGGTCGTGGATCACTTTTGCCCGAACTAACCCTCTTCCTCTGTTCCCACTCCTGGGCTAAACGCTTATTACCCTTCAAGGCTCAACTTTTATAAGTAATTAGCAGTTGAATCTTCCCTGGGCTCAATTCTCTTCTCCATTTTCTAACCAAATTCCCATTGAAATCAACCACTAGGCTTATTGATTTAATTTAAACTAATTTAATTTTAATCGATGACTTGCAGTTGCCAGCACTGGAAGTTTAAATTAAGAAAGCCCCCAATGAAGTAAACAAATGGATTTGCTATTTCACAAATATTTACCTTTAAAATGGTTAGCCTGCTTGTGCCCATAAAGAAAATGAACCTCTAAATTTTGCACAGCAGGAGAGTCAAGCTGCTGGCCAGTCAGAAAGGATGGAGCCGACGTGTGCTCCCTGCTGCTTAGAGTCCTTTGCTCCCCTCTCAGAGCGATAGGTTTGAGAAGGAGCCCTCATTTACCTTGGAAGTCAAGTCAGGGTGAGCACAGCTTTGTCAGGGAGCAGAATTCCGACAGCACAGCTTCCTTTCCAGTGGCTCAAAGTGAGAGTCGTGCAGCTCACCTCAACAAGGGAACTGAGGCTGGGCTTGAGTGTGGAAGTGTCTGGAATGCACTGCTCTGAACTCACCAAGACAAGCCCACCTTGCAGTCCTATGTGTTTTCACTTTTTAAGTTTGAATGTCTTTCATCCTGGCCAGAGCTGCAGCCATTTTTCTCCCTGCTTGACCCAGCCATTTTTCCCACTTTCTTTTGGCAGAAGAATAGAAAACAACATTTGCAGCATCCCTAAATTAATTACACTTTTCTCAAGCCAAAGGACTGTGACAGGGCCCAAACAGCAACTGAAAACTAATTCCTTAAAAGAATATGAAAAAAGGAAGTTGTATAAGATGGGGTAATTAATCTTGCAATAAAAATAATTGTTTACAGTTAAAATTAATGTAACATGCATTCCTCAGCAGATAATAAATTATGGACTTTCTCATTAGCATTTGAATTGATTTCCTCTAATTTCTGAGGAGCACATGAGCATGTGACTAGATTAAGTTTAATTGGACTACAGCTGGCGCTGATTGTATACGCGGAGGGTGGGGGCTCTGCTGACTGATTGGCTGTCTTTGAATTTTGTTTCCATGGTCTTTCTCTTTTCCACCTCTGCTTTTACCCTTACATGTAATATATATGGACTTAAAATATAATTAAACAGAGAAAGAACTGTGTTTTGGATAATGGCTGCCTATGAATTCTTATCAAGAACAACCCATTTTGACATCTGTTTATCACATTTGCTACTTATTATTATTTATTATTCTTATGTAAGAATTATTTTTATCAGCAATTAGCCAACCAGCTTTATAGGCATCCACAAGGCATCACTATTGTGTTAAGTACTTCTTGTACAATTTTTGATCTTCAGGGCACTTTCTCTGTACATTTTGTTACTATTCCCATTCCTTGGAACTGTGAACTAAGGCATAGTAAAATACCTTATTCAAGGAAACACAAATGGATAGGGTAGAGTTGAGATAAAAATGCCCCACCCCCATTCTATGGGCTCATAATCTTAGTTATTTATTATTCTAGATACTTAAAAAAAATCAGGCATTTAATTGTTCTGGTGGTGGAGAAAGAAACATGATTTACTTTGTGGTCATGGCTAAGCCTCTGGGCAGGTCAAACAACATCTACAAAACATGGCAAGCAAGGGTTAACTACAGTTGATGACGAGCTATATGGTCACCATGGAGATAAGCAGGGCTTCTAATAGGCTCATAATTATAAAAAAAAGCATGAGTCCAATTAATATTGGGCTGTTACTGGGCTTGTGGGAAGAAACCAATATTTCAGAAAAGGCAAGAAGAATTGATAAGGCTTTAGTTCTCTTCTGGGGTGTATCTGATGGCTGCTGAGAAAATTAAAAACAAAAGAATAACTGTATATTTTTAGCTTTATGGTGCTATCTTTTCACTTAGAATACATTTCTCACTTAAATGAAGTAGGAAGTATTTAAAACAAATTGAAAAATAAACTCCTCCAGGGAGCTAGTGGGACTTAGTGGTGTGGAGCTTCATGTCCTCCTCATGGCCCTGATGGCTGAGCGCCTCCAGGGAGGGCTCAAGCCTTTTGTGATGGATGGGAGAAACAGCAGCTTTGAGGGAGGCTCTCTCTCTCTCAGGAGCAGATAGACTCGCTGCCTGTGAATGTGAAGGTTTCTTCTGGGTTGCTGTTGGTACCCTTCTGAGTCAGCTCAGTCTTGTCATACTGCCAGTTATTACCAGGGGCCACCTTTTAAACACAGGGGCCCCCTTTAAGTGTGATAAATGCATGAATATGTAGGGATTAATAAACCATCATAAACAAAATTTTACTTTATTTTAGGCTGTAAGAATATATATGAAATTGCTTTACATAGTTTGAAAGTTGGAACTGCCACCTGGCTTGTTCGGGAGCTCTGTTGTTTTATTTAGGTTTACTGGGCTGTGATTACCTAGTGTTGTGTGCATGAGCATGGGTTGAGGGTAACTCAGCAGTGGCTACACCACTGAAGAAAATAATCCTCCCCCAGAAGCCATTAACTGTCAATAGCTTCTCCTTCTCTATTCGCGATGTAGGGTTGACAGGCCTGATCTTGAGCCAGTAACCATAGCTACTGTGACTTCATGAGTGCATTTGTCACATCGCATCCAGAAGATGGCGTTGCGTAGAACTACCTCCAAACTGGTTCTTGCCCTTTTTCTCCTCCCTCTTCACAATTTGTTTCTGGGCCTGGTGGGGCTGACACAGTTGTCTTGTTTACGCTGAGAACTCAGCAATTGATTAGTTTTAGAGCTTTGACCAGTCACGAGTGTCTGCCCACGGTCACCTCACTGCACAGGGAAGCTTTTCTGCCAAGTCTCAGAGCAGCCCCTAATCCGTGGATGTAAACACATTTTTCTACTGATAGAAAAACATTGGCTATTAAACTTCTTTTGGCTAGGCCATATACATTTGTATCATCCTCTGTGGCTTATTCAGAAGTTCAGATGATGATGAGGTAGCTATATGGATACACAATGAGAGACTAGGAGGTGTGTTGTGTGAGGTTTATTCTCGCTGTTTTGGATGGAAACATTTGACTAAGAGAAGAACTTCCAGGATATTGACATCAAGGATCTTGGTTTTTAAAGAGGAAGATATACATGCACACACTCATTTGAGTCTAGTTTCTTCTCTCTGCTTGGGCACTAACAGAACGAGGAGACAAAACTTAAGACAGTTGTTTGAGGTGTTACTATTTTAGCTGAATACATGTGACCCAAACAGATGCCAGGGAACTACCCTGCTTAGAGTCTATCCCGGCCCTTTGGCTTCTTATATTTTTAAAATATTGTTTATTATTATTATTTAGCTAATTTTTTCAATAGCATTCCTCTTTCTGGCCCTTCACTCTTCCCTTGCTTGAGGCTGCTAAAAATCTCTAGTCCATATCCTTAGTCTCAGTTTTATCATAAGCTGAAATACAGGTCTCCACTAAACAAAGTGCCATGTTGTTGCAGGCTTGCCTTCTCACCTCATTATGGCCCAGCAGAGCATGACGTCACGCTTGACCCGATACCAGTCTGCCCATAAATGACACAGCCTGTTCCCCTCTTACTTCCTGGCTCGAGCGCCAGGGAAGGGGCTTAGTATGAAATTCATGCTGTGATGACAGATTTAAAAGTTGCTGCAAACTCTAACAGACAGCAAGTGTGGTTTGTAGACACACATGCGACAGGCATAGCTCCCCTGTATGCCGAAGTGATGACATTCTTCATTTAAGGAGTTACGTTTATACAGCTCATTATCGTGGCCTGTCTGTGAAGCCGGGGTGGTAGGCGAAGGGGAAAGAAGCCTAAATTGGATATGAAGACATTTACCAGAGGAATTTTCCAAATGTTAATGAGCAGCTTAAGGGCTGCACACATGTGTAGTAATGTAATTGGGGTTGATGCCTTCTGGGGACGCTGAAGCATTTCCTGGCCTTGCCCATTGTACTTTTGAGGGCCGAATAAGCACCTTAGATTTCTAACACTTTGGCTCTGAAGATCCACATGGTGCTACATTGTAAATCTGTAGACAGCCAACAAATGGAGGACCAAGTTCCAGCTACTCTAGTTTGGGTTTTCCAGCCAATTAAATGAATGGCACTCTCTAAATGTCTCCGGGGAAGTGTAATGTGTTATGGACAGAATTTACTAGAATGGGGCAAGGAGATATTGCCTCTTCATTTTGGGGGATTTTCCTGAAAAAACAAAAAAAAAAGAAAGAAAAGAAAAGAACACTTGCATCCAAATGTGTCTTGAGACTCTGTCCAATCAGCATCTATCTCCTAGTACCTGTGACCTTCGTAGTGTCTTCGAATCCTCGGCGGGAAAGCCTTGTTTTCCCACTCTGAGTGAGCACGTCTGAGGATGAAGAGGTAGTGGGTTTGGGTTGTTTTTCAGCCTCTTGGGGAGTAGTTATGTCCATTCATCAGGTGAGGAGCGAGACTTCATCCGTGTGGGCAGATTGTCCCCTTGTGAACAGTGTCTGGGTTTATGGAACTGGTAAAGAACTACTCTAGGGGGTGTGGGTGTCAGGAAGGGACCCCAGACGTTCACACGCTGCCCCGTGCACCAGAGGATGAGGCTCCTGTAGTTTTTGCTTGTATGCTGCCAAGTCTAGGAGATGCTGGTTTAGACTGATTAGAATTCAGGGGAAGTTTTATTGAGCAGAGGAAGGTCCTTGATTTAGCAGAGCAGAATTAGTCCTGCAGAAGCAAGGGGCTGCTGGCCAGCATCCGCAGAAGCACGTGAAGCTGCCCCCAGCTGCTTAAGCTTGAGAACAAGACAAACTTTTATAGTGGGAATGGCCTAGAAAAGCGAGTCCTCCACCCTTGCTTATTTCTTGGAAGGTGCAGGCTGGCAGTTTCCATCCTTGTGAGGTCTTAGAGGATGAATGTGGGCTGAAGTGAGCAGTTGTAAAACGGAGCTGACTCTTCGGTAACCCTTTAACTTTCGGTTTCTCTTTGTATCCCATTGACATGGTTTCATTGCAAAAAGACTTCCTCTTGGTTTGACTTTTACAGCTGCTTCATAAGCACGGAGAAGGAAGAGCCATGTAAAGTTGAGAGAACACTATTCCAACAGATCTTCTGGGGTTCTGCACTTGCCCCTAAACTAAATAATACAGAAGATCCAGATTATTCTGCAAAACCCCAGACTTACAATCTCCGTACCTGATGAGTCTGTAAATTCAACAGAATATTTAAGCTCAACTACTATGGAGGCCAGCCACCACTTTCCCCAGTCCCCCAGTTACATGTCAGACATTGTTCCATTATGAGGAAGTGGCAAAGAAGACCCCTGCAGCCTCAGATGTGGAGTAGGGAGTGCAGATGTCATGGGGCCCCCAGGATTTAGGAGGAGGGTTTTAGGGTCATGGGTGGCTGGTAGAGTTAAAAGGTCATAAAATTTAAACTCTTATGTTCGCATTTGGATTTAGAGAACTTTTGACTCAGGATACACACACAATACTATATGTATGTATGTATGTATGTATGTATGTAAGTATGTACGTACATATAAATTTTCACTATCTTCTCTGAACTTAGGTTTCTTGAAACAGCGCGGCCTGTGGTGAGAACTGGCGCCCCTGGACGAGTCCTGTGGGATGACTGGAGATGAGGGGCTTAATTGCTTGTTTAATGTTTCCAGCAGATACACAGGTGGACCATTTTGATCCCGCTCAGCCTTAAAATCCACTTTCTCTTCATAAATGCCAGGCTATTTTGGTAATCAAGGATGGTGATTATGCCAGTCACTGGTTGCGTGAGCTTGGCTGTCAGGGTTCAGGGCTTCATGTCATCAGTCAGAAATTTGGGGGAAATAAGTGTGAGATTTGCCCTGGTCCCTGGGGTCAGAAGGGTAGCTGGTGAGCAGTAGCTGTTTTCCTCGTGGATGTGTCACTGTGACAGTCAGACCACTTAAACTTGACCTGGCTCTTAGATGGGACTCGTAAGAGGCTAAAACCACTAAAAGACCTGCTGCAATCTTTTCAAAGTTCTTTGTGTTTCTGCCTCCTAAGTATAGGTCCCTTGGTGTGGCAGGTCCTTCCCGTGTATGTGTTGCTTTTATTGGTTAATGACTAAAACTGTCTCAGCCAGTAACAGTAAAGCTGTTGGGTTTAGCAGAATAGAGCTAGGTGGGAAAACTAAGCTGAGCCCTGGGAGAAAGAAGGCGGGGTCAGTGAGAAGCCATGGAGCTGGGATAGGTGCGCTGGATCCTTGCCGGTAAGCCACAGCAATACAGAGATTAATAGAAATGGGTGATAAGCCAGAAATACGCTTAAGCTGTTGGCCAAGCAGAATTGCTAATAATACAGATTTCTGTGTGCTTATTTCATGGTCTGGGAAGCCTGGAATGATCAAGCGACTTCCGCCAACATTTTATAGCTGATGTTTTGTTTCAGTTTGGTACTGGTTTTCCGTGATCACACCGTTTCTCTCCCTGTCTCCAGGTTCTGTAGTAGGCCATGCTCATGTCTTTTTATAATAAGCTCCTGAGAACAATTTTCATCATGATTCATTGTTCATTAGTTTATTCAGTCATCATCTGTTCTTTTTCTGTTTTTTAAATTAAAATTTTTAAATAAAACAGTTTAGACACTCAGGGGAGCAGGCCCTGCTCCTTGTCTGGGCAGCACAGCAGACCCAGCCTTGTTGGCAGAAGTGTGGGTGAACCAACTCCGAACTTGTGAGTGTAGGACAGTTGTCCTCACTACTTGTCTGTCAGGCGGTGGTGTGAGTTAGGGAGACATGTCCCTCCTTGTCTGTTGTCTGAGGCTGCTCATTTGTTTCCTGGCTGCCCAGACCCGAAATAATTACACAGAAACTATTAATTACAACACTGCTTGGACTATTAGCTTATGCATATTTCTAGCTAACTCTTACATCTTAAATCAACCCATCTCTATTAATCTGTGCATCACTCCGCCTATTCTCTCTCTATATATCAGATTTCCTGCCTGGCTATCTTGTGCCCTGCTATTGGCCCAAAGCAGATTCTTTATTAACCAATGGAATTCACAGCATACAGAAGGGAATCCCATATCACTTATCCCTGCCCCTTACTGCCGGTGTCAGAGGAGCAAGCTGATCCTTCCCTTACCAGCTGCAGCACTCAGGAAAATGGGCACAGTAGAAAGTGAGCACAGTAGAGCTGATGGCTATGGCAGAGACACGGTGAGATAGCCACGAGGGTGTGACAGTGGGGTAGCTGGCCACCCCTGCCTTGTCTTCCCTGTGGTGGTGAGGGCAAGGGAAAGAGGCCCTCCTCCCTTGACTCTGCCACCTGTGGTGGGCAAGGGACCTGACCCTCCCCCTTCCTAGCTGCAGCACTCAGGAAAGTGGAGCCTGTACCTCACCTGGGCAGCACAGTAGAGCAGACCCTGTTGGTAGAGCTGATATTGTGAGCATGGGAGAGCTGTCCCCATTACTCATCTGTCATGTGGGACATGAGTGGAGGACCGATGCCCCCATCAACGCCTGAGGCAGGTGGAAGTGCTGGCCCTGAAGTCATAAGAGCGGGAGAGCTGTCCCTGCCCCTCATCAGCTGCAGCGCTGGTCCTCTACACCTCATGGGGTAACACAGTAGAGCTGGCCCTGAAGTCATAAGAGCAGGAGAGCTGTCCCTGCCCCTCATCAGCTGCAGCGCTGGTCCTCTACACCTCATGGGGTAACACAGTAGAGCTGGCCCTGAAGGCGTAGCAGAAGAACGGCCCCGCCCCTTGATCATCCCTGTAAGGGTGAACTAGGCAGGGCAAAGCTATAGCACTCACCCTGGTGTGAAAACGGGAGAGCTGGCCCAGAACCAGGGCTGTGTGTTGGTCCACCCCAACACCCACCTACCCCATCTGTGATCTGCTGGGGCACGGGGGTGGGGGAGGGGTCAGTCCTGCAGGATCTCCACAACACAGGGCAGTAGCTGCAGGATGTCCAGGGGGAGTCCCAGTGAGGGCAGACCAGACCTTGAACCAGACCAGTGATTCCTTGTGATGCACGCCCACATGTAAAATTGTCTGGATGAAGGGGTTTACTTTGTGACTCACTTTATTACATTTGCAGAGGGCAGAATCTGCCTTTCTGGCCAAGAGTCTAGACAAATAATATGTGGAAAGAAAAGCTCGAGGGCCCAAACACTGGCTCACCGGGCAGGCCCACACCCGTAGGTGGAGTGGCTGTGCCATTCTTGTTATACCTTGACGAATGTGGAGGTTCCTAAGTGGCATCTCCAGGAAAGAAGAGGAAAGCTTCTAGAATGTCTTCCCGGCCAATGGAAGTGAAGGGTTTTTAGTTGTTTTATCCTGTGTGCGGTCATCATAGGAACACCGTCATCCAAACTTCAGCCATATCCCTTCTTGTACCCCAGAGCAGTGATGCTCACACCGCGTTCTTCAGTAGCCTGTGGAATCATTTTCTTGACAAATTGGGTTTAACTATTGAGATTATATTATTGCAGGTTGTAAATACAGAATAGCAAAAATGCCACCTGCTCATTGACATGGATAGGATTTTTAAAAATTGACTATTTTCTTTTCAGTGATATTGATAAAGTTAATTTAAATCATCATTCATTTTTTTTCTAGCTGTGAAAAGGTCCATGATTGTGTAGCAGTTTAAAATATATTTTCAAAAGCCCTGATTTCCAGTGACATTTTGTTGTTGACAAATAAGAAACCCATCTGGAATTTTATGAGTTACCCCAAATACCAAAAGCAAATGCTACTAAAGTCAGAATCATAAAGGAAAACATTGGTAGGTCAACTTCCTTAGAAATAACACAGTAGTAGAAACACACACACTCCATAAACAAAGACAAGCCATGGAGAAACTGGGCAAAGGTATTTCCCACATACTGTGGGAGGATTATATCTCTAGTACATAAGGAGCTTCCATAAGTAAAAAATGTCAACATGCAGCATAAAAATGAGAGTGACCAAAAAACATGAAGGGTTTGCTATGAATATGCAAAGAGCCATAAATTGAAAACATGATACATGTTTTCTTCTCTGAAATGAATAAATGTTGAGAATGGTCCATATTGGAAGGAAAATAAGGAAGCATACATTCTTATAAATTTGTGATTATGATAGAAATTGGTCTAATGTATTCTATTGGCAATTTGGTGATGGGCCTTAGAAATCCTACTTCTGGAAATTTACTTGGTGAGAACACTTGAATACCAACATGAAATGTGTGTTCCAGTGTAGTCAATATTGTTTATAAGAGAAACTGCAATCAGTTCAGGTCGCATCCACTAGGGCTTAACTCTAGAATCATGGGAATGGCATCTCACACTATTAGGAATTCATCGTGAGTATGGACCTCTGGCTTCCTCAGACACATGTACCCACATGCACAGATACACAGGCCAGGATGTGACACACACACACACACACACACACACACACACACACACACACACACTTGCCTTAAGAGCCATTGAATAAAATGTGTATGCCATAGGTCATCTCAACAACACTGTTAAAAGGAGTCTTAGCATATTTGTTGACGCTCTTAGGTTGTTATGGTCGGCACCTGGGCACATAAATGTCTGTGTGAAGAGATAGGGTACACAAGCCGTAGATATGCTGTAGGACAGGCTATAAATCTGAACTGCAGCATCCCCAGAAGGGGCATTCCTGAACATGTGTATGTAAGTGGAAACTTACAAAGCAAACCATAAAGGCACCTGGGGGTGGTGCTACAGAGAGAGGCCACAGACCAAATGTGGGGATGTCCCAGTGACTTTACATTTATTTGTGTCTTCATAGATAATTCTAAAGGTGCTGGACACAGTGTACAAAGTATTTGCAGTTTCTGTAAACATCAAAGCAGACTTGACGTCACTGGAGGGGAATAGTTGGGGCACTTGGATTACTAGTAGACTGGGTTTCAGGCAAGTTTGATGTTTATTAAGGCGTGATGGTGAGAGAGATGCCTGTTTCTTCATCTGTAAAATGGAAACAACATGATTTCTGAATTTGTGGCAAAGGGTTACAGATGACTGAAGAAATCAAGGAATGTGTTGTGGTGCCTTTTGGAAGTAGGCACTCTAAAACACAGCTGTTATGAACCTGCTTTCAATAAGTGCTTTAAAAATATTTTATTTTGTGTGCGTGAGTGTTTGACCTCTATGTCTGTGCACTATTTGCATGCAGTGCCCAAAGAGGCCAGAAGAGGGCATTGGACCCCTGGGGATTGGAGTTACAGATGGCTGTGAGACCCCATGTGGGTGCTGGGAAGAGAACTCAGGTCCTCTGAAGAGCAGCCAGTAATATTCTTAATGACTGAGTCATCTCACCAGCCTCGAGTTGAAATTCCTCCAATGCTCCTATCTGTCTGTCATCTGTTTTTTTTTTTTTTGTTTTTTTTTTTAAACTTTTTTTCTTTTTGAGACAGAGTCTAACACTGTAATCCAGATTGAAAATGAGTTCACTCTGTAGCCCAGACTGCTCTCAAGTTCATAGCAGCTCTTCTGCACCAGCCTCCTGAGTATGGGAACACCCGTGTGAGTCAGCAGGCTTGGAATTTACTTTTATTATCATCTCAGATTGGGTCTTGGTGAGTCTCCTAGATTGGTTGTGACATTGATATGTAGTTCAGGCTGGTCTTCCTTTTGCCTCGGTCTCCAGGGTAGCTGGTGTTACAAGTTTGAGCCACAGCAAGCTCTAAGGCTTCTACCCTCCTCCTCTTCCTTCTGCTCCTCCCTTCTGCTTGTGGTGGATGTGTGTATGGACAAGTATGTGTGCTTGTATGTGAACTATGTGTGTGTATGGACAAGTGTGTGTATGTGTGTGTATGGACAAGTGTGTGTGTTTTCATGTGTGTGTATGGACAAGTGTGTGTGCTTGTGTGTGAACTGTGTGTCTGTATGTACAAGTGTGTGTGTGTGCTCGTGTGTAGTGTGGAGGCCAGAGATTGTTGTTGGGTATCGTCAACTTCTTCCCATCTCATTTTCCAAACAAGGTTGCTCACTGAACGGAGGTCACTGTTTCAGCTAGACAGGATAGCCAGTGAACCCCTGGGATTGGCCCGTGTCACCCTACCTTCCCCCTCCCCCAAGCGCTGGAGTTACAAATGGTGCTGTGTCAAGTTTTTACATGTAAGCTGGGGATCTGGACCCAGAACCTCGTGCTTGTGTAGGGAGTGCGTCACCCTCAGAGCCACCTCCCCAGCCCCATCCCATTCTCAGATGCTGTTCCAAGGTGTATTTCATGGGCAAGGGCTAGGTTGTTGCTACATGTGCCGGCCCGCCTTAGCAACATCATGACGTCTAACTAGAGTCAGAGAGGCCACACACACCGGCCTTTCTCAGTGGAGATGGAAATGATTGGTTTGGGGACATAGGTCCCAAACGTCGGTACACTGGGTGCACAATTCCAGGCAGTTGTTCAGAGATGCGTTTATAGTTTATTCTTCTTCAATAGTTCCCTGGGAAGCACAGAGTTCCCGTGCTCTGGGAAGATGTTGCTTGGGAGAGCTTTTGGACCCTTCTCTTGGCTGCAGTGGCGGATTGGCAGCACCTGCTCGGAAATTTTCCCAAACCCAAATGCTTTCTGCGATATGGTATGCCCCAGAGCCCTGGGGATTCAGCAAAAACATTTTTCATGTCCTGGAACTGACCCGAAGCTGCTGGAGGGGAGCAATTCAGGCCAGTCTTGCTCCAAGGGACCTTGTGACATAAGCTGGTGTGGTGGAGTGGCTAGGAGCACCTCTAGATTTCTTAATAGATGCCAAACCTGCCACCTGCTTGTGCCATTTCCTTCCTTAATCTCTCTAATCAAAAATCAGCTCTGGGGACCCCTTAGAGGGGCTATTTTCAGACTCTCTGTAATCCAATTTAATACCCATCCACAGCTTTCTATTGCATGTCTGAGTGAAATCTTGCTTTTTCTCTTTGGTGTGCAGATGCCCTAGTTTGCCTGAGATCACCCCACTCTGTGCCTACCTCTCTAACAGGTAGGAAAACTCCATGTTTTGCTCTCAGGCTTACTCTTATGGCTTATATATTTACACTGTAATCACTCAGACTGTTGGCCTGCTAAGGTCTCTGACAAGATCTCCCTTCTGTCTCACCTTTGCCCCCACTTAAAATAGCATCCTCCAGCATTCACACTAATGATTCAGACGGTGTTGTTTCTTCCCGGGATTCCTAACGATCTCCTAGTCTTCCCGAGATGAGTAAGCTCTGCCGGGACAGGACTGTTGTGTGCCACGTTGGCAGCATCCTCACCTCATAGGAGGAAGCTTGTCATAGAAAAGGTGGCCAGTAATATTTGCTGAATCAAAAAATCGCAGCACAAATCCAACTTCTGTCGAAAAGAAAGGGGGAAAGAGATGCCCCCAACAGTAAATTTTTTGACTTATGATCCATTCTCTTAAAATAGCTTTATTGAGACTTATTTTACACATAAAGCTAATAATTTTTAAGCATATACACAGATGTGTGCATTTCATGTCAAAATCAACTTTAGAACATTTTCTTTACGTCAACTAATAACTTCAAAATGTTGACAACACTCCCAAGTTTCCAAGAGAACCCAGGCTTCAATAACCAGCTAATCAAGTTTCTATCTGGATAGAGTTGCTTATTGTGGGTATTTTACTTAAATGATATAGTACCAGAAAACCAAAGAGTAGATAAAATTAAGAAATGAAAAAGATGATTATTGGTAATGGAAATAAAATTAATTAATACGAACTGCTTATTAATTTCCTAATCAGAGAGCAGCCCTGCAGTATTTCTTATTTCATGGGAACGCATTCACTCACCCACCCACCCCACCCACCCCACCCACCCACTCACCCCCACTCACCCCTACCCATTCACTCACTCACTCACTCACTCACTCACTCACTCACTCACACTCACCCACTCACCCCACCCACCCACCCACTCACCCACTCGCCCCCACCCACTCGCCCCCACCCTCCCACCCACCCACTCACCCCCTCCCACCCACTCGCTCCCACCCACCCACTCACCCCCACCAACCCACCCAGCCACTCACCCCCACCAACCTCCAGCCAGAGCCTAAGTGCCAGTGGTACCAACGAATCTTAACAACACATCAGAAATGATGTATTAAGCAAAACCAGAGTTACTATTTACGATACCTGAATTACTCTCTTATGACTTCTTTTTTATTGCTCTGAGTACGAGCCTGTTTACTTAGCGCTCACTAAGAAATTAGTCTGTTTGAAAGGGGGATGGATGCAGGTGGGTAAACCTGGCATCTCTTTATCCCGCTCTCATTACCCAGTACAGTTCCAGCAAACCTCTCATCTGTTCTCTTTCAGCTCCCTGCGCTTGAGAGTGTTTTCCCCACACCACATCTACTGCTTCTTGTAAACCTCTGAGAGAAGTGCAGATGCTTCTTCTGGGCCGCCATCTTGATTTGCATTCGTGGCAATGTTACTATTCAGCGTTACACTACTGTTTCTTATGCTACTTATCAACACTTCTGAATTATTTGGTGTTGCATTATATGTATTTAATCTGAATAACATTGGGCACAAGTGGTATCTATTTCCAGTCACCCCTTCCTGCATTTCTCCTTCTTTCTGCCCGTCTCTCTGATGCTTCACAGTTTTCGTGTTGAATTTGCTTATTATTTAGGACATTTAGGAGAGGAGAATATATTTCAATATTCACTTCAATTTTACCTCTAGTTTTTGTTGTTTGTTTGTTTTTCCTGAGACAGGGTTTCTCTGTAGCTTTTGTGCCTGTCCTGGAACTAGCTTTTGTAGACCAGGTTGGCCTTGAACTCACAGAGATCCACCTGCCTCTGCCTCCCGAGTGCTGGGATTTAAGGCGTGCACCACCACTGCCTGATAAGTTTTTTTTTTTTAATGTAGAAAAGATTTAAACGCTTGTCACCAACTTCTCCTTCTGTTTTTAGACTTCCTAAAGGAGTTGAATCTTTCCCGGAAAATGTTCACTTAAAAGTCCGCTCAGTCACGGGGAAGAAAATGTGAGGAGTTCAGTTAGTTGTTTGCTTTGATCACCTCTATCTCTGCGGTTCTCTGAAGGTTTTATGACTTTTCAAACTTCAGTATTTCAGTAGACATTTCTACTAATATCATCTGAACTTTGAAAAGTCCTGGCAAGAAGAATAAACTTGCAGTCGGTGTGCCTTTGAGTGCAGACAGAGGTAAGCAGCCGGGCACCTGTGCTCCTATGGCAGGGAGTCGGTGTGCCTTTGAGTGCAGACAGAGGTAAGCAGCCGGGCACCTGTGCTCCTATGGCAGGGAGTCGGTGTGCCTTTGAGTGCAGACAGAGGTAAGCAGCCGGGCACCTGTGCTCCTATGGCAGGGAGTCGGTGTGCCTTTGAGTGCAGACAGAGGTAAGCAGCCGGGCACCTGTGCTCCTATGGCAGGGAGTAGCTCGGAGATGGCCGCTGAAGCTACTAAATCATACTGGGGATTCCGCCAGGTCACAAAGTCAGAGACTTCCTGTGCAGGCACCCGGCTTCAGAACGGACAAGGTTTTACTTTTTCCTAATGTAGCCGCATTAAAACTCACTTTTCACTCTTCCCTGCCCTTGCCCTATCTCCTGGAATGGACATACTGCTAACATGCCCCTGTAGATTGTAGATTTAGTAGTTCCCCAAACTCACAGAAGCATCTGTGAGCATCATTGAAACAGTTGTCTTACGGGATCGCTTTTTAAACGTAATAAACGAAGCCGATTTGAGGCGCAGCTTATGCATACTCTTTGCATAGAGGTGAATGAGGGATTTACCATTGGGTGTAAGATATTTACATCCATTCATCAAAATATGACTCCTTCTGTAGACTTTGAAAGCCAAGCCTGTAATATACATTATGATGGTAATTTAAAAACAGAGCATAGAGTAGAAAGATAGATGCACAGCGTCTGACTCTCCACAGCTCTAGTAAATTTTGTACCTTAGGTTAGACAGAATACATTTTGAGTTTCTCCTGCAACAATCATTTTGGAAACGCGTCAACCAACTGACTTCTTTTACTCATTATTATTTAGCCTAAAGATCTGAGGAATCTGTTTTTATTCTGTCATCAATTTATTTCTAAGAAGCGCCACTGCCTTTGTCAGCACGAGCGAACATTTCCTGTCTTCCCACTTACAGTGATTGTCAAGCTCGGGAGCCCCTGCCACCCTCATTTCATCAGCTCTTTCTAAGGGTTGTGTTTCTTTCCCCCATGGAATGTATTCCTCTACAAATTAGTTTAACAGATATTTCAGGAAAAGCATCCGAGCTGCAGAGAAAGTTCTATTTTTAACTCCCTTTCAAAGCAAAAGATTAAGAATATCTTTCAGCTTCCCTTTATTTTTGTAAGCCTTAAATCTTCTCCAAATCCTGGACAAAAAAGAGCCTGGAAAGCCTTTGCTGAATTACACGAAGGGCATGTGGTTTCGACCTCCGCAGGAACCCGGGGCTGCAGCCCTGCTGTCCAGGCCCCATCCTTCCCTGCAAAGGTGAAATGATTTAGAGGCCTAGAGAAACTTAATTTTTCTTGATCACCATGTGCAACTCTGAATTTTAATGGCAGGCATAATTAATTCTTCTGATGTTAATCATCAGGGCTGGGCTCCACAATTATCAGCCTGGTGCAGCTGGGGCATGGTGCAGACATGAAAAATTAGGAAAATGAATCAGTAATAGGGTGGCAGATTTAATCTGCATCATGAAAACAAAGTTAAAAAGAGGAAGACCGGGAGGACTCCAGCCGAAGCTTTTGTGCCAGTGCGCAGTGACAGAGCTGAAAAATGTTGCCGATGTCCAAAGTGATTGGTAATTACCAAGCCATTGAATTTTTTATTGTCAATTTATCATTGCGCCAGAGGTTAAATTTAACATCTTCTTCTAAAGCCATCACTCTAAGAAGGCGGCCTGCGCGTCACGTGGCTCAGAGTCAGCAAAAGGTCAATCAGGTATCTCTTCTGTTTGCATGCGCCTCCAAACCCTCCTCCCTCCCTGGCTACTGCAGGCTGCCTCCTACCTGCCTCTTGGTCCCCGCGACATTCAGATAAGCACCAGATTGTGACAGACACACACAAGCACACACACTTTACACACACACACACACACACACACACACACACACACACACACACACTTTTCTCTCTATATTGGTATTTACTGAGAACCCTGGCGCAAGAAAAGAATTATTTCTCGCATAAGAAAAACCCTATCATCCTAAGCCCTGATACGTTTTCTTAAGGTGCAGTCAATCAATCTCTCTCCGTTGCCCTGTTTCTCTCTTGTCTCCTTCTTTCTCGCTATAGGCACTAGAGGAAATCATATGACCCTTAATTAAATTAAAATTGCACAATTTCAATAGATTCGGATTTAATTCTTTTTTTTAAGCTTCCTTTCCTCCCCCCCCCCCCACAGGATGTCTCTTTTATTAATAGTTGAGGGGAAAACCCTTGGTTTAGACGGAAGGGGATATTTATCCGTGTGAATACCGCACACTTCAAATAACTGTGTCTTTAAAAAGAATTCAGAAGTGTTTGACAGATCCGGTCCTGCTGGTGAAATCCCACAGGGGCAGCTTCTCCTGTTCACACAGTGGTGTGAATTCTTGAATGCGGCCGCTGCCCCACCTTGAACACTTACTTCGGTGTTTCCTTGTTCGCGCGTGTGTACTTCTGCTGCCCCACTCTGAAACGGAGAGCAGTTTCTTGTTAAGGGAATGATATGTATTCTTTTCTAGAAATTAAAAATGGAAATAGCCTTTAGGGAGATTTGAAAAAAAATCAATGTGTGTATTAATTACTGCAATTCATTATTCAAATAAAAGCGGGCTCACCCCCTCGCTGGATACAAATTTCCGGACAGGAAAGTTTGCAAAAGACAAACCCTGCATTCTGATCATGCTATCTGCCAATCAAAGACTCTATGAGCCTGGCGGATGCTCCTCCGGGGATAGGGGAGCTGGGCTCCATCCCAGGCTGGTGGACACTCCTCCAGGGATAGGGGAGCTGGGCTCCTTCCCAGGCTGGTAGATGCTCCTCCGGGAATAGAGGACCTGGGCTCTGTCCCAGGCTGGAGCAGTGAGTTATTGCCGTTGAATACAAAAGCTGGCCACGTGACTGTCACCTACCAGCAGTGGCAGGAGTCCTCCAGCCTGGGTTTCCTGAGACCTTGCTTTTCTGAGACCTCACTTTTCTATAATTAAATCTGAACCATAAAAGCCATACCTGTCAAATGACCTCCGGCTGCCCTCATAAACAACACTGGGAATTTTGCTGGTAGCAGCCAGGCCTTAGGAAAGAACATTGGAAAATATCCTATTTAGCTGCCGCCAGCCTTCCCTCTCACACTGCACACCCTCCCCCTTATTTCTTCCCTCACTAAGCTTTATTCCCCCCCCCCCCCCGCCATTTTGGAATTTAGGTAGAGGACTGGAAAACACAAAGCAAATAAATATATATACATATATAATATATTGAAAAGATTCTGCTGTCTTCTCCTGAATTAGTACCCTGTCCTTTTAGGAAGGGGAGAAAAAGGAATGAAGGAATGCAATTTTTCTAGCAGCGTTTGGCTGCCTTTCTTTGATCATGTTTTATGACCAGAGGATAAATTACCATGTGACGGTTTCTGTTTAAAACCTGAGCGTGCTTCGTGTGCTTTGAATCCTGCCATATTTTGCATAGCTGCCTTTTGCCTGAGCAAGCCTTACTGCGAAGAAGAGCAGCTCGGAGCACGGTGCGCATTCCCAAGTTCTTCTCCGCCATTGGAATCTCCTACTATTTTAATTGGATTCTTTCCAAAACTGCAACTAATTAAGAATCAATTCAGGACCATTAGCAAGTGGGACAAGCTAGCTGGTGCTGCATATTTCAAAAGAGTTAGTTTTAATGAGAGGTGTAACTAGACTGGGGGCGGGGAGAAGAGATTAAAGATAGTGTAGGGACCTTCTTTGGATACCTGAACGACTAATGGTACATGAAAAGATGCTGAATTTGTAGTCCTCTGTAATTGCTCTACCTACTGCTCCTAAGGAAACTTTAAAGACACAAACGCAGGCATTTAGGGGTGCACGGGAGGTTCAATAGCTGTTTATGAATGTTGCAAGTCGTTGGCTGCAGTAGCGCATTGCTCCTCTCAGTGGAGAACCATATGTTGTCTGCTTTCAGATACGTTAACCTCGGTCCTGCCAACCCATTTTCTCTTCCCTGGGCTTTGTGCTGGCGCACATCTGCGGATCAGACTGCCTTGTCTGCAGATGGTGTTTTTTAATTTGTTCGAGGGTTAGCCATGCCATATTTTTGACAGCTGCTCTCCAGGTCCTTTGCCACAGAGGAAAACTTCGTAGAACCTGGCGCTGGGGAGGGAAAGCTGATTCTCATAAACCTCATTAGTTGCTTCTATTCTTTCTCGGATCTTGGTATCCAGTTTCTCTTTGTTACTCTGAGTTGGGTGCAGGCTGGTGCTCCTCTCTAGAGGCGGAAGGTGGGGAGTTACTGTGTGGTAAGCCCACTTTGACCATTACATTATGAATATATGTGGAGTTGCAATGGGTAGCCGAATATTTAATCATCAGGGAGGCCAGGCAATAAATCAAATGTCTGAACTTGGATGCATTATCTGAAATGCCTGATTTCAGACTTAACCTTCTTCATGGACTTCTGTCGTGAGAAATTACCTGGACCAGGCTTCTTCATTTGAAGCAATCATAATCCAACTACGGAGCTCTTATGATTGTAAGATAATAGCAATAAAAAAAGAGATTGTTGGCTTCTCGAAGTGGACATGGACAATAAAAATATATTACTCTATAGAAAAATAATTTTACTAAGTTTGGGTTTGATGACACTTTCAAGGTGGAGTAGAGAGATTGAAAAGGCAATTACAAGGACATTGAAGACTTATGAGCATAAAGAATTCTTTAAGGTGTGTAGGACTAAGGAGAGTCATGAATGTTTATTGGGAATTGTTTCTGCTCAAAACCGTTATCAAAACAATGGGGTAGCCAGTTGGAACCTATGCACTGTGGCTTATACTTGGGCTCTCAATGTGGAAAATGTTTCTTGTTATTCACCTGTATCCTGTTCACCCGCCATCATCCGCGATTGACCCCCATGACCCCTTTCTGCATAGTCACCGAGATCAGCTAACTTTCCCTCCATGGCTCAGTTGTCATCTTCTCTCACCTCTGTGGCCTGCATAACCTCTTTAAAAATATTTTTACTTATTCCTTGAGAATTCCATAAGCATACATAATGTATTTTAATCATATCCACATCACACTCCTCCTGGATCCCCCATGATGCATCATTTCTTACCTACGTCCCAGAAACGGCCCTTCACCTTGCTTCTTCTGCCCACTCTCACTCCCCAGTCCTTTTCTTAACATACCAGGCTTTAGCTGCTGTCTCAGTTGTCACACTGTCATTTAATTATCAATTCACTCAGTGCCCCCTTAGGCTTAGAGCTCTTTAAGGCCAAGGACTTAAGTCTTTCATACCTGTGTCTCAAGCCCTAGAGATTGCACACAGGAGGAGATAAAGAGAAGCAAACTGAATTATCTCCTACCCTGTTCCAGGCTGTGGGCACATAGCAGAGAGTTGGTCTCCTGAAATTCTGTGTCTTTATGAACCTCAGATTCATGTCAATAGCTATGAAAATGAGCAGGTGATCTCAAAAGCTTGCTTGTCTGGATGGGAGCTGTGTGGAGCACTCGGGTCTTGTCCAAGAACGTAGGTGCCCATCTGATGGCTACACGGAAAGATCTGAAGTCTGAGGAATCCTGGAGCCCCCAACTTCAAAATCAGCTTAACTTCACCTGTTTCATGGGGACAGATAATGCCAGGAAGTTGAAGAATGCAATCTCATTGGGCCTAGGATATGTGCTTGCTAGGTTGCCAGTTGAAGATGTTTCCTTTGCACTCTTAGGTTGACTCTAAGCTTGACTCTCTGGCTTACTTTGGCCATTGGTTTCATAGGCAATGTGAAATCGTCAGAGATAAGAAAAGTACTCACACACTGGGGCTTGCCCATTTGTGTTGTAGATAGAGCTGTGGCTATTGCCATGACATAGAGAAACTTGGGCTGAGGTGCTGGGAGAGGAAAGATCCATAGCTTGGTTACCCTCTTGGCTCTAGTCAAGTACAGATAATCTTCTGAATAAGTGAGAAGCCGTCCATTATGGAGTCTCTTGTTCCCAGCTGACCATCCAACTGACCACAGAGGCATGAGCCCAAAGCAGCCAGGGCTGTCTCAGATCAGCAGCAGCATGGAGCTGACCAATGACTTGTGAACAAAAATAAATGGGTTATTACTTGAGACCACTATGCTTTGGGTGATATGCCACACGGAAGCAGGTGAGTAATACAAGGCTACACGTACTGTCTCCCTTCTAGCTGGCCAGAAGAGTATACTATATCCACAGTCCCAACTGGAAGAATTCTAAACGTGGAATGGAAAAGTGTTGCAAAAGACATAATCCATTTTAAGCCTGGTAATGTGTGACATTTTTGATCCTTCATGTAACACAAGGATACCATCTCACGGGGCATGGGCAAGGAGTGGAATGTCCAAGATGTGAGGTGCTGGGGTGGAGACCAGCAAAGAACTAACTCCTTCCCAACAGGTCCAGGCGCCTGTCCTCTCTTTCACCTGCCTGTTTTTCTCGTCTGGATTTCAGGTCATCAAGGTAGTTCTCTCCCAGCTGCCCAGCATCCTTTCACTGGTCCCTACCTCCCCGCACTAAATGAGGTAGTTACTTAAAACCCAGGACAGTATATTGGGCGACACTCCATTATTATAGTTTTAAAAGAGAAATTGGGGTCAAGACTTCACAAAGCATGCTGGCTAATCACATTAGTTGAGGTTCAGTTACCGAAATAAAGAATCTGTGCTGGCTAGTTTTAGCAGGACAGGGAATTAATTAGCTCACTGAATTATTGGGAAGGTGGAAGAAAATAGATCCGAGTTGAGCTTCCTAAAACCCTCCTGGTTCTCTACTTTTTAAATCGATGTTCCATAGTGCTTATCCCTCTACTAAAATATAAGGCCCAAGGGGCAGTAGGTATTGCTTTGTTTGATTCCAAACTCCAGGCACTTAGAACAGTGTGGCACCTGTAGGCTCTCAAATACACACTTAAGGTAATAAATTGTAATACCCACGGGGATAACTTTGAAGTGAGAGAGCCCAGAAGGCCTTTTAGCTTATTCCCAAAGAGTTTCAGATGCAAAGTTTCAGATGGAAAGAAGACACGGATGCATTATGGGGGACTTGGGAGTGTATTAGAAAAGTTATTAACACCATGGACTGATAGACATGGTGGGGCCTTGGAAAAGGGGAAACCAAGGCCCATGTGGCAGAAGTGGGCATCTTTTAATCCTTCTCAAGGATGGGGTGGTTTCAGAGAGAGAGAAGTGTGTGGGAGCAGATGTGTGGCCAGCAATTGCCCTTTAGGTGTAACTGTGCTTCCTCGGGTCTCACAGTGGCTCAGTTAGGGTGCCTATCAGAATCTGGGGGTGAGGAAACGGCTGCAACAGATGTTGTCACCTGGGCAGCAGCTGGACAGAGTCTGCCATTACATTCCCTCAGAGATGGAGGTGCTGGGTGACCTTTTTGAATTTGGAGATACTTGACTCTATGCTAGCGAACTTGTAGGAATTGGACCTTACTGTCTACTAAAAGGATTTTTTTTAATTTTTCAAGACAAGACATTGATATGTCCGTATTTAATAAATTCAAGTTTGGCCATCTCCTATCGGAGAGCGGCATGAGTAATGTGTACGTCTGCGTGTGGCTGGTAACCTTTAATTAGTGGTTTATATAGAGAACACTCAACTTTCAGGGCTTGAGATAGGGCTGCACTGATCTAAACATCTGAATCATTTTGGACCAGGCAAACCTCAGCTACAGAATCAAAGCCTTGTCAGCCGGGCGGTGGTGGCACACGCCTTTAATCCCAGCACTTGGGAGGCAGAGGCAGGCGGATCTCTGTGAGTTCGAGACCAGCCTGGTCTACAGAGCTAGTTCCAGGACAGGCTCCAAAACCACAGAGAAACCCTGTCTCGAAAAACCAAAAAAACAAAACAAAACAAAACAAAACAAAACAAAACAAAACAAAAAGCCTTGTCAACCATGAGGATTTCCTAGGAGATTTTGGTGTGGATTTGGGCAGATTTGACAGGTGGGTACTACAGGGGAAAAGCCATGCCATCTGGGCCTTGTAGGAGACTCCAGTTTAAAGCCTGGACCTCTAAATTACTACTTTGGTTTGCACTTTTGGGGACAGAGCGTGAACATACAGGGGACACTAGAGTCTCCTCTGCTAGCTAGCGTGTAGCTTCACTCATGCATTTATTTGGTTAACATCGCTGAAGAGCGGTTTGATCTATGGGAATGAGAGCTGCATACAGCCCGCTGTGCTGGTTCCAGGAGCGTCCTGAGTACTTTGGAAAGGTTGGTGAAGCAACAGCAGGCATTTTAGGGACATGGAAAAACAGGAGAAGGGCCTCGCCCTCTTCCTTCCTCCTTCTGGCCTTTCATTCCCTCCTTTTCTTTTCTTTTTGGTTCTATCCTTTTGTTATTAAAGAAGCTGTATATTCCAATATATCTCTAAATCCAATTAAATTCATTCCTGAAAAAAATTCCATTAAAAGAACATTAAAAAAAAATCTACTCTAATTCAATAGGAGCCAAGGGACTTGGAATGAGCCTGACACTGAGGCCTTCAATCACTGAATTTCTCTGATAGATTTTACAACAATAATCTGTTATTTAGATAACTACATTTATGCTCCCAATAAATCGAGACCACTGTTAGTTCTTCCCTGTGTTTAAATAAAAAGAAAAGCAAAATGCTTTGAAGCTTTTATCATGTTCATATAGGAACAGCGCTGAACCGAAGGCCAGAGCCTAAGCTGTTAGAGGTGTTTAACCAGTTAGCAAATTCTACCCAAATTGCCTACGCATGGTGTATCTTATCTTTGTTTAAAAACTGACTGTGTTTACTCAGCTCTTAAAGGAATGTCTTCATCAAATCCCTCCCTTCAGGGGACCCCAGGGAAGTGGAATGGGTGTGAGAGCCAGAAGAGATGGAGGACACTCAGGACACAAGCCTAACACAGCAGGGCTGATGTCCATGTGAACTCAGATGCAGCATGCCCAGGGCCTGCGTGGGTCTACAGCAGATGGGGGTCCTAGAGCTGAGAGGAGAAGTAGACATGGCCCATCCTTAACCCAAAAGCTGTCTTCAATTGATAATCATTTGCAAATGAAAAATTAGTTTCCTCCAAGGAAGAAACAACGCATCATTAAGGGTAGACAGCATGCCCAGGGGTACACGCCAACACAGAATGACCCTGGGCATCTTTGGGGGCTCGTTGTCTCAGTGTTGAGTAATGGCTTGGGTTTTATTTGTTTTGTTTTACCTCACAAGTCCTTTCTGTTTACATTATCTTCCGATTTTGTGTTTTTATGTGTGGGTCTCTGCATCTGTTTCCTGTGCCTTTTCTTGCTCTTTTTTGTTGTTTGTTTTGTCTTATTCTAATTTGTCTGTTTTTTATTAGCTTAGGTTATTTTACTCCTTAGATGCCTGTGTTTTCTAAGGCAAGACAGAAAGTCTGTTGAGCCAGGTTGGAGGGAAGGTGCAGAGAAACAGAGAAGTAGGGGGAGGAGAAATTGTAATCAGAATATACGGCATGAAAATATTTCTTTTCTTTTTTTTTTTTTTAAATTATTTATTATACATATACTTGCCAGAAGAGGGTGCCAGATCTCATTACAGATGGTTGTGAGCCACCATGTGGTTGCTGGGAATTGAACTCAGGACCTCTAGAAGAGCAGACAGTGCTCTTAACCTCTGAGCCATCTCTCCAGCCCCGAAAATATTTCTTTTAAATAAAATAAAAAAATTGTTTTGTAAAAAAAAAAAATGGATCAGTTTGCTGTCTTAGGGTTTTATAGTTGTGAAGAGACACCATGATGATGTCAACTCTTATGAAGGAACACATTTAATACAGTTCAGAGGTTTAGTCCATCACTGTTGTGGTGAGAATCATGGTGTCGAGCAGGCAGACATGGTGCTGCAGGAGTTGAGAGTTCTCCATCTTGATCTTTAGGCAGCAGCAGGAAACTGTGCCACACTGAATGTAACTTGAGCATCTGAGGCCTCAAAGCCTGCCCCCACAGTGACACACATTCTGCAACGAGGCCACACCTACTCCAACGAGGCCACACCTACTCCAACGAGGCCACACCTACTCCAACGAGGCCACACCTCCTAGTACTGCTATTCCCTGTGGGCCCTGCATTCACACACATGAGTCCGTGGGGGCCATTCCTACTCACATTACCTTTACCTACTACACAGGTGAGGGAAGAGATGAGTTATCTGATTGACAACACGAGTTCCTACAAAAGGAGATGTATGCTGACCAGACCCGTCAGTTCCCAGAAAGGCCCCAGTTTCCGCTTGCCCAGAGAGTGATGGGATGGAAACGCACACAAGCTTGCAGACACCTTGATGAGTCACAGTGGGTTCTGGAATCTACGGAGACATCAGAGGAACCTGGGGGCAGAGAGCTAGAAAATTTCAAAGCAAGTATTTTTCAGGTTGCACGTGATTCTCACTCGTGTGTGTGTGTGTGTGTGTGTGTGTGTGTGTGTGTGTGAATGGAGATGCTCACATACCCTGGTACCCATGGGGAAGGACAGCTTCTTGGTTGTTATTCTTCACCTTCCTTTCACCTTATCTGAGACAGGGTTTCTCTTCTGTTGATGGATGCTGTGCATCCCAGGCTCATTGGTCCATGAGGTTCTCGACACCGTTTCCCCCTCCCTTGTTCAGTACAGGCATATGCCACCATACCTGGCTTTCATGTGGGTGGTGGGGCTGGGACTCAGGCCCTGGTGCTCATGCAGCAAACCCTTTAGTGACTAATCTATCTGCCCAGACCCTGCATCATTTCGATGACTTCAGCATTTGTTTGCAAACTTTCTTGACGTAGAGATTGAAATAGCTGCACATTTTTAAAAAGACTCTTGTCAGTTCTTGTAAAAAACTTTTCTCCAAAGGGAAATTTCAAAAGTTACGGCTTAAAGTGACATTTGAGTGTTGTCAATGATCTAGCAAATCCCTGACTGAAGATTCACCTCCCATAAGTCTTCCGTCATTAATCTGGAGGGAAATTTCCATCTGATCATGCATCTTCATTAATTCCTCCCTCACTATTATCTTATTAACCGCTTAGAGACCCTCCCTTTCCGTTAGATGTATTCTAAACACACAGTGGCAGTGGGCTTGGGGTACCGTGTCTCTGAATCCACGAGGCTGATAGGGCAGGCTATCTTAGGGGTGCATCAGGACACTTATTTGGGAGCATTGCTGATGGCAAGGCCCTCTGTGGGATTTGACAAAGGATGCTTTTCTGAAGTCTCAAAAAATAACACAGAGGACCAATACCTGTCTTATCTGTTGTGGATATTGTTTAATTTTGCACATTTTGTCTTATTAGACATCCATTAATTACGCTAGAACATGCAGGGAATGAAACTTTACTCCTGCACAGCAAACAGTACATTTTTTTTTCTTTCTCAAATTCATTCTTCATGGTGAAGGAAAGTATTCTTTCTCAAACCAGGGTAAATGGTCAAGTGTTTAAGGGTTGTTGATCACTGATTTATTTTCTAAATTACAAACACCTTGAACTAACCCATTCCTCCCTCCTGAAAAGCCACACTCATTTCCAGAGAAAAGGATTGTGTGAACTCATAGTTGAAAGGCTAGCTTCTTATTCAGTTTTCTGCGCTAGCTTAAAGTATGGACCAACAATAAATCTACAGTCACAGCTCAGCTTTGTTGGGCTAAAGACACAGGACAAACAGACAGACAGACAAAACAGCAAAGGTGATCACCATAGTATATTTTGACTACTGTTGCAAGGATAGCTAGGGGAACAATTGAGACCAAAATATAAGGGCATGTTTATGAAAGATGTCAGAACCCACTGCTACATATGCCACCCTCTGGAATCAATATAAAAGTACCCTAGCCTGGCTGCTTTGTAATTAACAAAGCTTTATGTCCTACAGTCTTAGAGACTCGGATGTCCACAATCAAGGCTCCAGGAGATTCACTGTCCAGCAAGGGCTTGTGGTGTCCTTCAGAAGCGTCACTTCTGTATCCCCACATGTTAGAGGGTGGACCCGGCAGGGCAAGTCACTCTCACTCTCCCTCATTAATGTAATCTGCTTATATTTACTTTAAAGCTATGACCATAGGTGCTCGTAGGAAGATATGCAAACATGACAGTTGGTAAGCTTTTGCAAGCCAGGCACTCCTGTGTGGGAGTGACAGCCCCTCATGGGAGGGGGTCGCCCTCAGAACTGGCTTCACCTGTTGAAACACCGGGGATCAAGCTGAAACTTATGAATTTGAGGGACACCAGGGGACCAACTGTGGCAGCACAGTCACTCAAAAACGAGATGAAGTCAGTTGTGACACGGAGATCGAGCAGACACATCGACAAGCTGGATTGGAGGACCAAGACTGGAATTGGGGTGCAGCTGTGCTGAGCTTTAGAATGTTCAGGAAATTCTTTGTATTTTGTTTGGTCGTGAATTTTTATTGCTCTCCTCATGAGTACACTGTGTTCAGCTGACTAAAAACTCACGGGGAAGTAAGCATTGTCGGGACAGTCTTCCTTACCCGAGTCCCAAGCACTGAGCAGCAATTGATTAATATTTTAATATTTGGATTCAGGTATGTTAAAGAAGCACATAATCCCTGACATTTGTTAGAGAGAGTGTACTTAAGGAAAGGCCACCATACAGGGATGCCACAAAATCGTTCTGAAGGCTGAGGGACTTTGTAGGAAAGGAGACTTAATACCAAGCTGCAGAGCAGTGGACTAAAAATGAAAGAAATCACAATCGGAAATTATGAGGGATAACTTTTTTGTTTTGTTTTATTTTCTAAACCAATTTGACAGGATGCTTGCCCCAAGCAGCCCAGTGCACTGAGCTTCTGTGAGGAAGCAATGAGGAAGGGTGGGGGTTCCTTAAACGGACCTAGCAAGTGTCCTGTTTGAATTGGAGTCAGCCTTGAAAGAGAGGACAACCCAAGATTGATCCTAGTCAAAAAAGCAAAACAATTTTAATTTCCCCCATTACTCCCTCCCCCGTGTGTGTGTGTGCACGTGCGTGTGTGTGTGTGTGTGTGTGTGTGAGTATCTGTGTGTGTACATGTATACTTATGTGCATAGGTCATAAAATTTGAAAGGAAACCATGAGAGGAGAAAAAAGAGATCTCAAGGGAGGTAGAGAGGAAGAAAAGAGTAATAGATGATACATGTTAATAACATGAACGCTGAGTGGGGGTTACTGGACTAGGAACACAACCAGAAAGTGTGGGGGTCAGTGGTGGAGGAAGGGTCAGTAAGAGAAGGGATGATTGCTATAACGAAGCCTATTACTTTGTTTTTAGGAGAACATGCCAAAGCTTGGTTAGGATTGTGAGAGTCAGTCTTTTTCAGGTGTAGACCATGCAGACATAGCCAGCCGCAGACTAAGGTGGAGGAGAGGGCGACATAGCACTCAGATTGTGAATTAAACCCTGGGGTTGTCGCAAGGGTAAATTCAGTGGTATGAATTTTATCAGAAGGTCCATGGACTGGCTCCTCATTCAGGGACTTCTGACAGTGTGTGGCCAATGGCACGGGTCACGTAGACGTGACTTCAAAAAGCTCTGGACTTCAAGACGCTACCTATGAGGGGATTCTCCGTCCTCACAGCCTCCAAGAGTCCACACCTGAGCTGTATCGACGGCACTAGAGCTCTCACCTAATTTGTCTTCAGCATGAGCAGTGTCCGAAGCAAGCATTAGTCTGCTGGGATGTGATGGTACTCTTCTTCTCCTTGGTCACATAATACTGCCTCTCTCCCTTACCCATTGCAAGGTTCATGCCTGATGCCCTAGAGCGAAAGACAGGTTGACAAGGACAGCAGGACTGATTTATTTGAGTTTCGTGTGACACAAGAACCTTTAGCGATGAAGACCCAGAGAACCAGGGAAAACTGTTTTTATGGACAGTCTTGTGGAAGTGTGATGACCAGCCAGCTAAAGGAGGTGACCTGCCTGGAGCGAACAGGTACTTAGCAAGGCCATTAGTCTTCAAATTCTTGGCCTCCTGGTGTTGGGAAAGACTCTCCTGGAATGAGACTCTTAGGACCTTTATTCAGGGGAAGACCGTCAAAGAATTCTTTCTGATTTGCTTCAGAGGCAGATGTCTGAAAGGCAGGGTGACCCGCAATGGGATCTCGCTTCTAAGGTTGTCTGAGTTTCCTTTAGAGTAACCTACTCGACACTCCAAGTACCATATTTTGGAGCAGCCTTTCCTGTATGCCATGTGGTAGCCAAAAAGGGAAAACCAAGCCAGGAACGACCATAGAAAGCCTTTTCCTCTGTTCCAGTTTCCACGTTTGAGATTCCCAGGGGTTGCCTTACTGGTTCTACCACCTGGCTGCTCCTGGCTGAGGACCCAGGAGATGCTTCTGGATGTAGACAATGTTTAAAACCTATGGTGGCACTGCAAGCTCCTTGGGCCACTGCTTCAGGCTGCCAACTGCCTGCTGTGCACTGTGCCCTGGCCCTGAACTCTGACTAAAGCCTGGGAGAACTCAGGTTCATTCTCTGCTTTGCTCCTGGGCATAAAATAGCTTGTGTGTTTTTTCGCAAGGAGGTTCTCCTTGCTACATCAGATCCCCTGGTGGTTTTCATCATAGCCAAATACTTAACCAACACTTGAAATAGCAGGTATCCCAACATGTGTAGTATGAAATTCTGATATGGATATCTCTATCAACGGATCCCTTGCTTGTCTCATTTTAATACTAACCAAATTTAAGAATAGTTTCCAGATTCTCCTAGTGATTGGCCAGAACATGCATTTAAATCTCTCATTAAATGGCATTTGTTAGAAGAAGTAACTCAGCTTTGGTGGAAACAATAATACCAATAAATAATTATTTACATGGGCATGGGCCTTGAATGACTTTTTAATATGCGTGTGTGAGTTCAGGGTGTGGATGGAACAGATTCTCCTGAGAAGTTCTTGGCAGTCTAGAAGTGAAAGTAAATTCTTCCTTGTTAGTAAGTCCAGCCTTTGTTACCAATGAAACCCAGGTAATCACATGATCAACAGCAAGGGGCCATTCTGTCTGTGAGTGAGGCACATTCAATGACTTCAAAGAAGGATTTGGCGGGAGATCTAGGAAATCAGTACACCCGTTTATCGATAAACTGTAAAAACACAATGGTTTTGCTTTGTTTTTTTTTTTTTTTTTTAATCAAAGAATGTCTTGGGCAAGGCATGGTGGTACAGGCCTTTAATCCCAGAGTTTGGGTAGTTGAGGAAGGATAATAAATTCAAGGCCAGTTTAGGCTACATAGGGAGACTTTGTCTGAAGAAAGAAGGTTCTGGACAAGTTGAGTAGAAATGCAAATGGCAGGTGATGCCTAGCAACACGAACAGTAACTATTACACATGCAGACTTCCTAGTAAGTCCCGTGTATGGATAACAACGGCTAATAGCTCAGATCACTCTTGCTTAGTCACTCTTAGGAGAAATGGCTTAGAGGATGGTGGGCCTCGCTTCCCTTCCCACTCAGCCCCTCACCCACAAAGGAAGGAAGTCCCATACCCCAACGGGACTAGGTTTGTGTGAGTGGAGGGTGGGGATGGTCGCAGATATAGCGAGTCCTCTTTGAAGCATCCCTGTTCTCACTGACACCGTAGCTGCCTTAGGCTGACCCACTCACATCTTGAAACCAGGTCTCAGAGTCTGGGTGTCCACGCAGATGCCTCTCTCAAGCTTAACTGCTTTCTTTCTGCATTGCCAGAGAAGCCTGACGGGCTCTTGCGAGGGTGTCTGTTCCGTGTTCCCACGCTCTGGAACCTCGATACTGACAGCCAGCAGCTGGGCCCCTGAGGACATGTTCTCTCCCTTGTGGCTGCTCTGAAGGTTATGGTCTTTTGGATTTGTCTTTTCTTGACTTCCCCAGGCTCAGATGCAGACGGGGCTTCTGTTTAAACTATCAAGTGAGGTTCTGAGCCTTTACTCTGCTATATCCCGAGGATTGCCTACGAATCAGGGATGGTGAGTCCCGAAGACCCAGGGCTGTCCTCTGGAAAAGTCTGAGCCTTGTGTTTTGCTGACCTAATATTTTATTATTATTGCATTACTTAAATTATGAGGTGATCAAGATGGGAAAATAGGGGCTTGCTGCAAAGGGATGAAAGCTTACAAATCTAGAATAAAAAAAAGTTGAAGTATTTTGAACCTCTTCAATAACTGTCTCTTATGTGGGTAATATAATTACCAGTGGAAAAATGAATAAAAACTCAATCCCAATAAATTACATTTCCATTGAATTTCTTTGCTTATATTCTAAGGGAACAGGACTTTGGACTGTCAAGTGCTTTTTTGCCACTTTATTTTTTAAGAGCTGAGACATGACATAGTATGCACTTTAGTGGATTCACTCATGACCAGTTTCAACAACACTGGGTGGGAATTAGCACCCCATAATTCATGTTGTAGGGTGTCTTATTACAATTATAAAATTTTATTATAAAATGTTTTTTAATATTTATATTGTTAATTAAATGACGATGGATTCCTCATAAATTCAGAACAGAGAATTATTGTTCATTAGTCCCTGTTCAGACTTCTTATTAACCAATCAGAATATTTACTTTCTCTTCCCACATGTGTAGATGGATACTTGATGACAAAGCCTGCAATGTTGCTGTCCTTTGAAATGAGAAACTCTCACTGCAGTTTATCCACTGAAGTGGATACAAAGTGGTCATTTTCTTGGGGTGAATTTTGAAGTGCCATGTAATTTTTTTAAAAAAATTCTTCTTTCAAATTTTGGTTTCTAAGGAGAACTCTAGACTTTTGCCAACAATATGCGAGCAGTGGACCTTCACGTAGAGACTTCTGCTCTCTTTCCTACCCTTCTTCATCTGTCACACGAGTTGTTTCTGAACATTAAGTGGAGGTATAAAGAACACATAAGTAGCAAGCAAAAGGTAGGGCAATGAGAAGCCCCAAGAGAATGTTCTAGACCAGCACTGTCTATAATGGAGCCCGTAGCCACACATGACTGTTCAGCAGTTGAAATGTGGGTAGTGTGAGTGAGGGACCAAATTCCAAACGTCATTTACTTTTAAATAATTAACATGTAAGCTTGAAGAGCTATTGCGTTTTTGAAAGTCACATTCTAGTTGCATTTGTTAGCATGCTGAGTGGGAAGGCCATGTGACCGAACCCACCCCAGCGTCCTGAGCTAGACCGCATGAGCCTGTTGGGACTAGCTCAGTGCCCGTGGATTATCCTATTTATTACTGCTTTCCATTTGCATTATTTCAGTGGGGCGTTGGATTGCTGGTGTTTGATTCATGTGTTGCTATTTGTCCACATAAATCCATTTTTTAAAAACATGCCTCAGTTTGTTTTAGACAATTTCAGTTACTTGTGAGCTGCACATCTAGCGGTGGCTGTTGGATCAAGGATGGAGGGACAGGGCATCCCATTATCCAAGCAAGTCCTGTCAGATGACACGCATCTGCACACCCAGGGGCATGTGAAGAAGATGTCTGTCTTCTCTTTGTTCCATTTAATCCAGACACCCTCCTCTGGGGAAATGGGACTCAGAAGGAGAGACAGGGGAATGTACCCGTAAAACTTAGAATCGAGCTTTTTCTGGTGGACAGAGCTAGAGCCAAAACAGTGGGAAGCCGGGAAGACTGGTAGTGTAAGAGGGTTCCTTAGGGTTCTGTGCTATGCTGCTGACTGTGGGAAGCCTGGCTTTGGTGAAGGCCATGAGAATAGCTGTTAAAGGGAGGTCACCCTGTTGAAAATTGCGATACATCAGTACTGTGGCCATAGGCACAAATGCTCTCTCTCTTCTTTCTCTCTCATTTTGCCCTCTTCCTGAATGCACAGCCCCACCTCAAGTATCATCTTATTTATGATTATAAATGTTGCAAACACATCACCTGGGAAACTTCTGAAAACATGGATCAGATCCAGTGGGTCTCTAGTGCAGCTTCCAGTCTGCATTTCTGAGAAGGCGTCTGTGGATGTACACGGTTGAGGACCACATCTGGAGTTTGGAGGTTCTAGAATGTCTAGAAAACACTTGCGTTTCAGACCTGCGGTATCAACACTGCCCTAATTACTGGTTTAAACATAAAAGGTGACCACTCTCCAGAAATCAATACACTTTCAGTTTTAAATTCAGACTGGGAGAATTTGTGTGGCAGCCAGGGAAGGCAGAGGCTGTTGTGTTTGGAGAAACGAGGCTAGTTACTTGCATACCAAGACTGGTGTAAATGTGCACCAATGTGATCCGATGGCATTCTGGGGGTGTTTAAAAAGCAAGGAGCAGGAGGCCAGAGAAGAGAATGCGGTCACATTTTTATGCAAATGAAACACAGGTATCTCAGTGTTGCTGTGACCCCTTTTTATAACATTGTGTTTTGGACAGCAAGCAGCTTCTCTCTGATGCTATGATTTAGAGCTAGTTGAAGAAGGAATCGATTGTAGGTAGACGCCAGCTATTGATCAGAAAAAGGGAGTAGAAAACTGGAATGTTTCTTAAATAGAGAAAAATTCAGAATTAGGAGGCAGGCGAGCGACTGTTTGTAACAAATACAATGAGAACTGGTTCATGACATCTAGATACACTCTGGGATGTTTGGCTTTTTGATAAAGATGGAGGCCGTTGGGACTACTAAGAAGCAACGAATCCAGAAGGAATAAGATTTGCGTGTCTTGTTAAGTCTTAGACAGCAGAGACTGTGCAACAAGCAAAGCTGCCTAAGAGGATCATTGAGCAGCGTGAAGGCTAAGGGCAGTGAACGTCAGGAAGATTTACACGGAAACTAATAGCTCTGCTCCGTTGTTTCTGCTTGTCTGGAGTTGAACCAAGACCACAACACGCAGAAACCTAATGTTCTGGGCATCCCCACTGCTTCGTGCTTTGTTTAGTTGCATTTTATGTTACATAATTCAATGTTTTGGAATACTAGGGGAAAAGCATTGCACTCTAGGTTTCCCATTCATTCATTCATTCATTCATCTCTGGGGAAGCTGAGACAGGGTCTTGTTTTATTTTTTGTTTAACACTCAGTCCTGAAACCTTTGTCTACTTGGTGGTAGTCACCTGAAATCACAGAATTATCTCTGGCAGGAAGCCAGTAGTCTCATGGGAATTTGTTTTAAACAAACAAACAAACAAACAAACAAACATCTTTACAATGTGAAAAGCAACAACAAACCTCTCAAAGACTGAAACAACTTCCTACTTTACCACTGGTGCAGCAATCTGATTCGCCAGAAAGAAGATGCCACCTGCAGTTAAATCTACCACAGAGCCTAAGAGAAAATCCACTTGAGACCAAGAAGGCTTGCCAGGGTGTGTGAGGGGTGAGGGATGTCCCACCTGACCTTGAGTCTGCCTTGGCTTTGACTAGGCTACTCATCTGCACACTGTAACCCCAGGGCTGAGATGGGATCGCGTGATTCTACTGGTGCTGAGGTAGCCACATCCTATCAAGTGCAGCTAAGGGAGGTCCCACAGCGGCTGCTGGGTTTCCGTTGGCCCTCCTTTTGTATTCTCCTCCCTTCTTTCCCTCCCCTTTTTCTCTTCTTCCTCCCTTCCACAAACACTCAACCTCAGACTTGGAGCTGTGTCCTCACTTAATACAGTGTTTTCAGGAGTACTGGAGATTTAAGGCCTAGTGCGTATAGTGACTGCTCCCACACCCCGGAATTGTACCCCCCATTCATTCCCAGTGCTTTTGGTTTTGCCTTTAAATACATTTGTTATGTATGTATGTATGTATGTATGTATGTATGTATGTATGTATGTATGTATGTATGTATTATGGTACTTAAGCTGTCTCCCAACAGAGCACTTGGATCACAATCTGGATGAGGAGCCATCTTGTCCAGTCCGTAGCGCGCATGCATCCTGACATGTGTCTTTTCATTTTAAAAACAGGCACTGGATCCAGACGATCTGTTTTGTCTTCCTCCATTCTGACAGACTCTCTCTCCTTCGTTCTTTTTTTTTTTTTTTAAAGATTTACTTATTATGTATACAGCATTCTGCCTGCATGTATGCCTGCACACCAGAAGAGGGCACCAGATTTCATCATAGATGGCTGTGAGCCACCATGTGGTTGCTGGGAATTGAACTCAGGACCTCTGGAAGAGCAGCCAGTGCTCTTAACCTCTGAGCCATCTCTCCAGCCTTCTCCTTCGTTCTTATATCATCTATTCTTTCCCACAACTTCTGTTATTTGTTTTCACCCTCAGAACGCCTCCACCCCCACCCCTAAATTTTTATTCCTGTGTCCAGCCTGTCGGCTGCTTCCCAATCTGTATTGCTTCCTCGGTGGGAATGTCTTTAGTCTTTTGGTAAAGTTTTATGAACCGCTATGGGACTGATTTTCTCACCAAAACATTTAGTGCCTCTGAGTGACTTCCCATGATGCTTTGCTGGGATTAACTCTGAAGGCTGGTCAGTCAGTCCGCCTCCTTCTGATGTCATTTCTTAACACTCTGTCACGACAGTGGGGACAGAAGTTGTCAATGTCCTCCATATTATTAAATTCACAGACGGCATCCTGGGCTGTGTGTGTCAGGACCCTGGATTAGACGTTGTTAGTGTCCACCTTCCTGTGGCATGTCCACCTTTCCTAGACTTCCTTCTACCACTTAGCTCCGATTTCTCATCTTTCAGATCTGTGTCCATCTAGACCCCTAGCTGAGCTTTAGACATGTACACACCGCCGCCAAGTAGACAGCTCTACTCTGGTGTTTTTATTATAAGATATTTAACGTATCGCAAACTGCCTTCCAATCCGGCACCCATCCCTACTCCTCACGGCGCTGTTGTTGCCCACAGATTGCTCCTAACTAAAAGCTCTCTTCGTTACCTCCTACATTCAACAGCAACGTTCTATCAGTTTCTGCTGCATCTGACCACCTCATTATCTCTGCTGCCAAGACATCAGTCAAAGTGAAGGTCATCTCTCGATGGAATGTCTGAGAAATCCCTTTAATTGCTTAGGGTAACGTGACTCCCTATTGCCAGACTCTAAGCCGTTAGTGGCCTCTCACTCCCCAGTGCCATCGCTGATAACCTCTTCCCTATGCACGCTTGCTCAGCCTACTAAAGTGTTTCTATATTTGATTCAATTCAGTATCAATTTCCCTGACCTTTGGCCTTGCAGAGTTCCTCCCTCTTCTTCTCTGCGTCCCCTGCCCGCTTCCTTAGCTTCTTTGCCATTTTAAGATCTCAGTTTGCCACTTGTAAAAGTTGTCTCTGACTTCCTAGATCTCCTGCCCCACATTCCTGTCACATGGTCGCCTCAAGCTACATTAAAATGTACATACTTTAAAAGCTGTCCGACTGCCTCACAAGATTAAACATGAACAGCGACCAAGTTACATTAGTATCATTGTTTGTCCCACTACATGCCAAGCACATGCTTAGACATAATAGGAACTCCATGTACACACGTTAGTTGAAGAGCAGAAAAAGTACTCATTTTGGAGTTAGTCATACCAAAACAAGCACAATCACTTTGTAAACGAGATGCTGTTTTTGTCTCGGTGTCTTCATTGCCAGAGAGAAAGTCGGCACGCGGTGTGAGCCAGTTCGTATCTGTGGAGTGGGAACAGTCTTTTGGGTTTCATATGTCACATAATGTACAGCTTTATAGATGGAAACATAGTGCTGGCCGTGAACGTATGGGCACTGAGATTGTTTATGAATGGACCACTGAGGACTAGACACTTTTCAGAGTACAGTCAAACTACTTCTACATACTAGATTGAAAATGTTTCCGTGACTCCAGAAAAGCCCCAGATATGCGTCCCCCTCCAAGGTATCTGAACAAGTGTTTTCACCCCTGCAGGGCAACTTTCTCCTTCTTCAGAGCCACTGACTTAGAATCACATGTCAGCTTAGCAGATGGGAACCACGATTTACTAAACAACAAAACAAGACAAAGCAAAAGTGCCAAGCTATAACTCAGTTGGCAGAGCACTCGCCAGACAAGTGTGAGGACTGGAGTTTGCATGCCAGCCCCCGTGCAGATGCCAAGCGTGTAATCCCAGGGCTCAGCAGATGAGACAGACAATCCCTGGAGCAAGCTGGCTGACTACAGCAGCCAAATTGTCAGCGAGGGGTTCACGTGAGGGACCCTGGCTCAATATGTAATGTGGAGAGTGATCGAGGAAGAGTCCTGACATCAAAATCAGGGTTCTACATATACATACACACATGTGCACATGCACACTCTCACAGGCATGCACTCCCCCATACATACTACACAAACACACATTGCACTTGCAGAAAAAGAGAGAGGACTTGGGTGAAGCAGGCTGGCCAGGTCTCTGCAAGTGCTGATTGCTTCCCCATGACACTTTTTTCAAGACGTAAGTTCCAGGGTCAGCTTTTAAATCTGACATGATGTTCCAAGACAGCATTGCAATAAGCGTGACTCAGAGGACACAGCTTCTTCTGAGGTTGAGGAAAGCATGCAAGGGTCAGAGTTCAAAGTTCAAATGCCACCTCAGGCCATTGCAAAGAAGGGTTTGGCCAGAGCTATACCACCAGCAACAGATCTGTTTTCCCAGTGGGGATCCATCCACGGGCAGCAATGGGAAGAAATGAGAGTACCTGCCGTGGGGATTTCAGAGGGAAATTGATTGTACACATTTAAACACACAAGGCTAAGACTCCCACCCAACAGCAAAACCCTTGCCTTCTGCCACGGGGGATTTGAAAATGAGGCCTGGAGGGTGGACACGGAGAACTGTGGATTCTCTTTCATCCTGGGAAACCAGTGCATCTTGGGTACAAGCCCAAAAGCTTCCGGACCATGAGAACAATATTAAGTTCAGGGCAAATGCGATGCTGACTCCCGGCTGTGTGGCGTGGCCATTCTGCTTGCCATTTGCTGCCGAGACTGCCTCTTCCGGAGGGAGTTAGTTCATCTGCAAGGCTGTGCAGTCTTGGCTCTGGCTCCGCTCATTTATTGGTCCTCTGAAGGTGATGGAAAAGCGTGCCTGACTAAATCACAGAAAGGGGGAACCAGCAACCCCGGGCTTGATGGCCTAAGTGCTTGCAGAAGAGTAGTCCAGCAGCTTCAGTACTCCCCAGAAACTTGGAAAACACTCTTTCAGGTTCCTGACCCCAGACTGACTGAAGCAGAGGCTCAGGGGATGGGCCTCAGCAATCTCTGTGTGAAGAAGCCCTCTGGGAGATTGTGGGCACAGCAAGATTTGAGAGCTCACCGCTCAAAGCGCAGAGGGACTTGTTTTCCAAATAGCAAAATGAATACTAAGAAAACTACAATAATAATAATATAATATACTTAATAAGAATCGATGTATCATTCATGCTAAGAAAGGTGGGGCAGAGGTGAGGAGATCAGACGAGCAGGGCCAACTCCAGCAGTGGCCACAGTTAATATCAGACCAATATGTTAGCCGGCTGTGCAAGAACATTTGGTATCAGTCAGAACACGTCGGTAGCACAGGTAGGGAACATCTTTTCCACCTGCAGGGACAGCGGAGCTTGGCTGGGTGAGCTGTGTGTCGGGCCACCACTCAGTCTTGTTTGGGTTTGTGCTTTCTTCCCATGTGTTGTCATCTGTCTCCTGGGAACCCCAGCTAAGCTAGCTATGTTCTTGTCACGACAGTGGTTCTTATCAGGCTGCATGAGCCCAAACAAGAAAGGCCACTGGAGGGCTCAGCTCAGAGCTGACTGGTGTTTCTCAACCTATTCACCACACCGGGGCACACGTCCACGTCCAGATGCCAAATCGATTTGCCCCTCTGAGGAAAGGATCTGGACATTTGCACGAAGAAGGGGAACATGTTAATTACTTTTCTCGTTGCCACGACAAAATGCCTGACAAAGTCAACTTAAGGATGGGAGTGTTGCTTTTAGCTCACAGTTGAAGGCATGGTAGCGAGGAGGCAGAGTGTGGGACAGACGGCCACATTGCTTCCACAAAGAGCTGGCTGTTGGTGCTCCATCTGCTTGTTTCTAAGACCCCGGCCCATGGGATGGCACTGTCCACATTCAGGTTGGACCTTTCACTCTCTGGAAACGCTCTCACAGACACACCCAGAAGTTTGCCCCCAAAATGATTCTAAACCCCAGTCAAGCCGCTATTAAAGGCTGACTGGCCATCCCAGAGAGTCACAGGAGGAGATGAGGGCTGGAAGCGTCCATGAAATCAACACTGTCAACCGTGGCTGAGCTTATCTTTACACCAAAAGGGATCTGGGCTTCGAGAAAAAAAGTCAATGTTCATATTTCTTCTAAGTGAACCCTCTCTTGAGTTGTGTTGTGTGGCTCTCAGTGAGGATAGGTTTCATCTGATCCGCGATGCACACAACTAAGTGCAGCGTAAAGGCAAGTCAGAAAGTTGATAACATTGGAGGGCTTTGCTTTTCAGCTGTATATCAAACTGCATCCTTAAAGATAGATGTATAGATAGTAATTTTGTATCCACCATATCTCACGGGGGACCTGTGAGGGATCATGTGCGTTTGAAATGGAATTTCTAAGCTTCTAAGCTGGACGTTCTCCCCTTGCCTTGCCACACACACATGCACACACACATATATATACACACACATGCACACACATACATACATGCACATACATACACACACATACATACATTTACACACAAACATGTGCACACACACACACTATTCTGGAGTTGGTTTAAATGACTGTTAACACCACATCTAAATCAGCTGCTAATGCAGGAGTTTGGGGACACAAGAAAGGGCTACTATCCACTGTGGGCTTTCAGTTACCAGGTTTGACAAGCCCGACCCAGGTGGAGACCACTCTCTGAAATGTGTGGCGAGCACCAGCATGGCTCCTGTCCTGCCCTATTCCTTGCTAATGTTGTAAAGGTATGGAGTCTGTAGGAGGATAGCATGTAGCGACTTAACTGGATTCAACTTCTAAAGCTGAACCTTCCAGAAGTTGGTGGCCAAGAATACAGTTTTATGTATTTATTTACTTATTTTTGCTCTTCATATGTAGTGGGGATAGAACAGTTGATTTTCTCTGTTTTGAGTCTTAGCTGAATAGAAAAGAAACTCAGATAATTCTGAAAACCTCTTGTTTTGTTTTTAATGTTTTGAACTGTTAAATTAGTTAACTAATGGTACGGCATGCGTACAGAGGTCAGAGGACAAGTTGTAGGGGTCATTTCTCTTTTTTCATCACGTGGGTCATCAGGCTTGGCAACAGGGCCTGCTAAGCTATCTTGCTGGACTCTTCTTTTCTGGTGAAGAGACACAACCTAAGGTAGTGAGTGAGCTAACAAAAGTCACCCAGGTGGAGAACAAGAGCCCGGGTCTTCACGCCATCGGACTCGACCCTGGGAAGGGAGGAGCACTCAGGGTTTGATGAAGCCAGCACACGGTGAGCAGTGGGACTTTACAGTCTGAGGACGCTCATGGAAGGGAACCTGTGACACAGAAATAAGTGTGCTTGCCGTTAGGTGATGAGCGCGCCGGCATGGGGGAACTGCTAGGCATAGAGCCGGAGATGGAACTCAGCTGCTTATCAAATGCTGCAGTTACTTGTTTGATTAGAAACAGGTTTGCAAAACCCTTTAGCATTCAAATACGAGCTGGGAGTCGGCGGTCAAGACTTCTTCCACATTCACGGCGAAACACTGGCAGGCAGGGCACCCCTCCTGGCCCCTTTGTTATAGGTACCGCTAAATGTTTCTGCTTAAAGTTTGCTCAGAATTCATCTCTTCCCTTTCCGTTTTTATGACGCTGAGCAGGAGGATGAAAAGATAAGGGGCTGTGTAGCCTGGCATGTGAGCGCTCCCCACTGCGCGCTGCTGTTCTGTGGAGGAAGCAGCCGCCGCCAACCGCTGTTTTATTAATAATGAGGCATTCACATAAATTCCACGCAAAATTGATTTTTGACTCTTATATAAGAATCAAATACCAGGCTTTAAAAAGTAATTGAGAAATCTATTTGTAATTTACTTTGCCTATAAGAACCCACTGTCCTGCCATAAACAATTTTACAGTATTTCCCCCCTGTTAAACAGCTATTTTTATACATCTGTTTGGCTTCTCTTCTATGACATGCAGTCAGGAGAGGTAATGAAAACAGGTTTGAGACAACATGTGGCCACAAACTCTTACAGTTCAGCTTTCTAGCGATCTCTTGTAAGTAGTGGCAGCGTTCGCATCCCGGCGCAGGTGAAGACGCTAATGGCTAATTACCCGACACGGGGTGTTGGCTGATGGGTCATGCACACGCTCCGGGAGCGAGGACAGCATGAGAAATAGCTGAGCACACAGACAGGAGAGAGGCAAACAAATGACAACAAAAGCCTAAACCCAACTGTTTCCTACTTCATTATTTCTTCAAAGCATAATTAGAATTTATTAAGAAACAATCATAACATAGATTTAAGCATGGCCATTGTTGGGAGGTGGGAGAGAAGGAAAGGGGAGGGAGAGAGACTGGGAAAAGGGCTGTGTACACTCAATTACATGGGTGTGGTTTCTCAAGACACCTTTTCAATGCCTTCTTGGTTCTGGTCAAACAGTTTTTCTGGGAACCTGTTTGGCATCCTGTAGTTTTGTATATAGTAAAGGCAACCAATATTAATGTAAGTACAGTGACATACGAAATTAGGGGAATATTACAAAAGACAAATGATTAACATCAAGAAGCCAACACGGCAATCTTACATAGTCTGACTTTGTTTATTGTTTTTCTGGGGAAGAAATCCAGGGCCTCATGAATATAAGCACAAATCCTCTCCCACTAGACAACACCCCAGTACTGTCTTGCCATAGGGCTATTTTGCAGTTGAGAACATACTTCTGTTCTTATCCCAGGATTCTTTTTAAAGGGATCTCAAAACCTTTGTTTCTTGTGTGGTGGTGGCGCACGCCTTTAATCCCAGCACTTGGGAGGCAGAGGCAGGCGGATCTCTGTGAGTTCGAGACCAGCCTGGTCTACAAGAGCTAGTTCCAGGACAGGCTCCAAAACCACAGAGAAACCCTGTCTCGAAAAACCAAAAAAAAAAAAAAAAAAAAAAAAAAAAAAAAATCAATCTTCACTGTTTTATTTATATACTCTACATAAGATAAAATTCCCAATGAGTATGCTGAATTGTGATCATTTTACACAGTTGTGTGAATGTTACGAAGATCAAGTCAGAATTTTCTCCACACACTGCCCCTTCATTGCTCCCGAACTCACTGTCCCAGGCTGCTGCCTCTGCTTGCTGTCTTTGTGGTTTTGTCTTTTCTGGAATGTCATAGCAACGAGCTCACAGCGCACAGCTCTTGTGCTAAGCTTTCTCCACTCAGCGTGCCTTTGGGATTCAGTCGTGTTGCTGGATGTATTGATGTTTGGTTCCCTTTAATGAGGGCTGGATTCCATGGCATGGCTGCATAAGTTTGTCTATCCACACGCTGGCTAACAGACATGTGGCCTGCTTTCAGTTTCTGACCCCTAGGAATAATGTGGTTAGGGTCATTCATAGAATTCAAGTTCGTGTGGACGTGCATTTTAGTTTCCCTTGGGTCAGTATTGCTGAGAGAGATGGCTAGGGCTTGTGTCCGGGGTGGTTTAACTTCTTCTTAAGGAATTTACCTTAATCTTATACTTTCTTATGGGCAAAGTGTGAGTGGCTCACTTCCTTACAAATGTTTGGCAATGTCAAGTGTATAGTGGATAGCTTTTGGGGCTTTGCTAGCATATTTTCATAGTTTTTAAAGGGTAAAGATTTTAATTCTGGAAAAGTCCACTTGGCACATCTTTTCTTTTTTGAGTTGTGCATATTGGGTCCTGTGTGAGAATTTTTTCAACGAGTGTTATTACAAATGATTTCTTATGTAATTTCTAGGCTTGAACTTAGTATATAGCTGAGGTGGATTCTAAACTCCATTTTCCAGATCCTTTTGAGTTCCAGAATTGCAGGCGTGCGCCACTATACTGGGCTGTAATAAAGACACAGGATTCTGCTTCTTGAACTATTTTCATTACTGAGTAGTGATGTGCTTTCTAAGGTACATTTTAGCTGAGCGCTTAGGCTTGTAGTTGGATGGTTAGCCAGGAAAGCCGTCTTCAGTCAGACGAGGCACCTCCTGTTGTCCTCTGCTGCACAGAAGTTCCTCTTTGTCTAAGTTAGAACCCTCCTGGTTTGGTCCAGTGACTTGCTAGTGAAGGCCAGCCCCCTCGCCAGCCCCCAAGCAGAGAACTGTACTGCCCTAAGAGTCTGGGAATAATCCCAGGCACCATGAAGATGACCCAGCTCCTCTTTGTCTGTGAGTAGTTTTGGGGGTTAGTATGCAACTCACTCCTGCCATCGAGACTAAAACACAGCCCACTAAGGATGTTTAAAACATATGTTTCTCTGACTAAGGAGAGGAGCCAAGCAAAGCCCTGGGTCGGTTCGACCAGTCCAGCTTCCTATCCCTGGAACCCTGGAGCCTCAGGCAGCCAGCTTCAGAGCAGCCAAGCCCATCTCACCCCAGAAATCTGACCAGTTCTGGTCCCCCAAATAGCCAACCAGAGAACCTGGGGCATCAGACTCCTGGGGAATAACAAGTGGGTCTGTGTGGCACAAAGCCATGGGAAGTTGTCAAACACCTGATATGGAATTAATTTTAAAGACACGAGCATTTCTCACAGCCTTTTAAAATTCAAAAGTATATGCTCATTCATTTGCTATTTTTTTAAAAAAAATGTAGGCCAGTGTGCTCTCTTTAATCACCAGTGTGATTGGTGATTTGAGCTTTCATAAACAAACCATATCAGTAATTTTGGGGCCATTTGTTGTTAGGTTTGGTTTTGAATTAGAACATTGCAGACGGTGCGAGCATAGATGGTGGGGGGTGAGCTAGCAGATCTTGACCTACGGACCATGGGATATTTAGCAGGGTCTGTAAACCGAACTGTATTCATAAGAAGATTGGGGCTTTTCACTGTCATTCACTCACAGGACACAACGGGGTTTCCCAGGGGCTCTGTGTCTTGAGATTCTGCACTATGGTAATCATAGTAGAAATGCAAGTATCTAGATGCCTTCAGTGATGGTAGACTCGAATTTAAAACATTGTAAGGCAACGCTACTTCTATTTTTTACTTTAGAAAATGTATGTCTGTCATAAAATATGGTGTTAAATTAACATGTAATATGTTGAATATTTTGATTTTAAAATGCTGTCAAATTTTAATTTGTATGATTTTGCCTGCATATGCGTTTGTGTGATATGTTTGTGCCTGGTGCCTATGGAGGCCAGGAGGAGACTCCGATAGATCCTCTGGAACTGGAGCTACATACTGATGCTTATGAGTCACTATATGGTGCTGGGAAGCAAACCATGGATTCAGGTGTGCACAGAGTCCAGGAAAGGGTATCAGATTCCTTGGAGCTGGAGTTACAGGTGGCTGTAAGCCAGGTGCTGGTACCCAAACTTGGGTCCTCTGTAAGAACATCATATACTCTTAACCACAGAGCCATCTCTCCAGCCCCATTTGGCACAATTAATATGTGCTGATTAAAAATAAAAGGATATGATGACATAAACAAGCAAACCATGAATACATTGTAGAACGACTTAAGTTTAGCCAGTTAAGGATGTGCGATTCCTCTCTGTATGCTATGAATGTTATTGGTTAATGAATAAAGCTGCTTTGGGCCCATTGCAGTGCAGAATAGGGCAAGGCAGGAATTCCAAGGAGATAGAGGAGGAGAGAGTAGGTGGAGTCAGAGAGAAGCCATGTAGCCACCGTAGGAGACAGATGCCAGAATATTACCCAGTAAGCCACAGCGATGTGGCGATACAAATGAATAGAAATGGGTTAAGATATAAGAGCTAGCTAGCAATAGGCATAGGCTAATAGGCCAAACAGTAGTGTAATTAATACAGTTCCTGTGTGATTATTTCGGGTCTGGGTGGCCAGAAGCACTGAACTCTTCTGTGGTGAAAACACTTCAAATGCACTCTTAGTCATTTCAGCACAGCGCACAGCGCTTCATGCTAACTGCCGTGTTGCAGCAGAGATCTCTTGAATATCCTTTCTGTCTTTCCACCAAAATCTTCCCAATCCTCCCCTTTCCCAATGCCTAGTAACCACAGTTCTATTCTTTGCTCCTGTTAGTGACATTTTTAGATCCCATGTATCACCCAGGAGATCCTGTAGATCTATCTTCTGTGTCTGTGTTTCTACTAACAGAATCCTTTAGGTTCATCTGTATTGCTGCAAATGACAGGCGCTGCTGCAGTTTAGGGGTGAACCACAGTCAAATGTGGTGCAAGCCACTCTTCATCCATCGTTGACGGACCACGGGCAGTGTCCATCTCCTGGGTGCTGTCGACAGGGCAGGGCATTGTCTCTGTTACACACTGATTCCTTTGGATGTGCATGCGGAGAGGACCTTTTTAGATCATGCAGGCCTGTTTGAGACTTCTGAGGCTCCTCTATTGTTTTTCCACAGTGGCTGCACTACTTTATACTCCATGGGTAGTGTGGCAGGATGTGCCTTTCTTTCTGTCTTCACCAGTAAATTTACTTTTATGTCCCCTTTCTTTTTCCTTTTCCCCCTCACAATGCTGGAGATAAACGCCATCATTTTGTTTCCCATTTATTTACGTTATCACTGATAAAATTTATCATTCTTTCAGAGTATACCCTTACTTATTCTGGTACTATTCTTAGAATTAATGAAAGATGTGAATTTACTTCTGAATGGAACCTTGGCATCCTTCCGCAACTTTTATTTGTGCCGTCAATTATGTTATTTCTTTGTTTATTTAAAACCCAGTCTCTAACTGAAGATTTAATTTCCTTTGTAACTTACTTTGGAGCAGTTCTTTTCAAGTTCCTTTATTTTTTTGAGATTAAATTATATTCATTTCTGCCTTCCCTTTCCTCTCTTCAAACTCTTCTAAATATCTCTCCCTACCTCTTTTCAAATTCATGGCCTCCTTTCTCATTATTACATACATACAATGTATATGTTTATGCATATATTATATATATCTATATCCCTAAATATAGCTGCTCAGTCTGTATAACACTACTCTTATTAATGTTTTCAGGGCTGACCGTTTGGTATGGGACAATCAGCAGGTGTGCTCCTTCCTCTCTGAGGAAGAACTCTTTCTTCTTCTCTCAGCATTTCTTAGCTGCCTGTTGTTCTTTGTGTGTGGTTGTAGCCTGGTGGGCTTTCTCCCATCTGCTTTATCATGTTTTTGGTTGTCCTTGTTCAGCTCGTATTTAGGCAGCTATGTTGGTGAGCTTTTATGAGTGTAGCTTCCAACATTCCTAGGAGACATCCTCACAGCAAACTCCCTGACCCTTTGGTTCCTGCAATCTTTCCACTCCCTCTTCTGTAATGGCCCCTGAGCCTCAGGTGTGTGTTTTGTAGGTGTACCCGCTGGGGTTGGGACCCACAGCTCTGCATTTTGGTTGGTTGTGGTTTTCTCCATCTGTTGCGAAGAGAAGTTTCCGTTATGAGGAGCGAGGGCTGCACTTACATCTGAAGACCTGGAGCCAAGCTAGTCATTGTTTTGTTTATTTATTAGCTTGTTGAAACATGCAATAATAACGGTTGGTTTGATTGAATTGAGGTTGGAAATATGCGCCCTTTATAATTTCTGCTTTAGGGAATTACCTCTTAAAATGTTTTTATGACCTAATTCATGGCCATTGCTTCTGAGCATTGGTGCTCTCTGGTGCACAAAATGCTCATGGCCATTTCCCTTTATGTGGACCAGACCCTTTATCAGCGTGGAATGACAGCGGAGGCCTGCTGGTTGCCTTTTGGCTTGTTTGAAGGTCTGCAAACACACCTTCTGCACAGTTACCAGACACACATTTACCCACCGTGTGCTTCTTACCCTTCTGAGTTGCTTAGATTCTAGCTTCGTTTTAAACAACGTAGAGATGACCGCTATTTTTGAAGGCAACTTGAAAACATCAATCTTAACTGGGCTGGTTTAACCCGTTTTCAGTATTTCTTATAACCCAGGCTCCCTCTTTCGTGGTCTTTGCTGTCTCCTTGTTTCTTTCTCATTTGCTCTGTGAAGTGTGTTTTATTTACTTCTGTTGCTCCGAGGTGGTGCTGAAAGATGATCTCACTGCTTTGAAGTTACTGTTGTGTTTCCTCAAAATCGCTCATGATATTCTCTAGTGCTCTTTGGATTTAAGACTTAGACCAGAAACTTAAAAAGTTAATACACTCTTATTCTCTCTCCCTGGTCACTTTCCCAATTTTGCTAACTTGAACGTATGGCGGCTGTTACATTTTATACAGCACCTTTACTTTATGGGCAGTTCTGGCATGTGTTTTCTGGTCTCAAAAAATTTTGAAACAATTGCTTAACGTGATATTAAGATGAACAACTTCTTTTGTGCTGCTCCTTGCTAGTTCTTCAGAAGCAGAATGGCTTGATGTGTGTGTGGTTTAGTTTCAGTCCCCTGTCAGTCAGGAGAAGCATGCTTATTTATTTACCTTGATTTATGGAAGTGGATTCTTTACTCTTGCCTTTCTTCTTTTGCTCATCTATCCAGACCTGGTCTCTCCAGAAGGTCCCACATTTTGTCCATGGAATGCTGGTTGGATTGCCTTTACAGAGCTACATCTAAAAGGTAAATTGATGCCCAGATCGCTTCTCTAATTTCTGGAGTTTGACCTGCTTTCTCTCCTTTTTTTTTTTCTTGGTTTTTCGAGACAGGGTTTCTCTGTAGCTTTGGAGCCTGTCCTGGAACTAGCTCTTGTAGACCAGGCTGGCCTCGAACTCCCAGAGATCCGCCTGCCTCTTCCTCCCGAGTGATGGGATTAAAGGCGTGCGCCACCACCGCCCGGCCTGCTTTTTCTCCTTAAGTGCGCCTGTGATATCAGCTGTTTCCTGCCTTCACTTTACTGGCCAGCAAGCTGGAGTCTCGAGCAGATGTATTGCCAGGGGATTTCTGTTCTCTCAACATGTTTTCTTCAGAACATGCCTTCCTGATCATCACGAGGCACTCCAAAGCCTGCCTGCTATTCCTGATTGCTGATAAAGTCTTTTCTTGGTAGCTGTACAGTATGACTTTATAAACAACACCACCAGAAACAATAACAACAATACAGTCACACCTCCACCAGCATACCACCACGACCTCCACCACCACCACCACCACTACCACCATCACCACAACCACCACCACCTCTACCACCACTATCACCACCACCACCATCACCACCACCACCTCTACCACCACCATCACCACCACCTCTACCACCACCATCACCACCACCTCTACCACCACCATCACCACCACCACCACCTCTACCACCACCATCACTACCACCACCACCAACCTACTGAAGGATTGGATATAGAAGGAAAGTACCACTTAGACTCAGAAAGTAGCACTTGTATGGAGGAAGAATGAGTGTCTAATGTAAGGAGTCACACGGCAGGCAGCAGGGATGGAATAACAAGCCTTTCTTCCTTCAGGCAGGCGGCTTTCTCTAGGACTGTTGGCAGGCACTGGTGGGCTATTAACTGCTTTTTAAAAAAATAATCTAAGTCCATTGGACCTACAGTTAGTGGTAGGGCCAACTCTCAATTTTAACTTTTTGTGGCAATGGGGGGGGGGAGGAAAGGAGAGAGAGAGACAGAGACAGAGAGAGAGACAGAGACAGAGAGAGACAGAGAGAGAGAGAATTTATTTTGGTAGAAAAGACTTTCAGGACTGTTAACCAGAAGCAATTTAAACTAGAACTCCTTAGGGAGCTGTCATTTTAAAAATTATTTGCCAGATTGCCTTTATCAGCTACATACATACATGTGGCATGTATGGAGATAGAGATGCAGCTTCAAAGACTCCCGTGGAACAGAGGAAGAAGGCAGGCTTGAGAGCCGCGCCTGGCCTCTGTCTGGTACCCTCTCATGCTCCCTCTCGCACCCCCAGACCCCGGGACTTCTTAGGATCGCTCCTCACTGCTTCTTTTCCTCGGGCCTGGACCCTGGTTTAAGCTCTGTCTCGCATCCATTCTCTCCCATGTGCTAGGTCCAGGCCCTGTGTTCACTTTATTGCCCGCCGACAGCTGCGGTTTTACTCATCAGACCTCTCTGGGCCACCACGGTCCTGACCTCAGTCCTCGAGGAAACGCTACCTCCTGGAGCGGTCTCACCTTTTCCTTCCACCTTTTAGAGAGGCCCAGCCTGCCAGTGGGCGCCTCATTTAGGAGGTGGCCGTAGGCAACAGATGGAGGAATGTCTGCATTGCTGCCTAACAGCTTGCAGATTCGAAATCGACCCGGGCCCCAACATGTTCATGGGCAAAGCCGTCCCACGGACACGCTCTGAGGCTGCTCCTCAAGCATGGCTCTTCGTAGGAGGGGGAGGGAAGCGGGTCAAGGAACGGTTTCTATTCCCATGTAAAGTTGGGATGGATTACCTAGCAACACAGATTTCAAATGTTTATATCTTATGGATTACGTACTAACAAACTGATTTAACTGAGCAAATCAAGAAAATACGTAAAAAGGCCCAAGAACACAAAACTCAAATCTTACGAAGGGCTCAGATCACCATGAAAATTCCTTCGTGGTTCTGATGTTGAGGCTTACAGTGACAGTCATATTTTGAGGGTGTTAAGGGTTTAATGTTCTGGGGCCTGTAGATAAATTCCATATTTAATCTCTCTTCTTTTACATTTTCATATTTTTTACAGCTGTTGCTAGCCTGAATATTCTCTATAAAAGCAGAGTCATTCCAAGACTATCGTAAAGACTGTGTACTTCACCTTTTATTGGGTTGTTTTGTTATGCCAGGTAAAGAGGCACTGGTATATTTCCTGTTTTTCACTAGAGCAACGAGTGGGAGTGTATCAAAATGTCAAGTCATTTTTTTTTTTCAGATAATCTTTTGCCTTTCACGGTCTTCAAAGACAAGACCCCTAAATTCTCAGTACCTTAACCATGTTATTTTCCTAATGATACTTACTGTTTTTTGTTGTTTTTTTTTTTCTTCAAAAGTAACACTAATGGAAGCATTCTGCAGTATGAGCATCCAGCAGCGAACATACAATCCTCAAGGCTCCTAAGGTAAGCTATAAAAACAATACCAAACAGCCAGGCCACGCCGTTCATTTTTAGACATGTTGGATAATTTCTTAGAGAGTGGCTAAGTGTGAGTAGCGTTCCTGATGTGTCTCATCTGCCTCTGCACAAGGTCTCCATGTACCTGTGTTAAAACCGCCCGAGACTGAGAGGGAAGGAAAGGCAAGAGTGGGTCAGCCATGAGAATACCATGTCCTACAATTTATTTGGTGATGCATTGATCTTCCCTGTCTGTGACAGCCACAGGCAGGGGAACCATACACTGGGCACCCAGGCTGAAGAAGGGAGTGCACACTCCTAAGACAGGCAGCCCGGGAGGTCTGGGAGGAGCCTACTGCTTCCCATTGATTGTGTTCTCTTTCTGCTTACTAGTACCATCAATGCTAGCATGGTTGGTTGTATTAATCAAAACAGTGGGGTATCTGAGAGACATTTACTTGTTGATTTGATTGCTCTATGGCTGTAGAAATGGCTTTCGAAGCAGAGATACCTGGATTGCTATCCCAGTAGAGAGCTGCGAATCTCCTAAAAATGAACTAGTTGGTTGGAAATTCCGAGGGCGCAGAGAGTCCCAGTCCCCCTAAATCCACTCGATGTATGGCTGGTGCCCTTTCAGACACACAGGGAAGGAAATAGCTGTTCATGACAAGGACAAACGTAATTCTAAAAGCAAGCTGTATTTTCTGAGTGTCAGAGAATGGTACAGGGAGTTGGCAGTGAAATTTGCTTTTCTGGTTGAAGAATTTGAGGCTAAGGAAACGTAACTTTTTTTTTTTATTTTTTTTCTTTCTTGTTGGAGACTAACTCAGAGCTCTGTGTATACCACGCTAGGTAAGCATTTCACCCCCAAGCTTTGCTCTCAGCCCCTGACTGACTTTCTTAGAGCCACAGGGTTCCTAATCAGTAGAGATGAGGCCAGACTCCAGATTTTCTCATTTCTAGCCATATAGTCTTCCCTTTGCCCTAACATGATGTTATTAATATTAATAAAATTTGCCATGTAATGTTTATTGAACCAGACATAATTTACTCCTCACAACCCCATTTTTGCCTCAAAATAGGCCTATAAAGTAAATGATATGGATATTATATTCAATGGCTGGAGGAGCTGAAGGGCAGAGTCCACTACGAAGGACTCAGCGGGGCATTGCAGGGCATTCGGAGGCAAAGACAAGACACGGCGGTGGCTCTCGAGATATTTATAATCAGATGAGGACAAGAAATTCTGAACATGGAACAGATAAAAGTGATGGCGACGTGTCCGAGTAGTAGCCTCAGATCAGAAAAGCGTGGCAGAACTGTTCCAGATTAGAAAATGACTTCACTGGCGTGGCGGGTGGGGTGGGGTCGATCCAAATAGTCTAAGAGTTCAGGAGGAGGAAGGCTCCCGATACTCAGAAAACCAAGGGAACTTAGAGAACTCAGCAGGTGCAGGATGTTACAAGCCTCTTGAGGGCCCCCTCTGAGAGGGAGGGAGAGGCGGGAGAGGGAGACGATTGCTTCGGAGAGGAGACCTCCCCCTCCTCTTCAGCAGAGTTCCCTGAGCCTTGAGGGGAAGGAATGGATGGAGGCATCCTACTTCAGACTGAGTGTTCTGAGGTCGCTCATTCTCTGCACATTGCCTGGCTGTTGGCTCTGTATTAGTTCCTGTCTATTGCAGGAAGAAGGTTGTCTGATGACGGCTGAGTGAGACTGTTCCATGGATATCGCAGAATGTTGTTCGGAGGCAGTTCATTGCTATGTTCCTTTAGTAGAACATTAGTATTTGGTTTTCCCTTAGGTCCCTGGACTATCTAGTCTAGGTTCTTGGCTATATTGAGCATTGCCAGGGATGAGCTCCATCTTGTGGAGTGGAGTTTAAATCCAATCAGATACTGGCTGGTTACTTCCACCACCTTTGTGCCATTATTGTATTAGCACATTTTGCTGGCAGGTCGCCATTGTAGACAGAAGAGTTTGTAGCTGGGTTGGTGTTTACTTTTCTCCGCGGCAGCATGCGGAGTACCTTCCAAGAGCATGGGCATTAACCAGTAGGGATGAAGAGCATGGGCATTAACCAGTAGGGATGAAGAGCATGGGCATTAGCCATTAGGGATGAAGACTCTAGGTAGGCATCAGCCAGACTTCTCCACATTCCGTGAATTGTGTAAGTGTTGTCTTCAGCAACAGGGCCTTATCACCCACCAGTTTACAGAGAACAACCAATAGCATTGGCAATAGTCTGGGATGTTTGGGGGTTCCCTTTGGCCAAAAAAACTTGATTAGACATATAACACATTCCCCAAACTGAAGAGTTCATTTGGTGACAAGAGATGGCCAGTTGGGGCCCCGTCTCCCATTATTTGGGGATTCCATTTAGATCACCTTAATATAAGTATATGTTTTAGGAAGCTTCTACTGTATTATGCCTCTATAAATGTTGTGTAATTTTCCTTTACACTTTGTGAAGATGTGTCACTGTGATTGGTTGAATAAAGAGCTGAATGGCCAATAGCTAAGCAGGAAGAGTTTAGGAAGAACTTCTGGGGACAGAGATATCTTGGGGAAGAGAAGAACAGGAGGAGAGGTAAAGCCATGAGCCACGTGAAAGTATGCAGAGTAACAGAAATGGGTTCATTTAAGTTATAAGAGCTAGTCAGAAACAAGCCTAAGCTAAAGCAGAGTTTTCATAATTAATAAGAAGTCTCCATGTTGTTATTTGGGAGATGGTGGTGGGACAGAAAAGACTTGTTCCACTGGGGGGTTTGTTTGGTGACAAGAGATATCCAGTTGGGGCTATCTCTCCTGTCATTTGGTAATTCCATTTAGATCACCTTCATAAAAGTACATATTTTAGGACACTTCTATTGTATTAGGTTTCCTTATGTCATGTAAAATGGCCCTTAATTTTAGCTTTCCCTCCCCATCTTTCTCTTAACCCTCCTCGTCCCTCCTTCTTCCTGTTTGATCTTCTAGTTCCAGTTAGACAGATTTACAATGAGCCATCTCTATCATTGTGGTTCATGAAAAAAAAATCATTCATTGTTATGGGAAACAAAGCGATGCAACAACATTAGAGGACAGGTAGGTTGCTTCTTGCAAAACGGACCAGACTCTCATAAAACCCAGCCGTCACGTCTGATGTTTACATAATGGAGCCTGATGTTTTCATAAGGGAGCCGGCAACTACAAAACCCTGTGGTTGGCTATTTCCTCGGACTTCAATGTAATTTTTTTTAATGGGCCATGGAAATCTTCTGCTTTAGACTGAACCCTGGCCACAGTCTGCCATGATCTGCCCATTGTTCACTGGCCACTTGGAGCTTTGGGTCCCAAGGAAAGAACACAAAGGCCGTGATCTTTCTTAGGTTCCAGGCAGTGACACAAACCTGATCGTCTTAAGGGTGTCATGTAGAGGAACAAAGCAGAGTGCCATTTTGTTAATGTCAGATATAAATATCTTTATGAACCTTATATGTCTGGATTCATTAGCCATTTAATGAAACTGATGAACAGATGTTCAGGAAATTAGTAGTGACTGACTTCATTGGGAAATTATAGGGAGCTTGGTGCCATCCAAGATATCAAAACCATGCTGTGCCTACAATCTGCCAGGAATCCAGGTACAGTAATGGTCTCTGTGTTATATGTAAACTCACTATTAACACTCAATAAATGTTAATTGTATAATAGTAAAATATATTGGACCGGTGAGATGACTTGGTGGGTAAAGGCACTTACTGCCAAGGCTGACGGCTTGAGTTCAGTCCCTGGGACCTACACAGTGGAAGGATAAGACGGACTCTTGCAAGTTGTCTCCAGACACCCAACACACATGCACGTGCCCCTCCCCCACGGTACGTGGGAAAAGGGCAAATAGAGTATGACCCTCCCCAGTGGCGATGTGGTTGCCTCTGCTTCCAGACGATAGCTTTCCTTTGGATTTACTTTATAACCACCTTGTACAAAGTAAGAGGTGAGAAAGGGTTAATTGCTACCATAGGCTAAGGTTATTAATTTTGAGATACATGAACAGAATTTGGCTTGTAGACTTTTTCATCAGAATGACTATTAAATGCTTCAGTTTGCCCTGGGCACACAGGAAAGGTGTGAAAAAAAATGGGCAGAATCAAGACAAACAGTGCCCAGAGGCCCAGACAATGCTGGGGAAGCCCACACTAAGTGTGACGTCACACACCAGGGGATCTTGTCTGTTTTATTGCAAACTTGTCACAAGATAAGCTTTGGAAATAGTACAGTAGGGAAGAACGTCTTGAATAATTCTGTGATACTCAGAAATGTTTTTCCTTTGAAGCAGCATATGGTGGTTTTTATTTTAATTATGTTAATGGTTGTTTTGCTTGCATGTATGTCTGTGCAGTGCCCATGGAGGCCAGCGAGGGGGCAGGTCCTGTAGAACTGGGGTTATAGACAGTTGTAAGCTGCTATGTAGGTGGTGGGAGCTGTAGCCCAGTCCTCTGGAAGAGCAACAGGTGCTCTCAACTGCTGAGTTATCTTTCTAGCCTCATAGTAGCACATTGGTAAATGTTTAAAAACCTCTCTCTCAATAGACAGATGATAGATAGAGGATCGATAGGTAGGTAGGTAGATAGATAGATAGATGATAGATAGATAGAAGATAGGTAAGTTCCTATTTATAGTGCTTGACAATTTCTATGGTGTAAATACTCCAATCATGACTAATTTTAAACTGCCAACATGGCAACAAACAGCTTTCTGTCTTCCTCAAGTTTATCAGTTAGCGCTTACGGTTGATAGATGCTCCCTCAATAGAGATGTTTCTCAGTGCTCAGTAACTGTGGTGATAGAAACCAGTCACGACTGATCAACAGCTGGGCTGGAGGATGGCTCAGCAGCTAAAAGCACTTACTGCTCTTGCATAGGTCCTAGGTTCTGTTCCCAACACCCACATCCGGCAGCTTGCCACAGCTTATAACTCCAGCTTCAAGGATCCCATGCTTCTGACCTTAGCCTGCACCGACCTCATTTACACATTACCCCCACACAGATACACACACATAATTAAAAATACCCCCCCCCCCCACCGAAAGAAGTGGGTGATGATCAGAGAAACTCCAGGGAAGGTAAAACTTAGATTCTTGGTTTTCTTATCGGCCAAAAGGAAGTAGTTTTCATCACAATGTTGATAGGAGGATAAAGGAAATTCGAATCATTGGGAGTTCAGTAAGGTCCTTGGTATGTGAGTGCTCAAAATTGCTATTTCTATTGTTATGTCTTGAGATTAAATATATCAGTCTTTAAATCCATGTAGAAATACTGTGATTATCATGGAGCATAAAATATTCAAGGTATCAACTGGCCCTGAGTTATGTGAAATTTATACCTTAATATGGCCAGAGATTTATTAGGGTATGCTCATATGCATAGATGGGAAAGTGCCTCCTATGTAGCTTTGCAAAGGGAAATCATGGACTTGACTTCTGGGAAGATGTAAATAGCCTGTATATTATTTTATAGGCAGTGCTTCGGATGTGTAGAATGCGGTGTGGCTTCTTTCTTGGTGACGGCTATGTATATCCTCAACACACCACACCCCCTTCTCACTGACACAACAGCCGGATGAAGGGGAGTTCAGAGGGAGGCAGACTTCTCACCCAAGGAAGTGATGGAAATCGGTTCATTTCCCAGCACCTCTGTAATGATGAAGGACCTGGCTGTCACACCTTCCCCAAACCTCTGCGCTGTGTTGAAATCCCTTGAATGACAATTGAGGAAGAACGCAGATGTGCAACTTGGTAAAATAGGAAGAGAAAGCGAGGGGGAGAAATTCTGAGGGTCTTCATTAAATACATCTTAATCCTGCCATATACCATTGAGCATCCAAAATAATTCCTTGACTTCTGCCATTATCTGGGAAAGCCTGCCTGCTGCCCCTGAATTCTAACACAAAGTGCCCAGAGTCCTGTTTTTCTTCTCGTTGCTGTTACTGTGATCTCACTTATCCTAATTTGACTTGGAATCAGAGAGCTCTTTCTCTTCATAGCCCGAAAGCATCTGCCAGCCATTAGCCTCGCCGGTAGGGATCATGAACAATCACACACAAAGAAACTGCAAATGAGAGCTTATCTTCCCTATATTTTCTGGTGGCTGACTGAAGGAAGACAACTCCACAAACCATGCATTTTAAAGAACATTTGTACCGTGAATATATTACAAATATGGCCAGGAAGTGGGCTGCAGTATATCTTCCTAAGTGACTGATTTAAACCCAAACTTAATGTATTTTGGAGGCCAGCAATAATTTGACTTGCTGAGTGGATGGAATTTATGGGCATGATGCAGAGCAAATAAAAACATCCTCTTTCAGTAATAAAGGTGTTCGCTGTGTCCACACTGGGAAATACAGCTTTTCTTACCTCTGACTTCTGCAGAGAGCTCCTGGGAATAGCTAAGTCAGACGCGGGGTCTTTCTTTGTGGCCTTATGGAAATACTGAGTTTTATCTTTGTATTAAAGGGAGTTTATAGTGCCATCCCTGAACCTGGGTCTCTGCTTTTTTGTTTGGGAACCAAATAAATAACAGGAAACCCAGCATCGCTCTGTGAGTAGTCAGCCAGCTTTCTAACGAGAAGGCCTGGATCTGAGTAAAGGAAAAGCGGGGAGCAGGATGAGGGTTTGGACACAGACCGCTCCTGTCTCTTCCTCACAAGTATGGCCAATAAGAGACCTTGGTTTTAATTTATGCGTGCATATGACATACACATACTGTACTGTGCATACTACTCCGCACTATTCTGCGTATGCACTATCTTACTGGGCGGGGGTCTTTAGAGAAACGGAACCCTCGGGCTTGTATAGTTCGGCAGTGGCTATCTGCTTGTTGAGGAGGCTGAGGGCACTGTAGCTGCTCCGCTCATGGAACTGGATGCCTCAGCTCTCTCAGTCTGGTGTTGATGGTTTGGAAGATTCCTGGCTAGTCTGTGATGTTCAGTCCATGTGGGAAGAGAAACAGGAGTCTGAGGTCAGCAAGGGAAACAAGAGCATGAGGAACAGAACCATTGAGCAGGACGCGAAGGCAGGTAAAATGCTCCCCCCCTTCTCTGTCTGAACCACCCATTGGATGATGCCGTTGGCCACTCTGGGGGAGGGTCTTCCCTTTGGCTTGCTTCACACTGTGCCTTCTGGCTAACTGCAGATCCCATCAAGCTGACAGTGAAGCTAAATCATCATACTATAATACACCCACTGTCAGGTGACATATGACATGTGTCTTTGGGGGCTTCCTGTCTTACCTGTGTGATTCTGATGTGCATCCTTGAGAAGGAACCCGTCATGGTGCACATAGAACCCAATGTTCACGATGCCTTGACTTTGAGGTTGGGATATAGGAAGTAGTGAATGTCTCTGGGGAAGTCATCATGAGTTGAAACAAAGCCTGGATGCTTCCTTTTCTGCACCTCTGTGTTGGAGAAAAGTCCCGGATCTACCTCTGAAGTCTTATCCCTGTCCCTCATTCTCTGTATCTCTCCTTACCACACACACACTCTGTTGTTGGTTGTTTGTGTTACTCTTTGGGGTCCTGCTACCCAGCTCCAAATAAATCACACATGGAAGCTTTTTCTTTCTTATGAATGTGTGATCTTATCTTGGCTTGTTGCTAGCCAGCTTTTCTTAAATTATCTCATTTACCTTTTGCTTCTGGGCTTTTATCTTTCTCTAGTCTGTATACATTTTCTTTCCTTCTTATTCCATGTCTGGCTGTTTAGCTGGTGGCTGGCCCCTTCTTTTCTCATTCCATCTTCCTCTTCTCCCAGATTTCTCCTCCTATTTATTCTCTCTGCCTGCCAGCCCCACCCATTCTTTCTCCTGCCTTGCTATTGGCCATTCAGCTCTTTATCAGGTGTTTTAGACAGGCAAAGCAACACAGCTTCACAGAGTTAAACAAATGTTAACATAAAAGAATGCAATACATCGTTGCATCATTAAAACAAATGTTTCACAGCATAAACTAATGTAACACATCTTAAAGTAATTTCTACAACAGTACACAGGGTGGCTCAGCTCTCGCCCACAGGCTCTTAGCCTTCCAGTCCTCCAAGGAGGAGTCTGGAAGCATTTAGCCAGCTAAGGCTGTTGGTTCTTTCCTACCCTTTCCTTCCCTTGCTGTGCCAAACTTTGGTTAATCAAAGCCAGCAAGATTTTTGCTCTTGCTAACCAGAAATCCTTTAAACCTTATCTAGGATGAATTTAATTTTTTTCCCCAGACTGGCCTCAGGCCTCAGATTTTCTATATAACCGAAGACCATGGGTCAGAAGTCAGAGGTCAGGTGACTTGTGAGAAGCAGAAGTAGGGTTTGAATACGGGTCTTACTTCATCTTACCACATAGCCTCATTCACTGAAAAACGGGGTGCTGTGAAAATTGGCTAGGCATTTACACATGTGAATTCAACTGTTCAGTTGTGTTCTGACTGGAAAGTAAGAGTTAATAGCAAAAGCATATCCCTGATTTTTATGGGCTGTATATTGAAGACAAAACAAGCTCAAGTATTTTTAAAATCCAGAACCTAGAAGTATTTTATAGATACAAACCCAGTGGAAAGCTGTCTCAGGCTGGCCTGCCTTATCACACAGGGTTCAACAATCCATTACAAGGCCCTGGATGATACTTCATAATGTCAATTACTGCACACCATTTTAAAAACAAGAATTTTAAAAATGCTCACTTTACAGAAAATGAAAATTTTATGCAGACACATACATACCTCAGATAATGCTTTAACTGTATTATGAATGGATATAAGGTAAAACAGTTAAATTATAATATTGTTTAGCATGTATCAGCTTGAAAAGGATCACACCTATAATCAAATCATCAGGCACTTGCAGACATATGGAGAATGTTCAGAGGCTCGGGACCTTTGAATTTAGACCAGAGAGAAATGGCGCTTTGGTGACTCATGGCTGGAAGTGACCCTGCCATGTTCAATATGATGAATATCTATGAGCAAATTGTGTTTCTAAAGCAAGTTCTAAACCAAACAAAGCTCAGCTTCCCTCCATTTTCACAGCAGTTGAATTCCAGGTCATGTAGTCACTATTGGAAACACGCAGCACACAATGCGTGGTAATGCGTAGGCGGGAGATGGGTCAGAGGGTAAGACGGCTTCAGTGTGCTTTCTGTCCTGATGCTCACTTGAGTTCCAGGGGACATCCTGAACGATGCAGGGTGTGTCTTCGGTGCACAGAGCTGCCTCACAGTTGGCAGGATGCCTGGCACCCCTGTACCTGTTGTCTGCCTGTTGGCACTTCTCTTGTTCACAGTGATGACAACGATAAAAATGCATTTCATCTCAAGGTGTTTCCAAAAAACGGAACAATGATTCTACCATGTGACCCAGGTAGCCCACTCCTGTTTACCCAAAAGTCAGCATATCACAGGGGCTGGCACATCATTGTTTACTTTGACTGTTAGTCACAGAGCTAAGTTCCAGGGAGTCCCGCAGCAGAGCAGTGGATGAAAACTGTGGTTTACATACACAGTGAGTGTTTCTAGGTATAAAGAGGAGGAACTTACGCTGTTTGTAGGAAGACAGACAGACATAACAGGAGACATTTACAATGATTTAATTTAGTCAGTCTCAGGACAACACATATTGGATTTTTTCTCTCACTTGTGGTTCCTAAATTTTTGTTGAGATGACTAAAAACATACATGCATATATGCCCTGAAATATAGGCTCACAACCAGAAAGAGGAAGATAGGGAGGTAGAGAGAGCTATTCACAATGTACAATGATTACTTGTATGAAAATGTCGTTATATAACACAGTATCATGTTCAATGAAATTATGTTTAAAATTTCCACGATGCCTGTAAGCAGTTCCTCCACAGAGAACCGTTCAAAACGGCTCAGGAATTCTTTGAAGCCAGCTGCTCAGGCCTTTCTGTCTCCCAGCTGGCAAAGGTACTAGCGACTTAGCTTTTACAACATTTTACACACAGTCCCAACCTTTTTTTGACGCAGTAAATGGCCTCCTTGGGACATCATCCGACTGGGTGTGGTCAGCAGCTGGGTGCTGTAGCGGGAGCTGAGCTGTGTAGGACTCTTCAGATCTGTCCTTGTCTTAGGCGTGCTACCTGGACATCCTGTCACGGGCTCTACCTAACACTGGGTCCTGTTGTCTTCTCCCCTCTCTGTTGCTTTGTCTAATGGTTTGAGCTAATTTTCTTTTCTTGGAAAACTAATTCAAATGTATCAGCGATGAGGGTACATGTCCATCTCACTGGTGAAGACAAACCAATGATTCCAAACCACGAAAAAGGGGAACAGAAGTCTGGGGCTACAGTGGTTCACCATAAGGAGAGGAAGCAGGTGGCCTTCGTAATAGGTCCATAAGCCAGGACTCCCAGGAATAGTGTGACATCTGTTGCTTGAACATATTCCAACCCCAGACGCGGGCAAACACCTTGAGAATAAAAGAATCAATGAAGGAAAGAAAAGTCTCCCCAATCAGTTCTGAAATTTTGGACTGAACAGTCCATATAAAACCTAGAGGGGAGGAGACATCTTCTGTCGTGGTAGCTCTGCAGCTGTACAGTAAGCCCTAGCCCAGATGCTGCCTGGACTTCAGAATGGTGCTGTCCAAGAGCCACAGGTGAGAAGGCTGAACCAGTGTCCAAGTCCCCTCGTGGCTCTGACATTCTGAGTTCTAAGAACATCAGCGCTAAAAGACGGCGTTCCATAGACCTATCTTGGATGCAGGAAGTGATGTCAGGATTAGAGGAAGTTAACCATAATGCCAGCGGATGAGTAAGCACTCATTTGTCTCAGGTGTTTAATTCCTTCATGTCTTGCTTCACTATTGAATTTATCTCGTATAATTAATAGACAAATGTATTTACAAGTATCCAATGAGTAACTGTATTGCTATTCTGATGAAGCAGTTTGGAACAAAGATTAAACAACCTAATCTTATAAACGTCTCAGCCATGGTTGTCTCGTGAGATAAACACCTTTGTTGCGGAGACTTGATAGCCTCCTCTAGATGGCAGCATTAGGGCTGGGGGGCTGGCTTGAGGTGGTACAGACAGGTTTCCAGAGGACGCACCTGGAGAATTGAAGTCCTGAAACTGTGCTCTCCCATTTGATCATGGCCACTTTGTGGGCCATTTACCTGGGCCACCTCTGTGCCTAGTGTAATCTTTGGGGTCATGGTTACTTACAGTGTCCTTTCCGTTGTCTCTGCTTTCCCCAATAAGGCGAGTCCTCTATTGATTCTTTACCAGCTGCTATGGCAACAAGAGCATCTTTAGGAAGAAAGGTTTCTGATGTGAGCTGTCTAAAAGTAGAAATTAAGCGCTCCTATATGGGCCCGTTTCTTTATGATTCTTAGTTTTGGTTGCTCTGGGTCCTACAACTACAGGATTTGTTCTTAAGTGGGACCAGCGCAACAGGAATCTCAAAAGCTTCCCAAAGCATTCTGGACTGCTGTTACAGATGAGTTCCACTGTCAAATAGCCCTAGGGCAGTGACTGCCTGTGTAGTTCATCCTTCCAGCAAGCCCAGAACCACTCCCCACAGCCATATTCCTTTACTTAGTTTTAAGTCTGTTCTATCCTACCCAGTTCCTAATTCCTTATACACTGAAATGTGTGGAGGCCCAAAGTGTTCCAACAAACAATTCCTAAAATCCAATGTTCACTTCTTTCAGAGAAAGAAGGAATAAAGGTAAAATAAAAAGCAAGCAGACATTATCTTAAGGGTGTTGACCCTGGTAAGTTGACCATGTACCAGTGGATGACCCTTTACCCAGGCATCTATATGGGCAGCACTATTGGACTCAGTAGATTATTTTTTATAAAGAGAATGTGAAGTTGGGAGAGCAGTATGTGTGTGCATGACCACGTGCGTGTGTATGCACATGCATGTACATGAAAATGAATATGTGGTCTGGGAAGAGCTAGAGTGGGGAAGTGGGGAGAATAAATATAATTGAAATACATTGTATGCATATACGAAATCTTCAATGAATAAATACAAATAGAAAAATAATTGATTGGCAGGCATAACAAGTGGGAAGGAACTGAGACACAGCCTGCCTTACCTCCATACGGCCCCCTCAGCTGATGTCAGCTCCTTATTCCTTCACAGTCAATGCAGGAGAAAGTGACAGAATCTCACCAGCTGACTGTAGGGTGGCAAAGGTCATAGCAGAAGTCATATGAGGTTCTTTCCTGCCTTGTAAGATGGTAAATTCAAAAGCCAAGAATCCAGGACTGGGGTGTAACTCAGGGAAGGAGCACTTACCTAAAATATGATAAAAGAGACATGGGAGGAAGCATTACATGTGGGAACAGGTATGATTTCTCTCCAGAACTTTCTGTTCAGCATAGCAAATATTCTCATTACCTATTAGAATAGGCCTGTGAGACCCAAGACCTGTGTTCCAGTGTTCAGAACAGTACCTAGCATTTAGTGGTCACTCAATAAATAGCTTCTTCATGCATTTTCTTCAGTATGAAGATGGTGTTTTTCTAAAAAGACAGTCCTAGTTGACAAAAAATTAATGGATTTTGACATTTTAGAATTATTTTAGATTTTTCTTTTTTCCTGAACTGATTTTTCAAATTGTATTTACTTTTGAGCTATCTGGATAAGGATTTTAGAAATCAATCCTTCACTCACAAGAATATCCTTTTCCTTTTATGAGTAAGAGCTTCCTTCAAGCAGGTGGGGGAGTCTGTTATTACCTGGCAAAAATCGTTCTCCAAGCCTTAATTTTCAATTACTGTAATAAAAACTTAGCACTCTTGTGTGCATACTGAAACAGGCCACATTTACAGACAGGCCCTTTATTAGGCCTGTGGCCACACTGTCCGTGTGACTCCTGAGGATTCACAGCTTCAGCTCCACTGTCCCAGACCTAACTCTGCCAAGGTCAATGTCACTGCGGCAGACGGTTCGACTCATGACTCAAAGGGGAAGAAGTAAATAACTTTCTAAGATTGGTTGACTGAAGTTATTGAAAAATCAATCTAAGGATAGAAATAATTGTTGTGTATTTTCATCCAGATAGATAACGTTAATAAATTATGATTTTTTCCAATATAACATCATGTATATGAGTACATCTATAAGATATATAAGTCTGTCATCTATCTATCTATCTATCTATCTATCTATCTATCTATCTATCTATCATCTGTCTATCTATCATCTATCTATCTATCTATCTATCTATCTATCTATCTATCTATCTATCATCTATCTAAACTTGTCTAATCCTGTTTCTTTGAGGAGAGGTTATGATTCACAAAATCTTTATGAAGATTCTTTCCAAAAAAGATTGAAAAACATTTACATAGACAATGGGCATGTCGCAGAGAAGGAAAAACATTTACATACACAATGGGCATGTCGCAGAGAAGGAAGGACTTTACAGAACAATCCTCTGGGTATTGCTTTGATTTCCACTATCCTTCAATCAAGGCTGGAAGACTGAATCTTCAGTAGAGATGGGAAGCTGAGCCCCTATTTTTCATAGAATTATTCTTTGCTTTTGTGTCTTCTGTGGTTCAGAGTGAACCTTCTTATCAGCTGGGCCAATAAGATCATTAATGGAAAACAGTGTTGTGCACCGGCAGATCTTTATACCTTGATCAATAGTTATTTACTTCTGAGGGGTCACAGCTTGGTTAATATAGCTGAATAATTTTATTGATAGATAACATAACAATGAAAAATAAAGTTTAAAATAGAAGATGAATGAATACAGCACTTTCTCCAGGCATGAATATTATTATTTGAAAATCCGTAATCGCTGCAGGAATGTTGAAAGGGCAGACAACAAAAGCATTGAATAATTGTTCTAGGACTATAATCAGACTTCCATTATTGACCTCTGTTAATATTCTACTGTAACTGTCTGCTAAATTGGTTCCTTGGGGCTTGAAATATACAGTGATGTTATGAGTTCCTATCGTAAATTGCCACACAGTAAAGTAGCAAGTCTCTGAAATAGTGTTGGCCCTTGTGTGATCAATACTCAATTCAAAGCAGTGCAATGGGCAACTGTTTCCATAGAAACATTGATGTCACGGAGGTTGAACAGCGGCTGTTACAGCAAATCATTTCCTTTGAGCAGCTATAATTGACTATATGTACAGTTTGCTGTCACTTGAGACCATTTACATCAAGCAAGTACCAGAACCACATTAGTTATTCCAGGAGTAAGAGGGTTAGCTCTTCCCTTTGTGACCTTACAAATACCTAGGAGGATGTCGCCATAGAAACCAGCAGAATAACTGATGAACACGGGGGTTCAAAGCTACCTGGGTGCGGTAGCCTTCTTTGGGGAGCTAAAAGGTAGTCTGAGGTTTCCCAGTTGTTACGTTAACACAGGCTCTTGCTACCCACAGCAGTGGTTTGCATTCTCACGAATAACACCAGGACTACAGACATCCCAATTCATTTGCACTTCATTTCCTGCCCCTCACATTTAATTTTCCATGGGCGTCTGGCTTCTAAGGCAGCACATGTACACACTGAGTAAAATCTCAGCTGCTTGCTAGTTTGGCCCTGGGGAAGCAGTCACGTCTGCAACTGAGAAGACGAGAGAGAGGGAACTTTGACAAAGCCTTCCATAGTTCACTTTCATCTAAGTAATCCCTAGGCTTTAAAGACATGAAAGAAACAAAATGCTCACTTGATTTGTCTTTGTTGTGCTCCCCAGACTAAAATCAGCACCTGAACTGAGTTTCCTTGTCTAGAATGCCTCTTGTTATTTGACCATCTGATCATGGTTCGCCTGGGATGGCTGTAGCCAGTGGGATGTTTTGAAATATCGCATGCACACACTTGGGAAATGGAGAGGTGTCCTTTGGTAGACGCACGGGCAGACAATGACATTGATGTGTTATCAAATTCCCCATCAAATCAAAGAATCGAAGACTATAGGCCAGTGGGGTTATTTCCAGACCTGTACAGAGTAAATGTGCCGAGACAGAAAAATCAGGGTTCCTGCAGGTCTCGAGCTTTAAATAGCAGCGGAATAAGAGTGAAGAGTTGGAATGGCATTAACACCGTGTTTGTAGTTACGACAGGGGTGGAGGGAGCAGCTGGGTGCACCAGGATCTGAACAAGCATTTGTAGTCACAATCCAGGAGACCCAGCTTTGCAGGTTTGGGGCAAATCCCTTGTTTTGTGGCAACTGCAGGTATGACTGGCAGCAGTGAGATCTTGGCATCTTTGGGAAAGAAAAAAAATACGATCATCCCTGAAGGGAGATGGGCTCACTGCAGTGTTTGCTTGCAAAGGGTTTTCCAATATAGACCCATGGTGATCAGCCTATAGATTTTTTTTACCCAGTCTGCCCGATTTCCCCAGGTGAATTCTCAGAGGTAATAAAATTGAATTGCAATCAGTATTCTTTGATACTAGTCTGCCTCCGCCAGTTATTCACCTTGAACTAGAGAACAACCGTTTATAAGATGGTTTAGAAGCACAAATCCTGTAAATTGCTCTGTTTGGCCTTAGAAGAATGTTTGACTTGAAGCATAGAAATGGCTGTAAATCCTGCAGGAATAATTTATAAGGTAGCATAGCGAGCAGTGATTTTCTGGCTAAAATGGGTAAAGAAAGAAGGTTTGAAAAGAAAAGAATGTTTCCCACCCCCAGCCCCGGGCTGAGGTCAGTGAACTCTTCCAGGGCCCGACACACAGGAAATTTAGTCATGGCACCTGGATGTCCTGAGAGAGAAGGGAAACAGCTGCCCGTTGTACATATGCCCTTTCCTGAAGCAATTCTTTTCCCAGAGCGAGCCATCTTCCCTCTGACAACATGGCTGGACCATGGAGGAGCCATGCCTGAGTACCAACAGAGATCTGTCAATCAAGAGTTTGTCAACGAGTAACCTCTCACAAAGATCCTAGGAGGAATGGCTGGGGTGTGTGTGCACGCGTGTGCATGTGTGTACACGTGCATGGGTGTATGCATACATGTGTGCATGTGTGTGCAAGCGTGTGTGTGCGTGTGTAAGGAGTATATAAAAGGTAGCTAGTCATTTCCAATCACATTGGTAAACACTTTATGTGAGTCTTATTTTGTGAAAATATTCATTTATTAGCATACAATATTAGAGAAACTCACAACTTTATTAGCAAGTTCACAACTGAGTAGATAGAAAAATAATATAAAAAAGAATAAAGGAGAAAGAGGGAGGAATCAGAAGAAATTAGTTGTATCTTTGACACCTCTGCTTCTTAATTTAATATCTGTGCTCCAGTTGATACATGTAAAATGGGGGTGCCTTTTTCCAGCGTTCTCTGATTTAGCTGTGCTGATTTGCCAATAGTTAAAGGGTACAAATATCTCAAGAGGATCCCAGCACCTAAATTATAGATTGAACATCCATTCAATTTATATCTGAGCCTAGGAGAATAGAAAAAAGCACCCCACAGCGCTCTCTTCTTCTTTCTACTCTGTTTCTCAATAATTTAAAAAGTGTTATATAAAAGAAATGGGTTATCTCAAGAATGCATCCTCAAACCATATTAGGTAGTTTCTTCATAAGTGTCTTAGTTTTTTGATTTGTGAAACTCAAAAGAAAAGCAAATTTATCTTTAAAAAAAAAAAGCCAAACAAATTTGCTGTTAGATGATCTATCTCCGAAGATCGCTTCATTTGAATCTGATTAGCTAACTCTAACAAGGCAATACCTGCCTTGGCACTGTTATCTCGATAGAGTGAAATAGGGCTGCTCCGAGCCTAAGATTCTGTTAAGGGAAGTGTCTGGGCATAAGTAAGTATTTCTTTGGTGGTTGTGGATCTTCTTTGTCAGGACTATTATCCTAAACATCAGTTTGTGTTTTGTGTGGCTGGAAAAGATAGGAGAGTGGAGTTCAATCTCTAGAGAGCTCATATTTCTTTGTTGACTAAATCACTAAACATTTTTTTTTTTTTTTGACCGTTTCCCTCTCCATTAGAGACAGAGGGTATTTGAGTAAAATCTGGTGCAGGGGTACACACAGCTGGAGGTGTGCTGGGACATATGCTGGCACCAGATACTGTCAGGTGCAGTTGCATGCCCCTGAGTGTCCCAACTGGCAGCTTTTTGGTGGCATTGAGGCAGAGGAATAGCACGGAGTGTAGTTGGAAGACGACAGCAGTGACTTTTCTGCTTCTGCACCTTTGATATCCATGGTTCCTTGGGACTCGCGTTAGTCAGTGGGTCCCTTGGCTCTTGCTGCTTTGATTCCTGCTTCCTCCCTGGCAAATCCTGATTGTCTCCACGGCACCTGGTGCTTGTCCTTCACATGTGCTTGCCTGGAAATAAATAACACCAGCTCCAGTGTCCTTGGTTGCTGGCCCTTCTGCTCTCTGCCATTCCCAGCCTGCTTCCTCTTTATTCTGTTTCTATAGCCTATCTCCTTTTCCTTTCTTTTCCTTTTTGTTTGGGTTTTTTGAGTTTATTTATTTATTTATTTATTTATTTATTTTGAGACAAGGTCTCATTCTGTAGCCCAGGTTGGCATAGAACATTCATCTACCTGTCTCCACCTATCAAGTACTATGTGTGCACCATTAATCCTGGCCTCACATTTGCCGTCTTGATAGTCTTACTTTTCTCTTTTGCTATCTCAAGGGTCACACCCAGGGTCTTGTACAGCTACATACATCTTCAGTGCTCCATTCCCATCTTTACACCTCCATGCTGTGTTTATTGAAGCACTCTTTGAAACGGTCAAGATATGGAAACAAAATCGATGTCTGCCAACAGATAAACAGGTAAAGAAAACATAGCATTGATGCCCAATAGAATTAAAAATAAATGGAATCTGAACACTTTCAACAACATAGATGCATTGGAGGACATCATGTTAAATGAAGTAAGTCCATCCACAGAGAGAACCACACAACAGGATCTTATTTACACCTAGGCTCTAGAAATTCCATTTCAGAGAGACTGGTACAAAGTGGGAATGAGTAGACTGGGCAGATATTGGCCTAAAGACGCAAAGTTTCCACAGTGGAAATCAGCTGCAGAGATCTATTTGGCAGGGGTGGTGACAGTAGTTAGTAACGGTGTGTTGTGGACTTAAAACTGTCCAACAATGTCTGGAGAGCGAGAGAGCTGCTGACACCAGATAGCTCAGAAGGTAGCATTAGGGAGGGAGTCAGAGGGGTTAAAGAGCAACTTTGCAGACATCCCTAGCAACACCAGCCCTCTGCTGAGCATCCTGCCCCTCCCCCCAGATCCCAGGACCTTACAAAGATGACTGACATCAGATCTTCTTCCCGTGACATCACCAGGTCTCCATCAACAGGGCCATTGTTTTCCGCAGGAAGAAAGTCGATTTTCTGGACAAAGCCATATGATCCTGACAAAAACATCCAATTCCACTGACTAGGTTTCCAGTTCCCTTTGTACTATTTGTGAATCCATCAGGGCAGATGCCAGATTCTCAGGAGAGAGACTATGACTGTGCTATCACAAAAGGCTCACCCTGGAGGGCAAGGCAGGCAGTTCCTATACAAGGGAGTATTTCCAGGTCAAAACACGTATTTCAAAGACCTCGTTGGTGTCTGAACAAGTTAAATATATAAATAATATCATTTACATGCAAACCATGGATGCACAAAGTGTCTATAAACTGAGCACATGTCTTAAGTCATTTTGTACAGTAGTGCTAAATGACAATATTTTTTTAAATGTATTTAAGTTAGCAGACATGTGGATCTAACACTAAAACGATGTGTGATTTTGGGCAGGTCACCTAAATTCACCGTTAGTGTGATTGATGCTAATGGTTCTGGAGGACAAGAACCTGAGTTTAATGGACTTTCAGTTTGATCTGTGGTGTTTTGTCGTCAGCCCAGGTAGCCTTGTTAAAGCGCAAGGCAAATGATCTAGTTGGAAGCAGAATCTAGAATTCTGCTGAAGTCTCTAGCTAACAGAGGGTAACCTAAAGCTTGGTGGGTGGTGGAGGGGATGGGTAATGGCACACTTGAGGGATTTTCAATTACTCTTGTTTCTATTATTGTCACCATACTTATGATACAGATTCCTAAATGATGAAAATGCTTGGGACAGGAAGCAAATTTTTGCAAATTGAGATTTATCATATCCAGTTTTGTTTTGTGCATGGATTTTATTTGAAGCAAAACTTGTAATCATGATTATATAGTAATACATCCCCCATGAAACTAACTGGAATTGAAGAATGACCTGACAATCTGATTTAAGCATAAACATTATTTTACAGCCTAGCCGTAAGAATGAGATGTCCTTTTGTCCCTGTATGCGGCATCTCTCAGGTAGAAGCTGGGTAATCTTCCTAGGGTAAAATGAACCTTCTCAGGCTCTGTATCATCTTTGCGACCCTGGGATAAAACAAGAAGAAACATGCCAAAGGAAATGTGTCATTTCAACGGAACCAAATTTCAAGTTGGGATACTTGGGGCCATAAAAAGAAGGATATTATGGGGTGGGGGGCACAGAGGAGAATCCCTCCCACCCCTGAATTTGGCTACATGAGTGTAGAGCTAGCTCTGTGATTTCTAATTCATTGTGAGCTTAGGTATGAGACCTATCTTTGAGGGTTCATGTTCTGGATTGGCAATGAATTGAATCTAATATTTCTTCAAGGCAATAGGAACACATACTCACTAATATGCACACACACACACACACACCTTCTATGTTTTGTGTTGACTCAGTTTTCAAAACAGCGTTGTGCAGTAGACACATTTTCTACTTACAAAGAAGAAAGCATAGAGAAGCTAAGCTGACTGTTTGAGGCTGTACCAGGGCTAAGGGTTTGGAACTAGTAGTCAAAGTCCAGGTTTTACCAGAGCTGCAGCAACTCCTAGGAACCACTCTGACTCTGGGAAAGTTGATTAACCTTTATGTCCAATCGCTTTGTTTTTTTTAAAGGGCCATAACAGCACTTCCTGCCTCCCTAGCTCTGAGAAGTGCTCAGAGATTAATGGCAGTGTGTGTCCACTCCGGCCCGGTGGGTCTCCCCCTTTGTGCAACTAGCTCCCTTTGAAGTCAGTAAAAGGCTGATGTGTGTGTGAAGGGAAGCAGGGTCCTTGGCCAGTGAGGAGATGTGTAGATACTGAGGAAACGTGCGTAAATCACTTTTATTTTCTTGGAAAAATGACCTATACAGGCATCAAGTAGCACAAACTGTTTGGAATTTTATATTTGAAGAGAGCGTTCTCCCAAATGTGAGGTTCTTATTTCGAAGTCACAAGCCATGAAAAAAAATTCCCTCAGGGAGTAAGTCATTCTATATCTCTAGTGCTTGCTCCTCAGGTTACCCAGGAGCTCTCCATGCAAACCCCAGGCCTTAGTCACCTTTATTTTAGCCGTTCATTCTCTTCCCACCCCGTCCTTGTTTGCTTTGCTTGTACCTTGGTACTTATTAGCACCGTACACTGTGGGGTTTGGCTGGGGGAATGGAAGTTGAGACAATTCCTAGTGAGGAAGGCTACCTGAAAGGTTGAAGGTGTTTTCGAGGGTGGGGCAAGGGATTTTGCCAAGAGCATTTAAAAAATGTAAAAGAACAAGAATGTAAGCCGTCAAGGCTGAAGGCTAGGAAGTGTTTCTTGAGTGGGAGGATTGTGAAAACCTGGAGAGAGTCTGTCAGAAGCATAGCGGCCATGTTTCTTTATAGGTTTTAAGTTAGACAGAATTTTGCAACATGTAGGGGAAGGCTGGGAGTCCTCCTCTAGGGGACTTGTTAGATTTTCTAGCTGGAGCACAGCGTAGCAAGGATGTGTTCACCATCTAGAAGGCCAAGGAGCATCCTGGCACCCTTTCTACAGTGGTCTGGTAGACGTGACCTGCATCACAGGAAACTGTTCACAGGCAGAATGCTGTCCCCAAGGTGTGAACTGAATCGGGCCACCTTTCTGACTACTGTTGTTCCCAATTTGTTTAGATGTTCACGGGACAGAGGAATTCAGGACTGTATAGAAGGTGGCATATGTTCTCCCGTAGGGAACTTGCCACTCCAAACTTACTACTCGAGACTATTTCATCCCTGGAATTCACCATTTCTGCAATGGATGAATTTGATTCTTTAGTTTCTTTGTTTTTCCTCAGGAAGACAAAATGACCACAGTGGTTTCAAGTTTGAACAGCTGCCGAGATGAGCAGTTTTCAATTTCTTTTGTTAATCAGTCAGTTAGCAGATCCACTCTACGAAGGTTGTCATACTACAGTTAAATGCAGTCTTTAAAGAATAACTTAAAAAGAGAACACGCGTGAAGAGCACAGGCAGGGCTAATCTCAGCAGTATCAACAGTATAAAGAAAAAAGTGAGTCTGGTGAGGCAGAAAATCATTTGACAAAAATCAATGTTCAATCTTAACACAAATCTCTGGTAGTGAGAATATATGGTACTGATTTGAAACAATAGAAAGCCGTCTCTCTGAAGACAATGGTCAAAGGAATTCGCAAACATGAAAGAAAAGAAACAACCTCTGCACTTGCCATTATTCAGTGCTTTTGGCGAAAGGAAGCAAACAAGGAAAGGAAAGAAAAGACACAAGTATGGCGGATAATGGTACTTTATTTTTCATATTAGAATAAAACTAAAGACTACTATGAATATGAGAGCCAGAAAAGTGGGTGGCATTAACAGTCAATCAAAATAGAACAATCTCTTGAATGACCTTTTTTCTTTTTTTTTAAAAAAAATTATAGCTAAGAGAATCCAATGGAATGTGAAATCTCATTAATAATGTAATCAGATAAATATTTGTAGAGCTAAACAATGAGAAAAATTGGGCTGGAGAGGTGGTTCAGTGGTTAAGAGCCCTGGCTGCTCTTCTGGAGGACCTGGGCTCAATTCTCAGCACCCCTACGGTGGCTCACATCTGTAACCCCAGTTCCAGGGAATCCAGTGCCCTCTTCTGGCCTCTGTGCGCTGTTTACACATGGCGCTCAGACATACAGGCAGCCCAAATACTCATACACCTAAAATAAAAGGAAACATTCACCCCCAAAGAAAAAGTGTAAGTCCTAAATTATAAAAAATACATAAAGCCTAACTACAAGAAAAAAGAGAGAGGAGTTTGGCAAATGGAGATAAAATTAAAGGTATATAAATATAAATAAAGACACACATGTCATGTTCATCAAACTGTGAGGTAAAAATGGAAAGCAGTCCAAATTCTCAGGGGTGGTTTTCTGAAACCTGAAACAATTGTGCAGTTCATTTGAAATAGTAATAGCGTCATTGAGAGAAAAAAACATCAACGGCCACAAGAATGATGCCGTAGGAGAGATAAACACACACTCTGAAGACCTACTAATTAGAACAAGATAATGGCCATAAAATTATAGCTAAATTAATAGGCTAGCATGGAAATCTGCGAGTAGCCATCAGAATTTAGAATGTTGTGGAGACAAAGCAGAATGACAGTTTGTTCACACAAAAGGTCAGGAAACTTAACATCTGGGAGAAAGTCGAGATCCTTGGTTTTCATTTTATATCAGAGAAAGATTTCTGCGTGACATCACTGGAAGAAAACACGAACACGTTCATAATCATGCCCATTAAATCCGTGATGGGGATATGATGTATCCTGCTTTCTGGAACCAGGGACGATGTCACCAGCATCACCCTTCTCTGTTCCCGGTCCTCTCTTCTTGTGGCATGTCAGTACCACCCTCTCCTACAGACCACGGGTGGGGACTGAGGGCCAGCAACTCTTTGGTGCCCATCTTTAGTCTCACTGCCAGAGAAACACCAGGGCATCAAGCACTCTCTCACGTCAAGACAGAAATGGTCCATAAAGCACGTGACAAAACTGCTGGGTCACATGCCCTCCCTGCACCGGTCAGGCCACAGCATTTGTTGAGTGGTGGCAAGATATCCATCCTGTGCCTGGTTCGTCCCGTGCCTATGCTAGGAGCAAGTGGTCTCTTACAACATGGCTTCTTGAATCATGCACCAAAAGGAGTAATTCCCAGAGAAGTGAAGGATTAGATTCCATGGCTTTGAGCTTCTTCCCTGAGTTTAATTTAACTTTTGGAAAGCTCCTCTCTTGGAAACAACAAGAAACTGGATCACTCTAGAGCCTAAAGAAAGCCTATATTATTTTTAAATGACCCTAGAGATTTTGGGGTACCGAGATATTTTGTCTTCTCACACACGTGTGTCCCTCTACCTTAACCTCAAGGAATTGTCAGTGACTGACAATGAACACTCTGAAATCCTTTAAATTTTTTAATAACATATGTATGTAAAATTTTGGAAACCATAAAGAAAAAATGTGTTCATTTTTTAAATTTAGTCTCCCAAATACCTATTATAATCTTGAACTTAGTGAACACTGGTCCCTCACTCTCTGTCTGACTGTGATCCCTCTCCATCTCCCAAACTATAATACACAACCTATTTTCTCAGTAGCTGCACTTGTGCAATTTGCAGGTTTGAGTAAGGTTTGCTTCTGGCTATAGAGAGGAGAGAGGGCCTCAGCCTTCTTACTCTGGGATCTTTAGAAATCTGAGAGTCGATGAGTCCCCAGTGAAGCTACGGATCCAGTCATGAAATTAATCCCCGCTGCAGAGACTAGGGACTTAACTGAAGCCCGTGAATGAGCCGGGAAGGAAATGAACGCACACATGTCATCTCGCTCCCGGGCCGTAGTGATGATGGTCAACCAGGGTGTTTAGTGCTTGCTCCTGTCGTCATGGTCTGTTAAACAAATACAGGCTATGTGTGGGAGCGTTCGAAAGCCGTCTCAGAACCAGCAAAGTGACTTTCCAGGTCAGGAGACAGCCAGGTGTTAGGACTAAGTTAAGGCTAGTAGTTGGGGATTCTGGGACTCTAAACGTAGCTTGAGAGAAGGTATTTCTTATGCTTCATCTGTACAACTATAAATGGTCTAAAAGTATCTGCAAAGGGGGTGTATTTTATCTACCTATAGAAGGGGCAAGTGCTCTCTCTCTCTCCACCGCCCTATGCCTCCCCCCCCCCCCCGTCTGTGTGTGAGATGGGGTAGTTAAGATGAAGGAATTCTGGTTTTATGGACATGGTGAAAGCCTGAGAAGTCTGGCAGTTTTGGTTGATCCTGTGCCCGCCTGAGGCCCTCAGGCCGGTTTTGCAGGAACCACTGTGGCAAGGCAGGATCTGAGCCTCTCCCCCGACTTTGAAAACAGGGACAGTTCCAGGCCAGAGATGTCAGTGTATATAGTTAACTGTTATGGATCTTACAATAAAAATTTGTTGAAGGTCATTAAACACTCATATCTCTATGTTTATTACGTTAGTCTTTTATTTGTTGGTAGACATGGATCGTTTGATGTCAATTACCACCACACTCGGTATTTTATGCAGTAAAGGTCCTTACGGTTCCTGATGGGTAAATAAACAAGCCAGGGAGAAGCTGCAGTGCTGGGGTCTGTGTGTGTCTGTTGGTTTAGGGCCTGAAGCGAGGGAACAGAGGCCTCTGCCGCTGTATCTCCTGTGAGTGCTACCTGGTGCAGGGTTCCACAACCAGGACCCACTTCACTCTGCACCAGCTCGCATTTCCAGCAAATGCTTCGGTGACCTTGGTGATGCTGCGGGAGTCGAGCATAGCTGCTCTTCCTTTTCCTTTCCCATTTAAAATTCTCTGTGTAGGATGTTGCTTCTTCGGCACAAATCACAGAGAGAAATTTATCCTCTCGTTCAGGGCAGCAATCTTTTCTCATCTAAGGATTGTGGTAGGGTGTTTTGTTTTGATAAGTCATTTAATTCAGAGTGAACCATTTTGTATGAGACCCAGTTGAAGATGCTGGCGCTTAGCATCCCCCTACACACATGATGAGATGTTTTCTCATCACCGTGGTCAAGAAACTACAACAACATGCAAGTTACTCTCTGGGGGTGCAGACCTCAAGTCTTTGTGTGAAATGTTCTGTCTTCGTGATAGTAAGCTAATGCAGTACCCATTGTACAGATGGGGAGATGGAAGTAATCAGCTTGAAGTTACACAACACATTAGAAGTAGCAGTGAATTCCAAGACAAATCGATCAAACCTGCCAGAGAAGCCCTTTCTGAACAATTTGATGCTGTGATTTCCATGCTCCATGTATTAGTTGCTCAGGACATAGTATTAAATTGGATATAAAACTCAGGCAGTCTTCAAATGACAACGAAACATGCTTAACTCGAACCACAACTTATTCTTGACTTAGTTTCATATGAGACACTGCAGAATTGTACTCCACATGGCATCGTCATTATAAAAGATCAAGTATCCTTGTCTTGCTCATATTGAAGGGTATTGGTGCTAGAAATTTTGGTTTTCAAAAAGTTCAGATATACCCCAGCAAACATGGCGTACAATGGGATGCTGAATCTCTTAAAGCTATGAAACTGGAGAGGGGAAGGGTTAGATCAGTCTTGAATCCTAAGTTTAAAAGTGGGTGTGAGGAGCTGAGCATGGAGGATTAGGGAGCCTGCCCACGTTGCACGAGCATTGGTTTTCTCTCATTTGTTATGTTTGGAACCCTATCTGACAGTGATGTTTATTCTTCCGACACTCAGTCATGTTACAGTCAGAACACTGTCGTGAATCATTAATATTGGCTTCAAAAGAAGTCCAGAAACCAATCATACTTACTCATTCCTTTGATTTATTAACTACCTACTAGCTAAAAGCTGACAATAATCTATGTTCTCAAATAAATAGATGATTTTGAAATAGCACCTAGCAGTGAAATCACATATACTTTTATATATAAGCCTAGGACCTAGCTCCAGACACTAGGCCTTACTCAGGAACGCTCCAATCCACACTTGGTGACTTCCTCTCGGATTTAACGTCAGCTTTCAGGCAGCAGTGGTGATCCCACCATACAGGCCCACCCATCTCCAGGTCTGGGACCTCTCCCCTGCAGACAGTGGTCTCTCTGTGTCGCTATTACCCTCCTCTGCAGCACTCAAGGTACTTAGAGGAGATTGGATTCAGAGAGTTATAAGGTGCTGAGTAACAGGCTAGCCCATTATTTACAGACACGTTTGGCATATTTATTGGAACTGGCCATTTCGTGAAAACATTTTGCCTCTAACATTAAGTCTAAAATGTTATTTGTCAACAGGTGATGAATTAATCATCGTATTTAAATTCCCTTTGCGCATTTAGGCATATTAATACATCTAATGCATTTCGATTTGAAGTGTAGATCCTTTGGTACAGTATTCCGCTACTCAATACAACACTCTTAACCTTTCCTATATCGTTACAACGCTCGTTCATAATAAATAATTATTTTCTTTTCTAAAACAGTAAACGAAGACATAATGTAGCATTTGCTATACAGGCTACCCCCAATATTCTTAATGAACTGAAGTCAAGGCTTTTCTAACATTGACTATAATAATATTTATGTGCTACTATAAAATAAGTTAAATATCAAAACCAAGAAATTATCTACAATATCAATGACTATACGTTGTTCAGTTGAGACTGCCAAGCTGGTAAAGGACTTGCTGTGCCAGCATAAGAACTTGAGTTTGGTCCCCAGAACCCAGGTACAAAACCAGGTGGGGCTTCATGTGCCTATAATCCCAGCATTAGGGCTGAGGTGGGGGAGGTAGGAGCAGATCGGGGATTGTTGGCTGGGTGGTGGTGGTGGGGAGGCAGGAGCAGATCAGGGATTGTTGGCTGGGTGATGGTGGTGGGGAGGCAGGAGCAGATCAGGGATTGTTGGCTGGGTGGTGGTGGTGGGGAGGCAGGAGCAGATTGGGGATTGTTGGCTGGGTGGTGGTGGTGGGGAGGCAGGAGCAGATCAGGGATTGTTGGCTGGGTGGTGGTGGTGGGGAGGCAGGAGCAGATTGGGGATTGTTGGCTGGGTGATGGTGGTGGGGAGGCAGGAGCAGATCAGGGATTGTTGGCTGGGTGATGGTGGTGGGGAGGCAGGAGCAGATTGGGGATTGTTGGCTGGGTGGTGGTGGTGGGGAGGCAGGAACAGATCAGGGATTGTTGGCTGGGTGGTGGTGCGGGGGAGGCAGGAGCAGATTGGGGATTGTTGGCTGGGTGGTCCAGCTGGACTGGTGATTATCAGGAAGAGTGAGAGATCCCAGGTCAAAAATTAAGGTGAAGAGTGATTCAGAGAGAAACACAGCATACCTCTGTCCTCCAAAAATACATGGATGTGCATCTGCACGCGCTGTGTGTGCACACACCCATGTCTTTGTGTACTTGTCTGAAACATATCATTTTATCATTGCTTAGATAAACTGCTTTTTACACAACATAATTTCTTGGTAATGTAATTGCATATCCATAACAAAGAATACCATTAAAATATTTAAAAAATTGAAGTGTGTGTGCATGAGTGTGTGTATGTGTGTGTGTTGTGTGTGTGAATCTGTGTGAATACAGTACCCATGCAGGCCAGAAGAAGGCATCAGATTCCTGGGAGCTGGAGAACAGGTTGTGAGCCACCTGACAAGAGTGTCCCAGGAAGCACTCTTAACTACTAAACCGTTTCTATAGCTCCTGTTTAACATCTTAACAAGCAAATGGTTAACAGCAAATTCTAACTAGAATGTGTGTTCTACTTGTCTACTGGATGCAATCCTCGGAGAGATGAGAATCTGCTGGGCATTAGAGATCCTTGACAGTACGGAAGTCTCCCCCTTTCACGGCACTGTTCTAGTAGAAGTTGGAATTTATGGTGGATTTTCATAAATACAAAGGTTAAAAAAATTAATAGTTATTGAAATGAAGGCATTCTCACTGAATTTTAAATCCTAGATGTCAAAGGGGCAGGTATGTGCCACTCAAATTTTATACCAGTTCTGTCGCTATCCTATAGACTCATTTATACAAAGAGAGGAAGATCTTTGTGTTAAATAATATAAACCTACTTTTATAGACAGGGAAGTGTTGAAAGACTTACTTATGCTCAAATACATAAAAAGCAGAGGAGCCTAAACTCAGCTAAACTAAGCTGCGTCATTTTATAAAAAAATGCCTATTCATTCTACCATATAATACCCATGGCTAAATAGTTCAAATGAAGTGGGAAGATGTCACCCTCCTTTGCTTGGTGTCCTTGGATGGAAAATGTAGGTTGTCAATATAGCAATGACTCTCAGCTCAGAGAACCAACTGGATGTCCAAATTATATTCTGGGAATATTCAACAAATATCAAAAGACATAGAAAAGACACTTCTTTCTTTAAGAATGGATGAAGTGGGAAGTTTAGATTCCTCCCACAACACCAGAACTCATGGTTTATAATCTATTAGTACTGTTATAAAACACTTTAAATAACATGAGGAGGCATGTAAACTATAAAGAAATAATAAAATTATTCTTCTTTTAAAGTGTAATGTGTAAGAAAAAAGACTAGCATGTAGATGGAGTCTCTGACAGGTGAAGTGAGTTGGGCAGAGTCTGGTATTAAGGTGTTCACTTTCATGCTCACCTGAATTATGTTCATATCTGCATCCAGGCAGTGACATGCTCACCTCCATCGTCTCCACATCTGCATCCAGGCAGTGACATGTTCACCTTCATCGTCTCCACATCTGCATTCAGGCAGTAGCATTCAGCAAAGCCTTGCTTCTCTTTTAATTCTATCAAAACATTAATGTGTCCCCTGAAGAGACTCCACACATTTAACCACAAAGAATCATATGCCAACATTGTTGTTACTTATAAAAAATTGCTGTTTAACATACTGATAACATAGATGAAAAATTTCAAGACAGAAAGCAAAAGTTAAATGCATTCTGTAGACATGAATTATTTAACTATCAAACAGATAACAAACCTGTGTCTTTTTAGACTGTGGGAGATGCTATGTCTATTGCTTCTTTGTGATGTGGGATTCCCCTCTGTATGCTGTGAATATGTTTTATTATCATTGGTAAATAAAGAAGCTGCTTTGACCTATGGCAGGGCAGAATAGAGCAAGACAGGAATTCCAAGCAGAGATAGAGGAAAAACAGTGAGGTCACAGAGATGCCATGTAGCTGCTGAAGGAGGACACCAAAACCTTACCGGTAGGCCACAGTCTCATGGTGATACACAGATTAATGGAAATGAGTTAATTTAAGATGTAAGAGCTAGCTAGAAATATGCCTAAGCTATTGGCCAAGCAGTGTTGTAATTAATATAGTTTCTTTGTGATTATTTGGGTCTAGGTGGCTGGGAATGAAAGAACAGTCTCCGTTTACACCTATGTGTCTTTTCAGCTCTACAGTAAATAAGTCTTGCCACATGCTGGACACATTATAGCATTCACTGTAACCTTTGCTCCACACAAAACTCTAGTGATCATCTTGGGCATTATCAGTTTATTAAGTAACAAATTCTGGTTCTTGGTAAAACAAATTAAGCATATGTCACCTTGTTGTTCCTAATGTGAGAAATGACAAAATCTGTCTAAAATGTGGCCACCAGTTATGGAAGACTTAGAAGCACAGGGATGTTAACTGAGAAGTAAAACCAGGATCTGAAGTGTCAGTATTTGTGGTGCTGTTTTTCCTTTGGCAAGAAGGCACCCCCATATCAAGTTCAGAAATAGACTGTGCTGCAGAGAGGACCCCAGCAGAAACCCTCTTCTGCAGAGAGGACCCCAGCAGAAACCCTCTTCTGCAGAGAGGACCCCAGCAGAAGCCCTCTTCTTCTGGATGTAAAACCAGAGAGTACTCTGAACACACAAAGACTGTGTGGGGTGATCACCTGTTTCTCTTTTTAAAAGACTCTATTCCCTTGAGCCCTAATCCTCCAGTAGTTTTTGTGATTGAAGGGTAGGCTTGAGAGCCCATGTTCAAACAGGTAAACTTTCCTCTAATGTGCAGAAATGTGGTCCCAGAAGAATTTGCCCAAGAGGGAAATTCCCCATTCTGTGGTGCAGACTGGGACCACTGAAGCCCCAACCACTTAGCTAGAGGACAGGACTGTGTCCCTGGAACACCCAGGGTAAGAGCTAACAGAATGATTGTGTAGGACATGTAATGCCTATAGAGCATTTATACACTTCAGGGTTTGCTTTGGGCTGTGCATGCGTGGATCATGTCTTAATCAGCATTTCAGATACTTGGAAGACGAAGCATGCAGTCCAAGTTCCAGGTGGTGTATATACGATATGAATCAGAATATCATTGAAAAGGCTTCAAAGCTAAGGTGATGTCAAAGTTTGTGAAGGAGCCAATTTAGTTAATAAAAAAGCCACATTGACTGACTAACAATTTAGAACTTGAAGCCTGAGCTAAACCAGGTTGATTTGCCTAGTAAATAAAAACACCAACATCTGCCATAAAGTGTAACAAGTCTCAGAGCTTAATAGTTTAATAATAAAAATATTCAGGGGGCGTTCAATCTTGTTTGGCATTCAAAGAATCACTAGGGTGGGGATGGCAGGGAGAAAACCTTATGACCTGGAGAACAGAATAAAGTGAATGATAGCCATGGTGGGTTCATAATCTGACCAAAACATATTTTAGAATTAAAAAATGCAATGACTAAAATAAAACCTCTGAGTGGATGACTACCCGAATGAGGACAACAGATTGAAAAGTCGTGAACTTAAAGACAGGTCAATAGAAATTATCCAAACTCATCCATGGGCAGTAGTCACAGGTGTGAGGAAACACTGATGTCCAGGGGGGCCTTCAGTTTCATTTGCAACATTTAAAGGGCTTAGAATCACGAATTCTGTTCTAATAAGAAGAAAAAGAAACTAGGAATGCAAAAATTGATGACTTTCTTTGGGCTTCCTCTATCCCATCCCCAAACCAAGGTCATGGGACTAAACACTATCCTGAAATCTAGACTTATCCAGAAAGATATACCCTACAGAGTCTTCATCAAATGGGATAATGTAAATGAGAACCTTCAAAGTGAAAGAAGCATGGAGGCTCTGGGAAACAAAACACAGGATGTGACCTTGAAAAAGTTTTAAAAGTTCCCCAGACAGAAGAAAGAAGGTATATGCCAGAAATTCAAGGAAAAGAAAAGAAAAAATGTCAGGAAAATATGGAATAAAGATAAATAAATCTTTAACTTTTTATCCAAAACATAACTGTTTACATAAATAATAATGATGCATTGAAAATCACAACATATGGAGGAGTAAAATGAGTAACAGCAATGTCACAAAAATCAGAGATAATGAAGGATTATAAGATAAATTCACTTCACACAAAGGGAGTATTTAATATTTGTGTTAGCAGCATCTCAGATGAGAAAAGGAAAAAAGTTACTAAAAAAGTTCTTTGAAGAAGAAATAATGACTTAAAACTTCCTAAATTTGACAAAAGACAAAAATCTCCCATCAGGATTAAAAAACAAAAGATAATGCTTAGATGCGTCATAGTCAACTAACGAAGGACAAAGAAAAATCTTTGACGCAGCTGGAGGAAAACCGTGCACTTCTTGTGAGAAATGGTGAGAAGGAGCGGGTGTTTCTCATCAGAAACCACAACGGCCAGTACCGGGAAGAAGGGAAACTTGGTTCTCTTGTGTAACTCTACTTCCACTCTTTGTTGAGCTCATCTAGTCTGCTCCCACTGCTGCTAGTCATAGAATCAACTTCTTCAGGTCAACTGAAGACGAAACAACCCTCCAGAATCCCCCAGGCCTTTGGTGGGAGATTGTGTCTATTGAGACCTCCAGCTGCAGGGACTTAGAATTTCCAGGTTCTTTGCCCCTCTGGTGTGAGGCAGTCGCTGCTGTTAATGGACCTGCTTTGACTTTTGTAAGCAAATCTAGTAAATCTCCTTCCAGTGTGTACTCTGTTGGTTCTGTTTCTCTAAGAAACTCCACTTTCTGTCTGGGTCCTCTTACCTGCAGTGCCGTAGAACTGTGTCATCTGTCTCCACGCACCTAGCCCCATCTAGTTCCGTCCGCCACAGTCTGCCAAACATGTCTTTCTAGTGTGGGTTTTGGCATGCCCCTGCTTCTGGGATGAGCTTCTTCATATCGGGCATCAGACCTTTTGTGACCGACTTCTACAGACATTTTGAGCAATATTTAATACCTCTCCTGTTTGTACAATATGTCCTGTCCTTATTGAACATTCCAGTGATGAGGCCCATATGTGGTCTCCTTCTATAGTTTAAAAACCTGTGGAAGGAAAGAGCAGTCTTATGAGACCATGCACTCAATCTGTGGGTCTACAGGTAGAAAATGTCAACATTGAATTGAATTATGGACTGGATACTGTCGAGAGAAACCTCATATTTTGGTGAAATGTGGTGAAGATTTGTTTATTGCTGACTGCATAAGAAATAAACAGCATATGGCCTCTGTTACTGTCTAAGGCTTCCAGGAAGGAAGCGGAGCCATTGTCCTGGGTCCAGTGCATCCCACACATGATGTGCCATGGTCCTCCCCATGCTGTGCCATAGTCCCCCCCCCCCGTAGATACTCCAGCTTCAGTCTGTGCTCTTTTCTGTCTGCTTTATTCGTCTTTGGGTTGCCTGGGAACAGGCTATTATTTCATTTCATATTCCCAGCCCCTCACATGTAATAGGAACTCAATATTTAGTTAATGAAACTACAATAAAGCTACCTCAGTTATTTTGAAGTAGACAGAGAATGCATGAAGACATAAATATAAGCAAAAGACTTATATCAATGCTTTATATTTTCTAGAGTAACCATAAATACTTCTGTGGCAAGAATAGCTCCCATGCAGGAAAGTTTGGAAAAGCTGCTGACTTCATAATAAATGGCATTTGGGAAATGAAGGCAGTAAGGGAAAGGCATTTGTGGCAATTTGGTCAACATCAGATTTTGAAATTTTATTCATCTGAATGGGTGTGCAATGGTGCTCAGTCATTTCAATTTGTATTTTATAACAACTAATTATCTTAAGCATGTTTTCAAAGGCTTATCTGCCATCTGAACATCTTCTTTGTTGTGGAGGCTCCAAAATGAGAGCCTATTCTACCTTGTCTGAAAGTCAGAGAGTTTGAGGGTGCTCACAGTTGCTGACAACAACTGTGGCTACACACCCTGACCTAGGTGTGGTTAGTTGGTGTTTTGGACATTAAGATGGCCCAAAGAAGTGTATCCTCTCCACCCTGACCAAAGGTCAGAGAATTCAAGCGTACTTCAGCTCCTTCTTTTGAAAAAGGAGGTTTGACCTTGGGAGTGGCTGCCTCCAGGATACTTGGTCTAGCGTGGGTTCACTGCCTAAACAACAGAATCCTTTTCTCATGAACTAATTAATGGCTTGATGTCTCAAAGTACTGAAGCAAGTAATTGTTGTAGTTGTCCTTTGTAGTCTTTTGCCTTCTCCCCCGTTGTATTGGAGTATACAAATGTGTGCAAAATTAAGCACAGGCGAACTCAGGACTCAAAACTCAATATACAAGAGGCACTGAGTGGCCCTCCTAATATTCTCCTGTGTCTCTGTGTTGCTTTTTATGTCTGTTCCTTCTACCTAACATTTCTAATCCTCACACCCCTACCCTGGAATGTGCAAATCTGCTGTGGCTAGGGCCATAGCAGAAGTCACCCCAAAATGATGGCTCGGCTCATGACATATAGCAGCCCAACATAGGGTAAACCCTGACACTTTGTCTTTTCAAAACTTCTGCCTTCTCGCTCATTTTATTTTTAAGTTCTGAAAGTTCTTTATGTATTCTATTTATGTATATTTCTCTTAATGGCCATATAGTTTTCCTTCATGTCTATTAACACACTATAGCGGTTTGAATTAGAATGGTCCTCATGGGCTCATATATTTGAATACTTGGTCTACAGCTGCTGGAACTGTTTGGAAAGGATTGGGAGGTGTGGTCTTGCTGGAGAAGGTGGGTTACTGATGGTGAGCTTGAAGTTTCAACAGATTTACCCCATTTCCAGTATGCTCTCTCTCTGTCTGTCTGTGTCTCTGTGTCCCTCTCTCTTTCTTCCTCCACATGGAGGGTCAAGATGTGAGCCTCAACTTTTCCTGCTTCCATGTTTTTGCTCCATTAGCATGGACTCCAACCCTCTGAAACAGTTAAGTCCAATCAAATGTTTTCTTTTATGAGTTATCTTGGTCATAGTGCTTTTTCACAGCAATAGAAAGTAACTAAGACATACACTGAATCATTTTAATTGAGTTTTGAATGTTGAATGAGCCTAGATAGTCAAATTTTGTTGTGATGTATTATTATTTTTATTATGTACTTCTAACATTAGAATTTGTAATATTTTACTGATAGTTTTTTGTGTTCCCGGTTATTAAGGTTTTTGTAAGACTGCTTAATTTTAAAGTAAAATGTGTTCTAAGATACAATGGATTATTTATACCTAGTTTTTATTATTTCCTATTTGTGGATGAGAAATTGGGACTAGAGAAGCTAAATAATTTGACCAGAACTGGCAAATGGCAGAGCCATCCTTTGAAGTTGGAGCATGTGCTCCTGTGTCCTTAACCACTGAGACCTGCTGCCTCTGGGAGATGCCAGGTAAAGATGATGCTCTGTCACTGGTCACTTTGAGTGACCACCTCAGCAGCAGTAATGGAAATCACAGATTAGTACAAAAGAAGGATGTTACTATTGTGGGACATGGATCGAACCCAGCTCTTCCAGTTCCTAGTTATGTGAGCTTCTAGCATGTTCTTCCATTCCTCTCCCATGAAATGTGATGCTCTGGCTGTGGTATCACGTGATCACTTGAGATAGCTTGAGAAGGTTGAGATGATATATCCAGAAAAGGGCTAGGTGTGCTTCTGATAATAATAAATCTAGCAAGAGCTTGATGATACTGTACTGGGGCATGTTTATCCTGAATACATCCTTGATGACTAACTGGCTATGTGGAGACATACTGAGGCTAACTTGTGTGTTTTGTGTCTGAAGGTGCATTTCTCAAACCTTCTAAAGATGTCTCACAAATAGAGACAATGCATGGGTAAGATACAGCAGTTATGGATAACTTGAAAATTAAATGATGCATGCTTTTGCAAGGTTGACCTGCCCTTGTATGCACGGACCGCAACTTGGGCGAGCTAAGACAGATGTTATCCAGGCTCCTTCTATTCCTAGGGATAGGTTTAGGCCAGTATTTGTAGGCTGGCCACCTCTGAATCCCCTCGGCCATCCAATATGGAGGCTCCATTCTGCATCCAGTGTTTCTGATGTACAATAGGGAATATGATCCTTCCTTTAACCTTTGACCCAAAGAAAGGCTTTCAAAGTCATGTACTCAATACACTTACCTGAGGCTTCTGTAAACACAGTTGTATTTTACATTACTTGAAGAGAACAGCTCTAAGCCAGTGGTTCTCACCCTTCCTAATGGTGCAACCCTTTAATACAGATCCTCAAGTTGTGGTGACCCCCGACCATAGAATTATTTCATTGCTACTTCATAACTGTAATTTTGCTACTGTTATGAATCATAATATCAAATATTTAATGTGCAGGATGTCTGATATGTGACCCCCGTGAAAGGGTCATTCATCCCCCAAAGGGATCATAACCCGCAGATTGAGAAGTGCTTCTCTAAACTGAATTACACCTTTCCTTTGGAGTCACCCTGCCCACACATGCCATATTGCCTCATGGGCTTTGCCCAGTCCCTTCATCTCTGGGCATGTGTCACGCCACCTTAGGTTTCTGGACTCCTTTGATTTCCTTTCTCCCCAACTTGAAAGATCAGCTTAACTCTCACTACCTCAGCTCCTGTGAACCCTGATTCACTGGCTGTTCTATCTTCCTTTCAAAGTTTAGCCAAGTATAAGATGACCAACACTCTCAAAGGAATGCTGTTCTGGCTGCCAAGATCCTTCTCATTCCTCCCAAACTACAATCCTTATGAAATGTTCTGAGATCCTTGTAAGTTTTTTGATGAGCGTTTTATTATTTTGACCCATCACAAGAATTACAGGCTACAAATATAGCCTCTCTGCTAAGTTCCACACCAATATAAAGATAACTCTGGGCTGGAGACTACGGTACCTGCCTGCCGGGAAGCACAGGGCTCTGTATTTGATTCTTTGGTGTCACAAAAACACAGGGAAGTCCCAGCATCGTTTGCCAGATAACTCCTGACAGGTCAAAGAAGGAAAACATGAAAATGGATCCAATATCCAGAAAACAGAAAAGGAAGGATTGTTTTTAAAGATGGGCCATTCTCTCTGGGGTTTTAAGGCTCCTCCCGCTCTTGGCAGAGGTCCATAGAGTCACCCCTACTTGGCCATTTCTTCCTGGTGACAGGCCTGCTGTTGGTCCTCTCCCTTTCCCTGTGCCTTCTGAGAGCTCCCTGTTTGAAAGTGGGTCAACGACTTGTTTAAAAGGTCAAAGAGAAGTGGACCAGAAACACAACGGAGATGAAGAACGGCTGTTCCTGCGATCAGAGCTTCAAGGACGGACAAGTTGACATTGGACAGGAGAGGGCAGATCTGTTTAGTTCAAGGTGCCGGAAGAGGAGGAGTGAATTATAGCAGGAAAAGATGAGGGTTGTGGCTTAGGATAAACCCCTTTCTTGGGGAAGGAAGAAGGTCTTGGCTCTGAAGCTGGGGCCTTCCAGAAGTCAAGAAACAAAGGATGGTGGAACCAGGGTTTGTCCTCTTTCAAACAACTCTTACTTTGATGTTTTTCTTTCTCCCCTTCGTGGCTTTTCAGGGTTGTCCGCACAGTGTAGCTTCATTTAAAGCCAGGCTCTGGATATTGTAGAGGCGACTAAGTTTCTATTCCTGCTCTTGGAAAATCATGTGGTTGGCCCAGAAAGGGAGTGGCGGAGTACACAGGCCTTACCTGCATAGGTCCTAAGTGTGGAAACCCAAGGCCTTTCTCAGCATAACTTCAGAGGGCTTGATTTTCCTCCCCGTGGAGCCACCCAACACTTAGAACCAGCCCCAGGCAAAACTTTGCAAAGGTTGCTATTGCCTTAATGTACACAGTCTGCTTCCTTTGCTGCTAGAAATGTCTCTCGGAACACACTGCTTAATAACCGCGTGATGACTTTATACAGTTTGGGTCAGTACACAAAGTTCTGAGAAAGGAAGCACCATGTGGTATCAACTTCTGTGGTAACTATAGCACAGCATAAGGATTTGAGGTCGCTGGATGCACAGCTAAATGGCAATGCTTCCTAGCAACACCCGAGTATCTTTGCTTCTATTGTATGGTTAATTTTGAGTTACCACGCAGTGGTGAGTTTTATTATGGCTTTTTCACATATTATTTCATTATAATTTTTTTCCTAGTCATTTCCTCCCTTTACTCCCCAGCTCCCTCTTGTTGGTTCCTTTCTTCCCTCCCCGCTTCTCTCCCCCCCCCCCACCCAGGTCGTCTCTGTCTTTTCTGCTTTCATGTCCTGAGTTGTCTTGTTGGACACCAGATCAAATGCTTGCCATGACCTAAATGTGGACAGTGAAGAAGGGGGCGAGAGCTCTGCCGTGCACCTTGGCAGGCTCTGCCCAGCTCACACTCAAATGCCTTTCTTTCTCTCAACGTCTCATCACAAAGCCTTCCCTGGACGCTGTCATCTCCGCTTGTTGCTCCTCAGTCTCTCTCTCTCTCTGCTCTGGGATGCATCTATTAGGCTCCCAGGCCATTGAGCGCCAGGATCTCTCCGCCTACCCCTTCCCAGCACTGGGGTTACAAGGACATTCATTCTGCTTCTTAAAACAAAACAAGACAAACTCGTTTTTTCATCATATAGTCTTGTGATCAACCACAATTCCTCACGTGTGTATCCCAGGCATTTTACTAGCTGAGCCATCTTTTGTCCTTGGGGTCTTCCCTTAAGAGGTGTTTGTTTAGCTCATTTTCCCATTTTTCAATAGGGTTATTGGTTTTTGCTTTGGCACCTTCAGCTGTTGAACTGTGTAACTCTCTGATGTTCTGGATGAAATCCCTTGTCAGGTGTAGAGATCAGATATCCTCTCCCCTGCTGTTCCTCGTCTCTTCGCTCTGTTTATAGTTTCTTCTGTGAGCAGACACTCTTTAGTTTGATGCTATTTAGTTTGTCTGTCTTTTTCTTTTTTGGCTGTGCTTTTTAAATTCTTATGACCCCACAAACCCTCCCAGCTCCGCTCATGTCATGCAACCTTTCCTTTTTGTTGTAGTTTTATGGTCTGGGGTTTTACATTTCCACTTTCTTATTTTAGCAGACCAGGGTTATGTTTGATTTTGCCAGCCCCTTAAAAGTCAATGACGATGCACACCTGTATTCTGGCCACTCATAGGGTGGACACAGAAAGATTTTGAGAGTGAATTCAGGGCTACATAATTAGACTCTATCTCAAAAAAGAAAATACCAAAAAGGAGGAGGGATAGAGAGATGGCCCAGTGGTTAAAAACACTACTTTTGCAGGGGCCTCACAGTAGCCTGTATGTCCAGTTCCAGGCATCCAATATACTCTGGCCTCGGAGGGCACCTGGATGTCTATAGTACTCATAAACACACACACGTACATATGCCTAAAATGCCTTTTAAAAAAGGAAGGGAGATTTGAGCTGAGAGACTTTAAGAATATAATGCTACCAAAAATGCCCAATGTGAAGAATATAGCAACAGCTCATTTTCAGCAATTGAAATCAGACAAAATTTTTAATGTTGATATAGTAATAACTAGGCAAACTCAGACTCATGAAAGAGCTGTTTCTGTGCGACTGTTGAGGTATCCCAGTGGCTCTGCCAGTAACAGAGGAAAACATTTTCTTTTTCTTCCTTTGTGGCTTTTAGTACAGCTTGTTTGGAGCTCTTTTGTCTAGACTCTAGAGACGGTGTTACGAGATGGTCCCTTACGAGGGAAGTCAGAATGGAGCAGCTCGAAGCAATCGTCTCTTTTAGTACTTTAAGCCTTATCTGGATTAGAATCTTCGAGTATCACAAAAGCTATACGGCTGAACCCATAAATACTTGAACATGTATGAACACACAATGCTTGCACTATTTGGGCTATAGAGGGTTCATGGACAAGATCAGACCTAGCAGTGGGTCCTCCTGGGGACACAGGGAACACAGACCGAGAATCAAAGAGAGTCACTGAGCCCAATATAAACGGGTTGTTGTTTGGCACCCCTACTTCACTTCTTGTTCTTGTTTTTTCTTTGCTATTTACTTGATAGGTGTGCACAAAAGTTGTTTCTTTACCGGGTAGGGATCAGGAAGCCTGCTTGTCATCCTCTCTGCCTCCTGTAATTGATGTGGCACCATAGACTCCATCAAAGGGCCAGTATAATAGATCTGCTTATTACAATGGAAGTCCGCATGGTGTTAAACAGTGCCAACAAATCTGCAGATGCTATAGTTAAGGAAAATCACGAAATGTCCTGGGGGCTTTGTGGGGCAAAGGTCACACTCAGCTCTCCTCTGTTCCCCTAATGAGTGGCTATAATCTAGGAAAACTCTGAGGTGACTTGACCCTTGATTTGGAAACTGTTGTCACACCCAACCCCTTATTACTATATCACCCTTTTATTCACATTGCTGTTAGGAGAGTATACACTTTGATCAAGGACTTCCCCATCCTCCCCTTGTTCAGTAATGAGTGACAATATAAGTGGTATGTTAGTGATCTCCCAATGGCAGTGCCAGACAAGCTGGGAAACAAAACTTAAGAATGAACACCCAGACTTCTCAAAGAATTTTTGCCTAAAGAAGAAATTTCAAGAATCCTACACTTGATTTCTTTATAACTCAGAATAATAGTATGTCCTTGAAATAATGAACCTTGAAAGTGTTGTTTCTAGTCAATCATTTTATTATAACATCCATCCTCTGGTCCCGTCTGAGATGTAGCTATAGCTTTGTTCTCTAGTGGAGTTTTATTTTTTGGAGGGGAAGGATCATTTCATTCTAGGTCCTCCTAAAAGTCTTTCTCAAAAAACAAACAGTACATTTTTCAAGTCTTGGTAAAATGCTTCTAAGCAAATAATAGTCATTTGGGCTCACGTATTATCTATCTGTCTATCTATCTATCTATCTATCTATCTATCTATCTATCTATCTATCTATCTATCTATCTATCTTTGCTCCCTGGTTGATATTTGTGAGGGTAAGAGGAGAGGGAGAAAGATAAGATCTTATGAGATGTGTGAGGATAACAACCTCAAGGGAATTTTAACTCCAGCGTGGCTTGATGGTCACTCCTTGAGCACCCACCTTTAAAGATTTTTCCTTTAAAACATAAGACCGGCCAAAAGCAATTCACTAAGGAGGCCAGGTAAAGAAGCTGCCATTTGTGAACAATACCCACAAAATGACAGGACTTTTGGCTTCTGCCGAAAAGCTCTGCACCATTCAAATCACCAGGCTAGTGTTGCCATCCGAAATACCTCTGGGTGTCAGGCTCACACCTGTGATCTGCTGGCAACCGAGCCAAGGAAGCAGCTCCCCCTCCATCCCGCTTGCTGCTCTAGGTTCTGGTGCAGTAAACCAGGCACACCATTCCGGAAGTGCCAAGACAGTGCGGGAGTGAGTTAAGGTTACCGGTCCCTTCCAGAAAGCTAAGGGCAGGGATAGCGGGGGACTGAACTTTCAGGGTGTGTAGTTAACCATGCAAGGGTAGGCAGAGGGTCTGGGGGAGACAACGAGTAGGAATAGCACTTGAAAAGCTATTCAGCAGCTCTGTTTAAAAGCGAGAGTAAATGGTGCATGTTAGGAAGAGCAAGCAATGGGAGCCGTGATGTTTAAATGCTTAAGCCGCGGCATGGCCGTTGGAATAATAATGTCCTGGAAAGCAATATTTAAATGTATCCATCATCATTTAGGTTTTAGACACACAGTTAAATATTATTGATCATTTGCAATTGTGTGCATCCGTGTGTACATGTATTAAACTGAAAAGTAGCAGTGGCATGAAAAGTGTGAGAGATGAAGTGCAAAAATAGTACTTGAGTTCCTAATTACCAGTTTTTAATTAAGAAAGCCACAAGCAAATTATAAACATCCAGTTTATAGCATTGCAATCTTAGAGGCTCACACTCATGAATATGGTAATTTTTTATTTTATGCCCTCTTGAGATGTCTTGTTAAAAACATTTTATTGGGGATCCTAAAATTCAGTAAATTTGAAGCCCTTGGCACCTTGTAGATAGTTAAAGTTCTTCAAAAAAAATGTCAGCAATAAATATTTGGCAAATATAAAGAATATGCACATTTTCCCAAGTGGGTGATTTTTTTTTTTTTTTGGTTCTTATATTCAGTGATGACACTGCAGTTCAGAGTGTGAATGCATATTGATGTTTTCTTCCAGAAACTGCACGGGTTGCTGGGAGAACAGTGCTCCCACAGAGTTATTTTTATGTGGGCACCTGGAAGTGGTGGCATGCTTGCTCTTGCTTGCAGAGCTGTTTTGGACAGTCAGGTGTACATATGAGCAAGTGGTCTTTATTTAGAGCAATTAAAATCCTACCGCTCTCCTCTCTTGACATGCAATTACCAGGGCTCTGCTGTTTCCACTAATTGCTCTTGCTGGGGACATTGGTGAGAAGCCAATGATTTTGATGGGTAGTGGATTATCATTTTTACTTTGCTACCTGAGAAAAAAATCATTTGCAAAATCCCATGTGTAATTAGCAAGACTCATGATTAATTGTCCTGCAAAATTAGCTTCACTGTTGCTTTTATTTTACGGCTTCAAATATTAATTAATGTTAACGCCTTCCTTCAGTCCCAGCTTTTGAATATTCAACATGGCTTTGAAAAATTATCCAGGTTTCTACTTGCATTAGCATGCTCGAGCTTTGATTTCAGGAATAAGTATTCTGATTTAAAAGATCACACTTGGGTCATAAATAATTTTTATAGGAGGACAAACAAAGCATCAGAGCATCATGGGAAGGCATTCATGCACTAACCGAAAGTAAATTGTTTCAATAATGATTCATTTCTGCATGCTTCTTTTGGGGGTAGGGGGAACGTCAGCAAAAATGCAAAACGCTACATTGTGTGGGGGTGGAAACCAACCCCCCAGTGGCCGGTTGTCTACACATGCCATTTTCTACCTGGACATATGTGGTAGGTGAGACTCAGAACTTTGGTAGGAGATCACAGCCTTCCTGATCAAAGGGATCAAAAATGCCATCCCGTGTGAAGATTACCAATTCTCCAAAGCCCTAGGATCTCTGAATTACTGATTCTTTCAGTGCTGTTCCCAGCCTGGTGGACCTCCCTACCCAGCACAGGCGTACCAAGATGCGTTCTTTGAAAGTTTCCCAGGAGACCATGGTGAATTACTAGGTTGGTCTAGCTGAAGCACCTGGATGCCTGAATTTCCTTGGCCACATCTGGACCAAGCGGTGCTTGAACACCTCTCGGGTCAGAGAACTCATCCTATCCATGATAATAGCTCTCACCTGCATTTCCCGTCCATGTTTATCCCTTTTTGATAACTGCAGGTGGTTAATTTAGCGGCTCAAGACTGCAGATACGCACTGCTCACAGATGTAAAAGCAAAGCTCCCTCATAGTCTTGGGGTTGAACTGAAGACACAGTGCCCTGATAAGGGTTACACACTGTATCTGGACACCTGAGAAAGACCCTCCATGAAAGCCCTTTAGAAACCTTTAGCAACGGGGATGCTGTAATCCCAGGGGCCCTGGTGGTTGACTGTTGACATGGTGGGGAGCCCAACTGTGCCCTCCGGGCTCTTCCTGCCTGCTCTGTGTGTCCAGTCATTCAGGCTTGAAACAATGGCTCCTGTGGTTCTTGTGGGGTGCTTCCACTTGGCATCTCTTGAAGCTTTTATTACTGGCTCTTGTTTTTCCCTGAGAACTGTTATGGTAAACAGCTCTCCTGAAAGTGTCAAATCTAGAAAGCCTGGAGACCCGAATCAGCTCTGCCTCCTCCTTCTGTGGCTTTAGGAAATAAATCTTCAGGTGTCTGTGTTACACACTTTTTCCTCCTCCAGGCACTGAGCAGAGTTCCCCAGGATACAAGTTCCTAGTCAGAGCCTTCCAACAGGCATCAGAGAAGCTGGAGCTTTGACAATGGGAATGGGCCATCCAAGTGGTCAGTCTCAGGACTTTCCTGGCAAGCCACGCCCAGACAGCTTTGGCAAGCTCCCCGCTGCTGTGAGACCCCATGGAAGTTACTTAGGATATCAATGTTAGTTTTCTTGTTTATAAACATGGACAATAGAGAAATCCCCTTGTAGTGAACCCGAGAAGCTGTAGTAACTTAAGGCCACTGACAATAGTCTCTGGCAAGTGAGGCAGAAAAAAATGGGTTGCTGAGTGAATAAACTAATTGGTACCATGCCATCTACGTAATGGATAAATACATCTGGAATCCCCAATCACGACTTCTCAGTCGGTTTTAGGGACAGCATTTATAAAGAAATGGTAACTGGATGTGAGACCCACACATTTCCCTCCCTGCCTGTATGTGGAAGTGGTTGACAAACACATTTAGATTCATCTATTACCCGGAAAGGTTCAAAGGATATAAGTAGAAACCATACCCGGGCCTAGACGACTCCATGTCCCTTTTTAGAAAATGTGCGTTCAAAGCTCTTTTATCCTCCTGCGGTTGGCCTTGTGAACTGAAGGTTGTGTTCACCTGGCTGCTCTGAGAAGAGCGTTGGTCTTTGTCAGTGCAGTTTCGGGTTTCTTTTTCTGGACACTCACCCACTCCACTACTTAGTTGTCCCTTGACTGAGAATCTGAAAAGAGAGGCCCTGTCAGCACCGCCCATGGCTAGATTCCCAGCCCCTGGGAACTGGGAAAGATTTGCCGAGTGCCTAAGGGAAGGTCGCGGTGAGGCGGTATAAAGCCTGGCTGAACAATGTCCGCCAACCACAGCTGTATAGGAAACCACTTATCCCTGACAGAAGACTCCAAGTTAGTTTTCCTGTGTAGTTTCTCCCTGGGAAATGCCCATTTATACCAGAGCCTGGCCAGTGTTTTTCCATCAGTCTCATTAGCTGATGCTTCAAGCGGGTGGCGAGTAAGTACCTGGGATCCTTCCAGAGTAACTCAGAATTTCCAAGAAGTGGCTCTGTACATAATGCTTCAAAGAGATGAATCTGGACTAGGCTGGCGCCTGTCCTGGCTGGATCTGAAGGAGCAGCACAACCATGATTAACATACATGTGGCCTCACACACCCACGGCTAACGCGCATGCGGCCCCACAGGGGGCTTTGACTTACCCGCCTGGCTTCCAAGTAATTGCAATAAGACATAAAACAGAAGTCCTGGCTATCTGGGGTCATTAAAACAGCTCAGGCCCCCCTCTCTGCAACCAGAGAGTGAGCTCAGGTGTTCTGGTTGGGCTGCAACTGAATTAAGTGTCTCCTTTCTGTTACCACATCCCTCTGACCACCCAGCATGGAGCCACATAGGTTTCTGGGAGCCTGTTGGTGCCTGTGGCCCATGGAAGAAGGCTAGACAGGAAGTTAAGAAAAACCGCAGTGACTCCTATAGGGCTGGGAAGCTTCCAGATTGAGTTTTTACATGTCTTGGTTTATGACATTCCTGAGAAAACTGAGGCTTAGCTCTCTATCTGGTGAAGGTGACAGAGCCCAGGTCCCTCTTCTTCTAAGCCTCTGTCTCAGGGACACTTCTTGCCTCTACCTCTCAGCCCCAAGGAGAGGTTTGGGTTGACACTGGTCACCCAAGTCGTTTTTAGTTCTGAGAGCAGAGTGAGACAATGTCTTCTACGTTCTCTAAAGCTAAGCTTAGGTTTTTAAAAAATTAGCTTAACTTCACTTCTTCACGCTGAGTTTCATCGACAAGATGATGCCACAGAGCACTGGCAAATATCTGGAATGGCAGAAATGTGGGGTACAGGGCTCAACACAGTGTGATTGTCCATGTTTTTGCTCATCGCCTTTGTGAGAGGAACCGAATATACCATAGGTTTGGATGTTGATTGAAGGTACCTTCTGATTGCTTTTGTTCTTATTTTTGAACTCTATGAACTAACTCTGAGATGGATTACTTATGAAGAGCAGACAAAACAAAACAAAACCCAGAAAATTCTCAAACCTAAGAAAGAACCCAAACTTATTTTGACTCTTCTGTAGCAATGTTGAACCACAGAAACATTTACTATTGCTGTTTCTGATTAATAACAACACGCACACATGTACACATACACACATGTGCACACACACACGTGCACACACACATGCCTGGATGTGCATGCGCGCGCACACACACACACACACACACACACACACACCTCAAACAGTGACTCTGGAACTTTCCCATATGCTCGAAGGGGGTCCTTTTCCCATATGCTCAAAGGGTAACCTTGACCCAGAAAATCCGACAGATGAAGTATTTTCAGATAAACCATTTGTATTAAAATGCTTCTGATAGCGTATTTACTGCTAGATTCAAGTCTTCTAGACTAGTTGTTAATATGAAAATACAGCAGGGAGATGACTCTAATGCAACACTAACGGGAAGGTAAGGCCTGGAGAGGAGCCACATAAATAGCACTCTTGTATTATGTTAATCCTTACAAGAACACACAGCGACATTTCATCCCGACACTCTACGGACCCCAGTGAAGTTGTAGGTGGCTTCGTCAGGCACAGAAATATATTCTTCTTGCCTGTGGATGCCAAAGTAAATAGAAATCAATGGAAGACAGCAAAAGTGCTGAAGTCATTCCAATAAGGGAAGTGCCTGTTAATTTAAATTTTGCACTTGACATTGGTAAGAACTAATAGGGGGGAATAATGTCCTAGACTGACTTCTGAAGTCACTTTGGCCATCACTTATCTCATATTTCTTCGTTGCTGCAAAAATAGTGTTATAAATAATAACACTAATTGTCTAATTGTGATTCAGCTTTTAAGTGGGAAGGGAAACAGAAGTTGTGTATGTCTGAGGGTTAAGTCTTGGGAATTTTTGTCTATAAAGAATCTTATCATATTGTGCTTGGCTCAAAGTGACCTCTGTGTGTGTGTGTGTGTGTATGTGTATGTGTGTGTGTGAGACAGAGAGAGCGTACATACTCAGGCGTGCACTCCGACATGTATATGTATTTCAGAAAGTTCAAACGGTACCTCCTGCTGTTTTCAAAACCAGGCAAATATGTCTGAGGCCTGTTGGTAATTTAAAAGAGGAAGATATACACAGAGCCTAAGGTGGTCGCAGGAAATTAGAAAAGTCTTGACTTCACCCGGCAAAATGAATGGGACATTGTATCACTAAAGTCATTGGAGGGGTGGGTCTGTGCTGTTGATGCTAGGCAGGTGTCCATAAATCAGCATAGATGTTAGTAATTAATCGCTGTTAGTACTAATAAGAAAGGGTTTTCAATAAGCTAACTGGCTTCTCCTTCAGCTAAGCCTCTTCAAGTTCATTGCTTATTGTTTCAACCCCGAATGTGGGGAGAAGCTGTTCTTCGGGGCTTCACTGGGTGTCACAAGCTCAGATGTGCCACTCCACGTTTCCCCTCGACGGCACGCCCATACTTAGCCCACAGTGACTCACTCACTCCTGGTCGAGCTGTGGTGTCCCACACAGCAGAAACACTCACTTCGAAGCAACCTTTGCTTTTGAGAGGAAGCACACAGTTGGTCAGCTCTTGATGTGAAAGTGTTGATGACTTTGTTAGGTCAGGATAGCTGGTTCTGTGGAGAACCTGTCTCAGGGAGGTCAGCTGCATGCAACGGGCCCAGAGCATCTGTTCTCTCTCCTTCCCTTCAGGGAAGAATGTTAAATAATCATAGCCTCTCGATTCATTTGTCAGATGTGTGGGAAAGTCTGAGTCACACAGTTTGGTTGCTCCATACTTTGCAAGCCTGCGGCCGCGGGCTGCTATTGTTTAATCCAAATGTTTCTATAAAGGAGCAGTGGTTTAGGACCCTGTCGGATGCTGAGGAAATGATACAGCGGGAAGGGACTGGGCCGGTACTGAGATCTCTGCAGTTTTTCCAGACAGCAATGAGGACCAAGGAGAGAGAGACCAGGAGGAGGAGGGGGAGCCCTTCCGGAGATGAAGTTGATATCTGAAATATGTGCTGAGATTGTTGATATGAGATGACCTGAAAGAGAGCACTAAGGTCTAGCAAAAACAAGGTGGTGTTTATCCCAAACCCATCAAAGTAGGAAAAAGTACTTTTGAGAATATTTTATAGGAGATCAAGGTAACTGTAAGAGCCCATACCATAGCCAGTCTGGATCTAGGTAAGGAGAATAGGTCAGATAGAAGAAGCAATGCAGGTCTATCGTCTGGACCGGTCCTGCTTATGATGCACCCTCCCCACTCATACACACCCTTGTAGGCCACACTTGTCATAGTCTTAGAAGATTCCAGGGAGACTAGACCACAGCACATCGGGTGGGCATCTGATTGGTACACAGGCTATAGTCATAGCAGGGTTCTCCAAGGTCGGGTCAACATGACCGGCATGCAGAAGAGGATACGGTTTTGAGCACCAAACTGACTCCACTCCTCTTACATGCTTTAGAGATGATCTCAATGATGGAAAAGAGAAAGGAAAGGAAACTCACTCAACTTGCCAAAGGGCCGTGGCCAGGCTAGCTTGGATGCAGGACAGGAAGACACCAAGAGACCGTGACATGTTTTCTCTTTTGAAAATGAGCTTTCTCTGAAGTGAAGGAATGGTGTGTTCTGGCAAGAATAACTGAGTATCTCTAGAATGAGAAGCAGCAAGGCTCCAGCCGGCAACTCGCTTGGCAGGGGTAACCACTTGATGAACATGCTTGCAGATTCCATGGGAGGGGAGTCTTTCTTTCTCCCTGACCTGACCTCTGAGTGTGGTAGAATCCTAGGAAGTCCCTGTTAGAGAACCCACTGACTTAACGTCAGACACTGGCCCCCCATCAGGCTGGGGTGCGGATCTCTACTTTGGCTTCCTTCTGCTTTGTGATAATCTTCCAGTAGTGAAAACTACCTCTCTGGAGACATTTGGGAGGGTGAGCTGCCACACCACCAACTTCTGACAATATAGTTGTCATTTGGGCCCAGAGCTTAAACAGGAAGAAAGCAGGGAGCTTGACTTCGGCGTCATCTCTCACAGAGACAGCTCTCATGTCATCTCTAGTATAAATCCCCAGCTCAAACCCCAGACAGACTTTCCCTTCGCTGTCGTGCTCTCCTATGGATATGCTTTTGTTTTCACCTTCTTATAGACCAGGGCAGGTAGAGGCAAGTCAGAGAAGCCTGACATTGCACCAAAGGGTTAAAAATCACAGGTCAAAGATACAGCAAGAAAGCACGACAATCTTTTCATCTCACGCTCTATCAGTTGAGGGTAATATTTGGGGAAACTTTTTTCATTCATCTGCCTGGTATTGCATGAGCACAGCTCAATGTTTCTTTGCTTTGAAGCCGTGACGTGTGCTCTTTAAGGAAGTACTAAGGGCTCCTTACCTCCGTTCCATTGCGAGATTCACGTTTCCTCTTGGTCTCCCTTTCTCAATACCCACCCTGCCCCCTTTCTATATGTTTTTGCTTCTCAGTATACCATATGACTTCAGCCACGGCTTGATGAAATGGCCAAAAAAAAAAAAAAAAAAAAAAAAAAACAGAACTTGTTTCATGAGTATCAATGAGTGTTTCTTGTCTTCTTTATTCCTGGCATTGTGTATGTGCGAACGAGCAAAGAAGTATGAGGTGGCTCCTGTTCTCAAAGGAGAAGCAAGATGTTGCTATGCTGCAGATGGAAACCCACTCATTGTCAATATGGCTACAGCGCAGCTGAGACATGAGGACATTTGAAATACAAGTATTCGGGGGCTGGAGCTATGGCTTAGAGGTTCAGAACTCTGACAGCTCTTCCTGAGGATCAGGGTTTGATGCCCAACACCCATGTGGTAACTCATAACTGTCTGTACCTCTTACTCTGGCCTCCATGGGCTTAAGGCATGGCCACGGTGCACAGACATATATCCAGACAAAACATTCATACAGGTAAAATAATAATGATTTTAAATTTTTTTTCAAAAAGAAAAGTATGAACTTCTGGCCCCCAGTTGCAAAAGAGAATAAAGGAATTCCTTTTGGAAACCAGGATAATAAACCTTTCAGTAGAGAATAAAGGGAAATGCGTTTCAAATGAGGGAATATTTGGTCATACAGGGAATGGGCGTGGAGGGAAGAAGCTGAGTGTTAGAGCTTAGAGCTGTAAGGAATCCAGGGCTAGCTGCCTTTGCTCACCTCCATGACCGAGGAAGCTCTTTTCCCAGAATCCTTTGCAGTCTTCTCTAGACTGTTATCCCTGCACACTAGGCTCACAGGAAGCTCCCCATTTCCTGAGAAGAATCATGCCATTCAATGGCAACTTTACTAGTTAGAAGCCTCTACTTTGTATTTGATCTTTTTTTTTTTTCTAACACTATTATTTTTTAATTTATCTCCCTTCTGATCTCCGTGGCTAACAGTGAGATTGGCAGCTTATTAAAACTGTAATTCAGCTGCCAGGCTGAGGATCTGAGCACCAATCTGGGAGCAGTGCATCCAGGGAGAGTGAGCAGGTGTCCTGTTCTTAGGGGACCCTTGGAGCTCTTGAGGCTATGTGAGTCATTTCAGGAGTGAGTGTGATTGACGTAACACCGTGATAGGAAAGAAAGCTGGTGAGGACATTTTGGAGACAAAAAAAAAAGAGAGTGGAAGGAAGCTGGAAGACTGCAAAGTGAATGCTAACCTGAACAAATTCCCCTTACACACAAGACTGTTTTCTCATCTCACAAATGAGCTAGGTTCTGGGCATGGAGGCACACAACTTTAATTCCAGCATTTGGTAGGCAGAGACAGGTGGATCTCTGTGAGTTTGAGGCCAGCATTGTTCACATAGGGGCTTTCAAGCCAGCCAGGGCTGCATAGGGAGACCCCATCTTGCTGTGGAATAATCCTTCTGTACACTATGAATATGTGTTACTCTCGGCCAGGCAGGAAGTATAGGTGGGACAGTCAGACACAGAGGACTCTGGGAGGAGGAAGGGTGGAGCCAGGAGAGACACCTGTCAGCCACAGAGGGAGCATGAGACGCTGGAGGACAGGTAAAACCACAAGCCACATGGCGATGCATAGATTAATAGAAATGGATTAATTTAAATGTAAGAGTTAACTTCTAACAAGCCTGAACTATTGACCGAGCTTTTATAATTTGTATTCAGCCTCTGAGTTGGTTGCTTGGGACTGGGCTGTCAGGACAGGAAACTCCACCTATGTTGTTTCAAAACAAACAAACAAAAAACAAAACAAAAACAAAACAAAAAACCAACCAAACAAACAAATAAATGGGAAAAAAGATGGAGCTAATCTCAAAAGAATCTTTCCACTTTACTGCTTTGTGGTTCTGTGGCTTTGGAACTAAGAGAGACGTTGTGAGGAAAAGGCATAGGGGCCTAGAATGCGCATGGAGAAATTATTGAATCCAAGAGCCTGGAGTGGACTCAAAGGCCAAGATGATGTCTTCATTCTTGAGACAAAGAAAAAACAAGATTAACTTAACCCAATTCCTGGGCCTGGGGCTTGGATGAAGCATAGATTTCAGATTTAAAGAAAATTTTCTTCAGCCAAACTAGTTTTCTTCAGAAGATGAGGAGGCTTGACGTGTGGAATTTGGGAACATTTTAAACATGAATGGGAAGCTGGCCTAAGAGGTGCAGGTAGCTAAGAGACAGGTTATGTTGGGTGTCTCAGGAGAGCTGGTGCTTCTACTGCAGGAAGGATTAAACCAGGAAGATGTGCGAGAAGAGCCTGCTGCAAGGGGAAGAGTTAGCTGTCAGTCAGAGAACAAGAGGGGCTTCACAGAAGAAAGATGGGTTCTGAAGGATGTGCTGGAGGAAGCGGAGGGAGCAGCAAAACACTGCGGCTACAGGGTTGTCTCTGGAAATGACTGAAAGTCCCTTCAGTGAGGTAACAGGGCCAGAAACCACCGTGTAAAGAATTAAAAAAGGCAGTCATTCATTCAACAGAAATATTTTCACATCTTAGGGATTCAGTATTAAGAAGCCACTTGAAATAGGCAAGGAAGTTAGGTTGAGAATTACTGTGGAGGGATGTGATGACTGGGTGGGTCCTTTGGGTTAGATGGCTGGCGTGTGGAAAGTCCTGTCATGGGTTAGATGGCTGGCGTGTGGAAAGTCCTGTCAGCAAAGACACCAGCCAGGACAGGCCCTGGCGTGGGAGAAGACAGAGATGGGTGAGGAACACATCAGAGGGCAGAGGCATTTTCTGAGAAGACTCTACTTAACATCAGAGAGCTTTTCAGAATAGACCAGGGTAAGAAATTTGAACTGTATCCCAGGTGTGTTCCTAGGTATGTTGGGAAAGAATGGGCTTAAAGTGTGTGTGGGCAGTGTTGGCAGGATGTAATTTGTTTAAAGGCTTGTCCTGTCTATCTCTTGGGGAATGATTACATTGGAAGGTAGATGGAAGCAGGGACCAATGCGGAGACTACGCAATAGCCCAAAGAAAAGCTAGTGGTGGTTTAGAGCAGGTGGTGGTAGTAGAGATGAAGGAGAGAGAATAGAGTTGAGATGTAGTTCTCAGGTAAAGGTTATAGAATTTATCGATGGCTTAGATGGAGAAAAAGAAATATACTATATTCATTTATTTTTATTTACTTTTAAATGGGGTCTCACTATGTCACGTGGGCTGTCCTGGAACTCACTATGTAGACCAGACTGGCCTTTAACAGAGGCTATATTTCTGCCTCTGTACCACACACCCAGTTCAGATTCCTCTTTTTCCTTCTAGATTAAATCTGAAAGTCACGTACACTGGTTCGTCAAAATTAACAAGACAAACAGGAATCCCATTTTCAACTTGATCCTGCGTAACTACTGCCCTACTGTGTGGAAGACATAGTTCTAGCCTTACTCATTTAGTAAGCATTTTGTGGACTTCCACTATGTCCTGAGTGTACTAGATTATAAAGTCATAAATAGCCTCTTCCTCCTTGACTTTGGGTTTGACTGGCATAGGTTATTACTTACATATTTATTACACAGTTCATGCAGGGATACATAGGATGAGAAAGGCTAACAAAGATACGTGCACAATGGTGAGAAGCAAAATGGCAGGCAGATATAGTTTGCAGAACCAGGAAGCCTCCCTTCAGGATGTGCTATCTGAGATACTTGAGGAATGATGCCAGAAACATTCACAAGTCTTGTGAAAACAGACACCGAGACCCAAGGAACATGAAAATGTCAGTGTTAATGGAGCCAGGCGAAGAAGAAACGATACTAGAGAGAGGTGGTCAGTCAGTGGTTGACCAGATGGTCAGACCCCCACTATTCTTCATAGGGATCTTGGTCTTTCGTCCAAGGGTAATAGAAAAAAATGATGTAGTTAGACTTCAAACAATGTCTCTGACTATAGAAGTAAGAATGGTCTTGACTGTCACCTTTAGGGACTCTGGTGGAAAGCATGGGTGGGCTACAGCCTGAATCATGAGCTGCCTCGGCAGGTCATGGAGAGAGTAAAGTCCGTGACGGACAGGAGTCACACAGTAACCACAGTTACCCTTTCAGATCTGTACATTGCAGAAAGAATGCACATTTCTTTCTAGTGGCCTCAATCAACTAAATTGATATGCTGTGCCTTAAGGCTCCCCTTCTCTTTAAAGGCGCCCAACTCAATTCTTACTATGGCAAACAATATTTTTCTGGGATATCTCTGAACATTTACAGAGGAGTAAAAATGCCAGGTTAAAGTACATGAACTTTTTTTTTTACATTTTATTAGATTATGAAAAAATGTACTGAAAAGATATGCTGCCAATTTTGAGGAGTATTTGAAGGAAGCATTTGAACTGGTGTGTAATACTAGATCCAAGTGTGTAGCATCGTGACATCCTATAAGAAGCTAGAACAGTGATGTTTTGGTAAGCTCCTGGGTTCCTCACCTCCCTGATGGGATCCATTGGAGTTTGCCTCGAAATCAGAATTTCCCATAAACCTCAGAGGGGTAGCACTGGTCTTCTGATAGCAGATTTATCTGACCAGTCACCACCTGAGTTTCTATGGCAATCACCATAGGCAGACTTCTGAGATGCTGGTGACCAGAGATTAGAATCCCAGGTGGGTTCTCCTTGGTTAGCCTCTTCCTGTCCCTCGAGAATCCCAGCAGTGCGCACACTGGGGTAGCAGCTCAATGCTAGAGCTCTTGCTTGGCAGGCCCAAAGCCCTGGGTTCTGGCTCCAGCATTGAAAATCCAATCAAGTCAGCCCTTCCAACCTGCCAAATATGAGTGTTCTCCTGAAGTCTAGAGGAACACACCCTGCTTCCCTTCTCCGTCCTGGACCAAACCATCAACTTCTTGCCCTTTGTTGTCCCTCCAATGCAGGTGCTTCTTAACTTTGGTCCTGGTCCCTCTGATCCATTTCCAGACTCTTTCCCTGGTGGTTTTATTTTTCCCCATGGGCAGTGACTTTTATCCGGAATCTCGCGACTTAGAATCATCAGCCCAAGCATCTCCCGAGTTTCAGTCTCGTTCCTGCAGCTTGTCTGGCCCAGATAGGTCAATTTCTACTTCCAATTTGTGCCCTCCTCCAACCCATTTCTCCTGTATTGGTGAAAGATATTTCTATACCCCTGACTGGTGGCAGGGAGAACCTCGGGGTCACCTGGAATTTGCCAGTTTCCCTCACCTTCTCAGTACAGCCTGTCAACAGGCTTAGTCAACACCACATCCTCCAGCGTTTGAATCGTCCATTCTCTCCTCCCCTCTCTCTCCCCTCATCCAAGCAATCTCTCACCATTCACCATATTTTCATTTAACCACCTCTCTCTCATCTACTCTCCACACAACAAATGGAGAAAAAACAAGGCCTTCATCAACCTCCTGCCCTCTGCACCCTTGGCTGGTTTTGACAGGATTGGTTCTGCACTGCCTTTCAACTCCTTGGTCCTGTCCAGCCTTTGCCTGTTGTAGGGCTATGGTGTGCTCCCATCTCTGCCTGGAACTTTCTTCCCCATTATCTTCGTGTAGCCAGGCTTTATGATGGCCTTCCACTGTGACTCGGTGTCACTCCTCAGGAAGTCTACAGACATGGCTCTATAGAACAGCTTCTCTGATTTTTGCCCTGGATTCTAACTCTCCATTTCCCCCCTCCACTTCTTTGCCTTCCCGGGATCACAATGGAACATTCATGAAACATGGCCTATGATTCACATGGATTCTGCACTGTTAGTAGGACTTGATATATATATATATTTATTAGTCTTATTCTGATAAACAAGTGTCACTTCCCTGCACAATAAATAATAACCGATAGTGTGATTCATTGCTATTTATGAAACCTACCTTGTTTACCAACCTACCATAGCAGGTTTACACGTGGGGCCTGTGAGCTCCCTAACTACAAGTTTGTGGCCAGGTTACAGCATCATGTGTCTTCTCTTGTGGAACAGGCCTTAATAACAATTAGAAACTGGTTGGTTACCCCCTAACATTCATGACACTAATGTCTCCATGGGTATATCTTGCCATGTGGGTCATTATTATAGTTCACAGAGTTCACAGATGGGTAGGAATGTTGATGACTCTCCCACCCCAGCCCAGCACCTTACATAACAGGCCAGCCAGTAGGACAGAAACTGACTTGACTGGGTCATGTTCTGTGACCAGTATTCATGCTATCTTCAGCAATTGGTTCTTACCATCGAGTTCTGGTGAGCCACCAAGAGCAATGCCAATATCCTGTATTGTTTGGGGGTGGGTTCTGGGGTACTTCTGATCAACAATTCAGGGGAAGATATCCTCTGCTTGGCTCTGAGCTTTTTATTTGGCAATGAATTGCTCCAGAATGAGCAATTAACCAAACCACATTTCAGATGTGCTGTATTAATGTGCATGGGAGTGTATTTTTCTTGGTTCTGAAAACATTGTTTGGTTAGCTCTATAAAGCTGTACAAGACCTTTGGAGGCTTGTTGTGAGAGACGGGCTGTTTGCTTTGGGTAGTGGTTCTCACAGGGAGGTCTCCAGGGATTGAAAGTGGTCTCTGTTTAGGCTCCACATACTCCCTCCCTTGGAGCAAGAACATTTCTCTCTCATCTGAGTGCAGATCAGGACATTCTGCTGCTATCCTTCCCACACGGTAAACATTAACGAAGCGTCATGTATCTGATGAATTACTCGGTTATTGGCTCTTTGAAGAATTTAAATTGCTGAATTTATAAGTCAGCAAGACAACACATAAGAAGAGTTCTATGATTTGTGATCTGACCCCCTCCCACTTCTGGACCCTCCAATTCTTAATCTGTAAACCCAAATCTTCTATGCATTTGATTCCTCAGTCTTTCTTCCTCAACCCATGTGGAGCAAGAAGGAGGAAGAGACGAGGAGAATGGAAAAATTAAAAAAAAAAAAAACACCAAAAAACTCCCGTGACCTGAAATGACACCATGGACACTGTGCTTATAGAAGAAAGAACTTCATAAACCTTTTCTAAACAAAGGAAATCTAGCCTTTAAACGTTAGCAGGACAACACGGACTCCCACCCCAGTTCCCAGTCTGCCAAATGTCCATTCTTGTTTGGACATGGGAAGGCTCTGGGTTTTACTGCACTCAGAAGAAACTCTAAAACAAATTTGCCTTAACGACGGCCTGACATATCAGAAGGCCCAAGTTATCGAGATGATGTGTGGAGTGAGACCAGATACATGGACTAGTCAGACAGACGAGCACACTGAACCACACCGACACTACAATGTAGTTCGTGTCAGAGATGCAAATCATGAATAAACAAAAAGGTAGAAAGTGAACCTATTCCATTGTGGAAAAACATAAGATCCTTATCTTATGCCATATGCAAACATAAATTTCAGGCCATTAAAGACCAAAATGTAAATAAGGTAATTCTGAACATATGAGAAGAAACACATAAATATTTTTGGTGCATGAAAGGCTTTTATTTTTAAAAAGACACAAATCCACACACTACCGAGTAAAAGGGACTGAAATTTGATACGGTAAAATTTAGTTTCTGTGGAAAACATTGAAACTGAAACAAACTCCTAAATATACTACGAACATGAACAGCTGAAAGGGGCAGATGATTCTTTCTTTCTTTAATAAACGGTGAGAAAAGGAGAAGAATGGACGCCATTAGCAACTAAAAGGGACTTGAGAACCACAGCCGCTGAAAGGAACACACAGACCTTGTTTAGATTCTGACCTGAAGAAACCAAGTATGGACAGAGTGCCATAGGTCGTGATGTTAGGGAAGTTTGCATGTAAGGTGGCCATATGTGATTGCAGAAAATCATTGTCAGTGTTCAAGGATTCCTAATGCTATTCTGTTGTATTCTGTTTTTAATTCCTGGAATTGCAGAGTCATTACTCACCTACTTGCGAACAAACTTTTATGATGCCTGACCCCTGCTTCACAGGAATCAGCGGTTGTATGGAAAAGGCAGAGGGTGTGTGTTTCTGTGCCTCATCCGTGCGACCTACGCCTTTAGTTATCGGAGCTGGGTGCAGGCTGCATGTAAGTTCATGATATCATTTTATTTTACTGGTGGGATTTTTTTTTTAATGATTTCCTGGTGGGATTTTTTTTAAAAAAAATACAGGCAGTAGATTTAAAACAATGCTTGGCATATAGCAAATATGGACTCAGTGTTGCCTGTTATTGCATTAATGTTCAGAAAGGGAGGCGGCACATACATTGCAGGTGGAACTGGATTCGGCGCAGCCTCTAGAGGACATGATCTAATAACACCTACTTTAAAAAAGACTCACCGTCTTTTATCTAGTTCTTCCACTTTTAAGAATTTCTCCTAGAGACACTGGCACATGTATGTAATAATATGAATAGTTGTTAAAACACGATTTTTAGTAACAGAAAATGGGAAGCAACCAAATCTAATTTCCAGTTACTAAGAAACTGTTGAAACACATTCTGGATCATAACTTTAAAAAGCGGCCCTACAGTCAATAAAAAAGATTAAAAAGAAATAATTTCATGGTACTAGGGAGATAGCTCGGCCAGTGAAGTCCAGCATTAGCAGGAGGGCTGAGTCTGAGCCGCATCACTCGTCACTCAAGGGGCTCATGCTTATAATCCCAGCACTGGGGAAATGGCTGGGACTCGCTGGCCAGCCAGTCCAGTCTAACCTGTGAACCCTGGGTGGCTCTTCCTAATACTAGCAGCTCACAGACCCACATGCCCACAGGGAGAGTGCTTGAGAAGACAGAATTTTCACTAGCGTGATTTGTGTGCCTTCAGTTTTATGCTCGTGTGCGTCTATTCTATTTTCCTGGAAACCTTTCTATGTGGTGCAGGACCAATGGCAGGAAGTGGGTTAGGCTGTGGCACTGAAACTCCACAGAGAAAGTGTATTTAAGAGAAGCTCTAGTTAGGAGAGGGGGCTGGGGGAGGAATGGGCAGTGGTATAATGAAAAGACTTGGGTGCATGTGTAAAAATGTAAAGGAATAAATAAAAACATGCTGCGCTAAAAACGAAAAATATCTCTGAAAAGAAGATGAAGTAAAAAGAAAATATGGATACAAAACATACAGGTAGAAAAATTATAGGCCTCATTTAATACAGATAGTGAGAGCTATGTGCTAAATATATAGAGATATATCCCATAAAAGAAATCCCAACTTTTTTGTTTGTTTGTTTGTTTTGAGACAGAGTTTCTCTGTATAACAGCTCTGGCTGTCCTGGAACTTGCTTTGTAGACCAGGCTGGCCTAGAACTCACAGAGATCCACCTGCCTCTGCCTCCTAAATGCTGGGATTAAAAGTGTGCGCCAGCTATCCCAACATATTTTAAAGAATTAAAATTTAAGCAGATCATATGCTTCAATTAGAATGGAATAAGATTAGAAAATAAGGATAATAGAAGTATAGTTAAAAGGGAAAAGAAGTTGATAAACTTCTGAGAAACTGAGAAAACCTTCTATTGATGACTTTGTATTTTCTCAGCCATTAATGTCAGCTGCATACTAAGTGATGTTTCTCCTCAGATGTATCATTGCTTTCTGAAAGAGAAGGAAAGAGATGTTCTGAGAATAGGCAATGCTCCTGAATTAAAAAGAAAAATCTGTAGGGTTATTTTGTTGTTGTTGTTTGTTTTTTGAAAAATATTGAGAAATTCTCCAGAAGAAAACCTTTTTTTCCAACCATGTGGTAACTCGATCAGTGCGTACACACAGTGACGGAAGGCCATGCCCTTTCACAGCCTCCTTCTGCTCTACCTGTGAATAAGGCTGATTCCGAGCAGCGGGAAAACGACACTCATGAAACGCGGAAGCCAAGCGGGTGTGAGGGTGGAAAGCCATTGTCTGTCTCTGTCGCCGCTACTGCGCTTAAGCCCAGGTGTGCTGAGGAGAGCACAGTCTCATTGAAAAAAAGGAGACGCTTAGACGGTCAGTAGCCCTTTCCACGATTCCAAGTAATCGTGGCGCTCATGACACCAGGTGGCTGCCATCAAACTCGCCCGTCATCATCAGATGACATGGTGAAACTCTATATCCGTTCGGGGTGCATAAACAAGGCGTGCTTGTTTTGACACCATTGTTTCTGTGAAAGAGAAGGGAACCAGACTGGACAGCGGGATCAGGAACTGGCAAAATCAGATGAGAATAATAATTGTAGGAGCGGGGGTCTTTCAGGTGAGGGAAAGCCGTGCCGCGGCCCTGGAACTCAAAGGGAAATGCTAGCCCCGCCGTCCCTGCCTTATCCTGGCGAACATCTGGGCTCGGGCTGCTGCTTTCTGCCTCCCTGGGTGAAGGGGAGACGGTCCCTGCCCCCAGTCACTTAACCTTTTATGATACTTGATACTAAAAATTAGTATGTTGGCAACTATATGGGTCCTATTTGTAGAGATAAGTCTTCGCTCCTTAAGCTTTGATTTATTGTCTTTGGTTGTTTGGGGGTAGGGAATGGCTGGTTTTTAACAAGAAGATAAACTTACAAATGGAAATTCCTTTAGGCCATAAATACCACTAACTTGCCTGTTCTGGGGGAGTTCAAATAAAGACACTGGGATTCAGCAGCTGCTGAAATATTTTTCCTCTCTTCCCATCGGCTAAGAAAAAGATGTGCCCGTGAAATCACAGAAGGCGTCAGGGCCCGGCCTGGGCCTGCATCCCTAAGCCACTGAAGGCTCCTGTTGCAGAGAAGGGCGGGACAGAGTGACACCACAGCAGTTGATCTCTGAGGTAGAAATGGGCTCTGCACAGCAGTCTCCAGAGGGTTCCTCATCTGCCTTATTTAATACCAGCACTGTATTTGAGTGTGAGTGTTCCTGCCTCTCCTAGCAGACTTCCAGGATTCATTCGGGGACCAGTGGCTGAACTCACCATCTCTGCTCGGCTCTCAGTATGGCTTCTGCCCTTTGCCTTAGTTCCACATAAACCCTGGAAGGTATGAGCTCCAAGAGCTAGAATCTCGTATACACTTATAATTTCTCCAGCACGCTACATGACACATGACACTTAGTAGGAGAGCAATACATGGCTGTCAGTAGATTTATTCAGTTGACATGTGAGGTCCTCACTAAACACAGGGAGAGCTCTAACAACAACAAACAAAAAAACAAGCCAATAAATGTTGCCGGTACAGGCTTTACCCAATGCCAAATGAACCCTACCTCCTGACTTAGGTTACCATCATTGATAGTGTATGGAGCTCTACAGGGAATTCTTACACATGGAGAAATTCAGAACTTTAGTATTAATGAAACTTCTGCTCTCCTTGGCTATATTGTTTGCTTCTGAGTTTACAAGAACTTAGCAGAACTAGGAACAATAAGAACCCAGATCACTGAGTTGTAAGTACTATTTCATAGCCACCGCAGACCAGGGCTAGCTATGTTATGTGGTTCTAGGGAAGTCACCACAACTCGTGTGTGCATGTATGCTGCGGCCAAAGAATAACCTTAGGTGTCACTCTGTAGGTGCCATCTATCCTGCTTCTTGGAAACTGAGACTCTCAGTGGATTGTGCATCACCAATCATGCTAGACTGGTTAGCCAGAGAACCCCAAGGTCCTCTGTCTCTACTTCCTAAGCTTTGGGTTACAAGCATGCATCACCATGCCAGCTCTTTTACGTGGGTTCTGAGGACTGAATTCAGGCAATCATGTTATTAAGACAGAGACATCTTCCTAGTACCTATTGTTATGCCTTTTGGGGCTTCAGTTATCTCAACTGTAAAATGGATACATAATGACCATGGCTTCTGAAGACTGTTGTAAAAATTAGACACTTGATGTGCATTGTGAAGAAAAGGCTGATGTGTTTGTTCTTTGTTTTGATTAAGAACAGCCTTCTTTCTGAAACAAGTTCCAAGAGCATCTTTTGACCCTAGTAGCTCCTTTGCCCTCCTCCCATCTCAGATCTGGTCCAGTGCTGCTTCTCTGACCTCTACAGTGTCTGGAATCTCATCCTTCCTCTTTGATCCTACTGCTCTGGTTCTAATCCCTGCTCTTAGGATCTCTCTCCTGCATGGTGGCTGACAGGCTTGTCTCCTTGACAACAAGCTGCTTGTATAAGAACCATCCTCATTCAGGTCCCACATCCCCCTCAACTCAAGCTGGGATCATGGTGTGGCTGAGTCCAGAATTCAAGTGGCAGTCTCCTTGCTGGGAAGACTGGAGCCCAGTGCAATTTGTGCAGAGCCTTCTCCTTCTCTGTGTTCTCCTTTCACTGTCTGTCAATGCACACCAAGTGTGAACATGATCTTCTCAGTAGAGGTGCAAGAGCAGGCTGAGAGAATTTCTGAGCTCAATGGTGGAGTGCTCGTTTAGGTTATGTGAGGTCCCAGGTTCAATTCCAAGCCCCACAAAACTAAAAATACTAGGGAGTGGAGAACATTTTTTCAAACCAAGCAGCTAGGTCTACACGACCAATGTACGGGCTTCGTCAGTGTTAGCTATGATTAGTATTTAAAACTGCATCTGTTCGCCACCTATCCCAGGCACTGGCTCTTTCTAGACCATGTCTGGGATGTTCTGGGATGTTCTGGGATGTGGACCTCTGTACAGATATCAGTCTTCCTCTCTGGGTGTCTTACTCTTCTGATGCTTGAAGAGCCACCCCTAATACTCCATTTCTTTAGAAAGTTTCCCCGGAAATAGTGATTCTCAGGAATATGTGTATCTAACAAATGTTGGGGTGACCCTGATATGATGGTCTAGACTTTTGGCAGTACCATTCAGGGCACTGAATCACACAGCTTCTACTGCAGTTATTGGAGTACAAGAATCCTCTGCCAAGAGCTGCCGTTTCCACAGGAGGGCCAAAGTCTGTCATTCTTTATAGCTCGAGGGTGCTGGGCTGGAACGTGGAGGCTAGGTGTGGTTTGAACAAAACAACTGTCTAGAGCCACACAAATGAGAAATCTTGGGGAGGGGGAGAGGGTGTATTTAGAATATTATGGCGTAACGGGATAACCCAAGAGAGACTGTGATAGATATGCAATATGGTGCATGACTTTCAGCTGTATGGAGGGGAGCTGTGAGAGGAAGGCAGGAGGATGCATAGATCTCCAGAGATGCAGGAGCCAAGGACTGTCTGCAGGGTCTCCTCATGATGGCTCCTTCCCAGTGCCCATCAGCCGTGGCTATTTGGAACACTCTGCATTCCCAGCACTCTGCACCTACTATTTGGAAGAACTGTCATCCTGTGAACTATTTTCAGTTGTGAATACAGAGGCTGAAGCCAGGAACCTGCTCTCTACTTTCTCACATCTGAACTAAATCAGAGCCTTGAGGTCACTGTGACTGGTGTCCCCTCTTCACAAATTCTGAATGCATCTTTAAAATCATTTTTTTTTTGTTCTTGCTTGACAAAAGAGCCAGAAGATTCACTGTTTTGGAAACCTGGCTCTTTTCTCCCTCTCATCTTCGGCTTGGTGTAAGGAAGTAATTGCAAGAGAGAAAGGAGGGAATGGCCACCTGGAAGCAATAGGTGTGGACGCAGTGCGAAGCTCTGGGTTTTGTTCCGTGGCTTTTTTGCTATGCCTGCATCAAAAGATACTGACGAGGTTAAATAATTAATGCCTGTGAATGTACTTTGTAAGCTCTGAAGCACTGCAGGAATATAATTAATTATGTTTATAATTACAGGTAATGTAATTATAATTGTAATTACTTTGCGGGTGGAAGCAGACTATATCTATCCTATTCACATTTTATAGCAGGCTACCCTTGGTGGATATCCTTGATTAGATCATCAGTTTGTGTACTCAAGTCTGACTAACTTTTTTTTTGGCTTTGTTTTCAACGCCATGATACTTGAGATATTGATAGGAGAAAAATCTTATCAAGAAAGACTGAAGGGAGGCACACTTGGTGCATGTTCTGTGGCTCTCATTTATCATACTGATAAGTTAAGGGCAATTTATTTATTAACTCACCCATCTACAACAGTCCTTGCAAAAAATCACATAATTAATTAAACACAAAAAATATGATATATACATATAATTTCTATAACTATTATATATTTATATCTCATTCAAAATAAGAGTCAACTTCAGAAAGTCACCAGATTCTATAGACTAAAATATTTGCCTTATGACTAAGTAGCAAATTTGTCCTTCATTCTGATGATCCTTCTTAATGCTAAACTAAATTGTGTTTTGCTTGTTTATTGAAGTAATAAACTTACTAAAAGGAGCTGGTATCTGTTTCCCCCTTCCATTAATAGGGTTTTCATAGAAAAGAAGCCTTTGTACACAAGACCTGAAATAATGATTTTCTCTGTGCTGGAGGATGGCTTTGGAATTATCATGATTCATCAGAGAAATGATGTAACATGTCCTGGGGCCAGAGTGATGTCTTTTCCATTTGGAAAGTTATGGCAACAGCAAGATCCTTCTCAGGCGCTGTTCTCCTGCAATCCCCCTTGCTGAAATGGTGGGATTCCACCCAAGAATCTAAACACTACATCTCCTCAGCGTCTCTGACCTTCCGCCGTTGTTCATATGCACTGTTAATTGTTGTTCATTTCCAACACCTCATTAATTATTTGCCATTAAAGATGTGGGAGATGGAAATGCCCTTCACTCATGGCCAATCATATGAATAAACTATTCATAACTACAAAACGTACATTACTTTCAAGGTATAAAGTGGACTTGAGCCGCCTGCGTGGAAGGTGTCTCCAATGGCTGGGCTGTGTCATCCGGCCAGTGAGGGCTGGGTGCTTAAATGACCCAGCCCTCATGAGGAAGCAGTCTCCTTTGGCCTCCTTGGTGGCTGTAGCATTTGGCTGCTAGAACACGCTGTACTTTACAGAGAATATTTTCTTGGCGACTTTTCTCCTCCTTTGTGGAAGCTGCCCGGAGTTAGAGTGAGTCCCCCTAATGTCACCGTCCAGGTCAGCCGCACAATTAGGACTTAGCTTGGAGTTGTTGACTCCCACTCCCTTGCTGCTCGGCAGACCATGCAGGCAGCTCAGTGTCGGTGCTGGGGAGATGCTACTTCCACCTCGGCTTGGCAGAGATGGGGTCAAGGCCATCCTATTTGGCATTGGCTCCCCATGTTTGAAAAATATATACCTGGGTCGCCAGTTGGTGTAGAAATGTTTTTGTGGTGAACTATCTAGAGAGCTCAGAGATTTTTCCTGTAAATGAATTGTAATGTTAGAAATTAAACATTATGTCAGAAAACGATCTCTTATGTGATCTCTAGGTTTAGACAATCAGAAAATGTTTGGATATCAACAAAAGATTTAGGAAAAAGCCAATAAGAAACTTTTTTTTCCCCTTTGCAGGTGTAGATTATACCAGTGAAACAGACACCTTAAGTTCTGAAATTAAAACTTAGGTTTATTGCAAGGACAATTTGAAGGCGATAATTCTTTCTAGCTGGACCCTTTGTTTGTTAGTGAGGAGACCAGGAATGAGACTGGGGGGTTTATCTATAAAGGTGGGAGAAGAGGCAACCGTGGGAACTGTGCACTGCTCTTCATGGTTTGTGTTATGAGTCTGTTCTTGATCTAGGCTGAGATCGCAAAGTCAGGGGCCACATCTCATTCTCTCCCTAATGCTCCCCTTTACTGCCTGTTCCTCTGCCAGCACCTGGGATAACAGGGGGACACTTTTCCATTTCCTAGAAGAGACTAAAAAATTACACTGCATATCTTGGGACGTCCCACATCAGCATGGACAAAAGGCCAGGCTGGGAGGGCACAGCCGCCGCTTTCACAAAGCCGTTTCTCCCACCCTTTGCTCTTTCCCATCCATAAACGAGCCACTTCCATCTTAACAGTTGAAAGTCTGAGGTCTAAATCCCGATTTGTTCTTATTATTGTAGCCACTACTTTTTATTGCTATGCAATAATCTATACCCAACACAGCCCCACCTTTTATTTATTTCTCCTATTGGTCATTTAGGCAGCTGAAAGTTTGTTGTGTTGCAAGAAATGTTTATCTATGGATCGCTTATTTATAGCTGTAAAATTTTTTCTCGAATTTCAATTTTATCAAATGACACCAAATTAACCTCCAGTTAACTCCATCAGTTTCCAAGCTTTATTCCTTCACTTGTCTTCTGATAACCTGGGGCAGGAGTCTTGCAACCCTCGGGCCCTCATCTGTGGGAAGCAAGCAATGGACCACTTTCTCTCCTGTTGCCATCTTCCAATTCTCTACCCAAATCAATGATGAGTCAGACAAAGGAGTAAAGCCAGTGCTTTTGTCTCCATGCTTGCTTTGCCCAAGGGGCTAGGCTTTATAAAGGTACAGCCAGGAAGAGATGGCCTCTGTTAAATATTTTCCACTCCTTCCCCGAGTTAACAAGTACAGCTATCCACAGCTGCTTGAGTAGGGGGAAAAGAGGTCAAAAGTGAGAGACATGAGCTTCAAAGCAATATTAGAATTCAGTCAGAGGACTTATGGAACTGCGGTCTTGCACTTCAGGGGCTGAGGCAGAGGGTTTTGAATTTGAAGCCACTCTGTGCTAACCAATGAGACCCTTTTTCAACAAAGGTCTGTATCCTTTAACAAAGTTTTAACAAATTTATTTCATTAATAACAATAAAATTTCATGAGTCTTAACCTCTCTACTTTTAGAACCGCTGTTACTGCAACACTCATTGTTTCTGTTGGATTATGGGACAGCCAGTATTTCATTATTGGTGTGTCTTGTGTTCCCTATAGGAAGGCAATGGTTGAAAATTAAATAGACGACCTGGGTATATTCCCAGGCAAGGAGAAGGAGAAGGGGAAATTCAAGAGGCATTTTTTAAGAGTAAAGGTTTAAGTGAAGACTCTGTATCACTTGGGTCACTCTTGCTGTGATGAGACACCATGGCCCAAAGCAACTTAAGGAGGAAAGGGTTTATTTGGCGTCCATATCCCGAGTCTCAGTCCACTGAGAGAAATCAAAGCAGACATGCAAACTGGGCAGGAACCTAGAGACAGGAGCCGATGCAGAGGCCACGGAGGAGTGCTGCATACAGGCTTGCTCAGCCTGCTTTCTTATAGAACCCAGGACCACCAGTCAATGGTATCCCCCCACTCCTCCCCCATCAATCACTAATTAAGAAAACGCCACACAGGCTTGCCTATACCCCGATCCTATGAAGATATTGTTTTTTTTTTTCAGCTGGGATTCCTTCCTCTCAGATGGCTTCAGCTTGGGTCAAGATGGGTTAAAGCTAGTCAGAACAAAGGGGACAACAGAGACAAAGCTTATGATAGGAAGTATTCAAGCTAGGGCAGGAAGAGAATGATTATTCTTCTGGTAAACATTGAAAGAGGAATACAGTTTGCTAGGGCGAATAGAAAATGATGGATTTCAACTAGGAAGTTTAGCGTTCATCCCTAAGAGAGGCTCAAACCAAGAGATTTTTATTTTCTTTCAAACTGGAGCTTGCTTGGATGACCACTGCCTCTGCATCTCTACGTGATGCAGGATTGGTTCACTACATGTCTCCTGTCTCCTGTCTGTTCTATGCTGCAGCGTCTCTCATGCGGCTGGTCTGCAGCAGTTGTCGGCTCATCCTGCACTTGCATTTTCATGTCAAGGGCTGGGCATGTGAACTTTGCAGGCTGTGTGCACACTCAGACAAGCCATCATGTACCTGTAAGTCTCTCAGACTGGAACCCTGGACTCACAGTTTCCACCAGAGAAAGATTCAGCTTCCTTCTGGATCCTGTTTGCTTTGCCTGTGAGAATCCTTGAGTGGATGGGTGGGACATCTTTAGCACAGGCGTTTTGCAGATCTCAGGTAAGGGGAATCACCCTGTAACCAGCGGAATAATCTGCTAAGGGCTCCCAGGTGCTAGGTCCAGCAAGTGAATTACAGCTCTTCCTTCTTAACCCTGTGGCACATTTGCCTTCCTCATTCCAAGGAAAGTGTTGAAAAACAGTTATTCAGCAAATTGTGCTCAGCTCCTCTTCTTGTACCTCTCCCCGCCTCAAGGTCATAGATACCTCCATGCTAACTGTGCCTTCCATTCTGCCCAACCAGAAGCAAAAAACAAAAAAAGGGGGCATTTCTAACTAGTTTATTTGAAAAGCTTTTAAAAATGAACTACCCTGAGTTATCAGCGATATCCTGTTTCTAGGACAAAGAATTATTGCTCTGACCTCATTGTTGCTCCTCTCAAGGACTTGGGTTTAAAGATTATGAGGAGCTATTCAAACGCACTTCTTTCGAGCTCCCTTCTCCCCGTCTGCGCTGCCTCTCAGCATATGGTGGAATGTGCATTCACTGTCACATAGCACTCAGTGCTACAGGCTTCTGAGACTGTAAACATGGGGCATTTGTTCCTGCACTGACCCTTTCAGCCAACATTTCCTGAACACCATGGCACATCTAATGGAGATGTCGATGTAGATGTCAGAGGTCAAAGATGCTAAGAGCTGCCACCAGTAGTGGAGACGACCTGCAACCTTCAGCTACAGCTAACTGCAAAGAGAATTCCCATGTCTGGTGTTTTTCTCTTTTCTACTTTTCCCACCTACATTTAAAAAAGAATTCTTTTCTATCTTGTTTTCTGTCCCCTGCATGTTTCCTCTCCCTTTCATTACTGCATGTTCCCGTGTGACGTAGACAAGATCAACGTTGTCCTTTTCTGTCCTACCTAGCAGACGGTCACAAGACTTGTCGATGGTAAGACAAGACAGCACTTGGCACAATTCAAGCCCTTTCTGGTGGGTTTGCCAACAGGATGAAAAGTTTAAACTATTTAGTGTGCAAGTAAAACTATTGGAAAAGGAATAACGGTTTATGGCTTGGAAAGAAGGTCCATATTTTCTGAACAAAAAGTCAGCTCCTAGATTAGTCAGGATTGGCTGGGTTTTGCAGCTGTAATAAACAACCCAAAAGGTCAGTGATTGGTCTAACAGAAGTTCACTTCTTGCTGATGCTGTGTGTCCAATATGGGGGAGCAAAAAACTCAGCTCCTCCAAGTCATTCAGAAATCTGAGCTATTGAGTGCTCAGTCCTCTCAATGCGTGCTGTGATGTCACTTCTGCAGAGAGAAAGAGAGAGCTAGAGAGTCTTCTGTGGACATGCTGTGGACTCTAAGTGACACACAGTAGCCACATTCAAATCAGTAACCAGACCACTGACCTGGCCAACCACCATGGAGCCAAGTTGTACAGTTGCTATAAGCCTCCAAGGACAGTGTGCCTGACTCTGGAACATTAGCAGTGATACCCACAACACTTAGAATCTGAACAAGTGTTGAACAAGTGGAGACAAACTTAAAGCAAACAGTTGCTTACAGCCAGCCCCCCGACTCCTTGCCTCTCTGTTGACCCATTTCACATACGTGTCTTTTTGTTAGAGACCCCTCACAACCTTACTGCAAACCCTCGCGTGGGCCTTTGCTTCCAAAGGCAACATTTTCAGCAAACTTGCACCTGCCCTTTTATCTGATAACATGCTACTCTTAAATTGCTAAAATGATTCATCCCTAAGGTTGGACTACTCCTTCAGTTAAGGAAGGTATGAGGTCTGTGAGTCTCGGATCCCAGGAAGCACCAGAGTTTTGAGCAAGGCTGGGAATTAGCTCTCTCCTGGGACGTGTGGTGGACGAGGCCGCCAACCCTTCAGGGTGTCAAGAGTGGCAGGACTGCTCCCACTCGAATACAGAACCGCGGTGTGCTGCCTCCCTCAGACACACTCTTTCAACATGAAATTAACTTGACGTTGCGTGCAATCATGAAAGTCTTTTGGGGTGGTTTTACGAAACATCCCAGAAGTTTTAAAATAAGCAACTTCGGGGCAATGGCAAATTAGATTGTACTTTTAGACTTTCTGGAAGCCCAAAGAACAAGGTCTTAAGGGTATTCCAGCTAAGAGTAGGCACATGCTCATGACGTCTCTCGGTAAGGCCAGCCTAAAAGCAGGTAAAGCCGACAAAATCAGCGTGAACAAAGGAGACTCCAAATCCAGGCTGACTCTGGGTATGTGGCTTGATTTTCCCCATCTGAGCTTGTATGACCTTTGGCAAGTTACATAACATCTTTAAGCTTTAATTTCCCATAAGATGGAGATTAAAATAGTACTTGCCTCATAGCCTTGTGAAAATTTAACAAGCTGATGATACTTAGCATACTGCCTGGTTTATACTAGCCGCCAGAAGACATTAACCGTTACCAGCAGCTGTAATGATTAATGTTGCTTAGGCTGGGTAGCATTCATACAATGTGTACCACAAACTACCCTGTGCAAGACCCAGTGAGGAATACGTGAGTGAATTTGGCAGAATTTCTCATGTCATAGAGTTACAAATGTGTGTAGAGGGGTAGTGTGTATGGGCATGTGGGAGGGTAGTGTATGTGGGAGGTAACGTGTGTAGGTGTGGGGGTAGTGTTGGGGGGTTTAGGAGGGTAGTATGTGTGTGTGTAGTTAGTGTGGGGGTAGTATGTGTGGGTGTGGGGGGTAGTGTGTGTGTAATATGGGGAACTAGTGTGGGGGTAGTGTGTGGGTATGGGGGTAGTGTGGGGGTGTGGGAGGGTAGTGTGTGTGTGTATAGGGTTAGTATGGGGATAATATGTGTGGGTGTGGGAGGTAGTGTGTGTGTAGTATGGGGGGCTAGTGTGGGGGTAGTGCACGTGTAATGTCGGGGGGAGATAGTATGGGGGATAGGGTATGGGGGAGTAAGGGTTAGATGTGAAGAGAAAGAAAAGCCATAGGATAAGAAAAAAATAAGAGAATAAAATAAAAAAATATAACATACTGTTGTGGACTGGCTTTGTAATAATTATTTTGCATGAATAGGTCTTTACGTGGCCCAACTTATTTATGTCTACAGTATGCAATGGATAGACATACGCTTCAGAAGGTTCAGTTAAACTGTGGTTGGGATGCGAAGGCAGGACAGGTTGCAGTGTCCAGACGAACTAGAGAGCACAGGGGCCAGCAGAGTCGGTCATCATGGACCAGGAGTCTATGGACGCCTGTCCACGAGCACAGGTTGTTGACCCTGAAGAATCTGAGGCCGCTTTTCATTCTCACTTCAAGTTCTTAGAAGTCTGATGCTTGACCAGTAAGCAAGAAGCTGTCTCAAGGTGGTGCCCACGTCTCTGAGGGAATAGGTGACTGAAACACATATTTAACAGATCAACCTGGGTGGCCAAACCAGAGAAAAATGTCCTTTCTGGGCCTGGAGCCCTACCTGAGCATAGTGGTTAGAACTCAAACTGGCCTCCTCCTCCGACCTCCGCAACTGTGTTTGGTGCATGATTTTGTCTTCACAATGCTGCAGGGCCACGGCAACCATAAACACTGTGGCTTTTGCAATCATCTGCAAAACTGCACTAATGTGCTTCACTGTGAGTTCAGAGAGCAAAGGAAAAGCTGAAAAGCTTGAGGAAATTTAGAAACTCCTAGGTTCTTACATTTTTGGCTCATGAGCTCTTTGGGGGATAAAATGGTAACCTCCCTATTATAAAATCTCCTTTAAAATAGCCTTGTAGGCTTATCTGAAATGAACGCCTCTAGAATTCTTGCCCTGTCTCTCAGTTGAGTTTATCCATTTGTATCTTGAGCTTGTATTTGGTGGGAAAAGGTCTGAAGCAGTTCTGCATTGTAGACCACTCTTAACTATGTGTGAGACTAGGAACTGGGCCTGCGTTAGACCCCCTTTTTTATCCATGTATGATTTAGTGTTCATCTTGTGCTCGACACTAAAATGCATTGTTTAATTATCTGAGCTCAACACACCATTTTATAATTCATTAGTCAGTTGCTCTTTGCAAAAGCTTATTTCTTATGAAACAAAAGTGGGAATCAAGCAACTGAACTATTTATCTCTCTTTAGGGGTTGGGGGTTAATATCTGATAGCTCATAACATCTTTATTATAATGCATTTATAATGATTTACTAGAATCATTCGATGGCTAAGTATCTAATGTCAAAGCCGAGATCTGGCGTGAAATAAAATGCCGTATCCTTGGGTCGCTCTAGGGAAAGAAAGGCCTCAGCCAATATTTTCTGAGTAATTCTACAAACTGTAATAAGGGTAGGGGTAATTGCCTTAATGTCAATTAAGCTATTAATAATGCCTATCTTGTCATTCCCAAATATAGCAGTGTTTCAATCACACACTACTGTCCCCTGTTAAGGCTGCACAGAAATGAGCTCACAGTGTGATGCCGGAAGTCCATCTAGTAGCCTAGCTTACCTCTTCTACACAAGAGAAGGGTCGGGGCTTTACTTATTGGTTATTGATTAATAATTTCTACTTAAACCCATAATGCTTTGGCTCTGCTTGTGAGCGGGATGAATGCAGTCTTAGAAGAAGTGTTCCCTAGGGGACTGCGAGATGGTCCGGTGACAAAAGGTGCCAGCTGCCGAGTGCAGCAAGCTGAGTTAGATTCCCAGGATCCACCCAGAGAACCAACTTCTCCAAGCTGTCTCCTGACCTCCACAGACATACTATGGTACGTGGATGTATGTGCCTGAGTGTGCACACACACAAACACAATTTGAAATGTAATTTTCAAAAAATCTAGATGACTGGGAAAGGAGCTTCCAACAGCACTAGTGTTCCAGAGGATAGGCCTGGCAACTGATGGGCCAAATGGTTCACTAAAAAATACTCAGGAGGGCATTTTTGAGCATAGACACCCACTGTGGCTTCCACTGGCACTGTGTTGTGTGCATGCTGTGCCCAGGCCACACTATATGCAGATGGTACTCAAAGACAGACAGAAAGAGGAAAACAGAAGCCGAGACACTGCCACACAGGGGAGAAGCCAATGGTTGTTCAACGAGTCTCAGAAGACAAGGTCAATGCTAACAGCACACCTAGAATAAGGAATAGGGAGCGGTGAGCTCTAGGGCCTGAAGAGAGGAGAACTCCCCAGTTCCCCAGAGGGCTCTAAATCCCTGACACTCATCTTGCTGTGGAGAAGCAGGATGGGGCCTTTCTTTAGCTATCACTTATGGTTCTCTTGGGGTGAGAACAGTGAGCAGCCACCCCCCCCACACACACTTCCAACCCCACAATGACTGTCTTGGTGAAGTGAACTTCTACTCAATGATATTTAGAGCTCATTAATTTGTCCCAAGGAAGCTTATTGTATGGCGGTTTAATGACAGAAACCTGTTTTAATGCAAATGGACATGTAATCCCCCTAACCCACTTGGAGGGTGTAAATTTAACACAACTGCTAGGGACTGACACCCGAGTTTAATAAGACAGAGGACCAGTTCCTAGATCCTGGCACACCCAGGGGACCTCTCTCGGACACCCAGCCTTGGACATTTTAATGCAGCTGTCGGTTACCATGACAATTAAAAGGGGAGGGGACTTCATGAAGCTGCCCCCAGAGGATGGGTCTCTGAGCTCTCAGTGGAGGAGGGAGGAAGACGGCCGTGGGCAGGGAAGATGGGAGGTTAGTGGGCCCTGTTTGCGGTTCCCCAGGGCACAGGAAGGAAGGGGAAGATGAGACAGAAAGCTCGGGGACAGCCTCTGACCTGCCTGGGTGATCTCAATCACCCAGCCTGGCAACTCTACAGAAAACCCGTAGAATCTTGCCCGAGACCTCTTTCACTTAGCAGGTAAAGGTGGACACCCGCTTCCGAGTGGGTGGGGGGAGGGGCAGCAGTGGGATTTGTTTGTGAATGTTTGTTAGATTATAATGCTTTGGGGTACTACATCATTCTCCAAGGAGCCTTGAATAAGGTTATTATGGGTGAAGTCATTTTTGTAATAAAGTTGGCTGTAACTGTAGGTCATAAATCATGGGTTCTGGTACTAAAAAAAATGGCTAAGCATGCCTCTGTTACCACACACCGTCCTCCTTGAAAATATTTTGATTTTACTACAAATCTTCCATTGACTGGGATGGGGAAATACACAGGAGGAGCCAATGATTCCCTCTGTCCCAGCAGGCATCAGTCCCGCCGGCATCTGGGCCTCCCGGAATGATTTCCTGAGGTGTGATGTTATTTATGGTGTGCTTTCTCTATCAAAAAGGCAAACAGCCTCCCAAGTGACCCCAGAACGTTTGCATCATGGCTTATCCTGCTAATTGATTCATCCCCTGGCAGGGCCCGAGACTCAGGCTGTTAGCCGGACACACTCATTCCTGGCTGTAGACCCTACAGATTAAGGTGAATAATAAGATGTTAATAAAATTGTTAAATGTCAAAACCGCACAGCCCACAACCATTCAAAATCCGTCAGGTCTTCCGGAACCGTTCTGTAAAATACCATCTCCGCCCCTCGTCCTTTTCTCGGCCGAAACTTCATCACCTTTGTTAAGGGATTAAGACGCGTCATGAGCAACGCTGATGGTTTAATTCCTCTCATTACGTCTTCCCTGCCAAGAAGGGTCCGGCCCCAGAGTGAACGGGAAGGTTATCATATGAAGCGCTTCTCAGACGTAATAAAGCAGAAAGGAAAAGGTGGCCGCAGCGGCAGTTGCGAGAGGGACGGAGTGTGGATCTCTATAGCACAGTGGCTGCAAAGCAGAAAATGAAGATTGTAAAAACGTCACATAAAGAAAAAATGCACAGTGGATTCGTTTTGCGATGCCCATAACTCAGTAATGCCTTTAAGTAGCTAGAAGAAATATAATAAATGTTTTTCCACAACATTGATCATACTGTATCAGAGGAAATATTAGCGTGCAGGGAGCCATGATTACACCGGTAGTAATTCTCAGGGCAGAAAACTAGTAGAAGATGGGACCCTTTATGGGCCCAACTTTTATTGGCTGCAGTTATTTACCTTTAAGAATACACTTAATACATTGTCCTATAGCTAAATATTTGGGGGAGAAATTCAAACCAGCCCTATAGGTAAATCAGAAATCCTGCCACCATTTTATAGAATATATGTGTATGCATATATTCGTGTGGATGCTCTGATATGTTCCAGAATACAAAAGCCAGGCAATTGACCATGTTAAAAATTCTAGGAAGCCTGTAAAACAGGTTCTTCCTCTGTATCCTAAACCGGGATAGGAGTGGACAGGTTTACAGCCTGTGAGTCCATCCAAATGCCACCTGTATATATAACATCTCTCCGAAGAAATTAACTGGATTATTGGATTATATACTTTAGTAAAACTTGAGCTCGAGGATATGCATGTCATGCACCTGATTCTTCTTCTTCTTCTTCTTCTTCTTCTTCTTCTTCTTCTTCTTCTTCTTCTTCTTCTTCTTCTTCTTCTTCTTCTTCTTCTTCTTCTCCTTCTCCTTCTCCTTCTCCTCCTCCTCCTCCTCCTCCTCCTCCTCCTCCTCCTCCTTCTCCTTCTTCCTCCTCTTTCTCTTCCTCTTTTTCTTTCCTTCTTCTCCTTGAAGAAACCTCTGTATAGCAGGTTTGTGTGTGTGTGTTTTCCTTTTTTTCTTTAAGTAGAAAAGAAACCGCTTGTTCATGCCAGTCTCCTGCTTCCTAGATTGGCAGGAACTGGTAATGCCTACCTGTATGTGCTAAGGAGAAGTTCCACCTTCACTATTCATGGGCTCCAGATGAATTCCAGAAATCATCCTGTCAGGGTCTGGAGTCCATGAGATAAGGCACTGTGCTGGCCAGACAGCTGCAGCGTTAGAAGGAGAGATGAGACCTGGGCTTGCCGGTGCTCCACATTGCTCTTAAAGACCTGTTGCGGAAGTGGCTAAGAGGAGCCAGGAGCCAGAGGAAGCTCAGAGAGAAGAACTCTGTGGGCACAACAGGAGGAAGGGGGTATTCTTCAACATCTGGACAACCCAACTTGCAGTTCAAAGGCTTCCCGAAAGCAATGCAAACAGCATGAAGGCTGCAGGGTCCCCTGCTCTGCCTCCACCTGTTTCTTCCTTAATTCTCCTTGACACAAATAAGAATCTTGCCCCAGCCAAAGGAGGCCTCTCCTCCTCTTTCTCCCAGGACTCTTTGCTTCATGTAAATCACAGGTTTGGTTTGTGTAGAGCTGCCTTCAATCCAATATGTTTTTCCACTTGGGCACAATGAAATACATTATCCAAAGGGCATCTGGAGGCTTTTGTTGCTGTTGTTTACTTCAATGACATTAAATCTTGATTCTAATACTTTCTTTCTGTACTGGCTCGTGTAGGCGTTTGGTTTCATTTCTGCTGTCTGTATCAATGAGGCGCATGCTCTCTCCCAGCTCTGTAGAGAGGCGTGTGATAGAAGGAAGGTCACAGTGTCTGTGAAGCCTGAGGGAGAAGTGGTGTGTGACAGTCTCTGGAGGAGGGGTGCCTGGCAGGTCCCAGTGTCACCTGGAGCATGCAACACTGCCACGGTCATGCCTGACTTACAGGCTGGTATAATGTCACAGGCTTCTGCCAGGGTGTCTTGCCTGGACCAGGCAGGTGACACTTTTTTTTAAAGGCAGCTTTGATGGGTGACACTGTTCTCAAGCCATGGCAGCTGACCTTGGGATTTGTTTTCTTTTTTTGTTAAGGTAGAAAATTTCCTTTGTTTTAGCTAATTCATCCCCTGGCAGCTGAAAGAGCACAACTTAAGACGATGTTTTGAGGATGCCCGCCTTTTTAAAATTCACTCTTGGGGATTAAAGTTGTCACGTTAATGGTTCTGTTGCCAGAACTCAGTACAGTCAGCTAAGAAATCCTGCTCTTTCTTCTCCCTTCCCTCCATTTCCCTTCCTTCTCTTTCTCTTTCCATCTTTTCTTCTCTCGTCCTTACTTTTTTTATCCATCACCCATTCACCCTCTCATTTTCCTCCCTTTATTCTTCTTTCAATTAATCTTTAATAGCTTGGGGAAAATATTGGTGGATTTCTTAGTGAGATTCTACAATAAAAATGTCCAGAGTTGCCAATGCCTTCCCTCCAAGTGTTTACCAAACAAAGCTTCCGCTGTTTCTGGGTGTGGGGTTCACACACACCATCTCTGTACTAATAGAAACAGTTAGGTTAGGAGAATCAGAGAAACTCATGCAATTTTGATGAAAGCACAGCAATAAGAATACGTGACTATAAAACACGGTACAATTTAAAATGAGATCCACTTGCAATTATTGCGGTAGCCGCTGGGTGGCACTGCCGCATACATCTGGTGGTAAAACCTTCCTGCCTAGCCTGGTAGTAGGTTTTGAAGAAGATTCTTACCTTCTGGGGTAACATTTTGACTGAAAACGTGCTATCAGGCTTATAGAGTGTCTTCTCCATTCATGGCAATTGATCTAAGTCTCAATTGCCCCACTCCGCTGAGAATTCTCCTTTTTCTGGATGAGGATCCTGAAACAATTCTTTTCTTCACTATATTTGAGAGGAGAGCTCTCCTTTCACGATGGTTTCCAACATTAGATGGTAATTATAGTGAGTACACTAGCAACCAAGAGGAAGGAGGCAAAAATAAAGTCATAAACACTCTGGGTTTATAAAATGTCCACCCACCCCACCCCCAAATCGCTACCAACAGTTTTCTATGTTTGCTCGTCTGCCTTCCCAGCATCCTTAGGGGGCTACCTGCCTTTACTTCTTTTCTGAGTCAAAGTTGACCTGTCAAATAAATACAGTGAAGTCACTGTTTGTTCTGGCTTCCAGCAAGCAAAGCAAACCAAATTATGCTCCAGACAGCCTCCAGTTTGCAAAAACCATTAGCTGAAATTTCGATAGTTCTTATTTTTAACATTCTGTAATCCATGGATACTCTGTGTCTAAAAACTTCATTTGAAACACATAGGTCATTTTGTACAGCTGACATTATACAGATATTGGACCTGGTGAGTGTTCAAAGGCTGAAAACAGCCTGGCCCAGCTGAAGCAGTAGCCAGAGTGGTGAAAAGAAATGAGTTAGCAATTGGAACAATAGTCCACCTTCCCTGCCACGAGATGGCCGTGAGCTTCAACCAAGCTGTTTAGTTCGGGGTCTTTCTTTTGACTCCAGCTTGGAGGTTGTTTACTTTAACTTCCTCGAGTGCTGAGTGCCTCTACTGAGGAAGCCAGAGAGTTTTGAGGATGACTACTGGCCTAGATTTTTTTTTTGGCAGGGTGGGGGGAGGGCAGAACTCTGTTCTGGGGAATTATCAGAGAGCTATGCGGCCTGCCATCTACGGGATGCTTTGATCCAACATTTCAGTCATTGTTTCCACATTTGGGGGCTGGAAGGAACATCAAAGGAGTGGGTGTGCGGAATTCACTGAATGCCAGAGAAGTACAATAACATACAGAGGACATAAGCAAATCCCAGTGGCAAAATTTGCTGCCAATTCCTGTGCATAATAGAGGCCCTCAAGTGACAGTCTGTCTTTGACAAACACATAATGATATCAACGCCAAGGGAAGGAACTCGCACGCTGAAAGGTGAATAGAAGCGTCGGGAACAATCCAGGGGCTCGCACATTTCCTCCCTGTGTTTGCTCATAACAAGGAAAGCAGAGGACGCGAGCGCATGAGGTCATTGTTGGATGGGGCTGCAGACTCACCAGCAGGTCTGGGCCAACCTGGCTCTTTTAAGATCCTGCTCTGAAGATGAGAAGAAAGTGTGATTAGAAGTCATTCATCTTCTGGAGGGAAAAAAAAAAAAAACAAAACTAGGGAACAAGTAAAGCGAAAATCTCTCTCTTGTTCTGTCTTGGATGGTTCCAGATTTTAAAGCCCATATGTTGTTTGCTATAACTCCTGTGCCTCCCAGGGCCAATGCATTCCAAACGCTCCAGCTAGTCATTGCTCTGAGAAGTCTCGGAAGCCAAGGCTCATTTGTATCCATAGTCTTTGTTCAAATATGGATTGATTTTGCTTAATTTTGGTGAGTGCACATAAAGTAGAAAGTACAGAACTGAAACCAGGCCGCCGTGTGATCCTCTAAAAACCCACTTTTCAAGCTCCTTTAAGCTTTATTTTTGAAATAAAAACAATAAAATGACCATAAAAAAAGTTTCCAAAAGCGTTGACATTATGAGCAATCGCCAACCAAGGCCGTTCCCAGAATTATTGAGCAAATCTGGATATAATTCCTGAGAAGTTAACTGCCTTGCGGTGCCAACTCTAAATATTTCGTCTGGAAGGTGATTTGATGAGGATCCTGTGGAAAATGACTCGCGCCTCTGGGGTCCCAGAAGCGTTGTGATTGTGGGGTGGTTGTGTTGGTGCAAACAGAGTTGTCAGAGGAAGGCAACAGCTAATTCTCGCCCTCAGGTTGCAAAATTTAGAAAACACAGACAGATAAAAGAATGGTATCTGAAAGCGACTTCAAAAACACTTAGGCCGGGCAGAAGTAGCGCATGCCTTTAATCCCAGCACTCGGGAGATAGAGGCAGACGGATCTCTGTGAGTTCGAGGCCAGCCTGGTCTACAAGAGCTAGTTCCAGGACAAGACAGGCTCCAAAGCCACAGAGAAACCCTGTTTCGAAAAACAACAACAACAAAAAAAAAAAAAACCAAAACCAAACCAAACAAAAACAAAAACAAAAAAAATCCACTTAGACTGGATGTGGATGTTTTGAGGAGTTTTCAAAAATGCAACCAAAAAAAAATAGAAACAGCCTCTATAGCTTATGAACGCAGATTGATGGTGAACCCAAGAGAGCAAGGTGTGCGTGCGTGTGTGTGTGTGTGTGTGAAATTCTACCTGGCTGGGTAAAAATTGTGCCAGCCTGCTGCAGACAAAAGCAGCATTTCCATCCTTGACTTTAGATAATTGATGGATTTGTTTTTATAGCTCAGAATCACATCGAGCACAGCCCTCCTAGTCCTTCCGTGTTTCTTATGCTTCTCCTACAGCCATGCACAGCACAGTAAAGGAGAGTCCTGGAAGGATCCCGTTGTCTATTGTGCTGGTTAAGTAAATGCAGTAATTTTCATGATTTCAGGCTCCATACTGAAAAGACCGAAGGCATGCGACACGAGAGAGTGGACAAGCAGGCATTCAGCCGGATGAACCAGTGCTTTCTGCATTAAAAGTGTAATATTTATGAGCTAATTTAATCACAAGAAGAAAATATTGAGTAGGTGACGGAGGAAAATGATGACTGTGTATTATGTTTTTGCCATGCAGCTGGATAAACACATGCAGTGACGGACCTTGGCAGGAGCTGCAGAGATGTTCTTGACAATGCCATGAATAAATATTAGGTGCTGTCTAGAATTCGCAGCACTTGGGGGCTTGAGCAAAGCCAGGTGAGTTTCAGTTGGAAAATATGGATGAAACTATGTGTGCACAGGGGATCGTGTAAACACTGGAGTCTTTGCTGCCCGGGGAATTGCTGCCCTAGCGTTCACACTCGTCGACGTCACTGGGAGAATTTCTAACTCATTATCTTGGTCTGCACCTTGAGGGGCGCTTTTGATCTTAAGCCCCAGATTTCTGAAAGCCCCAAACATCCCAACCACATGGCCTTGGAGAGAAAAGAAAAAGAAATGCTTTGCCTAGACTTCAGAGACCTGACCCCCCCCCCCAAAAAAAAATGATGGTATTTTGCTGTGACCTAATCTAAAACAGTGAATTTTTTAAGGTTCTGTTAGCTTGTCTCTGAATTTCTTTAAACTGCATAGTTTCTGGCTTCTAAAACAACCATAAGAGAAGGTAGTCTCTTGAGGAGAGAGAATGAGCAATGTTAGCACTTGTGGAGGATTTGTATATAAGACAAAGAAAAACCTCTGTTCAAGAGAGTCTCAGAAATTCAACAAAATGGATCATTGCGAATTCTTTCATTTTCCTCGGGATTGCTATTCTACTAATAAAGAAAGCTTACTAAGGTCTTTGTTCTTACTGTTGAAACATTTATACCATCTTTAGACCAAGAGGAGGAAGAAGAAAAGGCAGATAAATAAGAACAAAGCTAACAGGGTCTGAGAAGATGGCTCTATGGGTAACCTGGCTTGCTGCCCAAATGTGAAGATCTGCCTTTCAATCCTCAGCACCCAGATAAAACAATTCAGGCTCGGCAGCATGAGCATGCCTGTAATCTCGGTGGTGGGGAAGCAGAGGCAAAAGGATCCCAGGGACACGCTGGGCAACCAATGCAGTCAACCAATGAGCTGTAGACTCAGTTGACCCTAGCTCAGAAAATAAGATTGAGAACCATAGAAAAAGACAGCAAATATCAATCCTCTGGCTTCCACATGCATGCAGGTGTACACAAACACACCATGGGGCAAGTAAATAAATAAACTAGAAGCATGGTTTCTGAGCCACAGTGTCCATGCCCCAGTCTTCTCCTAACTCACCGAGTTCTCTATGCTGTTCTGAAGTTCTCTGTTGTCTGAGCATTACAATGCGAGGGAAGGAGAACTGGGAAGGCTGGCAAAGCTTGCTGGGAAAAACACCCCTAAGGGTGCGGGTGCCATGGGTTCCAGCCTTGGTCGTGTGATCTTGGGCAAGTCACACTGTTGGAATGAACCTCGGCTTTTCCATCTATAAATTACAGTGATGTCTGCATGCCTAACTTTATGAGTGTGGTCACGAGAAGCAAACTAGTCAGACTATCGAGTTATCATTGTCTTTTATGCTCGACAATTTTAAACGGCTTCTTTTAAAACGAATCTCAGTTTCACTTAGAAATGGTGATACACACTTAGAAAAGGCGGCACACACATTCACAGCCTCTCCGTGGTTATCACTACCACCCCCTCCCCGACATAGTAAAGCAAATACAATGACTCACAAACTAATTTAAATTGTTTTTTTTTTTATTTTGAAGAAACCTTTCAAAAAAATCTTTATTTTTTAAAGGGGACTTTAGCTCATCCCCATCACTCTGTCTGTCACCTTGGTGTCCTTTTGAATTGGACACATCCCAGGCTAACACTTATTTAACAATCAAATTGACTTAAGCACTACAGATAAAAATTTCAAGCAATGTATTTAGGAAGCAAAGCCTGCTGAGACCTGATGTGGGGCTGGGTGTGGGAAAATGAAGAAGGATCAAGTGTTAAGAGTAATTGATTAGAAAATGGAAGCCAGGAAGGCTGGAAGAAAAAAAATCAGTTCCAGTTTGGACAAATTCATAAAACATTCTAAACATCAAACATCCTAAAAAAATTTTCAGGAAAAACTCATAAAGGCTGTTGTCATCGCGAGAGAATGCTAGTCTTCAGAAAGGGCTCCAGCGAGGGCCCGAGTCTCCATCAGGTGTGGCTTGTTGTTCCTAGCCCTCACCTTCCTCCGGTATCCTTGAAATAACAGCCTCTATCTCATTTGCCTTCTTGGGAAGACAAAATAGCAATTCTTTGATCTTTTGAAGACATTATTCAAATATCTGCTATACTTTGGGTTATATCTAAAGATGGAAGAATTAACGGTAAGGGGGTGAATTGAGCCCTCTCTGACCTTGGGGCTTTGGAAGCCTCAGGTTGTAGTGAGTTGTGATATGGACATGGTCACATTCAAGAACAGCACCAAATCCCCTAGTCCTGAAAATGTAATACAAATGACATTGAGAAACACCCATCCCCATGGTTTTAATTTCTCAAGGGAGTAAATCCAAAGTCTCCGAGAAAAAAAGCACCTGCCAAGACACATGAGCAGGAAGGGGCCGAAGGAAGTTCAGATCTCTAGCACAGAGCAAGAACAAACACCAGGCTTCTGAGGAGCCAAGTTCAAAGTCTTAAAGGACTCCAGCCTTAAACTCAATCAACGTGACCACATTGCCCCTCTAAATTCAGGAAGAGTGTTCATGCCAGCCTCACCAAGGGTTTATGTTCTGTTCCCGAAGGGCAGAGGGCAAAGCTTGGTCATAGCTCCAGACTGCAGCAGCTCAAGGTCCAAAGGTATCAGCGACCACTGGAAGACGCAAGAGTGGAGGTTTCTGTCTGCTAAAATGAAAACGGAATGACGAACATCACCCCGGCTCTTCTGTCTGCATGGGGATAGGGTTTTCCTATAGCATTTGTAAGAATGGACCTCAGTGGAAAGAGAAAGGAGGGAGGAAGGGAGGTTGGGAGGGAGGGAGGGAGGAAGGAAGAGGGAGGGGGGAAAGGAAGAGGGAGGGGGAAGGAAGAAAGGAAGGAGGAGGGGAGGGAGGGAGGGGGAAGCAAGGGAGAAAGGAAGCAAGGGAAGAGAAGAAACTTCCTCTTTGTAAACATCCACACTAAACATCACATATTCTTCTCTTGTTGGCGTTCATAAACTTACTTCTCGTCTTGGCTACACTACCTTGGTCTCTTCTTCTCTATTCTTCACCTTCAGGAAGAGGCCTACAGCCATGACCTCATCCCTAAGGGTACTCACTTAATTTAAGAACAGCTCTGGAGATTCATGGCTAATTAGGGTAATGCTCCTGAGGGCAGGAGTTACAGTTCTGAAATGTTTCAGGCCCTGCTGTGAATACTAGTTGATCGGACTCCCTGACTTTGCCATTTTATTGCTGGGTGTTAAACTTGCGGAGAGGGGCAGAGATTCTAGCCAGTTGAGAGAAAACAACTCTGCCTTGCTCACTTGGGTTTGGAAGCAAACATGACCTCTGCCAAATCAAGCAAGGGCTTCTCCACAGCATCTGAGGAGGGACAAAGGCCATGGAAAGATGTGTGAGAATTAATTTTCTATTACCGCCATTTATGATCCCCTAAGGCAGATTCCTGAATCCACACCTACAGCCATGCACTGGCAATCTGTGCTCAGTTAACTTTCTCTGAGCACCTTTAGGCAGAACAGGGATTCTGGCTGCCAGCAGGGGCAAAGGCAGCTCCTGTGAAGACACTACAGGAGGGAACTGAAGGCTGCTCAGCTTGGGGGAAGAGCAGGGCAGATAGACTCTGTCAGACAGGCTGTGAAATCCAGACTTGTATCAAGCACCAAGGATGGGACATGAAATACACATCTACCGGAAACTCTCCTTCCTCTTGCAGACTATTGATGGGATTCCTCTATATGCTGTGGATACCATTGGTTAATAAAGAAGTTGTCTTGGGCCTGCGCAGGACAGAATAGAAGTAGGTGGGGTTGGGGGTGGGGGGGAAACTAAACTGAATGCTGGGAGAGAGTGGGTGGAGTCGGAGGGATTCCATGTAGCTGCCAGAGGGGAAAGATGCGAGTTGCCAGGTAGAACCTTGCCGGTAGGCCACAAGGGTAAAATATAACGTGATGGAAATAGGTTAATTCTAGATGTGAGATCTAGCTAGTAATACACTTAAGCTATTGGCCAAAGAGAATTGCAAATAATATAGTTTCTATGTGGTTATTTCGGGAGTCTGGGCGGCTGGGAAACCAACAAGCGACCTCCTACTACAGACTATTGTTGGTGAATAACTTTAAACTAGTAGACTGAGAACTGGTTCTCAGATTGTGCCTTGCTATGGTTTGGTAAGTGGCCTTCAATGATGTATGTGTTAAAGACACGGTCCCCAAGGTGTCACTCCTAGAAAGAGGACTGTTGGTGAATGGGAGTCGGTGTGATCCTGTGAGGCTCTTAGATCATGGGAGGGGAGAGCCTTCTGAAAGGATTGTGGGGTCCTGGTTCTTCCTTTTGTCTTCCAGTCATGAGGTGAGCAGTTTCTTTACCACATGCTCCCTGCTATTACCCTCAGGCAGACTTCCAGAAGCCCAGAGCCTGGAACCACCCAGCACATGGTCTCCCTCTTTGTTGCAAGTTAACTGCCTCCGATTTTTGTTAGTATGACATGAAGCCAACCCTCACATCTCCCTATGGCGCAACCCATGCTGGGCTGTGCTCCTTGACATTTCCCCTTCTGGTTCTGGCCTAAGAACTTCCAAAGGCACAGCAGCAGCAAGGATGGAAATGGAAGCTTTAAGTGTGTCTTCCAAACTTCCTAGTGCTCAACACTAATATCTCCTCCATCTGTGTTCTACAACCAAGCTCTGAATAGAAATCATTAAACTTTGATTTCTTAATGACTCTTTCTTTTGCATATCCAGCACAATTTCTAAAGTGCTCAATTGAAAATAATTAATACTTAGCAAAATTCGACAACTATTCAAGAAGTCATTGTAAACACACCGGACGCGGTGTGGTGGTTAACCTTCAAAGTTAACTTCATGGGACTTAAACTCACTTAGGAGGCAAATCTGTAGGCATGTTTGTGATCGTATTTCTAGAATGAGTCGACCAGAGAGGGAAGGCCCCTCCCCCCAAATGTGAACAGCACCACACATAGGCTGTGGTCCCAGATTGTATATGAAGGAAAAAGTGGACCGAACATCAGCATACGCCTCCCTCAGATTCCTGACTGGTGACTTGGTGTGACTGGCCACCTCACACTGCCACTGCTACATGACCCATCACGTACAGACGAGACGTCTAGAGTGGTACCTAGACCATGGCAAGTCCGTGAAGGCTTTTTATCGCCTCCATCTCCTTCTTCATGCCCTGTCTCTCTCCTCCGTTCCTCACTTCTGCTAGGGCCAGGTGGCATAAGATCTTGGCTGTGGACTGCGTGGCAGAGAAGACAGCGAGGACTTCAAGGCCTGCCGTTTCTATACTGTTTTCTGCCATAGAGGGCTACGGTCAGGCAGAGGACACTAGGAGTCAGCAGGCCTTGGCCTCAGGTGGAGGGCATCAAAGCACACTGGGGAGCTCGTGCCTGGGAGGTGACTCCAGCCACTGGTGAAAGCGGCTCTACGTTCCCGGCCATGCTCAGAGCCAGGGATTTATGCTGAGCTAAGCGGGGGCGGGGGGGGGTGCTTAGCACCAGTGCACAGGTGTGGAAACAGTTTGTGATAGGCAGGTTTATGGCAAATAAACACACTGTATGATATACGGTAATCAACTATCTAAACAACTTTAAAATGGTCTATACTTCATATTTGCAGCATTTGGTTTTGTTAGTCATATGTCTTCCCTAGAGCAATTAAATAACCTCAGAGGAAATGTACACCTGCTGTCTCCCCTGGGGAAACTGCATCTCTTTTGTGAATGACATAAGTTCTCCATAAAATATAACTGAAGATAGGAGAGTTGGGTCTGGAATCTGTCTCCTATTTGCTTGTTTAATCTCCAGTTGAATTGATACATGGTTTAATGCAGCTAGTCTTTTTTTTTTTTTCCTTCTGGAGCCCTATTCTGAGATTTTATTTAGACCAAATTATTTCCCTGAGGGGCAGATTGGAGACAATGTGTAATAAATGAGGCCATGACAAGTACAGGCTTAGATGGAGAAGGACCTGCTTCTTCTCTCTTCCTCTGTGCTTCATCCTCCCCAAGTTCTCACCCACTGCCCAGCCCTTCCTGAATCCCAAAGGCACTTTCTCCCCTTGCCTGGATGCCACGTTGGTCAAGGCAGGTGCAACGAAACTGTGATTGAATCAGGACCTACAAAGGGCACATTCTTTAGGACTGGTGGATTCAGGGCTCTGTTAACTTGAAGCTTGGGAGGTTCATGAGGTGAGATCACAGATCATCACTGTGGTACTGTTAATGCAGGTGTTCAGAGTGGCTTTATGGAGTCCAGACCTGTGGACTAGCACATGCCGAGCTGATTGAGCCTGAACTCCTACATGGTTCTGCATAGTCTGACAAGGCTGGATTCGGGGTTGCAGGGAGGATTGGGGCAGGCTCTTAGTGCTGGCATAGTGAAGGGCCTGGGCAGCCCCAGTGCGAACAGTTCATGTTTGCCAGTTAGCCATCCGTCTTCAGCTGAATGGACTTCTTTCATGACATTTTTCTACGGACCTGGGGAACTGACTCATCCCTTCTAAGCTACAAGGCAAAGTACATAGTACTGACCACAAAATATCTCAGAAGGTTTCAGACACTGGCCTGAGCTCCATGTCTCACAGACAGAGCTCTGGAGCCCTGGGGTCACACTTGGGTCTGCTGGAGAGCTGGAAATGGCTGTCTTGGAGAGGAACACGTGCTGTGGACTCTCTATCACTACTTCTTAGGGTGCTCCTACCCATGCTACTTGTTAAAGGAGAGGACTTCAAAATACAGCATTTGGTTAGACTGAAAATAATTCCAGAGCTATTCAGCCTTGCTAATGAGTACAACCCTGGCCAGATTTGATTTGATAAATGGGAATGATTTGGCACTTACTGGGCCTCTACAATCTTCTATATTGGCTCTATAGTGACAGCCTTATTGTGGATGAGGTACTAGAGAATGACTGATGAGGTCAGAAATATTCCTCTCACCATGGGAGGTACTGTATCTGTCAAGAGAAATTCAACCTGGGGAGCTTGCTAGACAACATGCGGGAGATGTATACCACCATGCGGAAGAACACTTGCGTCACTGCTGCAACATTGCAATGTGGATGCAAGTCTGAAATCATTTATTAACCTGTTTAGACAGTAAGATTGGGGCCTATTTTCTTATTACAGGACTGACTAGAGGTGGACAGATGTTTCTCCTATTCCAAGAAAGGTTTCTTGCCGTTAAGAGAGGCTGGGCATCCATATGATGGCATCATTGCCTCCAAACCGTGCAGAATGCTGTCAGAAAAGAACACCGTCTTTGTGTATAGACTTCACAAGGATCAACTGTTCTTAACATCTTACTGCATTGGCCAGAACATGGACTCTTAAAGTTTGAAGCCTCATCAGTTCCTCAACTTTAAAGGCAGAAATTCTGGGAATCCAAAGTCTGTCGTGACACCCAGTTCTGGACAGCAGCCTCTTTGCTTCTCTCCCCTTCTGCTTCTCTATACTCCTAGCTAGGTTTGTGTGGACCATTAACATGACAGAAACAGGGTGATCATTGGAATTCAGGCTCTACTGGCCCCTGGTTTTGGTGTGCCTCTTAGAGGTCCTTGACTTCTCATCCTCACCCATGGATGGCTTTTCTAATACTTTTAAATCAAAGAAACCAAGACACCACACTGGTGCCCTACTGGATGAAGGGTCTAAACTCTGTTATGAGCATACAAAAGAATTAAGACAATAAAGCTCCAATTAACTACCCAACTTTGTAAATTACTCAAAATGGAAACTTCCCTCTGCTACCTGTCATTAATAATCTACGTTCTCACTCAGTGACTTGGGATAATGGACAAGCCAAATTACCAAGGTGCTTACAGGCGGAGGTGGGAAAGGTTTAGCAGGTACAAATACATACTTTGTATATTTTTGGTTGTGAGCCTAGCCTTTAATGGCTGAGCCATCTCTCCAGCCCACATATTTTCTATTCAGCATCCACTGTCCCGAACACCAAGCTTCCTTCCCTGCCCTGAAGAAGGATTGGAGAGCCTAGAAAGGAAGAGAGGCTTGCTAGGAAGTCATTGGTTCTCCACTCACAGGTTTCCAACGTGTTTCCTTACAGTGAGATTACAAAGAACCGAGTGTGTCTCTAAATATGCCGAAACGAACAAACGTGCACATAAACAAAGAGGTGGCACTTCTACCACATGGATCTCAATTTTTGAGAAGTGTAGTTGTTGAGGAAACTGGCTCTTTTCCTGTTTGGAGTTTTGCTGATTGAGTTCCTGTGATGATATTTAACACAGCCCTCTATGGCTGAAGGCTGTCTATTTGTGGTTTGGTTTAGAAACTTGTTCATATTCGGGTTCAATTACTTTGTAATAATATTTCATCTGTAGAGTTCTATACATCTATTTTGAGATACAGAATGTCTGATTGTCTCTCTTCGGTGCTGTTAACAGTCATTGGTGATCATTGTTCAGAGCCATTAATTAATTAGGAGCTTGCAAAATGGTGATAGTCTAATTCTGTCGTCCCTAAATCATTCATTAGCTAGAAAAATTCTATAATGAGAAATTTCCCCTTGACTTTTTGGTTATGTTGACACCAATTTTCTTTTTTCGATATAATGAACTGACTCTATAGCATCCTTTATAGGGGGATGAGTGGCTTTTATTTCTGGATTTGTGTGTTAAGATAGACTTGATATATTTTAATTAATTTCATTTAGTATTCTACTGATACTCAAATAATTCTATCTTTGGCCAGTAGGATCTTCTTGAACTGACACTCAAATCCTTTAGGAAGAACTCTAGACATTTTCATAGCGTCCTTGGACCCTGCTATGATAAAACCCCAGCCTCAGCCAGCAACCTTCTTTCTTCGGATCTGGAATTAAGCATCAGTCAAAAAAGATTAACTCATTTCCGTGGGAAATAAGGCTTAGAGATGTACCAGGGTTCCCACAGTGTTTACGGATACTAGGTTAGCTGTTCTTTCTAGGCCTTCTTAATGGTCAGAACTAGAAAACGAATATCATGTGACCATAAAATACATTTAGTGTGTTTAATGTATCAATGTACTGAATTTTGCATTGTGGCATTAAATTAACAAAAAACAAAATGTTTTAAATATTTTACTGTAAAATATTTACTGTAAAGACCTTGTGTGTTCTCATTCTGGTTGGAAATTGTAATACTCAAACACATTCTCTCTCTCCCTCTCTCTCTCTCTCTTACACACATACACACACACACGAATTTTGCTTTGCTCCACAATATACACACACCAGTTTCAAAACAATCAGAACCAATACTACCATAGCAACACAATAGCTGAATCATTAGATATGAACAAAGGCAATTAGAAGATACAACAGAATAAAAGACTATACATAATAGCTAGCAACCAAATAAAACAACTTAATGTAAACTTAACAAGAAAATTTCAAAGTCGTTATGGGGAAAATTATAAACACTCCTGAAAATACAAGAGTGACCTTAGATAATTAGAAAGTTAAACCATATTCATGAAGCACGAGATTGTTAAGAGCCCAGTTATTCCCATGTTCATGTCAACCTTTAATGCAACTCTTGTAAATGTCATCAGATTTTCTTCCCCTAGAGCTAGACAAATTGCTCATATCATGCGTTAAAAAGCAAGCAAGAAAGAATAGCTAGCAAATCCCTCAAAAAGGAAAACAAAAGTCTAGTACTAAAACATGCCACACAGCCTCAAAATTAAAAGTTTGGCTTTAGCAGATGAAAAATCAGACGAGTGTAAAAACTGCAATATTCAAAGGAAACCTCAAGTGGTTGCTACTTAGAAAAACTATGATTGTATATGAAGAGTTCGTGCGTGATTTAGTTGCCATCCCTAGATGATGAGAACCACGCGGACTTTTTGAATAAGCTGTCGTAGGTTGTACGGAGGCGCAAATGCAAAGGGGGAACAAAGCCACCCTCGGGATATAGCAGGGCAAATTCTAAATGTAAAAGATAAACACAAAATGCCAGAGGAAAATCTTGTTTCGTTTGCTTCATAACCTCGAATATGAGTTTACGGCCTTCTTGATTATACCTTGAAACACAAAAGTAAAATGTGAATGGACAGCCTGCTGGAAGAGAGAAATTCTCATCTTATCCAGGGAGTTACATTTGGACCATATTTGTAGATGAGGAAATTAAGCATCCTGTCCATGTTTAGTTAGACAGTGGCAGAGATGGAATACAAACACGTGGAAATTGCAGCTCTCTGTACCCTGGGCCACCTAGACTTTCATTAGTTCAAACACATTAGCAAAATCAGAAAATAGGGGGCTGGAGAAGCGGCACTTGCTGTTCTTGCAGAGAACCCACGTTCAGTCTCCAGCACCCACAGGGGTGGCTCCCAACCACCTATAACTCCCGTTCCAGGGGACCTTCTGGTGTTCTTGAGTAACCTCACTCACGTGCACATACCTCCATTCAGACACACATTCACACACATTATTTTTTAAAAATTAAAAGCATTTTCCAGACCCCACTCAAAATTAAGGAGCAAATCCTGTTACTTCTACTCAGCCCATTCCTATTGGTTTGATAGCCTCAATGCCAAGTTCCCACAAGAGCTTCGCAGGCACAGAACTGCAGCCCGGTGGGGGAGAGGACTCCATAGAACATGACGTAGAGCACGGAACTGTAGACTTCCTCAATTGCAACCCCCTGATCCGAGCATTTGTGTGTCACTGTAACCATCTCGTTGAATTCTTTCTCCGTTCTCTACGGCATCAGATAGTTTATTGATGAAAAGAATACGGTTCTAGTTGAAGGTTCAATCAATTGTCAAACCCCTTAAATTATCATTGGAGAAGACAGTGACTTAATCCAGTGGCGTAGATGGGACCAGATCAGCTGGGTGCTGGCTCATGACGCAGAAGGCACAGGCTGATAGGAAGGTCTCCCTTTTCTGTGTGTGTGTGTGACATTCCCAACAAAGACCATTCATCACCCCTTCACTTCTTGCCCTCCTTGTCTTCTAATTTGTTCACATTTTAATTTTTCGTTTCTTTGTAAGGTATCATGTACCTAACCATTAAATAAAAAATAAATCTTCATACGCCTTTAAGAAAATTTAAAAGTCAAATATGTTTATTTGTTTGTTTTCATTACCAGCAAGGCCAGTGGTTGGCTTGGGAGCGATGCAGCCCACTGACTTGTTTCACAGAGGTCGTTAGGCTACTTGTAATGTGCTAAGCATTGTTCTTCTCTATTTCTTTAATTTTCTTTCCTGTCCTGGCAATTGAACCTAAGGCCTCACGCATGGGCAAGTTCTTTGCCCTGAAGCTGTGCCATCTACATTTACTTTTAAACTTTTGAGTCAAGGTCTTATTCAGTTGTCCTTGAGCTCTTGTGAGGGCCAAGAAGTCTTCCGACTTGTAACCCTCCTGCCGTGGTCCCCTGAAGAGCCAAGGCTTCACGCCTGTTCACGCAGGCCTGACATCCAAACGCTGTCACTGGTGCTGGAAATAAGGACAAACGGACCAGTGTCTACTGCAGAGGAACATTGAATTCCACTGGAGAAGACGGAGGAACAAATACAGAACCAGGCCGTACCCACAATGGCTTGCTCGGTGGGTAAACAGTGGCTGAGAATGGAAGGGCCTTTCTTAGGTTGCGAGTTCTGAAGAGACAAACTGAAGCCACGTGAAGACAGTCAAGCAGAAGGAAAAGGCTGCAGGTGTGCTTGGGAGTTCACTTGGATCCTGAAAAGAAAGAGCAGGCGCAGCTTGAGGGGCGGAGCTAGTCAGCGCAACTCTAGGGCTGGGTCTGTTTCTGCATTAGTTTATTCATATGTCTGCTTCTTTGCTATAAAATGGATTTCAAACAGCCTTTTAAATTATATTTTTATGTAAAGTTTTTCATACAGTATATTTTGATCTTGTTTTCCTCCTCCCCCCGCTCTTCCCAGAATCTCCCTATCCACCCAACTTCATGTTAAACCTTTTGAATGTGCTGTTTTGTAGGACGCCTACACGTTTAAGAAAAATGAGTCTTCTAAGGGGGGTAGAGTCCAACAAAAGAAATAGGAGACAAGGCCATAGGCCCATCAGTCAGAGGCCCTTCTCCCCCATCCCCTCTCCCCCCTTCCTCTTCTCACTTCCCTTTCAAAGACTCACACACCTTGGAATGTCACTTTGGTTGTTTGTGAGAAAGCTGTTGTGCTGAATTTCGTTTCAGATCCTCGGACCCATTATATTGTCTAATTTATCACGGCACATGCTGTTTACCAAACTCCTGTTACAAATAAATTTCTTTTGTACACATTACAAAGAAATGTTACATAAAATTAAGCACCACGTAATGACTTTAATTTGCGGTTAGTTAATAATACACAGATGATCACATGGCTGTAAAGGAAGCCACTGGGGATGTTGGCAGATTTGCTGGCACAGAAGAAAATGGGCCTGCCCTGAGGCCTGTGGGCTTCGTGTCCTGGGCATGGAGGAAGGAGGGCTCAAGACATTTGTTGCTTTGACTTCTGGTAACATACAGAAATCTGGTGAAGACCTCTGCCCAGAGGAGCCTGAGTGACTTCTAGGCTTCATTAACGATTTTTGCAACTTATGTTTTTTGCATCTTGCCTGGCAAACAGGTTTTGACAAAACTTAATGGAATTTGTGTTTAACAGAAGACTGAATGACCTTGACTCAAACCCTTTTCAGCTTTGCAGGGAGCTATAATAGTCCCAGGTTCTATGAGCCACTGTACTCAGCTAGTCTCTTGGCACTTAATGATCCCAAACTAAGACATCCAGACTCTGCGTTTTTAAAAATGAAAGGAAAATTGAGTAGAGCCCTAAGAGTGTTACCTGTCTCAGAGTGTCCGCGGGCTACACAGGCAATCACATAAGCAGAAAAATGAAAACAGCACCGCACAGTAGCGCAGCGCACGGGTTGGAAACATCAGCGGCCCAGTGGACTTGTGATTAACATTTGTTTAAAGCTCCAAAACGGAGGAATGAGAAAAATATTTTCTTTTTCTCTTATAAAGTTAGCTTTTCTAAACGTTTTCTGATTCCACTGATTCAAAACTACAATGGGGTAGAGGAGTCTCAATGGGAGATTCCTAATGACCAGTCTTTCCTCAGGCAGCCATTCCCAAAACCTGGTCAAGGCTCCCCAGTTCACAGAGGAACGGCAGTTTACAATCCATGTGCCCATGTCCTCTTGCCTTCCATATATAAAGGTGTTAAAGATCTCGTTGACGTGGTTCACGGTGATACCTGAGCTTCTCAAGCCATGTCTCAGAGAGCACATCGGCTTCCTATTTACTTCTCTCCAGTCTTTGTTTGCTTCCCAAGAATATGAAGTCAAGTCATTCCTGACCATGCTTACTAATTGTGGGAGAGGATGGGGACCAGGAGGATCACATGACTAAGCCAGAGTCAAGGCTCAATGTCGTTCTTAGCAGACTTTGGGGAAATATGGTAATGTACTCACACAAACAGGCACACACCCCATTACGGAGCTAATGACAAGCTGAAAATAGAAAGGAAACTTAAAACGGGGGGGTGGGAGGGGAGAAGCTTCAGAAAGGGATTAATCAACAACTCCAAGGCAGCATCATGCTGTGCCTATGTTTTCTGCAAATATTGACTTTAAAGAATTAAACATATGGCTAAAAGCATTGCCATTGTCCTAACGAAAGAATGTTTCCATGTGACTCTTTCAGATCCAAAGCTGTGTAGGATAACAGAGACAAAGGACCTCCCACATATTGTTGGGTCTTTCCCAACCTGCAAGAAAGGGCACACATACATAACATGGGTCTTCACTGTTAGTTACACACACACACACACACACACACACACACACACACCAAATTTCCGCTAGGAGAAGCACTGAGTTACTAAGAAAGATTTCTGTTTTTTCTTTCTTCAAATTCGCAAAGTCATCAGGGACTTCTCCAGAAACACTTTGAAACACAGAGAGAGGTTTGGACAGAGCTGCATGGGAGGAGATAAGGAGAGAGGGTCTCATGGCAACCCAGACTTGAGAACTCAAGGCGGGACAAGAAGGCGTGATTCCTTTAAGAATGAGGATGAGCTGTCTGGGAACCTGGGATCCCTCACTGAGCAAGCCATGGCTGTTTCAAATGCAGTCAGCTGGGAGCTGCCCAAGAAGAAAGTAGTAATGCTTTGATGTGAGATATTTGTACACATGGTCCCACGATGCGAGGCAAGGATGTAATCCTGCCACACAGCTTGTCAGAACAGCCAGTCTTAGAGAAAATCCTGACTGCCTCTGACAGCGTGATACCAACCATGAAAGTTCAGATTTGAGCTTTGTAGCACACTAGTGTTTCTCAAATATTCACTCCCCATCTTTTCTCAGCTCCAGCCCCTGTCTTTGTGGCTGGGGTATATGCCTTCCTCCTCCACTGATGTTGGATATGGCTAAATGACTTCTCTTGCCTGGTAAGCTGTTAGTGGGGTGGAGACAGAAGCATTAAGAAGGTTTGCTGGTCACCGGCCTAGCTCCAGATTGGGTGAAGGACTCTCTCTCTCAGAGGGATAAAGAGAGAAACAGAGGAAGACATCCAGTGTCCTCCCCTTGACTTGTTGTGTGTACACCATGCACCACTCACACACACACACACACACACACACACACACACACACACACACACACATGGGGAAAAAAGAGAAATGAGTATATGTAGAAAGGAAAGAGACAGGAAGGAGACTGGAGGGGGAAAAGAGGGAGAAGGGGTGAAGAAGGGATTCTAAGAGAAGGATGTGAAGCAGTTATAGATATACAAAGACAATTTCCTAGCCACCAAGAACGCCCGCATTCTTTTCAGATGATGGTGCTTTATAGAAAACCCAAGGACTACATAGGAATGATGTTGACTTAGCAGTTCTGAAAAACACTCTCTAACATCCTATGACCTGTATATGGGAAATGAATCAAATCCACTCAACTCAAGAGAGTCCCTCTCCAAGACACAGGGGGACACATTGTGTGGTATCCTCCCCCAGTATGTGACAGTCAATTCCATAATCCATTTTTTTCCATTTAAAATAATTTTGGTAAATATCATCTACATGTTTTAGATTTTCCCTGGCTCATGAATACTGAAACAGTGGTTGTCTTCAGGGAGTCTTGCTGTCTCTGGGAAATTTCCACCCCACCCCCAAAAGAGCAAAAGGTGCTACAGTCTCAGTGTAACAACTGAACACTGCCATGATATTTACAACACAGTGACTCACAATTTCCCATTAAAGTTTTTCTCACTGAAGGAACTTGAGAGAAAGATTTACTGCTAACGAAGAGGAACATTTTCTTTTCACCTAGTCAATCAGCCTGGGTGATTGACTTTTGCAATAAATATTTGCTGAGTGTCTCTTCTTATTGAAGGGCTAGGCTGATGTGCAATTCCCCTTTGTGTGCTGTGACTATGTTTTATTACCATTGGTTAATAAAGAAGCTGCTTTGGCCTATGGCAGGGCAGAATATAGGTAGGTGGGAAAACTAAACTGAATTCTGGGAGAAAGAAGGTGGAGTCAGGGAGATACCATGTAGCTGAAGAAGCAAGAGGAAAGAAATCATGAGCCTCGTGGTAAAAGATAAAATAATAGAAATGGGTTAATTTAAGATGTCAGAGTTAGTTAATAAGAAGCCTGAGCTAATAGGCCAAACAGTGTTGTCATTAATGGAGTTTTTGGGTGATTATTTGAGTCTGGGTGGTCAGGAACTGAAAGCAGAATCTCAGTTTACACTGGGCTCTCTGATCCTCTCAGCCCAGGGGAAGAGAAAAGCCCAACAGCCAATTCCCTCACCAGTTCACTCTCCTTTTCCAAAGCAGTCCAATATCAGTGGGAAAAACTGACCTGTGGCTATATAGCTCTGGGAGCAAAATGAGATAATGGATTGAGTTTGGGTAATGAATGGTCCTTCCTGGCTCTAGCTTATGTGCTAGCTTAAGCAGCCTATGATATCATCCTTCCATTCCCTCCATGCCTTACACTGGAGAAAGTGATGCCCGGGCTGATGTGGGTGATAATTAAGAACCACGTCATCCACAAGGAGGCAGAGACAAGCGGGGGGGCGGGGGAGGGGGAGAGGGCCAAAAGATGAGTAAGGAAGTACCATCTGCAGTGTCTAGGAGGAATCTCAACATTCCTAGCTTGGATTTAGAGAGTCATAAAACAGAATGTAGCTCCAGACAGCAGGCCAGGATAGGAGTTTCCTCTCAGGCCACAGCTCCCGAATGCTCTGCGTTGGCTCCTACACCGGTACCTCGAGTCCTGAGCAGTATTTATTCCCATTTAGAAGAGTTATTTGTGCTTAGTGTGAGCTTAGAGTCAATGGCGGACACTGTCAGTTCTGTCATTCATCGGCCCTACGATCTTTGTAAAATCATTTAACTTCTCCAGCTCAGTTGTATGAATCCACTGACTTGTTTGCTCATCCAGCTAACATTCAGATCGTACTATGTGTCTAGGGACTCTGCTAAGGTATCAAAACAAAAGATACACACGTTTTAGCCTTGTGAAGCATGCTACACTAGTGAGAGACACACACACACCAGAAGAGTCCAATAAATAAACAGAAAATGTGGGAAGGGTTATGAAGAGATGGAGAAAAAAGCATTTGCAGTAATTAGTGAAGTAATTAGTGAGAATGTTCTCGTAGAGGTGTATAATCTTAGGAATGATAATCTACTTAGACATAAAACCAGGATAACAATGTGGTCTTCGTTGGATCATAATGAGGTTTAATTAGAGAATGCATATAAAACATTTGATTTAGTGCTTGGCATGAAGGAAAATTTCAATAAATATTTATTATTATCTCTTCCATTCTGGACTGGATTAAAATATAGATTTTATTCATAGTGTTTAGTACATGCTACTCACTAGATGGCTTTGTACATGCCTTGTCATATGGAGGGAATAGGAGGTGTCCCCAGAGGCTCATGCATTCAACCTTGGTCTCCAGTTGATAGATCAGTTCTTGAGAGGTGATTGGATCACAAGGGCTCTGTTTTAAACTATGGATTAATTCACTGATAGGTTTGTGGTTTGGTGGCATTATTGAGGTGGCCGAGACTTTGGAGGTAGGGTCTAGACGGAAGAAGTAGGTCACTGGAACAGGTCTCGGGAGGCTATGTTTTGCCTTGGGCTCCTTTCTGTTCTGCCTTTGTCTGCATTCTGCTCGCCAGGAGGCGAGCTGCTCCACTCTGCTTCCAAGAGGATGCCCGGCATCACCTCAGGTCCCCAGCAATGGAACTGACTGGTCATGTACTGAAACCTCCAAAACCTCAAGCCCAAACAGATCTTGTCTCAAGTTGTTTTTCACAGGTGATCACCACAATGAGCTAGCACAATATAGTAGGACTTCAGCAAACGCATGATGCTGATGAGTTATGACAAGACTGTGGTCGCCTGGTACCCCTCCCGTCTCATCGCTGTTCGCTCACTGGTAGCGCTGGAAGAACTCAAATTGCCCTCTTGGGCATAAGCATGTAATAGCAAGTTATACATCACCCTCTGGACCCCAGAGTGAGTCCCCGCAGGATAATATTGTTCCAGGCAGAAATCAAGGGAAACTTGGTGCTGATTTGTGCTGTGGTTGCTTGCAGTATAAACAGAAACCGCAGGGCAGCCCACTCAGCACTTCTTCCCAAGCTCGGGGAAGAAAATGCATTTTCTTTTTAAGAAGAAAGATGGAAGAAGGGCACTTTCCGTGTAGGCTGCTGCTCTTTGTAACGTAAACTGCTCAGCCCAGGGGAACTGGAATGGATGCAGCGCATGCAAAGTCAGATGACAAATGGAATTTGGGCGAAAAGAGATGATAAAAGCAATTGCTTGTTTTTATTTTTCTAGCCACAGTGCTGCTTGCTGGACTTCAACTTGATCAGCTGCCTCAGTCACACTGACACGGAACATTTTGGGGAGGAGGTCTCAGCACTTCTGCAACCCCACCGTGGGTGTAATGTGGGTTTTACTTTTCATCTGTTGGTGGACTGAAATGTCTACTGGATGTAATTGTTGGGAACTCTAAGGTCGTTTTGCTGTTGTTGTTGTATGAGAAGTAAAAGTCCCACATTTTCTGGCGTATCTGTAAAGCAGAGATACTCTTTCTATTATCTCAGTCAGTATGTTGGTCCCATTACTAAGGGGAAGGGACACAGACGAAGAATGGCCCAATTCTAAACCTGGACTGTCGCTTGCAGATGTCACTGGTCATCTGTCTGGTCTGGTCTCCCTGATATCTATGCCATGAAAGAGGTCCTTGCACGCTGTGAACTAGTGAACCCTTGGCTCTTGAAGTCAGGGGGAATCTGAAGTTCTGAGGTGGCTCTCAGTCTGAGACTGTGACTCAGACAGCTTGTTCCACAGTTTCTGCAGATCGCCAATGCCATGGCCTCATCTTCCATTGCACCAGGCGCAATCAAGAAGGAACTCATAGATGGGGAGATGACTTCTTAATGTGCCTACCATGTATGCAAGAGGCTGTGAGTTTGATCCTTAGCACCAAGGTCAGGCACTGTGGCATAACTACAACCTCAGTACTGGGGTCAGGACAAGAGTCAAAGAGAGGTGGATCCCTGAAGCTCACAGGCTAGCCGGCCTAGCTGAATCAATGAGCTCCAGGCTTAAGGAGAGACCTGCCTCAAAAACCATGCTAGAGAAGCTATGGGGAAAGATGCTCTATGAAGACCTTGGTCTTCACGCAGGCACTCACACACAAATGTGCACACTCATCACATATGCACAGACCTGCATGAACCTGTGCATTAACCAAAGGAGGTACTCCTTGTTATCCATTTTAGGAGTAAACTGCGGAGCCCACCACTGCCCATGCGGGTAGAGTCTGCAGAGATGCTCAGCAGGCACAGGTCTAGACTAGCCTGGAGCTAGAAGGAGAGAAACTGGAGGAGCAAGGAGGCTAGGCAGGACACCTACAAGGTAAGGTCGCAAAGCAGCCTGCACCTGCCCCATCATACTACCTGCGCTGACCACCCTTTGCCGTAGGTGTGCCCTTTTAATGGAGCCCACATCAGGAGCAGAGAAAAGCTTCTAGCATCATGGACACATTCTGCATGGCCAGGCACTGTTGAGATGCTTGGAATGTTGAAGTTGATCTGGATGGAAACCCATTCTCATCACCACAAGACATTCTAACGTTTGCTTCAGTCGAAGAAAATATAAAGGAATATAAAACAATATAAAAGAGAGCTCCCTGATTCCTTAAAGATAATTTCAACTGTTGTAAATTTTTGAATGGCTGTAAAAAATGGTTTTAAACTTTTTATCACCTACTTGTATGAACAAAGTTTCTCATCAATAGTGACTATCAAGAATTTGAAGAGATCGTTAAAAAGACTTGATCAAGATTTGCTTGAAGCCATTTTAGACATAAAACTTAGTATATAGTTATGTGCACAGAAGCAAGATCAACTTCTTCATTACACTTTTTGAGCAAAATTATTTGGAGCTTTTATATAAATTCAATATTTAATATCCATTGCTAATTTTCTATATTTTATTTTCTGTTATTATCATAATAAAGTTGAAAGGAAATGTTATAAATGTTTCTATCTAATGTAGATGTCCTCAAGTCCCCTCCAGTTCATTCCAGCGTGACATACAAATATTACTCTGTGTCTTGTCTTCCAGTAGACATCAGAACACCTGGAAGGTAGTGTTGATGGCTTAATCCAATTCATGTTGATCAAACACAATACCCAGTGGCATAACGTTTATAGTGGATAGGATCCATTTCTTCTAGTTCTGGAGGCCAGGCAGTCCAAGATCAAATCAGCAGCGGGTTATAACTTGGATTTTCTGTTGCCAAGATGGTACTTGGAATATTGGGTCCTTAGGAAATCAAAGATGTAGCCTTCTTACAGGGAAGAGGAGAGAAAACTCACGTCTGCAAACCCAGTAGTGGCCTGCATCCCATGCAGCACAAGGCCCACCTTTTGGTGCTGTTGTTTGGGGAACTGAGTTTCCATCACATGAATCTGAAGTAGGTACATTCATGTCACAGCAGGTGGTCTGAGCCTGACTTTCTTTAGTCGAGTCTTATTGGTAACTTGACTGGGTTCTTCTAGCTATAAAGTACTGCATTATGTTATATTGCTTCAACTTCCAAGTTATTGTTAGTATCTGTTCGTTTCTAGAGTCACAACAAGGACTTCTTTCTTTTAAGAATATGACCTAGTCATCTATCAGTGGTTTTATGTGCGTGTGTTGTTGTTGTTGTTGTTTTGCTTTTGAAACAGGATTTCACAAATACCAGTCTGATCTACTACATAGTTGAGGCTCTTGACCCTTCCACCTTCCTTAGAGTTTGGGTTACAGGCACGCACCACCATGCCCTGACAGTCGGCGATGATTTTTGTTTTTGTTTTTTGGTTTTTTTTCAAGACAGGGTTTCTCTGTGGTTTTGGAGCCTGTCCTGGAACTAGCTCTTGTAGACCAGGCTGGTCTCGAACTCCCAGAGATCCGCCTGCCTCTGCCTCCCGAGTGCTGGGATTAAAGGCGTACGCCACCACCGCCCGGCCTCGGCGATGATTTTTGAGTAGTCATAATTAAAAACTGGTCTTGCTACAAGACAAGAAAACTCAATGGGCATCCCACAGAAGACAAACAGGGTATACACTTTGTGCCCCAAACATTTATCAACAAGAAACATCTAGAAAAATTTAGCTAGCATCTAACCTCAAAGAACTCAAGTTGCTGTATTAATTCCTTTTACATGCCTTAGTTGCTCAAGGTTAGCTTCTAAGAATACTTCCTTTGTTCCCTTACGTCTATGGAGTTGAAGGATTTCATTACATGCTGTCCTGTCCCTTTGCATGCAGAGGACATTGCTGGTAATGATTAGACATTATCGCTTTCACACCCAAACCTGCCCTCGCATTGATCTTTAGTCAATCTCCTTTCATCTTTGGAAGCAACTACTTCAGAAAGAGTGAGGCCAAGGATCTGAAGGAATACCTTTTAATCAATTCATTTGAATCCAGGATCCAAGCTCCTAGGGCTTCTCCTCCCCAGCTTCTGATCACTAACATCAGAAAGTTAACCTAAAATAAATAAATAGAATCTGATATACTCACCATCCAAGAAATGAGTAAGACCCTACTCTGGCCTTAAAATGAATATGTTTTTGGAAGGAGGTCAGGGAAAGTAGGTTTCTGGGTATCCAATGCACTTAATCATCCAATTCAAAAGAAAGAATCTAAAATAGCCAAGTGCTGGTCACCTGATCAGCATAGGCAGTTTTGGCATAGACCATTGGATATGTAACTTCTGCCTACAGTCATTGTCAAAATTAGAATTGCATATCACCTGGGGAAGCCTCAGTATGAGATAAAGTTGAATTATCTATCACGATGCTTCAGACTTCCTCTCAGAGAGATGCAATCACTCTTTCTAGGAAGCCTGAACATCAAAAGCTACGTAAAGAGATGACCTAACATTGCCAGCTCATTTGTTCCGAGGGTTAGAGTCAACAGCCCACAAAACAGGCACTATGGCATGGAAGTAGAAGTTCAGGGTTGGGTCTATGAGTGAAGAAGATAAAACAAAAGTCAGAAATTAGAAAGAATTTAAAAACAATGGGGTCTCTTGGGTTCCAGCAGGAACTCACGTTACATAAATGGACCATTTTGTAAAGATGAAAGGCACCATAGAAAACTGTCTGAAAAAATGCAAGAGCCCATATTGTAAAACCCAGAGGAAGGAAATCGCATTTATTAAGTACCATGCATAGGGCACCAGGCTAGGGGCTTCCACATCCTGCAAAGCTAAGTATCACCACACACATTCACTGAGATCAATGAGGAGACCAGGACTGCTAGGAAAGTTATGACATTAGTCACAAATCCTATAGCTGGCAAACGATCAAAACCCATTGTGCTCATGCCATCGATGTCACGGACATGCCTGTCTCCTGGTTTATTTGAGAGAATTCTCCAGCGCAGCCTCTTCACTGCTAAGTCTTTGAGTCCCACAGTTTTAGCTCAAGTCCCTAAAATCGTTGGTTCTTTCTTTCTTCTCTCTCTCTCTCTCTCTCTCTCTCTCTCTCTCTCTCTCTCTCTCTCTCTCTCTCTCATCTTTCTACCTCCTTTTCCAGGGAAGAGTAACCCAATTGGTTGTCCAATGCCAAACAGTCAATCCCCAGAAATTGCATACAAGTAACATTATACCGACTGAACAGTTTACATTAAGGAATTCATATGCATAAACAGATATACACATACACATACATATACATATATGCATACAAGAGCAACTGCTAAAAGAAGAGGCCATGAATTTGAAGGAGAACTGGGAGGGGTATTTGAAACAGGTTTGAAGAGAGGAAAGGAGAAGAAGAAATTCTATAATTAAATTATAACCTAAAAAAGAAAACCTACACTAAACTAAAACTTATCCAGTTTGTTTCATTTTGTTTGTGTTTTCTGTTTTTGCTAGATTCTGGCCTGGAACTTACTGTCTGAGTCCAGACTACTCTCAAATCGAAGGTGATTTTCCCGGTTCTGTCCCATGAGTGCCAGAGATACATGCCTGAGCCACTACACCCAGTGTCTTCACATTGCAACGTGGCAGGGTTAGGGAGTTGCTGATGCTGTGATCTCATTTAAGACAAAATTTCCCTTTCACATCTGATCTGGCATCCATGTTTTAAAATTGTTGTTTCTTAAGAGTGTGCTATAAACTCAAACATTAGACCCCCGCACGCCTGGATTTGTCCCTGCACTGTGGTACCAAAGCCTGTATCCACCATCTCTGCGGTATCCTGATGCTCTGGCCAGAGGGTCAGATGGTGATATTAACTGAAAGCAGGCTTTATTCAGGTATGGAGACAGTCCCTTAGTGACAGGACCATCATCCTTTGTGTTCCTCATGAGTCACCCAGGCACCTGCTACACAAAGAAGAGCATCTTGATTTCAGCTCTTGACACATCCTCACTCTGCCCACAGCTACTTTTGGCTTCAAGAATACATAGGAAAGGATCACTTGAAACAGAGGGGAATAACCCATAAAGTCAATAGCTAATCAGGAGCATTTAAATATCGAAGGAAGGAGAATAATATCCTCAAAGGTGTCATTAGACACTCAAGGGAGGATGTTTTGGTCTCGTTTGGAAGTTTTCTGTCTCTATTCAAGGTAAATCACCATTCTGTCTAGTCGCATTTGCTAACAATGCATGGAACCCTTAACTGCATCTCAAAAGCACACTTACTCTCAATTTCGCTTCTCATTCATTTTTATGATCCTAGGGAAATTCAGATTATATAGGCTTTCTTTGTGCTGAGATGGTAATTTTATATCACTTGTAGATTAATAGCATTTTTAGTGATATTTGGTGCCACTCATTTGTCTCCTGTGGTCGTAAAGATATATATATTTTCTAATTTGGCTTTGCCAACAAATAAAAAATAAGAGTCTTTTTCTGTTGAATGAGCGAAAAAGTCATTCTGATCATGAAGAATTATTCTCCTTCAGCGTACACACAATCCACCATCTAATTGTTTTGTTATTGCAGCAATACAGTTTCTGCAGGAGTGTGTTTGCATGAGCCCGCCTGCCTGCCTGGGTATAGCTCAGCCGTCAGAATTCCTCCTTCCTGTCACTCAACCTTCACTTCGAGTTCTGGCTTCTCAGTCTCCAGTAAGTCTGATGAGTACCAGACATCTAGGTACACACTTAGACTGAACCGTTCCTCCCCTCCCTCCCTCTCCCTGGGTCCTAGGTTTCTGGAGGTATCTCTCCTTTGTGAGCATATTGATATTTCTGGAATTCTATTGTGGGAACTGCTTATGCATTGAACAAGTGCCCATTCCAGGGATGGTTATTATGGAACAGAAAAGCAGGCAGACTTGGTTTAGCTATCAGCTTTTAAGAGCTTCCTCCATCTGCTAAAATGTGCACAGCAAAGTTGCACATAAAATGCTGATTGGTACCTCCGTGCAGATTCCTATAACGATCCACTCTCTCTCGGTTTACACCACGCTCTCCTAAGTACCTATTCACCTCTCCTATTGGGAAATTTTAATCATCTCTCTGACATTAGCTTGGCAATTTTGGCGGCCACTTTTCAATCTTTCAAAGTCTTTCTGGTCCATTTCGTTCCGGTTTCTTTTTTGCTCGTGTTAATTATTTTTGCAGCCAGCATACGTGTTTGTCAATAATGCATTACATTTTCCATGTGTCAGTCCTTCAGCCCATCAAAGAGCCCTGCTTTTTACATCTGAATCTATTTCCCCTTTCCCAACTCAGCTCATATCGCTCTAGGCCTGCCTTCTATTCTTCACTCCAAACCCATAAGATGTTGCACAGTGTTTGCAACTGAAACACAGTCTCCAATGGAATTGGTTCTGTTCTCTATAAAGTGTTAGATATGGACTTGCACTGAGCCATGTGTTGCCCCAAAGCCTTACAACTTCCCTGATAACTGAGGTACCTTTAGTGTCCCACTTCTGAGATTCTCACTTCTGGAACAAGCCAGAGACTTTCCCCACTTTGCATCCAGGGTTAAAGTGTCCGTTCTCCACTTGAGGACCACAAAATCCTCTCCTGACTGCACTGACTCTATCTCTACGTGTGGTGTCTTCATTTAATGAAGGAAGCCTTCTCTTGATGGCGATGAAGGAAACTCCTTGTGTGGTGTTAAGTAGGTGCCCAAACCCTATAAATACCTGTGCCACCAAATGTGACACAAAAGGCTTTGGACCCACCAGCTACATGGGCCATTTGGGGAACTATGGAGGAGCATTGCTCATGTATTAAAAGTCCGTATCAGTCTTCCTTCTGTCCCTGCATAACCTATTCTTGGGAATTTTCTAATGGCTTCCATTTCCTTTTTCATAATTAATATCAAGCTTATCACAAATTGTCGCAATCCCGACTCGTCCTTTGTGACTGTTTCTGAGAATTCTGACTTGTTCCCTCTCACGAGCCAAGGAAACCCCATTTCCAGAGAGCTTTGCTTCCCAGAAGGAATGTTCCTTTTGTGAAGGGCCCGTGAAGGGAAGTCTCTTTTCTTGCTCTGCTTTTGTTTCAGTCCTCCTGGGGGTTGCACACTTCCTCTTCGAATTCCCAGGTTCCTTGGGGAAACACTTTGCCTGTGAATGGAGGAGGAGGAGGAATGCCCCCCAGACAGAGATCATGCAGCTCATATCCAGATGCCCGTATTCTTTTTTCTGCCCCAGTTTGCCAGTCAGCCCTGGAGTCACGGCAGAGCTGCAAGCTAACCTGGGGAGGTCATCACTATGACCTTCTTATACTCTACAGCAATGGTTCTCAACCTTCCTCATGCTGTGACCCCCTTAATAGAGTTCCTCATGTTGTGGTGACCACCAACCATAAAATTATTACTTCATAAATGTAATTTTGCTATTGTTACAGATTGTAATGTAAACATCTGATATGTAGGATAACTGATATGTGACCCCTCCCCAAAGAGGTCACTATCCACAAGTTGAGAACCAGTGCTCTATAGCCTGAGAGTCCCTCATCTCCCTGCTGCCAGAGAATGCTGGGGGGATTGGGCATAGGAAACAGAAATGTGGGAAAAAGACAGCAATGGCATCAGAGATGCTGTGTTCCCCACAAAACACAGGCTAGGATCTGGCCATTTGTCTCGTCCTTGAGGCAGACACAGGTTGACCCCGGGAAGCCTGTCTTCACTATGGATGATAGGAGGGGAAGCGGGGGAAAGACATCACTCTTTGGACCTCTTGCTCCTTGGTGTGATGAAATTGCTGAGTTGTTGTGTGTGGCTTCTTTGGGTCAGGGGAAGATGAAGGCAGCAAGTGTAGGGAAGGGAATTGGGAAAGGTCCATAAAAGATCCTTCTGAGGAAAAAATGCTTTCTTGGAAGGGGCCTAGTGAAAGCCTTTGTTCAATAGGAGAGCGAGGGGCCGCTATATCAAAACACTCCTAATTTTTTTTTTAAAGAAATACTGAGGTTTCCATGAATTTTTAAAAATTAAAGCTTCATAAAACTCAGATAACTTTAGCAGTGGATAATCTTCATCAATTGCACATATGTGAAAATAGGAATCTTAATTTACCTTCTTGTAAATTTCCTGAACCTGCTTCCTAGAAGACTTAGAAGGACATCTGTCTAGGCTAGGGGGGTGCAGCTCAGTGGTAGGGAGTCACCAAACATGTACCGTGTCCTGGGTTTCACCAATAGTCCCCTGTACCACAACACTCTCCCCCAAAAAAATCCTCAATATAATCATCATGTTTCACACAAGTATATATGTATATATAGTATATAAATACAGATATATATATATATGAAAACTATACATCAGTATAGCTAAAAAGCCTTCATTTCAACATGACAACCATAGTACATACTTGACTATGTAATTGTGTACCCTAGGAATTACTGTGTAATTGTATACCCGTTAGTAATAATTATCATTGTGATGGTTAATACTGACGGCCAAACTGATAGGAGCTAGGCTCACTCAGGACACAACCTTCTGGGCATGTCTGTGAGGGAGGTTTTAGAATGGGCTGACCGAGTGGGGAAGATTCACACTCAGTGTGGATGGTACCCTCCCACAGGCTGGGTCCCAGACTCCATACACCTGAGAGTAGCAGCTGAGGACGAGCCTTCATCTTCTCTGCTTCCTGACTGTGGGTGCACAGTGGTCAACGGCCTCTTGCCTCTGCCCCCGTGACTTCTCTAAAACAGTGGCGGGTACCATCCAACCGTGAGCCAAAACAACCCCTTCCTCCTTAAATGGCTTTTGTCAGATATTTTGTCACAGCATCAAGAAAAGTAACTAATACAGTGATTGGCTAATCAGATTCCCAAGCGCTTTCCTACAAGGGTAGAGAGGGGATGCAGGCAGCATTAATGGCTTTAGAAGCTTTAGTTTTACCTGCAATATTTTAAAAGTGAAATAGTTATTCTTCTTTGTTTTTAAAAGGACATTTAAAGGCTATTTCTTTTCATTTTTTTTTTTTTTTAAATGAAATGGTTGCCTGGGACACCAGTTCTGAACTGCTGCAAAGCACCAATCGGCTAAGGCTGAAGGGTTCTTATCAAGGGCATATCTGAGCAGTGTTTCAAATCACCATGTGTGGAACACCCTCCGTGCCTGCTGCTCAACCCTCTACATCGTGTGCCTCCCCTTCTCCCATCACTTCCTCACAGGGCATTTTCTTGAAGTCTTTACGCTCTTGTGCCACTAGAGTCCACATTTCACAACCCTTCCTTTGGTTAAGGAGTTTGGGAAATGTTGCACAGTGACAGAGACCCAAATCTGGCCCTCTTCTTGGCCAGAATCATGTTGTTGCTTCCCCACTGTGGATGAGCATCTTCCTTGGATTTCACAAGGCTCTCTTTGTCCTTTGTCAACTGCACTGAATGTTCCTTGCTGTGATTTTAAGAAGCAGAGCCACATGCTGTGCCTGTTTTAAATGCAAAGTAAAAATGTGACCTAAGGTGTCTCAGACAATGTCCTCTCCACTCAGCTAATAACCAGGGCACTTTCTAATTATTTGCATGGAAGTTGACTCCCAAGATAATTCAGTGTCCGGGTGGCTCCGTTTCACCTCTATGTATTTCCATTACCTTGCATATTAGCTATGTCACGTTGATGGGCCTGTTGCTCCCCAGGGTGGCTATTATAAATACGGGTGCTACAGTAAATGCTTCCAGTCTTCTGGAACCTCATTTGAACTAAGCAAACTCTCCATAATGATCATTAATGATGTATGGCTTGCATATAAATGTTGGATATTAATCTTTTGTTTATTTTCTCTATGCCATCAGACTTCTTAGAAGTTCTTTGTAATGCTCGCAACTGATAATCAGAAGTAGCTTCTCCACTTGGGACCAAATGACTTTTTAGCCAACAATTCACTGGGGTAGGTAGGTGTAGGTTTGATTTTAGAATTTTGGCTGATAGTTTCCTTCCTTTGGTAGACATGACTGCTAACACTCTGGAGACCCGTGGATTGTTGATGTCATATCACAGAACATCATCTGACTCAAGTCTGTAAAGATTGCTGTCTTGTGAGTGTCATAAGCGTATGACTGGAACCAGGGTCTAGTCACCAGTTCTAGAAAAAAAGATCCCGTAGGTATTCCTTTCACACTGGATCTAGATTAGGAATATACTGTAGTGGGCCTGAGAGTTCATGCAATCCAGATCCTTGGCTAAATCCTCAGCTCCCACATGCCAGATGAAATCTATGAAAATCCCTCATGATTTGAGATATAGGCTTATCCTCATCTATGGAATTAGCATGGAAGAAATACCTGTGGATTGGTCTAGTCTACCTTACATCATGGGATTATATCAGAAATAAATTAGCATCTGTGCAGAAAATAATGAGATGCTGGTATTCTTTATGATCAGAGGTCATGGGGCTGGATGTCCAAAGTAAGACAGACCTGGGTTTGAATCCCTGCTCTGCCACCTACTACCTACACAACTTTAGGAAAGTTTCTTAAACTCTGTTTGAGTCCTTGTTTTCTCTTTGTTTAATAGGAATACTATAAGCGTACTTCATAGAGGTTGCTTAAAATGACTATACACACCTACACACACACACCACAAAGCTAAGGCTTGGTATAAGCTGTAATGCTTTAAAATTTATAAGCATTGTTGTTATTACATGAGTCTGCATTGGTCTTGGCTGTAAAGAGTCCTCTCTCTGACTTTATTCATCTTAGGAGAGGGTAGATGTTTGATGGGCTGTCGCTATGCTGTTACAACCTGTACGTGGGGGTAAAGCCCAAATGTGAAAGAACAGACGTGTTTCTGGGTTATTTATGAACAGGATAAGGAAACATCTGTGTGCCAAAGCTGTCAATGTAGCAGAAATCTCTCATGATGGGGATCACACATTAAAAACTGTTTCCATGTTGTGACATATGAACTCAAGTCTCAGGAAAATATGAACGATCTCTGGGACAATGAAGGAGTCATGTATTGAGACCACCAATGTTATAACAAGGTCTGGACCATGGGGAGGTATGTTAGCACCATGGTTGATCTTAACAGTCTTAACTTTAGTCTTAGACTGGCCACTTGCATTATGACAATCTTCCAAGCCCCACCATCTTTTGATTTAAGCATCTGACAATCTGTAATTATGTTTTCTGTTTTCATGCTTTCTTGCTCCATTTCATCATTTCTCACTATTTACAGAGAGTTCTTTCTGGAACACAGTTCTAAGCTGCTGTTCTTCTCAGTGGTCTCTGCTGGTCTCCATTGTTTTCCTGACGAAGTCCGCTGTAACCAAGGGATGACTCTTTAGACCTGAGCACAGAGACCTGGAACTGGATTAATGTGACCCCATTCTAGAAACAGTGGTAGGAGAGGAGGCTGGAACCCTCAATGAAGGCTCATCATTCCCACTAACCATTCTTCCAGGGATCTGGCCAAATAAGATTAATGGTAGACACACATAGCTTGCTCTTCTCCTTTGGAAATTAAATATCTTTACAACCAAGGGATCATCTATGGCTTCGTATTTCTTCTCAGTGGTCTTTCTGATCCATACTGCAAACCTGATGAAACTTGGTGGTTTTTATTTCTAAAAAATGAAGTCAGTTATCCCCTGATGTGGATACTGGACTCTCCCTGAAGAGTTGCAGTAGAGTGCTTGGTCTTAGCATTTTCAATAGATCCCTTTCTGTGAGGGGCAAGCTCCTAGGCTAGGAAAGGAGGAGGGTCACAGGAGGCTGGCAGGTTGAAAAAATTATAATGAATTATAGAGAGATAACCACACTTTATTCATTCTGGGTGAAGGCCATCACAGAAACCACTAGGCAAGCAGACATTGACAGGAACCCAGGCACAGGCTTACATAAGCGTGGTGCATGTGTATACACACACACAGAGGGGGGGGGGGAAGGAAAGGGGAGAGAGAGAGGTCAACAAACAGGTGGCAGGTAGTTAGGGACATGGGCCCACAGACATGGACAGGCAGGTGGAAGAAGTAAGGGCTTCAACTATATCTAGTACTTCTGAAGTCCAGGCCATATTTATATAAAACCACACAAATGTGATCATCTTCATCACTGTTCTATTGCTGTGATGAAACACCATGATCAAGGCAACTTAAAAAGAAAGTTTTGTTGTTGTTGTTGCTGTTGTTTTGGTTTTTCAAGACAGGTTTCTCTGTAGCTTTGGAGCCTTGTCCTGGAACTAGCTCTTGCAGACTAAACTGGCCTCAAACTTACAAAGATCCACCTGCCTCTGCCTCCTGAGTGCTGGGATTAAAGGCGTGTGTGAACACTGCCTGGCCAGGAAACATTTAATTTGGGGTTTACAGTTTCAGAGGATCAGTCCATGACCATCATGGTAGGGAACCTGGTGACAGAAGGGTAGACATGGTGCTGGAGCAGTGGCTGAGAGCTCACATCTGATCTGCAAGTTGCAGGAAGGGTGATGGTGGTGGTGGTGGTGGTGGAGGAGGAGGAGGAGGTGGTAGTGGTGGTAGTGGTGGTAGTGGTGGTGATGGTGGTGGAGGTTTTGGTGGTGGTGGTGGACGTGGTGGTAGTGGTGGTGGTATGGGCTTTTGAAATGTCAAAGCCCACCTCCAATGAGGTCATATCACCCAATCCTTCCCAAATAGTTCCACTATCTGGGACATAAGCATTGAACTATATCAGCCTACAGGGCCACTCTCATTCACCCCACCACCGTGGTGTGCTGCCAGAACTGATTATAAAACAGGTTAGATCACTGTTTACTTTTTGGTTCCCTGGATCTCTAGTGTCAGCCATTTTGTGCTGCTCATAGGCCTCTGTATGTCAGTGTTAGCCATTTTGGTTCATGCTGGATATCCCTATCAGCACCAAGTTGTCTGAACATAAACTGGCTTGTAAAGCCTTCTATTTCCAACACATTCTCTGTTTTTGGATCTAAGTTTTCCTCACTGTTGCCCCAGTGCCTTTGATTTACCAATTTCTTGCTTTTCCTTAAATGCATGCCTACATTATCCAAATGAGTCTGAATGTCATATGGTGTATGGTGTGTGTGTGTGTCACCTAAATAATCATTTGAATCATATGTCAAGGTTGAGAAGTTGAAGATATCCATTTAGAAGAATGTTTTTCTTTGACGTTTTTCACTCTTCAGCCTGGGATTTAATTTCAAGGCAAGATAAGTTATTTTGGCAGATAAAAAATACTCCTTGTTTGTCTGTCTTCAAATCTGTTAAGCTTCATGTCAGTGAGCTAGAGAACTTTGCATCTCTCCTGGGGCCTTACATGACAGACTGAGAGGGCCATAGTGATGTTGATGGTGGCAGTGGCCTTCCTTGATGCCAAGCTTTGCTCCAGACATAGCTGTTAGTACAGCCCTGTTCCCACCTTAGGACTCAAAGACAGAAACATTGCATTCAGCCCTCTGCCCGCACTGACATGACAGGAATGTAGTGTAGAAAGTCTCATCTTATCCTAAAACACTGATCTCCTAGGCCTCAGGATACCTGAAAGACATAATCAGAAAGCTCTGGTCACTGGTCTTGAGACAAAATCTTAGCTCATCTCACAAGGGAGACTTCAGGGAGCAGAAGCATTTGGTGACAGATGAGCCCTGTAGCAAACTCTTCATCTTGACTGGGGGGGGATCACTCAGGGAGAGAATGGTTGCCTGCAATGTCTAAGCTGAGCTCAATCCACAGCTGCCATCACCACCACTATCACTACACACACACGCACACACACATATACACACAGACACATATACACACAGACACACAGACACAGACACACATACACACACACCACAAGCACAAATGTATGCATGCATATGAACACATACACACTTTATTTGCCACAACATACTAATAAAATACTTTATTTCAAATACTGAATGCAAAGAAAACTTGGATCCCATATCACGAGGAGCATTTAAGGAAAACACAAAGAACAACTGTTCATCTTTCTCTTTAGTACAGAAGAGGGCTCATGAGGGGACCAAATCTCCCGGTCCTTGCTGGGAATGAGACCTTCTCAAGGTTTTCAATTCTGGAGTAATTAGCTTCGATTCTTAGTTATGAGTCTGACAAAAGAGTTGGCTTCTCACATTACTGACCTGTGTCCCAAATGAGTTTTTCAAATATAAAACTATTTTGCTTCCATCACCCGTGTTTGTCACTGGAGATGTGACCTGAGCAATGACTGCCCGAAAACCTTGTACTCGGCAGCATATTTCTTATTAAGTTTGCAGTGTGAAAAACAAAAATCGGAGTTCGTGATTTCCTTCAGCCCCCAGACTGCTTTGTTCTCCGGCAGAAATGTAGCAGAGTGTTTTCTCCCAAGGGTGGACCAGGACCCTTGGGTGTTTTATACGTGAACAGTGGCTGAGTCATTTAATTTAACAAACATAGCTCACTAAGTTCTCATTATTTGAGCAAAATTTTCAGAGATTTTTTTCCCCCTCATGCTCGCATAAGAGCCATGTATCTGAAGATTCTGTAAATCCATAAAATACCCTCTGACGTGAAGGCCCATTATGGCTCTTAAAGACTCATTGCTGTCTGTTGGATCAAATGTGGACCTCATGTGGAAGCCCGGGAAGATTTATATGTCAGTCACTCCACGTCAAATCTCTATTTAAAACCCACTGTCTTGGGAAAGAACTTCAAACTATTTTTTTGCCTGCCGGTATGAAGCATTAAGTTCCCCTGCCAAGAACGGCTTAGGAACATTTCAATTCCCTAAGCTTACGTCTGTACACACCTGCAGTGAGGTCTCCTCCCCTTCCCTCCACCCAGGGGAAGGAACTCAGCTGGGCAGGTGAGTTTCTCATTGTCTCCACATGACCACTTAGCTCAGACTTGACCCAAGGCACATAAATCACTTAATCCTTTGGAGAGATGAGTGTCAGAATGAAGAGCCGGATTTCTAAGCAAAGGTCATGTATTAAGTTTTCTACTCCTAACTGCAAGGAGAAACAGGAGTGTTCATCCTCATTAAAAAAAGCAGAAGACTGTTTCAGGAGCCAGGAGTGCTGAGCTCTGTCGTCTGGGAGAGACGATCAAAGACAATGGGGACCTTGGAAAGACACTCCGCCTCTAGTCCTCTCCAGCAGGTCCTTAGGCCTCCCTTCCCAGTATCTCTCAAAGCGAGCGGCTCTCTTTTAGCTCCTTTTGCTACAGTCTCAACAAAAGGTCTAGCCATGGCCATCACCATCTTGTGTCTCTGAGCCGCACTTCTGAGAACAACGTCTCCATCATGTAGAATTCCATGACCGGAATGTGCTTCTTGCAGCACCCTGTCCTCTCTGCCCCCAGGCCGCCTGATGTTCACTAAATGAGTGCAGGCTCTCGTTCCCACTCCTCAGTGCCTAGAGAATCATCAGCCCTGATCCCTTCCCTCGCTGTTGGAATCCTAAAGCCCACTCAGTACACCCGGTGAGAAGTCACAGCTCCTGCTTCATAGGTCATAGCCTTACAGCTCTGCCTTTATACGACTCATAATATTGATCTCCTGCCTTGGATTGTATTTATCTGTGGACAAATGCCTTTCCCCCGAGACTGTAAGGTCTGAGAGCAAGAACCACATTTACTCTTACCAACGCTTAGTCCTCTGTGTTGCTGAGACACATTGAGTACACATTGAATAACTAAGTGTCCACAGGAAAGACGACTTACCACCGATGTTTTAAAGGAGATGATGAGATCAAAGTGCCGGAGGGCAGCAGGGCGAGAAAGAGACAAAGAAATGGAGGGTTTTCACAAAACGATATTATGCACCCATGGAATTTTCCTTTAAGGGGAGGTTGTTCTTATAGATGATTAACTTCCTTTTTATTTCTCTTTTTATCTCTAGCCTGGCATATTTTTTAAAATCATTCTCTTATCTTGAGAAGTTAGCTACAGCTAGATCTTTCCGGATCTCTCTGCCTTTCAAATCTCAGATTTGTTTAGGTGGTGGGATTGGCAGGGAAATGGTTCTACATTCTAGTTGGCTGCTGGTGGATTTTGTTTTATTTATTTATTTATTAAAGATTTCTGCCTCCTCCCTGCCACCACCTCCCATTTCCCTCCCCCTCCCCCATCAAGTCCCCCTCCCTCATCAGCCCTAAGAGCAATCAGGGTTCCCTGCCCTGTGGGAAGTCCAAGGACCACCCACCTCCCTCCAGGTCTAGTAAGGTGAGCATCCAAACTGCCTAGGCTCCCACAAAGCCAGTACGTGCAGTAGCATCAAAAACCCATTGCCATTGTTCTTGAGTTCTCAGTAGTCCTCATTGTCTGCTATGTTCAGCGAGTCCGGTTTTATCCCATGCTCTTTCAGACCCAGGCCAGCTGGCCTTGGTGAGTTCCTGATAGAACATCCCCATTGTCTCAGTGTGTGGGTGCACCCCTCGTGGCCCTGAGTTCCTTGCTCGTGCTCTCTCTCCTTCTGCTCCTGATTTGGACCTTGAAATTTCAGTCCGGTGCTCCAGTGTGGGTCTCTGTCTCTGTCTCCTTTCATCGCCTGATGAAGGTTAATATTCAGGAGGATGCCTATATGTTTTTCTTTGGGTTCACCTTCTTATTTAGCTTCTCTAGGATCACAAATTATAGGCTCAATGTCCTTTATTTATGGCTAGAAACCAAATATGAGTGAGTACATCCCTGGATTTTGATATATAGGATATCTTTTCAATTTGTTTTCTCTTTAGAGCAATCTGGAATTATCTCCAGGTCAATCAATGGCTCATACTTTACTGCAATTCATATTTTCCCTGAAAATTAAAATGTATTTTACTCTTCCACCTAAAAAAAAAAAGCCTACATCCTATGTCACTTTTATTAATCCCAGGCTTTCTACGGAAGCTTCTTTTGTTCTTCAATACCAACAGTTTCCTCCGAGAACAAAACCCTTCCAGTCATACCAATACTCACGCACACGTTGAGACTTGATCCTCCAGTCTCTGAGGACCTTTAGAAGGTCTGATGCTCTTTGAAGAGCCCTGTGATCACAGCTTGGGGTTGTCTTGACCTCACTTCCTTCCTAGTAGGTCACACTTCCCTGCAAAGCCCCCTTTCCGCCCTTACCATGTCGTTATAGTCAGCCGTGTGTTGATAGCCACGGCCCACTCGCACATCCAAGGACGACCTGCTCAGTTACGGTACTGCTCTCATCACTTCCGGTCACCGAAGCAGCGTCTAGAATGGCTTCTCACTTCCCTCACAGTCATCGCTTGTTTCCACCACCACCCTGTGGCATCGTGTGGAGAATGAATTCCATCTAATTCCACCTGTAAGCCCTCCACCCCTACGATGCCTTTCCATTAACCTTTTTCCTCCTCTATGCCTTCTTAAGCTTTTACAATGCCCCCAGGAGGGCCGAATTTCCCTCTGACTCCCTGCCTGCTTGTAATTCACCCTTGTCTGGAAGGTTCTTATTTGTACCAGTAGCTAAACATCCTTGGGTTTTAGCTGTGAGCCTGACAATGTGTTTTTATCTCATTTATTCTCACTCTGGCTCCATGAAGAAAATTGTCACATTTTCAGGACAGAACAGAGATGTAAGATTCAAAGAGATGGAAGATAGAACAACTCCCCAGCCCACGCAGGTAGAAACCGACCGCAGTGGGCGTTAGACCCGTTCGCCCTCAATCTGCCCGTCACGCTACCATGGTTTGCTCTTTGTGAGCCGGTAGTAGGAGGCTGCTCAAGATTATCCGTGTTACAGCAGGGCCGTTCAGAGATGCTGACATCTTGTATCCAGCCCAATTAAGTACCAGACAGCCTCCCTGGCAGAGTGCCTAGTGACGGCTGCCATGGAAACGACCTTTCTCCACACCTGCTTAGGCTACTTCCCTGTAAAGAGAGACGCCCTGGAGCCTTGGCTAATTCTGGTCTTATAGCTCTTTCCAGAAAATTCCACCCTTAGGGTAGGCAACAAACCAACTGAGGTAGGCCAGCAAGCAACCACCTGTGGCCCAACCTGCCCTTGGGGAGATGAACCTTGCACATTTCAGAAGACTGTCCTGGGCAGAGTGCCTGTTGTCATTGCTTTGCTTTGCCAGAAACTCCTGACTTTCCTTACAAGAAATGATTAAAAAAAAAAAAGTCCAAAGATAATAAAAATCACATGTAGACCTCAAAGAGAATAATGCTTCTTTGTTGACTTTTCTTGCTCCTCTCTTAGGTCTTTTATTTTTCCATTGAACCCACAGCCTTGTAAAATACTATACGCCTCATCACAGAACTGTATCCCCAGCCTTTCCTGTGTTTTTTTTTTTTTTTAAATTTTCGAGACAGGGTTTCTCTATAGCTTTTGGTTCCTGTCCTGGAACTAGCTCTTGTAGACTAGGCTGGCCTTGAACTCACAGAAATCCGCCTCTCTCTGCCTCCCGAGTGCTGAGATTAAAGGTGTGCGCCACCACCACCTGGCTGTGGTTTTTATTGTGAGGCAGAAACTCACTAAGTTGCCCAGACTAACCTTGAGCTTAACGATTCTCTTCCCTCGTGAGTAGTTCGGATTACAGGCCCACCAGACCCAACGAGAAGTTTATCTAGAATGTAGTGTTTTATTTATTTAAATGAAATCCTTGAAACCAATTAACACAGCAATAATTTTGGCTGGATAAGCCACTATACAGTTTCTGGATGGGATTTAAGAAGGCAGACTCCGGGTTGGTTTAGCTCCATCTTAGCTAAGCTTCAAAATTTAGGGTGTTTGTCCTTAGGAAATTCCAGGTTGTTACCAAAAGTATCTCCACATACAAGGTTTTTCAAAAGTCTGAGGGTCTGATTTTTTTTCAGGTTATTATGATTCTAAGTGTTTAAATCTACTATTCTGTTGATATTCTCAGGAATTAATCATATTTATAAAGCACCCACGGAGCTGAAGTTTTCACCTGCTAGTACTAACAATATCATTGGCAACTCTACATCCACGGCACTCGGTGCCCAGGTCACTGCTCCCTGGGGATCCTGTCACTGCTTTCGTATTTAACATCTTTGCTCGCCCGCCACATGTCATTTGAAAAACCACTACCTAGACATCCAAGCTACCAAGTTCCTCCCCTGCATAAGAATCTATGGCAATGGACAGAGAAGGCTTAGTCTGATGGTGGGCAGAAGAAGAGTAACTAGGCAAACACACCTGGGCCTTTGTGGGCAGCATGAGCCAACAGGTTGGTTAGGGAGAAGGGGACAGAATAGCTAAAAGGAGGAGGCGTGTCTTAGGAAGCCCTACTGGAGGGGAAAGCAGTTGGGAGTCTGTACTGCCCTAGAGTAAGTCTCTTCTCATCTCCCCTGACAGCAATGACTTCCTCTTTATGACCTGTATCTTTCTCTGAAGTCAGTTCCATGTCCCCCCCCCCTCTGTTACCGCCGTGGTTATATAACATAGGCCAGGCCGACTCACCTAGACGCGCTAGTCTGCAGAACAAACAAGCAGGAGCGAGAAGTGAGCTGAGCTCAAGGCTTGTTCATTCCGCATGTCTGTAGATATTCTCAAGCACAGCCATGGGCACTCATCAGAGATGCCCACGGAGAGATGGGTGGATGAGGGAGAGCACAGGGGAAAGCGAATGCAAGAAAGGCAAGGGTGTAAGAGCCAAGGACCATCTACTGGAGACCATCTTGGCAGTGAGGGAGCTCACTAGTCTTGCCTGTGCTCAGCCGGCTTCAGGAAAGGCATGCTGCAGCATGGTGGCAGCCCCAGAGGGAGGTTGCTGAGCAAGGTATATGAGCCTGTAAACAGGCCGCATTGCTCCATGGCCTAAGATAAATATTCATATGGAATACTGGTTCTAGGGTATGAATTTTTAGACCATAATTCTTTAAAATTTATTATAGTTTTAAACTTAATTGGGTGAAAGTATTTATGGGAGGGGGAGGGGATGCAATTACCCAATTATCAAAGTGAGGAGGAACCCTAGAAGGAACACTAAAGCGATCTTTAAGTACCGAAAGGATTTTATTACGGCAACTTTTAAAATGGTAATGAATGTCACGTTCCTTGGTCTTTTTCACAACAGAAACGAAACACAGCATTTTCACAGGTTTGCTTTTGCTGAGGAAAAGACAAGAAAGGGGTCGGATGACCCCAAATACTCCTCAAAAACAGTCACAGCCAGGGGTGAAAAATGTCACTGTCCCTAGAGTGTTCAAAAAAAGGGTGGGACGGGTGGAGAAGGAAAACTGAGCCAAAGAGATGTGGGAAGGAGCATCCAAAACACGTTGGCATTTCCTCAAATGGGGGAGAGCTCACAAATTTGAGCCTATTGTTCAAATCACATCAGTAATGAGATCAATGAAATCAAGACGTGATCTCCCGAGACCACTGTGGCTATCTGTCCAGAAAGCCTCCTTGGAGTTCTATCAATCTGTGCTCCCCCAAAACGGAGCAGAGTAGAAAACAATGTTTCCCCCCCAAAACGGAGCGGAGTAGAAAACAATGTTAAGGAGGCTTTTAAAACACATCATTGAGATTACAGCACCTTTTAAAATAAACAGCACTGAATACCAACACAGGTAAAATGTCATTGTGAGACGGGGCTCCGAGAGTCAACAGCGTTCTTTATGGCTTTCCAGTGTGCGATAAAATCTGTCCACCAGATGTACTGATGTCTCCTGTGTAGCATACTTGAGCATTCTGTAGGCCTGAGGCCCATTTATTTCATGTAATTGCCTTTCCTGTGCACACCTTGGGGTACCCTAATTCTATATTTTATTTCAGGCACTGTACAGGGTACCATCTGGTAGTTTTAAACTCATCCCATTTTATTGCGCTACGGCAGAGGATGTATTCAGCCGTACGGCAGCTTTTGGTGGAGACAGACTTCTCACTACTAGCTATTTATTTTTGCCTGAAATAAAGTAGCCTTGAACTATCAACATGCAGGATTCACACATAGATCACACATAGTCCATACTCGCTAGACAGGTTCCTAAGCAACCTGCAGGCACGAAGCAGCTTTGAATTGCTTCTCGCACAGCTGTTAACTTATAGAATTGGGATTCTAAATTCTTTGCCTACTTCTGCACATAATGATATCTTTTTAGTATCTCATTTGTATTATTTCAGTTCAGATGAGCACAAAAATAAATGTATTCTATCACATCTGGAAAAGTACCGCAGAGAAATCGCTTAATATTGGAAGATGCGCACCTCATTACGAGGTTCGTCACTCATTTCAACCTCAACCTCTGCCACGCGGCTGTGATTTTGCTGCTGTTTTTGTTAAATTGTTAAATCATCTTTCGAGGGAATCTGTGAGATCTTGAAAAGACAAGTTTGGCTATAACAGACGTGGTAAAGACAGATAAATTTCGGAAGCACGCAGCTTTTCTGCAGCAGGTCCCTGATGAGAAGGCCTGCCCTCCACGTGTACTCAAATGAGCTAGGAAGTGATGCTGAGACTCCATCTCCCTCCGCAGAGTAGCTCCGCCACCCGTGTGCCCACACAGCTGGCCATGGGTACTCTAGCAAATATCAGGGCCCCTGGTATGCAAATAACAAGTACCCAGCTGCAGCCTTGCAAATGAGCCATTGTTCACCTGCTGGCTCCAGCCTAACCAAATCCCTGTTGCCGCTTGCGTTAGAGATTCCCTCATCTTCAGTCCTTCCCCCCCCCCCCCCCCCGTCCCACAATATCTAAGCTTTGCACTAGTCTCTGGTCTAGTGACGAAAAGACTCCACGGCGAGGGGGCCAGCAAGACGGTGGCGTTTAGTGAGTGATGAGCTGGCGTGCTAACCACTGCTGCCTCTCGACATGTGTTATTTCAGCATTGCCCAGGGAGGAGATTACCAGGCATTGGCTGGAGCTACAGAAAGCCTTCCAGTGTACAATCTGCTACCTGGCACTGATGACCGGCGTAAATAAACAAACCAATCAGGAGATGCTGGCGCTGCTGCAGGCATCTTGGCCCTTCGTTATGGTGACGGGGACGGGCGACAATGGCTCAGTTACAGTTAAGGATGGGAAGATATTTAAGGTAGCAAAAATGCCGGATCGGAACGCATTCACGGCAGATTCTTTGCTGTTTTGCATTCGTGGCAATGACAAACGCAGCTCAGTGCACCTGGCTGTAGCTGTCTGCTGTGATCTAAAGCCTGTTTGGACGGAAAGAATAACTTCCTCCGTTATTTATTGTTGGAAGCAGAGTTTACTTTGCTGTCTTTAACCTCAGCAGAAATCAGGAATGCCAGTTTAACAGCAAGCTGATGAGTTCTGGGGAGCAGAGCAAACAGTCACTGGTTTGGCATCTTGTAAATCAGCGGGAGACCGGTGACCAAATAGATTCATATTTATTTTCCTGGAGTTTTCCCCCTTCTTTGACTCTCAGGCAATCTCGTCCTATAAAAATGTTAATGCTGGTCTGAATATGAAGGGTAATTTTTTTCTCCCACAGCTCTGTCAAACATATCTTCCCAATAATTAAATGTGTATCCTTGGGCCCTAAGAGCAGTCTTGTTGAACAAAGCAACCACAAATCCAACTAACCTTTGAAGAATGAGGGTGTCAAAGTATAAGCAGATGTTTTAATTTGCACAGTGCAGGGATTTTTCGGATGCCAAATGTTCCTAAAATAGTTATTGTGTCGTGCAGCAGGAGAAAGATAGACTCAGAAATGACCCGTAGCCATCTTATACATGACAGACGTGGCCTCCGTCAGCAAAAACCAACGTTGGACATGCTGTTCAGGAAACTGTGTTTCTTTCAGCCAACAAGAAAATTACCGTAACTCTATAATTATAATGCATGAGAAGGAAAGAGAGTAGTGCAAATTTTACACACACGCACACACACACCCCTACACACTACAAAGTCCATTGCTAAATTAAATGCAGGATAAAATAAGTAGTACATGTTATCCCTTGTCTACATACTAAAGGTTTCTAAAAGAATTATGAAATATACAATTTTTTTTTAAAAAAAATAGGATGCGTACTTGGGCTGTGAAATTACAGCCCTTCACTGTAGTTAGCTGAACTTGTATTGCTCTGGGAGAATGTTAGCATGCTTTTTTACTTACAAGGAGATGTATGCAGAGAGGATTTATATTAGACAGAAGAAAACATGCCCTCCATTTGAGCAGAGTCATGAAAAACCCACCTAGGTTACCCAAGAAGACTGGAATTGACCTCCTGGAGACTTTTCGCGGTGGATGAGAGACCCATATATTTGGGTTTATTGTAGGGTAGTTGGAAACTTGTTGACTGGGCTTGTCAAGAAATGCATAGTCTTTTTCTGTCAATGACCTCAGAGCGGGCTAGCTCCTTAGCAGGCATCCTACTAGCCTAAGTGACTGAAAACTCCCAGACAGACAAGAATAAGAGAAGAGTGTTGAAGAATGCCAGAGGAAATCAAGGCTCGCTTTCTTACGGAGCCCTACAAAGCACCTGTAAGATTTCTTTTACTAAAGCGCATGTCAAACAGGTTAGTGATGTTTGTTCTCCAAAGCCTCACCTGGAACCTTTGAAGCTTCAAGCATGAATATTCACAATGGTGCATGCTGTATGCAAGCTGTTATAGGGTGGGAGCCAACAGAGGGTCACCATCAGAGGGATGAAACTCAGCAGGTGACAAGCCTCTATGAGACCCGATGGAGGGCTATTTACTTTCATTATCAAGAGAATTCACTTATGCAATTTTCTCAAGAGTCCATCACAGTGCCAAGCATATACACAGACAGTGGAATTCTCTGCAAAATATTTACCACCAGCTCAGCCACTTTGGTTGATCACCAGAGGGCTTCTTCAGGGACTAGGAAGAGGCATGTCCCCTCTGTGCTCATGAAACCTTTATTCTGCTGATAGAGGCGGACAAGTTGAACTTTTACCTAGTCTAGAGATCAAACCATCCATCTACAGAAATCCAGAATCATTTTGACACTTCAGGTAGTAGATTCTTCTCTTTGACAACAGCCCCCTCCAAAAGAGGGAAGTGGAGGCAGGCACTCACTTGTGAGATTTTTATTTAAAGAATACCCCATCTTTACTTGCAGCTGAGAGGCTGAAGATTAAAAATTAGCCACTGTATAGTAGCTGAGCAGTAACAATTTTTCATAAAGATTTTTAGTACACATTTGGGATTATAATTTCAATATTATGCAAATGCATTTTATGGATCTGTAATACAGAATGTGTACTGGCGTTAATGTGCGTTAGCGGGCAAGCAGAGAAAGGCTCCAAATGAGCCATTTTGGTGTCTGCTTTCAACACGTATTATGAATAATAAGTACAATGTTCTGGTTTAGAACAAATAATATAAAAACCCGAATTCCTCTTGATGTTCATCAGTGACACCGCTCTATGAAACTCCTACAGAATTCTTCCATTGGACATAGTGAAAAACCAGCTCTCGACCAATATATCCCTGTTTATAGCTTCCTTCTTAAATGGAATGTAGAAGTGAAAGAAATACACTTAGTACCAAAAGGGAGCAGTTTCCCTATGTTGTTCAAAGTTGGGCATCAACCAAATAAGTGATCCAGGAAGGTCGTGATGCTTGGGAGTCAAGAGGGCAGAGGGCTGGCTACTCCTGATTTAGAGGCTCCAAGTACTAGAAAACTGAAGAACTTCTAAAGAAGGCAGACAAAATCGTTGTTTGTTCCATTAACAAAATCAACAAATTTGATTCCTTTATACAAACTGGTTCATATAAGATGATTGTGTTATTCCAGATATTTAAAAGATGGATAAATACTATTTTTTAAAAAATGAAACTTGCTTTTTATTTATGGGGATAAAAAATGCTGCCCATGGAGGTCAAAAGAAAGAACTGGATCTTCTGCAGTTGGAGTGACCCGGTGGTTACAAAACTCTCCAGTCCAAGAACAGAGTTCATCTCTCCAGCTCCTAAGCCCCTTTTTGTAGTAGTTCATGCTTCCAGCTTTATAACCTAATATGAACTGGGCTTAAGTTTCTCCTTCAGCCTTGTCAGTATGTGTTTGTGGTTGTACTTTAGAAACAATTGCTGAAGAGAGAATTAGAGATTTTTCTCAGAAGACTAAGCCAAGTAATATTCCTGGGCTTGTCAAAATCCATAAATTTTTTGTTAATGCTCTTTAGATATGAGCTTGGTCTGCTAGCAACAAAAGCAAGACTAAGAGATGTCATTTCCTGACAGTTGTAACTGGCTGTCTCAGGAGGCATCTGAACCATCTAAGTGTACTGACTTAGAACTCTGACACTTGCGGATCCATTTCTTGAGTGTGTGATGCACACTTGTCCCACTGCATTGTCCAATGAGTATGCAGTGGGTACCCAGCTAAGAATGAATGATGAAAATCTTTTCCAAACAGGCGCTCTTAGCTTAGCATACAGTGTTGCAGACTTGGTGAGGTGTGTTGGCAGAGGTGTCTATCCCACCCAGTCCGACAGCCATTCAGTCCCAAAGAAAACACACAGAGGTCTACATTAATTTTAAACTGGTTGGCCTATTAGCTCAGACTCCTTATTAACTTTTACATCTTACATTAACTCATAATTCTTGTCTCTGTTAGCCACGTGGCTTTGTACCTTTTATTAGTGAGGCATTCTCATTTTGTTTCCTCTGTGTCTGGGTGATAACTGCAGACTGAGCCTTTCCTCTTCCCAGAGTTCTCTGTTCTCATCGCCCCACTATCCCTCCTGCCTGGCTACTGGCCAATAAGCATTTTATTAAAACAATACAAGTGACAAATCTTTACAGGGTACAGACCATTGTCCCACAGCACCCCCCCCTTTTTTTTCAAAACAAGAACTCTGAATCTAATCTCCTTTGTTTAGCTTTCTTTTTTCCAAACTATTGTCCATAACAACTTGTAACCAACACTATAAACAAAAACAAATATCCGTAATAATTTTTGGGGGGGACTGTGGGTGTAGTTTTCTAGGCTACTTCCTGCTGATTGTCCTGCTGATTGGGGGTACTGATAGTCTTACAGGGACCTAAAGAAAATTTGAAATTATGATCAAGTCCTGACTGAAATATTCTGTGAGGCTTGATCATCTCAGCCAGCAGTCTTGAGGCTGTTCTGGATGAAGAACTCGGAGGAAACTCCAACAGAGGTCCTCTGAAATGTTGGATCATCTGGGTCATCTGCTCCTATCGAAGATTTCTCAGGGGGTCTTCCTTGATCAAGACTGATTTTTTTTTAACCCAGGATGAATCCACAGCCTCTCATTTCCTGTGGAAACAAAAGCAAAATCTCTTCTCCAAGGTAACATACCTTTTGAGTTAAAGGCATTGAAGTCAAGACATTTTCAAAATATATTTGGTGGATTAATCCAGCAGCATTTATAATCAAATGTCTTTTAGCAGCTGTTGCTCCTTCCTCAGTCATCAAACAATTCAAAGACAACACAATAACATAGAGTATCCAGATTCTCTGTGTATTTTCCATCTTTACATGGCTTACTTTGAACTCTATTTCTTTTATTTTTACTTTTACTTTTTGTTTTTTTGAGACAGGGTTCCTCTGTGTATCTTTGGCTGTCCTGGAAATCACTCGGTAGACCTAACTGTCCTTGAACTCACAGAGATCTCCCTGCCTCTGCTTCCCAAGAGCTGGGATTAAAGGTGTGCCCCACCACACCCAACTATCCTCTCTCATTTTAAAGTACTTTATCCTTCTTTTTTTCTTTGCCAAGCACACATATGTTTTTAAATACACTATAAACCATCTAGAGGGTTTTTTTTTGTCTGAATCTATTTTTACTGTATATCTCTTTTCCTGACCACATGAGTTTTTAATTTGCTAAATGATATGGCTAGGATTAAAGCTGTCGCTTGATGGCTGGATCTGCCTCATTGCATAGCTTTCTGCGAGTCTAGCCTCATGGTAGAGGTACAGGCTGGAGCTATGTTTATCGCCACAATTTTATTGAGTTTCAAAGTCCTTGCAACCACCTATTTTTATAAGTACCATTTAAGTGTTTTGTGGGAGAGCCTCTTAAGGGGCCGCAGAGTTTTTGCAGCTAAATTTGAGTCAGGAAGTTTCTCTTAAATGAGATGCACTTGCTTCTAGCAAACAGAGCCCACCTGAGAAAATGCTGCTACCAAGAAGCTGTGGTTAATTCTGTTCTTTTGTCTAGAATTACTTCCCAAGCTCTCTCAGGTTTTATGTGGATGCCAGATTGTGTGCATGCATGTTTCTACCTCTGACGACAGAGGCATCTACAAAATAACAAAAAAGAAAATCTATGTTTGAGTTCTATGTTAAGGGTTATGTGAATAATGTCAGTTGACCCGCAGAGAGAGTTTGCAGGGTGGGTTTTATAATCCATGTACAATTGTTGAAGAATCAGGAATTGTAAAAGATCCAGTATACATAAAATAACAGTTGTATGCGTCTTTTCTGATTTTGCAGTTCAGATTCTTATCTATCATATAAACCCTAGCCCTGTATGAACAGTACACGGTAGTCTTGGTCTCACACACTGGATAAGTCAGAAGAACAGAGCTTGGCCCTGTGATCCAACATGGGCCCTACCTTTAAGATGCCAGATGGTTCCCATTTCAACCAATTGTTGCATCATTACTCGCCTTACTGACGATGCCCACTTCCCCGATGCTTTTCCAGTTTTGAAGGTCTGTGGAAGAAAAGCAGGATACTACAAGAGAGTCTATCTTTTTTTTTTTTTTTTTTTGGTTTTTCGAGACAGGGTTTCTCTGTGGCTGTGGAGCCTGTCCTGGAACTAGCTCTGTAGACCAGGCTGGTCTCGAACTCACAGAGATCCGCCTGCCTCTGCCTCCCAAGTGCTGGGATTAAAGGCGTGCGCCACCACCGCCCGGCCTACAAGAGAGTCTATCTTATGAGAACTCAATGGATGCTTGCGCAAAAGGAAATCAGATTTGTTCAAGTTCTTCAAATCAAATTCAACAGAAGTCTTTGACTGCTGCATAGAGGAAACTTCGTTTCTATCCTCGGGTCTCTAAAGTTTTAATAAGACAGAGAAAGACTCGTAGTGGAAGATGTTTCCCAGTTGTTGAGATACAGGACATTGAGAAATTAAGCCTGCAGTATAGTATGCTGGTCTGAGGAAGCCAGTGTGCAACACCGTGAAATAATACACTCAGCAACTGCCTGCTGCCTTCCTTAAGCACTTGGTCCTTTTGTTGTGTGATCTCACTGAATCATCCCAACATCCTTTAAGGTAAGCATTATTGTCTTTCATTTTTTAAAAATTAGTAAAATTTAGGCTTAGGTCAGGTAAATCATCCAAGATCACGTGGTTAATAAGTGCTTGAATAAAGATCTGATTCTAGGTTAAGTTTAATTTCAAAGTGAGGAAATGAATTAATGATGGTTTTAGAGTCAGGAATCCCAATTATTTTGAAGCCCAGTATTGAATCTTGTCTTCTGCTTTGTTATTTCTTGTAGCTTTATTAGATTTAGTTATAAACTAGTCTATGTGAGAGAAGGGATAACATACAAAGCATTTTTTTTTAATTCTTCAAAGGGCCACGTTCATTCCCAGACAGAGAGGTAACCAGGAGATATTTCACTTTTTCCTCCTGTATTTACTCTATGACCACACCTAGTCAAAAGCCAGCCATGCCTTCCAGGAGCTTCCAGCTTCCAGGGGCGGTGAAAGCATCGGTGCATCAGCTGGGCATAACTGTGCAGTGAGAAGGACTTTGAAAGTCTAGGTGGCTCTTGGAGAGTTGCAGTCAACTGGTCCATCGGCTCAGCAGAGGCCTCCCAGGGTAGATGCCCTCTGACCCTATTCCTGAAGCATCATTAAGAGCTAATCAGAGTGGAGAGGGTACCGTGGGGGAGAGGAAGTAGAAATACACAGAGATTTCAACATTAGAGATTAGTACGTGATCTATTCTGGGATTACAAGTCATGAGAGCTTATTGTTCCCTTGTAGGGTGAGCCAACTGTTTGGGAAGAGAACTAGGGAAGGGAGGGGGCACCAAGCAAGACGATAAGGAGACATGGGTATAAGGTATAAGTATAAGTATAAGTATAAGGTATAAGTAGTCAGACGACTACTGCCTACCACACCAACATGCGTGTATTTATCCTGATCATTGGAGGCAGAGGTGGAAAAACAGTAAGAAGTAAAATAAGCTACATGTTAAGAAGAGGATTAGCTGGCCGGGCGGTGGTGGCGCACGCCTTTAATCCCAGCACTCGGGAGGCAGAGGCAGGTGGATCTCTGTGAGTTCGAGACCAGCCTGGTCTACAGAGCTAGTTCCAGGACAGGCTCCAAAGCCACAGAGAAACCCTGTCTCGAAAAACCAAAAAAAAAAAGAGGATTAGCTAACTTCTAGAGAGCCACTGGGAGCGGATAACTGCTGATGGCCAGAGCAGAGAGGAGAACAAGGAAACACTCGTGGATATTCGTGAGAGGGAGGAGTTGCCATCTGTCCAAGAGAAGACCGTTCTCACTTCATTTGGAAGGACACATAAATATTTTACTGTTCTTAGAGCACCCCTCCAAATCATTCTTTTTCTCATCGTTAATTTACAAATCCCTGTGGAGTACAATGCCAAAGAATCCTCACATTGAGTGTCCTTGAGTTTCGACATCACAGTGTAGCCCCCCGAGATTTACTGAGAGCTGTGTTGAGGCACTTTCTATCTCAACCATCTCTCTGTGGGTAGAGGGAACAGAACAACAGGAATCCATATAAGCAACCTAAGAGGAAGAGCTCAGAAAGAAAAAGATAGCATTTTTTGCTGATGCGCACTTTTATTTTGAAAAACCTTGAAGATTTCTATTATGAAATCATTCTCCCTTGGCATTATTGCTGCATGCTCAACAAATAGAAGGTAAATATGCTAAAACAAAACAAAAAACCTGGTGCCTTTCTTCTGCACATCATATAGGTATAAGATTTTTTGTTTTCGCCTGACTGCTGGAAACACTTGCATAGGTGATTTGGAGATTTGGGAGAGCTGTCTCCCACACATATGATTTTTTATGAAGAGGTAATTTTACCTATGGTCTATTCGATTGAATATTATAAGTCAGTTTGACCTCAAAGGTACCAGATCCCCCCGCCCCCCATACAGTTGTCCTGGAAAGCTAAAGTGAGATTTATTCAATTACCATTTAAGAACTTTGTGGGTTATTTCCATTTTTCTCCCCATGAATTTGTTCCCAATACAATCTTAAATTTGTCTAATTTGCTGTGTTATTGCAATTAGTCAATTCTCCCCTAGTTACACAAATAATAGCCTTCTAAGTTTGAGGCTGTAAATCATTCATCCATTAAAAATGCCATTTCCTTGTACTGCAAATTCGATTCATTTAGAAGAGAAAAACCGTGCATGGAACAGAATTATGCAATGTCATGGACACATTAACATTTGGATCAAAATTTTACATTGTGTCAGCCAGTAAACAGTATAAATGGTTCAGATTTGCAATAAATAATTGTCTATTAATACTCTGGCATGCTGTAGCAAATTACAGTCTCACTTCAGTAAGCACAGCTGGAGGTAGGCGCCAGGGCCTCAGGATGTGAGCGCCACCGCTGGATTGGTTCTAGTGGAAAGAGCTCATTGCTCACGGATGCAGGGAAGCTCTCTTCTCTGGCAACGGAAAGCGTGCTTGTCAGTGGATGCTCATGTTTATAAACAGGAGGAGGTACCAGTGGGCTCTTACTGTAAGTGGAACATTAGGCACCAGGACACAGCTCTTTCTGTAGAGTCTACAGAAAGCTTAGACGAGGAAGCCAACAAGATCATTGTTCACATGTGCTGGATATGAGAGAGGCCGTGGCGTGTGTCTTACCTAGAAAAGTGCTTCTGATGAGCAGAACTGGGATCTGGGAAACAAGCTTCCTGTTGAGGCAGCCACAGTGTCAGCTGATGATGATGGAGTCACTCAGGGACCACGAGAAAGCCAGGCTCTCTTCAGAGTCGGCCTTGCCATGTAGGCATGATTTTGGCTTCCCTCCCCCATCTCTCTGCCAGAATCTTTCTCCCTAGTCAGTTGAGTAAATGAAAATTAATACCATTTTCACAGTTTGGAGCCAACCTTTTAAAACCTGTTAGAATGCAAACAAGATCTCTGTCTGAGAGACTAGTGTACATGTTCTTAGCATCCTTAGCTCATTCGCCATAAAGTGGTGTGCTGTGGGTGCCAGATTCACCAAGACAAGGCCACGGAATATGGCGAGTTGGAACTCAGGACAGGTAGCTTGAATATGGAAAACATGAAGTGTTGCTAGATGACCTGAGGGAAATGCTGTGTGCTGTAGAATGTCAGGGTACACACGGAAAGGATTGAGAATGAGACCAATGGAGACCCCCGAACAGCGGGGACTTCCTCCCAGACCCTGGGTTAGGCACAAACCACACCTGTTTTCACAGAGAGATCCTTTATTAAACAGGGAAGAAAAGTTAAAGCGGCTGCTTTCTGACTCAGGCAGGAAAGAGCAGCAAATGACCTTCCAGGTGTCATTCTTAAGAGGTGTTAGGATGGGCTGGGATGGGGTGGTAAAGGAGCTAGGGGACTAGGGAGAAGGGGAAGGGGACCAGGGAAAGAGGGAAGGGGTAGTTAGGGGGGAAGGCGTGTTTGTCCTAGAGGGACAAAGGACTGTCTCTGGATAGAGAGGAGACAGAAGCGACACATTGGCAAATGTCAGCTTATAAAGGCAAAGGGGGAAGCCTGTGTTAGAATGAGGTGTTTAATTTTAATAGGCATGTTAATTAGGTGAGCCTAAGGGGGCTTTTGATTGCTGGACTTTGGTAGTCAGCCTCAGGAGGAGGATATGGCCAGTAAGGGACTAGACCTTGGTGGCTAGCTTTAGAAATGTAACCTAATGGTCTTCAGCAAGGCAGAGACAATGCAGGAGAAGGGCAAGGCCTGCCAGAGCCGCATGCTCAAGTGGGCTGGTGTCCCTTCAACCAACACCTTCTGGGCTTTCGCTGGCACTGCATTATACTAGACCCATTTTTTTCAGGTAAGAGAACCAAGGTCCAAAAGTATTAAGAAGCCTTCTCATGAAGTTCACTCAGCCAGTGCAGCAACTTATTCTGAAGTGTTTAGTGTCCCTGATAGCTAATTTATCTTAGCTTGGCCTTTAGCCCAGTATTATCTAGGAATGATACAATTTACTCATCTTAAATCTCCATTGCTCAGTTAATTAATAATGTAACCCTTGGCAAATGCAGTTTCAAAAAGCTTTCTATAACAAAGACTCTAATTTCAGTTCAAAACACTATTCTTCGTTCATACGAGTATCCTATTCCATGCTGTGTTTTATACCGACGCCAATATTTCATATTCATTTGGTCTACTTTGGCATATTGAAAATACAAAGAAGTGTTAATGCAGCTTTATAAACCGTATTTTTTTAAAAAAAAATTGATATTTGGAAAAAGCTAGATATTGATAGTAATGCTTTATTTTGCTTGAGTAGAATAATGGTTTCATCAACATCATAAGAAAAATATATTAGTCATTGTGTTGGTTTGAAAGGAAATGACCCCCAAAGGGAGTGGTACCATTAGGAGGTGTGGCTTTGTTGGAGGAAGTATGTCACTGTTCAGGAAGGCTTTGAGGTCTCATGTATGCTCAAGCCATGGCCAGTACCCCAGACAACTTCCTGTTGCCTGCAAGATATAGTACCCTCAGCTACTTCTTCATGGCTACCTGCATGCTGTCATGTCCCACCATGATGATAATGGACTGAAACTCTGAACTCTAAGCCACCCCATCAAATGTTTTCATTTATAAAAGTTGCCATGGTCATGATGTCTCTTTACAGCAGTAGAAATCTAAGACAATCGCCAATTAGGAATGCATTTCTTATGTCTTAATAAAGGGGGAAACTTAGAGTTATTGGTGTATATACTTCCAAGAAATTTTGCTGATGCAGTTTCAGCCATTTTCCCAATCATAACCCGGAGGTGCTAACCACCCCAAGCACCTAATGCTAGCGAAAACATAGCAGCCATTGTCTGTTTTTCACAGTCTTTTGCTAAAGATGAACTCAAGATAGACTGATTTAAAGGGCCGTCAGACTTTAAGACATCGGCACCTCTTTGTGTTAAAACCACAATAATACTTGACTTATTTATGCACTACACACCAATGAGAGGAGCCAATTGCACGTCTGCTATGAAATAATATCTATTATTACATGGATAGCAACACATTAACCCTACTGGAAGCACTAGCAATTACACAGTGTGTCATATTAACACACCTGCGTTATCTTCCGATTGCCATCGCATTAATTCAAGTGACCTCTGTAAATTTGTTTCCCATCATGGCTTCCTAATTTGGGATCTCTCTCTAACCCTTTAGTGACTTAGGGAAACAATAAAGTTATGCAGCTAAAGCTTAGAAAATAAGAAAGGGGCTTGATATGTGATTTTGGATGCTGTTGGGTTTCATCACTTCCCCTCTTTGCTCTACAGACCTAGACAGCTTTACAGATGTGTCCTTCTGTCCAAACGCAGAGCTATTCTTGCTCTGCGGAGAGTCAAGGTGAAGTCTGGTGTCACTGACTTTGGAAACTGCTCCTGCCCATAGTCAGACTCTGCACTCCAAAGGGACCAGGTTTGCTTTGAAAACCACTACTCCTGCCCACAGTCAGACTCTGCACTCCAAAGGGACCAGATTTGCTTTGAAAAACCACTGTCAAGCGTTCACAACACGAACACACACAATAGCAGAGCCCGCCTGTCTGCTGCCGAAACCCCAACTTGCCTCCCCGTTGGCATCTGGCTTCCCCAAACTCAACCTTCTCCAGTTGGTTTAGTCCTGACCTTCCCCACACCTTCCAAGGCACCATTCAAGAAAGGCAACTCCAGCCCAGGAGATGCGAACGCAATCAGCATTTTCATAGTTAACGACAGGGTTGCAAAACCGAAAATAACAGCAGGAATCCGAAGCCGGGGCTTTTATTGGACTAACGATATAAATAAAACGGTCCCTGACTGAGCGTCAGAGATTCACTCTCTTTATCAGGCCATAGAAAACAGATCCAGGAGGGCAATAAATACAGCACATAACAGAGAGGAATTAAATGATTAGGCCTGAATTAACACTCTGTTTCTGAGCTCTACTTAGCGTTCTGTGGGCCCAATGAAACACCGCAATTCACAAACGCTCAAGGCCCATTTAATTTTTATTTCAAGCTAGTTTGGAAGAAGGGATTACCTCTAACTTCCCCCAGTTCCACTGTATAACTTTAGAAGGGGCAACACTGATCCTGTCTGGATAGCTGTTGGAGAAGGAGCCTGTGCTAGGAATCACCAAGTCCATTCAGAATCCTGCTTCCAGATGGTGCCTTAACTAAATGGAAGGAAACCCTTATCTCTGTGAATGTGACAAGGCTAGCACAAATGGGAAAATAAGGGATGAATGAAAGGAATCTGGTTATTTTCGGTAGTATAGCACCAGAACTCAGCAGCCATTCGCTCCAAAGTGTTCACTTTGTGAATCATAACTTTAGGATGTCAAAGATCCGAGAGCTTGGTCTGAGCTACCAAGTGGGTTTTAATCTCACTTTGGAAGATTGTGTATGGAGGCCCCATCCGCCATTATCCCATGCTCTGTGTGATGAGGTGAGTGGGTTTGACTTCAGCCCAGCCAGGGAGATGAACACTACTTTGTCCTTTTCCATTCATACAAAGGTCTTAAAAATGTCACAGATAGCAACACCAGGCACATTGAGGTGAAAGGATCATGGATTTGAGGTCAGCCTAGGCTTCAAAGTAAGACTCTGTCTTGAAGAAAAATAAATAAATAAATAAGAAGAAAAAAAAAAGAAATTCAAAATAGCACCAGAGGGTTGCTTCATGATGCTAGCTACGTGTTCGGAAATTTTAGATAAAATATGCAGTCAGATGAAACTGGCTCATAAAAACCAACTCTGCGTATTTGTGACTTGAAGTGATGCGTGCCATGGAGACGGATTTACAGGGCAGGGTTGTTAAGTGCCAAGAGTAGGGGAGCTTGTACTTCTGAGCTCTTACTGGATGCCGGGTGCTGTTTCTTCATTTAATGCTTCCCGTGTTCTATAGGCACCGTTACTCCTCAAATAAGGAAGCTGACGCTCAAATAGTATAATAACTGCCCAACTTCAAGCAAAACGCTGGAAGTTTAAGATTCAAATCTAAATTTAGTTGGTGCCCAGAGTAGAGATTCCCCTTAATCCCGTGGTTTGACCTGCTGAGAACTTTAAGTCTCAGCAGAAACTTGATTTAGAACTCTCTATTCTGACCGAAGAAACCGGCTATCCTGTAGAAGGGATGAGAATAATTCAGTGTGCTCCCAGAGGGAAGGGTAAACACCCTCAGAGGTTTAAGTCCACGTAAGTAAGGCCATGTAAAGTCCCACGCTCCTGTGGACAAACACTGACCTCGCTTATGCGGAAAACCCTGTGTAGACTCAGGAGATCAGGAAGGGAACTTACTGGGGAAAAGTTTCAGTGGAAGAGGGGGGAGGCAATGAGACACTGGGGTGGGGGTGAGAAGGACACCAAAAAAAAAAAAATCATCATCCACATGTCTGAAACTCTCAAAGAATAAAAATAAATATTTTTTAAAGAAGAAAGGAAGAAAAGTGTTTCGGGGGGGGGGTGAATATAAAGTGAGTTAGGGAGCCAGCTTGTGGGAGGCAGATGAAGCTGCCCACAGCCCCCGAGTGTGACCCACAGCAGCCATGAAGCCCAGAATCTGTCATGTCTTGGAAGCACTACTCCCCTGCCTAGAGATGAGCCAGCAAGGTCTTCCGCATTCTCCGTGGTGTGTTTCTATACAGTCAAGCTCTCCCAAGAGATCAGCAAAAATCTTAGCTGTGGACCTAACCCAGGGGATGCCAGTGGAACTGAACCTTCCCATCAGAATACTTTTAGGCCACAAAATTACTTATTCTCATTTAAATTTACTATCAAGGGCCTTCACTGGAACATAGACATACTTTTCTTTTCATAAAGAAATCTCAATTAAAAGGCCTGATCCTTGAGTTTGTTGTAGAGAAATTATCTTTTGTTTTGTGGGAATTTATTTTTATACTGAGAATTGAACCTAAGGTCTTGCATGTGTTAAGCAAATACTCTACCACTAAGCTTCATCTTTAGCCCAATAACACTGTCTTTAAAAAAGATAAGCACTGACTGGTGGCTGCAGAGATGGCTCAGTAATTAAGAGCACTGGCTGCTCTTCCAGAGGACCCGGGTTCAATGCCCAGCAACCACATGGTAGCTCGCAACCATCTGTAACTCCAGTCCTAAGTGATCCAGTACCCTCTTCTGGTCTCTGTGGGTACTGCATGCCCGTGGTATAGAGACACTCTCTCAAGCAAACACTCATAAAAAATAAATAAATAAAATTACAAAATAAAAGATGACCACTCAAAAGTTTACTCATAATAAATCACATGAACTTCAATGTTTAGGGTCTTCCTTGAATTATGATTTGGATACTCAGTAGGCAGGAGAGTATCTATTTCATGTTTTATGTAATATCCTTGTATATTTCCTGCACCCACCAAACTAAGTAAAATGCTTTTGACACTTGAATTAACATTACATGGTAATAATCACCTCTTCCTCTATGCGTAAAAATTTTTCCTGAAATATTATGCTTTGAAAAGGGATCTTTGTGGGCTGGAGAGATGGCTCAGAGGTTAAGAGCATTACCTGCTCTTCCAAAGGTCCTGAGTTCAATTCCCAGCAACCATATGGTGGCTCACAACCATCTGTAATGGGGTCTGGTGCCCTCTTGTGACCTGCAGGCATACACACAGACAAAAAATTGTATACATAATAAATAAATAAATAAATATTTTTTAAAAAAAGGGATCTTTGTGTATTTACAAGGGCTATTGAAATGATCTCAGTGAGTTTATGTTGAATGACGAAGTCTTTGTTCCTTGGTCAACTGAGCATCTACAGAGTTCTAATGGTTAGTAGCATTTGTCTGTGGTTATTATTTTTAGCAGAAACAAAAAGGACTCTCAGCTCCTCTGATCTAGACTCAGCACCAGGCTCCCGCTGACCTTCACTTGTTAGAATTGAATGCAGTCAGATTTGCTCTCTCTGTTAGCAATCAGAACCAGAAAGTATCTTTGGACTTAAGTTCTTCCTCTACTTGGATGCTCAGCAAACTGCAGCTTCGAGCGGTCTGCTAGGAAGATCCGCATAGGGTTTTTTTTTCAAATATTCATTCTATTTTAATTATATGTGTATATGTTCATGTCTCTGTGTGGGAACGCACACATGTGTGCAAGTGCCTGCAGAGGTCAGAGGTGCAGGATCTCCTGAGAGCTGGAAAAGCAAGAAGCACTTTTAGCAGTTAAGCCATCTCTCCCAGCTCCTCCTCAGTCCCCAACCATGTATTTTAGTATTTTTTCCTTCTTTTTAATACTTTGAAGGCATGACTTCAGTTTGAACACTAGACAAAAAAACAGTCAAAACTTGAGAAATAATAGACTACCAGAATTTTTCAGCTAGCAAGAGGCATAATATGATTTTAATCTCAAAAAATGACTTCCTTTAAAATGGCAAAGTATCTGCATTTTTTAAGGAAATGGCTAGCTGGTAAAGAGATCAAATTTACCATCTTTTATGATAGTTATTCTTCAGTCACTGCAATGCTTTACATAACTGCTATGGAAAACAAATGGTGTAAAAGAATGAATTAGACTAAAAACCCAAACCAAACAAACAGCAAGAGAGATAATGACCTCCATACTAACTGTCATCAGTCAGGATTAGCCAGGATGGCCGGCTCTCGTGCCTGCCATTGGATGAACCCCTTCCTTCCCTGCACCCTTATTCCGAATGATAGAGGCTTGAGCCTCTTTCAGTAATAAAGCATTGGCTCCAAGGAGCTTAGATGGCAATGTTGACCTGCACAGCTGTTTCCAGAACCCGCCATCTGAATCTTTGTGCCTTCAGCTCCTGAGTTCTGTTCTAAACCCTTCTCGCTTGAGCTTTACAACATGCGCTTTTCTTCACCTGGAGTTTGACAAACCCCAGTATTCAAGCCTAATCTTAGAGAAGTACCCATTAAAGCAAGCATCTTCTAAGACAGATCCCAGTTCCAGCCTCTGGGGGCCTCTGTGTGTGTGTGTGTGTGTGTGTGTGTGTGTGTGAGAGAGAGAGAGAGAGAGAGAGAGAGAGAGAGAGAGAGAGAGAGAAAGGGAGAGAGAGAGAGAGAGACAGACACAGACACAGACACAGACACAGAGAGAGTGAAAACAGTATTTACTTACCATCTCCTTTCTTTCTCAGAGATGTCTGTTTCAGGAGAGATAGGATGGTGTTTTGTCTTTTTTTTTTTTTTTTTTTTTAAATCACAGTTCCCCACGCTGAAGATGATTCCCCAGGATATTCTAAGAAGCACCATGAAGAATTGTTGAATGACCAGATAAATTGTTACAAATAGAAAGGGTCTCATTCACCACCAATGCACTTGGGTTAGGATAGTGTTGTTTTCCTTCTCCTAGCGAAAGCTCAACAGCCAATGGAAGCCCTCACAGTGAAAACCTCCCCAGCTAGGCCCTTAGTGATATTAATTCCCGAGTCCCCTTGCCGCTGTTGTCAGGGCCTGAGGCGAGACCAAACACCACTGAGGTTTGCAAAAAAATACATTTTTAATATAATTTTAAAATATACTCACTAGGGGAAGGCTCATAAAATTCAGTTTCAGCCACAATCTGGACTATGGGCTGCCAAGCGCTGCGTAAATAAATCATCGAGTCATTTTGGCATCCTGTGGGCCAGAAGGAATATCTTCCTCAGTAGATTTAAAGAGACATGGTTCTGAAAGACACAGGAGCAAGCGGGTGATTAAACAGGAGCTCTCTTGACAAAATTTGGAATTTGGAAGGGTCCTTGAAGTGGTAAATTGCACATTTTACCCAAGCAAGGCAGATTCTTTTTCTCTCTATTTGGAATCCACTACGGAGTTGAAAGAATCTATTCTAATATTCCCAAATACGCCTTCCCACTTTGTACCTACCAGGACACTTGAAGAAGGGAAACTCCAGTACCTGGAAGGGTGGATCATCCGTGTGCTTGTAACCACGTATGTGCACACCTAGATAAGTCAGAGATTACGCTCAGTGAGTGGAGGGTGAGCGAGGACAGTCAAGTTTATCAGCGATGCACAAGCTTGCAGGGATGCTAGCTAGTTAGCATTGCTGGTCCAGGGTGAGCCTGCCCTCCCCTCCTCACACTCATATGCTGGTGTGCACACATGCACACAGGCACAGAAGCACACACATACAACAACTTTTTCTCTGGGTAGGTCTCTCCAGCTAGCCTGATGTACAGCCGGCCTTCATCAACTTGTTGGGATAAAGAATACTGAGTAAAGTATCTGTGTCCTGTGATTTTAGACCCAGGCCAGGAATCAGAATCCTTCCCCTGAGCTCAAAAGAGGAACGGAAAGCAGCTCCAAGGTTTGCAAAAAGCTCTTTTAGCTGTCTGTCAAGAGGAGTGAGTGAAGGCCAATGGGGGCAAAAATTGCAGAATGTCTTCTTCCAGCTGTTAATTACAAAGAGTGCCGGCGATGTGCAAGAACACACAAAATCCAGTCGGTCTGGAGAGGAGCCGCGAAACTTCATCTGAGAGACACGCGGGGACTCAGACACAAGCGCAGACATGCCGGGCAGGCCCCTCTGCCCCTCACATTTCTTTTCTTTCTTTTTTTTTTTGTTTTTGTTTTTTGAGACAGGGTTTCTCTGTAGCTTTGGTGCCTGTCCCGGAACTAGCTCTTGTAGACCAGGCTGACCTCGAACTCTCAGAGATCCGCCTGCCTCTGCCTTCTGAGTGCTAGGATTAAAGATGTGCACCACCACACTGTATTTTTCCTGAGACTGATCTAACTAGGCAGTCCGGGCTGTCCTCAAACTCATGATCCCCCTGCCTCAGCCTTCTACCTGCTGTCTCTTTGCTCGTTCCCTAAAAAGTTGCTTGCCTTTTATGTAACTGAACAAAAACCTAGATTAGTGTTCGGATCCTTTTGTGTTTTGTATTCACGAAAAGGCAGAAATGTGTCTGCCCCCTTCATGAATCTGCCTCCGCTAGCAGCTGGTGGATGCTGTTCTGACTATCAGCCAGCTGGTTTCAAGAGAAGAGGCCATTGGAGGTGTCAGCAGAAACAGGTATCAGGCCTTTTCATTCAATTCCATCTTCAATCTAATCTCTAGATTTTTTTTTTTCAGCTTTAGCTATTGTCTGGCTTCCACTTAAAACCACCTTTTTAACCTATTTGTAAAGGTGCTGCTTCTTTTGTAATGACTCAAAAGTCAGTATAATGGTTACAAACCGACAGATTCGGCATTGATGGATTTCCTTCCACACCTTGGCTCAAAACCTACCCAAAGCTAGAAACAGTGGAATAGATTCCAGGCAGTTACAGGTTAAGGATCATTTGCATAAATTAGCAAGTTTTGCAAATGAATTCATCTAGTGAGAAGTAAGACACGGGACACTGCATTTTAATAATTGACATTCCACATGAAATGCAATGTTCTTAAGGGGGAAATGGAGCTCCAGGTTGCTATTAGAACCAGTGGACCAGCACGAGTGGGAAGAAATGCCATCCCCCATGATGTGAGCTATGCTCCTGAATAACAAGTACCTAGTTCTGACGGGCTTCCTTTAATAAGAGTATGAGCCTCGCAGGCTGAGAGGGGCATCGAGAAGAATCTGCTCATCGGCGGGACAGCACAGGAAATGAAAACAGCCGCCTTCAGGAAGCCGCCTTCGCAAGCCAGTCCTCACGAGCTCCTTCTAAAATAATCTTCTATTTTCCATTTGGCTTGGCAGGGGCTGTGCCCCACCCTCTATTCTTGCATTTTCTCCAAACACTTGGGCGATTATTGAAATATATACAGAGTGTGAGCAAAAATTTTTAAATAGCCCAGCGTGGAGGTTGTCTCTCATAATGTTGGTTAAATTACAAATAAAGATAAGTGAGCCATTTTGCTGCCTCCTCCTGCCTTAATTTGCTTCAGAAACGCCATGTTGCTAACAGGACCAAGAGGGCCAGATGAATGCCTCCGCTAAGATGTAAGCCTGTCGGTCAGAGTATCCAGCGTGTCGGGAGTACAAACTGCTCACACATGCAATTTGAGAGCTGGAAACAAGTCCATCCATAATGGTGTTTCCTGGCATAATTTATAATTAACATAAAATGAATTAAATCACTCACTTGATAGACTTTTTTTCCCCAAGTTCATGTAGAGTAAGTGTGTCATATCAATTAATTCTCAATGAACTGCAGCAGCCAATAAAATTTCTCTCAGACACTGGTAATAGTCCAAGATATTGATGGAGGAGGTATCATCATTAATGTGAGTGTAGGCTCATATTACACACAGAGAACAAGCAGGGAGAATGCCGTCCTCGGAACGGGAGCCAGCTGACTCTTGTTGTCTCCAATTTGCTAAGTTTTCTCTCTCTCCTCCTGTTCACATTGGCACCTTTTCATTTGGCTGCAGAACAAAATTGCCTGCTAGGACTGTCTATTTTGTGGGGTGTCTAACCAAGAAGCTAAAACTTGCAAGTTAAATAGATTTCAATAGCAAGAGCAGGTTCTATTGGCCATGCCATTAACGCGTTTTCAATGGCTTTTCTGTATGTCCCCAACCACAAATAATTGGTATATAAAAACTGATGCAAGCAGATCGCTGGCTTGCAGAATTCGAGCTGAAATTTTGGAACAGGTCCTTGTTTGTGTTTCATCATCTTAACCAGTTGGTTTGGTATTATGCAGGAAAAGCCCAAATGGCCCACAGAACTTGACTGATCATAAATGATTTTATGACATAGAAACCAGTGGCCGTTGGACTTGTCACTTCTAAGGTGGTGTTAAATGACATCTCTCTTAGCTTCTCTCAACAGAGATGTTCATGTTTCTGTATACATTCTCCCTTCACTTAGAGGATACTGGTTGATCCTCGGCACCCACACTTGTGAGAGTTTGAGAGGCATTCCTTTGTCTCGGCCTCCATCTGCGTGCTTACAGCAATATGAAATAAAGGGATCCTGGCGAGCCAGTTGGTGTGTGTAATGAGTTGCCGTGGCTCTTCTCCCAATAAAGGGTGTGTTCAGATTGCTTATTTATAGACCAATAAAGAGAAAATTCCACTGTTCTCTTTAGCAAGCTGAGGATAAATAGCTCTTCCGTTTCTAACAGTTAATGTTCACAGATACAAAAACAACTGCTCTGAACAGTAAGCCAACGTTCTCCCCGCCCCTATGGAGGGAGAAATCCTTGAATTTGAAACAATGGGAGGTTAGATATGATCTATCCCATTTTAGAACTGCTTCATGGCAACTTGCTCTCCTTAATGGAGAGGTGCTCCTAGCTTCATTTGGCTGCAGGTGAAGCATCCATTGTGTGCCTCCGTAATTTCTCTGTGGCCCCGGAGTTCGGCGCTCCATGGAAGGCAGATGAAAAAGCCACAGTGCATATGCCCTCTACAGAGGCTGCGTCTGCTGCTGGGAGCTGTTCCTCCTGGTTTGCATGCAGCAAAGGCTTCCTATTTTCACATTCTAGAGCAAGGAAGAGCATAAATTATTCCTAATTCTTGATTCTATGATGAAGTAGCCATCTGGTCTGATAGTGCCGTGACAATGATATAGGAGTGAACACTCCATGCTTGGTCTACTGCGCAGAAAAGGACAATAGGACATATTTTAAAATGTCAGGCTCCATCAAAACAATATTGGAGAAAGTTTGCATTCATGAAAACAGATAGTATTGAAGATATATCATGATGCAAATCTAATCATGGCTGTTGGATGGCTGAATTAAATTAAGGATAAATTGGAATGTTTCTAATTAAATATATGTTACTCTCCTTCCTGCTCTGTTTTCCTCATCTGTAAGAAGCGCCATTAGCACATTGCTTGGGGAAGGATGTGTTGCAAACGAGGTTGAAGCGTTCGCCTCAACGCAGATGTGTTGAATTCTTGGTTATAGATACATGATGAGGTTAGATATTTCCAGACAGTAAAAAAAAAAAATGGAACTAAACATTGTATTTGCATTTTTCACCACAGAAGGTGTATATACCATCAGTGTGAAGGGTGTTAAGAAGTAACAAGCCTGTGGGATTAAGGTTCAGAGGGCAATAAGAACTGTGTTTATTTCTGCGTAGGGCTGAGAATTCAACTGAGGTTCCTCACGCATGCTGGGCAAGTGTTCTACCATTGAAGTACACCTCCAGACTCTGAAATGGACTTCTAAAAATGGTCTCTCCTTTTAATATACTTATAAATCACGAATTTGTCCACAGACATTGAATGCTTTTAATGTACCAGACAGGGTGTCTGGCATCTGTGATAGTTCTTGGCTGTCAACTTGACTGGATGAAGAGATGTCTTACCCAGACTAGTAAATGTCCCCATGTGTCTGTGTGTCAGAGAGGACTGGCATGCCTGACAGTAACTGGGCTGAAGGAAGGGACAGAGACCAGCCCTGAATGTGGTGGTGCCTTGAATGGGTTGGCAGTGGCCTGGCCGCCTGAATGAGAGGGGCCGTGGAGGAAATCAGCGTGTGCACACCTACAAACCTTCTTCCTGAGGGATGACGTCCGCCAGTGCTGCTTCCATTATCATGTGACCACACACATCTGAGTCTAGCTCCTTTGGCCTCACAACAGGAACTCACTAGTAATGAAAGCTCATGGAACTTCCAGGCCTTCAGTGCTGGGCCGGGACTGCTGAGTTACACAGTTGCCCGGCTGGGGCAAGCATTTCTCCAAAGTGCAGTCACTCACTGTTGAGTTATGCACTCCCTATGACGTAAGCCAACCCAATGAATCATCTTTTGTGTTATACGTGTGTGTGTGTTCTGCTGGCTCTGTGCCTTTAGAAAACTGTCTGATACAATGTCTCATTGAAGCTTGCGAGAGGAGAATAAGAACATATTTGATTGTTCTAATTTAACTGATGGACATGATTTTGGTAGGAATAATTTCTAACCACAGAAAGTGCCTATGAATCCCAGAGGCAGCGTTTTCAACACCATATTCTTGCCCAGCTCCAGAGATTGACCTAACTGGGGCATCAAGGGAATGAAGAGAGGGCAGACACATGGGCAAAATAAGGCTGGGATCAGGCGGTCTGGGCTCTCTGATGGAGAAGTCGCAGCACCCCAGTTCAGTGTGTTTACTATAAACAGCTAAACAGGGAGGCAGGGTTATTAGAGCTGAACGAGGAGGCCGGCTTGGCTAATCTCACTATGCCCAGTGTCTGTAAGGGAACACGCTCAAGGCTGGGAACCCCTGGAGGAAAAAGCTCCTATGGACATTTTCAGCACATACTATTAACGTCTGCACCTAGATCTGAGGCAGGCCTTGCCATCCCTCTGAATCTCACCTGGGGAAAGTACTGCCACTCCTATGGGTCTGAGGCACTGAGGTCCTTGACATGGCTGTGCCGATGTCAACAGCACACATTCCCTTGGACATCATTTACTTCCTACACTCCACCACGCTTTGGGAAGTCAGCCATGCTGCCATCTGCATCGCAGGATTTTGCATGTGGTAACTGAGAGGCCAACTGAGGGAAGAGCCCTGTTCTGTGGGGGCTCTAGGTGCTAATGTAACTCACGAATGATGTATAGGAACAGAATCCAGAGTCTGGAAAACACTCAGCTGTGATTCAAGTAGTCAAAACCAGGAGATCTAGCTTACTCCACAGGCCAGGCCAGTGGGGTATGAAGGGTAAAGACCAAGTCTTAATAGAAGACAAATTTAAATGGGGATTGATCCTTTTTTATTTTTATTTCTAGCAGATTTATAACATTATCCAGAATATCTCAGCACAATGTGGATGATTCCCAGATATTAGAAAATATCAATTTCTCTTCTAAGAAATGAAAAGGCATATAATCAAAGAATAATTATTGAATATCTGTTCTAGGCCACAAATGGCTCGGATTCACCATTCATAGAACTGCTGCATTATTTACCTATAGTTGGATTGCTGTTTTTTCCCAGTGAATGTGGATCCATCCCGTTTCCCAAGCATGAAAACTGGAAGTCACCCAATTCGCCTATAACCTTCCTGCTCCCACCAGCAGGAGCTCAACTTCCTTGGACTCTATTGCCAAGTATTTGAGCCCTATCATCACCATGGTCCAAGTCCCTAAAATCAGACTACATTATTGCAATTGCTCTCCATTTGTTTCCAAGATGAAGATCTATTTCTCTGTCATTAAACAAACCCCATGATGGTGTTGTACTGGCTTTAGAGGACTATCTGGCCAGTGTCCTCTCCAACTTCCTCTTCCAACACCCCAATTTTTAGGAGTCTTAAAGATTACAATCATAGCCAAGAATTTGAGACCCCACCTTTACCTGCCCAAAGGTAGCCTTCCGTTAGAATCTCCTTAGGATTTTATTTCCCCATCTATCTTATAAACAGGATCTGTTGCTTCCCTCTTAGAAACTGAGCTGAAGAGAAACTAAGCACGTGGTCTTCCCCAAAGATCTCCAGAAGCTTCTGCAAGAACTGAAGTGCTAATCAAAGTCCCAGTTCCTACACATGGTTGGTGGCCCCAAGGGCTCTTTGAACAGGATCCTTGCTCCCTGGCTGTGGGCCAGCCTTCTGGTATCCCTTTTCCTAACACAAAGAAGAGGTTCGCTTAATAGTCTTATTCATTTTTGAGAAAAGCATTCTGATTCTATTGTCTTTGTGAACAATGCCTCTCATTCCTGGTTTCCTTCTGGAGGGCAGAGACTTGCGAATTCCTCAGAAGACTGAAAGAATCCCGGTGCCTGGCACCGTAAGCAAGCTCATTCAGGTGAAACCCCACTTCCTGCCTGAGTGGAATATGTCACAGACCCCTTCTCCTCTAAATAATGAAACAATGTCTTAACAAAAAAATCTTATTTTCACACAAGTCATCCATAAAAGATTTGAAAGAGAGTGTTATCTTGGCAAGCAAAGCTCTGTTTTGCTTTTGGATGTGCAGGTAAGGATGAACCATGAATCACACAGTTGTAAATTAGTGCCTTTGATTCTACTTATATTTATACCAAATGAGGTGCATTTGCACCCACTTAGCAAAGTGAACATTCCCTGAGACAGAGGCATTTGCTGTTCACTGGACATGCAGGGGTTCCAAAGTTGGGGAGATGAGTACAAGTGGAGGCGGTCAGGAGTCAGGGCCCAACACCCGCCCTTGTCTCTCCTGCTGCGATACAACGAAGAACAGGCACTGAGATGTTGAACCTAAAAGACATAAATAGCCTGCACCTCTATGTCACAGTATGTGGGGTAGCTGCCCTGAAGGCTTAGCTAACTCACAATGGGACTACCATTATTAAAAGAAAACTAAGTCACCCGGATTTAGGATTTGGATTCTTACATCGAACTCCACACTGTGTCTACCTGTATATTCGATTATCTGAGATTCTAATATAGAAGGAATGTGGAACTAGATTTTAAAATTGATGCAGCTATTTATATATGGAACCATCTCAAACAATATCAGTTCTTATAGCGATTCATTTCATCTTATCTGAGTACACTAAAGGCATGAGGAATATTGACAAGGAGGAGGAGAGCTTTCAATGCCTGCGTACTATCTAAGTTTGTGTGAACTTCTGTCATGGCAGATTAGAAGGCTGGGCTCACCCCCAAGGTACATCCACTGCAGCAAATCATTCGAAGACCTTACAGAAGCCTTAACTGTAGGCTTTGTAAAATGAGTCCTTAAATATCTAAATTCTATTTTAGAAAGTAGTCAAAGAAGACTTAGGATGCTGCTCTCTGACAGAATTGCTGGGGGTACATGTCCATCCACTGCCGGGAAATAGACTGTACTGAGGAGATGGTTCTCCTTCTGTGGTAGATTGTGCACTCTGTCTTCACACACTCCCCAGCAAATTCATAATCTTCATAGAAGGATTGAATTGAAACACCTTAATTCTCCTTGCTGCTCAGTTATTAATCAGTTACAGACTTAGAAATCACTTGTCCCTCTCCCCCCCCCTACTCACATCAGACTTCACTTCAATGACCAGACCAACTAGATAAAAATGGTTTCCAGACTATTCTTTGGCTTTTACTAAAGATAAACTTTTTCCTTACTCCGTCTAATTCTTGTTTTTTTGAGACAGTCTCCTATTGCATAGCCCAGGCTGTCTTGAAAAATCATTCTGTAGCCCAGGCTGGCCTCTGTCTCCCAGCATTCCTCCTGCCTCAGTCTCCCCAATACTGAGATTACAGGCCCGAGCCACCATAATAAACCCCTAAATATATCACTTAAATTTTATATAGTTCATGTATATTGGCTAGTAAGATAAAGGTGGAGTGGGAAAGAAGACTTCATTAGGAAAATCTCAGCTGATAACTGTCAGTACAATTAAATATTACATTTGGCTCTGGGTTTCCTAATGGTCAAGGAGAGAGGGGAAACCTGGCGAGTTTTACGACTCTGTTTAAATGTTGGCAAGAACAATGTTAACAAAGAGAGTTATGGACTGTTTAGATTGTCAAATAACAGTTTGCATTTTGAGGAGCATAGCATCTCGCCCCGTCAAACAAGTTCCCCCACAGAGTTTACCCCATCAAATGAAAGCAATTTATTGGTTGAGTGGAATTGTTTCATATCTTAAGTATTTTTTGAATGCTGCCGAGAAGGAAACAATGTCTGGGAAGTAGAGGGCCGGTTTAGCAGACGGATGGTTTGCTCTTCTTATCGCGGTGACAGAAAGCTGCAAAAAAAGCAGCCTTCAGTAGGAAGCCTTTATTTGCCTTTACCGATCTTGGTTCATGGTGAGGCAGAGTACTGTGAGGGCGGGGATGTGTGGAGGGTGCTACATGTCTTAGTGCAAAGAAGACCATGGCACAGAGTGACCTCTTGAACTGTGATACAGCCCCCTGTACCCCCCTCTGTCACATCCTAGCAACCTTCTTCCTTCAGCTAGGCCACACCCTTCCAAAATTACATCGCCAGTTGAGCACCAACCTGTCAAGTACGAGCCTTTGTGGGGGAGCATTTTATATCCCAGCCATAACAGCAGGATATCAGCCACTTTTCCTAATGACATTAAAAGACTGCCCCCCTTTCTGGAGTCTTTTTATAATCTAAATCTTGTGTGGGAAGTCCTCTGTATATGTGTTGTTTTTATTGGTTAATGAATAAAGAAGCTGCTTTCGGCCAATGGCTTAACAGAATATAGCCAGGCTGGAAAAGGTATATATATAGAGAGAGTAGGCGGAGTCAGAGAGAAGCCATGTAGGGGCAGGAGACAGATGTCTTTGCCAGAGCCCGCCGAAATTTTGCCGGTAGGCCATGAGCCTTGTGGCAAACTATGAAATAATGGAAATGGGTTAATTTACGATACAAGAGCTGGCTAGCAATACGTTTAAGTGATTGGCCAAGCAGTATTTTAATTAATACAGTTTTGTGTAATTATTTCGGGTCTGAGCAGCCGGGAACGAATGAGCAGCCTCCGTCAATTAATCATTTGTCTTAGTGGGATGGGAGTTAGCTGATTCCACCTAGGAGTCATCGAAATATGTCAGAATGATTGTTGTAGTGGGAAAAATAGCTCACTCTGCTGTTAAAGAAACAGCCTCTGCCCAGGTGGGTGACTAGACCTGAAAGTCTTCATGGACCGCACTGTTCCTCTGCTGACAGCTTCGTTCTGCTTTTCATGGAGTTCTTTCAAGGAGATAACACGCTCCCTCAGAAGTCTTCTCATTCTTCTAGCTACATCAGCTTCTGCGGGCTTCATGGTAATATTTGCAAATCCAAGGCTCCGTTATTCAGTCGCCTAATCCCGGAGCCGACGGAGTCTATTTCAACACTGTGCTTGCTTGTATATGATTAATGGTTGGGCCCAGCCTCAATGACAAGCACTGGAATGCTGAAGGCCACCCACAACGTGGTGTCTCCAATCCATTCTAAACTGGAGGCCTCCGCTTCACCACCGCCACTCCAGGTCTGCTATGACCACAGAGGATCGGGTGCTGATTTTGACTGCTCCCGTTGTCCCCTGAAACCCAGGCGATACGTCACACACCTTTGAACTTGGGTTGAGGCCAAGGTTCACTGTATCCAGCCCTGCAGAGATCACTGGTAGCAAGGGAATAATAGTTCCATGCTCGACCCCAAGACCCCAAGAGTAGGTTTACACATCCCGTCTGTGCCAGCTCACGGTGTGCATCGATCTGATTTGTTTCTCAGTTCTGTAAGATTAAAGAGAATCCATGTGAGAATCTCCCTGGTAGAGTCACCAGGATCCGCACCCTTGTCTGTTCTCCCCTCTATGGCTTACTAGGGAAGGGGATGTAAGAACAGAAGCCATGTTTGGGTCATGTTCTGAGCAAAGGGCCTGAGACAGACTGACAGGCAGAGGCCTCATAGGTGGATGTCGTAGGAAGCAACACCTGTCTGGTACTGAGGAAGGAAGGGAGCCATGATGGGATCACAGCAGAAGTGTCATATGGTCCTAGGGGTGTGGTCTCCAGCTGGGATGTCTTTTCAGGGATGTCCCGGAATTAGGACATCTACGCCAGAGAGTTGTGCTTTCTAATTATATGTATTGTTCGGGCTTAGATGTAACAAGGACGTGCAACCCTGGGCAAGGCAGCTTCCCTTTAGTCAAAGGCAAGAACCCAGGAGAATCACAGCTTTGAGTAACCAATAAACGATACTCAAAACAACTTTGAGAACGGCACCTTGATTTATGAGGGAGAATCGGGGTCACATACACCACGGCCTACTACACCTTTCTACCTGGTCCTTCGATCCCCCTGCATTCATATAGACAATAAACTTAGCTTCAGGAATGTTAAGGAAAGTGGTACACTTAGTGGGTGACTCTGGATGCGGATCATCAAAGGGACTACTTAATAGGCTCACAACCATCCTTTAATGGTGGCCTTAGTTAAATGACACCAAGTGATTGTTGCAAGCTATTAGAGCAGCGTTCATAGGGTAGGGGCCATTATTGCTTACATGCCTTAGCAATAATTAAGCTATCTGAAGCTACTAATTAGAATTTTTTCCAGTTTGGAGTGGAGTTTTGAGACTGGTTATCTTTTGGATCCGTAGATAGCCTTTTCCCTACCCCCTAACAGTGCAAGAATGTGGCTTATTTGTAGTTGAGATTCAGAAAATGTTTCTGTCATAAAGTTCAACCGTTTTTATTTTGAAGATAAAAGAAGAAATATGGAAACTAATAAACTCAAAAGCCTGTAAAAGTTTTTTTTTATTTTCATAATTGAAAAATTTAAACCAAAATTATCTTGGCCCTGATGATCTTACTTTGAAAGACAAATCTCTAAATTTCCCTTGTCTTATTTACCATAAATCTAGATGACCCTATAACGTTTAAGCCAAAATGTGGTCTACTTAAAAGTCCACATTTTCTTAATATTTTCTCTCATCCATTTTTATGCTACCCAGGTAAGAGGATGATAGTGAATATAAAATCCCACAGCCGTATTTGATGCTGATGCTGCATTTTTACACTTTTATGGTCTATCTTGAGCTGTTTGATTGAATGGCAGTCTGCTGTTCAATCAAAAGCCATGTGTTATTTCATATAAGTGAACTGTATTATAAAAGTGAATGTAAAATTAATTTCAGGATATATACGTTTAATTACATAGCCTCGTGTCACATAGCTGAATCAAATCATCCGTTGCCTCTTAATAGCTTTTAAAAGTTTGGAATTAATTTAAGCAATGAAGCACGAGATATTTTTAAAGAGGCTTTCTCAGATCTTAAGTCAGTTCTTGAAGTTGGGTCTTTTGTGGGTTTTGTAATTTAGCCTCACAGGCGGGGAAGTCAAAGAATATTACATTTGCCTAGAGCCGGCCAAGCAATGGGCTAGGCAATTTCCATATATCACCTCATTCTAAAACCTAATAGAATTCCATAAGGTAAGTTTAGTTATTCCTATTTTGCAGATGAATAACAAATCAAGAATAAATTATTTGGGAGCGAGGGATATAGCTCAGTCAGTGAAGTCCTGGCTGTTCAAGCCCATGTTTACAAAAGCAAAGGCAAGAAGAAGCAGGGCCTGGCGATGCTCTGGGGAGGCAGAGCCCGAAGGATCCCTGGTCTCACTGGCCAGTCAGCCTATCCTAATTGTGAGTTCCAAGCCTAGTGAGAGACCCTGCCTTAAAAAATATGGTAGACAGCATCCAAGGAATGAGACTTGGGGTAGATATTTTGGTTCATTCACAGAACTATTGCTAAAAATACAGGGTGAGGGACGAAGTGCTTAATATACAGGAAGCAAAGGGAAAAGAGGTCACAAAAGTTTTACCAACTAGAGAAAAGATCTTGGCTAGTGCAAAGTTGGCTGTTAGAGTGAGGCCTGGGGCTGGTTTTTAAACAAAGACCCAAGACTGATAATGCAAGCGTATATTAAAATCTTCCCTTGAGGGTGCTGGAGAGATGATGGCTCAGCAGTTAAGATTCCACACTTTTCTACAGAAGATGTAGACTGAGTTCCCAGCACCCATGTGGTGGCTCACAATTGCCTGTGACCTCAGTTCCTTTTTCAGCTGCCTTCTGGGGGCTCCTCCATACACAGGGTGCGCACAAACTTAGACAGGCTCACATACATGCACATAAATTATGAAATCTCTTTTTAAATCCCCACTTGATAAATATCTCATCGAAATTAAGCTTGTGATTCACTCGCCTCCTTAAATTTTCTGTAAATCTCTCCCCCTTACTGAAATACAACTCATCCAGCTGTTCAACCCCTACGCAGTGTTGTCTTCTCCTTCTGTCTTTTCTGACTAGGTCTTGCCCTAGCCCTGCAGACCCTCTATAGAATATCTTAGCCCTGCTGTGCCCGTCTCCACTTGTAGCTTCTAGTCCCCATCATTCCTCTCTCTCTGATCAGCCCTTGCTCATCCTCCACATAGCAAATGAGGTCATTTGACTTCCTGGTGAACAACCACCTCTGTCTCGCAGCTCTAAGTACAAAGACTAACGCTGTCCCTCTGGTTCTGAAAGCCCATTTCTGCCATTTACTCTCGCTTTCTCTTACAAAGTTCTGTCTGCTTAGATTTTACCAACCCAACTTGTCTTGTCTAGGGACCTTTGGAAGTGCACATCTCTTATTCCAGAATGTTTTTGCCCCTTATCTTCACACACTCAACACCCTCTTTCCCCTGGGATCTCAGCTTACATGGTATCACTTTACAGAAGCCATCCTTGACCTTCTCATCCAAGCAGTCATTCAGTGTCTGTCTGCCATCACGTCTTATTTCAATCCCTGCATAGTACCTTCCGGGTCGGATATTTCTGTTCTGTTTTCATTGGTATTTCGTCTGTCATTCTCCCCTTTAAAGGTTGGCTCCATGAAGCAGAAGCCTAGCTTGTTTTGTCCATAAAGAAGTATGAGATTGGGGGCTGGAGAGATGGCTCAGTGGTTAAGAGCACCGCCTGCTCTTCCAAAGGTCATGAGTTCAATTCCCAGTCAACCACATGGTGGCTAACAACCATCTGTAATGAGATCTGTGCTCTCTTCTGGCTTGCAGGAAGAGTACTGAGAATACTGTATACATAATAAATAAATAAATAAGAAAAGACTTAAAAAAAAAAGAAGTATGAGATTAGGGGAAGACCGATGGAGCTTTATGCTTACTAGCGTGTCCTAGTTCTGAAGCTGGGTGATATGTATATGGACATCATTCTACTTGTCTACCTTATACAAGAATGTGTGGTTTGATGACAGAGACAGGTTCTAAGAAATGCATCATCTGTTGATGTTGTCATTGTATGAGCATCTTAGAGTGCACATAAACTAAGGTGGGTATGCAGTCACTAGGTGACAGACCCTTTGTAGGCACATACAATCTGACTGAAAAGAAATGTCATTGTGTGGCACATCATGTGTATGTTATATGGATCCCACTTTGATGTAACTATGTTATACATAAAAAATTTAAAATTACATTTTTTTTTTGAAACAGGGTTTCTCTGTGTAGCCCTGGCTCTCCTGGAACTCATTATGTAGCCCAAACTTGCCTTGAATTCACAGAGATTCGCCTACCTCTGCCTCCTGAGCGCTGGGATTAAAGGCATGTGCCAGCATACTCAGCTAAACTATTTCTTATAATCAAAATTTCCATGACCTATTTTATGGTTTCTGTAAATATTTTGTCTCATTTGTAATCTAACAGTTGCAGTGATTTGAACACTAATGTTTGTCTCCTTGGATATTGTTAGAGGATCAATTCTGGCGTCCTTCCCCCACTCCAGACACATGGCGGCTCTAGCCCCCAGCCTTTCAGAATGTAAGCTGTTCAGACTAGAGCCACCACAGCTGTAAAGAGCTAAGACAGGGTTACATGGGCCTCGGAGAAGTCTCTAACCCAATATGAGTTGTGTCTTTGTAAAAACACAGTCATGTGAAGACAGCTTTAAAGAGAAAGCCGTGTAAACACAAGATCAGAGGGAAGAGTTAACACGCTAAGGCAACCTTAGCGCTACCAGAGGCTAAGGGACAGGCACAGAACAGAGCTGTTGTTAGCGGACCCAGAAGGACGCAACCCTTGAATTTTGCTGAACTTCTGGATTACAGAGATAGGCAGAAGAAAGCGTCTGCTGCTTTAAATCGCTTAGCTTGTAGGGCTTTGTATTCTCAGGCCTAGGGAAGTAGTAGCTATATGTGCAAAGGTAATACAAGCGAGTTAATGACTGAGGGCCTTTCAGTGATTGAGGATTGAGACTGAAATGGAAGCAACAACGAAATTGAGTTCTTTTTCTGCAGGCTCCGAGAATGCATATAGTATCGACGAGTCTTAGCCAATCCCCAAACTAAAGATGCTTTAGAATATACTGGAGAACACAAGAAAATGAAATAGCTCGTTTTCCCCAGGAATCTCATTGTGATCGGTTGAATCAATCATTGAGTCACATTTATAGCTATTGTTCATAGCATGTCTGGTACCATTATAACCTCTCAGATCTTATTATCCTGGTAGATATTGGTAGAATCAGATTTACATTGATTTCTAGAAGGCAGAATGTTTGAGAGCATTGATGTTTACCAAACAGAAGTGCCTAGGTTAATCGTAAAGAGTTAAGAGTATTCTAACTCTTACAGGTGGCCAGCTGATAAAGGCGAATCTTATTTAAAAATAACCGGGTTTGCATTTCCCACAAATCTGACTCATCCCTGGAAACTCCCCTTTATACCAACTAGAGAAAAGGGAAGGGTCAGAGGAAGAATGGTACCGAATCTTTTAAGCTTGCTTGACAACAGAAGACATGGGTCTCTGTTATGTTTCTGATAATAATAATAATAATAATAATAATAATATCATTCAAAATGCCAATGGGTGCTTGGGATGCTATGATTCATCTTCTACTCATTGCCATGGACATTCGGTGCAAATATTCAGTGATGCTCCCACCCCCAAAGTCCTCCAGAAGGCAGAACATCACCCACCAGTGTTCACTGCTACATAGTCTCAGTTATACATGATGTACCTTGACTTGGTCAAAAGATTTTGGGTGGGTGAACACTTGAGCCAGTGACGACACACAGGATCCGCTGTCAGGTATGAGTTCTGCTCCATCTGTGGCCGAATGAACCCCTTACTGAGGCTGGAGGACAGTAGATAAGACTCCAGTGTTGGAGACAAACAAATAAACCTGCGTTTCACCTCTGGTTATTTTCCTTATTAGACACAAGCCTTTGAGTAAATTATTTAATTTTCTGAGTTTATGTTTCATTGTTTGTAAGTGGCTATAACTGTGGCATACAGCTTTTTTTAGCAATCTTGGAAAGTTCAAGGTGAGGCACTCTGAGAAGTAAAACCCATATGACTTCTATTAGTGCTGCTGTTCCCTACCCTGTTCCCAGCCACAGTGATGGATACAACGTTGCTTGCAGCCTTGTCTTGGAGGCTCATTTGAGTCTCAGTGGCACCCACTGGACCCACAACTGTGCTGGCCTCCTCTGCCATCGTGATCTGACCTTTGCTATGTTTCTGTGAGCAGCTGGCCCTTCTCTATTAGTTTTTAGGCCCCCTCTCCTCGTTTTCTTCTCTTCTTGCATCAAGGGTTGGTTGCTAGGGAGAGAATCAGGATGCAAGAAGGCGTTTTCTCAACAAAGCAGCTGCTCAGATGTGCAGTAACTGTATCTCCTCCAATCCCTGGGCTTCCTAGAATCTGAGGGAGATCCTGCAAGGGCCTCAGGGAGGGTGCGGAGTCACCAGGCACCAAAAGGCAATCAACAAGAGACTAGAATATTGAGGGGCTTTATTTGGAAACAAGGTCTTTGCAGATGGCTGTATGCAAACTCAGAAGTTTTTTCTGAGGCTAGATCTGTGAGACCGGGCTAACCCACTGACCTTAATCCCAGCCTCTCCATGGTCATAGGAAGTTACCTTTTAACTTGTTCCTTTTCTTGGTCTTGTCCAGTCTTTCATCTGGCCCTTGTCAAACAGTGCAGTCTCTTGTGAGATGATCCTTCTTTCTTGCAGAGAAGTCAGGAGGAGCCTACACACAGGAGATGTGAGGCAAGAATCTGTATTCATTTTCTGGGTTTGTTCTAACAAAATTGGTGGCTTGTCTCAAGACCATCAGTGTGAAATGGAACCTATCGGGGAGGGCTCTTTCCTTGTCTTCCCCAGTTTTCTTAGTCCTGGACACACCTTTTTTCCCAGAGGTCTCCTCTTGTACCACTCCATGGTACAAGGTAGGCACACTACCTTCATCTGTCTGTCCGCATGTCTCCTTTTATTGGAAGAATGCATCCTGATAACTTCATCCCAATTTGCTTACATCTGCAAAGGCCTTATTTCTAAATAAAATGACATTCCTCAAAACTAAGGCTAAGGCACACACACACACACACACACACACACAATACATACAGAGATACACACAGGGACAATACACACACAGACAAAATACACACAAACATATACACAGAGACAACACACAAGACACACACACACTACAGCACACCAATAAACAGGCCTCACTCATTAGCAATCCACCTGCATCTGTCTCCCAAACATTGGGGTGACAGACATAAACCACTGGGACTGGCTTAGGATTTTGGCTTATTTTTTGAGGGGGGGGGTGAGGTTGCCCATGCCCTTGCCCCATTTGGGGAGAAAATATGAGACCTGATGTCCTTGTGGTTAGAGGAATGCTTTATTCATACTCGGGGTTTACAATAAGTCACATCCAAGTCTCTTTCCATCTCTCCCTCATTATCTCAGACTTGCAAAGCTAATCCAAGGACTTAACAGACACTGTATATACCTCACTTGAGGTGTTGTTTTAATCCATGTTTTCGTCTTATCTGGCTTGTGCGTCTGTAGCCTGCAGCACAGGCCCTAAGGTTCGCAGAGACATCATTGCCCCTAATAAGCCTCTAAGTAATGCTGAGAACCAGTGGGCAAGGCATTCGAGCAATCCCCAGATGTATTTTCAACACTGTTATTGTTGTTTTAACATTGAATACACTTACTCAGGAAATCCAGGCTTCTTTCTGAAGCGTTCCAACTGTTGTGTTTACACCCGGTTGCCACACAACACTCGCTCCTACTGTGTTTTAGTTGGCAAGGGCTGGAGGAAGGGTTTCTGTAGCCAAGCAGCCTCAGATAGGGAATCTTTCCAGTCCCCGGAGACCTGGCACAGTCCCAGAATCAATAGTTACTGCAGCACAAGCCAACCCAGTCTCATCCAGCGCTTCAGCTAACCTTGGACCGAGCCCTGATTTAGACCCTAAACCCAGATAGGAAGGACCAGCTGAAAAAATACAGCCCACCCACAGTTACAGATAAATAAGTAAAAACTGCATATTTTTTTCCATCAGGGAAAAGGGGGAAATCCTACAGAAAAAATATATTAAATTATGCATCCTCTTCCCCCAGCAAAACCTCAGATGCAGCCATGTTGCCAGCCTCCTGAATTAAAAATGAATAAACTCCTCCAGCATTTTACTATCGTTGCATATTACTCGGAACAAAGAGTACAGAATTGTGTTGCCATCGAGGAGTATTTTTCCTATATCTATAGATGCTTTGGAAACTATGAAATAGAAATATAAATTATTTAACTAGCAGGGTGTATATCTCACATCTTTCTCAATGTGATACATTATTCATTCGCTCTACTGACTTTGAGCATAACAGCTCTCTTCTGTGCCCTTGGAGTCTCAGGTATGGAAGTCAGATGCGTTTGTGCAGAGCCAAGGAAGACCTTGGGTAGCAACCACCGTCCACTGTGACATTTATTAAAGACACAGCACATAGGGCCTAGGGATGTGGCTTGGTAGTAGAGTGTGTGACTAGCAGATGCAAGGTATTGAGCTTTATGTGTGGAATACCACACACACACACATACAGAAAGCTTATGGACAGTGTTACGGGCATCTATGAATGGTGAATTTTGTCTTAGGGGAAGAAATGAAGACAGTATAGCGTGTTCTAAAGGTCCTGTCTCCTCGGCGCCTCGTAACAATGACTACAGCAACAGCGTGGAGTTAGAGCGGCAGCACGTGCCCATAGGCACCTGCACTGGACCCTCACCTGGTCCTTTCTGTGTGAACAGTCTTTTGTGCATACGCATATGGTGTGTGTGAGTGTGCTTGCGTGTGTGTGCATGTTTAGCTGTGTGTGTGTGAATGTTTAACTGTGCATGTGTGTGCATGTTTAGCTGTGTGTGTGTGTGTGTGGATGTTTAACTGTGCATGTGTGTGCATGTTTAGCTGTGTGTAGGCAATTGTATGTGCAGAAGCCAAAAGTGGGCCTTAGATTGTCCACTTTATTCCTGGAGGTGAGGTCCCTCATTGAAGCTGGAACTCACTGATTCTTGTTAGTCTAGATATCCAGTTTGCTCCAGGAGTCCCCTGTCTCTGCCTTCAGAGTGTCAGGATTACAGCAGTTCGCCATACCTGCCCTGCTTTTATGTGGTGGGTGATGAGGGCCTGAAGCACTCTTCAGACTTCCACAGCACAGTGATTATTTTATCTCCTGAGCCAACCCCCCAGCCCCAGCCTCTTACACGAACATTTAAAACTCAGTTCAGCTGTGTCCTCAAGAGTCAAGTGGGTATGAACGGCTCACTGTGAGCACTCTTAATCCATTCCTGCGAGGAGGGTGGGGTTCTGTTCCTCCCGCACTGCCAGCTCTCCGTAGATGCCCGATCGCACAGTGGCTTGGTACGTTTTGTGATGGCCTCTTTCTCCAGCATCCTGTCTTGGAGAAGCTGCCCTTCTTCACAATTACACCTTTCAACCAAGGACACACCAGGAACTTTAGTTACCCTAGGGGTCGGGGGAGGGGCAGGCTGCAGAGCAGACAGGAGGGGGTGAGATCAGAGACAGAGAGTGGTGGTGGGGGCAGTGAGACCAGAGATGAGATGGGGCGGGAGGAGAAACAGCCCACCAGGCTTTATTTGGAAATCGCTCTTCTGGACTCAAATGGAAAATGGAGCCAAACACCATGATTAAAAAAATGCAATGCATGCTAAGAAAGTCTACTGTAATTTACGCCAGGCATTAAAGTGTTTTGCGTGAGAATATAGTATGCTGTAGACAGCCCAAGAATTACATCTTTCATTAAAAGGTTTGCACCTCCGTGTGTGTGATAGAGCTCTGGCGGGTTTGTTTTTTTTTTTTCCTGTCTTGGTGAAGGTTTTTTATTTTAAACACTGCCTTTGCTTTTCAGACTTGGGAATGCAAATGCATGAGATCACACAGCCTCTGGGTTTTAGCTTCTTGTCACCTCTTTCTAAGCATGGCCCTGTCTTACCTGCTTGTGTCCAGGTGAAAGGTGAACAGTTATAGTGCCATTACCCCTCACCCCACGTACCCTGCGCTCAGCTATAAAGTAAACTGTCAAGTCTTTCTTCATTACTCAGAGTTAGCGCTCGCGAGTTCAAAGCCCACGTGAGGGTACGCATCAAGGATGATATACATTAAGGTTGGGGATTAAAGGGAAATCAGTTACATGAAAGAAAGGTGTTTTTGCTACAAATCTTACGTGTGCGTGTCAAGAAGTATATTCATTGCCTACTTTAAAAAGAAACCAGACATATACCTGCATCTGGCCAGTCTTTCCACGAGGGCGTTTTTTTCTGTTTGAAGTTGGACAGAGGTTAGGAGGAAAACATCTCTTACTCCTTGGCTGGCATGCACATGTAACATTTTTTTTAAATCAAAGTGTAATTTTGATTTTAGGCATTAGTAAAAATCAGAAGAAAAGGTCGACGCATCCTAATCATTCGTAGACAGAGCAAGAACACTGGACTCAGAAGGAGGGCTGACAGATGTGGGTGAGCTACCAGATGTGATCAGCTGTGCTTTCAAAGTCCCCCCCGACCCAGGGATCCCATCATTTTAGCGATTGTGGCCTAATTATTCTCAAGACTTGGCTGATCTGTTTGGAGCAACGGTCCTCTGTTTGGACACAGATTTGGGTACTGCTCAATACAACTGAGGGACTTTTAGGAATTATTCTGTTTAATTCTTAAATCAGGCCAGAAGTTCAGAATTTCAGGGTTCTGCTGTCTATCATCCTTATTGCTATGACTTGCTGTATAATTTGGGCTATGCTTTTTAAAAGTAGACAGCTGACTTTCCAAATCTGATGTGATACTGCACATAAAACCACTGTGATTATATATTATAATTAAATATATAATATAATATTATATATTATAGTCTACACAATGTCCTGGGTCCCACATATAAAATTGCAAAGCTAACAATAGCTGCATTATTGCTAAGCAGTTTGCCACATATAAAAGGAAGGTCACCCACAGATTAAATGTGTCGATATTCATTTGCAAAAGGCCTGTGTTCTGCAACAGGTCCGGCTTTGGAGATCATGTGCCTTCTGGTTTCTGTGATATTCCTAATGCCCTCCTTGCTCCCAGCTCCATGTCAGGCATATGGGATGGGCTTGATAAATGTGGCTCCCACTGAACTCAGGCACATTCACCTCTCTTTCATGCCTTGTCTAAAGTGCCCTGAGCCTGCTCCTTCCCAAACATTATAGTGGGAAGGTCAGAGGGGCCAGGTCTTCCCATGTGTTTCTGGCCTCCTCTCCCTCTGATCAGGGTTCGATAAGGCAGAGTGTTATCTGAGGCCTCCGAAGCAGGCACACACAACTCATTGCTGCCTTTAACTGCAAGGCAAATGTTACTAAAGGACACTGGAGATCTGGCCAGGGTTGTCTGCTCTATAAGCTCCTAGCCTGAGCACTCTTCTTCTGGAACTCGCTGAATATTTATGCGGGTAAAGGAAATGGTGAAAAAATACTTCTGCCTCCACGTTTTGCACCCAGCTCGGTCATTCCCCATCTGGCTTTGCTGTTGTAGAACAAAACATCAAAGTGACTCGGCAAGGCTCATCCCACAAGTATGCTTTCATTGTCTGTGTCCGTTCTGCTCCGTCCTGTCCGTAAAAGAGGATGTTTTATTGTGGTTACTGTCACTTGTCTCCCGGCAAGAACTACCCTAGCAACTGTTCCTAGCCATGAATAAATCTAATGGCTTTATAAACGAGGAGAAAAGAAAGATGTATTAAGCCCTTTCCTTTGGGCTGGTAGTTCTGTCTGAGACGATCATCTTTCTAGGTATCCAGAAGAAGCTGAAGGTCAGAAGGATCCATCAGTGTGCTCTTCATCACACAAGAGTTAGAGAAGCTAGTGACCGAGGGAGGATTTGAACCCTGGCCGGCTTGCTCTTCCGAATGATTAGACTTTCTAGCTCATCAGAGATACAGAGTCACTGAATCCCAGTTCTGCTTATTCCTGGACAGAGTTCAATGACTCAGTGTTTCTCTCTTTTATAAGAACACACAAGCACCTGGACTTGACATCATCCACTCTGGTCACTCCCCTGGGAAATGGCAGGAAGATTCAAGAGCAACCATCACAGGCGGTGTGAGCATTCTTGAAGAGCCCAGATGTTACCATTAGCATTTCCAACCTCAGCTGCACTGTGGGGGCCTTGGGGACTATTCTGCCAAGGCAACCAAGGAAGCACTATGGTGTTTGCTGATGGATATTTTGTTGCAGCAGCAGCAAAAATGTACAGTTTCCAAATCAATGGTTCCTATTCTCATCAATGAATTATTTTTAATCACTCAAAAGTATTTAAAAATACAAATCAAAACAGTGATCTAACGAGAGAGAGAGAGAGAGAGAGAGAGAGAGAAAGAAAACAACCTACATGGTTAAATAACACTGTAACTAATAGTGTTAAACAGAAGTCCCAGTACCAGGTACGGGGTGCTTCCTCATGTCAGGGAGATCACAGAGGCTCCCAAAACAATACAGGCTCTTACCATTCCGCTTGGCTGCCCACCATTGGTATCCAATAAAGCCCTGTTGCTGAAGACACCATCTTGAGGGAAAGATACAGAGAATTCAAACTGGAACTGAGGTGAAGCTTCCTCCCTGGGAGCCAACTTTCAGAGTACCAGGGTTGTAGTGCAGGCTGCTGGGAAACAAGGCACCAGTGTCCCTACCTAGTTGAGACTATTAAAAACTGTAATATGTATCTATCAGACAAAATGTACCCACTGGTCCAGTAGTGGCTTAACTGTTATAGGGACAAGTGAATGTTCTCTGATTAATTCTTGAGGCCAACTCCATGAGAAGGGACTCATGTCTGATACTGTAAATATGGTTTAAAAACCCACGGCTGAGGAGTTATTATGATCTCGAGCACTTACTCCTAATGTTTATCCAAGTCAGCATGCACCAAGTTGCCTTCTAAATACTTATATCTATAGACAAAGGTTACTCAGTCTTAATCAGAGAAACTTCTCTTGGCAAAGAGCGGCAGCGAGCACAGAGAACCAGTGGTGGTTGGATGCCCAGCTCTAAACATGGCATTTATACTTTCGCCTCTAAGACTCAGGGAGCAAGGTGAAAGAAGGGCAGAAGAACACAAGATTCAGAGGACGGGGAGAATAGCTGTCCTCTGGCCGTGGCAGAGCCGGTGCAACCATGATCTCCCGGCAGCAGTTACCTGTAGCAGGCCTGCACAAGACTGGCCTTGGTGACAATCAGTAATAAAGACCCATGTGGCCCTATCCTTCCCTGATGAGCAATTGGCAACTGAGACTTGGGGGGGAAGGGCTGTCATTCTCTTTAGTTGTGTATTGTGGACGAGCCCACTATGCTCCAATGGATACTTCCAAACCCAAGCCCACACCCATGGTCACTGCCTAAATAGGACACACCAAACAAACAATCAAACAAAATCATGAGTATGGAACCGGCTATATTGTCTCCTTTTGGACTGTATTATCTTTTCCTTGTCTTCTGTTTGTGCTTCAAGTCCCTGTTCATTGGCTGTTATGTTGCAAACCCCCGTGGATGACCATGCCGTGTGCTCTGTTGGCACTGCCATGTGCACCTGTCTGTCATATGTGTGTCCTATACAGACATCACCTGTGCATATCACCACATTTGCCACATGGTTCCATCTTACTTAACTTGTGTATGCATTGATCTCTGGTCAGAATGTGAGTTTCTGGAGGGCAAGGGTGCTCTTATTGTGTTCTGTCTTCTCCATTTATAGCCTAGATTTGGCACATGGACAAGAGGCAGTTGTAGAAAGGAAAGAGTGATTGTCATATTCTTTGTCTCCCCTCCTCAGCACCTGCTTTAAAGAATAATTTTCATGAGCCATGGGATTATGTGTGTTTCAGAAATTGGGGAAATAAGTATTAAGAATGGGAATTAGAATACTTTTCTAAAGTGATTTAAAAGATAAAAAAAAAAAACAGAGTTTTTCTTACTAATGATAGTGGGAGACTTGATTCAGATTACAGGGTTTTGCCCAATGGGCCACACGGGAACCTAAACAAGGGGTGGATTTAGGGTGCTCTTCATAGTATCACTACGGATTATGTGGGCATTTCAACCAGACCCCTTGAAATACCCTGACAGGCAGATGACAGACACACGTGATAAGGTGTAAGGACAAGACATCAAAAGATTCCTATTTTTCATTCATTTTGACAAGAGTAGCACAGTCCTAACTATACATGATGATACATATTGCTTACTAGTAAATGTCCTATAATGTACTTTGTCAACCTTTTATACCACATAACTCCAGGACATGCTCAGTAAGCCTTCGTTATACACCCAGAGGCTGTTGGCTGTCATGGGTAGGTGAGTAAATTTGTGAATTAGCAAATGGACACTAACAACCTTCTGCTGTAGCAATAATGTATTCTTATGACTAGAGAAGGAGATAGAGAGGCCTTTTAAATGCTTTTATTTACTTAGAGTATAATAATTTAGAAGTTCATAAGTTGAACAAAGGCCACATTCAAATCTGTCTCATAATGACTGAATAATTGATTATAACCCGGTTTCATTTCCAAGGTCAGAGTAGATAAAATGGGTTCGCCAGACGAGCCAGCAGAAGTAGACAGTTGCTCCATTTTATTTGTGTTTATAATTTGCAGTACTTGATGCTGGCATTGACGTGAGTTTTTCCTCATGACAAATCATGCACAATTATCAATAGGAATTCAAAGGATGCTGCTAAGGTCTGAAATTGCATAAACCATTTCACTGCAGAGTAAAGGCCCTGGAGGTGAGCAGCATATTGAATCTTTTCAAAGGAAAATGATGTGTTTGTGATGTGTCATTTGATGAAGTTACTGTCGTGGAAAATTAAACCTCATTTTGAAAGAGACGAATAAGAACAATCTCCAAAAATTTTCACCTTGTGATGGAATTTTACCTTTTTCCCAAATGACCCTTTCCCTAAGCTGCTAATTATACATGTCAGCTTACACATGTGTTCACACACAGAGCTGTAAACTCGTGTTCTCTACACTATATTCTTTGTATTTGTGTTCAGATTCGTGTCAAGGGAACTGCTCTACCTACTTTTTTAGGACACAATCATCTGATTTGGTGTTCCTTAAAGTGTGGTTCGTGAATTTTTCTCCATTGGAATTCTCAGGATGATTGTTGGGATAAAGTTTCCCATTTTGGGAAGAGGGATATGTCTTCTCGGTCAGGCTGGTCTTGAAATGCCTTTGTAGCGAAGAGTGACTTCTGAACTTCTGATCCTTCTGCTTACACCTAGGTTTATAGGCCTGGTATATACCTTGCTGGGAGTCAAATCCAGGGCTTTGTGCATGCTAGCCAAGGGCTGTAGCAACTGGGCTGCATCCCCAGCCCAAGCTTCCAAGATTCTAATGGAGAAGTGGTAAATTAGAATCTCAGAAGTTAGCCTTATGATGAGCCAAGTTAGGGAAATGCTTTGTCTGGCTAATTGTTAGAAATACAAATTAGGGGGCCGCACTTCAGACTTAATGGATCAGAAACTCCAGAGATGGAGCCCATCGATCTGCGTCTGTAACAAGCCCCCCAACTGATGCTTATGCACCGTGTGAATCTGAGAGTCACTGGAGTGGCACATGGTAGATGGCTTAGATTGTTCCTTCACGATTTCAGGCAACATTCTTGTTGGTTCCAGGGACGTTGTCAGCGGCCTCTCTCAAGTGAGTGACCTGCCATTGTCCCCAGCAGGACGGGGTCACCTTGTATACGCTCAAGCCTTCTCTCCAGAACATTCTGCATGCATAACTCCTCTATGGCTACCAGGAGATGACATTCAAAGGCTTTCCCCCCATTTCCAAGTGGGGTGACTCTGACAGATCACTATGGTCCAGTTCTCCATGAAATCCACTACAGCGTTTGCCATGACTAGATCCAAATGAGACTCCTCCTACTCCTTCATAGCCATTGCTTTAAAGACAGTCTTGATGCACTTTCTCATGGGTGACCATATAATTTAGCATCCAGTGTGGGACTTCGTGAGGGACTAGGGATAGTATTAAATCTGTACCAAACAGGAGACTCTCCTAGTTGGCCATGTGGGATACAAACTCATTCTGGACACTCGGGCTTTGGTTTTATTGATTTTTTTTTTTAATTTTAGTACTCATATATCTTTTGGTTAAGGACAAGATTATGTTTATAAAACATGTGCCTGGAGTAACAATATGCTTATGTATCTTTGCCATGGTGACAGAAGCATGGATCTATCTTGGACCATGGCAACTCTTATAAAGGAAAACATTTAATTGGGGTGGCTTATAGTTTCAGAGGTTTAGTCCATTGTCATCATGGTGAGACATGGTGGTATGCAGGCAAACATGGTGCTGGAGAAGGAGCTGAGAGTTCTACATCTTGATCTGCTGGCAGCAGAAGGAGTCTATGTCACACTGGGCATAGCTTGATCATAGGAGACCACAAAGCACCAAACGGCGTCACATTTCCTCCAACAGGCCACACCCACTCGAATGAGGCCACGCCTCCTCATAGCGCCACTTCTAATGAGCTTATAATGATGACCAGTTACATTCAAAACACCACAACCAGTTAAGTATAGAGCAGGAATTCCACACAGCACTGTTTCTCTTTGTCATGCCGATGTGTGACATGTCTGCTCCCATGTTCTCTGCATATACAGACACATATAGTATTATTTGAAGGGGAAGACAGGAGAGCAATTCCCTCAAGTAATGCAAATCCCCCTGACAGGAAGAAGATTAGTCACTATTTCCTGGCCGGTTGTTAGTCTGTACTCAGCTGAGTACAATGAGAATCAGAATTTATTGTCTAGGGGAAGTGTCAATTTTCTGTCAGTATAAAAGTTCAGTAGTGTAGGGCTAGAGAGAGAACCTAGACCATGGTCTAGAGACATAGCTCAGTCCAAATGCCAGAGAGATAGCACAGTCCATGGGCCAGAGAGATAGCCCAGTCCATGGGTCATAGAGGTAGCCCAGTCCATGGGTCATAGAGATAGCCCAGTCCACAGGCCAGAGAGGTAGCCCAGTCCATAAAGCATTTGTAGTGCAGAGGAGAGGACTTCAGTTTTATCCCAAACACCCATACAATAAACTGGCTGGGCACGGTGAGGTACATTCATAATCCCAGAGCTGGGAAGCTAAAACAGGAGGATCCCTGGGGCTTCTGGGCAGTCAGTGAGTGCCAGTTAACACTAAGGGACCTAATCTTAAAAGCACAGGTGGACTGTGCCCGAAGACTGGCACTGAAGTTGACCTCTGACCTCTACATACATGCTGTGCTAGATAGTTTTATATCAACTTGACACAAGGTAAAGCCATCTGCGAGGAGGGAGCCTCAATTAAGAAAATGCCTCCATAAGATTGGGTTGTAAGCAAGCCCGGAGGGCAATTTCTTAAATAGTGATTGATGGGGGAGGGCCCAGCCCATTGTAAGTGGGGCCACCCCTGGACTGGTGGTCCTGGGTTCTATAAGAAAGCAGGCTGAGCAAGCCATGGAAAACAAGTCTGTAAGCAGCTCCATCAATGGCCTGTATATTGCTCCATCCTCTTGGTTCCTGCTCTGGTTGAGTTCTTGTCCTGACTTCTCTCAGTGATGGACTGTTACCTGGAAGTACAAGCAGAACAGCACCCCCTCCTCCCAGATGCTTTTGGCCACGGTGTTTCATCACAGCAACGATAACCCAACTAATACACGTGTGAACACATGTACGTGTACCTATGCCTGCACACCATGCACCTGCATACACCCCACAGAGTAGTTAATATACAAGAGCTCTACTTTCTAATCATCTAATAGTACAAGACAGGTGTGTAGTGGATGGACGGCCTTCTTTTTGTGGAAACCGAGAGACCTGTACTTCTGTGCACACTACAGTGTCGTTAAAGATCCTATGTATTCAGGAACAAAGGGTGAAGAAGGCTCCATAGCATTCTAGCTAAGATGTGCATACTGCACCGTTTCTGGAGCGCTGCTAGGAACTAGCGTGTGGCCTCACTCAGACATGAGAGGGACTGGTAAATACGGCCTTTGGGTATTTTTCAGGCAGGACAGGAGGGGGACTAATCTCAGAAGGTCCGAGGAAGAGACAGGTGGTAGGGATCTGAGGCCTTCGTGTTCAGCAGCAACTATCCAACAGCTTAGTCATTTCTGTCGGTGCCCTCCCCTGCCCGCTCCTTTTGAGGTGTGCATTATAAATCCTGCCAAATTGGACAATATCATAAAAGCCACAAGATGTATCGCGTGCCATAGCCTTCACTTATCTTATCTCATTAGGCGGAGAAATCAGAATATTTCTTTTCTTTCACAGGAAAACAGTATCAGGTAATGTCACGTAATATTTCAAAAATAGAATTTGTCTTTGTCGACCAGGCTGTGAATAACAAGGAAACACTGGATGTTCTTTTTACGAAATGATTTGAAATTAATTTCAATCCATTCTGATAGCTCTGTAAAAGGAGAAATATAGGCTTCGGCAAGTTTCTTAATGTAGATTGCTACAGTAATTTAAAAACAACAAATAATAATGAAGCGACGATTTTTATTGCACTGCCAGTGCGTTCAGCAACAAATAGTGTATTTTTAAAAACTAAACTTGTCACCACAATAGATGCCAATGGTTAAGCTCTAGGTAGGGCCTTCAGATTGGAAAGATTCATAGGATAACACTCACGTAGTTTAGAAAGTTACTTACTGCAGCAGAGATAAAGACATTAAACATATAATTATTCATGGCCTTCCCTGAGCCTTCTTCCCCTCCTGCCTTCCACAGTCCCCTTCTGGATCAGGAGTAATGGGTAGGGAGGGATGCTGGGAAGAGAGCAGACTTAGAGACACAAAAAGGCTGACTTCATCTCCGTGTGTGTGAATACCAAGCTGACAAGATAAAATCAGATGAACTGAGAGGAGAAAGAACATTCTAGAGGGGCCTAGATGGGAAAGGAAGGACTGAGAGCTTTGAAGGTGAATGGCGAGGCCACTGCATGTGTAGGGTAGTAAGGGCAGAGTTCTAGTAGTGGGGGATATGGAGAAATGTATCTGCGTACGAAGAACCACTGCTGGGAGGACCTCAGCTCAACTCCCTGCACCACTACACAGAGCAGGCCTAGCAGTGAGGACAGCCAGTGACTGCATCAGCCCATTGCCCATGTACCAAACAGCAAGCTAAACTAGGTACCTATGTCAACTCTTTAGTCCTCATGAGTCTAAGAGAGATATCATAATCAATTCCCTCTTATAAATGAAAAAAACCTGAGGCATAGAAGGACTACCTAACTTTGCAAGAATTTCCCAGCTTCCACCTGACACAGCTAAGAGTTGAGCCAAGACAGTCTGGCTCACTACGCTTTACCACCTCCCTGGGTGTAGAAGTTAGGCAAACCACAAAGGAAAGATGATAAAAAACATGCTCCAAATATTTAAGCCGGAAGCATATCAGTCTTATAGAATTAGGGCTAGACTATACATTGTGAAAACTTCACCCAAACCCTTTCCGAGAAGAAGGCGGACAGGTGGCTGGACTTGGTAAAGATTTCCTTAGAGTCTACTCTACCTCTGTCTTTCCTTTTAATAGTAGGAATGTGGTTACAGTTACAAATGGTAATTTTTCGTGATTTTTTTAAGCTTGTCTTATACTACTGAGATTATTATTTCATTTTCTAATGCAACTAACATCTGATTTTTCAAAAAACCAGAAATAACTTTAACCCATCGATGCCGCTCCTGGGCAGGAGGTCTACGGGAGCCTTCAGAACGTTTCTCTGGGAGTCTGTGACGGTCTCATGAGGAGCATGACTGCAGGGTCTGTCCAGACTCAGCTTGGATGTCACCCCGGGGTCTCGTCACAGCAGCCTCTGGAGCATCGTTTATCTTAGGAGGGGACCCAGTGGAGGGCAGCTGCCTGGCTCAGGACCTGCGATTCCAACGTGGAGCGAGTCCAAGAGTGTTGCCCAGTCCATTAAGCAATCCCTCTTAGCTGAAGGGGTTCATCTATCAACTGTGATTTTCAGCCAGCAATCTGCTTATTTAGAGGGTTAATTACATTTTCAGGTCACCTGGGCGCTTCTCTTAGATATTTAATAAAATGAGTCTTTATTTTATTTATCACATGCCGTATTTGGTAAGGGCTGCCCAATCCTGGAGTGGGGGTGGATCGGGGTTGGCGTGACAATTATTTACAAAAAGATCGACATGTGAGCTCCCTACCTCCCCAATGTCCAGAGTTATCTGCAGATGACCTGGATCTCAGACACCATGACCACAGCAGATTGATCTGGCACTGCAGGTAGCAGCTGATGTTCCTGAAACAGAAAGTCGGGTATTGATTTCCCAGTGCTTTTATGACCCATTTAACAACAGGCATTTTGGATTGGTTATCTCTTAGGCTGCAGAGACGGCTCCTGCCAGCATCCTTCTGAACTCCTCTTAATTATCTTCTCTGAGAGATGGGTAAGAACGGATGTTTGGCCCCGGCCGTGAACACACACATTTCCCATGTGAAAGAGGCTTACACGACTTGCACACCTAACACCTAGTCAGCTCCGACACAGGGTGTTTAGACATTTTCCATGGTAACTACCCCATGGGTGAGGGGGAGGTCCATTGGATCTGTCTGCTAACAAATTCTCACTAATTGACATCAAGCCAGTTAATTTCTACGTAATAAGTGTTGAGTGATTCAAGGACCAGTGCAACCAGCCAGAGCTGGGGCCATTCAAAGACCGGTTTGGGTCCCAGAAAGGAACATTTAATGTTTTGCCAAATTTTCAAAACCGCCGGGAGTGAAGAACAGCGGTCTTAAACTTCAGCTCTTTGGGTTACTAATTATGTAGCCAGGGGTATAAAGAGAACTTTACAAATCACTGTTCCCATTAGGAAGGCGTTAGGACCCACGCCACGCTGGGTGCCCCTCCTCTTAGCGGGCCGCTTGTTCCCAGGGGAGGCTAGCTCCAAGCCCCAGCTTCTGTTCTGTTTCCCCAGCACTTGGAAGAGAAACAAAACAGGCCTAATGAAAAACACACACGGGAAATGCTCTATTATTCTATCATCCTCACCTACTGCGCTCTGGCACCCCGCGGTGATTAGGGAGGACTTTCCCCTCTGCGGGCAGCCAAGTCTGGGGTGGTATGAGGCTGCTACATCGCCATTTCCTGTCAATTTCCTCCTGCCCACATTCCCCCCCCCACACACACACGACTGTCCCTGTCTCCCCAGCATCAGCACCGGCCACACTCGCTGCCACTAAGTTGTGGCAGCTTTTGAAAGTTGAGAGCAGAGAGCCCTGGAAACTGGGGGGCACCAGCCACAATCAACCTCTAACCTGGACCGCTGAGAAGCAGGTCAGCACCACCGAGTGGCTCCTGACCTCTGAGTGGGCTGAGCAGCAAAGCTCGCTGGGAAAACAGCGGGCTGCCTTGTTTATTTTGGAGGGAAAGGGTGCTGAAGTCAGTCAGAATATTAATTCCCACTGTAATCTTCCCACGTGCGTTTTCTCTCGACTTTTCACCAGAAAGGGGACTCAGGATAGCAGACATTCCCCAAATCTCATTGGACTATTAGCCCCTTGAATAACTTCTTTCATTAAAAAAAAAAAAAGAGCTCTCCTGATTTCCCCCCGTTCCTTACACCATACATAGTGAAACCTGCATATAATAGACAATGCATTTATTCACACAGCAGTCGGTCGCCACTAAATAACCCAGGCATTGGTCAAGCAGGTACGACTACCCAGGAAATTAGAACACTTGGCCCAAACCTAACAGGGCAAGCCTGTCTGTAGAAAGGCAACCCTGGCTGCTTTGCTTCTGCTGTTCTGGTGTGAGAACCTGAAAACAGTGCTGTGCCTGCCACACAGATGCTAAATAAACAACGGGTAGATGTGCAGTGAGCATCTGATTGACTGGAACTGGATACCACAGGATAGGAGGCTTAGCTGCCATCCTGGTTTGGTGGCCTTCACGGCAGACATTCTGCACTGAACACGGGTCTCTGGAGTGTTCTTGAAATTCCTACCAGACTGGTTGTCTTCTAGTATCTGCGGAGGAAGTGTTGTTGGGATGGATAGTAGAGGATTTTTATTTGGATGCTTGGTTGATGGATGGTGTCTGCTCAGCCAGTGTTCGCTGATAGGAGGATACGGACCGAGGAAGTGTATGTGGGAGCCGCACCGTGAAAAGTGATCTCTATGCCCGTCTGCCTGTGTGCATCCTTAATCCTGCCCCCGTTTCCTCAACAGTGGAGGTGCAGAAATCGTATTATGGAACCCCTCTAATGGGAAAATAATTGAGGTGGGGAAAAATCCTCAAAAGGATTTTGACATGAGTGCAGCTGCCCCAGTGGATGACGTAAAAGCTGCATTTCTGTGTCTGATGAAAATGTTTAAGAATCTAATCATCATTGATTACTACAAAACCATGGCTATCTTGAAAATGATAGATGTATGGCTATGATGAGGAGGAAGAACAACTTTTTAATATGAATTAACTTTTAAAAAGTGGAAATTCTGATAAAACAGACCTTACTGGCGGTGTGTGGAAAAGCACTCAACAGTGAGGATAGTTCAGAGGACGAAGAGTGGCTAACCGACTTGTGGGAAGTATGTACCTAGGTGACAGATCATTGCTGCCAAGAAACGGAGGTAAGAGGTAACCCTTTTCTGGACTATTACAGGGGTGTCTGATCTGCACTACACATTCGAAACATGGAGAAACCTTTGAAAAGTAGACTAATTCATGGGCCACAGCCCAAAGCAACTAAATTAGAAGTCCCAGCGCTGAGACACACGCATAAACGTAAACAATTTTAAAGACCTGGTGTGATTACGGTGTGCAGTCAAGTTTGAGTCATTGTGATGTTTCTCAAATTTTCGCATCAGAATTACCCAGAGACCTGTGAAACTCCAACTCCCTGGGCCCAGCCTACAGGTGATGATTCACTGGGCTTGGGATGGGGCTCAAACTGCATTCCTAACGAGGTTTCTGCTGTAGCAGCGGCAATTTTAGGAACACCATTCTGGAGTAGAGGCTTACTTAAAGATTTGGATGCTGTGAATCTGGAAGTAATTCCAGTAAAAGACCAAAGGGTTTATATTCTTGACTTCACGTGGGAGCAGAGCCGTAACTGCTTTGGTTTATTCCCCCACTCCTGGCTTGCTCTTTAGTTTCAAGGACACTGTGAAGCTACTGAGAGTGAGGTACCAAGGAGAGCAGGTGACACCGCACCAATGACTTTGTTTCCTGAGCCTCTGAAGGAGACACGGACACTGCAGTCTCAGTAGTGTTCCAACATAGACTAAAGCAGTCAATTAAAGAAGATTTAGAAAGTAGAAGGGAGGTTTTCAATTAAGCCGGAAAGCTTAAAAGTTTCAATTAAGTATAAAATCATGGAGCTGTGGCTGCTTTGTAGATGGAGGTCTGAACCCCACGTGTGAGATGTCAAAGACAAAATACTTTGGTGGTTATGTGTGAAAAATATGGTTTTAGAATATATACTTAAATACTTCTCATCAATTAAATCAAAATGTTTAGAAATAAAGAAAACTCGGTAACTTGCCAATTAGCTGGATATTGATCTGAAATATTTGGAGTAAAGAAATAATTTTTTTAATTGAAAAGTTTTGAAGGTGACAGGGCTGGAGAGTTGGCTCGGTGGTTAAGAGCCATTGTTAATCTTCCAAGAGGATCTAGGTTCCTTGTCCAAGACCCACAGGGTAGCTCACAACCATCTGTAATTCCAGTTCCAGGCAATCTGAAATTTTCTGCTGGCCTCCACAGGTCAGACACACACATGGTACACACACATCCATGCAGGCAGAACACTTAAACACACATAAAATAATAAAACAAATAAGTCTAATTGAAAGAACAGTTTTGAAGAGGAATAAAAAATGTGTATGCATCTAATTTGTGGTTTTTGGAAGTGAATTCATAAAATGCAACACCCCCTGCATTCACTGTGTATTGGGGGAGCATGTGTTTGTCCGCATGAAGGTCTCACTGCATGGCCCTGGCTAGCCTGAAACTTGCTAGAGAGACCAACCAGGTTGATCTCAAACTCGAGGCCAGCCTCTTGCCTCTGCCTGCCAAGTGGCATGGCGGATGTGAAACACCCGCCAAGATCTTCATCCTTGTAAAGCCGTAAGACTTCATTTTAGTAAACTGATTCTGTTTGCTTCTCATGATCAGATTGACCTAATAATTGCCAAGTAGTGTCTGCGGTGGGTGGGACCTGACACACATGGAAAGGAAACGGGCCACCTGGATGAGACATAACGGGTAAATGGCCTTCTTTATCCCTGAAACATGCTAGACATCACAAGGTCAAAACAGCCTGTTGGTGTCAGATTTTTGCATGAACACACATTTCTTTCAAAAGACTTCTCCCCGGCCCCCATAAAACTGTGGGAGATTTTTTTTTCCTTTTCTGGTATTTGAAGTAAGATAAAATCCAGCTGATTCCTTTCCTCAACTCTGCCCCTCCCCCTCCAAATGCTTAATAACCACAACTCTAAGATTTATGGTGAGTGAAAAAGAAAAATAAGTAAATTATCTGACTGAGGAGCCATTCTTCCTCTCTCTCTGGCCATAGAGACTATTTTAAATGCTGCTGGCAGCAGTCTAATTAAAATAATTTCTGTCAGAAGTCAGTGAAATATGTGGCCTCAGCCCAGCTCAATGTTCTTAGGCAGGAATGACAAATCTCTGCTTAATTGGTACTTAATATGATGGTGCAGGGTTAGCAGTTCTCCAGGATAAAAGGAGATAAGAACAGAAAGTCCTTGCTTGGGGCAGGAAGCCCTGGAAGATGAACAGACCAAATGGTGCTTACCCCCAAGCTGTTCCTATCGAGGGCTGGTCTTTTGGCCATCATTTATGAAATAACAGACAATTAATGCACATTTTATGGCTAGCTCGAGTCCTAATTAAATACAACTATGTACCAAGAATTCTAAGGGCCCGACTTCCAGAGACCAAAATAAATACTGGCAGAATTCTGGTGGCCCGGGCAGCCGTAGCTCATCTCGTTATCCTATCTTAGGGATAAGCACCTTGGGGAAGACACAGGCTGCTTCTGAGGTATAAGTCATTAGCTGAAAATTCATGGTGCATTTTATAATATTTGGGAATTGCAGGAAGGGGGAAGATGGATGGTTGTCCACTTTCCGTTGGAAGTCACCCTGCCGCTCTTCCTGAGTACGGGGCTTCCTTCCTCTTGGGCTCCATAGCACAGGTCTTGTGTTTTACTCATTCTGTAAAATGCACCGTCTTTTGCTTTGTGTCCCCACTTGCTATCATGCGGAAACACTTCTATGTGGTCTTGTGCGTATTCTTATGGATGCTAGTATTCTATGGCTTGTAACGTTTGCCCAGTAGCCAATGGAGTGGAAATGGTTGCTAATGTGTAACTTACAGGCCATGCCCCGTGCCACTAAGGATGTAAGAACTAACTGAAGCACACAATCGCTCTGAGTTATGGGCTTTAAACATCTGCGTTTTGTAAGTGAAGACGTGTGTGCACAGAAAGGCTGTGTTAGTGTCTCTAAAATTGCGCAGGGCAGTCAGTAGAGTCAGGCTTATAGCAAGGGTGATATGACAATAAGAGCTGTATTTTAATCCGCACTTTGTGCCAGCTCTTGATGCACTACTTTGGCATAACCCAACAGTACTGTAGACGTGGGTCAGAAAAATATCTCTAGAAACGTTCAAAACATAGTGACTCTAGGCTTTGTGGACCACAACATGTTCTCTGGGTTGTCACTCTTTTCTTTAGATGCCACCCATAGTTCATCCATGAGCTATTGTTTGCTGACCACTGCTCTCGGTTAAAATGATGTTAGATTTAGCCAGTGTGATGGTGGTGGCATTCAGGATGCTGAAACAGGTGGAATGGAGTTTGACCCTACATAAGGAGATTCTGGTCGGGAAATAGCATGCATCGAGCCTGAATATGTAATAAGCAAATTGAGATAACTAATTTTTGAAGGTTTCTGACACTGAAGGAATGAAATAATTTATTTGATTGAATTATTATCCTTTAGCTTACACTGTTAGTATGAAAGCATTACATATGCATTCTGTGTATTTGTACATATATAGTAACAATTAAACTAACTGGAAATATTTATTTTCATCAACATTTAAAATGTAAAGTAATTGTGATAAGAAGTTAACCAAAATGAGTGAGTTTTTTGTAAATCACAGAAAATTAATAGAAAGTCATCAATTCCAGCTTACTCATCAATGTATACCTTTTAATTGGTCACATAATGTTATGGGTGCTCTGTTCACACGCTTTGGAGTCCAGCAAAGACTGGTCTCCAGCCCAGAAGCGCTGACAGTTCTCCAGCATCCTGTTTGCCATATAAGTCCCTTAGACTGTACTTCAGAATGAACAAGTCAGAAACCCTGAAGGGGGGGCTTATTAAGGTGGAGGAGCCACAACTTCAGGGAAGTCTACTTCCAAACAGATCTCTTCCATTTAAAAAGATAATGCTTTAATGCAAGCACATACATGTACTCTAAACAGGAGGGTTATATGTGAGCTGAAAATATTCCACACATGGTATCATCTTATTATCTTACCCATTTAGGCAAGTCACAGGAATCATAATGAGCAAACTTTAGAGTTGCATATGTATTTTTTGAACGGATATGAGTAAATCTGTCATGCCTACCTTGTTACATGATGGAATATTTATTCATCTGTCTATCATCTATCTATCTATCTGTCTGTCTGTCTATCTTTCTATCTGTCTGTCTGTCTGTCTGTCTATCTATCTATCTAGCTATCTAGCTATCTAGCTAGCTGTGTGTGTAGTGTATGTATGTACATACAGTCAAGGGTGTACGCACATGTGCAGGTAGGTACACTTGCACATGTGTGGAGATCAGAGATTGACATTGGGTATCTTTCTCTGTTGTTTCTCAGTTTATGTTTCTGAGACATGGAGTTAAGATATGTTCTCTCAACAAACCTGGAGCTTGTCACTTCAGCTATACTGACGGTCAGCAAGCCTCTGGGACCCTCTCCTCTCTGTCTCCTTGGCAATGGGATTACAGGTGTGCAAGATCACACCTGACTTTTATGTAGATGCCGTGCATCCAAACTCAGGTCCTCAGACTTGCACAGAAAGCACCCTGCTGTCTGAGCCATCTTCCCAGCCCTTTAATGCTGTATTTATTTTGCTATATCATTACGGATGTTTGCTGGTTATTTTTTTTTACACACAGGATTCCTGATAGATTAAGAGATTTAAAGCTTTAATAGCTGGATTTCCCTTGTTAAGATTTATTTTATTCTGTGTATGTGTGTGCATATACATGTCTTCATGTAGGTATGTGCACACGTGAGATGGGTATCTGAGGAGGTCAGAAGAAGGAGTCAGAACTGTTGGAGCTGGAGTTACAGGCATCTGTGAGCCAGTGGGTTCTAAGATCTGAATTCTGGTCCTCAGGAATGAGCAACAGGAACCTTTTAAGTGATGATTCATCTTGAGTGGTTCTCTCTACTTAAGTTATTCCTTATTCTTCACCAGGCTAAGTGCATGCTAACATAGGAGCTACATCTTTCTTCAGTCATTTGCAAGGGGGCTTTACACATTCATGCATGACTTTGTATGGTGACAAACAGCACCAGGTACAAAGATTGATTGGAATTCTAAGGCAAAAACAGCCTGGATATTCGCACAGAATAATCCTTTAAAGAGGCAAAGCCCAGGTCCCCAAGCTCACATGTGGCTCTAAGTATTTATTAAACATCATAAATACATCAGATTTGCCCATGAGCTCACAGGTAGACACACATACATAGGAGGTCACCACTTCTTAGGAAACCACCCATGTTCTCTTTCCTTGGCTCTAGTAAGCGACACATATGGACCCTGTCAGTAGCACTCATGGAGAGAGATAAAAATCCCGTAACAGCTAACTCCAGGTTCTCTCCTGTGGCTCCTTCCTTTGATTTCCAAGATATCAAATGACTACTGATCAGACCCTGGAATTGCCAACCTCACCCCACTCTACTTTTAAAAGAAAAAGAAAGAAATGGCCGGTTTCAAAACTCTTATTCAAGTACACTGCTCAACCAACCCATCTTATATTTTTCTGCGTTATAGTTTTCTTTAAAGAAAGAGGGGTAAAAAAATCCAAGAAATACACATGATAGTTGTGTGTGGAATTTTTTTTGGAAAAATCAATTTATGGTCATGTTCCATAATTGTCATTGTTAATACATAGAATTAAGTATCTGTGGCTTCGTGGCCATAAGCGATAGTCCCTATCACAGAAACGCTCTCCTGAAAACGTTTAAGGACATGACGCAGGAACCGATTTCTCCAGCCCTGGCTTGAATTCAGCTCAAAACATTTTCCCCCTTCCTTTTTGTTCTTCTGCGATGTGCAAATACAAGGCAGATGTCTTCATCTCCCTGGAATGCTTTTAACCTTAATGAAGGCTTGTAATAAATCAGTGCTTTCCGATCTGTTTTCTGTCATCAACACATACATGCTTTTTAGAGATATTAGTCTCCTCCGAGATTATTATAAATAATTAGGGCAAGCTAGAACTTATTAGTATTTTAATGGACACACAGTTGCTGTTGGTTAACTATCTTTGATATGTAGAAAGTTGTCTAGATGTCTAGGAACCATACTTACTAAATTAGACTTTTTTTAAAAAAGGAATAAAAATTGGCTATGTTGGAATATGTACATGTACAAACGTACAGATACACAGACAGACAGACAGACAGACATAAAATGTTAAAGTAAAATTAGACTGTCCTGGAAGTTACATGCACATATTGTATCAACTCAAAGTCAACTGTAAATTTAAGAACACTCTTGATTTTAAGTTTTTCTTGATTAATGTTTGAAATTAAAATTACCTTTCCAAGGCTGACACACCTCAATATGTCATATTTTAAGATTTTCCTTTGCTCAGGGTTCCCAGGTGCCACTTTCTTCAATAAACAAAATTCAGGACTCGGAACTTCCCTCATTAATACAGAGAAGAAAAATAACCCGCAAAACTGCAGCCCAAGAGAGAGAGAGAGAGAGGGAGGGAATAAATAACCTCATAAAATGTGACATCTTGGTGACCTATTTTACATGGATGAAATCAGGTGAGAGCAAAACAAGTTGCAGCTTCCCACCATCACGCGAATTGAGATGCAGCGAGGATCAGGGCTAAAACCCTCAGCTAATGTCTGAGTCCAAAGACGTGAGGGGTTTAGACGAGCTCTGTGGAATAGTAAGCTCAGATAAATTTTTCTAATGGTGACATCCATAAGAAAATTTTACAAGGCAGACTAACTACCTATCTTGATTCCCAAATGTTTCAAAAGCTGTTCTGACTTCCAATGAATCAAACCTACTCACTCACCTTTCAAGAGGTCATAAAGTTTCATGCATGAGAGACTGGTTCAGAAATTACGAGACTTAGGCTATGGGCTTCTTTCTCGGGAGAAGGAAAAGGGAGCTACCCCAACTCTGGAATCCTCCTGCTGCTTGACCTTGCTGGCAGCTGGGCTACATGGTTGTAAAAGTTGAGTGTGTGTGTACAACTGCAATACTCATTATTCCTTCACACACATGTTGCAGCATAGCATGTGTGTGTGTGTGCACGTGTGTATATGAATGGGGCAGGAGAGACTCAAGACTCAATTCTTTGCTTGAGTTCTGACACTGGCTAACATTAAGAAAATTACTTACCTAGCCAAGCCTCAGTTTTGCCAATCAGAACAAGCACAGAAAGCACTGTAAGGGCGTCTGTGAAATCGCCGGGGAACAACTCAGGGAGGCACAGCTTTCTCCGCAGGCTGTCCTGGAGATTCTGGGTGATGCTGGTGACCTGATTTTTATTGACCTGTCCGAATTCAGCATTCCCAGCTTGCCCTTTCCCTCTTCAATGCCTCCCAATATAGCATACATTTTTCTGGTTGTAACTCCGGGCAGAAAGGGATACGGTCGGTCTCAGAACTGATCTAGTGTTAACCCTCCGCATGTAGTTTGAGGAGAAGCCCGGAGAAAAGCCCGATGTCCAGCCAAGAGTCACAATTCGAATCTAGGAATTTAAGCCACTTAACAAGCTTGTCTCTCCCTCCAATTGGCTCAATCATTTGTTTCAGACATTGGTTGAACACCAGTATGCGCTGGGCTCAGGACTTCTAGTCTCACTTTCTGAAAATAGAATGTAGGGAATAAGAAAGCTCTCGGAAGAGCTCGACTTTATCCTAAACCAGCATACATTTAAATTTAAGCACCCAGACCGCAATGACCAAGGGCAAGAACCCCAGGTGAGAAGTTAGATGCCTTCTGGTGTGGCATCTTACAGAAGCTTCTGGAGGGTCAAGGCCCAGTTAAACATCACGTCAGTCAAAAACCTGAAGTCGGCGGTGTTCTGAAAGTCATCAGGTACAAATTCCTCATCTGAAATCTTTCTGGAAAAATCTAAGTCAAGCTAGTGCCCGAATTGGGAAAAATTAAGTTCAGTGGGGGCAAGGCTGTCTAAGCCGACTTTTAAAAAAAGAAAGAAAGAAAGAAAGAGAGAGAGAGAGAGAGAGAGAGAGAGAGAGAGAGAGAGAGAAAGATGTAAAAAACAAATGCAAGCCTCTCACTTTGACAGTCAGCAAGGGCCAGATGCATCCTTGAGGGTATGGTCTTCCTAAGTGAAATAACGGACAAGAGAAACTGCTGGCCAGCAGAGGCAGCTACATGGAGGCTCATCGGGACCAAACACAGCCGGGCTATATGGGACCCAAGGCTGAAAGGTTTTGGTACCTATACGGAAGATCATTGGCAAACAAGCTAATTTTGAATGGCCAGAGGTTCAATTGTAAAAACAAAAGCAAAAAAAAAAAAAAAAAAAAAAAAAGATGGAGGGCTAGAGCCACAAAATAACACACTTTTATCCAGAAGATGCCTCTAATTTGAATAAATACAATTTTGTGCATTTTCCTATATTTGAAATAGTTACCCATAGAGGTCACTTTTCCCTACATGATATTCCTGGTTGGGCAGCGGGAGGTGTAGTGGTGTTGGGGAAATTGGGGGCATTGCAGGGAGAGCGAGGGATGTGTCAGGGAGACCAACTATTCTAGGCATTTTCTGAAAAAAAAAAAAAGGTTGGGATTTTCTTTTTCTTTTAAATTACTCATTGAGAACAGAGGGTAGATCTTGCCTTTCTTTTTTTAAATTTTTTATTCATTTTATATGCCAACCACAGTTCCCCCTCCTATTCCTTCTCCTGCTCCCCCCCCCACCTACCCCCTATCCACTCCTCCTAAAGGGTAAGGCCTCCCACGGGGAGTCAAGCATGCTTAGCCCATCCAGTTGAGGCAGGACCAAGGCTCTCCCTGCCGGCTTCAAGGCTGAACAAGGTATCCCAGCATAGGGAGTAGGCTCCAAGCCAGATCATGCATCAGAGAGAGACCCTGGCCCCACCGCCAGGGGCACCTCAAACAGACCAAGTTACACAAACTGTCACACAGAAGGCCTAGCTCAGCCCCCCGCAGATTCCACAGCTACAGTCTAGAGTAGACCTTGCCTTACAGCCGTTCTTTGCCACTGAAATAACAGAGGCCTTTCACTCCCCAGCGGGTCGCCATTTCCATTTACCCCAGCCGCTTTAGACAGAGCAGGGAAACCCAGAAACAACGCCACTATCTGATTCCTTTGCTGTTTCCTTCCTGTCCCACACCACGAAGCGAGGCTCCCAAAGCGAGCAAGCTAGGAAACAGCTGGTAGTAAGGATCAGCGCTTCTCCCTACTGCAAGGAAAGCACCGTGTCTGCGGCAGTCTGCTTTAGGAGGGCGTTCTTCCTCTGCCCCTGTGTTCCCCGCCATTTCCCTCTCCTCTCTGCCAGCCTTAAGCCACGTGCGCTAGAACAAAACGTAAAGATGAATAGCGAGGGCTCGGGTCTCAGCTCATTGATTGTCTTAACTTTGCAAGTAGCTAAGGAAGGGCCCTGCTTTCCTGGTAGGGAAGAACAGAACGGACAACCTCAAAAGAAAGACCAGAGATGCCACATCCTTTGAAGCTAAACTGATTTCTTTCTGGAGAAGCAATTGACCACCCATTTTCCAAGCCTTTAGTGTCAAGTGTCAACATGTCCACTAGTAGGAATTTACCCTTAAAAAAAAAATCATAAATGTGTACCAACGTTTAGCTATAAAAATGCTCATTGCAGCATTATTTGAAAATTAAAATACTTCAATTTTCAGAACAAGCAGTTAAGTATATAGTCATACAAAGAATACTAAATAGCCATTAAAAGCAAGGCTTTTGATATTTGATAATATTGCACAGTTCTGTGACATACAGATGGAAACAATGGATTACATTTAAAAGTGTGTTTGGAGTTGGCAAGATAGCTCTGCCAGTAGAGGTTCCCACTGCCAAACTACAACACCTAACTATTATCCCTGAAGCCCACATAGAAGGAAGAGAAAACTGACTCCCACAGTTTTTCCTCTGATCTCCATTCATGCTATGACACACGTGTGCACATGCATGCACACACACAAAGTGTACTAAAATCTTAGCTGAGCCGGGCGGTGGTGGCGCACGCCTTTAATCCCAGCACTCGGGAGGCAGAGGCAGGCGGATCTCTGTGAGTTCGAGACCAGCCTGGTCTACAAGAGCTAGTTCCAGGACAGGCTCCAAAGCCACAGAGAAACCCTGTCTCGAAAAACTAAAAAAAATAAAAATAAAAAATAAAAAAAAAATAAAAAAATAAAATCTTAGCTGTGTGTAAAATAAATATTGAAAAGATATATACTAAAATATTAATTGTATTTATTCCTGGATTGTTACATTTAAAGTTATTCCTGTATCTCTAGATGCTCCACAATAAACATGAATTACTCTAATTAAAAAAATGTACACATTGGAAAAGTAGAAAAACGGGAAGAACCCTGAAAGAAGAGCAACTGTCTCTACCAGCTGACCGAGTGATGCGTAGTTCAGAGATGCTATACCGCCGCATTTTAACTGGAGTCCAAAATAAAGCATGACTCTTGCAGAAGTGTTCAATTGTTTCTTTAGGAAAACTTTCTTCACCTTGGCAGCGTGCAATCTATCCTGTTATGTGTTTTGCTTTTCTTCGTTTCTTCCCCCCAAAGCCCAGATTTATAACATGGCCGCTGCTTTTAATGCAGTACTTGCACCCTATTCGGAGAGCGCGGTGAAATTCCAGCTCTCTCCATTTCACATTGTGCCTTTAGCAACAAGCAGTCTGGGAGACATAAAACCGAGGTATTTTCTAAGGGCAAGTAACAGACACTTGTACTAAATATGAAATACCAACAGCACCCCAAGCCAGAAGGGCATTTACTAAAAGGTTGTCAGTAAGCACCAGGTAATTCTAAGGTACTCAAACAGGGCGACTTTTGAAGTTGGATATGCGCACCTTAAGTCAGAGAGATCTTTACAAAGGACCACGAGCCATCTTCCAAAAGGCCCCGCAAAACATCCTTCTGGAAGAGATGTGAATTTGACCTTTGAATAAACAGCATGAAATAAAAACGGGTAACACAGAGTTGCCTTTTCTCTCGCCAAAGCCCGAGAGGTGGATTGTAAAGAAAGTGGCGTAAGGTACGGGCTGTGGCCTTCTGCTTCGGCGCTGACTCCGGGACCCTGGGAAAGTTTTGCCATCTCTTCGTGCCTCAGTTTCCTCTGAAAGGAGAGTAAACTCATCACTGAAACAAATGCACTCGCCTCTCCGAGTTAAAACGACAACAAATTATTACCGCTATCTTTTCACGTTTGATAAAAGAGAAACGGTCTACAGATTTTACCCGTTTATTATTTTAAAATTACTTTATTTTCAATTTTTACTGAAAGCTACTTATCTTGCTATGAATTTCAAGCAAGGAAAGAAATCCTCTGGAACTTCTGTTCATGATATAGAGGTGAACTAAAAAATTTACTTCGTACTCATAAATATGGAACCCACTGATTTGCAGCACAACCCAAGGCTTCCACTCATAACTGCAACAGGAGACTTCTCGGTATCCCTTGCTCCAGACCACACACCTGCATGTCCTCTAGCCCAGAATGCACCTGTGATACTGGAACGGCCAACTGCCTCCCTGAGGTGGGAGCAGACAGTAGAGGTTTGAAAACTGCCCAATAACACACAGATGTGTGGTCTCTCATTGTGTTAGCTCAGTCTATTAGCGAAGACTCCTGTTTTCTCTTAATTTAACTGTGTTTGTTGGGATGATCCCACTATTAACCATTCTGAAAACCAAGAAAGTCCACTTAATCTTGGTCACTAACACCTTCCCAATACCTCATCAAATCCCCCTGACCTTCAAGGAATAACTGCTGCCCTGGGATACTGTGACTCCTGCTTCTCCTAGCACATGGTTGGCTGCTGCTGGTTTGGGTGTAAGATTGAGCCACCCCCTGTTAACCACCCTTGACTGGAGCCAGAAAGCTGTGATCTGTAGATTGTACCCATTACTCATATTTGAACATGTAAGTTTGTGCTATGACCCTTAGATTCCAATACTGTCATAAGCATTTATTTAAATAGCAAATTTGATAAATAGAACAACAAATAATTTGTATTTCTGAACATGAAAAATGTGTAAGACAGTCTACTGGGTTTGCTGGATTACTGTTTCTGTTACTGAAAGGTATCTTCTTTTCGGAAGAGGTAACTTCAACCGAGAAGATGACTCTAGAGAGAAAAGATAGCTTATTTTAACATATAATTATCAAATGTTTGGGCTATATTTTGAGGATAAGACAGCGGTATGGGTTGAGTCTGAAATCTCTCTTACAGGCTTTTGTCTTCTTGCTTTGCCCCAGCTTGTGGCTCTTTGTTGAAGGCTGTGGAGCCTTTAGAAGGTTGAGCCTGGCTGGTGGAAGTCGGTCACTCAGGACAGACCTTGCAAGGTTGTATCTTGGCTTGTATACCATGCTCTCTGGCTCACCAGAACATCCCTTAGATGCTTGCAGCCCCAGAGGCAGCCACTTTACCATGCTTTCCTTGCTATTATGGCCTGGAATCCCTCTAAAAATGCAGGTCAAAGAAATAATAATCCCTTCTTAGCTTAAGTTTCCTCCCAGATATCTTGCCATAGCGACAGAAAAGTTGCACAAGTGTATATCAAAGCTGCCACAAATCAATAGCACTAAAATTAGCCCCACTGTGGCCACGTGTGACATGAATCTACTACCTTTCCCAAAACTTTATGGTTTTGCAACTGAGGCAAAAGGAGCAATGGATCAAAGCTGAAGAGGCTCACAGTGAAAGAAGACCACAGAATTAAATTCCAATGGGATAAGGGTATTGGTGTCTGGTTGTTTGCTGTGTCCCAGAGTGGTACATGGTTGACAGGCGTGTTTAATGGCTGGAGGAATGATGAAAAGCTAGCACTTAAGACCAGAAAATTAAACGTGCTGTTACAGTATGACCTAGAAATCCCACCTGAGGGGGGGCGTATATCCAAAGTAAGTGAAACCAGGGTGTCAAGGAGCTCTTTGATACTCATGCATTGTATATCAGAGACTCACAGTAGTCAAGATATAGGCTAAACCTATCAAGAGGCAGAATGATGATGCAGTAGTTATCCTTAAAATAATGAAACCTAGCCCTAGGGACACTGTGGAGGGGCCTGGAGGACACTCCGCTAAGTGGAATGAGCCAGGCATAGAAGAACAAATGCTGTATGATGTCACATACAGCGCATCATAAAACATCAGGTGTGCAAGGAAATAGTAGAGTTATGCTTGCTTACAAGGCCTTGGGGCAGGAGATGAGCTGGGAAGATCTGGCCAAAGAACACAAAATTTCAGGCAGATTGAAGAAGTAACTCCAAGAGTTCCATTGTGGACTGCGGAGATTGTGATGGCCAACACCCGGTACACCTGCGAACCACTGAGAAGTCAGACTAAAGTGCTCACAAAAGGTAAATATGAAAAGTGATATTTATGTGACTTATCTTGATCTGGCCATTCAAACCTCAAGTTCTATACCATACGAATTCTTGTCCCTAAACAGTTGAAAAACAAGACAACGCCAGAAATACACTGTATATTCAAACTGTGTAGCTATGTGTAGGTGAGCATTTTATTTTAACAACTGAAGACAGATACTGGCTCCCTGGAAAAGTAAGCAGGGTTAGCAGAACTCCTTACAGAGTGGCATCCAGATAACTCAGCTACAAGGGGTGGGAACTATGCATTCCTTAGCTTTGCTCCATTCATTGTAGGATATGCTGGCTACTAGCTAGAGATTACACAAAAATTCAAATGCTTAAGGTAAATAATGTTTTATGTAAGCAGGGAAAAAATTGTTTAAATAAAATTTAAAAATTAGATGGAGACCTTTAAAAAGTTAAAGCTTCAGTGTAAATATAAACTATTCCATACATATCTCTCTGTGTGTATATATGTGAGTGTAAATATTGTATACTATAATACATTATCTATAACATATTTAACAGTAACCGCAAGTCTTATCATTTTTGATGGTTCTGTTGCTCTTTGTACTTAAGAAGAATACAACTGTGAGCATGAGTTGGAGATGCCAACTCTTTGTATATTCTTTCTGGCCTGGGTCCTTATTTGTTATGTAAATCAGAAGCAGGGCTTTGGTCTTGACAGTAACCTGTCTGCACTCAGGCAGAACTGAAGGGAAATGCCAAATGCTTAATTTGGATGCCAGTAAAAGTCACAACTCTACTCCAGGCAAGACTTTTGGAGGTGAGTATATAATGGTCCAGCTGTATAGAATATTTTTACATGATTTTATGGATTATTCCCTCTAAGACTGTCTGATGAAATACAGATATGAAAATGTCATACTAAACTTGATGGCTTTGAATGCTAACTAAAAATGTTTATAGGAAGGAAAGGAAGCAGCTCAGCAGCCATTGCTGGGATCAGTGCTTGATATTTTGAAGCCGTCTGTCCTTCTAATTCCTTTGTTGATGTGGTTTTTCAATATTTGCTGCATGCCCTTCATGGTACTTGGTCCTGTTAAAGACACAAAGCAAATGCCTCCTGTGGTTTCTGCCTTCTGAAAACTTAGATCAGATGAAATAACTGAAGTCCATGTTAAGAGCAAAAGGATTATGTGTTAAAATGTGCACTGTGACCTACGGCCACATGGAGGGAAATCAGGAAGGCGAGGGAGATGCAGGCAACAAAAGAGTTTGTGATGGGTCATATCGGAGCCCAGAAGGGCACTGACAGCAGCTACCATGGAAAGAAGAGGGTAGGCATTTGGTTCAGTGTATGCAAGGAAAAACAAACCCACAAAACAGGATGATGATCTTTTTTTTTTTTTTTTCCCCAAAATCCCCAGGTGCTGTATTGACTGACTACTTATTAGGGCCAGGCTGACCTGACCTCTACCACCTAATTTAAAATGGGAACTGGGTTGTATTATTTTCACTATTTTCTTTTTAATTTTTATTTTTAAAAAAGACTTGTGTGTTTATTTTCTTGTGAGTGTGGGTGGGTATATGTGCACAGGTGTATGTGGTGGGGAGCTGGCATGTAGGCCCGAGGAAGGCACCGCGTACTCTCCTCTAGCTCCATGTGAGTCTCTCCCTGAACCTGGGCCTAGTGTTTTCTCAGCTAGTCAAGAAGTCAGCGAGCCTCATCAAACCTCCTGTGTCTGCCCTCCTTGACACTGGGGTTACAGGTGTGCACAAGTCGCTTGACTTGTTACAGGGGTGCTGGGATCTGGGTGCATAGCTATGCACTCTTAGCTGCTAAGCCATCTCTCCAGGACTCTGCTCTCCCCATTTTGTACCTGATAACTAAAGGTTTTAGTGCAAGAAACTTACACACCCAGCCAGTGAATCAGAAAGCATGGACGCCAGCATGCAGGTCCCAAGTCACATCTTCTGGGGTTCTAAACCGTTATCACTGGGTAGAGGAGACAGACAAGTTTGGCCACAGTGACCCAAAGGCTTCTCTATTCTCAAACTACCTAAGGATTAGAAATGAAGTTCATGTCTAGGACCTTCCCTGTGTCCCTGTGTCCCAAAGACAAGCTTTAACTGAATTCTCCGTACCGAAATGCACTGTGCTCACAAATGATGCATCAACCATATCTCTTGGATCCTAGAGTCCTCCATTACCGTAGAGTTTAAGAAAGGCATCCAAATTCCGCACCAGAAGTCATCCAGACTAGCCAAGCCCAGGCAAGTCACTTAACCTTCTCTGCTCTCTGTTTCCTCAACTCAAATGGGGAGGAAAGACTTGGTGATCTCTAGGGTCCATTTTGAAATTCAGCAAGCATTTTATAAATGTCAGTAGCAATTTCAGACAAACCAGAATCCCAGAAATGGTCTAATGGGTAGCAGATGTCACGTGGACATTCAGTCATAACGATTCTTGAAAACCTGAGTTTCTTAGCTTCATTAGTGACACAGGAAGGCAGGCTCTCCTGTGAAGATTTCTTTTTAACAATCTGCACCTCTCTAGCCTAAGTAAAATGCAGAAAAGACTAAGTTGTATTGTCTGAAAAGTGGGAAACTTACCTCTAACATCCACTTTGGTCATAAAACACTATAGCTTTCTGCTTAATTATTCTTAAGATTCAAGAGGATAAAATGTATTTTACTGGAGAGAGGTTTAGGCCAGCAATCTCATTAAGTAATTGATTTCTTGCTTAGACAGGAGTTGAAGCAACTGAAATGTCTATTTCCTGGCTCTTTGTGTTTGAACAACACCATTTCCTGAGTAGAAACTTGCAAATGAAGCACTTCCTAATTTGAGAGGAACATTCTGGAAACCTTTGGAGAGCCTTGGTGAATTCCTAAGAATATCGGATCTAATGATTTTAGTTTCCTTTGCCCCGGCATTTTCGTGTCCTGTGATAAATGTGAGAGGAGGTAAAAGATTCGCATTTTTTTCATTTATCCATTTGCATTTACACCTCACATTTAAGACGATCTGTCTGATGTTCTTTGTCTGTTCAAGCTCACTCTTGTGAAATGAGCTTTTTCTCCATGTGTGCTTTTATTTTTACACATAGCTTTTTAAAACTTTTATTTATTGAGCTATAATTTACAAATAGTAAAATGCACAAATCTTAAGTGTACAGCCCAATGAATTTTTTACATATGTATATACCATGTTAACCACAGCCCAGATTAGGATATAAAACATTTTCATCACTCAGAGCTCCCTTGTGTACCTTCCTAGTCAATAACCCTCAGCCCCATGGAAGTAGCTAAGCATCCTGGTTTGTTTTGGATTAATTTCACCTGCCCTTGAAATTCATGAGCAGGGATTCCCCCACTATGGATTCCTTTGTGTCTGGCTTTTCAAGTAATGCCACTACTTCAGACTCATCTGTGTTATATTGGCGTCAATAGTTCGGATGCTTCTTACTGTTGAATGCAGGCATATCCAACAGTTCGTTCGCTGGATGTCTGGGCAGTCTCCAAGATCAGACTGCAGATGACAAAGCTGTGATGATTCTCCTGGTGCAGAACTCCTTGCGGATGTAGGTATCCCCTTCTTTGGTGCACAGTCATGATGGAATCACCCAGTCATAGGGGTGAGTGGCTAGTTTTCTGTGTGTTTTTATTAACAATGTCTGAGAGTTGCCATAGTGAACATCATTTGTCTTTTCTTGGTATACATGCATGAGATGTACAGGTGGGGAGGGGAGACCTTTCACCTGCAGCTTATTTGTGCATCCACAAAGGGTGGATGCATCCTCTAAGGCTGCTGGAACATTCTACTTCTCTACCATTAGGGAGCTAGTTCTCTGGAGACTAGTGGGTGTTTGCAAAATCCAGATCTCCTACAGGACATGCAACAGCAGCAACCACAAAATACTTGGCAAAGGTGGCCCTCTTCTCTCCTCTCTCCTCTCTCCTCTTCTCCTCTCCCCTCTCCTATTTTCTTCTCCTCTCCCCTCCCCTCCCCTCCCCTCTCCTCTCCTCCCAGGCTCCCAGAGAATCTGCAAACCCATGAGGACTGTGAACACCTTGCATCTGGAACCAGGCTATTGACTTCCACCTGCAGAAATCCCAGTCATTTAAAAATCCTTCCCTCTGTTCAGATGCTCACCTTTCCCTAATTTACAAGGTCTGGCCTGTGGGGCTGAAAGAGGGCTCTTCATTCTGCTGATGACAACAGCGCAGAAAGCTACTGCCAGACTGACATAGCTCTTCCCCCACTAGCTACCACACGGCCGACTTCTCCCTCCCCCCTTTCAGTCGCGAATCCATAACACACCCTGCGTCATATTCGTGTCAATGAAAGCCAGTCTTTATAATTCTACCCCCAAACTGGAAAGAGAAAAATGCTGAGGGAGATCAAGGAGAGTTTCTCCTTATGCGTGTTTTCTCCCTGACATAAGGTGACCCATTCATCGCCAGAACTGGAGACTTACTCGTGCATTTTGACATAAATCTGCATCTGCAATTATGACTCCTAATGAGCTTTATAGGCTGCTCTAAATTGGTGAGGAAGACTTACTGTTATTGACAAAGCATTGACCTGAACATTAGGATGGAGGAAGAGCTAATTATTTTTTTTTCCTGAGGAGTAGGACTTGGGCTTCGAGTTATGAATCACTTTGACCCTGAGCATTTGTGGAATGCCTTCTCTCCTCCAAAAGCAAGTATCGCCGAGTCTCACAAATGCACCCTAGGTCTTTGTACAATTGCAGACACGTAAAATTTCAAAACACAGTCTAGGGGCCTTAAAAACAAATCATTTCGAAAGCTGCGGTCAGGACTTTCAAGGTGCCCGAAGAGGCCAGTCTGTATCTTGTGAATGCAAGTTGTCTGAGACCACTCCCAGGTCTAAAAGAGCAAGGTGTGTTATAACTGGGCATGCTGGGATTCAAACACGGAGCCACCGTTAGCTTTAATAGAGTTCCCTGTGGCCAGCTACTGTGCTCCTTTGAGCTAGGGAAGGCTAAAGGGAGCTTTAAATCACAGCCTTATCGTGCTTGTGTGTTATTGGCAAGTCGGCCTAAAAATAGAATCTCATTACTTTAATTCTACAGTATTCTTAGGTTAGCCAACCTTTATTATTAATAACGGCATTTCACATTTATATAGCACTGTCTGCTCAAGAGAACTTCACAAATTATACACATAAAACTTCCCTACCTTAATGTAACAAGCCTGGGTTAAGAGGGCAGGAGGTAGATGGGAAGCGGTGGCTCCCACTCTGGATCAGGGACTGAGGATGTCACCAGGTGGCTCTAAACAAAGCTTTGAACTCCAGACATTCGCCCAGCTAACAGTTTAATCCTGTGCAAGGGTGCCCTACTTTTCACGGCTCATTTGTAAGGCTCCTAGGACAGTCATAGCTATCCCAAGAGCAGTAGGCCACATTTAGGGTACACTTTATGTCTACCTTTGCAGGTCTTAGTTGGAGTTTGGAAATCACCCTACAATAAGAAATGTAGTCAGGCCAGGTGTTGGTGGCGCACGCCTTTAATCCCAGCACTCGGGAGGCAGAGGCAGGTGGATCTCTGTGAGTTCGAGGGCAGCCTAGCCTACAGAGTGAATTCCAGGACAGCTTCAAACTATACCTATATTGAAAAGAGAGAGAGAGAGAGAGAGAGAGAGAGAGAGAGAGAGAGAGGAGAGAGAATGTAGTCTTTTCTCACTGCCCAACCAGCCAGATGGTTCTGAGGAACCTCTCTATAGGTCTCTTCTCTGTAGGTCTGTGAACCCAAATGCTATTTAGAATGTGTGTATGTGTGTGTGTGTTTGGGGGGGGATACATAAACCCTCTTTGAACTTACACTGATCCTTTTCCAAGGTTGTGTAGACAGTTAGGAGAGATAAGAGCTATGCTTTCTGGGTAAACGCAGAATGGGTGTGCAAAGATCCCCTTCAGAGTGTAAGTAGTTTGAAAGGCAGGTAGTTTAACAGTGTACTGTGCTTGCGCGTGTGTCTGTGTGTGTGTGCATACTGGCCTGCACACAAAGACACATAAGTGGGTAGGAATCTTGTTATGAGAGAGGGAATGGGAAGGAGGAACAACAGAGACAGGGCGTGGAAGCAGTCTGTGTACAGACTGCCTGCAATTGAGAGGAAGGAATTTCTGGGACCCTAATCTCTGCAAGTCTGTGGGATTAGCGTTTAATGTGGAGGGGATAATGAAGGGGCTGAAGGCCGGACTTTCATAATAACAAGCCGTGATGAAGGGCCTCTGAGTTGGGTACTGTTTTAAAGACCTGGGTATGAGAAACAGGTAAGACTTGGCCTCGGTCCCAGCCAGCTTGAATCCCTAAGCGGAAACAGGCAAGTGGAAGTGAATGTCGATGGCTGGAGGGAACATTTTAGTTAGAGCAGAGCCCATGGCGTCTATGGGACCTTTCCCCATGGAGGGACATGGATAGGTCTTAGGTGGACAGGAAATACTTCCTGGGAAAGGTGGGGTGAAAGAGCGATGGTCCCTCAGGGCGTAGGAATCAACAGGTACAGGGTCGGTGAGGCCAGAGAGGTAGAGAATGCCGGAACTGAAAACAACATGTCAGCGAGACTGGCGTGTGTCCAAGGAGGGGCCAGTAGGAAGAATCAGACTCCTGGTGGCGGGTGTGGCTTGCAGAGGGGCTTAGGCTCAATCCTGAAGCTCACTACAGCGGTGTTTTCCTGGGTTCGGCCCCACATTCTGTGTAGATACAGCAGGTCACACGGTTCTGTGCAGCCTCCCTCCCAGTTGTGCTTCTGAAGCTGGCCGACATTGCCTCTTTGCTCATTTGCTTCCCTTTCTTCCCAGCCCACAACAAATGGCATCACAGCACTGAGTCAAAGGAAGCCCTGGGGTCCCTGGACACAAAGGAGGAAAGTTGGGTTTTTCTAACAGGCTGTCCCTTCCCTCTCGAGTGACTAGCTTCCAGATGTTCACTTCCTGGTGCAAGTAAGTTCTCACAACTTTAAAAGGGAGACTAGGGGAGGATTCCATAAAAGCAATACGTGTAGAGTTATGGATAAACCCATTAGAAAAGGATCCCAATAAATACTGGCTGTCTCTGTCTTCTTAGAGTTCCTGTGAGCCAGACTGTTTAAACATATTTCCTTCATTCTACTATATAGGTCCTGAGTCTAACTAGCATTTCTTCTTTGTCTATTAAGTTCAAGGATGCTTGCAAGTTTGGGCTCCTAGTCCACTATTCTATCATCCAACAAATATCTACATGATTTGATATCATGCTACCTTTCCTAATTTTTTTAATCAAAGACTTTTAAAGAAAAAAGAACCCATTCTTAAGCTAGAGTTTGATGAAATTACATTCGTACAATACATTGTACCTTGAAAACCCCCTTGGCGATATAGATCCATAAAACATCCATTTTCATCTCTGTCGTCTCTCTCGATTCTGTAAGTTCTTCCTGAAGAAATCACCCAGAGAGTAGGCAAAGCAAATGGGAATATATTAACCATGATTACTTAAGATACTTAAAAATTGGTAACAACTTAAGCAGCTCCTCAGAGTTGTGTTAAAATCATATTTTTGCATCTGGTCAATGAAATGTTAGCAACTCAATGCTGGGGGTCTATTGAGAACTTTCAGAAGGATCTGTGACAGTTTGGGACATTTGAAAGGACGAACTTTGTAGCCTTTGCCACACAGCTTACTTCTAAAAGGAAACATATTGACCATAACTAGTTAATTTTGCTCAAATATGAGAAAAATCACTAGGTGGCCCTTTGGCTGGAGGTACTAAGTCCTAGTACCACAGGAAAGCCCAGTACCACTTCACACTTCCTAAAAATGGAGAGACTAAGCATCGGACTTTGAAGACAATGAGACATTCTCTTAGTCACATTTATGGTTTTTATTTTATCCTTACATAAAAAAAAGATCCTAAAGGCACTATTACCTCACACAGAAGGCAGCTAAGGTCTGAGGCAATGTGATTGATCTGTTTGATTTCAAGGGCAGTCAGGAAAAGAGCCTGAAGATTAGAAAGCATTGCATGCGAGATCATCATAACCTTTTAAATATAGCAGCTACAGATCTTGTAAACCATTCACAACAGCGCCTAGCATAATATCAAGTAAAATAACTTTCTAGAAAAGAGAAAAGCATTTGGAGTCTGAAGCAGATATCACCAATGTCCTATAGACAACGTCCAAAATAATTTGGGCAAGACTTTCTGCATAGGCTTTTGGGAAGGCAGGCCATCACTCTGTCTCTCAGTAGCAATTTTTTGCCAAGCTGGGGGGAAAAGGCCAACAATGGTCTTGGTGAACACGGTTTGTTCCTCTTTACTATGGGAAGTGTTCTGCAGGGGGATGAGAGCAGAGAACCAGGTTCAGACATCTCAGACATGGGGAGATCGGGAACAGAAGGTTTGAGGATGTGGAAGAACATGAGCAAATCTGTGTGAGAAAAATATTCATAACAAATGGATTCATTAGCACAGATGTATGAACTGTCACCTGATGAAATTAAGTGAGGCAAATATTTAATGGTGTGAGGGTGAAGAGATTCAGTTAAATAACAGTTTCCTTAGAACAGGAACATTGTTTTTAAAAATGAAGTCATCTCCCATGACATATGGAACAATCCCTCAGTGAACATAATGTTCACCTTTTATTAAATTCAGAACTTACTTTCAAGTAGTGTGTTGAGACTCCTCTCCCCTCCCACCACCACCCCAGCCCATTTTCTGATTCACAACCAATTACTTGTCCCTTGTACTCTGCAGGAGGGGACTACCTGGTAAAGCCGGATTCCCCTGTTGGATGGGCTGGATGTTCAAACAACCTAGTCTTTATGTCAGAGCCAGGGACACTGAGGCTGGGCTGCTCTGGTTCTGCATACCACTCCCCCTCAGCCAGCACACAGTGAGCAAGCAGAGGCTCATTTTGAGAAGAAATTCAATAGGAGAAAGCCCTTGTTCGGTCAGTGACAATCATCAAGACTTCGCTCTTTCCTGTGTCCCTCCCCTTTTAAGCACAGCAGTCCTGTTCCTAGCAGTTTCAGAAAAGGCTCCTCTTTCCTGAGTTTGCAATAAGCCTGATTTCTGCCTCCTTTCCCAGTTCGGCTATGTTGATAGTGTTTTGCTAAAAGGAGAAAGACGGTGGAAGGCAAGAACATCATTTAAGCTTTTTCATTGTTGTTCAATGTTCAGGCTTATTTTAAAAGGGTGTTTGCAAATGGGTAAAACTCAGCTTGTTGGATTGGAAGGTGGGGGAAAAAAAGGGAAGGGGCAAAGGCCACCTGATGTCTGAGAAAAACTGCATCTCCGGAGCGCTCAGAGAAAACGCTGCTGAAAGGGAGGCCCAGAGTAATTGCGACACCTCTCAGCGGCTCAGAAACCTCGCTCCCGGCTGCTTGTATCTCTGTGTGTTTAGTTTTTGTTTTGGAATTCACCTATGGAATCTTAAAGGTTGGTTCGTTTCAGGTGACCTCTATCCACATTTTCCTGGCGGTTTTAGCTATCAGCGAAAACCGTCTCCCTCATGGCCTCACCCTGCCAGTCAGCAAGCAGGGACCTAATTAGCTCTTTGTTTTAATGGCAATAGTTAAATTTACATTATTAATTTAAATATTACAGACTCTGTGGGCCTGAGCCCATAGCTGACATAAAGATGTGAAATGAATGATAAGGTTCTGAAAACACCACGGTCATTATTCCCATCATGTTCAAACTTTTAGCCGTAGTGATATCAATTAAAATTCAAATCCCAGGAAAAGGCTTTGCCAGGTCTCACTTTTGTTGTAAGAGCTGTGGCTACACTTAACGAAGGGCTAAGGTGTCCGAGTTCTACTTTGCAAAATGCCCCAGTCATCAAGTTCAAGAGACATCATTTCATCTGCAATGAGAGGTTTGCTTTGTCCAAAAACCCAAAAGGTGTGGCTGTAGCGAGCGCCTCGTTATCCCGTCCTGTGTCCCCGATTCTCCCTGCGTCTGCTGTGCTGCAGCGGCTCTGCCATGTCAGGCCTGTTTGCTTTGCAAGACAGATGGGACTTTCAAAATGAAATGTACCTATGACTGTTTGCTACTATATATATAAAATGTCTCATTTAGTCTCATCTGTGATTTTCTGAGAGGAGAGTGCTTCCAGGAGCCATTTATCTCAGTCCTGCAGGTGTGAAGCATTGAATGACCATCTGAAAGACAGACTCAAAATCTCTTCTTAAAGGGAAAATGCCTAAAGGTATTACTCAGAGAAAGGCAGGCTCAACGTAGTGGCTGAACAACATGGAATAGCTTTAAAATGAATGAAAGGGTAAATATGAAAGAAAAAACACTCTGAAAATACTTACTTCAAAGGTTTTTATCTGGGGTATGAAACCTTGCATTTGAGCTCATAAAATATTCCAAACTACATTTATGAAAAACTCTAACTTGTAACAAAGATAGACAATAACTGTGTTCAAACTTCTTCCTCGGTAAGCTTTTAGTCCTTCCTGCCTTGACTAGCCCTTTATGAGAGAGAACTGGCTTTACACTGTCCAGTTACGGGTCCCTTCCCTGCTATGGCAGCCACCTCCTTCTACAGGAGCTAGGAAGGACTCTCAGCCCCTGAACTCTTCCTTTACGGCCATTGCATTTATTGTTGATAATATTGTGACGGTTTATTTATTTCCTTGCCATTGATTGGAGATGTTAATTTCCCCTATCAAATAATTTCCCTGAGGTCAGGTTCCACAGCCTATTCTTTTTTTTTTTTTTTTTTTTTTTCCTCTCTGGCCATGCATGACACCTGCGAAACTCACTCCTGTTTCTACTGGATGAGTTAGGGATGAGCGGACAGGAGGGATGATGTCACGGCTCCCCAGCACTGCGACAATCATTTTTGCGTTGGTTGTAGAAAATTCCTATCTTAAGTACTAACAATTACTTCATCATTTATCCGGGCTAGAAAACGCTGGGAGTTCAGGCCATATCTGGCCTTGTTCATCAGTGGAGAGACACTCTGCAGGTCTGCTTCCTTCACAGCAAGATGGGGTAGCAGTGACCTCCCCACTAAAGTTACATAGATGAGAACTATGGCATCTTTTTGGTGAATTGTAGAGCCTCAGGAAGGCCACAGGAAACTAGTGAGTGCTGTATAAAGGATTACAACAGCTAACAAGTGGAGTTGCAAATGTGTTTGACAGCGCATCGCAGTGACGAGAAGGATGGAGCCTTTGGAGAGTACAAGCTGTGCTGAGGAACATGCAATGTTTTCAAGAAAAGGGCTTGACAGTGAATATTGTCTTCAGACGGTAGCTCAAGATAGCCATCAACGAACGGTACAGACGTTGGAGTCTGAATCCTTGGGCTCAAAGTTGGAAAATTAATAGTGTCTGACTTTTAGAATCTTCCTGAGGATTAAATGAAATAATTTACATAAAAGTCTCAGCACAAGTCCTGGCCTTAGATGAACCTCAATAAGAGTTAGCGATTATCAAACAGTCAAATCATATACAATTCATTTCCAGCTTATCTGTATCCACAGCTATGCTTTACATTGTTTAATGAAAGGAATTTTGTGTGTTTTCATTTCTATGAGAGTCTTTTATTCTTTAAAAGCCTGTGCGGGACCCACCCACAGAAGCCCTAACTTTGGGCTCTTTAAATTCATCCATGAGTCTCGGTTCCTAGCCAGAGAAGATTCAGAATCGATATAGACGATGTCCTCAAAGGGATTAACACAACTGTCTAGAGTTGCTGTTTCCATGGGAGGAAATGAATTAGTTTCTCTTGGATTTTCTCAGACCAGCCTGGCAGCCTTTTTCCCCAAGTAGAGTCACTGACGGGGCCACGTGCAGAGTCCTCTTCAAGGACAGAAGCAAAGGCAGCTTAATTTCTTACCCACAGTGCTAGGAATGGCGTGTGATATTGTCAGCCTTTCTACTAGAACCTCTAACGTACTCCTATTCTTATTCCCAATTTACAGAAGATGTCATGGAGGGACTAGGAGTTGAAATCAGTTTGGCCAGAGCCAAACCATACACACCTTGGCACCATGGCTTGCAGCTAGGCCATTGGGTTTTAAACTATATGTGCTTGATATCATATTATACTTCCTTTGCGGATGTTCACAAAGGAAGAAATTAAGATTTGGGGACTCTGAGACCATGCTGAGCTTGTTAAAATTTTGAGGGGCTCTCAGACCTGGAAATAGTCTCCATTGAAGTGATTCCAAGTTGTTACCTCTGGGCCTCAATTTCTGAGCTGTCAACCCCTAATCACAGAAAACCACGAGCTTCCAGAGGACTGAGGAGTGCAAAGGGCCCACCTCTCTTTTCCTTTGACCTTGTCCTCTGCTGCCTGCCATATTCCCAGGATGTTAAAACGCACGAAGCAGAGAAGACTTAGTGAATGAACAGAAGAAAACTTCTGACCTTTTCAGTTTGAAAGAGACCATTCCAGTGTCTTTGGAAACCCCTCCCCTGTTTCCAAGAAAAGCCAAGACACTGGAGAGAACGGGATTTGCACTGTGCTATATTCCCAGGTGGGAAAATGCTTTGCACATAACTGGAATAGTGCAACCCATGCACCACAGATGTCGTATTCACTCTCTGAGGCCAATGCCGTTGGGGATCCAGCAAATAAACTCATCCAGTGTCCGATGTGGGGCCTTGATGATTAGAAAAAAAATCCTAAATAAACAGCGAGCTGATGCTTTATCACCTTGAATTCTTGAGCGCCTGAGACGTGCTTTGGAGAATGGTGGGGAAGAGCAATGTTTTCAGATTTTTTAATAGAAGGTCAAGATCATGTGCAATAAAGAACAAATGGGGGTTCGCCGATTGTTCAAGCCTACAGCCATTTAAACAATTCGTCTCGTGGTTATCTTCTAAGCTAACTCCTGGGTCATTTTTGAAATGGGACCAGCTTGAAAACCGTCTGCCTGTCACGTCAGGTGGGTTCACAGCTGCCCTCTTGATGCCTCCCGAGTGTCTGTTCTGTTCTCACCCTTGGCCATACTGAAGTGTTTCCTTCTTCGGTGGGGCACCGCTCCGTGCATTATGTACTGGATGCTTCCTTCATACCCGGCTGAGCGTCATTGTTTCTTGAGCCAAAGTTGGCACTGAGAATGGAAACGAATGGGAAAAGGATGTGTGTCTGAGTTCACAGCGTGTTATTTATGCTCGTGGGTACGTGGCGTGTGGCACGTATAAGGATTTTCTTTTTTAATGTTAACTCAAGTAGCTCTAAAAGAATTGTATGAATAGGGGGTGAAAACTGAGTTTTAGAAAACAGAGAAACTTGTATTAAGAAGCAGCACACGTCAGTCATCTCGTACAGTGGAATTCTCTGCATAGAATTCCTTTGGAAAAGGAAGGCTACCAGGCTGAACCTCGGAAGATTCGGAGAATGAGTTAAACACTGACTGCAGGGGAATCAACTTCTCTGGACAGGAGAGAAGCCATTTCTTATAGAGTGGTAGATAATAACATTGTGGTCGTATCATCCAAAAGTCGACCTAATGCTCCTTAATTCTGGTACATCTTATGTAGGATTTACAGTGTCTGGAGGGATTTGTTAGAAGTGTTGCTTCGTTTTGTCTTAAATAAGGGATAGAAGATCATAACCGGTAGAGTGCCTTTGGCCTTATAAAAAATGAGTGCTTTAAATATGACCAATAATCTAACCCTGCGTCTTCATTGTCTACTCGTCCTCCTGTTGCCATTAGTCAGTACATGTTTTATCTTTGGGATTACGTGGCACACAGATCAGTATTCCTGGGCCTCTTCGAATTCTTCTCTGTGGTTATAATCTTCCTCCTTTGGGTATCTGATGGATGGTATTTATGAAAATGGTATTAAAGTCCTCCAACGAGCAATGTGCCTTCTCTTATGAATTCTACGTTAAAGAGTCTAAAGGCTTGTTACGAACACAGGGCCTGGGTGCATTCATGTCTTCCATATACTTGCTGAACGGACTGTTTGTTTTGATGTAGACTATGTTTTTATAAAACGTCTGCACGGAGGGAGAATACATAGGCAGCATTGTCCGCAGACTCATTAGGAAGAAGTTATTTCAGATGATAATGGAATTAGATGCCTGTAGGAAGAAATGTAAGGGTTTCTATTTTGGGCTTTTCTGTAGGAATGTAGCTGGGGCTAATTAGAAGAAATGTCAACTAATTTATTATGTTTAAATTTATTGTCCAACCAGATAATACATCTAAAATTACAAAAACCCAAACACCGCCAGTCCCGGCTCAAAAGCTCTCCTTTACTCGGGCCCAGATAAACACTGTTTATAGAGTTACGTACAGAAGTCGTAGCTTTGCAGAGCTTTCTAGGCCTTAAAGAAGTCAAAGGCAAAAGAAAATTCCCCACAAATCTGCCATGTTCAAAGTCTGCACTTCAAAAGAGAACTTTTTTTTTTAATCTCCAATTTATCCTGACAAAAATTCTCTTGGGCTTTTCTTTCAAAAGGTGAAAAATGAGCCCCAGCATCCAATGGTGCATGGTGATTATTTATCTGTTTACACCCATCCACGTGATTGCCTAGAAACTCAGCTCCTGCTTCGGCTGGGAGCTGAAGAATGTATGCTGTCCACTAGTGCATGTTCCTCAGAGGAAAATTAGCTTAAACACAAAACAGAGTTTTAGAAACCATACGTTTTATTTTTGTGAGCAATAATCTGAAGCCTGTTTTTTTTTCAGGTAAAAATATATGCATGCAATTTTAAGCCTACCTATTGCACAGCAAATCCATTTTCAGTTTGCAGTTTTTTCCCAACCCAAAAGAATCCCCAAAGTAATTATTTAATACTATATGCAATTTAATATATATGACTAGAGTCTCTCTGAGAAACATCCATACATCTAATTTTGATTCAATAAAAAATATTGTAAGTGCACTGGAAGGTCCATTTTTTTTAAAAAAAATCAAATTCAAATATCTTTTCAAAGCAAAAGGCTTATATAAAATTAATAGTAGACAGAAATTGTTCCCATTTTGTATTTCTTGGTTTTCACAGCTTGGCTTTTAGTTAAGAGGGTGTGCACCTGTAGGAAATTTTATATACAGCAGCCACTCTGCTGTAATCAGAAGGCAAATTCGTTTTTGCAAGAAAGTGGGTAATACACAATGGTAAACACATCACTTTTATAGCCACATCTGCACAGCTCAGGGAAAAGTTTGCAGGTATGTGTGCAGATCACATTACAAGGCCGTTACGAGAGAATAAAGTCTCACCTTTGATTGGCTATTGCGGCTGAGTTAGAGGTCCCAAGCCATCGGAAGTGTTGCATGTCACCAAACGGAGCAGACTGGAGCCCCAGACATCCTTATGCAGCTGCCTGAATTTTGGTCATTTCCGTCAAGATCAGTGGACCCATTAAATATAGGTACAGCGTGCGTGAGCGTGCGCGCGCACACACACACACACACGAGTGATAGGAGTCTGTTTTATTTCTGGCCTCCACCTCTCTGATAGAAGTTCACTGGGCTCATGCAGTGCCTCCAGGACACCATATTCCCATGAGCAGCAAGAATTTCATTCTGTTAATGTCCAGGTGACATGCAAAGCCCATTATCACACCACTAATGTGGCAGCAGACTTGTCCCGGCCACGCCAAGGTAGCTCACATGTTTGTGTGACTAGAAAAAGCCATCCTTAGAAACCAGGCTCTTTTTCTACTAGAGTCATTGAAAGCTGAAATAAGAGGAGGAGGAGGAGGAGGAGGAGGAGGAGGAGGAGGAGGAGGAGGAGGAGGAAGAGGAGGAGGAGAAGGAGAAGGAAGAGGAAGGAAAATAGCCAGCTTAAGGTTAAAAATTTCAGAAGAAGGTAAAACTGAAAGCCATGTCAAAGATCACAGGAATCATGTAAACAAAATTGGCGGGATTTAATGGGATGGTTTTGTAAAGATTTGCATTCCAAATTTGAAGAGTCGCGTGTTATCACAGAATGCCAAGCATATGGCGGAGAGAGCTAATGTAGGTGGCTCCAGATAACTCTCACAGCCCATCGAGTGGACTAGATTCTGTCACAGCCGCTGACTGCCGTTCACTGTCCTAAGGAGAATGTCTCAGAACACACTAGGGCCACCATGCAAGTACCCAGGCAGGCAATATCTCCTGAAAGATTAACGCAAGTTCTGGGTGGGGAATCAGTTCAGAGATGCATTGACTGTGGTGAGGGACAGTGATAATGACACAGACTAAAAACAGCCTTTTGCCTTTGCAGTGTGATCAAGAATAACCAAAGTGCCAGACGGTGGTGGCACACGTCTTTAATCCCAGCACTCAGGAGACAGAGGCAGGCAGGATCTTGATGAGTTCGAGGCCAGCCTGGTGCCTGTGCCTGGCCTATGAAGCGATTTCTGTTATGCAGAAAAACCCTGTCTCTAAAAACAAAAAACAAAACAGAAAAATAAAAACAGCTAAAGCTACCCAATTTTAAGAAATACTAGAAACTGATATTATGGGTTTCTGTTTAACATTTTGCTAACAATTCTTATTGTATCCAAAGACTTCATGTTGCTCAGACTGCTCATCTATTCCCTGAACAAAGAGCCCCAATCAAACAAACGGATAGTTCTTCAGGTGAATTGAAGGTCTGCCTATTAGCCTGGATTTTTAAATGAGATATATCCTTTTAGAACAGAGAGTATTTGAATTCTAGGTAAAAAAAAATTAATCTAAAATGAATGCAACAAAATCAGTATTGATTATTAGGAGAAAAGGTGCTAATTGAGCCTGGAAAACCTTTTAAGAACCAAGAAGGTAAAGTTTCCAGTAAAACTACAATAAATTACTATTAAATAACCAGAATATTTGTGTGGAATTTAATGCCAGGACATCAACTTCCTTCAATTAAAAAGAATATTGTATTACTGATTCAGTCAGAAAGACAATTCCAGTAATATTATCAAAGAAACTGTCACTTTGGCAAGATACCTTTCAACTTATATTTCATTATGTTCCAAGAAAATCCACTTCTTAGATTTCTTATGCTTTTAAGAATTCATCTTAATAGCCAGTTGTTTTTTTTCCCCCAGAACCTGATATATAGTACTTTCATACTAAAGTGAAAGCAAACCCATTTTATTGAGAAGTCACACTTTAATATCGGACAGTTTCTAACAGAAAATACCTTGATTGGTTTAAATGATCAGAAAGGATTCAATATTTTATTGTAATGAAATTTGACCCAATTTTCCAGTAAATTGCCTCAAACGGGCAAATGTTGGCAAGGTTCAAACACCGCATAAATGCCTGATTGAACCATTGCAGAGCTGGTGCTGACTTGAGGCTGACTAGCCCCAGCATCAAAGCCTGTGTTAGCATTCTGATGCCCCACTTAAGATGGCATCATCCCACAATGCTCCAACAGCCCCACACAGACTCAACCCCCTCACCTCAAGCAGCAATTTTTAAACGTCCTGAAATATAGTATTGTTTCCTTTTAAGGCGACATGAATTCTAGTCCCCGCCCGACTGTCGCATCCCCATCCTTTCCCCTCCCGTTGGGTCCTATCTCTTCCACCAGCTAGGTCTACTTGGTTTGCTCATGGGAAACTACGTCAACAAGGCTGACTCCTAGCAGTATCTGTGGAGCTGTTCACACCACTCAAGGAAGGAAGAGAAGAGGAGGACTGTGGAACTGGGCAATGAAATGTCACAGGATGACGTTTTTAGACTGAGTCCTCTTCCCTCACACAGGTGCAAGGAAAAGAGTGTGTTGTTGCCTAAGGCGCCTGAAGGCGAGCTGGTGAGATAGCTCAGCCAGTGAAGGATTGCTGCCTGAACACGAGGATCTCAGTTCAAGCCCAATGCCCACACTAATAACGCCTGACATAATAGGGTACTCCTACAACTCGAGAGCTGAGAAAGCAGAGGCCAGTATCCCTAGAGTGGGCTTGCTAGCATTCTTGAGTTCCAGATCTGTGAGAGAATCTCTCTAAAACAAGAAAGATGGGCATCACCTGTGGGAGGATACCCATGATCTCTCTCTCTCTCTCTCTCTCTCTCTCTCTCTCTCTCTCTCTCTCTCTCTCTCTCTCACACACACACACACACATACACGAGAGAGAGAGAGAGAGAGAGAGAGAGAGAGAGAGAGAGAGAGAGAGAGAGAGAGAGAGAGAGAGTTTTTGAAGGCACCTGGAAACATTTGAGAAGTATTTTAGCTGATCCCAAGGTAGGTTTTGCCTTCCTGATTCATTTCTGTGGGTGCCCGAAGAGCCCAATAAAATAATAGATTAATCAAAGCTATTCCTCGAATGCACTCCAAAGAATATCCAGTTCAAACTGGCCATTTGATTGCATGACAGCTCAAGTCCAAGCCTAGGAAGGGTTAACAGAGCATGGGACAGGAGCTCTGTCCCTAGATGTTCATCCCAAAGGTCTCTTTCGAGCCCACAGGCTGCCTCATAGTTTTTATGGGCTCCGCATTATTGCTGGTTGGTTACCTCTGAGCTATTGGGAAGAAAGTCCATAAGTGGCCCTAGGAGTTAGTGTTATGGGCAGTCTGTGGTTACCCAGAGTGCCAAAGCAGTTCCTGAACTGGCATGGTCCAAGCTCCATAAAAGTGAGGCAGATGCCTGAGGCTTAATCGTGTCAGCGGTCCTAGCATAACTCCCTCGCTGGGTTGTCTGCCCACTGTAATTCACATGATTGTAAAGTTTCCTGCAATGAACACTAATTTTATGACAGAAATACTAAGTATTATAAAAATACCATCACTAGTCACAATGCCCATTTTGACATCGCTTCATCGTTTATAAAGGCTCTTCCTGTAGTTGTCTTGCCTTATCTTCATCAAACACACTATGTTAGCATTTGCATAAGAGGAACCTGACCACGCAACGGACCCAAGAGAATTGCCGTAGATATTCAGTTCCTCCATGACAGAGCCCCGTGTCCACAGACTCTAGCTCTTTCTTTAAAGAAGCATTGTCCCCATGGTGGAACCTTTAAATGGCTCTCTTTGTTATATATTTTTATGAACACCCTGATTTTTTAAAAAGGCACCCGAGAAGCCCCTCAACTTCAGTCTCCATTTTAATCTTTCTGCCTGAACATCAAAGGACAGAAACACTAAGAATCTGATCGTGTCTCTGGGCCACGGCAGGACTGGGAGCCAGGAAATTTGAGGGGAATTAAGATCTACGTATGTGCGAGCAAGAGCACATCTTACAGGGACATGTGCAGGGTGTGCACACACTGGGCTTTACTTCCCTGTGGATACAATATAACCCCATTTCACTACAAAAATGTTTACGGAATGAAATTACCTACACCCCCCCCCCCCAAAAAAGAAACAAAACAAAGAAACAGAAACTTCCTAAAAGGAAGGACTTTGGTGATTTTCTCACCACTAACATAGCATTCAGCACCCTCCCACCACAGCTAGCCCATAGGGCAGCTGAAATGCCTTCTACAGAGGTCTCAGGTCTCCCAGCAGCTGAAGCTGTCTGAGCTCCCAGAACAAAATAGAGAGCTGGGCCTTGTGGAAGCCTGGTGTGAGTGACGATGTTTGCTTTGCCACTGTTCCTCAAGAAAGCCTCTCTGTCATCTGCAGCCTTAGCGAAGGAAGGAGCGCTGCCATCCATTGGGTGGGTTACCTGCGGGGATCGCCTACCACTGCTTTTCCTGATATTCTCTTGATCCAAATCCATGGATCCCATGAGGGACGAGAAGCCCACTGTCCAGCTGGGGAGCGGCTGACATCATGCTGTGTGCTGATGCTCGGATGGAAGTGATGCTCAGATGGTTGGGCCGTATTTGTGAAAGAACAGAAAAGCTACACCATGCATGTCTCTCTCTTTCATACACACACACACCAGAAGGCCTTAATTGGAGGTAGAACTATGCTTTAAGGGTTTACTCTGCCCCGATTATATAAAAATAATATAAAATTTATTTTATATTTTAAATTTATATATAAAATATATATAAATAATAGCATATGTTAAACCATTGTTTGTATCCTTAGCTTGTCTTTAGGTTATTAATTAAGATTTTTGTGTGCAGCTTATGTTTCTGTTTTCCTAATTATTTACATTTCTAGCACATTTGTAGTACGGTTTTCACAGTAGACCAAGGACATAGTAACTGTCTTCCAAGCTTTAAAGTAGAATTCAACATGCTAAGTTACTCTTTTTCAAAATGTCATTGTAAAGCAAAATGTGATATCACTTTACAAATCATAAGGAAACACATATATACAGGATGACATCATTAATTTAATTCATTAGCTAAGTTCATATATTTATTCATTAGCTAAATATTTAGTGTTCATCATTGCAGGGGCCACATATCAAGTATCTGATGGCATCAGCTACCCCAAAACACCTTAAAGTGTAGTTTGTGATTGTGAACAGTAGCTTCTCCAGTGGGCAGTGTGCCTTTAAATTTGCAAACAATTGGATTTAACTTAATATGACTTTGAATGCATACCCTTCTATTCAACATAAATGATTTATAACTCGTTTGCCTTGTCAGTTGCACAAAGTCATAGCCAGTAATCAGAGTGGATGTGTACTATGCATGCATTACATAATTTTGTTGTGGCAGAAAAGTTAGGAGAATTTATTTCTAAGGTTTTTCTTTTTTAATCTGTTTCTTATTTATTGTTGTTGATGTCAATATTTGGGGTGTTTCGAGAGAGGGGAACAGGAGCTGAACAGCCACTGTGGCGAGCTCTGACCAAACGGCAGTCCACGGGCTGGGCACACTGTCTGGGCTTTGATTCTCACGGAGTTTTCAGTTTTGCTGATTGTCACAGTTTTATCTTGTCGAATAGCCTCCATGTTACCATTATTCTGTGACTCTTTTGGTGGAATAGTACAAAGGCAAAAGAAGAAAGAGGGGAAGGAGCTGAATATGGAGTGAGGAGGAAAGAACCCATATTCAGGGTCTACGGACTTCTACATCAGCCCTGGTGGCATTAGTTTTTGTTGCTGTTTTTTTTTGTTTTTTTTTTTAATGGCAAATTCTTTAGCAGAGTTTGAGGTTTATCTTATTTTATTTCTCAAGCACGTAACCCGGTTGGTTAGATATCAAACGAATGTACTGATGGTGGTGGTGGGTCACAGGAGAAATTTTCATGGCCTGTTTCTAATCCGTTCCCACTCCAGCTGATATGGGTGGCAGTTATAACGACGTCTTCAATACCGAATGATTCCCTGGATCCTCCTCCTGGTCCCCAAACCCAAACTGGGTCCCTAGGCACTGAAATTTGAAGAGACAGCTGTAGGGTAACCACCCAGTGCAAGTTGTTGGCATTCATGGTGCGATGCTAATTTCTACTCAGAGAGCCTATGTAGTCGAGAGATGGAGAAGTCCCATGGGACCCAGGGGTGTTCAGGGTCACACAATCTTCTCTGATCTCTCTCTCGCACACACACATGTGAGCAGAAGGGGTTAAAGAAAATCCACTCTGACATCTCTGCTTTGTGAAGTTCAAAAGCTCCAATTGTCATGTGGGTTTTTTTTTTGCTATTATTCGTGCTAAGATCTTTTCATCTTTTTTTATTATTATTTTTAAAGTTTGTCAGGGTGGTGCTTTTCCTTCACTTCAAATAACTTGAACAGAGCTTAGAAAAGAGATCATATCTGTCACGAAGGAAAGCCCTGCATTGTCCCTCACTGAGCACTGCCAGCAGGACTGACAACCCAGGATAGCCTGAACTGAAGCTTCCCGATCTACAGGAATACTGTGACGCCAAAGAAAATGTGAAACCGACCTTTGAACAAGAACCCACTAATTCAGTACAAGACATGGGTGAGCAGCAAGCGCCATGAGATCTTTGTTTAGCAGGGAAAGTGTGTAATGCCGGAGAGTCGCGGACTTGCTTAGCTACAAGTCTAAGAATGCTTTAAAGATGGGCCTTCTTCTTAGTGAGACAGACAGACCGATGGTTCACTGACCTGCTTTTCCATGTTTGGATCAATAGTGAATGAAGAAGATAGGTTTCCAAACCTTCTGTCGTGAGCAACATAAAAGGCATGGAATTCAGAGAGAAAAAACAAAAAGGCAAAAAAGCAAACAACAACAAATCACTCCCCCCTCCATGTTTAGAGACTTTAGAAACCCAGATGTTGTGGGTTAGTTTACAGAGTCACTGAACAATGGTAAAATGCATCAGCAGCATTATAAACGTCCTCCCACCTGTGAGCATACAAAGAAAGAACACTGGTTGTTACCTAGAACATTGATTCGCTCTGATGAATAAACCTAAGTGGAGTACAGTCTACCTGTGAAGCTAGAGCCTCCAAGTGGGGCGTACGCAGGCTGGAGAGATGGTTTAGAGGCCAAGAGCCCCAGGTGCTCTTCTAGAGAACTCGAATTATATTCCCAGCACCCACAAGCCAGTTCACAATGGTCTGTGACTCAAGTTCCAGAGGATCCAAGGGTACCCATATGGTACATAGACATATACAAACAAAAACACCCATTCATATAAAATAAAAAAATTAAAGTGGGACACACGACAACAGAGGGGTCTGAAAATGCAGTCAGCTAAGTAGCAATATGTCATCAGTAAGTGTCTTGGTCTTTTTGTTATCTATAACATGAAGGTTGGGCTAGGTGACCTCCAAGCATGGCCTATCTTTAACATGTTCCAATTCAGGTTGTTGGCCAGTAACTAAGATTACTAGGAACCAAAGGGTTTCCAAGTCAACATTACCTCATCTTCCTCCATACACATGGAACACCTTCTATGAAAGACCATTGCCTGAGGCTACAGAGGGAATAAATCAAGTAGTTAAACCCAGTCCAACAATCTGGTTCAGGAGGCCAGATACACACATAAAATTCAACCCTAGAGAAACCAAGGCTAAGTAGCAAATATTCTGCCTGGATTCTACCCAGAATTCAAAGGAAAGAAAGCCCCAAGGTACGGGGAAGAAGGAACCATTCTGGAGGTGGAGGTGGAGTTTTAGCCTAATCATTTCTGAAGGCAAGAAGCAAAACTGGAGAAGCTCTCAGAAGGTTTGCAAATCCAAGATTACCCTCTAAGAGCAATTCATGTGCATCATTAATGAAAGCTCCACCACTAATAAGTATAAATATAATTATTACTACTATGCAAATTATAATAAGTCCAATTTATAAAGGACTTGTTTTCTAGTACAGATATTTCATGATAATTAATTACAGATTCCCTTTGAATAATCATATCATATAAGCTTACTACCTTATATATGGCATAATAACTAATCTGGGTTAAACAATAGTTTCAAAATAAACTAACCTCTGAAAACTCTTACTGAAAAACTTCTAGCATGGCTCCCTTTGAACTTCCAAAAAGCATTGCCCTAGCACTGATAACCCTAGAGTGTAGGATGGGACAATAAAAACAATTAAAAGCATTGTTTGGCAACGATCAAGAAGTTTGCTCTTGCCATGTCACTGACCTCTTTTGTTTTAAATTGGCAGGCAGACACAGGAGAGCACCATAATGCCCTCATCAAGTAGCCTTGTTCTCAATTTCACTCTTTGTTGACCATGGGTCCATGAGGACAGAAGCAGAAGGCCCCCCCCCATGACAAGTGGAAGAGATCACACGTCCCATGTCTCTTCTTTTGGTGACCCCCAAGGATCACAGTGTTCAGGAGAGAAGAGAATTCAAACCGGTGATATGCAGGGGAAAACTGAAAGCTGCCCATGCCATTCCCAATTAGAAGCACAGGCAAAGGCTGGCACCACATAATCGAGCCAACCTGCGTTTGTAGCCCTGATAATGGTTGAAAAAGAAGGAGGTGTGGGGAGGGGGAACTGAAACAAAATAGCAAAATTAAATGGGAAAATTCTTGTTTGAAATAAATGTCAGCCATGTGCTTCACATCAGTTATCTCAGCCTGCAGGAGACAGGGACAGGAGGAGTGCCAAACATTTAAGGCCATATTTAAAAAGCTATATGTACCTGAGCTATATACTGGATCCCTGAAACACCTCAAAAGACACAATAAAGAAAAACATGCAATTTCATTTAGTATTTGAGCTTAGCCCCCACCCCCCCACACCTCCTTACTTGACTATTCTTAAAGCTGTGGGCAAACAGGAAGCCAGCGTGCATAAACCACTAATTAACATATACTGTTTGATGATAACAAAGCCATCTTTTCATCTACTCTTGCATTCTTTTTGTGAATCTTTAAAATATGCCCCGTTTGAAGGCATCACTGATTCAATTTTAAAACATTGCCAGAACCAGCTTTGCTAATCTGCAAACTCGATAATTCTCCCCCAAACCCCAGCGCACTCAGCAACAATTTAATAGCAAATATCTCTAGTGGGACCTCATATTACTAAAATTCTATTACTTTTTATATTACCAAAAAAATGCTAGTGCACTCTAAAGTATTATAAATAGTTCAGACCAGGCAATGGTTTTCAAAATATATGAAAGTTTATTTTGTTTCCGGCACTCAGTAACTTGGGGTTTTCCGCTTACATATTTTTAACTCACACTGTGCCCTTCTATGAGCCACGGAAAATGTAGGTACCAGTCAACTTCCTGAAGTTTCTGGACATTTTATTTGTGTTAATTTGCTTTTATAGGGCGATAAGTTGTATGCTTAATAACCCAGGCATTCCACCGAATATAAATGACAGGCTTATCTTAAAGAAAATAATTGTCTAAAATGACTTCTTAATTGTATTCTTCCTAAGATTGCTAAGCAGAACCTTTTTGATTGAGGATATTTGTGTTTGTGCTTCTTTAAGAATTTTAGCTCAAGGTTGAAGAGAGAGGTCTACGCCCACATCACAGTGAGCAAGATGGCTGCGCTCAGGCTGGTCTTGGTGAATTGAAGGTTTCGGGTCCCTCCTCTGTGGCTCAGAGTGCATCAGGGAGAGAATCGCTATGATTGCCTTGTTGAGACTCTCCATCTTTAGGGAGAAGGCAGAAAGGATCATATTTTGCCTCCCGTGACCATTACAGCTCATTGTAATTTTTTATTTTATTTTCTAAAATAAGAACTAGACGATGTTAATATGGAGAGCAAACATACGGCTTTCAGTAGCGGCTGCAGCCTATTTTAAAGGGACCTTTGAGAAGGAAGTGTGCGCCCAGTGGTCTGTAGAGCACCTTGAGAGGGGTCTGTTCATAGCACTTGACTTCTGAAATGCTGGCGTTCTCCCTGTTGACAGAGCTAGCCCAACTAGAAGCACGTGGAGTTTGTCACCCTGGGAACGTTCAGGGATTTCCACACAGATGAGCTCTCGCTATGCTGTGCTCAGCAGGAGGTCTCTGTACAGTCCTTCCACACTCGCGCCAGCTCTAAGGGCGCCGTACTCTTTTGGCGTGTGACATGTGCTGTTTGCTCATTTGTAGTAAACACTGTTCACCGTGCAAACCTGTCTTTAATAAACTATTCACACTCTTTATCAAAAATGAATTACAAAAGGTCGCCTTGAGCATACAAAAATAGTCACTGGTGACATTTGCCCCAACTGTATGTACACTGGCGTGTCAGCTGTACCAGCATCACTAACCTCCAGTCTGAAATTCCATGTCCTACAAAAATCTCTGGGCTTCTTTTCTTTTTTCTTTTCTTTTTTTCTCAATTAGCTGTCTCTCCTCCATGTTTAACTCTCCATTATTTCTAGCCTATTAAATCTCTTTCCATGTTAATATTGTCTAATTCTTCAATTCTCCTTTTAAAAAATACATGGAGCTATAATGGTCACAAGAACCAAAACATTCCGATATTTTCTATCTCTGTAGGTGAATTAAATAGGGCTGCCAGGTGACATCAAGGAGATCACAGGGAGAGATGCACCTGAGTCCCACAGATGGGGGTCGTCAGAGAGCTTCTATTTCACGCACAAAGAGAAGCCCCAACACTGGAACAGCCTTGCTTTCAGGGATGGAATTTTCCATCCCCAAAAAAGGAAAACAGAGAAGTGTTCCTGGTTCCCTTTGGCAGGCGTGCAACCCTGCAGCCTTGTTAGTGACCACCTGGGCAGAGTCCGAAGTTGACCTGGTGCCGTGGCAAAGCTAGAAGGGGACATTAAGTCTGTGTGGCACTAATCGGGTCCATGGAGCTGACAGAGCTCCATCCGTTGCCTAAGCTGGCAGGCAGACATACCTTATTTATCAATTTCTCATGCACACAGTTTTGAACAAACTCCACATTCACTAAAATGGATTTGTGCCACATGGGAGGAAACTGATAAGCTCAATGCCCATATGCTCAGAATCACAGACATTTCAACGGCCTCCTTGTACAGACATACAGAAAGGAAGATCCAGAGAGGCTGTGTGGTTTTTCAAAATTAGACAGAGCAGCTAGAATATTCTTGCTCTTCTTTAGCCTTACTTTCCCTACCCAGGACCCCCTCTCTCAGCTGCAACCAGGCCAGCGGAGGCAGAATGCCAGGAGCGACGTTCGACTTTGGTTTATAGACACCGTCAAGGGGAGCCTTTATTTTCACGTCAATGCAAGCATCTATGATTTTTAAAAAAAAGCAGTTCAATTGCAAGTCCATCCCTTCTCGTGACTCAGGGCCCAGTGCAGAAAGTCAGGCAAATGCTGTTTGTGGGCAGCAGCAAGGCAGTGCATGGAATGATGTGTAGCTAACACAGCTAACACCCCATCCTTATCTCCCCAAAACCTGCTCTACGGAAGCTTCCAAAACTCTCTCTTATCCTTCTAAGACTCTTCCAGAATCTCAGGCAGGCTGTCATTGTCTCCCTTCATCTACGTCACTGTTTCATTTCTATAAAATAAGTTGATTCTCTCTGGAGTCTCAGATGCACATCTTTGATTTTCCTTCATGTGTTTGTGTATTTCCCAAAGTACATATGTGTTTTCCCATACACACATACAGAACATATGTATTTAACATGTGTATATGTAGAGATTCTTCCCTGTTTTCTCAATCTATAATGTAAAAATTATCGATAATAAATGTTTTCAGGGCTCTATGATTGGAGCACTTGTCATTGTAGAGATGACTAGAGTAAGTGGTTTGCTGTGCCTTGGACACATTTAAAACATGACAGGGGAGTTTTTGGCCTACTGTGTCCACCTTCACTCCCTCTAGCCAAAGAAAGGACGTACTACAGTCCTGTCCCCTTACAGTGACATCAGGGGTGACCTGTCCCCTTACAGTGACATCAGGGGTGATGGGAGAAAGCTAAATAATTCCAAGAAAGAAGATCATAATCTCCTTAAGAATCCTGCTAATTTTACCATGTATACCAGTTCTACATGCATTGGGATACAGCTCAGCTGGAAGGGTGCTTTGCCCAGCAGGCTTGATGGCCTGGGTTCCATCTCAGCATAAATAAGCAGCAAATGCCTGTAATTGTCAGCAGCTGGAAGATAAAGACAGGAGAATTCTAAGTTCAAAGTCATCCTCAGCTACATAGCAAGTTTGAATCCATCCTTAGAAGTGTGAGTATGGAAAATACTACACATATGTGAGCCAAACTGTCAAAAGCTCTGGCAGAATACAGCTGGACAAAATATTCATCTTTAGGTGCCTTTAACAAGCTTGGCAGTGATTCCCACATCTTTCAATTGTCCCCTGCCCCAAAAGCCTCAAGAACATCTGAGTCCTAATGTTCCTGCCAGTTAAACAAATCAAACATGAGAAAGTTACTTAGGAGGTAAGAAAATGCCAGAGGTAGAAAAAAATAGATGGCAAAGGGCACTTGGCGCTGAGCCACCGGCCAATTTCCTGACTCATTAGCGGCCCTTCAGCCTTCTTACATCAGTTCCTGTTGTTCTCTCCCTTTAGGACATCAGAGCACTCCTTTCTGACAAAGGAGCTCAAAAAGTGGGATCTGGTTGCACGTCTGGAATCCCAGGACTCAGGATGCTGAGGCAGGAGGATTATAAAATTGAGACAAAGCTGCACGACAACAGTAACATAAACCTCTAAACATCAGTGATCTAAATGCTGTCTTGGGTCCTGAGAATGTCGCTGTTGCTGTGCACTTTGATGTGCGATGGTCTCAGGTCTTGTCAAGGGGAGACTAATTGTGGTTGGCCTGCACCATGACACAGCATGAGATGGATAGCCCGCTTTAAAGGCTTGCTACGAGCCATTCAGGGTCGAAGTACTCAAATCTTCACTCTTTAGGAAATCCAAATGCAGAATCTCAAGGTCATTAGGGGTTGTGGTTTTTGTTTTGTTTTGTTTGTTTGTTTTTGTTTTGTTTTGTTTTGTTTTCGTAGACTTAGCTCAAACTAGGGTAGAAAAACATCCTACCCCTGCACGACTATGTCCTCAAGTGCAGTTTTGAAGTTTTTAAGGAATGTTGAGGCAATCTCTTGAAGCAAGATTGGTTCATTTTAAACATAAGCAAAGGGAACACTGAAAAGCAATGAATCATCTTTAGGAATGTGGAAATAAAAAGTAACCTTTTGTCCAGGCATATCTCCTTTTAAAAAACAAAAACAACAAACAAAAGACCTGTTCTTACTGTATCAACATGAATGCTATATATCTACTTGGAGATTAGCCATACTTAGTTACAGAGAATACTCCCTAAAAGAGTGGTTTTGTTAAACCCTAAAGCAGCACTTTGTGGGAACCAGTGGCTCACCAGAGAACATATGTGTGCCCTGATGATGTATACGCAGAACAGAAGGAGGGTTTAGGGGTTGCTGGAGGTATACAGCTGCTACTGGCTTTCCTGACTGTTCTTTCTGGAAGAATCAGTGGGATTGCAGGAAATAAAGACCCTGGGCTCTGGTTTTAAATCTTCCAGTAAGCAGCTAGATGGTCTTGGGCAATACTTCTAGTCTCTATGAGGCTGCTTCATTTGCATATCCAAATCTCAAAAGCTTAAGTCCTCTGTAACGCGTCCCCCTAGCTCCGAGCTCCGTCCAGTTCAGTCTGCGCAGTCAGGGAGAGGTTGCCTGACTCTTGAATGTGTGCTCAGGGCAGATTCAGGTCCAGCCTCCACAACCAGCAAGGACTGGTGGTCAGAAAGGGGTTAATCATTTAAGCCCATTGGATTAGCAGCTGGACAAATGAAGCCGGCATCTCCCCCAAATTCCATACAGTCATTTTTATCAATAGGAGAGGCTATAACAGGCAAAGGATCTTTTTCCAGAGACAGTTGAGGTGAACGCAAACGTCATCCTGATTCAAGGCTTTGGAAAAAAAAAATAAAGGGGATGGGCAGAGTGAGATTTTCACTGTTATAAAGAAAACAAAGGCTTAACTGAGTCTGCATACACAGAAAAATCTGGCCAGTAAGACTCACCCACCACGGCTTACTCTTCTTTTAGCTCTGAACTCCTGTGGGAGGGGCCGCTATTGATTAAAATATCCAGTCATCACCCCTCGCTCTCCTTTCCTGATCAGATCTCAAGCACCTGTGACCTTCGGGTCCACAGAGTCGACTGACAGAGGCACTAAATACAACATCTGAAGCAACGCCCCAATGTTAGCTTGAGGGTTTTGGCTGGAATGTTCCAGGGCCACAGTTTGCTAGTGCAGACCACAGCGGCCGCTTTCCAGAAGGAGCAGGTCTGATCTTGGTCAGGAAGGTCCCTAAGCCATGAGTATGTCCCCGTGATTGTTTCTATACTTAAGTGTCAGAGGTTGGGAATGGCAGCGAGGGGGAAAGGTGTTGCTGATTGTTCTCAGAAAGATGGACCTAGCAGAGCAGATTCGCGCCAGGAGAAAACGGGTGTGGGGGGTAGGAGGGTGGCAGGGGAGGGGGAGCACTGACTACCTCTGCTGCAGTCTGGACACAACAGAGCAGATTGTGCCAGAAGGAAACTCGGGTGGAGGCGGGGGGGGGGGGGGAGGTGATGGGTGCTGGTGGGGGGCGGAGTATGGACCACCTTCGTGCTGTCTGGATACGGCAGTGCCAAGTGTGTGTGCTATGTGTTTTGTTTCCTTGCTTACTTTGTAGTGAGAGGAAGATTATAGCTTTTATAAGTTCTATATTTCTGAAGCTTTTTGACATAAAAAATATATTCTTTTTATTAGGGAAATAAGCAATAAATATTTAATACTGGTACAAGGAAAGAGTTTTATAATTCTCCTAAAATAAGTGAATTTCTTTTAAAGCATGATATATAAAGTAATATGCATGTGCATATATATAATTTTAGGGAAACTGCAGCTAGCACAGTACTTCAGAGGAAGAAATGTGAATATTGATTTCTTTTTCCTCTAATGAGACATTACCTGGGGACCACAGCCAAGGTGTGACTATCCCACCTACTTAATCATTAGCCTTTCTCCAGCTGTAAAGCCAAGACGTCCAGCCAGATAAAGTGCTCTGGCTATGTCTCCAAGAATACCTCCAGACTGACACAAAACCTGATTTTGAAAATGAATGGTTCGATCTGATTTCTTAAGTTCTCCGACAGTTTTTGAGATAGCCTATTCCTAAATTTAGTACCTTCACTTTTACGCATCAGAGAGTCATACAGTCTGCCTGAGTCTTAAAAAGACCCACCTCCCCGATGCATCTGAAGCCCCCCTCCTCTTGTCGCTGTCTCCGAGGTGCCCCCTCACTGAAAGGCTGTCAGCTCTGTCTCCTGCCGTCTGTTTGGTTTTCCCCAGAATCAGCAACCTCAGCTTGTCTCCTTGTGAACCCGGCCTCCAATTCGTGTTGTCATTGTCCTCTTTCTATAGATTAATTATCACACACGAGTTATCACTCACACACCCAATGTGCTACATTTAAATGAGAGCTCATCCCATGATGAAATCTATGGAAGGGTTAGTTCCTAGCTATAACGGCACTGTCTGAACATGAGGACAATATTATACTCCTAAGGCTAACACCGGTTAGAAGCTTTAGACTTCCGGAATGAGAGATTTTTCACCTGCCAGCTTTATGTCCAGTTACCATCTCTAGCTAGATGTTCTCCTACCACTCACTTCCCCTGTAGGAAGTCACTCACTGTTAACAGAGTTCTGTTATTTCTTCTAATGATTTCTAGTTCCATTCTAACACTACACACACACACACACGAGGGAGAGAGAGAGAAACACATGTGCACACACACACCATGAATTTCTGTTTTTTGATTTTCCAGCCATCATTAGCTATTGACTTCTCTCCATCTTTCCTCCGGGTCAACTTTTGATTTTTTTGTTATTCCTTTAGTTAGATAACTGTATAACTTTAAATGATTTAATTACACCTCCATTTCAGGATCCATTAGCTTTAAAAACTAGTTACTGACCTTTGTGCTCATAGAATATTAACATGCATTAGCTATTACCTCTGGGTGTAGCTTCTCTTTTACACCATCAGAGTTTGTAATAGTCGAATTCTGTTTTGTAAGCAGTATAACTATTACTATGGGAAATGTTGCTCACTGAAGACACAAAAGGAAATAATACTTGGCCATCAAACTTATGGTATTCAAAACAGAATATTCCGAGCATCTCCTTTGAATGGATGGCCTATTCCTGAGTTCCAGTAAACCATCAAATCACCACACAGTTTGCTTCCTATATGAGTCACAGCATTTGGGGCAGTGTTATCAATACTGTAATTGGTTGTGAGTAGCTGAGACTCATTCACTTAACAAAGTCGCTGCTGAATGAAAATGAAAGGGGAAAAATGAAAGGAAAACGCCAAGAATAAATCAGCTCCAATCATCCAAGACATTTAGATTGTGAAACTGATGGGGGAGAGTGGAGTGGGTTACTCCAGGTGGAGAGGGGAGCATCTTCCTGTTGTGACTTGCATCACAAGTGAGGGATGGATCCCTTTGGCTGACAGCTGTGTCGAGGTTGTTTGTAATGGTGGAAGGTGGGTCTTCAAAGCAAAACTATGGTGCTGTCAGCGGAAGGAAGAACAGAAGCTGTGGAGAGAAACCAGCATTTGTTGTTTGTAGGAGCACTGGTAACATTGTCATCCACAAGTGATTTGGGTGATTAGCCATTTGATGCTGTCCTCCCCCGCCAGATTTTATGCTCTACAGAAGAACACGTAAATATGTTATTTGTTCTGCTACTCCAAATACCTAGGGCAGCGGCTAGAGCCTAATAAGGAACTTAGTGAATAACCATTGTTAAATGAAGGAGATGCTGGGGCTGCTGGGATGTACCACACACACTGTGTGGATTGGTCCATTAAGAAGTATTTGCAAGTAGATGAATTACATGTTAGAGAAGGGACTGCTCGTCCCAAAGGCATGTTACCCTGGAGGGATACAGCCCATGCCTTCCTTGACTGGTGTGTGAAAAGAAGGGTACCTCTTCAGACCTCAACATCATGACTGGACCCCACCTTTTATCTACCTACCACCCAAACAGCTGAAAGTGTACAAAGTACAGACTGGAAGCTTAAACTTCAATTATTCCTCATGATGTCATTGCAGAAAGCCTGGGCATGTCTGCAGCTAGGACAAGACAATACCAGATCTAATATGTCCTCTGTAAAGCTCGCCGCTTTCCCGAGGAAGCCATAATCTTCCCTCCTGTCTTGGTGTTTTCCTCTTAAGCGGAGGCAGTCACTCGCTGTTGTTCCTGTCTCTCCAGCTAACATGAGGAGCTGAGGAAGAGCACAAAGTGAGTGCTTCCTGGTCGTGTTGTAAGAGCCTGCTGGCGGGGCTAGGCAAACATGAAGGACTCACTAAGTTCTTTATGGAACCTAAGTAACCATCAGAAAAGAAAGTCTTTCAAAAATAAAAGTCACGAGTTTATATAAATACTCGCGCATACTCCAAAGAGATACTTTGTGTATGTGTCTAGAGTAACACACGCCCCCAAACTGACAACCAAAGAAAGAAATTAAAAGAGGACTTGTTGGAGGGGTGTAATATTTCTAAATCAAATTAAGACAAAAAAAAAACAAGAAAGAAAGCAAAAATTATCTTCTCTGAGGGCTTCTGTCTTTTCTATCAATCGAGAAGAATGTTAATGAGGAGGTTTCCTCAGGAGTTGCTAATCCTCACCCATGTCAGAGACTTGGTTTCACTTTGCAGAGGCTGTTCATGGCCAGACTTAGGAAATCCGTAATTCATCTCTAGACAATAACTAATTCTTACTGACTCCCAACAAAGAAGTCAACAGCAATGTTTTCCTGTTTACATTCTTATCAGACTGTATCACAACCATCTGTTTTCAAGTTTGCTGTTGATGGCTTTTTTTCTTCTTCTTCTTCTTTTCTTTTAATCCCAAGGGATAAAATTCCCCACACTAGTCTCTGAGCACACGCACGCAAAGCTGCCTTCTCGTGCTTCACTGTGGTTTCCACTGAAGCCCCCGAGTACGTGGGGAGGAGACCCCCATACACTTCTGGGACCAAAGAGGAAAAGAAGACCCTATCTCACAAATTATCCTTTCGAACTCAGCACACGCTGGGATCCACCCCATCTCTGCCACGTCCCAAAGGACATGGGTGTCTCTCGGCTCTGCTCAGAGGGCCTACGCGGAACACCGCGATAACCAAAGTAACTTTAACCTAGAAGATGCAGACAGTGTTGGGAATATAAGGATGTTGCGATTTTAAACCAACAATATCTGACCTCTTGGCTCCGCTGTTCATCAACACCCATCCCCTGTGACCTAAGCAGTGAGTAATTTTCCTTCTTTGAAGAGAGGCGAAAGCATCCATTGCCAAGGAGGTGAGAGTTTGAAGACTGTGGGGTTTGCTATGTTCCGATATGGCTCTGGGCAAGCAGTTAACCTTTGGTGTCTCAGCAACTTCATCTGTAAAATAGGGATAGGAGCTGTGAACAGGTGTGATGCCGGGACTAATTAGTATAATTATCATTATTGATGGGAAAATAATGCTGGTCACTGGTATCATAGCTCCTATTAGCAATATTTCCTCTACACAGGAGCCATTTTATAGAAGTCTATAAATAAAATCTTATGACAAAGCCATTCCTATGCAGAGCCTGGGATGATGCAGTTAAAACAGTCCTTGTCTACCTGAGTTTTACTCCCTGGGGATGGCTTTTGATAATTTGTATTTAGATGTTTTCTAAACTTAGGTTAAATGTGTATCACACAAAAATACAAAGAAGTTTCTCACAACTTACTACCAAGTAGCAAACTGCACTGCAGAGGAATGTTTCCGTGTCAGCAAGCGGTGACACCATGACCTTCTAGAATAGGTCTAGCTGGAGTCACAGAGTTCAGAGTCATCAAAGTTGAGTTCGAAGTTCATGACGTGCCTGTGTTACAAGTTGGAAAGCAGGGCTGTTGGGGCAGTGAAGTGTCCTGCCACCAGGGTGCAGCTAATGACTTCACAAATCAATGAAAGAACAATCAAAGAAATAAAAAAAAATAACCTTTCTCTTGATTCTGAGCTAAAAGTTCCAGTGGCTCTTTCTATGATTTATTTACATATTGGCAAAAAGTGACCATGAACCATAACAGGAACCCTGGAAGGCTGAAAGTGCTAAAAAGGTCAGTGCTCAACACCACAATGCTATGGGCCTCTGTATCCCTCGGTAGAGACACACTTTGTTAAGAAACTGTAACTCTGGTTTCGCTTCCCTGCAGGAGTTCTTTCCAGGATCTGAGCAGACATGGAGACTCAATTCTCCAATGACCTAAGCCCTAAGTTACCTTCTTGATAGGTCAGACACTAAGAACGCTTACTTCTCCCTCACAGTTACGTCAGAATTCTACATAACAACTTCCCACCTGAACATTAAATCTGTGACCGTTCCTTCCTTCTTTCCCCTATCCAATGAAACATAACAATTAGCATTTTTAGCACCATGGAAATTGTCAGCCCAACTTCCTTGGGGTACTACACCATTAAACTCGATTTGAAACCCCTTCGTGATCAACACACATCTCTCTGTGTCTGGCTTGAAGGTTAATAATGCCTGCCATCTCCTGAGAGGGGCCGAGGGACTGTATTTACAAAATGAAGACCTTTGTGTGACAGCTAGAGAGAGGACATTTCTACCTCAGTCCACTAGAGGGTGGCTTTCCTGAGAGTGGAGAAGGAACAGAGGTAGACCCCTGGTTCCCTGTCCTGATGACTGCCCCTCGGATGGTGAGACCAGCCTCAGTATTCCCGACTCCCAATTCTCACCTTCCGTGGGTTTTTTTTTTTTTCCTAACAATACCACTCGACAAATGTCAGAAGTCAGAGTCGGCCAGGTAAGAGGATGGTGTCAAGAAAAATTGGCCTATTGGGCTGTCGAAAATAAACATCCGGTTTCAGTCTTCGAAATTAATGTTGACTGAGATTCATTAGCCCATAATTCCCGAGTTTGAAAAGTCAATGGATCCTGCAGTCTTACGTGTGTGGCAGAGTGAATGGCACTTGCGTGTTACAGGAAAGTGCTTACAATATATATAATGCATAAAGAGATGTACCTAGCCTTTAGCACACCAGATGGTCCTGCTTAGGAGCCTGAGTTATCTGGGGAATGTGGCAGAGACATTTTGCAGTAAATACACTACTTGATTGACTTTTTTTAGGCCTCGCCGCTTAGGCTGATTTAGATAATTTAGGGAGGAATATAAATTTTATCAATGAAAGACAAAGCTTGCTCATTTCCTTCACCACCACCCCCCCCCCCCCCCGCGCACTTTGTAGTTCTTAGGAGGGGTGGGGAAGAGGCCCTTTTTGGTGAACCCAGTGGAGGTGGTAAAGCGGAATGTAAGATGCTTTCCCTATCTGTAATATTGTTCAGTGTAGCAAACCCTTTTTCTTGTTACAGAACAGTAAATGGGGTGTTTAATTTGGAATTCAATGTAGTCACGAGTCAAGGTGCTGCAGTTTTATTGCAGAAATACAATTTTATTGGAGGCTGAAGATTTAATCTACACCTTACGTAGAGAGCCATAAACGGCAAACCTATTTTACATTTTGCATAGCATCTGATATATGTAATTCCTGGCCTAATTTTAGAGTTTGGAAAGGTGGAAGAGTCACAATGCACAGGTTTAAATTCTCCAGTGCCTCAGCTACCGCTGACATTTTCAAATGAACGTTTTCCTGCTCTTTAGTCATGGCTCCAAAGCCATTTCTTCCCCGTGGTGACTGAGTTCGTGCCACATCCTGGTCATAGCTTTCTGACCAGGTGAGCCACAAAGCGACCCTGAGAACAACCCTGTGATTCAGCAAATGCTTTCTTTGTTTAATTTTGTCTGGGACACCATTCAACTTGAAAGCAAGATGCCCAGAAGATGTAGGCACTTTGCTTCCTATTGTTCTTAATACGTTTTGGGGTCATATTTTGGTATCTGTTCAGATGCATGCATTGGGAATAAAATATCTGCGATGTAAATTTGGAAGGACTGAGTATAAAATAAATGATCAAATGCTTTTAACTGGAAAACTTGAATGGCGTTGGAATCCAAATTTTATGAATAATGCATTCTCTCTCTCTCTCTCTCTCTCTCTCTCTCTCTCTCTCTCTCTCTCTCTCTCTCTCTCTCTCTCTCTCTCTCTCTCTCTCTCTCTCTCTCTCTCTCTCTCTCTCTGTGTCTCTCTCTCTGTCTCTCTCTCTCTCTCACACACACACACACACACATTGCCCTTCCATCTGTTTGTCTTTGAAGCAATATCCTGAAATCTACATTTTACCTCTTCTTTACCACCAGGTGGCGCCCTTTGTTTATGGACATCTGTCCATTTCCTTTTTTTTTTTTTTTTTTTAAGATGCTTCCAAATAAATAGCTCCAGAGCTAAAATACTGTTGCAAACACCAAAATTTAACACACTGACATAAAAAAGCTAAGGCTTTTCAGGCATTGGTATAATAAACTTTGCTTCGAGACTCCTATTGCTACTAGATTTAATAGTGCAGACATTTTCCCCTTACAACTCTGCACAGCAAACAGCAGAAAGAGCACTGTTGTGTGTGCCATAAACAGCGCCGCGGCCCGTCTGCTTTACACGGTGCTGTCCCTCTATACTCTTAGATGTTTGGCACCTGCAGTCAAAAAGAAAAACACTAAAATATTCTGCTCTACGGTTTTTTGTTTGTTTGTTTGTTTTCCCTGTCTTAAAAGTCTAAAACTTATAGCAAAAAAATATATGTTTTTTTTTTCTTTAGACAAAGGAGACTGGCAATCAATTGTCAGACTAGAGGGTCAATTCTTCTTCCAGCCAAGTTCTTTCTTCAATTCCAGATCCAGTTCCGGGGAGTCTGAGACCATTTTAGCTGTGGTTCTGTTAAGCAAGCAGCTAATCCGAGTCAAATGCTGCCAGTTAAGGTGCATTATTTAATAATTGTCTTCTTAAGAAATTAAGCAAAACACAAACAAAAGGCAATAATATTTGGTTTCACATTAGATTCTTGACTCGCTTGTGGAAATAACTGTGGATTGAGTTTACCTGAGCCAGTGACCCCCTTGACCTGGAAACACCGTGTTTTTTCACAAGCAACCTTCTCCCATGGGATCCTTTTCTTAAGGTAGATTATGAACTGGGAGCAGGAAGGTCTGTTAACGACATTCATTTGGTGTCATTGTGGCATTCCATATCTCACTGAAATTTTCTGTTGCATTTTTTTAAAAAAAATCTTCCCCCACAGGAATCTTGCTCTCCTTGTTCCTACCATCTTTATAATTTCCCCCCCACATCTGCTAAGCACTGTGTGTGTGCTTTGTCTGAGCGGTTTCTTGGCCGGAGAATGTTGTCTCTCCTCCTTGTGTACAAACAAGTTCTGTGACGGGAAGCTAAACGCTCGTGAAGGAACCCTCATCCAAGCCATGCAGCATCACCATTTTCTGTCCGCTCGCACACAATAAAATGGTGGCCCAGGAAACAGTTAACACACTGTGCCCGCCAGCTCTGTCTTAGAGAGGATTCTGTTCCCTAATCTCAAATTCAAGCTGCTTTTTAAAATGCTATTAGGCGGTGCCTTAAAAAGGGGGTTGTTTTGTTTAAATAGACCGAACGTGTGCGTGTGTTGGTGGGTGGGTGGATGGGTGCACAATGCCGGAAGAATCGCCCGTGTATGGGTGGGGAAATGACGGAAAGTCCTAGCCGAGAATGGATGCTGAGAGCGAAGGCAGACCTCAGTCAAAAGCACAGAGGTTCCTGGAACCGCCTCTAACGTTCGCAGGGCGCCAGCGAATTTGGCCTTGATGGCTTAGATCCGTTCAGCAATCACTGCTTCCAATTTGAGTTGAGAAATTTTAAAGATTTGGCAGGGTTTTTTGTTTTTTGGGGTTTTTTTTTGGTTTTGTTTGTTTCTAACATCTTCTAAAAATTAAAAACAGCCCCATACTCAATTTTCACCTTGGAATCCCCTGCCCCCGCTCTGTTTTTTTTTTTTTTTTAAATGGGGGAAGGGAAGAAAGCCAGACAGACCACCTTCCCCTCCTCTTCCTCTGTTCCCATTTTCAGTGATTCCAAAGACTGCTGTGGCTCTTTTTAAGTGTGGAAATTCTCGGTTTTCTACAGTGTTTCAGACTCACACAGATCCTTGGGGATACAGCGAGGCACCAATTGCACACGGGAAATGAGCCCGGTCGCAGCTAGAAAAGGCTGCCCGTGCTCATTTTCCACGAAGAGCAGAAGTCACGAGTGACTTTTGTTTATCTGTTCCAAGCATAACGGCCCGAGTTTGGTGTCGGTCGGTCGGATCAGTTTGAACCTGTGAAACTACTAAAGTGTCCCACAAAATTTAATTTGACTTCTTTCTATAAACATCTCCACTGTTTTCAAGTGTGCAATAAACAGGTTAAAGTAAAACCTCCTTCCCTCCATGTCCAGAAGGAATTATAAAAGGCTACTGTCTGCCATGAGAAATAGCCCTGCTGGACCCGCCAGCGGGTTATGTGATGTGTGCCATAGACCACCAGGCGCTGACTGGCAAACACTAGTTACCTTTCTCACAGAATCATTAGCTATAGCAAACACAGTGTCAACGTGAAGAGCTGGGAGGTTGACCCAACTGCCTGTATTTGCCAGCCTTTGTTTTTATTCTTGGCATTCACATTAAACACTAGCATGTAATTTTATAAATTAAATATGTTATCTGATGCACTGGTTTTCATCTCTTCCAGCAACAATGCATTATTTTGTGAGGATACTATCTAAAGTGGATTTTTCAGCGAACATTAAAACTCTTGAGAGAGATGCAATTTAAAACCAAGAAGAAGCAGCTAGCATTCATTTTCTTTTCTTGTTTTACCTTTTGAGATGAAATTAATGGATTTGTTTTGAAATTTAAATCGTAAAGCAGTATCTGCCTCCAACTGAGAAAGGTTGGTCTGGAACTCATGAGGTGAGCTGTGCCTGCGTTTCTGGCCTGAGCTGTCAGTCATCATGTGAAATATAGTCTTTATTATAGCTTTACAGTTTGAGACCCTGCTAGGCTTCTGTGTGCGCCAGGATTAGTTGCTCTGTGTACCTCAAACAAAGCCAACCCAATACATTTAAGATTGCGGCTGAAAAATGTCATGTCAGTGGCCCCCAATCAGGTACTAGAAGAAGGATTCTGGGATTATTTAGTCCAAAAATTAAGTTTCATGTTCTTAATTGGTGTCATATCCTGTCCGGGGTCTACAGTGCTTAAATCAAAGGGAACACAGGAACCTGCATGGGAAACAGAGCACCGGCTCCTTTCATCCCTGGCTCGAATGTTCTTCCCCTCAACACTAATTTTGGTTCGAACACTTTCAGGCAAAGACAACAGGAAACAGTAAACGTGGCAACACCGTGAAAATAATTTTTGAATGTACTCTTTCTCTCCATGTTCAAAGGGTGACTTCTACAAGCTTCAGAGGAAATGGCTGTACCATTAAACACCGTGCTGACGAAAACAGTCACCCCTCCAGCATGAGGACCCCACTTCATTTCATAAATCTTTCCCAAGTACGCCAGAGCCAGGAACTGACTCTGCCTCTCACATCAGCAGCCTGAAGTCTTGGTACGTCAGAGCAGTGTGTTCAAAGGGGAACAAGGGTACCTGACAAAAACTTCGGGAGCAGGGATGCAATTGTAACTGACAGCCAGATGTCTGCCGGGTGGATGCAACTACCCCACAAGACCGCAGATGCCCGGAGACGTCTCTGACTGAGCGGTGAGTCTAAGGAATGATTGGCAGGTCAGGAACAGTATCACAAACCAGCAGTGTGAACCACAAAGTTGCTAAAACTGATAAAGACTTCAGATGTCAAGAGCTGCAACTCAGTTCCTTCCCAGCACCCTCCCAATCACCTCCTCTGGGATTCCTCCCCACAAACAAAAGCTTGTTAGTGGTTGAGAGCCCAGCAGGAAATGTTTTGACACCCAATGCCAAACATCAATCCATCACGGAAACCTTTAATACACTTAAGTGTTTAGATTATGGAGGCAAGCAGGGTTCCAATAGAAAGGCCCTTCCTTGTGGAATATGGAGACTTCATCATTTGACTAACTCCATACTGCCTGTATTGTTCTTCCTCCTTAGTCAAAGAATTTCATAAAGGAAGATATTAAAATTCAAATAGAAAGGAAATCTGTTTTAATTGTGATTAAAACAAGAACCAGCCTGAAGCTATTTTTCTTTCATTGTGAATGTTATAAAACACATAAAGTTTTCTCGGTAAAATATATATGTATATACTTGAATAGATTAACATAAATAACGTAAATATATAGGTATAGATGAATATATATGTGCATGCAATCTCTTAACCTATCTAGGCACACATTCCTTCATGTCTTCATTTTTGCAAATATTCTTGAAAGGCTTTTCTTTTGTATTTGGCATGTGTTTGAGATTCGCAAGCTAAGCAAAACATCAGGCCCGTCTAGTCTAAATGTGCATTAGGAGTCTGGAAGAAACTCAGTGCACATGTCTCACTGTGTGAAACCGTCTGAAAGCTTAATTAATACTATCAAGTTAGATGTGTTAGATATTTATCAAAATATAACGATATTTGGTGTGTTTAGTCTGTTAGTGAGATTCGGTGAACTTTTTTACTGTCTGTGAATTATTAGTTTCGACCAACAGCTTTAGAGCAACGAAAATATATGTTCTTTTAAGCATATTCTTTTAAATAAAGTTTTTAGAGAGGTACTTAGCCTTAGTATTTCAAGTATATCTCCTTCGTGTGACATCCTTGTATAGAGCCTCGGTATATAACACCATAGGTTTCTGTTCCAAACCCATTTTGAGGCCTCTGCTTTCCCTAAGAAATATTGTAACCAGAGGCCTCTCAAAGTAGCTGCTTTAGCACAAGGCCCTTCCTGTGCAGCTGGTTGGACACTCTGGTCCCTCCAGTTGCTTTCTTAGACAAGTTGCCTCATGTGGATACATGTACCACATCTGCAAACAGAAGCCTCTCACGCACTTTCCTGGAAACAACACTTCCAGAAAATATGCTGACCAGGAAGAAACAGCAGGGGTGAGATGCACAGCCAAAGCACTGGACGCATCTTAACAAGCACTAATTAAATGTCCGTGCTCAAGAAATACGGCTTCAGAAAGCCAAATACAATAACTCCTTACAGATGGCTGCAGGGACTAACAAGGCTGGTAGGAAGCAGCGCATTAAGATCGGGGTCCCAAAGTCTCTTAGACCTATTAGTGCTTGGAGGTGGCAGTCACTTCAGGAAGGGGCTCCGGGTGCAAAGTGGCCTTTCCGCTGCTGTCTCCACTCCCCTCCAAAGGGATCTGAGCATTTCTTCTATCTAATACCTCTCGCTGAAACAACAAAGTAACTGAATATACACATGCGCAGACAAGCAAACACACATACGTATGCCGTTAGAAGCTTAAAGTCTGTCTGGTTGTTGTCAGGGTTTGGGGATTTTGTTTGTTTTGTTTTTTGATGAATATAGAGTCATCCTAGAACATATTTCTGTACCCGGAAACAAAAGTTGGGAGCTGCACTGGGTCACATCACTGCTGCCTGCTCCAGTACACAGTAGGGATTCATTTACTGAGTGGACGTTTCTTCAGTGGTTACTCTATGCCAGGCCTGGACTAAGTTTTGTAAATAAAGTAACCAAGCAAATAAGTTTGGTCAGTAGCCATCTTCCAGAGAGTACAGCCTGTACTGTAAGGCATGTGTTAAAGTGGTGGGTGAGTGGAAGGAAGAAAGGAAGAAAGGAAGGAGGAATGGATGGATGGAAGGAAGGAAGGATGGAAGAAAGGAAGGAGAGAAGGAAGGATGGAAGGAAGGAAGAAAGGAAGTATGTATGTATGTATGTATGTATGTATGTAAGGAAAAACAGATGGATAGAAGGAAGGATGGATGGAAGAAAGGAAGAATGGATGGATGGATCTGGATGGATGGATGGATGGATGGATGGATGGATGGATGAATGGATGGATGGATGATGGATGGATAAATGGATGGATGGATGGATGGATGGATGGAAAGCTAGATGGATAGAAACATGGATGGTCAGGTAGAAGATGCTTGAGGGGACAAGGTTCCTCAGGTTTGGTAACCTACCATGGTACCTGATGAAAATGAGATCCTTGAGCTGCACAGTCTGAACCCAGGGAGAGATGTCCCAAGACAAACTCCATGGTGGCCGCTGTCTCATCATGGCCCTGGAATGGATGTTGTCTTGGTATTTAAGCTACATATCAGGATCTCTGAAGTCAGTGAGATTTCCCAGGCCTGTTCAGAATTATAGTTGGTACCAGTATTCCTGGTGGAACTGGAGGTAGCATCCTGGTTATAAAGGAATATTTACAACTCAGACAAGGCAAAAAATAGTTTATGCCTTCCGTGAATCACTGGAAGACCAACAGGTGCTTCTACACTCAAGTCTACTTTTAAGGAGAGTCTTCTTATTTCCGGTCATTTGCACAAAGCACTAGGAGAGATGCTCCACCGTCCAAACTGTCTTCTTCCGTGGCAAGCTTCCTGGCTCCCTTTGTTAGTTTACTTGTATGCCTGGTCAATGGCTTCATATTGAGATTATCCACTGATTCTAGACCTATGCTGCAAACTGATACTCCACAGTGGAATGACAGTAAGAACCAGCAAGGGAAGGGACCTGGAGACTGTCAAATCTGCTCTTTCCAAAACAGTTGACACAGCCTTGGGAGCAAAAGGAACATTGAACAGGGGCTCTATCTCCAAAGGGCTACCAGGTAAAACTGGGTGCTTGGAACAAAGAGTCAATTTTGTCAAACCAGTGAGAGGTGGGAGGAAGGAATCAAACCAGAAAAACCTCCTGCCAAACTGGATGTTTTCCACAAAATAATAATCAACTAGATTGTCTCTGTCCAATTGGTTGCTCTGCAAAGGAAATTCCTGGACGGGGAGGATGATGGGTAGCAGTCTCCAACCCCACTGGACGGGGAGGATGATGGGTAGCAGTCTCCAGCCCCACTGGACGGGGAGGATGATGGGTAGCAGTCTCCAGCCCCACTGGATGGGGAGGATGATGGGTAGCAGTCTCCAACCCCACTGGACGGGGAGGATGATGGGTAGCAGCCTCCAACCCCACTGGACAGGGAGGATGATGGGTAGCAGCCTCCAACCCCACTGGACAGGGAGGATGATGGGTAGCAGTCTCCAACCCCACTGGACGGGGAGGATGATGGGTAGCAGTCTCCAACCCCACTGGATGGCTGGGATGATGGGTAGCCGTCTCCAACCCCACTGGACAGGGAGGATGATGGGTAGCAGTCTCCAACCCCACTGGACAGGGAGGATGATGGGTAGCAGTCTCCAACCCCACTGGACAGGGAGGATGATGGGTAGCAGTCTCCAACCCCACAGAACCCCCATACTGTGTCACTTCAACACTCATGAAACAAGGAATCTCCCCAGGAAGGTGCGGAAGACGGAAAACTGGCTGTAGAAGTAGTAGTACTTATTTCATATGTTCATTTAGCAAACATCTCCTGAAAATCTTCAGTATCATTTGTTGAATAGCCCTACACACATTCATATGCTGTACACAAACATGCACACATAATAAATAACAAATAGTAGTAAAAATCCAAGTGATCCTCAATGCTGAATGAATGCACCTTTCTATTATTTCATTTTCATAGATGAGGAAGCTGAAGCCCAACAGTGTTTCAGGCTTACCTGAGTTCAGTAACAGAGGTAAATATTTCTGATATTAGATCCAGAGCCATTGGGAAATTATTAAACTCATATTTAAATATAATTCTCATACATTATCCAAATGTTAGTGATATTTTGTGGGCTGTGCATCTGATTCTTTGTGACTTCCTTTCTCTTTGGATCTTTTCAAAGAGGGGCCACAGGCAGAGTGCTTCAGACCAGAATAGTGTTTCCTTGTGCCTTACCAAACTCTAGAGGTGTCCCATAGCCAACTCCCATACAGTGACATAGGACTGTCTGTCACCGTGAGGTGAGATACTAGGAAGGAACAAGAATCTCAGGAGGCTGAGGTAGGAGAAACTCAAGTTCAAGGCTAACCTGGGGTGTGTAGTGAGTTCAAGGCCAGCCTGTGAGACCTTAAGAGACCTTGTCTCAAAATTAAAAGAATATTAGAGATACCAGAGCACTTGTGTAGTGTGCCCAAGACTTTGAGCTCAGTCCCCAGCATTCCCCCAAAAAACCCAAGTTGAGGAAAGCACAGCAAGCAAAGTATAAACAATCAAAGGAGAGAGGATTGCTTTCCCTCTGGTCCCCACAGCCAGCCCTGCGATCACCTTGCAGCCATCCGCCACTGCCTCCCAGCTGCCCCCTCCCCAGCCACAGGCTGCTTCCCTTCCAGTCCCTTTAGTAGAAGGCAGCCTTAGGACAGAGCCACAAGGTGCACAGAGACAGAAGATACGAAGTCTTGGTTTGTCGTTTGCTGTGTAAGAGCCCAGGGAAGACGTCAACTGCCTTGGGTTTCTATTTCCTCATCTGTATATTTGAAATATTGAGAAAGTGCATTCATCAAACACTGATCATCTAATAAGATCGTGCATTTTGAGAAGCGTGGTGGTTATAATTGACATGCGGTAAGCTGCACATATTTGGGAGAGGAGCGTTTGCAAGAGGATTTGTGTGGCGATCGGAAGAATTTGATCTCTTCTGGACTTTGTCACCCTTTTTCGAGTCACTTCCTGGTGGGTTTTGGGAGGTGTTCATAATTAGTGCTAACCTTGCACAATCCACCTCATTTTGTATCCTTCCCTGGTACACTGGAACACAACAGAGTATCTGACCTCACTTCACCTTTCTGACTTTTCCTTGGAAGACCCAACAGCATCCCTCATCCTCATCACACACTGCCCACAACCTTTTCCCATACACCCTCCAGCTCCTGAGCCCCGAGTAAGAGCACTTTGCCAGGCACTGTGCTAGGATAGGGATATTTCTCTGAGCACAAACCAAATTCATGGCCATCCAGTACCTTCCAGGAGAACTTCTAGGTAGTAGTGTTCACCCAAAAGAACCATCCTTCTCTGGAGCCTTCCCCCTGTGAAACCCTTTAATTATCATCAATTAACTGCCCCTTCACAGCCGTTGTACCTGCTTTTATACACCCTGAAGTGTGATTTCATTTCATAGCATTCTCACAGGGATAAACACTACATAGGAACACATTCTTTTCATACTCCCATGGTACAAAGTAGACATATAAAATTCTTATTTGTCTAAGAAGACAGCATCAGCAGGTGCAGTACAGGTAAGAAACTTTCCAGGGGATCAAGACCGACCATTGGTCCTCGGTGGACTAGCTCGCCCTGATGAGAGGATGCCACTAACAAGGACAGTCTGATTCACAGCCGTGTCTAAAGCCAACCACAGGGGAAGCCATGCTCAAGGACATCTTCCTGCTGCCTGCCGGGGAAAGACAAGTGTCGCCTAGCAACAGGATTCCCCGGCTTCCTGTCCTGGGAGCTGGTTATGCTGGCTGCCTTGTGGGCATGGTTTTCCTTACTGGCCTTACTGATGAGGTAACATTCAAGACTATGGTCTGATCTCCAGGCCCTCTGCCTCGATGAGAGCTGGGGTGTCGTCTCACCCATAACGTCCTTCTAGTAATGGGTCATGACTTTCATATTTTAAGAAATACTTGGTCTTAGCCTGCAAAGGTGCAGGTACATTTTTAAAAGATGTTATGTACATTAGGGCAGTTGGTTTGAAAGACACATAAAAGGGAAAAAGCTTGCATCCTTTCCATCCAATAATCAAAAAGTACTCAGACCTATTTCCTAAAGATGCGCTTGTCACTCAGCCCTATTACGGCAATAACATTTGACTTGGCGGGTTCGTCGATGCACAATGAAAGAGAAGTCCAATTTGAAGAAGGTGGCCTCAAGACCCGGAAAAGCTATGATGACATAAGGTATCTGCTGCCATGTGAGTTGAGTGTCTACCCTAACGATGTCCAGTCCTGTGGCTTTTATCTTACTGACACTGGCGTTAGCATTGGCATGGCATCTCAAATTTTCTCACATTTATCAAGACACTAAATTTCTCAATATTTTAGAATAGACTTTCTTTGGAATTTTATAATGAAGGGTTCAAAACATATTCATAATTTCCCAAGCATCCTAATTATGAGTTGAAAGGCTAATTATTTTTCTCTCTCAGAAAGAAAATTCTGAGATAGAAAAAGCTGAATTAAGTGTTCACACTCACGTGAGACAGGAAGATGGCAACCCAGCATCCTTTCCTAGTGAAGCCAACAACATCCTGTTTCCCTGGTTTGAGTTCAGGGTCAGCTGCATATAGATTCATCCAGTTACCATGGTCCTCATGTAGACACGGCAAGTTTGTTGAAAGTAGCCTTCATCCCCCTCTCCTTTCCTCCGTCCCTGCCGACAGACAAGTCAAAGATGACTTCTGATGATTTGGGCCACGACAGAGGGTCACTGTGGACCACAACAGCTGGCCACAGCCTCGCCTTTCCCCACGGAGTTCAGGATTTGGCACACTGGTGCTATGGGCTTTCATCTTCCGCCCAGCAAAATTTATCCCTGGATGAATTCTTTATTTCGAGGGTATTGGACAATCCTGGAAAGACTCATGGGCTTCTTAGCTATCTTTGGGGGTTCTATGCATCTTTATTTCAGGGTGCAAAACTAGCCATGTATTTCAGTCAGAACCCTCACATGTGACTCTGTTTGCTCACTAGTAAGCTTGTGCACGTTTTTGAGGCTTTCCTCTTTGTCTCGGGCTGTTTTTTTTAATCCCCCAAACTAGTCAGAATCCCACCATGTATCTTGACAGAATAACCTACCTCTAAAGTTTCTGAAGAACCCCATGTGAAAATGAAAAACTGCTCAGCCACCCAACCTGCAGCTTCTTGGTCTTTAATTGTAAGTCACTATAGTTCTAAAAACTAATAATTCCAGTTTTTCAAAAGAAGGAAAACATACCTCTCACTTCTCTGACTCCTTCTGAACATCTGTGATCTAAGGATAGGCCCTGGGGCAGAGCAAGGCCCTGAGGTAGGCCTGCACCTTTACCTCCACATCCAATACTCTATTCCCTGAGAAATTCAAGATGATTCAAAGACAGTGGGCCTGGGTTCCAGCCTTCATCATTTCTATTTCTTTTTAGTTTATATTATACTCAGGAATGGCCAAATCGACTGGGCAGTCTAGGAAACCAAACACATTACAGGGCAATGGAGAGTATTACTAACTGTGTATCATTTCCACAGACCTGGATTAAATTCCCAGGTCTGTCACGTAGTAGCTGTGTGACCTTAGGAAAGTCATTTGACTTCTCTGGGCCTCGTATTCCTTACCAATTAAATAGGAGTCATGATAACTGTTTGCATGAAAAGTGAAGAAGAAGTGAGGCCATGTATGTAAAGGGACTGGCAAGCTGTGCACTGAGCAGCGGTGGTGATGTGGTGGTGCTCTGAGCTGTGCACTGTGATGTGTCAGCACTCTGAGCTGTGCACTGTGATGTGGCTGTGCTCTGAGCTGTGCACTATGATGTGGTGCTCTGAGCTGTGCACTGTGATGTGGCGGCTCTCTGAGCTGTGCACTGTGATGTGTCAGCGCTCTGAGCTGCGCACCATATTAGATTGTCTTGTTAATCACCACGTTGGCTGATATAAGGACCCAAACAAAGAAACAAACTTTGTAATCTGTTCCCTCAACAACTTTATAGCTTTATGGCTGGTAATTGAGACCCCAGAGAAACATAAAAAAGAAAGAGAGCATCTGAACACAACCTTTCCAGCAATGTGGCCTTGGTTGTCAACCTGACTACATCTGGAATTAACTAAAACCCAAGTGACTGGGTACATCTATGAGGGATTTTATTATTAATTAAATCATTTGGACTAGGAGGACCCACTTTTAGTCCAGATCTTTTGAGGTGGGAAGAGCCACCTTTAATTGGACCACATCTTCTGCTGACAACCTATATATAAGATGTGGGAGAAGGAAGCTTGCTCTCTTCACCTGTTTGCTCCCGCCCTTGCTGCCAAATCCGTTCCTTCACTGGCATTAGAGTCTACTTCTTTGGGATTCTGGCATATACTGAAGACCAGCTGAGACATCCAGCCTGGTGGACTGAGCCACTACTGAATTCTTGGACCTTCCTTTGTAGACAGCCATTGTTGCATAGCTGGACCACAGCCTGTAAGCTATTCTACTATTCCAATAAAACACACACACACACACACACACACACATTGAGCAGCAGATGATAACGTGGCATACTCTGGGGTGTGTGGTTATTCTTATTTCAAAGAGACAGAGAAAGATTGGCTGAACTATGATAACGAATGACCCAGTACAGTCAGCAGGGGTCTTACTAGTAGTCACAGGGACGTCACAGGCCCTTCCTGATATATTCTATATGTTCTGTTCCTCTAGAGAACCCTGAATAGTACACTACCCATTCTTAGGAGAACCAGGGCCCCTGTGAGGCCCATACCGCCTCTGTTACTGCCTGGTGACCACAGCTGCCTCCACCAGGACAGTCTAGGAAGCAGCCCTTGGCAGCAAGCATCCAATCCCCATCTACCAGCTTGCTCTGTGCCAGGAGTCTGTGGGAGGCTTGCTTTCAGGTACCTTTTGGGTCCTTTTAAATTACTCTATAGGCATGAACTCTTCACAAAATGAAGCAGGAGTCACTCACGTCAGTCCATTTTACAGATCAAAGAAAGTAATCAAGAGTCTGGCACATCCGACACCACACACAAAATGTACAGTAGCTTGAGATCAGAGTCAGCTGGGGGCTTTCCGGAGCTCATCCATGAGTCAAGCCACCTGCCCTCTGCCAGCCTGGCCGACAAGGGGACCCTTCCGGGGCTCTAGCTTCCTTCCCTGACTCAACTTTCTGAAGATGGGTTTTCTGGATGAAGCAACGGAGCTTCCCTCTTTCCTCTCTTCTCTGTGCTGAAGGCTCCAGAAGGGACTGCAGTGTCTCTGTGGATGCTGGAAAGATCTCCTGACCATCTTGGGGTCATCTGTTATTTTATTTCAGTCAACACACCACCCTTCTTTGAAATCAGAGTTGCAAAACTCCAATGTATAAAACGTATCTACCACAAAAGAGATTTGCTTCATAATCTAATAAAACCAACTTTTGACTTGAAAACGGTTGCAGCCTGTGACGTATTATTTAAATTGTGCCGGACACAAGCTCCCTGAATTGGGACACAGAAGGCAAATGAATAGTTTCGTCTTGGTCCCCGTACATGGGCATCAATCCTCTTACTTGAAGCCCTATGAAATTTAGAGTGACACAGTCTGAAGCCTTCTCTCCATCTCTCCCAGGAAGAGGCAGAGAACATAAACCACCAGTTATAACCAGAATAAAGGGTATTTCCTAAGAAATCCTAACATCACTTCCTTTCTGGGCCCTTCCACTGCTAGAGAAATTATGCAAAGAAGGAAAAAAATCTGACCCATTTGCAAATCGAAAACATCTATGAAAAGAATAAAATGACTGCTGAAATCATTTAAGCACATCGGTTCTTTTAAGGGTAAATATAATCCTCCATTGTGTTCCTTTCCGAGCCTAGACCATCAAAGACACACAGTAGGCTACTAGAGCAAGTACCAAGTTTTGTTCAGGGTTAACAAATGACACACAAAAACTAAAATTGCTCCCTTGAAGTTGAAATCAAAGAGCAGACGCATACATATCCGGAGAGAAGAGGAACATACAGTGTGTGATGGAGGCGATCCAGATAGACGCACATTTCCTAGGGGTCATGTTAAATAACGACAGAACACAAAACCCCAACTCAATGTGCTGGAAACGTGCGTACGCACATGCGCGCACACACACACACATACACACACAAGCATGCAGAACACACTTTTGAAAACCATTGCCAAAGTCCTCCAAAGCCAAAGTCTGCAAGAACACGTGTTATGGCACAGCACAGCAGCATTTCAAAATCACCCCGTTTATGAGTCCAGTCCTCATCTCTTTTATCACTTTGGCACACTATTTATGAAATCACAGAAAGAGAAATATGAAGCCAGAGACAGAAAATTTAATTAAAAAATCCACCCACCTTGCTTCCAGAGTCAGGAAGTGCAATGGCCTTCTTTTGTAGCAAGATTGAACTTAACACTGGTCTGTCAAACGACCATGTATCTATTTAAAAGAAATAGAAAATTGGCTTTTAAAAGGAAATAAAAGCTACAATACCTCAGTCCTCCTCGTTGCAAGTCTTAACCCCTCAAAGATTAAAAAATAAAAGCTAAATAGAGACAACACTGTGGCTCTGTCAGGCAGAAGACAGAGTCTTCTGGTTTGCAAAACAAAATAAAACCGAAGAGCAAACATTGTTCGCAGGAGGGTACAGACCTTAAAACAACTCGTGCCCTCCATGGTCCCCTCTTTGAGCCTTCAGGGTGAGCTGGAGAAGCTGGACGCTCCACAGCAATGTCACCATCGGCTGCTTAAATGGCACCAAAGTACACTTAGTACAGAGAGGAAGGTAGTACAGAGAGGAAGGTGACTGACAGGGATCCGCTGAGCCGGCCCCACTGCCACTAGAACGGCATTAAAAGCCCACACAAGGAGAATAAAAAGAAAAGCACATTTTGCAATAGGATAAATTCTTTTTTTTTTTTTTTATTGAGACCGCGGAAAGTCACATGACCCCAAATGTAGCCTTTTAGAAAAGCAACAGAAATGGTGAAGAAAGGAGCTGGGACAGCCTCCTTCCTCCTGCCGCCTCCCAGCCTGTCCCGCCGCAGTTCCCATTCTTCTGGGCGCATCTGTGGAGCTATTAAGTAGGATAATCCCACTGGCCTTTGATACATTTCTGGACATGATTATTTCATTACTCGCAGTATATCAGTAGGATCATAATAAAAAGGACTTCTGACAACCTGCCAAGAGTTTTGTGGCCTTGTAAACACAAAAGTGCTCTAATAAAATTTTATTAAGTGTTAAAAAGTCATAAAAAGTGAAATAACATAAACTACAAAATTTACTGTCCTCAGCAAATGCTGAAAATATCGTCCACAGTAAAATTAAATTAGCATGTAATAGACAGAGAAGCAGTGTGGAGTGGTTTTAAAAGAGGATCCAGGGGAAAATGACACTGTAACCTAATCAGGGTCATGGGGATTTAATTCGGACCCCCACCCCCTTGTGAATAAATGTGCTGATTACAGACAAGAGCTCTGGGGTTACCGGAGTCTCGCACATTGTCAATACTTTGCAAGAAATAATATATTGCAGATTGTGAGGCGCGCGGGGAGACCCAGCTAGAGTCCGGGGGGCGGCGGCGCGGGCCAGGGTGTCCACTAGGGCGCGCTGCGAGACCGGGAATCTCCAGCAGGGTGCCCACGCCGCCCGGGGCCTTGCGCGCCTCTCCTCGCCCCCTCCAAATCCTATTTACAGTGTGAGGGTTCCCCCCACCACCACCACTCTTGTGACATTTTCTCCAAATCGGAAGAAAATGAAGTGTAGGTCGAGCATTGCCGCAGGCAGCGCTCGGTCCCCTCTTTCGGATCAGGAGCCTGGGAGTGGAATGCGCTGTCTACCACGACGTGAAACCTCGGAAAGCATGGGGGTGGGGGGCAGGCCAGAGCCCTTGGAGTGGCCGACCACCTAAGGCGAGGCCGAAGAAGACGCGAGGCCGATGTCCAGCTTGTCGCGGGCCAGCGGGGCGCTCCAGAGACTGGCGGGGGTTCAAGTCCGTTCCCGCTAGGGACAAGTACATCCGCCAGCTCCAGAGCGAAGTCTCCCCTACCTAGCCCTGTCCCGGGAGCTCAGAGTGACACACCACCCTGGGGTCCCTGCTTCCCGCCTCCCTGCAGTGCTGGGCCATTCGTCTGGCTCCAGGTCGTTGCCCAGGCACGCGGGCTCAGGAAGCCAGCTACATCGGGTTCCCCTTCTACCGGGACAGGTATGGAACGGCGGGGCCCACGGAGAAGGAAGGTTCTCCTCAAAGCCCATCTTGGAGGCTCCGCCCGGGAAATAGTACACCTTCCTCTCCACGCTACTCCGAGTGGTCCCTGATGGGCAGGAAAAGGCTGGAGCGCAAAGCCCTGACCTTTGCGGGCCGCCCTCGCTTTGCAAGAGAGAAGTGGCTTCCACCCACGTCTCCCCTCCCCGCAGCGCCACGCGCAGGTTTGTAAAGAGGACTGAAAAGTTATGTATCTGTATCGTCCAAGGAGAAGGATATTAGTCATGGTGCCCAGTGTGCTTTTTAGCAACAGAGAATCAACATATCACCTCTGTTTTTGCAGTCCCCAAATGATGGCATTGCTGCCTCTGAAGGGAGCGTGTCCGGGTGTTAATTGGAAGCTAGTGAAATGGGAAATGAGTGGGCAGTGACGTGTTTCGTGGCATTATCTCTCCTTAGGGATGTTCAAGGTCTAAGACTGCATGTAAGAATTAGACATTTTGCCAGAAAGTATGTGCTTTTAGTTAAATCCGACTGAAGCCTGAAGTGGTGAGCTAAAGCGATCACAGGGGTTCCTAGGGGTTCCGGTAGACGCTTGCAGGAGTTTGTGGTTGCAATTTTCCAGATGGCAAAAACAGTTGCTTAGGAAGTGGCAAGGTGAGTGTTCAAGGGCAAATAGGTACCCTACAGCTGTCTAGAAAAGCAGAGCTCCGGTACTAATGCCAGTTCCAGAGCAGTTTGCAGAGGACGTAACCGACCCTGGTTTTACACAGTTCTTGCTGCATGACAAAGGTCTTTAACTATTTTTAAATGACAATGTTTCCTGCCATCTGCGAAACACTGTGTTGAATTTTAAATAGATTGGAACATTGGGTTTAAAAAAGCAAACGAGTGATTTGGCCTTTGCTATCTAAGACTTGGAGGGCTAGTGCAAACAGAATTGAAGGGAATGGCTATAAATAAAATACAGTGCCTCTTAGAGGCAGTGTGTCTGCCTTTGGGGACCGGGCAGGTGGCACTGCGGACAGCAACTGTGAGTGTGTGCTAGGATCTGCCTGTTCAAAAGTAGGACAAATATACCCACAGAAACAGAGATGCAAGGGTTTTACTGCTTAGGATTTCTCCTCCCAAGGGGCTAGGCTGACAGTTTTCACTTCGAATTTTCAAACTGAGTTTCTTTCATTTGTTCCGTGTTCACAGGTTGGATTAAGACTAAATCCACTCTTCAATTTAAAAAAGTATATTCATAAATAGTAAAATACCACAACCATTTTACTTTACTCCAGTTAGAGACATAGGGTTACTGGAATCGTTTTTTTTTTTAAATTTTAATTAAAGAAGACTAATACAGCCTCATTCAAGACATTGAATGGAGAGAGAACTTCCAAGCCTGTGAAAACAATCTATATTAAAATTTAAGGTCAAATGTTTTTGTAAGAAAACTTAGTGATGCATATATTCTAAATGGATTCGAGAATATGCTGTAAAAATGGTTTCCCCATATTGTATCACCTCCTCCAAAAATCAAAACATTCAAGGATTATTTTTTATTACCTAAAAATGCAATAATTAATATAAAGTTATATAGGTAATTAGATCTGTGAAGATGATAGAAGCCTTTTAAAGCATTGTGAGGAAACTAAGAACATTCTTAGACCTTCTTACATGCTCAGAACTTGTAAAGGCCAGGAGTTTGTAAAAGGCGTTTTACTACTGAAGTAAAGTGACCAGTAAAAATGTCAAGTAATTAATTTCTCTAAAGTCAGCTTTAAATTCAGTATGAGTACTTTAGTTAGTGGTTTTTCTCTTAAACGCTCCAAATGTTTAATTAAATCTGCTATCAGACAAAAATATTGAATTTTATCCTGTTTTGTATTTTGTACATTAAAAAAAAAAGCTGGTGAATGTGTTAATCTTCTTTTGATAGCCATGAACTGGATTTGAACACGTGTCTTAGAGAAAAAACACCCCAAGTTCATTTCTCTTTCTAGAACGTGGCATTGATCCTGGCCTCACTTTTTATGCACCTGGACTGCTATTGAAATCAATTTGGACATGACAAACTGTAGGAAAATGTTAAGACAGTGTAAGGTTTCTATTGAAGACTGTATATTAAGGTATAAAAGGCTTAATAGCTGAAGTTAAATCATGAAATCTATCAGTTATTCTTTGCATGATCATTTTAAGGTCCCTTTGCACAGAGGGATTTTCTTGTGTTCTGTATTTATGAGTCTCTAAATTATTTTACCCTGCAACTTCAAAACTCAATAACCAAATACCGAATTTATGTATTTTTAAGGTGACTAGGCTAAGCATATGAGAAGCAGATTGGTTTATGGAAGCAAGCAAGCCCTGTAAATCGTGTTTTAAAATACAGACTCAGCTTCGGTTTCTGACAGGAATCTCATGGCCAGCTCATCACTTTTCCAGGTCGACTTCAAACCCGCAAGGGAAAACTATGTTTTCCACATTAGAAGTTCCCGTTTGAGTTTCGTTGGCTTCAAAATCATTCTGAGGCGAGTGCTTTGTGAAAAGCGGGTTCCATCGATTACATATGAATGTAGAAAGGTCTGCTTTAGAGACCAGTAAAAGTGAGGAAATTCCAAGTCAGGAGAGTTAATTCCGTTCATAATTCATCCGCAGTGCCGGCCTTAGGAGCCTTGCGGTTTAGAGTGACGGGTCCCAAACAAGTTGATTTGCTTCGCAAGCCGGAAGCGGCTTACTCTGGCCTTACTCGATAAAAGGAAGGAATTTGGGCTAGGCTTTTTGGTTACCCAGGAATTTTCCAGACCCACCCCCATTTTTCACTTTTGGAAGTGTGAGCACTGAAGGACACCTTTGTGTGTGTGTTCTGAGGTCAGGTTGGCTTCCGTTTATCTAGTCCCTTCCTCCTTTTTACATCTGTAGTAATTCTTCCAAACACCGAGGATGCGGAGGCCGGGCAATAAGCAAGCAGCGTTTGTCAGCCCTTCGCCCCAGGTGTGAATGAATTTAATAAAATCTCGGGAGTTAGTTCAGCGATTGACACAAAGTATAAATGCCAAGTCCTTGGCCCTGAGGTTTTTAAGGAATTGACAAGAAATCCACCTAGACTTTGCATTCTGAGTTGGGGGATAAACACTCGGGGAATCCCATGCATTCAAAAGGGGGGGGGAGGGGGAAGGGTTGGGACTTACACTGTTTTAAATCCACTCATTTCCCAAGGCTGCCCCTGTGCAGTTTCTGCCTTCCCTGTGTTTTGTATTCAGAGAAACTTTTAAACATTTTCATTAAGTTTCTTAAACCTCTTGATGAAGTGTAATTTTAAACCAGAGTGGTGTGCCCAAAGAGAGAGAGAGTCTTTACATAGTAACTTCAGTCTGATGTGAACTTAGGTGACCTAAAAGAAAAAAAAATCTTTAAAATGTGGGTTTCAGGCAGGAAAGATTGCCATCTAGTTATAGAGTAGGGTTGGCCAGGACCAGTTGATACCCACCCAGCGTGCTTCATTAAACTGGAACAAACCTGCTGCTGAATTACTGGCTCCATGGGAGTGTGTGTGTGTGTGTGTGTGTATGTGTGCATGTGTGTGTGTGTGTGTGTAATGCAGGTTAATTTTGTGTCTTCACAATTTAACATTTGGAGAGACTTCCTGTTTTTGAAGTACAATGATTTGTCACCTTTTTGGCTAGTCCTCTTGGCGGTTGAATCTCTGTCCCTCCTATGAAAGTTTCAACAACTCCTTATCCTGGCTGAAGTCTCCTGGATCCCAGAGCGCAGTAGTCCCTGAGGCTGTGGGACTCTCCTTTGCGAGTTAGTACCTGAGGATCCCTGTTCCAAACTTCATTCCTCTGGGTCCAAGAGCCTAGAAGAAAAGCCTGGAGCCATACACTCACCGGGATGAAGCCATAAAGAGGTAAGCTTTCATAACGAGGGACCATATATCAAAACTCAGGGATTTTGAGAACGGGAGTAACTGGTGTTCAGACGTTGTGTCTCCTGCCAGAGTGTAAAACAGTAACCGTTGCCAAATATGCCAAGGTTGGTAAAACCACTTAAGTCATCAACCAATATCCTTTAAAAAAATGTATTATTTTTTATTGAAGAGGGCCCATTATTTTATCATCTTTAATTATATGGAACCTACCATTAAATGTCCCTAGTAAAATAATGGCTAGTTTTAAAAGAAAATGCTATATATGTCACACACACATACATACATACATACACACACACACCAGTGTGGTGTATACTTGTGAGTTGTTTCTAACAATGGTAGATACACTTATTTTTATGAGTTTGCACAGGGGCACACACAGTATAAACCATAACACTCATTATGAATGAATGTTATTTGTAAGTATTCATCTCTAAGTTTAAAGTCACTCCATCTACTCGTTAATTCTTGAGTTCCCACTGCAAAGGCTGAGTGTGTGATCTTGGGAGGATCACCAGTTCTTTGAAAATAAGAAGTCTTCACAGGGTGAAACCTCCAAGAGTGCTTTCATGAGATTATTAAGGAAACACTCGCAAACTTATGAACTGTGAGGTTTTCTTTTCAAAGAACTGGATGCATGTGCTCTGATGAATAGATACAAGGACATAGCTCAGTGGTAGAGAGGTTGCCTATCTGTGGGCTTGAGAGAAGACATTCTGGTGAATGAGTGGGGAAAAAATTCCACCAGACTGTAACACAGCTCTGGTTTAAGATGACGACCAAGTGAAGACACGAGATAGAAGTGAGTGTGTCAGAGGAATGTCCGCCTAAATCCTGTTTGTAATTCCTTCACAGTGAATTGGAGGTGCGATTTTGTTGCCTCTGCACTTTCTTTTTATGGATACAAATCACATTGACTCATTTAATTTCTCCACAAGAAAGTATAGCTTCGGTAATAGAGTCAACTCTCCTCGGGGTGTGGGCACCTGCCAGGTTGCTCTGTAGTCATACAATGTGAGTCACCCAGAGAAAACACCTTTTGACAGCAGCCACCCCAAGACACACTTCTTATGTCTTCCCAGGCCAGGGACACTGCACCCAACCAAGAGGATGAGCATAGAGGATTCCTGAATTTATCCCAAGCATGCTACTGAGTTAGTTTATCAAACGGAAGTCCTGCCTTCAGTCACATTCTCCCAAACCTTTAAAAGGTTCTCACTGCCCTTTGATGACTTCACAGAATACATGACAGGTGGGGAAGGGTAGCTAAGGATCCCTACAGGTTCAGAGCACTTAAAGCCACTTTGAAGTCATCCAGCTGCCCTTTGTTTTGTGATTATCTTCAGGGAAACTCCGAAAACCACGTGACATCCACCTTAAAAGCATCAGGGGTATTTTAATTGGATATTTAATTGGATAATAAGCATCCATTTTTTTCCTTCTGGCAAATGGAAAGGAATTAGGAATGAAATTTTATGATGAGTATAACTGCATTGCTGACCCAAGGGACAAAAACAGTTATGAAAATTTTGTCTTTGCATTTGGTATTAATGTGAATTTAGACTTTTAAAAAACTCAACTCAAAATCTCAAGCATCTTATTAAATCTTAGAAAATAATGTTCACCTGATGAAAACAATATAACTTATATCATGATTGATATAGTGTCAATGTCGCAATAGGTGCTATGTCAAATTCAGACACTGATTTAGTCTCTGTATATTGAGCTTATGATAAGGTAAACTTGGCTGTACGTTTATAAATGACTGTAAATGTGATCTACAGGTTAATAAATCAATGAATTCGTTGCATACAGATTTCACTTTTAAAAACAAAAGATGGTAAAAGGTTTTCCTTTGGGGAATATTTTTTCTGTCTCCTTGAATTAAGTTTATTAAGTAGAAGAAGGAAAAGTAAGTTTGAAAAACTTGCAAACCTGGTAAACTAGGCTTTTACTACAATTTTAGTATAGGGGTGATCAAAAGTGAACTTTAACAATGAGCAATCGTGCAGAGCAGTGGTGGCACATGCCGTTAATACCAACACTCAGGAGGCAGAGGCAGACAGACTTCTGTGAGTTCGAGGCCAGCTTGGTCTACAGAATGAGTTACAGGACAGTCAAGACTATATAAGCTTTTACTAAACAAACAAAACAAAACAAACAATCCCCCAAACAACAACAAACCATTAGCAGTTATTTGAAAACATGTTCAACTTACGTGAATTTAAATCTTCATTTGGGCTTGGGGAAATCCCCTGAAACCAGGTCCAGTGAGACCAGGTCCTGTGTGAGATTCCTCATTGAGAGCAAGGTATTTCTATCTCAGAGTTAAGGCAACCTACTAGCCATCATAATCACTTAACTATGGCCTAACATTTCCAATTGAAAATGGCCAGAGAAATTGACAAGGACAATGGCAAAAATGGACAATGTCCTGCACTTAAGCCCACCCAAGCATTGGTCCCAGCCCCCTCCCCCCCAAATTCCATGCTTACAAAATGAAGTCCTGGTGAGGATGTCTAACTGTACATTGCTTGTTCTAACCCAAGAGGGGCTACCTCAGGAAAGAGCCTACTCTGTGAGGACTAAGGAGAATGCACTGAGATCTAACCTCTGTCCCCGAGCCTGGTTTGGGTCCAGGTTCCTTTTATGACTCCCAACAAATAGTTTTACCAGCTGAGCCTCAGTTCCCTTGTCGATAAGATGTAGTCATACTGAATATCTCTCTGAGGTGTGAGTGTAAGTACCAACAGCATAATGTCCACCGTTCTCTGGAACACAGTAGGTCAGGAAAGTAACTGGCACTGGAGGTAGGGAAGGAAACAAGGTTAACCTTCGGCTCTCATACATTTGCGTTTTTGAAAATTTTGGAGGTTGGTCCAGGAAAAGAGCATTTAAATGCAATGAGTGCATATTGTTTACAACTGGAATCACACCCTTGATGGAAAGCTGGTGTCTCTGGATTAGCCTGTCATTCCTCGCTTATCACTACCTCAAGGAAAATATTTCCGTGCCTCACGGGAGAACTCACTTTTGCTTCAAATCAAATTAGAGACTAACCCAAAAGCCCCGAAGCACGCAGTTTCCATAAGATAAGGGGAAATCCTTGCTTGCTAATCCTTTGGAGGACCTGTGGAAAATGCACCAATGGCAGACAAGAGTATACAGAGTTTTTTTTTTTTTTAAATTCTGGGAAGTGACCTTTGGATGCCAAGATTCATCTTGTGATTAGCTTTTATGGCCAAGTGATAAAATCTCGCACACAGTGATAGAAGTGCTGACACCCTTATAACTGGAACTGTGTGATTGGCACCCCCAATCGTTCTGTGACTGACACCCAAAATAAACTTGGGATAATCAGCGCATGTGAAGGTGGAGGGAACCTGGTGTAACTTTTATGTCCGAGTACCCGGAACAGTTAAGAAAATGCTTGATCTAGATCATTCGTTGTTGCTGTGTGGGAAGCTTGGGAAAAACACCATCCAGCTTCCACTGAAAAGTTAGTTCATTGCAATACTGCAGGTTGGAAACTGGAACGCAGGGATGAGGAACTATTTTACGTTGGCTCATTCACTGGTTCTGGAAAGCCAAGGAAAAGACACTGGGGTTGATTCCTCCAGGAAGTAATCACTAAAGAACCTGGTCATAATATTTTCAGCAGCAGAGAGAATAACACGGAGAGAAAAGAAATCAAATCACGTCCCCAAACTACAGCTGCGGTTGTGTGCTGCCTCCATTATTCTGGATGTCAGTACTGATGGTAGGGAGATGTCAGTCACTTGTACAAGAGCCCGGATTTCACTGAAGCTTGTTTTCAGTTCACATTGGGTGTTTTTATGGCAATTGCCTGATGTTCTATACAGTTGGCTTTTTTTGTTTATTTGTTTGTTTGGTGTCTGCTTAGTCCTTCCTCTGGCATTTCCTCTTGACATATTTAGACTCGGATGGTCTGACCCATACAGCATGACTCATTAAGCACCCTTATAAGATTGCAGGTGTCAGGGAAGAGTCTAATCAGGACCTAAATTAATTAGTATGTTTTTGGAGAAGCCTGCATGTTTCACGTCCTGTTTAGGTGCACGAGGAGGAGGTAGGTGGGGTACAAAGGCTTACCAGCAAGGGCAGGACACTCTGCTTTGGGCACAAAGGATCAGATGATTGATTCAACAGCATAGACCATAAAGAACTAGAGTGTGGTGTGCACCTTAACGCTTGAGGACCTCAAAGGAAGACATCTCCAAGAGACAGAAGAACGTGAAGGTTCTGCAGAAAGGATACAGAAGTCTGGCCGGATGAAAAGAACGCTGCCCATAAACGGGAACCTGGTCACAGATTCCTACTTTTGTTTACCTCGGGTGGCTGGTTTTCACGCAGGCAGATCAGACAATGTGCACGCACTGAGACCGACTTCATTTTAACCTTTTGTCTTGTTGCTCCTAAATTAAGTTAACCTGATATTCTGAGTGTGCAATTTGCTTAAAAACTCTCTGTTGGTTCCCTGAGGCTCAATCCTGAAGATTTCTTGGAAGATCTTCTAGAACCGATTTCCTCCTCCTGACCTTGTGTAATTCTAGAGACCCAGCTTCAGCGACCTGGGACCTTCTGTTACAAATGGAGACCCTGTAGCCTGTCACATTTTCTCTAGTCCTTTGTAAGCTGCCCAGGACTTGTTCTGCCCATCGTTTCTGCAGGGCAACCAGGCAGGGCCCACGGCTCTTCCCACTCCTTGCCGTGAACACTTTTCATAGTATAGACACCACCCTCTGCATTCTCAGCACATTTATCTTGGTGACATTTTGATTTGCCCACATATTATCTGTGCATTGTTCATTTTTTCTTTATTTTTGTAGGCCACTATTGAGCAGAGAGTTCAAAGCCTTCCCATACACCTCCCCTCTCTCACACAGACAGGGTCCTCCGTTGTTGATACCACTCATTTAAGTGAAATGGCAGTCGGTTCTGATTGATGGGCCTTCATCATCATCATCATCATCATCCAGATTCAGCCCTTTCTATCCAGGGTTCACTCTTGGTGTTGGAATTCCATATGTGTGTACAAATGTACGTGACTTGTGCTTACCTTTATGGTATCACATGAAAGGGTTTTACTACACTTTAAGAAATTCTCTGCCCTGTTGTGGCTACCCCTTTCTGTGCCCTACTTTCTAACGCCCACTGCTCTCCTCCCTGTCTGCCCTTTCTAGAATGTCATCTAGTTGGAATCATCTAGTGTGCAGCCATTTTAGACTGACTTCTCCAGAACTCAAGAGGCAGAGGTAGGGAGATCTCTGAGTTCGAGGCCAGTCTGGTCTTCAAAGTGAGTTCCAGGACAGCCAGAACTAAACTAAACAGAGAAACTCCATCTTGAAAAAACAAAAACAAAAACAAAAAAATAGAAAAGAAAGAAAGCCGTTTTAGATTGACTTCTTCCACTAGCTCCGTAATAAGCGCTTAAGTTTCCTCCGGGTCTTTTCTCTTGTTTGTTTGTTTGGTTTTTGAGACAGGGTTTCCCTGTTTTACTCTGACTGTCTTGGAACCCACTCTGTAGACCAGGCTGGCTGAACTCCAGAGATCTGCCTGCTTCTGCCTCCTGAGTGCTGGTTTTAAAGGTGTGCACCACCACCCAGTCCTCCAAGTCTATTCTATTCAAGACTTGCTACTCATTCTTTTCAGTGATAGCAACATCCCATTGTCTAGATGGACCACAGTTTATCAGCTTACCAACTGAATGACATTTTCATTGCTTCCAGATTTTGGCAGTTATGAATAAAGCTGTTATAAATGCCATGTGCAGGATTTTCTGTGGACATATTTTATTTTAATTACTTTCTTAATGCCTGTCTTTTCCATGAGACTTTAAACTTCTCTCAGTAAGAAACTATGTTTTACTTCATTCCAAGTGACAAGCAGAGAGCATGGCCCCCACTCATTTCATCCATTAATTGTTCAGTCATTCGAAAATTCCTATTGTCTACTTCCAGTGTGCCACTGTACAACAAGGAGCAAGACAGAAACTGTCTGGGCTATGCCAATAAACACTAAATGAGCTAAACACAAAATATACAATATGTATATACTTATATCAATAAATGCTTGGGAGGAAAATAAGGCACCAGAAGAAAACAGAAAGTTCAAGTGTATGGGGATACATAGATAGGTAACCATGGGAAACCCTACTAAGAGCTGGAGAAAGTAAGACTGAGCCATGCAGCTGGCTGAGAGAAACAGACAGGCTGAGGATATCGTAAGGGCAAGAGCCCCAGGTGGTACAGCCCAGCACAATATGGGCGTGTTGCTTACTTTTCTCATTGCCAGGACTAAATATCTGAGAGAAGCAACCAGGCACAGTATGGAGATCGGTGGGTGTGTCGGTCACTTTTCTCATTGCCATAAATGTCCAAGAGAAGCGACTTCAGGGAGAAAGGATGTATTTTGGCTCACGGTTCAGAGGGTTCATCATGACAGAGAAAGCATGGCAGCTGGGGTAGTGGGTTGGCTCACTACAGCAGAAGCTTCCCATGTGATGCCGATAAGAAAACAAAGATAAGAATAGCAAAACCAGAGAACTCCTGTCGTAAGTGGCACTGGGCTCTAACCCTTCAGTGACTGTCACCAGTGACCCTCCTCTGCTTGCCTTGCTTCCTGCTATGAAAGCTCCGCATAACAGGGAACCAGTGTCCAAACACATGAGCCCGTGGAGGGCTTTTTGCAGTCAGCATACAGAGCAGAAGCCCCAGGGAAGAACACTGGCCCTGCATTGTGATAAATGGCTGTAGAAGGACTGTTAACTTGCTATTGTATAACGTGTAAACCTCAGGTAAGACTAGGCTGTCATTCTAATGACAACTTCAGTGTTATATTTAGTGACAATAGTTCAACATTAAACAGAGTGCAGCTATCATCAGCTTATTAAATATAAATATCCAACATACTAAGGGTCACGCAGCAATCTTAACTCAAGACGCAGATGGACCGCTAGTGACACAGACGTTCATGACCTCACATGGTGTCTTTGCTGGACACTCATGTGTGGATGCAACAGAACAAGGAAGTGGGTCGTTTCGATTGCCAAAGGGTTTTGTCTTACTGGGGAGATGGCTCAGCCGGTGAACTGCAGGCAGCTGAAGCAGGAGGACATGAGTTCGATCCCCAGAACCCACATTAAAAGGAGTTGGTTGTGATGGTGCACACTTGTAGTGCTGGTGCTGAGGAGTCAGAGACAGGAGGGTCCCCAGGGTTCAAGGACCTGTCAGTCTGTCTAGTCTACTTGGTGAGCTCGGGGCCAATGAGAGCCTTGTGTTAAAAGGCAAGATGACACCTAGGCCCTCTGTATGTGATGACAGTTGTGTAGCTTGGTCTGTTTATGGAACAAACCCCTAGCAATGAGATCAGGACCTGTCCCGGGCACATGTACTGGCTTTTTGGAACCTGTTCCCATGCAGGAATATCTCACCCAGCCTTGAAGCAGAGGGAGGAGCTTGGGCCTGCCTCAAAGTGATATGACATGCTTTGTTGACTCCCATGGGAGGCCTGCCCCTTTCTGAATGGAGAAGTGGATAGGGGGATAGATGGGAGATGGGGGAGGGAATAGAAAGAGAGGAGGGAGAGGAAACTTTGGTTGGTATGTAAAATAAGTGAAAAGTTTTAATAAGAGAGAAAGCAAATGAATGGCTCTTTAGGAAGGACACTAAGTGTTGATCTTTGTCCTCCATACACATAAATATACACAAAAGAATTTCAACTTAGAATTCAAGCTCATAGGAGAGAGGATGTGGATAATGGTGAAGACAGGACAGAAAAGAGTTGCAACTTTGATGCCATTATTCAGCAGTTTTAACCTTTGACAGTTACATATAGGCCTGTGATTTGACTTAAGATTCTTCCCCTTATATGGAAATAAGAGTTTTTTACTCTCTATACAGTATTTGGCAAATTATGCCTTATATAAAAACGGGCTTTGTGTGAGATGGACTGTACCCAGCCATAGGTCATTGTACATTCACCAAGCACATTGAAAGTAAGAGGAGGCTAAGCTGTTGTGTTTAAAATGTTGGGAGGATTAAATGCACCTGGTAGATTGGGGTGAACTCCTGCCCAGAGCTAATTCTTCTTTACTAATACAATTAGCAACTAAAGTAACTACTTCCTCAGGGGACGCAGTCCCGCACACTCTGTGCACTGAGAAAGAGTATTGTAAATGCCAGAAACAGGGTTCAAGTATAAGAAAGTCCTTTTTAAATATGTTACTCTGTAACTGCAGGGGTTCCACAAGTTCCTCTCGTGTAGAACATCTGGCCCAGACTAATAGTGCTGAGGCTCACTTAGCAGGCCTGATGGCTCCCCAGGCTACCCGCACTCCATCGGCACACCTAACACACCAGCTTCTCTGCTTTCAACACCTGGCTGGCTTCCCAGCCAGTCCCAGAGCCCATGAATGGAGCCATCTAAGAACAAGGTACACAAGAAATAGGGCTGGACCAATACACGATCACTGAAACATCATTTCACAAGACAGTGAGACTAGCTTCCCCTCCTTGAGCTTGGTTCGAACTCTGCCTTACCAAAGAAAACAAATCCTTATTACGTTTGTTCAGAATCTAGGCCACATGGCATGGCCTGTAAAATGCAAATACACTAGAGAAATAAATGATACTCTATATATTAATACTGGTGTCCATGAACTCAGCAAAGGGAAAGTAGGAATTGAAAAATATCTTGAAAGATACAGATTTCGGTGGCCCTCGTTCTGACCTGCAACTCGAAGGCAGTATGTGGGGCACCCACAACCTCCTCGTGATAATGATATCTACTTGTCGCGGGATTGAAATCTCTGCTTTCTTCTAACCTATCCTTATGTCAAAGTTAAAGGTAGTTAAGGCCAAGTTTGGTCTGATATCCTGTGACCCTCAGCTCGATGATCAAAGTCCACTGTAGGCATTTGAACAAAGGCCAGCAAAGCACAGGCTGAACTTCAAACAGGTACTCCACGTACCTCTCAGCCTTACACAGGGGGTGACTGAGTTTGATCTTGCACTGTGCACATTTGGGGAGTCGACTGCCCCTTTGGTTGATAAGCCCTACTTGGCAGAGCTCTGCTTTAATTATCATGGCCCACGGGTCTGTTCGATTTCCCATGTTTCAGCACCTCACGGGGTGTAACCTTATCTTTCCATTTTGCATGCATGATGGATCTAACCCAGTACAGGTGAAATTTGCCTTTGACCCAACAGCTGGATGACTTCCAGGTTTCACAAGCATGGAAGAAAAATCAAAAAATAATAAAATAAAATAACCCCTCAGCTCTTCTTATCCTTCCATTTTATGGAACAGCCATGGCGGGTGAGACGCTAACACAGTCACAGTTCCAGTGTTGACTGATTAAACTTTGTGTACATGCTTAGAGGCAAGTGGTGCTTGGGGGTAACAATGAGCTGCCTCTCAGAAGTCTTGGGGGCCAATGGCAGACCTCTGGACACCAACTGACTTAAATAAATGCATAATTGAAGGAAATAAAATGGTTCCTTTCTTTTCAGGAAAAATCATTTCATAAAAAGTAGAGGTACTGTCCAGTGTTCCAAGGAACACAAGGCCTGCCATGTGTCACGAGACAATTTGAGGTCACCTTTAATAATCCCAGTGTCAAATTAACTCTGTATTTTCATTTCACAAACATTGCTTTTTCAAATTGTAGAGTTCACCAACTGCCTCTAATTTTTTCCTTTAAAGTCATATTCATTAGAATATTAAGGAACTAATTTTCAAAACATACCTACCCTGGGAATGCAGTATGGCTCTAGCAAAAGACAGTGTGTGACCTTGGGTGAACTGCGCTGGGACACAAAATAAGTGATCTTTAATCAGCCAGAGATCTGCAGTGTGTCCAGATACCTTAAGGATGGGGACACTTTCGTCAACGGGGAGTAGGTAGGTGTTTGGGTTATTTGAAATGTCATATGCCCTTACCGTGGGCTTCATGGACTCCTCCCTGATACTGTTTTCTCTCCCTTGGGAGAGTTCAGAATAGCAAGCCTCTGAGATAATATATCAAGAAGGTGTTGTCAGATGTTTTGCAAGACCAGGGACTGCTGAGAATCTGTCTTCAGCTTTCTGGTGAGAAGCAAAAGGGATGAATATTTTGGATTTTAAATTGCTTTGCTTTCCACACACACACACACAAAACTCGTGTGTTCAAGGCTTGGTTCTTAGCCCAGTGTTCAGAAGTAGGATTTTCAGGAACTGACTGGATTGGGAGGGGTCTGGCCTAATCAGTGGACTGATCTGTTGATAGAGACATAGTATGATAGCATTGTTTGGAGGTTGTGGGAAAGAGGTCTCTGGGGAGGCTTGGTCATTACGGGTGTACCTTGCACCCAGTCCACTGTTGCTGTTACTCTTCACTTTCCAGTAAATACACTCAGAAAATGAAGAAGTTAATATTTAGGTTTGGTGATATTCAATACAAAAAATGCCACAATGCACGATGGATTTTTTGATACAAGTCACAGAAGGAGCAAGAACCTACACGGTAAGGGTGGCCAATGTGGGCTAGCCTGCTGGAGATTCTTCTGAGACCGCCAACATACGCTTGGCACTGAGAATCGGACAGAACTTTATGCGTGGGCCACTTTCCTGTCTGGACAGGCATATTTTAATGCCTGTTCCATCTTAACTGTGCGCACTGTTACCTGTGGCTGTAGCATGGTGTTCGAGGGGCAGAAACAAAATTACCATAATTTCCTTCTCTCTCACAGTTTCATGGATGGAAAGTTCCGTTCTTCCTTAAGTCAAGGAAGAACACTTATCTCTTCACTTAAACGAGACATCTCCTGGCTCCTCTTGTCATGTCAGCTTGACCGTCACTATTGCTCTTGTGCTTTGGGACCACGAGGAGTAAAATAAGCCTCAAACACAGCACTGTTATACTGTGGCAGTCAGTCTGATGGCCTACATAGTTAGCAAGTCTCTAACTAGTAGGTAATATACACAGGATGATTCCTGTCCTGGACAGGCAAGGTGACAGCAATATTTCATCTCATTATTCATAAGGGTACATGGTTAAAGCCCTATAGGTTGCTTATGGCTGTGACTTTCCATATGACACTTTGGGCTATAGATGACTTCAGATAAGTGAAAGAGGAAAGCAAGTCTTGGATAATTGGGGTCTTATAATCTAACTTCCCCCACAAACTGTGGGCTGCTGCCCAGAGTAAGGAAGGGATATATGACGATTGCTATCATCAAAACCAGATTCTGGCCTCACTGAGTTTTCTGTTTGGTTAGTGTAAAGAACTCCCCGCTCCCCCGGCTCCCCACATCTACTTCTGACATTGTCAGCAGTGGCAGGAATGTCGCCTTTCCTGCAAGAATCACAGTGTTAAATGACCTAGAGACCTGGGCACAGCAAAGGCTCAGGATTCTGTACACTGAGGACCATTACTAAAACCAGCCTAGATCTAAAGCTAGGAACCGTATCTTAGTATTTGCTGTGGGCTCTGGGGTTAGGAGTAGCTACACCCAGTCACCAGCTCTAAATTTAAGTGCACCTGGTAGATATCAAGACTCCACAAGACTGTCAGCACTTTCTTCTAGAAGAGACTGAGTGAGGAGGAGGAGGAGGAGTTGGGGCGAGGTCCTCTGTGGGATCTGGCCGGCTGTGTAGATGCTAGCAGAGATTCGAATTTTAGGAAACGGACATCTGGAAGCAGTATCCGAAAAGTCTGATACGGGGCAGGAAGCTGAGCTTGGTTTGGTTGCCTGCAGTCTGACCACACCTCTGAAAAAAAACGGCTCTTGGTTCCAGCTTTCTTCTATGACTTTGAGAGGCCTTACCTAGGTTGTCGCTTCCTTTCTTTCCAGTGAGCCCACTACTGCCTTCTCTACCTCTCACGGTACTGTAGGGATAAACCAAGCGATGGCATCTTTCGTCCTAAGTTTTGTGCGATTTGAACTCTGTGCCCAGAGTGAATAGGGAGGGCTTTCTGTCGCGCAAAGGAAAGTGCTGATTATGAATTAGGGGGTCCTGAAGAAGTCGCCGTGGGAAATGCTGAGTGGACCATTCTGAAGAAACAGGGCTCTGGATGACAATCGCAGTTCAGCAGAGAATACGAGTGAGAAGCAAAAGCCGGCAAAGACGCTGCTGTCTGAGAGAAAAGGGAATTCGCACCGGAAAAAAAAGGAATAGCTTAAAGAACTCCTGTCTGCGTCTTTATGTGGACAAAACCTGTGAGGAAAGGCCCCAACTCTCTGACGCACTGAGCTTGTCTGCGCAGGCGCAGGAGTCAGGTGGAGTTGGTTAGGGCACTGGGCTCAGCACAGCTGAGCGTGATGAATGGCTCAGCGTGCTGTTTATCTAGTGCAGGTTGGTATTTCACCTCTGTTTTCATTAGACTGATGGTAAGGTAATAATTCTTTCCTCTAGCTGAGAAATCTGTCTTCAGCCATTTGTTGATCTTCTTGAACGGGCACTGCAGGTGCACAGAAAGTCGCCCTAAAGGAGGCTTTGAATGAAATCTTAAATAATGCCGGTCGGCATCACGGAGAGCCAGCAGCACCGAAGTCCCTGAGATTTTCTGTGCTTATTGCTACGAGGGACCACACTGGCCCACGGAAAAACTCAAAGGAACGGCACAAGGGAGAACACCTTGTGACAGTCATGCATTGATTACGCTGGGATAATTCAAGCTTTTGTGGTAAACGACATTAAGGCAGCGCTCCATGAGATGTTTCTATGAAGCGGGGTGATACAGCGCAAAATGCTGCAGACTATCTCAGATAGTTCCACCCTGTGGATAAATCTCTTCATGGCTCAGAATCACAATTTCGCCATCTCTCAAGTGAAGCTAATAACGCATGCGCACGTTTTAATTGGAAGCACTGATCAAGAGAACACGGCTATTAGCTTTTCTCCGAGGCTGGAAAGAACAACCGAGAGACACAGCAGGCACGTGTCTTTAATGAGCTGCAGGTCCTGAGCTGTCTGTTTCCAGTGTCTGTGATAGCAAGCACAGAATGAAGGAGAAAGGTATTGGCTCAGTTAAACATTGGTCCAGGAAGGACCCCACTCCCACCCCTACACACAACAGAGAAGGCAAAGTCATCTGAGCTGATTTCTGGATGTAAGACCAGTAATGGAACTTCACATGGGGCTCATGCAGTGTGTGATTCACCTGTAGAGAAGATGCTGGAAGGCATCCACTCCCCAGGAGCTGGCTGTCACAAAAGACAAACTCTTAGACCTGGTCCTAACTCCTGGGACTTCCATTATGAGCGAAGGTCCCTTCCTTCCCATCACCCTATAGGGGCCATTCACCAGCCCACCCGTCCATCCATCCATCCATCCATCCATCCATCCATCCTTTCTGCACCATAGTTCTCTGTCCTGGGAAATGATCCTCATTAAATATAATCATGGGTGACCAGACATCTTGGTTTGCTCACAACAGTCTGCCTTACGCATTTTGTGTCAGAATGAATATTACAGCACACCCACCAGGCCTCTGCATGTCTTGGTTTAAATGATAAGATATGTAATGCCCTAAACACAACACTGAGTTTTCGGAAGGAGCCATCCTGACCCCCAGTGTATGCAAATGCACAGCTTTTTTTTTTTTTTAACCATAAGCTTTTCTGGCTTGTGCTATAGAAATACAAAGGACCTACTTATCACTTTATTATTTAACACTCTATAATTTTCACATAGCAATCTGTAGTCATCAAAACTATGTTCACAGCATCCTGAGTTAAGGGGAGTAATTATAAAAATAGTGTTAATAAAATGCAGTGCCTCAAAATACTAAATCAAAAGTTGATACATTTATTCTTTGGACATTGCATACATTTATGCAATGTATACTGATCACATCCGCCCACATTTGCTTCCTCTCCCCCCAACTTCATAGCATGCTTTTGTTGTTGTTAACACATTGAGGCTGAATAGCAGGGCCTGTGCATGGGTGTTACAATACAGCAAGGCACAGGCAGCCTTGTCTCGGTCCAGCCGGCTTGTCCGTGCATTCTTGAGAAGGGGAGCGTGGTTTAAGGAAAAAATAGATGAGAGGCTGAAGATAGAGTCTGGAGGGCTTCCGGTGGATACTGAATCTGCCCCAAGTTTATTTTTCAGAGCCCTTTTATACCCCAACCCAAAGGGGAGAGGGCAAAAGACCTTTTTGTCATGATACAAGGAACAAGCAACAGTGGTTACTTCCTTAATATTTGAAACATCTAATAGCTATGCCTTAAGTCAAACATCCTGTTACTTGGAGCAAAACATCTAGTAATTACATCTTAGGCCAAACTCCTGATATCTTGGCAAGACATACAGCACATCCTGTTGTTTGACCTTGTAAGAGCAATAATAGGCTCGAATTCTCTGACCTTATGTCACAATAGAGCGGAGTCACTTCTGTGTGCCTCCACACAACCTAGAGAAGGAGGTTTCAAAACTTCTACAAGTTGTTCTCAGAGATTTTAAAAATATTTTTAAAACTTATTTTCATTGATTCTTTGGGAATTTCACATCATGTATCCCCAATCCTACTCTGTATCTTCTCGTCACCCTTACATTGTCCCCTCCAAAAGGAAAACTAAAAAGGAAATAATAGAACTAAGGTAAAAATAAAAAACAAATAAGTAAATTAATTTTAAAAAACAAACAAGAAACAAGCAAACAAAACCCCACTTCACTCCTGTGTCTTTCCCGCCTCCCCATCCCCCCCATCTGTCTTAGTGGCAGTAGGAGCGGCTGTGTATCATACAGTCTACATTTCTGTCTAAGCAGCTTTACCTGCAAATGTTCATTGTGTAGTGTGTTGTTGGTCAGGTTCAAGGCTTCTGGCACACCATCTATACCCTTGCTGAAACCCCTCTTGGATAGCTGATGTTGCTTTGAGTCAGAGATCTTGTGGCTATGGTGAGGGGTGGAGCCAGCTCTTCCATGCGGGTGGTTAGGGGTGGGGCCAGTTTTCTCAAGTGTGTCTGAGTGGCTGTTCTTCCATCAGGGGTGAGGCCAGCTCTCTGGTAAAAGGGAACTGGCTTTTTTTTTTTTTTTTTGGTTTTTCGAGACAGGGTTTCTCTGTGGCTTTGGAGCCTGTCCTGGAACTAGCTCTGTAGACCAGGCTGGTCTCGAACTCACAGAGATCCACCTGCCTCTGCCTCCCAAGTGCTGGGATTAAGGGGACTGGCTCTTCACAGACAAGAGAGGAGAAGGGTCAACTAAGCAAGGCCCTCATACTTCAACACAGGGTTCAGTACGTGGCTCACATGGGGCTCTGTCGTAACATGGACAACAGACACCAACACAAACCCCAGCTGCTATAGGACCATGGACCAGACATGGCTATATGCAGCAGCTTGGGCCCAGATGTCATCATGGTCCTGGGTGGCACAGCAGGACTCTCAGATCATCATGGACCCAGCAGCAGTGTGGTCTCTGCACTCTAACGTGGTCCCAAGTGGCAGCTCAGACACTGGTCAGTCACATGACCTTTGATGGTAACAGGAGGCACAGACCTCAACACAGACCCGGACTGCGGTAGGGGCACAAACCCAGACATGACTGTTGGCTGTAGCTCAAGCCCTAATTTCTCCAAAGCCATGGACAGGCCACGCAGATCGGGATGACCCCAGTAGGGGTACAGCCCTCGGTCACTAATATGGCCAGATGTGGTGGCCCAGACCCCAGACATCCTCATGGCTCTCAGCAGTAACAGGAGCCACGGACATTAACATAGACCGAGGCTGCAGCAGGACCACAGACCCAGACATGGCCCTTGGTAGCAGCCCAGGACCAGATGTCACCGTGGCTCTGGGTGGCAAGCAAGCCTCCCACACCCCACCACAGACTTGCTCGCCATAATGATACCTGACCTTTGGTGCCACAGATGCTGGGCAGCTGTGGTTTCTTCTCTCTGCCAAGGGCTAAGAATATGTGTGTGTGTGTCTGTGTGTCTCTGTGTGTGTCTCTGTGTGTGTCTGTGTCTGTCTCCATATGCCCAGTCCTAACTGAAGATTTGTTTTTTTATTTTTAATTATGTTAATGTCTGTGCATGTGCACGGGAGTATGGGTCCCCAAAGAGGTCAAAGGAAAGCGCCAGGTGTCCTGGAGCTGTAGTGAGTTAGCCAGTGTAGGTGCTAGGAACTGAACTCGGGTTTTCCGCCAGAGCAGCATATACCCTTAACTACTGAGCCTTCTCTGCAGCATCTAGGTGATGTCTTTAAGGAGGAAGAACCATCCCCCAAATACTGTGGTCAACTCAATTAATATAACTTCTCTAAACTGTCAATAAAGCATCAACTATTTTTTCAATTATGCGTACATTTGTGTCATAGGAGAGGGTTCTGTGTCATAGGAGGAGAGGGTTCTGTGTCATAGGAGAGGGTTCTGTGTCATAGGAGAGGGTTCTGTGTCATAGGAGGAGAGGGTTCTGTGTCATAGGAGAGGGTTCTGTGTCATAGGAGGAGAGGGTTCTGTGTCATAGGAGGAGAGGGTTCTGTGTCATAGGAGGAGAGGGTTCTGTGTCATAGGAGGAGAGGGTTCTGTGTCATAGGAGAGGGTTCTGCACATGAATGCAGTGCCCTCCCTGGCCAGACGAGGATGTTGGGATCCTCTGGAGCTAGAATTCCAGGCAGCTGTGAGATGCTAGATGTAGGTGCTGGGAACTGAACTCTGGTCCTCTGCAAGAGCAGCATGAGAGTTTAACCATTGAGCCATCTCTCCAGCCCCAACTATTATTATTATCAATACCAAAATAACAGTATCAAAGAGTAATTTTCACCGAGTTTTCAGTGAAGCAGTCATTTAACAAATCATGAGAATATTCCTGGCCTTGTGATAGACAGGGAAAGAGAACAATGAAGGGCAAAATCTCTGACCATTAGAAGCTTAACTGGAAATAGCGTAAAGAGATGAGTTGGCCGTAGCGTTCATCTAGCTGCACACAGCCAGTAGCGCTGGGGCCAGCTGGTCCCTAAGCATGGGAAGGCACTGGGGCTGGAGAGGAAGAAAAGCTGTGGGGAGCTGTCCTGAGATGCATGAGGGAGTAAGTCAAAGAGGAAGGTGAGGGAGATACTTTCCTCGCTGGGGATGAGGTTGGGTGGTGAGGGGTTAAACAGCAGACATAGGCCCTCTCCCTCCACCCCTCCCAAAAACAAACAAAAGGAAAAGGAGTGGGAGAAGGAAGGAGAGGGACAGGAAAGGAAAAGGAGGAAGGAGAGGAAGAATAGGGGGAGGAGGAGGAGGAGAAGAAGGGAATGATATTTTTCTTAATATATGTTCTGATACTAAAAAGTAAAACAGTAGATATAGATTTAAGTCCAGGAAGCATCTGTTCTCTTGAACATTTTCTTTGTGTTCATTTAAAGGGAGCTGCTGCTAACACCAGGGTTTCTGCAGATCTGTGGGTCTGATTGGGTGAAAGAACACATGCTCATACTTAGGAAACTCTTGGGTTAGCATTTCACAGTGCACTTTCCTGTGGGACTATGTGATTCACACATACAATTGAAATGTTCACATACAGAGAACAAGTTATACCAATTTTTAAAAGTATTGTATTTAACTTAATCTTTCTGAAATTCCATAGTTTCAAACAATAATAGAATATAAATATGATGAGACATTTCAACTTTCTTTTCATCCAGAATCTTCAATACACGACACTTGTCTTGTAGGGAGAGCACTTCCCAGTTTGCCCTTGTCCCCATGGAGTACTCAGTAGCCACACGGAGCCACTGGCTTTCATGGTAAACTTAGAGGTTTCTGACATCCAAATCAAATCTCTCTATGATCTCAAATAAAATGAGCCCAGAATACCCTAGCTGGTTTTCCTCATGTCTACTAATCCCTCACTGGCATCAACAGTGTGTGCTTCTAGAAGGGAGAAAGCAATCCATGTTCCATCTTCGGGATTTCTCTTGGTCTTGACAGCCAACTGTGTTTACAATGACAGCCCCTATATCTTATAACCAAACCATGATACAGTCTTAGAAAAATAAGTAGTTCAACTTTGGTATACCACAAGCATTCTGGGCACCACAGGATAGCTAGAGATTCCTCTCCCTCTCCGGTCAGCTTGCGATTACCCAGTCATGGAGCCCTTCAGAACCAATTGCTTCATCTGAGAAGATGTGCTCTGGGAAGCCCTCGTACAGAATGTCGCTATGGTTGTTTGTGGTTTTGGAGTTGTTGTTGGGGTTTTTTTTTTTGTGCATTTGTTCCTTACTGAAATAACTGCAGGGCTATTTGCCTACAGTACATTACACTGTTGAGCACAGCCAAGAAAAGGGCATTAGCGGAAGGCTCACTAACGGCTACCACTGGGAACAGTGATGTCTGGTCAGTTCCTCTATCTGTGAAATGACAATAACTGTGACATTAAGCTCTTCACGGAAAGGATATGAACAAAACGCTTCCGCCAATCACAGTCTGGCACACCACTTGTGATTATTGCTAAAGTACTTTCCAGTCTCCCAAAGTGTTTGGGAGAGAGAGGGCCAGTCGGTGAACCACTTTGCCTTTATCCTCCTTAGTGGGTTTCTCAGAGCTGGTGACAAGAACATTACTAATTGCCTGGCTGGTGCCAGGGGCACTGTAGAGTCTGAGGAAGTCACTGTTAGCTACAACCCATATAAAAGCTGATTACCCTCCAGAGAGGCAGCATGCTGTCCTGAGAGAACGCAGGGCTGGTGCCTCCAAGTCCTCAGACAGGGGTGCGCAGCCCGGGGCAAGCCGCTTTAATGGCAACCTTCTCAGCTGTGGCAAACGACAGAGCAATGCTTGCTGCTTGGGAGGAGAGAGCTGTGCTTATTAATTAGTTTGTATTTCAAAGTGCTCCAACAACTGGGAAGTTTTGCTATTGAATTAAGGAAATTTTTCTTTCATCTTCTCCCCGACCACATTAAGATGAAAGAAGCCGTGCTCACTGGGGCTAAAAGAAAAATGGAGGCCATTGGGGTATTAAAAAAAAAAAAGCTACCAAACCTGACTTTGCGGTAGTGGCTCATTTCCTGGCAGGAAGAAGGCAGACATTAGAAGAAGCTTTGCAAGTGAGCAGTCTAGAAGGGCACCCAAATTTGCTCTCGGCACATTTGTTTTAGAGAATTTTTATGAGCCATTCAAGGAAAAAAGAAAGTAGTGAGAAAATGAGGCAGATCACACTGTGGTAGGGAATTTGAAAATGAGAATTGGCACAAGCAGTTTCATGCTTCCTTACTGGAGAAACAGGTGGGGTCTGCTTGCATCCCTACCTCGGGACTCACAAATGTCTGTTTCCTTTTTACAACTGATCTCTGAATGTCCTTCAGTTTTTCTTATTGTCTTCCACTTTCAGAAAGAGAAGGAGAGAAAGAAAAACATGGGAGCAAAGAAAGCAGATGGATGGATGGATGGATGGATGGATGGATGGATGGATGAAGGAGAGAGGGAGAAAGAGAGGAAGGGAGGAAGGGAGGGAGTTCAAGTTCTCTGTGTGGGTCACTGTTAGTTCTGTTTCTCTTTCTATGTGGAATGGAGCTGTCTGGCTCACACTGACTTATTGGCCTTCTTCCATTCCAGCCAAGGTCCCATGACAAGTTTTCGCCCTGGAGGATGAACAGAAGTGGAGTTTCTGGGAAGCAGCTCTGCCTGCTCGGCTACCCAGGAGGGCTGGAAATGACTCTAAAGATAGAGGAAGGCCAGGCCCCAAGAGAGAAGCCTGACTCCTCCGTGACTGCAGAGACAGACCTTCTTCAGATAAGGACTGCCTTTGGCCTCTTCTCTGAGAAATAGTTTCTGTTAAGTCACTGAAATGTGGGTTTGTTGTTAGAGCAGCCTTTGCTCTCCTAACACAGTATAAGCTCACAGCTGGCTTTGCTTTCCCAAGTTATAGTTGCTTTTTCCACACCAGACCAGGAATTCCTTTAGGACTTGCTGATACCTAGTGCAGTGAAAGGTGTTTAAGGTGTTGAACAAGTTCATGTGGGAGGGGGTGGGATGGAGGGGAGGGAGGGATGGAGGGATGGAGGGGAGGTTTGGACCAATGAACACTTTTCTAGTCACTTCCTTTTGTGTTTTCAAATTCAACTGACATATTCCCACCCCCACTCCAACCCTCCCACTTCCCCCTCTCTCACCTCCCCCTCTCTCACCTCCCCCACCTCCCCCACCTCCCACTTTCCCATCATCCAGTGTGAAGAAGAGTATTGCTACTTCCTTCAGAGTCTTCCAAGAGGATGGACATGCTGCCATGAAGGAAATTGCTGGCCAAGGGAAAGCAATCCCCTAGAGAAAGCAATCCACATATCATCACCCAAGAGATCTGGGCCATGGCCAATATCTCCATCAGCAACGTGAAAGAGTTGTCTGTCTTCCCAACACAATAAAACTGGAGACATGGACAGCCAAGCTCCAGCCAGCACCATCAGGGGAGCCAAACCACATCATCACTTAAAGGTTTTAGGATTTATGACTGACTGGGATGGAAAATAGAGGCAGAAACTGCCTGAATTCATCACTCACAAGAGACAATGAGTATTAATAACGGGGAACTGCAGATATTAGACTTTTTCTAATGAAGTCCTTAGCAGTCAAAGAAAACACAGATGGCAACATCTTAGAGGAAAAGAAAGAAAGACCACAAAGACTGTCAGTTTGCTGTGGGTTGAGAACTCCGTTCAGATGCAAGTGGTAGCATTTCTATCTTGGCCGATTCAGGACTTCAGGACAGAGCTTCTGACCTGGCGGAATGTTAGAGCACCTTTGCATTTGCTAACATATTAATCAGTGAAGCTAAAATCGTTCTCTGTCTAGGGACCCTGTGAGGATGCGCTGGGGTGGTCCTTCCTCTGCTGAGACCTCCCCTTGAGCCAGGTTTCTTATCCAGCACAGCACACTTTTTGCTGTGTTACAGCCATGCTCTAAAATGTTCACCCTGGGGGTCAAAGGCAGAGCCATGCTGCTTCCAGTCCAGAACACAAAACACTGGGAGGATTCTGATTGATTTACAATTCCATGTGATGAAAATTCTTAAACCTGTTTGTGACATCAGTTTCATTACAGCCAATGAAAATCCAAGCTGGTGCTGTTTGGGTCTACTGTTTGCAAGTTGAAATTGTTTACATGCATGTCAGCGAAGCTGCTGGTTCTCTGCTTGCTTGTTTAAAGACGTTTTTATGTGTGTGACTGGTACGCTTGCATGTGTTTTTGTGCACTACTAGCATGCAGTACCCGAGGAGGTCAGAAGAGGGCGTCAGATCCTCTGGAACTGGCGATATAGGGCATTGAAAGCCACCATGTGGGTCTGGGAGTCAAACTAGATCCCCTGCAAGAGCAGCCAGTGCTCTTAACCACTGAACCATCTCTCCAGCCACAAAGCCCCTGTTAGACTGTTCATTAGAATCATGTTCCCAGCCTTCAACATTCGATCAGATCAAAAGAGCACTTGAGATGGGAAGGGAGGTTCTACCCAACCTTCAAAAACAAGGCTCATCCCTTAATTCTGCTAAAGCTTGGGCCAGCTCCCCAAACCCTGGTATACTTTTGTTTCCAGACTACCTGAAACAGACCACATCTTTACGATGTTTGTCTTTTGGTGGAGAAAGGTACCATGGGGAGCTATATTTTTCCTGCATTTATTTTTTTATCATGTAGATTTTCCAATAAAATAACATTCACATTTTCCTCTCTCTCCCAAGATGAGTACATTCATTGTTTTAATCCACAAAAATTCCACATGGGCTGTGGCTGGGATGTTCTGCATGAAGTGCTTGGAAGATAATGCGATGTTTGCATTTAGGAAGAGACTTCCTTAGATAAATGTCAAGTCACTAAAATAGTAATAGTTGCCGGAAAAAAAAGAAGAAAAAAAGTTGGCCCAGATGCCCTTCTGAGAGCAGCAATAAATGCCCCAAAGAGTCATGGGAAAAGGTGAGTTGGGTGGGGGTAGAGGAACAAGAAAAACCACACTTGAAAGCAGAAACTGGTTCAGGGAGTTTAGGATTTGGAAGATGAAAGAATGGGGATCTTTAGATTCTCTCCATAGACTTGCAGTGTGACTCTAATCCAGGTTGGCAGGAAGTAAAATTGTTACTTGATGTTACCTGGCCATTTTGGATGCATTTAGAGCTGAAACCAGGCTAGACGAGGGCCAGGCAGCCAGAGGGAGCAGCTGAGACCTATGTGGATGGGCCCAGTGTCACCCACATTCAGGAGGGTGTCAGAGCCCGTGAGGTCCTCAGTCCAGGGCTACTCACCCTGCTTGGGTTTGGTTCTAGAGCAATAGGTAGAACCATGAATGCATCTTGGCTCATCACACTGATTCTCTAAAGAGACGGATTTTATTTTTTTTATTCAGTAAAACAACATATATGTATGATTAATAGTTGTATCAAAATAATGTATTAATGTAATCTGAACTTAGATTATGGTGTTGGTTGCACAGTATTGTGCCTATAACAAAGCCATTACACTGTACCCTTTAAATAAGTTTTATTTGAGTTACATCTCTAAATAAAGGTTTAAAAGTATTTGTACTCTTATTTTTTAAATTTATTTGTGTGTTTGTATGTGGGTGCATGTGTGCATATGTGTGTGTGCATGCATGTGTGCATATGTATGTGGTAACCCACAGAGGCTGGCATTGGGTCCCCTGGGGACAGAGTCATAGGTAGTTGTGAGTCCCCTGCTATGGGTGCTGGGACTCAAACTCTGGTCCTCTGCAAGAGCAGGAGATGCTCTTAACCATTGGGCCATCTCCAGCCCTGCATATGGACTTGCATATTTTTCTTAAAACATCATACACTGAGTCTTATTATTATTATTAATATTAATTTTCTCCATTCTATGCTTTTACGTTTTCAATTCTTGGTAACTTGAGGATATAAAGATATGCTCCAGTACTGATCAGTGTTGAGTAATAAATTATAACTTTATCCAATTTTAGAACTGACAACACAGGACAGGCTATATTGTCTATATTATTGAATCAGCAAGAAAAATTATTCCAAAAAAATTTTTTGGGGGGGGAATGAAGGTCCATGTACGTATTCCCTCCACCCCCCCACAGGGTGCGCACTGCCTCCTCGGGCCACTGGGGCTCACACCTCCTCCTCGGGCCGCTGGGGTTCACACTGCCTCCTCCTCGGGTCACTGTGATTCACACTGCCTCCTCCTCGGGCCGCTGGGGTTCACACTGCCTCCTCCTTGGGTCGCTGGGGTTCACACTGCCTCCTCCTCGGGTCGCTGGGGTTCACACTGCCTCCTCCTCGGGTCGCTGGGGTTCACACTGTCTCCTCCTCGGGTCGCTGGGGTTCACACTGCCTCCTCCTCGGGTCGCTGGGGCTCACACTGCCTCCTCCTCGGGTCGCTGGGGTTCACACTGCCTCCTCCTCGGGTCGCTGGGGCTCACACTGCCTCCTCCTCGGGTCGCTGGGGTTCACACTGCCTCCTCCTCGGGTCGCTGGGGCTCACACTGCCTCCTCGGGTCTCTGATGCGCTGGTTGTATGCTTAGTGGGCACTGGGGTTTAAAAGAGGTTGTGTCCTGGGGCTCCTTCCACTGCTAACACTCTGAGGCTCTGCTAACACTCTGAGGCGCCAAGGAAGTTTGTGGACATTGTTCTGAATCTGAACAACAGGAGTCTTTTTTACGATGCCGTCAATGCTAACACCTAAACAATATTCAGCCATGCAATGCCTTGTGTGATACGACTGCAATCATTTTATAAGTGATTGAATCTTATTAATTCCGTAGGAGTTGTTAGTTTTCTTTTTTGGTGCACTGGTGAATCAAGAAAATAATATACAGCGATACAACTCAAAGTACTGTGAAGAAACAGGTTTGCAAGGACTTTCTGAGAGATCGGTCGTTTCTGGAGACCCAACCAGACTAAATAACGAGATCAAAGAAAAAAGGCAGAGACCTACAAAATGCATGCCCCTCTTCAACAGTAGATTACAAAGACATAAAATCATAATTCAGCAAATGCCATCAAATAATATACAACAAAAGGAAATTATTTTTTGGACAGGGCCTCATTATATAGCTCAGACAAGCCTTGAACTCAGGATCCTCCTGCCTCAGTCTACCACATAGTGGGATTATATGTGCTTGCCATCATGGTTACGTTGATCACAGAAACATTTATAGAGAAAAATAGAGAAAACGGTTTTTACACTTGCATTTTTTTCTAGTTGTTCAATTATAACATAAAATTATGAGTGAGCAAACCTTGTATAAGACCCTTATATGCAGACATTTAATGAACACTTTATACATCAATATTTAATTTTAGTGTGATAAATGAGCTTTCTTCTTGCTTGTTAATTTATCTAATCTGGGTTAGATTGATGACAGTGTTATTCATAGGGGATAATGTATATCAAATTGACTCTATGTTTTAATAACACTTAAAGCAGAAACCAATCTTAGAGATATCATAGGAATAAGGAGAATATAGGGCATCCATTCCTTCCCCAAAATGAAATGAAAAATAATATATTTGAAACATTTTCTCAATTATTCACAAGCAAGCTAGTGTCGCCCATTGATTCTGTAGAGTTAGATTTAAATGCAGACTGGCTTTCAGATACACAAGAATTTTATACTTGTAGATTTTTGAGTTACAATTAGTGAATTAACCTTAAAATATTACATATTTTAGCTACAATTTGTGCTACTCTTCTTATATAATTCAAGCAAGGGTCAGCACTCCCTGACAGCTGTCCAGCGAGTTAAGTCTATTGCTGAGCCATTTGAATGTCAAACTGCCATAGAAATTTGTGCCCACTTACGACTAATGCTTGAACATACCTCATTTCAGAGTGGAAACACTGCATGGGCTAGCACTGCTCCCTGGGTCACAATTTGAGTAACTCAGCTGGCTGTATGAGTCCAGCATTGCTTTCCTTCATTAAAGCAATTAAGGTTTAGTTCTTCCAATGGATGTAAGCCTGGGATCAATGGTCGAACCCTCAGAGCTGAGATTTTGTGATTCCTCCAATTTATATGGACTTAGGTTCAGGAAATTGGTACTGGGTTCTTAATCTGAACATTTACTGTTCAACGCTTTCCCCAAGGCTCAGAAGAAGCATCATACCACACTCATCAGATTTACAAAGTACAGTTATATATACTAGTTGTTTTATAAAAACAAACAAAAACACCATTCAATGGACTTAAATATAAGTATTATTTCATTTTTATTAAGAATAAAAATCCTATGGTATAATTAGTAATTGTCAAAAGTGAATAGATGAAAACATTGTCAACTTCCCCAAAGTCACACCGCTGGGTACAACTGGTATTCAATCCAGGCTTGCGGACTCCACCTTCACAGGTCTGAACCACCTAAGTGGGAGGCAAAATCAGCCAGTGAAAGAAAGAGAATGTTTGAAATACTCTCTAGGACAAATTGCTAGGCAAAATAAAATAAAATAAAATAAAATAAAATAAAAGTAATACAATTTAAGACAAATTGTCATCAATTCCATTATTAGATTAATGTAAATCAATTACACAAAATAGGTTGAATAAGATCTGCTATGTCAGTCTCTTGGGCCCCACGGGTCTCACCTTCCCTCCAATCACCGCAGCTGTGAGCTGTAGAGACTCTACAGAGGCCTCTGCTCACTGCACCTGGCTTAAAGAACACATCTTCTTGCCCTAGGCTTCTTTCTCTCTCTCTCTCTCTCTCTCTCTCTCTCTCTCTCTCTCTCTCTCTCTCTCTTAGCAGCATAGAGGAGCATCTGGGCTGTAAAAACCCTGCGTGTATTGGACTGGAGAGATGGCTCAGTCCTTAGCGCTTGTTACTATTGCAGAGGATTGGGGTTCAGTTTCCAACAGCAACATGCTAGCACACAGCCACCCATAACTCCTGTTCCAGTGTGTCAGTGCCCTCTTCTGATCTCTTCGGGAACCATGCGTGCATGTGGTATATATACATATTTGCAGACAAAATGCTCATGTGTCTAAAATAAAACAAATGCAGAGAAAATAAAATTTTCAAAAAAGTTTCCAGTAGAAAACCTGAGAGACACTCCAGTGAGTCTTAGACACTTCCAGAAGTTTGCATTTCTTGGACTAAGATCATTTGTCTAATTGTTTTCTTTGCTTTGGGTTCTCTACAAAGTTAATTATTAACCTTAATTAAGTGAAATTAGGAAGTGCCAAAGGCCGTTCCTTGTGAACCTATTTTACTATGTTGTCTATACAAAGACCTCTCTTTCTGCTTTGAGCTTCTTTGAGATGACGCTTGCTATCTTTTTATGAGATGAACTCCTGAGAGGTCTGGCCTCAGTGCCCAGCGCTCACAGAGAGAGGAAGTGCTTTTCTCCCTTATAACTTCTTCTCTGCCGTCTCTTTAAAACCTAGGTCTGTGTTGGCAGAGGACTTTGGAAGAGAAGGAAACAGAATCCTTGCTGTATTACTAGAGGTGGTGGGTGTTTCAGAGATGAATAAAGGGGCCTGTTTCGTAAGAATAAGAAAAGATCACACGCATTTTAAAAACGTAGACTGTTTTGTTGTATTCAAAAATGAAAGTGTTTTCAAAGCCTCCCTAACTTATCTACTCCTGCCCAGGTAGCTCAAGGGTGCCTGTGGACTATCGACTCGTCCAGGAATCCAGGTCATTCGTCTGAATCTGAAACTACTTCCCTATAGATATCTACAGGAGATTCATGGGTCTGTTCAAATCAGCCAAAAAGGAAAACTGGTTCATAGCTTAGCCGCTGTGCATTTTAGCTGAGGCCTTTGGACAGGCTACAAAGTAATAAGTCATCACTTGTGCCGAGAGGTTGGATTTATTTGTTTGGTTTTTTGGGGGAGATCTGGATCAATAAATATATATTAACAAATAATAATAATAATAGTGATAATAATAATGACAGATGCCCTGCATTATCAGACCATTGCACGATGCTTTCTCACTTATGATAAGGAAGTCTGTGGACCACCTTAGACTGGCCTAATGTGTAGGGTATGATGGGGTTACAGAAAGTCAGGACATGGCAATAAAGTTGCCATTTTCTCTCATGTCTTCAACAAATAGGTAAATATTGTAGCAGATTCGAGACTGTCATCTGAATACATTAAAGTTTTTTGACTACGTGGCAACAATGTACAACTTGATTTAGTTCAAAATTTGTCCTGTACCTTGATGTGGCTGAATGAAAGGCATCTTCTAACACAGAGAAGAGAAAAGGAAGCTGAGCAGGCAGGTGGGAACAGTGGACCCAGGGAAAAGATGGGGGTTGCAATGAGCAGATACCATGAGATCAAGATTGGTGTGGGGGGAGATATGGGAGGGAGAGAGAGGGAAGAGAGAGAAAGGGTGTGCTGAAGCATCTTATGTCATCCTCCACCCCTAGGATTCCACCTCTTCTCAATTCCAGACCACATATGATTTTGTAATAAATTCCTTTCTGCTAAAGGGTCAGCATGAATCTCTTTCTTACACTGGCCCGCTAAAGGCCTTTGCAGACTTTTGCTGTACAAAATGAAATCCATTTATAATGAGGAACTTGAAATTGGGGCTCCTGTACTTCCCACAAGATTTACCCATCGTCTTGGAAACCTGAGCAGTAATCATGAATGTCTCTCCTAATGCCCCTCGATTCGCAGTGGCCCTGCCGTCATCTCTTGGGGCTCTGGGAAGGAAGGCATCTTGTCAAAGTCACCTAATTCCTGACTTCAGAAAAACCACACAGAGGATCTAGCCCCCTAAATGTGTCACCATATGAATCATGCAACTATATGTTAGCCTACATAGTGTTAATAAATTTTTAGGCTTAGCAGAAAAGAGAAAACGGCTCATGGGATAATGAAGAGTTTTACATTCCCAGTACCCTATCAAAGGCAGGAGCCCTGGGTGAGTGAAATCCTGGGAGACCACTCACATCAAAGAAGCCTTGTGAAGTGAGCCAGCCAGCAAGGAGGCAGAGTTGGTAGTGCCTAGGAGTGTGGTGTTAGTGTTTGGACCAATTGGTGTGATTTTAGAGCAGAAACAGACACCTGCCTCATAGGAAATCTATTGACAGCTAGCAGCCAGCCCGCAGGGGGAGCAGTCTTGAAAGGTCCCTTGGCTTTGCACAGTGCAAGTGCTGTCTCTTGTTTTCATGTTGTTTTGTTCTACTTTTGAGACAGGGCCTTACTATGTAGGCCAAGCTGGCCCGGAACTCAAGATCTTCTTGTCTAGACCTCCCCTGGGACAATTTCCTCCTTTGTGAAATGGGGAAACAACAACACCTAACTCACAGGGTTGTTCCGAGTACTGAGTCAGCCAGGGAAATGAAGGGTCAGGCGTGGGGTTTTAGACCCAGAATACACGCAACAATTGCTAGTTAAGGCAGAATACAAATATCCCGGAGGGACCGTGTCTTTCAGGCCAAACAGGGTTAGTAAACATCTATGGACTTCAGTTCACTACCCAGGGTAGGGAAGTCCATCAGCACAGATGGGCAGACCCCAGTACCAGCTGCCATCACTCATTCGCTTACGCACTCCTTCAGAAAGCAGGATTTGTTCCTATATTAATATACAGAAAAACATTCATTGCTGTCAAACTGATCAAAACCCTGATTTGTAGAATGGCACGTTGCTTTTTTAATGAAATTTTTGGAAATTAATTCTCCTGTTTTACTATGAAAAGAATCACAATTAAATGTTGATGATGATATAAGACAAGTCCATACGTGCCAGTGATCTCACATTGGCATATAAATCAGTCCAAATCAATGCTGGAATTGCTGCCAATGTATTAAAGAACTCTACGGTAGACTGTGTCTAATGCCATCATGAATGACACATTTGTTCTTCACTGCCCCATTCTCCCTCCAGGAAAGTGAGATACACACACACACACACACACACACACACACACACACACAAAATACACACAGATCATAAAGGCACAAAGGCACAAAGGTTACTTATAGGGCTTTATTCTATATATTTTGTTATGATTTTCAATGTAATAAATATTCTTGGAGACAGAAATTATATTCATTGATATTCTCTCCTGATGTGGGATTCCCCTCTGTATGCTGTGAATATGTTTTATTACCATTGATTAATGAATAAAGCTGTTTTGGCCAATGGCTTAGCAGAGCACAGCCAGGCAGGAAATTAGAACAGAGATATAGAGAGAAAGTAGGCAGAGTCAAGGAGACGCCATGTAGCTACCGAGGGAGACAGATGCCCAGAACTTTTACCAGTAAGCGATGCACAGATTAATAGAAATGGGTTGATTCAAGATGTCAGAGCTAGCTAGAAACACGCCTGAGTCATTGGCCAAGCAGTGTTGTAATTAATAAAGTTTCTGTGTGAATATTCTGGTCTGGGCAGCCAGGAACAAATAAGCAGTCTCCACCTCCATTCTCAGGGATGTTCATGAACATTAATTACCAAATTAAGGGAATCTTAGAAAAATGGACACTTATTAATCCCAATAATCTTAGTATTTAATAGTCATTTTCTTTCTTTGAAGTGTTGCGTGCACTTGAACCCTGGTCAGTCTGAGCAGTGGTGGCGAGCGATTGCAAACGAGGTTAACAAATAGACCTAGGCCCAGGGTCACCTTGAACTACACACCTCCCTGACTCACGGCCCAGTTCAGCACACACTGCATTGAGAAAGACAGTCAGATCTGAAAAAAATCCAGCCAAGGACACGTGACCAAGTCCCTTCTATCAACCTGTCTGCATCCAGATCCACAGTGGCTGGCAGTACCTGGCTAAAGTCATTTTGTCCCTTCTCAGGGACACAAGAGGCACCAAGTGCGCCATGAAGCAATGCCCAACACCGGCTTATGTCACCACATTATGTATCGGGGACTCAGATACCATATTCTTTCCACCACAGAACACACCCAGCACACATAACCTACCACAAATGCTTCTATTTAATAAAAGGAAATGCATCTGTGCATAGTGAGAGATGAAGAAGAAGAAGAAGAAGAGGAGGAGGAGGAGGAGGAGGGGAAGGGGAAGGGGAAGAGGAAGAAGAAGAAAGAAGAAGAAGAAGAAGAAGAAGAAGAAGAAGAAGAAGAAGAAGAAGAAGAAGAAGAAGAAGAAGAAGAAGAAGCAGCAGCCTCGTAGCTGCTTAGGAACACCCAGAACAGATCAAACTACCCAAGGACAAAAGGATGCCAACAGTAGACTCTCATCTTCATCCACAAAACAATGTGGAGTCTTTTTGAGGAATTTCCCCCTATACTTGTACTAAGTGAGTCTAAAGCAGAAACAAATTTTGTTACTTTAAAAAAAAATCTAGCTGCTATAATTGATAGCCCCAGTTAGAGGAATGAACCACTTTTGCATGGAAACAATGATTCATGAATTGCTCTTCCCTTCAGGAGAGGAAGCCCTTTGGGCTTTCCTTAGAGATGCTTATATTACTGGCAACATTTTTAAAAAGCTCCATTATATAGAGAAAATTCCAGCCTTCAATTATTCTTCCTGAGGGGGGCTCAATGGCTGCTCTGGTCTCTCTCTCTCTCTCTCTCTCTCTCTCTCTCTCTCTCTCTCTCTCTCGTGTGTGTGTGTGCTCATACCCACACATGCGAGGGTGCATGTGTGTTCACGCACATGAGTGTTTCATAAAATTAGATTCTAGCAAAGGGAAAGTGTATTTATGCAAAAGCAATTCATCAACTACTTCTGTGCTCGGAATTCACGGAGGTAATTTAGATACTTTAATGGCAAGGTAGTTTAGGTAGGTAGGAGGCGATGTCCCCTCCCCCAGCCCGCAGCTCTGGTAATAGAAAATGTGGGCTCCAAATGAACCTTTTCAGGAAAGTAATTCTCGTTTTAATTATTTATCCACTACCAAATATAAAATATAATTACACAGCCAACGTCTGTGGGAGCAAAAATCCTCAGTGCAGGATAGAGTGGAAGAGCTTACTGCTTTTAGATATTTCCCATAAAAAGATATTTACGAAAATAAGATTACCCAAATGCAGCTTTTAGTGCTAACCTGATTTTCATAATGTAAGCCTTTAGCCGAAGTCTACCTCTTGGTCAAACACAGTGGCTCCTGAATTTGCAGGGCTTTTACCATGGCCTTGACCTCTATGATGTCAGACATATATTACTTCTCGGCTATAATTTACTATTGACATCACGGATTAAATTTGTTGTTTCAGCTAATGTAACTGGGCAAGCAAGGTAGATCGTGAAACCTAAGCCAGCTCCTGAAATACGAGGGTTGTCAAGTATAAATTTACAAAAGAGATTCAGACTGGGTGTGAACGACAAAAACAAATGGACAAAGAAGCTGTTTCTGACAGACTGCAAGGGGCTAGAGACTTCAGCTTGAACAGTGTAAATCCAAATGTCACAAAACACTGCCGTGGAGTGAGAGACACGTCTATTCCTCAGGAATATAAATGGTGACGGGAAAACTAAACTCGGAGGAGCCGGCGTGTTTTTGAAAGGCACATCCCCGCTATCCTTGCTGCCTGATAAAACCCACTAATCTCCTCTTCCTCTCCCCACCCTGGCCTGAAAATTGCTTCAAGGCACTGCCTCAGAAACAGTTCTTGCCACAAAGTCAGGATTTCTCAGGATGCCTTGTGGACAAGAAGCCAAGGACTGTCATCAAAGTCTACACACACACACACACACACACACACATACACACACATCATGTAACCCTGACCTAGAACTCTCTACGTAGACCAAGATGTCCTTGAACTCACAGATGTCCTCTGCTCCCTGAGTGCTAGATTAAAATCATATATCAATATATATACTTGGTCAGTGAATGGTGGCATATGCCTTTAATCCTAGCACTCAGGAGATAGAAGCAGATGAATCTCTGTGAGGGTTTTTTTGTTTTGTTTTGTTTTTTGAGACAGGGTTTCTCTGTAGCTTTAGAATCTGTCCTGGAACTAGCTCTTGTAGACCAGGCTGGCCTCGAACTCACAGAGATCCACCTGCCTCTGCCTCCGGAGTACTGGGATTAAAGGCGCACGCCACTACCGACCAGTCGAATCTCTGTGAGTTTAAGGTCACCTCATGAATTTCAAGTCACCCTGGGCTACACAGTGAGACCCTGTCTGCCTCCCTCCCCACCCCCACCCCGCCAAGGTTTAGTGAAGACTTTCTTTGACAAATATATTCCCTAAATGTGACACTTCTTCACATCTTGTCCAAATTCTGTTGCTAATGCTAATGTGTATGCTGTATAACATCGGGGCGGGGGTAGCTACTAAAATTTCAGAAGGGCTCCCGTTGCTCAGTGTGTGATCCTGTGGCGGCCCCTGAGTCACCTCCAGGCCCAGTCTCTGAGAGGAGCAGTCTGACACACAAGGTGGTGGCTGCATGAGCCTGCTGGTTCACAGTCTTCTTTCTAGCCTTCCCCGACAACCCGGAGAGAAGAGGACGGCAGGATGACTGACATAAGAACCCAGCGTGAGCTGCGTGGGTGATTGGCAGACGGCACAAGACGAGCAAGCCGAGAAAGTGAAAGCACCTTTTCCGTGAGACAGTGTGTCTGGGCGCTGCCCGGGGGCTTCTTGGTCTCACCAACAGTATTTAGTGGTCATGCGTTTGGGGCATCCTGGAGACGGAGACCCTAAAGTTGCCCTTGCTGCTTTAAGCTTGCTTGGTGACCTGTTGTCTAGACCTTTCCGTGGAAGGAAGCGGTGATTTCTTCCGAGTCCATGAGTCAGACACGCGATGAATATTTATGGCCTAGCGCGTGGTGCTTCACGCTGTGCTGGGGCTGGAAATTGCATTGCTTTCAAGGTTACTCTCTCTCTCTCTCTCTCTCTCTCTCTCTCTCTCTCTCTCTCTCTCTCTCTCTCTCTCTGTGTGTGTGTGTGTGTGTGTGTGTGTAGATACGCATCCTAAGAGCAACACTGATGTGAGAAAACAGATAGGAATACAGTTTTCTCCCCCTTTCCCAAATCGTACCTTTAAATAGCTGTTAAAAGACTTCAGTGGGACAAGACAATGCTCTTAGGCCAGCATGAAAAGATGATCTATAGAAAGTTCTCACACGTGTTCCCTTTCACCATATGGAGACACTCCTACCGTGTATGAGGTAGCATCAGAAGCCAGACACCATCTAGGGTATGAATAACTTGAAAGGGAGGGGTGTTAAAACCCAATCCCACAAAGGGATCAAGAACCCCTTAAGCTCACTCGAGTTGAATCCTCAGAGGGCTGCTTCCAAGGAAGCTTGACCTGGACACCTTAAGTTAACAGGCAGGTGATGGCAGGTTATTTGGAGAGCCTCCTGGGAAGCCTTCTGATGTAGTTTAACTGTCCATATTCTGAATCTCCATTCATGAACCTACCTACGCTACTGGAAATTTTTATTAGAAAGGATGATGGCTTAATTGTCTTAAATAAAGAACTATCATGCTTTGTTTAGAAAAATACCTTGGGAATTTTTCTCCACTTGGGAGATTTTTGGTGGGTAAAGAGCTAGCTATACAAGGATGAGGACCTGAATTGAGATGCCCAGCATGCTTATAATAGCTAGGCATAACTGCACCTATCTGTAACCCCACCCCTGGGAGAGTGGGAGTAGAGACAGGCAGATCCCAGGAGTTACTCACCAGCTAGTCTAGTCAAAACAGCAAGCTCCAGAACTGGTGAGAGATCCTGTCTAAAATGATGGCGACAGGGACCTCTGCATGCACACACACTGGCAAGCATGCCTTCATACACAGGCACATGCATACACACAAAGAAAGAGTGGCGGAGGAGCAAAGATAGCTCTTGTGTTTAAGAAAACCCCCAGCTCTTGCTTCGCATCTGGTGCATCTGGTATTTTCACATGCTCGGTCCACTGTATAGTGGCGCTGTATTAACTTCCCTGCCTTCCTGACCCCACTGAATCAGTTTGGCTTTTCCACAGCTGCACTTAAAGCCTTAGCACAGACCTATAACTGGTGTCTCCTCGTCAGTATTGGGGATGGGGAGCCATGCGTGCGGAGCAATGCAACGCCTTTTCTCCGTCAAGGACCCGGCTCTCTGGCTTTCTGCTCTGCCCTTCGCACATACGATGCACCTCATGCTCATGGCTTCATGTGAAGGCGAAAGCCTCCGCAATCCAGCAACCACAAATCTTCCTCAGGGAAAGTGAAAACATCCAGAGATCTCCAGGGTGGGAGGGAAATCTACTCCATCAAAGCAGTTTCTCTTAACTGCAAAGGACACTGGGAAACAATGCCATCTTTAAATGAGGGTCTGCGGGAAGGAGAGAGAAAAGGCATGGAGATTAAGGGAATAACAAGGTGTACTTGAGCCACAGACTGTAGTGGAATAGACGGCCCACAGATGCACCCTTACATACATAAACACACTGTGAAAACTCTTTTGATACTTTTTTCCTGATGATTGAGACTTTCCCATTGCTCCTGTGCAAAGAGTAGAATACCCAGACACTTGCAGTAAGCTTTTTTGTCGGACTGTCTTTGGATCCCCAGCCCCCAAACAACAACACAGAGACTTATTGTTAATTATGAAAGCTTGACCTTTAGCTTAGGCTTGTTTCTAACTAGCTCTTACAGCCTAATTAACCCATATTTTTAAATCTACATTCTGTCATGTGGCTTGCTCACCAACCTGCTCCAAGTCTGCTAGCAAAATCTGTGTGCCTAGATTCCACCTCCTCTTCCTCTCCTTCTTCGGAAGTCCCACCTATCACTTCCTGCTTAGCTATTGGCCATTCGGCTCTTTTTTAAACCAATCAGAAGCTGCCTTTGGCAGAGACAACATCTTCACAGTGTATACAAATATTCTGCGACAGACTATTGTCTTACTGGCAAAGCGTGGGAGCACAACCCTGAAGTGGTAAGCTTGGATTCCAGACTAATTCTACCACCAACCCTGTGGATGATCTAGAGCAATCTGTTTCTCTCCCTGGGCTTTAGCTGGGAGCCTGGCCTCATGGCTAATAGCCATGGAGACCATTCAGCCCACATTGGCATGTCTCTGCTCAAGCTGCAAGTTGAAGCCCTCAGTTCTTGGTCTCTGACTTCATCTTTACCCTTGTTCTCTTTGCTCATTTCTTCCTGGTCACCATTGTTTCCTTAACCTCACCAAGCTCTCTGTTTGCCTTTGCATCAGAATGTCTAGCTGCTTAAAAGGCTCCACCCAAGGTCTGGCTCAGTCTCTATGGTTTGTGTCTCAGTTCAAGCACTGTCTCTTTTTTGTTATCAATATGGTCTTTTTACATCCACGCCCCCACACCCTCTGCTCATGGCCGGTAGAGCTCATCTCACAATCATTAAAGGATAATTTATTTTCTTGTTGTCTGTTTTCCCATTGAGAATATAAATTCCTCGAGAACAGTAACCCCTTCTCTCATTCATTCAGAAAGTTTTCTGCCAAGGGCCAATGTAACAAACATTTAGCAAACCAAATAATGATGTATTCTATAATGATGGAAAGTCTTTACCTTTTTACCTTTGTCCCACCAAACTCTAAGACCCGTAAGTCCCATCTCACAGGGTTCCTATGAGGACACAGAGGCCATGTTTACTAGGACACAATTAGAATCAGCAGGCATTGTATAAATGTTAAGGTTATTATAAAATCGATGTGATTTGGAGCCATTTGTAAACTGTTAAAACTTGGCTCCTTGAATATTGTTCATAAAACGAGGCCTGGAATAATAGAAATTAGATCCAGGGCAAATGAGCCATTGTGAAATAAAGTGTTTTCTAAAGAGGCAGCATTCTGGAAAGCAGTGTGAGTGGGGCAATTTTTCCCTCAATCAGCTCTGCTTAGAGTCAAGCAGCAATGTTTGGAGAAGTTCTGTTTGTAATTCACTTCTACAAGGCAGACATTTATTTTGTGTTAGTGATTCTGTGAACTGCAGTGAGGTCATCCATCTCTATAAAGGGACTTCATATGAAATTTCTAAGATGTGCATAAAGAAGATGCCTAAGCCTGGAAGCTTCCATTGGCTCAACCGTGCTTCCAGAAGGAGCACTGTGCTACCCGGGGACGTTGGTCGGCTTCAGTGTCTTTCAGTCCCACGCTATTCTTGAATAGAGCCAGCTAAGACTTGCTTTTCATGCTATGAGAGTTACAGATTTCAAAAGGATAATCTGAAGCAATCACTGCATGTCACTTGGACATTTGTGTCACAGTGATGGCTAATCTCGCTTGTCAACTTGACGTACCTGTGCTGATGGAGCCTCAATTGAAGGATTGCCTCTATTAAATTGGCCTGTATGGCATTTTCTTGATTGGTAATCAGTGTGAGAGAGCACAGCCCATGTGGGTAGCACATCCCCAAGAAGTGGGTGAGTCTGGGCTGTATAAACAAAGCTATCTGAGCACGCCAGGGGAGAACAAGCTGCCACCAGCGCTCGCTCCTTCCTGGGTTCTGCCGTTTTCAAGTTCCTGCTTGGGTTTTTCTTCTTGGTTCCCCTGGATGATGGACTGTAAGATAAGCTTACTTCCCAAGTTGCTTTTGGTCCTCATATTTATCACAGCATGAGAAACAAGAAGAGTCACCCTTTCTTTAAAGAGGCTTTATTGGGAACGGCGGGCGTCAGGACATTTTTCTGCCTCCAAGTCAGTGGCAATTCATTGCCCTCTGAAGTAAGGCTGCTGCTCTGGCATTTGAGACTCCTTAGCACAACCCTACTTCCTCAGCACATCATCTTCCTGCTCCCGAACCGAACGATTTCAGAAGACTTATCCCTTCTTCTTTACCTATTTTTACCATGCCATCTTAAGACAGCAGAGTCGAGCGCAGTGCCCAGCTGAGGGCATAACTGGAGCCTCCCATTTATCGGAAGAAACAGAGCAGGCACACGTGTGAGAGTGTAGGGAAAGAAAGGCTTGAAAAAGGAGGGCCTCGGAGTCTGCTTCACAGAGAAGCAGAGAGGACTTGGTTCGAATTTCAAGAAGACTACTCTGGCAGTAGTTTATAAAGCCTGATAAATAGTTTCCACTCAACTGTAGCAATTTTCATGGCAATTATGTTTCATCTAGCCACGTACTTCTCAGATTCCAAATTTCTCAATAATTTTGTTTAAATTGACTGGTTCTTTTCCTCTTATTGTTTTCTGATTTTTTTTCATTTAATATATTTTGATCATATATTTTTCCCTACCTCAATTCCTCCCAGATTATAACCATGCATGTGTGCAAGATAGTTGTGGGGGGCACGTGTGGAATGGATCAAACTCAGGTTGTCAGGTTTTCGAGGCAAGTGCCTTTATCACTGGCCCTCTCCAAATTATTTAAAAACAAACCTGATTTTGTTTTAAAACTTTATTAAATTATCAGCAATAAGTCAGTGCTGTTTACCATAAAAATGGGCATAATGAAAGTAAATATTAACAGATGAGTGTAAAACTCAATTCATTTTTTTTTCTTGAGCTGGCATGCTAGAATTTGCCTGTAATCGCAGAACTTGAGAGGCAGAGGCAGGAGGATAAGGAGTTCAAGGCCAACCTCAGCCATATATTGAGATCAAGGCCAAGGGCTAAATAAAACCCTGTGAACTTTGACCCTGAAGACTATTTTCATCATATTAAAAAGAGATGAAAATGAAATGAAAATTGAGAACTTAGTGAGTAGCCAATGGGTGCTAAAACACCAGCACCTGCCTGTGACTTTCCTTGTGGCCCAGTTAGGGAAGTAGAATAATGATCTGGAAAAGCAATAACATCGCCATCACCTGTCCTCTTCTGATGACTCTAAATAGCCTAGAAGCCTCTTACACTTTGGGAAACTGTGGATTACTGCAGTTGAGCTGTGAAATTGAGGATCTGCGGACGAAGCACACGTGATCCGGAAAAGCGAGTGCACACGCCAACGCAACTGCAAGCCCTTCCAGGGGCCAAACTCTTCGGTGCAATGCTGCGACTTGCCTTGTGCCTTCCTAGTCTCTTCCTTGGCTTTCTGTTTTAGACGTTGATGGCGAAACACCGAACTGAATTAGCGGGTTGTGAAATCTTCTTGGATTAACTCCGAGCTAAGGGAAGCCGCGCTGGAGGTGACAAAACAATCCCGGAAGCTCTGAGAAGAGCCTTGGCAAGCAACGGCGATTGCTTGCAGAGTCTGGAAGCCGTGGGAATGAAAGGTAAAATGGGCAGCGTGTGGTGATTACAACTCAGCATTTAAAGAGCTACATGGGTTGATGGGCCTGGCAGTCACGAACCCATTTCTGAGCTGGTTTAGTCTGAATGAAGTCCCCTAGCATTGGGTCAACTGCAGGATGCCTTGAACGGAACAGTGCTTTATTGGTTTGGATGAGAACGGCTCCCACAGGCTTATATATTTGAATGCTTGGTCCCCAGTGAGTGGAACTGTTTGTGAGGAATTAGGAGGTGTGGTTTGTTGGCGAATGAGTATCCCTAGAGGCAAGCTTTGAGGTTTCTAAAGACTCCTGCCATTTCTAGTGTTCTCTCTCTCTCCATTCCTGCTTGTAAACTAATATGTGAGCCCTTAGCTGTCCCTGTCACCAGGCCTTTGCTCTGTCGTCACGGACTCTGACTCTCTGACAGCATAAGCTCAATTAAAAGTTTTCTTTTCTGAGTTTCCCTGTGCTCTGTCCCAACACTAGAACATGACTGAGACCGCATCAGCAATGGACCAAGAAGCACGGTGTTTGCATCTAGCTCTCCGCATTTGGAAGCTTCGTCCTCTTTTTTTACCTTCAGTTCAAGACACCTTCAGCCCTGGCCATATCTGGGTTTCCAAGTCTACAAAGTAACTGTCCTCTTGGGTTCTGAGTGCTTTGTGACTCTCTGGTAGCCAAAGAAATGTGACAGTGATTCAAATTGAAAGCATAATTAATTTTTTTTGTTTGTTTTGGTTTTTCAAGACAGGGTTTCTCTGTAGCTTTGGAGCCTGTCCTGGAACTTGCTTTGTAGACCAGGCTGGCCTTGAGCTCACAGAGATCCGCCTGTCTCTGCCTCCCGAGTGCTGGGGTTAAAGGCGTGCGCCACCACCGCCCGGCTGGAAGCATGATCATATTGTACTCAGACTGCCGGTTTGAGCAGGACTCATGACAGGACTCCCTTGAGCAAAGACAGAATCTGAAAATGTTTCAGGCTTATAAGACAGGCTGAGGGGGATCCATTTTCTTCAATAGTCCTGGAAGGGTTCACCTCTATTTTCACAAGCAGGGCCTTCAAGTAAACAAGCTTCCTCTCAATTTACCTCTGCCACCCCATCAAGATGCCTAGGTGTTAAGAAAGGGCCGTACAGCGATGCATTTGCCAGACAAAAAGCCCTCTCTGTTATTAATGACTGGTGGCGCCCCAGTGTAATCAAAGGGCACAGCTGCGGTGATATACGGCAATGACAAAGCTGGGGATCTCTCCCTCGCAGTGCTACGAGCCTAGCAGCCAGCAGCAGAGCCCTTCCCGCACCGTATATCTACAAGATAAATAGCGCCAGATATGAATATACGTATTGCTTACCGTCTGGAGAGGTATTGTTATATCCTCCCCACACGATCATTCTAAGTATGATGCGGGCGCATTTTTCACTGTTTCCGTACAATCCTCCTGGTTTGTAAATGGCAATAGTTTCCTAGTAGAGATTTAAAGCCTTCGAGCTGTACCGGTTACAGCAGGCTGATTTGAAAACCCGGGCCAATGCTGCTGACAGCAGAGCAGGTTTCTAGAGATTCATAACCCCTTTTACAGTGACAGGCAGCATCAAAAGAAGGAATCACCTCAAGAATATACTAGAAATCATTTTTATTTTTGCTCCTCGATCATGCCAAGATGATCTAAAGGGAAAACTCAGAGTCGCTCATGATGTGAATTTGACATGAAGGAATCCATAAGAAAAATTCACTGATGTTTTTATTTCCAGCTATTAGGCCATCTTTTCCCCTCTCTCCTGATTTGAACTTGTGACCAGAAAGTGCCATATTTTGCTGTGTGAAGGTTCAAGAAATGTCTTTCGTTGGGAGATGTGGCCAGGATTAAATAATGGACAGGAAACGAGGTTAGGTTTCTGTACTTACTCAGGTGTGAATTTGGATAGAAAATTCTGTAATTACAGATCAGGTTGCCATTAAAAACTAAAGCCAGCGAAGCAACTGAGTGGTCTTTTTCTAGATCAACAGCAAAGGCACGTCCATGCACACAGAGTGGGTGTCTGCAGCTCCGTAACCTTTTCATGAACTTTCTGGGAGATGGAAAGATCATTTAAAGGGCAGAGGTCAGTGTTCATGCCAGTCACAAACAAAAATCAGATTTCGTGTCGTAATGAAGGATTTGGAGTTCTCACATACAAGTGCAAATCAAGCGGTGTGATCGGAAATCTTCCTGCATTATCGATGGCAAAGGGAACAACTGCCAAATTTTACCATGTGTGTAATATTTACTTACCAACTTGTACACGTTAACTTACTGCCTCTAGGAAGCATCACAAGATAAAAGTTGAGGTATAAATCTAGAAAACTATAGTCCAGGTGGAGATCTCTTAGCCATGTAAAGGACCTTGCCAGGGTGATGGTGCCCTGTCCCTTTAAGAGAGATTTCTTCCCTGCTGGAAATGGTGAGTTAAGGGCAGAGCTTCAGTTCATAAAAAATAATGGGGGTCTTGAAGGCGATCCTGGGTGTTGACCTGCTGTGGATGTAGACTTAGCTCACAGAGATGTAGAATGTGGCCCTGCTCCAGAGATATCAGGGCCAAAGAGAATAGTGGGATCTCTGGCAACTCTGAACAACAGAGCCCTGCCCGGGGTGTTTCTGCTCATGTCTGCAAGATGGCAAAATCCCAAACTGAAGAGTTCAGATGCAGAAGAGATCACACAAAGATGCCAACTCCTAACGACAGTTTCTACCACAAGTGTTCTTAGGCAAAGGGAGCCCGTACTGGCAGATGCTGTATGTCTTCTACGGTCGATTAGGACATGATGCGGGACCCTTGGGAGTTTTGAGGAAAGAGGTAAGTATCAAAGTTCATAGATCCTACTTTCCTAGACCAGAGTACTTGCACAGGTCTGAAAGCAAAGCACTCAGTAGGTTAAGACATGGGGATTACAAGTTTGAGATCAACCTGGTCTGTGAAACAAGAATACAACCTCAAAAAAACCAAACAGCAACATTACAATATTCTAAAATTCCAAAGTCCTAGCTTTACTAAGAAGAAAGAGCATTTTCAGAGACTCTCATGCAAACACAGGAGTCACAGGGAGGTTTGTATTCCTTTTTAGAGAGTGCCTTGTATTTGCCATTATAATGAGTTCTGAAGTCTTTAATAAAAAATAAATCTGCATATTGAAGCCAGGAAAACAATATTCTTGTGTCTTAATTGTTAAGTAGTTTTCTTAAACAAACCTCTCCACCGACACAAATAATCCCAATCAGACCAAATCAGACCAAATTCAAAGACACCCAGGTTTAGTAGGTGACAATACTCCGGGTGGCACTAGGAAAACATGGAGAGGGGAAGAGAGAGAGGAGACCATGGGTAACCCAGAGAGCACGTGTTCATTCTCTGGGGGGAAGTTTAAATAGTCTGCGGGAATGGTCTTGACCTTCCCTGGGGAGGGGGTCACCATTTGGCGGGCTTTCTCGGAGGTGGAGTTTAGACTGAGGCAACTCCCAGGGGAGGGATATTGGAATAGAGTTTTCTACGCAGCATTCCAATAATGGGTGGCAGGAGGCTGGGGTAAAGTCCCTGACTGAATATTCCAGACTCTTTGTATAAAGAGGTGCCAGGGAGATGAGGTGGCACTTCCAACCAAATATTAATGTACCCTAATGATAAATCATGATTTCCGTCTGTCCATGCTCCTACCTTCCTGCATACCCTCTGACAGAAATCACTCAACATAAGTGAGTTTCAGAGGCACTACGGTCACAAAGCAAACTAAAAACTGCTTTGTTTAACTTTAGTTCCCAAAATCAAGTCAACTTTTCAATAGGGTTAGGGAGGGAATGGCTCCCAAGCCTGGATGCCTTGACATTCCTGCCTTCCTTTCTCCTTCTCGGGTTTTCAGGAAAAAAAAAAAAAGAAATGAAAGCCTGGAGGTGGGAGCAGAGAGCAAGTTCAGACCAGGGTGAGTAAGCACTGACCGGAATGGAGGCAGGTCCCATCCAATCACAGGCAATTGTGAGTCTGGAACAGCAGGGAGGTGTCTTCTGTAGGTACCACATTCGTGGCTGCTACACTGTGGGAAGGCAGAAGGCAACCCTGGGATGGAGAGCTTGTTCACGTACCAGATGCTATGTGGAGTGTCTTCTCAGACCTTGGAGAAAAACGCTCTTCGCAAAACACTGTCTACTTGGGGTAGACTACAGACTCTACCATGAGTAAGACAAATGTCCCTGCACATGGTATGTCACTTCACTGGACCTCAGTTTGCTCATCTGTGGAGTGGGAGTAATGGCAGTAGATGGAGTGGGGGAGCATTCATGTACGCTGTACTAAATAGTTGAAGTGCGTTGCTCTTCCCTCTGAGGCGGTCACTTTTTGCAGTCTGCATTTTGCAGGTAAGGAGACAAGGATCAAGCAGGGGGACTGAGTTGACCCTGTCTCACATCCGGTCAGAAGCAGTGAGAGGACTCCACCCAGGAAGACATGCATGGAGCTTACCATGAGCCTTAATGTCTGCCCCCAGAGCCTGTGATCAGTATTGATCTTATTGGCGCTGTGTAAGTGGCCTTTCTGCAAGATCTGCAGCATTTATACAACAGAAATAAAGATGCAGAACCGTTTCCTATAAGGGAATGTTCTCTGTTTGCACTGGTTTGGAGGGCCTCTTATGGCCCTCAGCCCAGCGTTCTTCCCACACACATCCTACCTGTCCTGCCTTGAGCATAGCTGTCCAAATGAATTCTGAGACTCCTCTGTGAAGTATGGCATACTGGATGAAAACCTGGCCTCCCTGCCACGGTGCCCAAGTTTGAGTCAGCAAGAGTTGATCTTGGGTCCTTGCAACATTTCGACAGGTTCCCTGCATCTCGGTATCCTTGCACAGAAAGCAGGGGTGATGATGAGAATCTGACCTGTCCCCTCCAGAACGCTGTGGTGACAGAGAGTGCACCTGAGGCATGAAGACCGTGTTACTATTGGTTTCTTTTTCTTTCCACTCAAGCCTATAACCTCTGTGTCATCACAATAGCCAGTACATTTCAGAAACTGGCCTTGGACTTTTCAGAACGGTGATGTGCCGAGAGGACCCGAGTGGCTAGACGAGGGAATGAGGCACTGAATCGAGAGATCGGCACTGAAATCATATAATGTTTCAAAGAATCTGGGTAACACTAGAGAGAAGAATCTGCAAAAACATTCAGGTCAAAGAAGGAAAAAACCGGAAGGGACTCAACGAACGTGTGTCTTGTCCTGGTGACATTAAATTTTACCATGGGAAGCAAAAAGTCATAGTATTATTTAAATTAGAAAGGAATGTCAAATTCAACTAAATACATTTTATATTAAAACTTTTATTCAAAGTCACTCTTTAAAGGAAATGCAGCCCATAATATGTATTAGAATGAATGGAAAATTAGCCTGAAATATATATATATATATTTTTTTTTTTACGGGAAAAGACATAAAGGTTTTAAAAGTCTATTTCTCTGGCCATCCACCCTCATCAATTTTTATCTCAGTCTTCACAGAGCTCTGTGAGCATATCTCTGTCTCTTGGCCCTTTTAATGAATTCGGCTTGGCTTTAGGCTCGCATCAGAAAGCAGTTCACAGAGAAAGCCTTTGCTATCTGAAGACAGAAATATCACAAACCAAGCCCTGGCTAGCACAAGGCTGAAAGAATTCCTCTTGATGCCATCTGTCCTTCAAGGTCAAGTCCCATCCCAGCTGCATTCCAGGGGGGCCGGGATCACCTGAGTGACCTCTGGGTGGCGTTCATATTTGAGATGTGACCTAAGATGGGAAGAAAGGGAATAGAGAGAACATGATACTTAACAGATTCTGGTCCACATGATCACACATTTGGCTTCCTGTGACTTATAAATCCGTTCTGTTTTAACCGGGGCTGCTGGCATTGCAGGCATTCCTCGTGAACAGCTGCAAACGATAAGCCCCGTTCGCTCGCTCGCTCGTTCATGTAGCTGCGTGCTGCGCCCGTGGAGGCAGGGGCAGCTCTACCGGATGGATCCCTTCTCCTTTTTTTTCTTTATAAAAGATCTAGAGATTTACTACCCATTGATTTTATTAACCCTATAAATGAGTCCTCAAAGTCGCCTTTTTTCTACGGAAATTTTAATGTCAGATCATATTTTTAAAAAATTAAAAATTATAGATAGACCGCCTTTTATAATTTACCACTGTCTATACTTAGCATTAAAAAGGAAGGCTAGGCTGCCATTGACAACATGAATGAGCCTAAAGGGCATCATACGAAGTTATCCAAGGCAGACACGAAAAGGTTAACACCACATGACTTCCATCGTATGTGGAATGTTCTAAAGAAAAGACCCCAAGTTCAGAGAATAGAGTAGGATAGTGGTTACGAGGGTCTGAGGAGTTGGAGGTTAGTGGTGGGGAAGATGCTGTCAAAGGTACAGGCCTTCAACTGTGAAGCTTATAGCTACTAGAGACCTGATATGTTAGCTATTCACATTAAGTTTAATAAGTGTGATACATAAAATTTGCTAAAAGTGGATCTCAAATGTTCTCAACACACACACACACACACACACACAGAGAGAGAGAGAGAGAGAGAGAGAGAGAGAGAGAGAAAGCAAATAAGTGTAGTTATGAATATATTAATTAGTTTTGTCATGGTAATCACTTCACAATCCACGCATCAAAATATTACATTTTATACTCTAAACCATACACAGATTTTATTCATCAATCAAAAACCCCATAAATGAGGATGATAATTATTTACTATTTTATTTTCTTCTTGTGCAGAGATTTTTTTTCTAGAACATTTTGTTTAATTTCTTTTGCGTTTAGTGTGTGTGTGTGTGTGCTTGGAATATAGAGGTTATAGACAGCTTTTAGGAGTATTTCTTTCCTTCTAACATATGGGGCTTAGGGATCAAGTTCAGGTTCTCAGATTTGGCAGTGAGTACCATTGCCCATTGAGCCATCTCACAAAATCCCCATTCTGCCTTCAAAGGTTACTTTTAACCAAGAGTTTTGAGAACAACAAGTAACCCAAAACTGATTTCTTGCAGTGCTTAAACACAGTCAGGACTTATTGATACCTACCTGTGGGCAATATATCTAGTCTTGGAGATAATTATTTTCATAGTTTTTTTCAAAAAGTCAACAGTGTTCTTTTTTCCCAGTCTGTTAAGTAATCATAGGATCATAATACCTTAATGCAGACAGGGTCTATGATGTTAACTCACGGTTGGCTGGCAAGACCCAGTCATACATATCCTTCTGTACAGGTTCAGAACTTCAGAACCTATCCCTATGCTGTACCACAGCCTTGAATGTTTGGGGCAAGAATCAAGAATCAAGGAAAAGAATTGAGTCATAAACTAAGGTTATACAAGGCCCCAAAGAATCCTTTAGTGGCCTTTTGCAAAGATTGACTGAAGCTTTATAAATAGGGGTAGGAGATCCAGAAGCTTTCTAAATTTTGAAAATGCTAATTTAGAATGCAAAAAGATACTTGGGCTCTTAAAGATCAGATCAGCACCAATGTATGAATGGATTCTGCACATAGCCAATGTTGAGTCCTTTGACTATAACACTGAGGCTTGGATAAGAGAAGCAATTTCCAAAGGTACGTAGAGACATCAAAATACCAAATGTTTTAATTGTGGTAGAATAGGCCATCTGAGAAGAAATTATAGATAAGGCCTTCCTAGAAATAACGCTTCTTCTGAGAATGACTAGAAATGATAGAGAAAACTTTGCCTTCACAGTGCTTACTTATAATAATTCTCAGCTGGTCAAGAGATAACAATGGAAAATTTTCCCTCAGGGAATGTTAAATAGCTTCACCCTGTGCCAATACTTTGTAAGTCAGACATTTGAAAGAATACATAAGTCATTTCCTTGATCTATAATTTACCACTATATAGATGATATCTTATTGACTGATTCTAAGGTAGACACTTTAGAAAAGATATTTGAAGAAGTAAAGAAAAAGAATTCTGCCTCACTGGGGAATACAAATTGTTCCTGAAAAAAAAAATACGAAGAACAGACTCTATAAATTACTTAGGATATATAATAGGTCTTCAAAAATTTATACCTCAGAAGGTACAGGTGAGGAGAGATTGTGAACTCTTAATGATTTTCAAAAATCATTAGAAAAGATTTCCCATTAAAGCCCACTATTGGATTAGAAAATCCTGACGTGAAAAATTTGGGCAAAACCCTAGAAGGGGAAAAGAACCTAAATAGTCTAGGGGTATTATCAGTTGAAGCTGAAGAAGAATTGGCTCTGGTAGAAAAGAAAATACGTTAAGCGCATGAGGATTGTGTGGATCCAAAGCTTAACTGCATCCTGGTTATATTGCCCTCTAGGGAATCCACTTTAGGGGTTTTGATGCAGAGGGAAAACATTATATTGGAATGGATATTTCTACCAAATAAACAGAATAAAAAATTAAAGATGTAAATAGAAAAGATTTCTGATTTGATTTTGAAAGGGAAATTAAGATAGGAATGAACCCAACAGAAATAATAGTACCCTTAACTAATGAGGAAATTTTCTATTTATGGAAAGATAATGAATATTGGCAAAGAGTTTGCAGTATTTGGGGGGGGGATTAGCAACAATTATCCCAAAAGTGAAAGAATTGTTATTTATATGTTATTACAATTCCAGGTAATGTCTCCTTAACACTGCACAACTGTTTAAAGATTGCTTATTTTTTTTATAATGTGAAGCTTTAGTCTTTAAGTCTATATAGGTTATTTAAGAATTACAGGTTAATAGTCACCCATATTTTATATGGTCAGGTTCTCTAGATACACAGAGATGTCTCTGCATAGATAGGTAATCTTCAAACACTTCAAAGAATTGTATTATATAACATTTAAATAACTCATTAGCTTATTTAAATAGCTGCTGATGTGAGATATGATTGCTTCTGGCATCACTGATCTATTCCCATGCAAAAAGCTAGCTCTGGGATGCACACCTACACTGCCAGTGCTGGGGCACAGAGACAGACTGATTCTAGAATTCTCTGGTCAGACATTTTAACTGGAGTGACAAGTTTGAGTGAGAGACCCTGTCTCAGAGAATAAGGGGAAATGCACAACTGAAGAAGACATCCCACCACCAACTTCTGGGCTCCACATTTGCCTGCATGGGTGGAGACACCCTCCTATTCACACATATACACGTATGCACATTCCACATACACACACACAGAGACACACACTCACATACACTAAATTTAAAAAGGGGTAAATAAATGTAATATATACCACCTTGAGTCATGGACCCCGTGTTTACCCAGTTAGTCCACCAACACCTACTTTGGAGCCTCTGGGTAGAGGAAGTCATGATGTAATCCCCACTAAAACACGCAAAGATTTCCTCATTTCTAAGGAGAGAAAAATCAAAGATTAATGCTACTCCTTTTTTTTTTTCTTTCTTTCTTTCTTTCTTTCTTTCTTTCTTTCTTTCTTTCTTTCTTTCTTTCTTTGTTTTTCAAGACAGGGTTTCTCTGTAGCTTTGGAGCCTGTCCTGGAACTTGCTTTATAGACTATATCTAGCTCACAAAGATCCTCCCGTCTCTGCACTTGGAATTAAAGGCGTGCACCACCACCGCCCAGCTAATGTTACTTCTTAAGTCACCATTCTTTATCCCCCAAAATGGGTTATTCCTAGCAACTCCTGCCTGCTGAAGGTCACTTCTGGAGCTACAGCAGAGAAGCTGACTCTCTGGGGACGCCCCTGGCCTGCTGGGGTCCTCCTAAGGCGAACCAGCTAGCATCTTCACACCTCAGTGCTAGAGATTTCCCAGGACATTTGGCAAAGACAGAGTAGACATGGGGGAGGACAAAGAAATTCCTGGACTTTGAGATAGGAAATAAAACATTTCTCTTGCATCCTGTTTTCAAAGAGGACTAAGTTTGCTGCAAGCCACCCTCAAACCGTAAGACTGGAGAACACCAGCCTGTATCAAGTCGTTAACCTCTGAGGGCCTGCTCAAGGCAATGTACTGTGACTTTATTAATGAGTGCTTTAATGTGCTCTGTGAAAGCTAACAAACACAGATACTTGCTATGATTCATCAAATTTAATATTCCATCAAACCTTTCAGTTTAAAGAGCAATGCTTTTTCAAAAATAAAATACCAAACCCTCAAAACAGAAGTCCTCTTTCACTGAAATTAAATTTAAATGCATCAAAAAAGTCATGAAAATTTAATACTAAGACATATATTTTTGAAGAGGCAACAATGAATGAAATAAGTTATGCACAACACAAATTGTAACTCCAGAGAATATTTTATTGATGCTGTAGAGAAGAGATGTAATTCTTTCTTTAAAATTTTATTTATTGTTATTTTATGCACATTGGTATTTTTGCCTGCATGTATGTCTGTGTGAGGGTGTCAGGTCCCCTAGAACTGGAGTTACAGATAGTTGTGAGCTACCATGTGGGTGCTGGGAATTGAAATCAGATCCTCTGGAAGAACATTCGATGTAGTTCTTAAAGGGGCTTCTAAGACATACATGGTCTTCTGTGCTGTTTGGAGGCAAAAGATCCTACTGTAAGGGAGTTGAATTTCTTGCTCCTGGCAAAGACAAATTCCTCAGTCACAGTCTAATCAAAATCTTATAACAATTTTACATGTTTTGCTCAATGAATTTTATACTTTTAAGTCCTTACTCATGTGCCCAGCTTTCTCCATAAGCCCTTCTTAAGTAATTAAAGTATGTACATTGCTCTGATGGCATCTAGAAGCTGGCCTCATTCATTTTCAAAAACCATCCGCAAAGATTCCCAAACCAAACAAATAAAGCATAGTTTTGTTTTAAGGAACCTCCCGCATCTTCTCTTCCTTTTAAACATGTATGGCCAGCGTTGTTTCCCAAAAGGAGACTGGCCTTACTTGATTCTCTGTTAAAAATCTAGGTCAGGACTTGACAATACCAAAAATTAGTGCAGTTCCAGGGAACCCTCGTCACAGATCCTGTGAGCCCATTGTGAATAAAGAAAGGGGCCTATAAATTATGTCACCAGGCCAGCCCTCCATGTCACCAAAGAATAATCCAAGCCGATTATTATCTTTGTCACTTCAAACCATCCTGCAGATATTGTAAGTGCTTTTCAAACTTTATTCTTCTTTATCTGGCTGTCAGATGGGTTATCTCTGATTTTAAGGAAGAGGAGTCAAACACAGTGAAGCTAACTGATGGGCTGAGTCTCCGACTAAGCCAAACCCGGAGGCCGAGACATCAGGATTTTCCTATGGCCAGAATGACACCATCTAGGGAGCCCAGGGACAGAGACCAGCAGGTTAAGTAAATTTTTACCCATGTAAACTTTCTCACACACACTTCGTCCACCGTGTAAAGTTCTCAGTCATGCCCCAAATAGATAAAGTGTTTGTGTTCACTAATTTTTTAGTTTTAAAGTAGAGCATTAACACTAAGGTGTTTAAACTGGCTCGGGAGATGAAAAGCTACTATGCTCCCATCTGAAATGTGAATAATTCCCTCCCATCAGCTGAGATTCACGCAGCAAACTGGCTCATGAATCATAGGGTAGCCATAAAAAAAAAAGTATCCACGTGACAAAAAAGACCACCAGATCAATTTTAAAATTTCAGCTATCTGTCAATCTCTCTCAGAAATGAGGGGGCTGCATTTTATATTTTCAGTGAGAAAACTAGACTGGTCCGGGGAAAGATCTTGGTCACACTTAAAATCATAGGTGTTATGCATAGCCAGGATTTTCAATGAGTCTATTGAGTGGCATTCATCTTAAAGATAAAGATGCTGGGTTCAGAGAAGTTAGACCAGCTAGCATCCATACCAGGACCACAGTTGGGGTGACTGAGCTCACCTTGTGCAATGCAGCTATAAATACTTTTTAGGAGACCTGACCACACCTTGAGTTTCCTTCCAGCTCCCTTATTCTAGCTTGAAGTTTCTTTTTCTTGGGTTTCCAAATCCACTGCTCCCATTTGATAATTTTCCTTGTCTCATTCCATGAGGACTGGGAGACAGACCTGTATCTATGAAGGCGGAGCGTTTCTGTGAACACTGGAGATTGTTCATGGGAGTTTTTATCTATCTATCTATCTATCTATCTATCTATCTATCTATCTATCTATCTATCTATCTATCATCTATCTATCTATCTATCTATCTATCTATCTATCTATCTATCTATCTATCTATCTATCTATTTAAGATTTCTGCTTCCTCCCCGCCACTGCCTCCCATTTCCCTCCCCCTCCCCCGATCAAGTCCCCCCTCCCTCTTCAGCCCAAAGAGCAATCAGTGTTCCCTGCCCTGTGGGAAGTCCAAGGACCACCCACCTCCATCCAGGTCTAGTAAGGTGAGCATCCAAACTGCCTAGGCTCCCTCAAAGCCAGTGCATGTGGTAGGATCAAAAACCCATTGCCATTGTTCTTGAGTTCTCAGTAGTCCTCATTGTCCATTATGTTCAGCGAGTCCGGTTTTATCCCATGCTTTTTCAGACCCGGGCCAGCTGGCCTTGGTGAGTTCCTGATAGAACATCCCCATTGTCTCAGTGTGTGGGTGCACCCCTTGCAGTCCTGAGTTGCTTGCTCGTGCTCTCTCTCCTTCTGTTCCTGATTTGGACCTTGAGATTTCAGTCCTTCATGGGAGTTTTTGACAGAAGAAACCAACCACGGAAATCTAACACAGGTTTTATCCCTGTATAGGAAGGGAGCCAAGGCCAGAGGCAGCAGCTGCTCTGGGGTATATTGAAGTCAGGTGATGGCCGTGAGTCTGTGTGGTAGATCTGGAGACAAGAGCCTACCCTCAGCCTGCCAGCTTGAATAAACACTCAACATCCAAGCTCTGCCCTCACCCACAGGTCTTACTTTCATGGGTGCAGCCAAAAACTTGACTCTTCTAGCTCGAGATGGAGGCATGGACCACCCTAGTCTAAGTCAAGGATATGCAGGCAGAAGGGTATGCTAGCTCTAGGAGATGGAGTAGGGACACACGTGTCCTCACATGTGGCTTTGAGACCACACCAAAGGGACATCAACACTACCCTAGGAGCTAGAGGCATCAAGGGCTCAACTATCTGTGTGCCACCACTACTCAGTGCAGCACCGTGCTGACTTGCAGGGTCAACCCTGAGCAAAATGCAACAAGTCACCTCAACCCTGCCCCACATCTTAACTGGTCAAAGCTGTCTGGAAAATCACGCCAAGCAGAGCATCAGAGGCAGAGGAATGCTTCCTTATAAGCTTGGTTTCCTACAACCATCTAACTCATTGGCCTCTGTGCTTTAGAATGTTCCTTGACTACTGTTCTCCAAACCCCCCCCCCACCTCTCTCTCTCTTTTTCTTTCTTACAAAATTTACCTTCTGTTACTTCCATCCTGATTATGTTCTTTGGTTCTCTTCCAAGATACCCAGGAAGCATTCTCTTATCTCCAATTCCATCCTAAAATGAACTGTCACCTCCTTTGGCTAACAGAGCCGCCCCCATCCCCATGCCTGCCTTCTCTATGAGGGCTTTAAATTGTCTCGCTCACCTAGGCATTGAGTCCCCTTAGTTCCTACTCTTTTGGGCTGAAGCACCAGCGCAGGTTCCAATCACTAGGTTCGAGATAAACTCTGTCCCAACTTAAGTGATTTGGAAATTGCAATTGTGTGCGTTTATTGAATGTTTTAAGAACACTTTTCTGAAAAGCACCTATAGGTTTCACCTGTTTGCTGAGGGAAGCATGATATAAATAAAAAAATAAAATTTTAAGAAGATCTGTTAGGTGCTTGATAAACATATGATGATTGAGTAGTTAGAGAAACGAAGGCGCAAATCAAATTTCCCACCAAGGAAAGGAGGTTTGTAGCAACCATGAGAATCATTGACTCAGTGCATTGCTTTGTTTGCTAGGACGGTGTGATACAACTGAACAGATAAAGAAGCCGTAGTTTTTACACACCCGGAAACCAGTCGGACGTCCACCCTAATCTGAATATAGTTTTGAAATTTGAATAAATGGAATTTTGCTTCAATTTTTCTTCCCTCTTGGTTTTCATTACAATTTTGCTTTTAGAATTAATCCATATGTGCACAACAAACACTATTTCCTCCACCTGTTATGCGGCACTCCATAGAAAATAACCATTCAGTGCTTATCTAGTCTTCCAGTGAAGGCATGGATGACTGGTTTCAATGGCCCGTTATCACAAAATAATGCTAAAAGATAAATTTTTGCTTCTGTTGCCTTTAAACTTTTCTCCGGGACATGTGTTCAGAAACAGAATTGCAGACGTATGGGGTTGATATAATTTATTTTCCCAAAGGCTCTTGGGAAATGGAGGGCAGAGCTTTGGTTTCCCTGCTCCCCTGGAGTGGGGGAGGGGTCTCTTTGTCACCTTCCTCTTACAGAATGGCTCGTCCTTCATTTCATTACGATTCTCGGACCATTACTGAATTATCGCCATTTCCCCTTCCTGCAGTGATGACTCACAGTCCTAACATAGGCCAGGCTTCTAAACCGTGGTCCTCTGACGAGGTTAGCATCTACATTGTCCTTCATACCTGTGGCTTTGGGCTCTGGGCAGATGCCAGCTCTTTACCTGTCATTTTCTGAGTCACTTGCAGGAATTCTTTGTACATCCTAATATTAATCCAGATTTGGGAGCAGCTGGATGTTTTTGAAGAGTAAGTTTGATGCATTACAAACACGTTCTCCTGGCCTGCTGTCTGTAAGCCAATGTAGGCTCACTGTTTGCTCTTTAAGTACACAGATAAATTTCAACAATCAAGATCAAGTCTCTTTTAAAATAATAAAGAGACTGACCCCAGCTGACTCTCTAGCTTGTTGCATATTTTCTCTAATACGATGATAAGGTAAGGTGGATCAAGCCACTATTTTCTTTTATGTTGATGGTTCTTAAACTTCCGTGTCTGTCTACACCACATGAAATCAAGCCCAGAATCTTCATTCTTAATAGGTTCTTCAGGGATGTTGATGCCCAATCCAGGGACCACTGACAGAGATTTGGAGTTGGGTACAAGACAGTGGAGTCTTTGGCGACCACCCAGGCAACACTCTGACTCGCACGCAGATCGACATTCACAGTTATGAGAAGACAAACACCTGAATCAAAGGATCAGAGCCTCAACTCTCCTGTTCATTTCCAGGTTGCAGCTGTCACCATCACACCAGACAAGAGGAAAAAAGACGTCTCTCGTTCAGCCGCTTTGTCACCAGCAGCCCCTAACGAGGAGCAATCCTTTCGTTTCATACTCTGTAGACAGTCCTCACTCTGTTTCACAGCTGACTTTTTAACCAAGGCTTGAGATGACAAAAACATGGGATGTTTTCATGTTAGGATGCCATCATCAGCACACTGGAATTAAGAGGGTCCCATGTTTATTTCTCATGTGCACTTCAATGTTTTTAAAGCAAAGAAGCAAAGATATACCACCCCCAACTTTGTTGGGGATAGCCACTCCACACAGTCCCTACAAAACCCCTGGTGTCCAGAGCAAACGAAACCCGTTTCAGATTCACATGATGCAAAACACACTGGCCAAACTGATATCACTGCCATTTGCCTGGCTGTCAGCCTTTAAATCACCAAGTTTGCTGCTCTGGGTTTTAGGGTGTCGTTTTGCAACCCTGTAGCCAAGAGCTGGGAAGGAAGAAGCTCAGAAGAAGGGTCGTTAGCCAGCCGGCTGTGCAGGGGCTCCCTTAGCAGACAACTAATTAGTATTCTTCAAGGTATTTGCATATTGCTCAAATAGACATTGTTTGTGTCTTCCCTCAGTGACAGGAGGGAGATTGCTCCATAGAACACCTTCCCTTTTAATATGCGGGGTTTGTTAGGAGGACGGCTCAATTCATATTTCCCTTGGTTTGATGGTAAGTGAACAGCAGTGGCAATATTAATCTGTAGTAACCTGTCAGTGAACTCTACAGCTAATATGATGTAGTTATGATTTTACCATCAATCAGGACTGAACAGGCTCTGGGCAATCCTTACAGCACAGCCTCAAAAAATCTAATTGTGCAAAAGCTTCATTGGTTTCCAACATTTCTTTTTATCTGTCACAGGCTTTAGGCCTGGTACACAACCTTTTATTATTGGCCTTATTGCATTAGCTTGTCGGACAGAGAAGACAAGGCTAGGGCAGAGGGTCCCCCTGCATCCCATCATTTGTTTGCATGCAGGATTTTATTTGACAGTCCCGTATTGTTTTAGATGTAGATAAAAATTATTAGGACATATGGCATCATATGAACTTTTGAACTGCCAATTGCCCGTGCGTCCGAAAGGACTGGAGGCATTTGCAAATTCAGCTCTACCTACGGAGGGAGATGCTGCCTGGTCTCGCAAACAAGGTGTCCCTGGGGAATTGTCTTTTCCAGTCAATGCAATCTTCGTGTTCTCCTTGACCAGTTTTTATGCAGGGGAGGAGTAAAGTCGTTGGGAGATGGAATATTAGCAGCTAAAATGATTTTTTTTAGCCAATATGGAGGTTAGATACTTGGGATATGATCATGGAAACATGGTCCACTTTTCTCAGGAAGCTGCACACGCGGGGTACGGCAGAGGGGGCCATGTTCGTGGGTGTCTCAGAGACAGTCGGATTCAGCTCCATGTGCAAAGTAGCCCTAGCCTCTCAAATCTACGAGGTGGAACAGTAAGACGTCAAACATATAAAAGCATTTAGGAAGATGAACTATTAACTTTATCTATTTAGGCATTTTAATCTTTTGCATCTTAAATGCAGTTGGGCTTTTGGAACTGGGAAATTGCCAATCAGCATGTGGGGTCAATGTTTCTATTATAAAATGTGCATATTCAGAAATAACAGCTGACTATAAAGTACATATTATGTTTGTGATTTGACGTATCACAAACTTTATATTTTATTTTCTTTAGCCTCACAAAGAGACCACATTATTTTATTTTCAGGTATCGCATGACGTGCACAGCAGCTTTGTGGCCCAACAAACACATTCAGCCATAAATCATAAATGTGGGCGATTCCTGAGATTTTCAAATTTCAAATGTCTTTTAATAAAAAAAAGTCAAGATTATATCCATCTCTTACATTGTTCTAACTCATTTAAAAATTCAGTTGAAATTTCCCATTCATTAATCAGGGAAAATCTGCATAGAGTTACAGCCGCTGTCCTCTGAAGCCCCGTTCCCCTGCTTCAAAGGAAGCACATTGTGAATAAGAGCACACACAGCACCAGCACAGCTGAGCATTAACTCTTCACGTGCCAGCACATGCATTGTCCCCAGCCCAATAAAAATAGCTGCACAAAATGAGGAAATGGCAATGGCATCCTGCAATAAGCGTGCAGGAACGCACTCTGGAACCACCGTGGCAGCCCCGGGAGGAGAAGGACAAAGACAGGATGTTCAATTTGTTGTCACAGTGGTGGTGCCTGGGAGAGTTTTCTGGCTACCTTGTGATCATTTGGTAGATTTGTTTAAAAAAAAATAAAATAAACGTTGTCTCTTAGAAGCATCTTTTTGTATATTTACATTTAAATGATGGTGGTGAAGAAGTCCGTCTGAAATCATCTTGGCTTTGCCAGGCCTCTTGAGAATTGATGGCTCCTAACGCCAGCCTTCCTGACACAGAGACGGGCACAGCACCAGCTCAGGTCTCTGCAGCACAGGAACATGTTCGCGTTTGTCAGAAACGTGAGAACTTAAGTGAGTACCGGGGCGTTTGAGGCTCTTCCGAAGCAATCTGCATCAGAGGACATGCGTTTGCCGGCAGGTTCAAAGGCTGGAGAATAGGCAAGACCTCAAACTGGATAATTGCTGGACAGGGAATCTATTCAGACGATTCCCTAAATTCACACAAATGCACCTAGACAATTATTAGAATTAAAACAAAACCAGAAAACTATAGCTGAGTGTTGAAAGCGCACACCAAGAACTCAGGTACTTGAGGGGCCAATCAGGGCTACTTAGTGAGTCTGAGGCCAACCTGGGATATCTCTTGAGACCATTTTGTTTTTAAGCAACAACAGAGGCATAGGCATTTCACACAGAGTATGTGTGTTAAACGAGAGAGGCAGTGAATGTTTTCTCCCAAAGTGAAAATTGCCAGGCAACAGTAAATGCAAAATGCTAATTCAACCAACCTTTTTCCTGGAGAACTGGACAAGAGATAAATAAATTCATTTTATAGGTTTTTCTATTACTATAAATTGAAAACAAATGTCTTTCAGAAGAAACAACACGGCAGAGGCAAATGTGTGATATGATACACACCTACAGGTGCAGCTATTGGAGGGCGAAGGCAGGAAGATCGCTGAAGCCCAGGATTTTGAAGCCAATCCTGGCAACAGAGCAAGAAACTATCAACATCACAAAGAAAAAGTTTATAGAAGGGAATTGAAGAGTTGAGATTTGACTCGGAGAAAAAGTCTCTGTCTACCATGTGCAAAGCCCTGGGTTTGACTCAAGAAATACTCTCTCCCAAACAGGGCATTGGAAATCACGGAAACAGAGGGATTCCTTTTATACAAGGACAATCTGATCACAGTAATAGGCGAAGATGAATGCAGAGTTACCGTGGAGAAAGCTTATAAAGACACATGCTAATTAGCCGAACATGTGAAACATAGATAAGAAATATTAACAGGTTCTAACATTCATCTATACTTGTGTATGTATTTAAGAAGGGCTTTCTAATAGAATGTTTACTCAAGGGTAGCTTATGTACATATAATTTTGGTGAATTTTTGGCACCCTGGAGAATATTTTCTAGGTCCCAGAGAATGTAATTAAATTTATTCAGTTAATGTTTTTAAGTAATGTTAACATTAGTAAACTATAAAGAGCAATAATTACTCCAATATTGCTCAGCTGAGGACAGACAGAACTAAGAGGTAACGCAAAAACAATAACGAAAAAATGTGTTGGAGTTCAGCAGCCAGAAAGAGCAAAACACTGTAACTGCAGCTGGCCAGAGCGCAGTAAATTTGATACAAATACAAAGATTAATTACAAAATGATTAAAATGTCAAGTAATATATGAATTACACGGTATGATTATTTAGGCTCCCCGAGTTATTTTTACAACCAGAAATGAGTAGAATTGAAAATAAAATCTTCAAATACATTTACTTTTATTCTTCTTTGGATACCTTTATGGTATTTATACAAAAGATGAAACAGAATCTATGGGCCAAATGAAGTTGGCAATAGTGTGAGAAGCTGATACTTAGTAAGAAAATTGGCTGAGGCTTAACAGTTTCATAGGGCTTGTCTGTTATAGCTTATGTTGCAATATAGGTAGCTTAGGATAGCTCCTAAAGTCCAGAGATATGCACAGATCCCATCTCAGTTCAGACACTTTCACGGTGCTGAGCCCTTAAGGAATTTGCTTTAATCTCTCTGAGCTTCACAGAGGGTTTATCCCCACCAGATGGAAGGGTAGTTCCCCTAACAACTCTAAAGTCATAGCTCAGAACTCAGAAAGGAGAGACCCCGTGCTTCTCATGAGCCTTCTAAAATCCCCATGACCCTAAGTATTCAGGGCTTTAGTCACCCTCCAGGAAAGCCACATTTAACACAAACTAGCTGTCCAAACATCTCGCCAGAATTCACTTTTGAACACCTGCTTCTTCTCTGAAAGATCTCCTAAATCTTTTTCCTACACACACACACTCCCGTCCTACCTGGAACAGTAGAATTTAAAATACCCAGAAGACCCAGAGAACCATTTTCAGAAATCCAATAGTTGTTAGATTGAGGGATAATTTAGGTGGGCATTTAGGCCACGCCCCTTGAACTTTATCCACAAGCTGTTAGCTCCTGAATGTCTGTTAGTGCTACTGCTCTCGGCCTAGTATCCACCAGAACCTAGGTTCTCATACCTAGACTGATGGTCTATGCCCTTCAGCCGGAGAAGCGGGTGCTAGGCGGTGAGTCCCGACTGAACCTGCTCTCAAACAAACAAGCCTCTAGCACAACACGCTTCACTGAACCCAAGCTCTCGGGATGAAGGCCACAGAGCCCTGTGTGGGAACTGTGACATGTGTGGGCCTATGATACTGATCTCTACGCAGACTTTATCCCATTCTCGTGTCCGAGGGAGTCCTCATCGCAGACACGGAGATTCCTGAATCAGAGTTCATAACCAGAATACTCTGTGCCAGAGAAATTGAGATACGTTACAGAGTCTTTATTGGTTTATTGTTTGGCAGACTATCTGCATGAAGTAGCTACTTAGTATACTATTGCCTCATTGTGAATTCTAATTCTTTCCCGTCTCCTTCAAAGCAGGTCAAATCACCCTGCTGTCCATCCATGTCTACACAGGCGGCCCTTCCCCCACATGGCTCTTATGGTTAACCTCTAGAGAAGTCACTCAGTGAGCTCATCCATCTATTCTTTGCAACTTAACCTTTCATCTTCCCAGTTCTTGTTACTGGATATTTCTCAACGGCAGCAATAGCAACTCCACGCCACAACTTTTTGTGGCGTTAAAAATCATAGGACCCAACCAGCTTGCACCATAGAAACTGGTTCAGGGTCTCCCCCAGAACAAATCCATATTCTGCATTAGAGAAATGCAGCCGTGAGCCAATAGAATTAGCAAAGTAATTTACTGTGCCGAGGCTGCAGCTGGCAGGGACTGCAGAGGGAAGCCAGCAGATGTTTGTTTGCTAATGGTGGCTTTCTGGAGTAGTCAGGGCCCAGTGCCCCAACTGTCCATTAGCCAGTCTGTCCAGCTTAATAAAAAAGGATAGGCCATAGTAGGCTTTGCACCACTGAAGATGCCAACTGGGCTTCTCTTCCCCCTCTCCTCGCAATGCTCTGTTCTTCGCGGTTAAACGCGGGACAATACTGTACGAAGTTTTAGATTTATTGAAGAAGAAAAAGGGAGAAAGACATAGATCCAGGATTTGATGAACATTTTTTTCTTGGGGTCAAATTTTACGAGTACTCACACACATACACACACAGAGAGAGATACATATTCATACAGATACTCACACAACACTCAATACACTCTTACACACGATTTATACATGCTCAGACTAGCACACACACAGAAATACTCATATTCACAGACACACACACTCATTCATACATACACATACTCACATACTCACATATACTCACACATGCTAACTCACACACATATGTAGCCAGTATACTTCACCATAGACCTTGTGGTTAGAAGATAAAATGGCTAGAAAATGTTAGGAAGTACATATAGGCTTTCCTTTGTTAACACAGGATACCAAAACTCTCTCTAAAAACAATAAACTTGTAACAAAAGAAAGGATGGAAGAAAACCGGTCCTTCTGGCCTCGTCTAGGTGTGCACCCTCCTGGGAGAATCCAAGGCTCCAGGGATCACACTGCCCACCTCTGAGAGCCTGACAAGACAGCCATGGGATCTCCTTTCGTTTCTGTGTCCTCGTCTGGAATTCATCTAGGAGATAGGATTTTCTCTATCAAGAGTAATTTAGGCAGCGTACATTTTCTAACGCTTGCTAGGGCAAAGTTAAGAGCAAAGTTCACGAGGGGGACAATCACACCATATGAATAACTATAGCAAAAGGTGAGTATAGGACATCGGGAGACAGGGCCACGGAGGGTGCTTAAAGGAGAAAAAGATGAAGAGCACTTTGAGGAGTGACTGGTCACCTTAGACTCTTAGTGGGAGTTAGACAAAGGAGGGAGGGCAGACGTGAAGGTGAGGGACAGTCATTGGCGATCAACGGGAAGACTGAATTCCTGCATGCAAATTAGCTAGAAGTTAGGAGATGATGGAAGTGTGAACGAGGGTGGTTTCCGGGGGAGTGCGGCAGCGGTGGAGGCTAAAGTAAGAGGGATACACTGATGGGCTGGAGAATGCACTTTCCCAAATGGCTGCATGGATTCGGTGAAGGGCAACGAGCCAAGGGAAAGAAAGGTCAGTGGCAACTGATTTTAAAATGTCAGGAACTGGGTGTCATTAAACAAAATAGACCATCAAAAAAGGAAGTGATTTGGAGACACCGCTGAGCACCTCGGCATGTCAGACGCATTTCATGCTCCATTTCATCCTATGCCCACCATTTTTATTGGTAGCTATATCATTCTCACTTCATTTCTGAGGAATCTGGGACTCAGATAATAACCAGTTTGGCCAAAGTTACACAGGCAGCGTGTGACATAGAAGAGATTTGAACTCAGCTCCATCTGGCTCCAAAGCCTGTACCCACCTAGTGGTCACCCAGGTGTGTTTAGAAGAATTCCAGGAGCCCCTCAGAACCTCTTTTGGCTGCCAGCCTGACTGAAGATGTCCTTCTTAAAGGAATTCTCCTGCCAGCAAAATCAGAAATTCTCCTCCATCTCAACGAAGAGAAAAGCTTGTTTTCAGACATGCAAATGAGGAGCACACAGAGCAAATGGCGGTGTCCGCGTGTTAAAGATGAAGGAGTGATCTAGAGATGAAGACACAGCTCAGGAGCCTGTGTGGAGAGGAGACGGCCAAGGAGGCCTTTCCCTGCTGCCATCAGCTTCCCAGTGCTAGTAGGCACATCCTAGTAGGTCTACTACCCATCAACTGATAAGTCGGTAGGCACATGCTGAAATGGCTACACGTTCTGAATTACACCGCAGCTCTGTTGCAAGTTCATGCATATATGCTCCTACCTTGGGTACCCAACTGACCAAGAATAAACGTGTAGCTGGAGTCATAACGCACACCTGTCATCACAGTGCTGGGGAGGCTGAGGCAGGAAGGTGGATGGATTACAGATGCAGCCAGCCTGGGCTGCAGAGAGAGACCCTGTCTCGGTCAACAAACAAGAATGAATTTGGACCCATTTCAGTTTTATTTGTTCTTGTATTTCATATTTTTATTGATTAATAAAGATGTCTTCGTGAACAGGAATTTGGACTGCTGAGGAGTAAGTCAGGTCCCTTTGTCTTCCAATGAGGCATGGATGAGGCCAGGTAGAGGATACAGACATGTGAGCACTGGGGAATTCTGGGCCGGGTTACCCCACAAGTGTCTTTAAATGCATTTGTGTCTAACAGGCAGTAACTAGAAGTTATATATGGTAAAGTAGAGATATAGCTACCTGAGAATGGTGGGTTCGATTCCAGGGTCAGATCTTGACCCTACATCCAAAGTGTGTGAATTTAATCTAGAACCTGAAGTTCTAAGTGAAAACCACGTTTGTTTGCATTGCTTTCTGTGATTCCTAGCTTTACTGTCTTCCTTGTTGATCTGGTTCTCCAAGTCTTGATGAGGTAAGGTGAAGAAGGGGCCCACTTTGTATTTTACTTCATGAACAGAAAAAGAGTTGTTTTTAACCAGTTTGAACACAAGTCGATCGGTTTGATGAAGTCGATTAGAAAATCTGGCAACAAACACCAAGTCTTCCCATAAACCCCAAATTCTTCAGAGGGGCCAGGGAGTGAGAGTCTACATTCTGAATAACTTGATGATGACGTACGTCCATCTGTAAAATCATGTGGAAAGAGGTCTTTTCTTGCCTGAAATAATTGTTCGTTCAGTTGTCACCAACAGGCACCATTCTGTCTGTCTGTCTGCACGACAATGTAAACCAAGTTCCCAGGGAATGGACTAGGGTGAAGTCCTTTCTAGATTTGAGCTCAAGGTCAGATTTTGCTTTTTCTGCCTATAGGAATATGAGGAACTGTGGTAGGTAGGAGAGGTTGCTATGCCTTCTCAGTGGCTACTATACTGTGACCCAAAATCTCTGAGGACTGGGCTTCATGACTGGGTCTCTAACTGGCACTATAGGCAGGGGAGCCCTTTCCCTTTGTACATGCCATGTGGAGAGAGAGAGAGAGAGAGAGAGAGAGAGAGAGAGAGAGAGAGAGAGAGAGAGACGTTGTGTGTGTGCATGCGTGCAGATCCTTGTGTGATGTGTACAGTCACCTGCTTCCCTTCTCTTGTTGCCATGGGTTACAGAGCCCAGAGCAGAATTGTGCGGCCAAGCACTCGGGGTAGAAATAACAGCATCAGACTCTAGGAAAAAAGAAATCAGAAACAGGAAATGGGGGACAACGACAAAGACCAAAACATCAACATTCCAAGGCAGCCTGACTGTGAGCAGGACAGCCAGGCAGCCCCAAGGACGAGGCTCTTCATAAATCCAATGCTCACTAGACGTTCTGGTCTAAACAGACATGATGAGAAAAGAACAAACACGCATGTCCAGAGAAGCTGCCTCTCCATCCTCCTGGACCTTAGATGGGTGTCTACCCCAGAGAAAAATAAACAGCCCCGTTAAGAGTTAAGTCAACAGCTGTCAGAGGGCTGGTGATCTGCATGGCATCATGGTGTACCAGGCGCTAAGGGGAGAGACACCACCAACAGGAAGGAGGCTGTGATCTTGAGGAGGTCACTGTTTAATTAGGTGTCTCAAGTCTGGAAGTCAGGCTCGGGGTGTAGTCTGCACCCGAACACTCGTTACTCCTCCTCTCTGACAGCCAGTGAAGTCTGTACTTCCTCCCCTCGCCCACAGCTCTGTCTGTCTTACAGGAGCTGGAACAGAAGGGCAGAAACAGAGAGGCATTTTCAACAAATCCAGCCCCTCCTTTCTGCAGATTAACAAAGCAAACTGGGCTCAGAGGGGTCGCTCGGCTTGGTGCTTCTTCCACAGTGAAAACTAGGGAAGAAGGGGTCTCAGTGGCAACCACCATTCTAACTCATTTCAGCCAATACTGGAAGGGACGCCCTCACCACTCTTCAGACTGGGCGACTAAGAAAATCAGTAACCAGGATAGCAGCTTCTCACACAAGGTCACACACAGCCTCTGAAGGCTGCTTGCCACCAGGGCCAGCAGGACACTGGAAGACACATCAGAGAGGATGTAATAGTTGGATACTGTCTAGAAGTTCCTACTCCTCCTCTTCCCCCTCCTTCCTTTCTCCCTCTCCTCCCTCCCTCTGCCCCTCCCTCCCTTCCTTTCTTCCTCTATTTCTTCCTTTCTTCCTTGTGATACTAGGGATTAAACCCAAGGTTTCAAGCATGCTAGACAAATCACCATTGAGCTCTCTTTTACTTTTACTTTGCCCCCACCCTCTTTTACTTTTTATAAGACCTCACTAAGTTGACCAGGTTGGCCTTGAACTCACTCTAGCTCAGGCTGGTCTTAAACCTTAGATCTTCCTGCCTCAGCCTCCCCCTGAACTGTTATGATTGCAGGTCTTTGTTATTAGACATGATTTCTATAAGCCTTTCTAACTCAAGTCGTCACACAGGCATGGACTTCTAAGGACTAATTTGTTGCTTCTTTGACCAAGTCCTGATGCAGGAAACCATGAACTCCTCCAGTCTCTCCCTAGGTGGGGGCAAGACCTCGCTTTGTGCTTACCACCTGCTGCGGGCAGGACAGGATCCTTTAGAGGGCATGGCTAATTGGTCTGGCTAAGGGAAATAAATTTCTTCACGCCACTGCCGGTCTACACACCAGTCACCCTGTCCTTGCTGCTGACCGCTGCAGTCATGGTTCTTATTTTCCCTTTTGGCACATTTTGCCATCTCCAGAGTCTAGGCTGTCACTTCAGGACATGGGGGAATGGGGCTAGCCCTCACATCTCTGGCTTCGGTGAAAACATACTGTCTATCCACGCCAGTGCAACAGAGGTACCCACTATGCTTGCCCTCAGGGCTCTGAGACCGCTGGTGTCAGGGAGGGTGTGAGAAGCTGGTCCGTTTTCTTCTTTCCCTGGAGTTCCATAGGCAGGCTACAGGGAAGCGTGCACCAGCCACACTGATGAAGTCCGCAACCTATTCCCCATGCCTGCAGGAGGAAACACACTGCAGGCCCAGACAATGGGAACGGGGAGTGTGTAGGTTGTGCCCTGCAATGCAATCTGTCCCAGGAAACAGGTGTCCACATTCACATGCCATCAGAAGCACCACAGCCATTCCGAATGCTTTAAAAAGGGCTTCTCCCGGCTAAAGAAATTAATCCAGAGCCCAGATCCTGCTGTTGTTAATGGCTACATGGCCTTGAGATAGAGCTCAGCTGAGCCCTTTGATCTCACGGAGCCCTCTGGGGCTGCACATTTCTTTCATAATCAAAGTCCAGAGATTCTTTGTCTTTCTCGGCGGCCTGTGTATACCCTCTGAGGTTTTCAGGAAGTACCTTTTCCTTCTCCCCTCTCTTCCGCTTTTGCTTTCTCTATGTTGTTCCTTGTGTCTTTTTTCCTTTAGAATCTCACACCGAAATGTTTACTCTAGAGATCTGGGATGCAAAACTCCCCACATGAAATTCTCAGCCAACACCTGCCAGCTACTGCCCCAGGGCCCAGGATGTAACGGCAAAGATGGCCTGTCAGCTCCCGGCCTGAGCACGTACGTCCATCTGGGGAGCAGAAAGGATGTTCCAACTCTGAAAGAGGAGAGCTGGGGCCAGGCAAAGGAAAGGACGTTACCAAGTTCTTGAGCCAATAAGGGACACATCAAGGGGGAGGGGCTGGCAGGGGTGGGGTGACTAGGGAGTAGAAATGAGAAAGACATTGGTCAAAGATTGACGGTGACCAGGCCATGGAAGTCTGTTCATCTTCCCAACCTCATCAAAGATTAGAGTTTGTGATTTGGGGAAGGGGAACTGTTATTAGCAGAAGATAGTATAACCAGATTGTGTCCTAAAAATATGGATTCAAGTCCAGAGAAGCCTGGGATGGACTAGTCAGCAGGAAGACTAGATGAGGGAAATTGAGCGAGTATACGCATGGACTTGAACAGGGCAGTACCCACGGAGATGGGGAAGCTGCAGACGGCAGGGCTCATTGATAAACAGAGCTAACCCGTGGCAACCATGCAGCCTGCGGCTGAGCGAAACATGGACCGCCCTGGGAGACCTCATTAATCGTGGGACAAAACCAGTCACCTTGGGTGTCTACCACTGTGTCTGTCCTGTTCATAGCCCAGGTGAAGGACAGAGATGCGGGTCCATCAGTGCAACGCTACTGCTCACAGTTGGTTAGATTCGAGGTGAGTCCCGTCCAGCAATCAGTGATGGCCCTTAGCCCACAGCTCTGATCAGGCCCGGTTAAGCACGTTCCCCCAGGAAACAAGCTATGAACAGGCCGCGAGAAGAACACTCCAAAGTTTCCAAAGGTTGCAGTGGAAAGAGGATGCACACGAAATTTCAGTAAGAAGCCATGAGCAAGCTCTAGAGACCAGTCTGCAGAGAGGATGAGCAGGTGACGAGAGCAAACAGATGAGCCAACAGAGGGCAGCTCTGCGGCTCCTGAGAGCCGAGCAAGATGTAGGCAGCTTCTAGAACTGTCTGCAGCCTTGAGCGTTTTCTCCTCCCAACGCTGATCCACCAACATCCTTGCAATAAATCACATGTATAACTTAAGAGGCCCTATCAATCGCAATCGCAACCAAAGGATGTCACTGAAATAGCTGGCACTTCGCATCGTGTCTCCCGTTTATCTCTGCCAGCTGCCATGCCCACCGCACTCCGGAGAAAGCTGCCTGCGCTGGGCTCCTCGCGAGCAGTGCTGCCCCCTCTGATGACTTACCAAGAGCCACCTTGGTCACACTCAGTAGGCCCATCAGAATTGGAAAGAACGCAAAGCTTCATCCCAGCGATTCCGCTCCCTGGTGGAACTTGAAGCCCATGACGTGTTTCAGTGGGTTGAAAATGCCTTGGAATATGTGCACCCATATCCAGAGCAGAGATGAATTACTGGCTGTTGCTGCTGGTTATGCCTGTGGCTCTCAGCAAGAAAGTGAGCGGAGAACCATGAGTTCAGGATGTGAGTCTTTACATCCTGACAACTAGTCAGAAAGAAAGAAAAAGCGGGGAAAGAGAAAGGAGGGAAGGGAGGGAAGAAGGAGGAAGGAGGAGAGGTGGAGGAATGAGGGCTGGCTTGGGCGAGGGTCTGGGTGTCATTTTTTAACCAGGACTCCCTCTGAGTGAGTCCCGCAGCAGGCAGGTGAGCTGTGCGCTCTTCTTCCTGCACGTGAAGCCCTCTCCTCATGGTCCATGCCCGTTTCTGAATTAGTTCCAGCTAGTTAGTGTCACTGCGGGGTAATTTAGACTGCCATTGTTTGAGTATTCGACGTCCTCTCCGATGATGGATTCCCAGAAAAGGCAAAATCCATTATTTCCATGCGGTAAGAAAATAAACGTTTTCCCCAGCCTGAGTCCAGAGGATCAGCTTCTCCATTCAGACAGTTGGAGATTTCACATTCAAGCGGCTTTGCCAACTCCTTTAATCAATGTCCTTTGGAAAAACAAATTTAGCAATTCAGCTCCTGGATTCAGTAGGGGTGAGATGTAACTAAGGAAGGGTATTAGCTATCCGTGGTTCACGGTCTGTTAGCTAGCACTGGCTCGCAATAAAGCGTGGCTAACTGACAGCAGAAGACTGGAAGCGGTGCCAAGTGACCCTGTGAGAGGCACAGTGCAAGACTCCTCCAGGTTGGAAAGGAATGGGGTCAGGCAGGTAGGGGGAAAGGCACTTCTTTCCAGCCGCAGGAAAACCATCCTAAGCCAGATAAGGTGTTGAAAGCCTGTTCTCATCATTCAAGAAGCAAAGGCACAGGGAAAGTGAGTTCAAGGCCAGCCTGGGCTACATAGCAAGACCATTTCTCAAAAACAAAACAAATAAATCCACTCTTCCCAGTAGACGGACATTCTCATACCAGTCACGGTCTTTTTCAGGCCAGCACAGGAGGCTGCCCATGCTCTCCGAGCTATGTTTCAAGACACAGTAAGTTTCCCAAGAATCTCAAAGGCAGAAGATGCCGTCAGAGTGCCCATGGGGGCCCTGTAGGCCTGTGTGGGAAAGTGAAAGAAACCTGTGTATTATTGCAAGTGCTGGGCCAGGTACCTTAGCAACCAGGGAGAGCATGGTGGGCAGACTAGAGAAAGAGACAAAAGAGTGTGTCACAACTAAGTTAGTGATTGGGTTCCAATGCACAGAAGAAAGAGGAATCAAGACCCATCTTCCTGGGGAAGCAAGGAAAAAGAAAAGCCCAGGAGGGCTTCCCAGGGCTTTTAATAGGCTAATACGTCTGTATGAGAGAGGAGTCTCTCCAACTTCCTTCCCGGGAGGCCCGTGGGACCTCTGAATGAACAGCATCGGCCCCTGGAGAGGCACTGTGGAAAAGCTGAGCGAGGGCAGCCCACTTCCTGCAATCAGCTTTGCCCACTCTCTGTGCCCTTGGGGAAACTGACCTCCATTCTTAATTCTCCTCTGTCCTGTTTTGCAAACACACTTTTCAAACAATGCCCCATCCCTGCCCTGAGGCACGGGCCTCCAACCTCCTCTTCCCTAGTCCGGCCTCACGGGGCCCTTCCTTCCCAGCACAGCCTTCAATGTCAAAGTCTTTACTCAGGTGCAATTTTATTTTATTTTTTTTTTCATTTTTTATTCATTTTTTATTTTTTTGGTTTTTTGAGACAGGGTTTCTCTGTAGTTTTGGAGCCTGTCCTGGAACCAGCTCTTGTAGACCAGGCTGGTCTCGAACTCACAGAGATCCGCCTGCCTCTGCCTCCCAAGTGCTGGGATTAAAGGCGTGCGCCGCCACCGATAAGCGTCTACCTCTCTGCAGAATTAAGGAATGAACCAAACAGCCTTGGGAAGTGGGTTAGAGAAATCTATTTCCTGCCTGCTTTAAAAAAGAAAAAAGAAACAAACAAACTTGCTTTTCTGAATACTGGCCCTGCCTCTGATTTTAAGCAGAAGAACAAATGAAGGCGGTACCAAAAAATCTGGGGAGCAGGGTAGCCCCTAGGTGGCTGAGCAGGTCTTACACTTCAGAAATTCGCACCTGAAACCACCTACCAGGTATTGTGGTCAGCAGTCAAACCTTAATTTCAGGCTTTGTGTCTTATTTCTTATACTGGAAAATGTCTCATCATCATCATCATTATCACTATATTAGACTTTGCAGTGTGGAAAAGAAACCAAAAAGGTGACCTAAAGGGCCAACAACGCACTTTCTTCACGTTGATGGGCTGGTCATTTAGGTAGGCTTAGGTGTCCAGCTCTAGCGGAAAGTGAGAGAGATTGGTGTGAGAGAAAGTGGGGCACCAGAGAGCTCGAAACCCTTTGGTGAGGAAGGCAGTTGTGCCAACAGCAGGCTGCGCAAGCAAGACTGTGTTCGAGGATGCTCGTTTTTCTGGAAAGCCGTGAGGAGGCTGGCGCCTTTGCTCACAGTGTTATGTATACATGTCTTTGAACACCTTGGCCTGGCACCCACAGTGCTGCCCACAGATGCAGGCCATGAGGTGCAGCCCAGGGTCCTCATGCTGAGTGCTGTATGCAAACGTCATTACCCTTGGAATCCAGTTGTAATTGGAATCCAATTACAAAGCTGGGATCCATTGGCCATCTTTGCCTTTTCAGTTCTCATACGAATTACCTTTTTGAACCACTCCACCCAAAACTGCACACACATGCACACTCACACACATGCAGGCACACACACACATACACTCACATGCACACCCATGTGCACGTGCGCACAGAAACACTCACTCACACCCTTCCCTTCTTCTGACTTACTTATCACCTTCTAATGAGTTAACCACTCTTATTTTTTTGTTTTCTATCCTGTCTTCTCAACTTATCTCCGGGAATGAAAAGCCATGATGGCAATGGCTTTTACATGGTTTGTTCCTTGCTATTCCGCCAATGCCTAGATTCTAGTAAATGCTCACCTAAAATATACTGACTAAATGAATAAATCCATTAAAATGATCAACCACCTGGGAATGGATATGCCCTCTTCAAATATGAATCTGTGATTCTACTTTTTCTTACCTAACTTTTGTGCTTGTTTTCTGGTATGTATGCTGCCCAGAAGCAGGGAATTGTCAGGATTAATATTTTAAACTAACTTACTAAGTTTCGGTGGTCAGAAATTATTACTTCAGAGTCATTGCGGATCTTTTCCTTTTGCACGGACGATGAGCCATACATGTGAAGACCTGTATGGGAGGAACGGTGTGAGCATTGAGCGCTCACGTGTGTGCTAGCACATGTGCACAGACATGTAGAGGTATGCATTAGGTGTCACGTGTCTTTCTTGATCACTGCCCTCTTTATTTACTGAGATAGACTCTTCCTGAACTCAGAGCTCACCAATTTTAGCCAGTTAGCTTGCTGAAGGAACGGCAGGCTCCTGCCTCTCAAGTTCTGAGGGTCAAGCTGGTTACTGTGTCTACCCAACTTTCCTGTGAGTTCCGGGGATCTGAATTCTGGTCCTAGCACTTACATATCAAATGCTTTATCCACTAGGCCAACTCCCAAGTCCACACATCTAAGGTTTTGTCCATGTGTAAGAATCTTATTTAATAAGAATGTGAACTATTTGCGTATATTTTTAATGTCACCTAGTCAGCAAGATATCTAATATCATTTCAGTAAGTGGCGGAGTGAGGGGAGCAAATGCAACTCATTGGGGTTAAAGGTGACACAGTTGGAAGAGACACTTGAACTCCAGAATTCCTTCAGCAGCGAGATCTCCACTCACGGAAACGTGCCTCAGGGATAGCCATAGTGCATCTCTAACACATAATTTTCACAATTGAGAGTGATTTCCAGAGGAAAGTCCAGGGAAAAGACCCTACGGATATTTACAAGAATCCACAGCCCTTAAAACATCCATTTTAAGATAGAAGCCTATTTTAAATTGTATGAAGCATTTCTAATTAACTTTTATCACCAACTCAATAATTAGAATCCTATACCACCAAGAAACCTTTTAACCTTTCCTTTATAAGATAGAACTGGAAGGACTTTGACCATAATCTGCCGAAGCCTCTTGCCTTGGCTTGACATAAGGAATCTAAGGACAGAATTTTCACCTCTTCCTAAAGATTGCTACCATTAAAATAAATAGCGTTTTTACCAGTCTCAGAATTTTTTTCCCAGTTTTTGAAACCTCCAAGAGAACTCATTAAAGAGATTTTAAAATGTTTTCTCTGTTATTGAAAAAATTCACTGGGCAGAATTCTCACCTCTTCCTAAAGATTGCTACCATTAAAATATATAGCATTTTTTTTTTTACCAGCTGTTGTGGGTGTAAAGCTTGAGACATATTATGTTTATGGTTTATTTTTTACATCACTCATTTAAAAATATTACATTTTGAAGTGTGGATTATCCGTGCTGACGTGTAAAATGTTGATCATCAGTAGTCGACTACTTTTAAAGTTACAATAAAATCAGAATGGCCGTATTTTATAAATGTAAACTGCAGGAAGAAACCAGAGAAAACAGGTGTAAGGCCTCAATATGTTATTAAGAAAAATATAGGCAAAAGCCTTTTCTCCAAAACAACACATTTTTAAGTATGTGTTCTGAGCATTCGTAGAAAAAAAATGGTAATGCTTTATTTTTCATTTTCTTCCCTGGGACATTCCGGTTTCTCAAAAAAGCTGGCAGACTCGGAATGAAGGGACTAATTCATATTTGGCCACTAGGTGGCACTGTTGGTGGCGTCGTGGGCGAGACGGAGGGGGAGGGGAAATTGAAAGCAATCTCTTATGGGACTTTTTTTTTTTTTTTTTTTTGAGGGTTTGTTTTAAGGAGAAAAAAAGGAAGGAGGAGGAAAGAGGGGGAAGAAAGAAATTCTCCCTGTTACTGCTATTCTCCCTCTCTTACCCCAGAGGGATGACGTGGAAAGGAAATCTCAGAGCACAGTAGGATGCGGGGATGGAACTATGTGACACCCAACAAAAAGAACCACGAAAGACAAGTTCAGTAACCCCCAGCCACAGGGCCAGAAAGCAGAGCGCGGTTCCCTAGGCTGCTGTCTGCCTGTGCGGAAGCGGGGCGCAGGCGAGGGTGGGACAGTCGCCAGACGGCGGCAGGCAGCGCGGTAAACAAGATCCCTGTGTGCCCTTGAAGTGCAGCTCGCGGCTCTAAGAAAGGGGAACCCTTTTAAAGCCGGTGGTCAGCCCATCCAGGACAAAGGGACTTAACAGGTGTAGTCGGCAGATGTGTGCGACTGAGGGTCAGCTGTCCTGGTGCTGGGTGGAATCCAGTCCGGGATTTCGGGTTCCAACCTGCCCCAGAGGCCGCTGCCACAGGCTAGTGACATTTCAAGGAGGTCTGTGGCTGCAGCTGTTATTCTTCAGACACGTTCCTGAGGGGTCAGTTCCAGAAAATCCACGAGCTGGCATGGGAGCAGAGAACCTGACCCGGGCTTGAAAAACCCTCATGAACACATGGAGAGCCGTTTTAAGTAGAGGGATGGATTGAAGCCCACAACCTCAAACTTCCTGCTTGAAAATACCCCCCTCATAATTAGTGGTGCGCATTGTTGCATCCGATGATAGCATGTCTATCCTGTGTTATACATTCTTGGCCCAGGGTTAGTCATTTAAAAAAAGGGGGAAGTTACCTACTGACCACATGCCAGGTGTTTAGCGTGTATTAACCTACTGTGGTGGTATGAATGAGAATTGCCCCCCTCCCCAATTAACTTATTTTTCAATGCTTGGTCCCCAGTTAGTGGAACTGTTTGGGAAGGATTCAGAGGTGTGGCTTTGCTGGAGTAGGTATGACTATGTTGAAGGAGATGTGTCATTGGGAATGGCTTTGAGGTTTCAAAAGCCCACTCAGTCCCTGTCTAGCTCTCCCTCCCTCCCTCCCTCCCTCCTGCCCCCCCTCCCTCCCTCCCTTCCTTTCTTCCTCCTTGTGCAATAGGATGTAGCTCTCAGCTACATCTCTGATACCATGTTCACCGTAATGATAAAGGGGCTAACCCTCTGAAACTGTAAGCAAGAAGTTTTCTTTTATAAAAATTGCCTTGGTCATGGTGTCTCTTCCAGCAATAGAAAAGTAACTAACACCCCCCCCCCAAGTCCTCAGACAAACCTACAAGAGGTACTGATTATTGTCGCCCCCACCATAGAAGAGAAACCTATCAGAGAGCCTCGGTATCTTGTCAACAGTCGCAGGGCCTGTCCCCAACTCCACATACACTGTCTCTAAGCAACAAGATCAGGACCCAAACTCAAGCTCTGCCCAGGTAACCCAGCTGGCCCTTTGAAGCTGCTGCCTGTGTTTCATGAATGAACTGCGGTTTCTCATTGTGTTTGGTCTACCTGCTGTGCCACGACCAGACACTACAGCAAACGACAAACACATGCCGGGAGGAGAAATCCCAGTCTTTGCCCACTGTGCCTTCTGTGGCAGTGCCAGCCACTACTGCATCCAAGCCATTAGCCATCTCTCTGGATGGATTTCTCATAACCTCATGTTTGTACATAATTTCTCATCAGAATCAACTATCAAAGTTTCACTATGCCTTAAAAGATACTGACTTCCAATAAGTGTAAGGGATGATGCTAAGCAAGAAAACACATTTTCCGGGTCTTTGTCTCTGTGTCTCTTTCTCCTTTTTATGCCCCCTCCACCACATACACTGAGATTTTGCCATAGTGAATCCAAGCCAATGGCATAAGCACACTTAAAATAGATGGAGCTACAAAAAATGCCATTGGGGAACTGTCTTGGAAGAAAACCAACAGAAACATGCTCCCTAATAACGCCGGTTGCTGTACCCGGTCTAATGGAATGAATAGATTCTATCCGGCAACAGCATTGCAATTTGTCATTAATGGACGTGAGGAAGCCGGTTTCCTTAGCTGGAATGAAGCCATAATTAGCAGATAACTGAAAAAAAAATGAAAGGGGGGAGAAAGGGAGTTCGGAAATAAATCCAGAGGAAGTATATTACTTTGAAAAACAGAAGTATCCAAGCACATTCAAAAGGTTGTGTGGTGGCTCTTATGTCTCTACTCTCAGGGTAGACACTGGGCATGAGCAGTGGGACTTGTCATTTTCCTGTGAGCCAGGGCTGTTACTGTCAATGACTTCCCTAATGTGCCCGGATTCACACGCTCATGCAGGTAATGGGAATCAGCCCCCACGGCTATGCAGCACAAACAAAAAATGTAAAAGACTAACAAGAAAGCAAGTAAGTGGCTGGAGTTGAGTGCAACTAAGCAGAATTGCTACTGCAACTGTTCATGCATGAGGTCCACCCTGACGGAGACTGCGTGAAGCTGCTCTCTTCTCAGTGAGATCTTGGCTGTATCAAGGGCGTCCTATTTGTAGGTGATGGTGTTAAACGGCAAACCCACCCTAAGCAGCTCTGTTCTAGCCAGAGTCCTTGCATGTAAATTAGTGCAGGTTTGGGTTAGTATTTTCCTGCAAATCTACTTTCAGAAAGAGTTTCCACGGCTGGATGGGTGTTGGGGGAACGTCAGGTGAGGAGAGTAAATGGGCTCACCCACTGGAGGGGCTACAGCGGCATCCAATTCTCTAACCTGAGCCCAATACCTGTTTTTAAGAAAGCAGGAAACTGCCAGGCGGTGGTGGCGCACGCCTTTAATTCCAGCACTTGGGAGGCAGAGGCAGGCGGATCTCTGTGAGTTCGAGACCAGCCTGGTCTACAAGAGCTAGTTCCAGGACAGCCATGGCCACAAAGTGAAACCCTGTCTCAAAAACAAACAAACATATAACAAAAAAGAAGAAGAAAGAAAGGAAAGAAGAAGAGAAGAGGAGAGAAGAAAAGAGAAGCAGGTTTTATAGTGGATTTGCCCCGCTCCCCCCTATCGTAGCCTCTCCCTATAGACATGGTACTACTGACCATCACAGTGATCGGTTAGACATAGGACTTTCCCATAAGAATTCCCTTACCAAAGCCTGAAGGTGCCGAGGATCTGCTTTGGTCTTTTCAGTGTTCTTGTATTGAACAACGTAATACCAATCTGACAAGCAGAAGGTTTTATTAACCGATATATTTATCCTAACCACTGTGGACTCATAGAGAAGGTTGATTTCTTTTCCTTTTTGGTTTTGTTCTTTGTTTTTCCTAGTCATGAGACCATAGATTTTAGTGAGAATTAACAAAATCTTGAACTAGATTGGTGGTGAAGGAGTTAGATAAATTTGGTGGGCAGTAGGGTGGCAAAACTAGCCACAGCCAGTCATGGGTCCAGTGGTCAGCACTGAGCTCACGTGGACCCAGAGAGAAGTGAACCTGGGTGGGCTGTCTCAAAAGGAGGGGAGGAAGCGGACTGTGTCCAAGGACAAACACCCATCTTCCAGCCACGACCAGCAATACAACGTGTCCAGGCTTGGGGTGGGTGGAGTAAAGGACGAGATGGGGGGTAAACTGAATAAAAGGCGTGGATCTACCAAAGGAGGCACCATTAAAATGAGTTCCTTTGGCGAAGGCTAGAAAGGATGCTGGCAGTCAGAGAGAATAGAATGCCTGGAAATGGTTGGAGACCAGAGAATGGAGACAAAGGGAAATGGAGACATCAACTCTAGCTTTCGTCATAGGGATCCCAGTCTCTAACCTGTAATCCTCCAACTGAAAAGGTTCCCCAAAACTTAGATAGACCTAGAGACATTTGATAGCAAAACCTGATCTGCAATGATGTGAAAATATTTACAGTGAGCTCATTTAAGGTGAATATTCTTATATTTCACAGGATAGCATTTTATTACAAGATTATAATTATAAATATTATAATAATTTATTTCACAGACTACATATTATTAGGTTTGATTATAGAATGTTCCTCCTTGTGAGTGTTGGGGACCAAATACAGAACATACTGATTTCTGAAACATGCATAATACTGAATTCTGAAATATATTTCTGGCCTCCAGGATCTGGATAAAGCATCCTGTCCTGTAGTGGGAGAGAGGCGGAGGAACATCCTGCTGGCGACATTAAGACCAATAATACAAATAGATGAAGATGTCATGGCTCAGACCAGAGGCCACAGCTGGGGAGGTCCTGGAAAGGTTAGTGTATTCCAGAGGCCAAACCCAGCCTGTGTCCTTGGGAAAGGAGAGGATAAACCACCCTGATGGTCTCTGTAGGAAACTGTCTTCCAGATGCTGCTGTGTGGCAGGTCCAATCCCTGCCTCACTTTATCCCTTATACCTACTCTCTGTATGTATACCTACTCTCTGTGTGTATACCTACTCTCTGTGTGTATACCTACTCTCTGTGTGTATACCTACTCTCTGTGTGTATACCTACTCTCTGTGTGTATACCTACTCTCTGTGTGTATACCTACTCTCTGTGTGCATACCTACTCTCTGTGTGTATACCTACTCTCAGGAGAAAACCTGAGCTGATCACGGGTGAACCACACAGCTGAGGTCACACCAAGTCCCCACAACCCCAAAGCTCTTTGTCCATAATGCCCTGAAGCTATCTTGTTGAACTCAAGACAATTGGATCTGGACTAAGAAGGCTTCTAGAAAATGTATTCTTCACACAGTGAGTTTGTCATGATTCTCCAACAACTACATGTGTGTAGTCCTAGCACTCTCAGTGTTGAGGCATGATGATTGCCACAAGTTGCAGGCTGTCCTGGGATACATAGCCAGTACCAAGTAAACCAGGGCTACAAAGCAAGATGCTGTCTCTGAAAACTTGAACCACCCTATCTCTCCTCTCCACGCCCGCCCCCAAATCAAGCTCACATGGTGTACTGATTCCATTTTTCCAAATGAGAAACAGGCCTAAAGAAAGGAAGCAACTTGTTTGAGGTCTTACATGCACAAGAAGAGGGGGAACTAGACCTCTCTGGGACAAATAAATGTCACCCTTGCTGCTCTGTATCCTATACCCCCTTCTTAACATAGTTTTCCAGTGTCCATGACCAAAGCCTCCACATAGACACCCCTCCCCATGATTATCCAGGGATCAGCACCAGTGACCTTCTTGAGTACCTCTGCTGGGAGAGGAGATAAGGGTCATAGTGATGGGCACACAGAAACCTGTTCATTATCAGGAGATAACATTGTCTGTCACTTTAAGTGAGTTGGAGAGCTCCAGATAGCCCAGAAAGTCTCCCATTGCACAGGGAAACAGCTTTAACATCAAAAGAGTAAGAGGTTCAGGCAAAACAGGGGAAGTGTGCTTTTCTTGGCTTTTGATGGCTGACCAAGTGAGTCTAATGGCATATGAATAAGAAGCAATTAATTGCACAGCTTGCCCAGTAGTTATAAGAAATGAAATCCCAAATCTGACGCAAGAAGGACATCAGTGATTGAATTACTGCTAAAAAGCAGTTTCTGGTGCTGCTTTGCATCAATAAAGATGTAAAGAACAAAGAAAGCTCATGCAGCCTACTGCACAATCAATAGATGCTTGAAATACAAAGGCTGAGACGGCAAAGAAACACGGGACCTCACCAAATGTGATATCCACTCTCTAAAGAGGAAAGCAGAATTTAGGGGACACTTGAATGGGAAGGAGCTCAAGAGGCTGAAGTTCTCTCCAGCACCAGGCAGCTTAGTCTCTCATGCCAAACATCCCACAAGTTACAAGGGACCCTATTTCTCCTCGAAACAGAAGAGTGTGCTCTTACTTTCTCCAAGCACCAGACAACTGACCCACTGCAAGCGGTAAATCCTGGCCTAGAACAATGGAATGCAAAGGCATTCGGGACTCAGTGGGCACACTCTGATGGGCAAGACTGACAGCTGCCTGCATTCTGGACTCAGTGGGCATGCTCTGATGAGCAAGACTAACAGCTACCTGCATTCTGCAAAATGTCTACCATGGGGAAAAAAAAAGAAGCGCAGTCTGGATATTTTTGTAATGAGAATTCTTATCACAAAACTAGAACTCATAAATTTCAGTCAGCTGAATGAAGGAATCAGAGGCCACTTGGAGAATGCCTGGATCAGTGTGGTAACGGCCAACAGCCTGTGCTACTTGGCAGGAAATAGGATGCATAGCGTAGCATGTATATGAAAAAGATGATCAATGGTTTATAGCCATGAACTAAGAGAGTTCTCATGTGTGGGCACACACACACATGCGGGAACACACACACACAAACATACATACACTCACAGAAACTCCAAGGATGCGGAAGGCCAAGTGTGATAGAGTTACAATTCACCTTACTGGCTGAGCCCATAATGCTTAAGATTACCAATAGTGTCCCTACTTCTAAAATGTCCTCAGTTTCTATCAATAAGGCCAAAAGAAGCATCTTTGTAAAACTTTGGGGATATTTTGATATCTCCAAACCCCATGGGAACACAAGCCATAAAAACAGAGCAGATTTAATGATCTCTATAGCAGGCAATGCTGTTGCCTAGAAACATTCCCCAAACATCAGTCAGGGCCGTTTTACCCATCCTCCTGATGTTCAGCCCTTTACACTTGTCCGCTGAATCAAAGAGAGGACACATGCAAAATCTGCCTGTGCGCAGGCGTTGTTTCTTTTTCTGGATGCTTTTCTGGAAAGCACCAAAGGATTCAAAGGAGCCTGAGTCATTTTGTGGTTGCCAGAGCATTCCTTCCAGGTTAGATGCATTTGCTGGTCAGTGTAGGATGTCATACTGATGCTGTAGTGGAGGAAATAGAATCAAAGAATCGGGGCAGAGGCCCACATCTGTAACAGTAATCCCTTTGTTTCCGGCTGAGACGTCACATTGGTAAAGGACCTCCCTTGTGAGACCGAGGTTTCCAGACAAAGGCCATTGGTTATGAGTCGTCTTCTCTAGTTAAACGACTACGTTCTAATGACTTGAGACCCATGGGCCTCACATGCAAATCTGGCTGACACAGTCTAATTTTACTATGGCAATGCATCATGCTAGATTTGAGATGGAGGTAAGCAGACAGGTTTGGGCCCGAAAAGCAGTTGGGAGCTATTTGCACCCAGGTGGTCTTCCATGCCCCGGGCAGACTTGTACTGCCTTAAAAGAGAGTTATTCCCAGATGACCTCAGGAAAAAAACTAGTGGCTACCACTGAGACAGAATGGAACAGTGACGCGGTGGCACCGTCACCCAGATGGAGACCCAGAGGGCTCTTCCATCCTGGACTACCAAAGGACAAATCCATTTTCTCAGGGACAGCCATGTTAGAGTGATTTATCAAAATAATCCTCCTCTACTTGGGTAGCAAAAACTCAGACATTACTTCCTTTTTGTTTTGTTTTATTTTATTTTAATTTTTTGAGACCGGGTTTCTCTGTGTGACAGCCCTGGCTGTCCTTGACCTTCTTCTGTAGACCAGGCTGGCCTGGAACTCATAGGTACCTGCCTGCCTTCTCCCGAGTGCTAGGATCAAAGGCGTGCGCCCCATCACCCGGCCCATTCACTTCCTTTCTAATACATGATCTCCATTTTCTTCGCCTGTGAGTCACAGGCAGAAAGATGGAGACCCCTGAAACATGCTTTTGCTCTATACTTTATCTTTCATTGAATCTAGAGCTCTGGGTAAAGGCTCATGCGTGGGGAAAAAAAAGTCCATTTTAAGTTCCACCCCTGAAACTTAATCCAGATTAGACAAGTGGCAATATCTGAAACCATTCCAAGGATCCTATCAAATGGCACAATCTTACAACTATATCATGAGTCTTGGGGAAAAAGAATGACAGAATTCCTCACTCCTATTTATCCCTCTGAAAATAACAGTGGCTCTGAAGACTGGAGAGATATGGAGAAAGAAAGAGAACACACACACATTTATATAGAGTCCCTGTGCCTCTTTTTGTTTGGGAAGCATCGCCACTGATGAATAGACATCGAGTGTCACAGATGTGCTAAGGGACAAAAAGACGCATGTCATCATGAGCCAACAGATTAACATAGGCACATATTTTATTGTATGCATGCTATGATGTTTTTATGCACGGAGCCCATGTTATGAATCAAGTAAATAAACAAATGTCCTTGGTAATAGCCTGTGTACATCTGTGGACTATTTAGACAATTGCAAGTAAGAATGGCTTATGGATTTTCTTTCCTTTTTATGTTTTATCAAGCTTGTTAATTTTATGGTGTGAGACACTTGCTTTTCCCCCAGGATTTAAAAGTTAAACCTTGATGGCCTGGGCATGCAGAGACCAGCCACAGGCCTGCTGGGCAGGCACCACTACGATGAACATGCAGAGAGAAAGGGAGCAGAAGAGGTGATAGCAACGAGGAACAGGCTGATATGGGTGTCCCATGCTGCCATCTGGGGCCATGCAAGGTCCCGTCCAATACCGTGACCCAGGGCTATGTCTGGGTCTGTGGTCCTACTGCACCAGGGTCTGTGGTAATTGACATGGCCTATATTATCATCAGGGGTCATGGAAGAGCTGACCCCAGGGACCTGGTCCCATTCCTCGCTGGCCACCTCAGTGGGAGAGCTCCCCACCGCACCCCTCCCTAGCATCCTGGGAAAACTGATCCCGCTCCTCACCATACCCACAAGGGAGCTGAAGCTGATGCGTGTGCACAGGAGAGCTGGCCCTGACCTTCACCTGAGAGAGGGCAGTCCCAGTGGAGTCCCAGACTGACAATCTCAGCTACTACCTAGCCCCACATCTAGGGTTTTGAACTGGTCCACTCCATCATCTACCCCGTCTATGACCGGCTGGAATATATGAAGGGACCGGTCCTGCAGAACCAGGGCTACAGGGTCCCCATGACTGGGGCAACAACAGGAGACCTGAGAGAAGTTTCTGTGAGGGTCCAGTGTTGATGGTGTGGCAGAAATCACCGTGGCAAATGCTGTGGTCTTGAACCACACCATGCAATGAACATTTGCCAGTAAAACTGTCTGAGCAAATGGGTAGGTATACCGTGTGACACACTGTAGGTCCCAGAGCCACTGCGACAAATGCAGAGCCAGGATGGATCGGGGGGGGGGGGGGGATGAAGGAGTGCATTGTTTTGCTTTTAGAATTTTTTAAATTTTTTTTTTCTTTGGGGGAGGAGAGCTACATGGGTGAAGGGTAAACATGGAAGGACTGGATAAAGAGGGGAATTGGGGCACGTGAGGTAAAATTCTCAAAGAATGAATAAAAATTATATGAATAAAAAAGTTAAACCTTCCCTGTTGGGTACAGAATAAGTGAACCGATAAATAGAATTAGGAAATGGAAGAGCAGGATAAGCTCTTAAGTCTCTTAAGATCTGTTTAGAACGAGTCCACACCATGCATCTGCCAGGTGCATGCTGGGTCGGAGTTACCACGGCAATGTGTGCAGGGAGCCTTCTCCTAATGACTCACAGAATGGAAGTAACCACTGCCATCTAGATTCCTGAAAGTATGAATTGAAGTACTCAAAATATGAGACCCTACAACTGAGACACCAGGAAAAGGGACGCTTAAGAGACTGATAACCTTGAAGACTAATCTTGTCAATGATATGTCCCTGCAGGAGTAAAAAGAGACTTTCCACAGTGTATACTGGAGAAAGTGTTTCTTGGACTCACTGAGACAAACCTACCAGGATCATACATGGTGTCTGTTGATGCCATTAACCCATGGGTCCTAAGTCAGGGCTAGGGCGGAAGCCAGAGGTGTATTCCCGTCCTGGGAGAGATGGAAAGTCATGCACAATGCAGCAGCAGGCTTAATTCCACACAGCCCATATTCCCGGAAACTGTCAGACCTGAGCTCAAGCCCACCTCCTTCTCTATCAACTGGGCCACACTCTGTGACCTTAGTGTCCTCATCAGGATTGAGTGACGGCTGAGACGCCTTCTGGGGGCCATGGGGTACGTGGCGCAAAGACATAATTAAATTCAGTTTAGGTTAATCTAAAATTGTCCATCCTGTCCTCCTCTTCAGCCTTTCACTGACAAATGAACGCAAACCTGAAATTCATTTTGCTTCCAGAATGCCTGGGATGCTAAAATTATTCATATTTTAATCAGCTTTTAACAAGAATAGGTAAGAAAGAAAATTAGGACAATTAAGAAATAATGAAGCCATTATAAAAACAGTAATGATTTAAAGGCAGGTAGGGAATGCTGTTATTGGAAATGTTGAAGCCTTGCAAATGAGCAGTCAGATGATGGGCACACCATGGGAGTAAGGGATTTCACTAATGCACAAAGTGAGCCATTCATAACCGTTTCCTCCCCAAACTGAGGATAATGCAAATGTCCTGATTATTACAGGAAATATATATTCTCTTGAAGGTTGACCATCCTGAGCAATGGTGGATATTATTATATCCTCTGAAGATGGTATTGGTACTCTGTACACAGTCACTGTCTTCTCAAAGACAGCAGTTTTCTGGAATTTTTCTTATAGCTAGAAGATTTTTTGAAAATCTCCAGATTGAGGTTTGATCTCATAAAAACAACAAATACAGTGTTGTGAAGGGTGTCAGCTACTTTCCATTGCTGGGATAAACCCCATGGCCAGAGCAACGTATGGAGAAAGAGTCCATTTGAAGCTCACAGTTCCAGAGGGATAGGAGTCCATCACCATCACCAGGGAACATGGTGGCAGGCAGGCAGTCAGGGTGCTGGAGCAGCAGCTGAGAACTCACATCTTAGGAAACAAATACAGCACACTGGGGATGGCTTGTCAGACTTTCAGCCCACCCCAGTGACACACTTCCTCTAACAGTGTCTCATCTCCTAATCCTTCTCAAACATCAGGCAACTGGGAACCAAGTTTTCAAATGCCCGAGGCTTATGGGAGACATCTCACTCAAACCACCATATTAAGTGATGGTACAATGTTGGCAGCAGTCATAAGCACCCCCACATCTCTGGTAATTGTCCTTCCAGTCCAATGAGAGCAAGCCCTCCTCCCCCTTCTCTAGAAGCTCTTCTGAAAACACCTTTTTTGAGCCATGAGTTCAAAATGTAGGCTTTTTCCATCATGTGGATCCTCAGCTTCTAAGATCTCAAAGATCTCACTATGAACCCAAGGGTAGTAATGGAAAGAGCTTGGGAGATTGCACCTAAGTCTTCATGGCTGGATCTGACAATGACAGTAGAGAGCCCATCCAGAACTCAGCGTCATGTTCCTCCCTAGAGCCCAGGGACACAGGATGATCATGATGTTTAGCTATGTGATCAGAAAGGAGAGAGGTACTCTCTTTGGTAATCTGTAGGTGGGAAAATTGTCCTTTGCACATTCTTGGTGTGAAAAAATAGACCCTTCAATGTAGAGAGTGAGCAACAGCATCATGGGAAACAAAGGCAGTGTCTTCCTTCTTACCCTGCTAAATCTAGGATGTGGTGTGGAAAGACAGGCAGGGAGGTGGTTGCCTCTCTGTGTGGTATCTCATCTATACAACATATTTCATGGTAGCTGATTCTGAAAGGATAAATTCATGCAAAATTCCAAGGGCAGAGCCGTGTGACCCTGGGGCCAGTGAGCAGCTGACTAGACCTAGGATGTATCTTAGTGTAGGGCTGGGATTTGGGTGAGGGAAGAACGCTTCAGTCCGTGGCTTCCCAGTCTCTCCAACCCCACTTCTCTCTTTGCTTATTATTTTCAATTATTTGTATGTGTGTATTTATTTGCACATGAGCACAGGTGCCTCTGGGAGCCAGATATCTTAGATGCCCCTGGAGCTGGAGTCACGGGCAGTTGTGAGTCTCTGTGTGGATGCCGGGAACTGAACCTGGGTCCTCTGTGAGAACAGGAAGAACTCTTCTTTTTTAGACTTTCTTTTCATTTATTCGTTGTCTCTTTCATATCATGCATCTTGATCCTGTTCATTTTCCTGTCCTTTTATATCCGCCCTCTGCCCTTTCAATCCCATGCACCCTCCCCACCAATAAAACAGAAAATTTAAGAGAAAAGGGGAAAAAAAGGAAAAATCTTGTCATGGAAGCTGCAGTGTGACGCAGTGAGTTACGCTGTGTACCATTGCACCCTTTAGTCTGTCTATCTCAACTTGCAAGTGTTCATTGCAAAGAGTCATTGGTCTGGTTTGCAGCCTCTGGTTTTTGCTACAGTATCAATGTTGGGCTCTCACTGGGACTTCTCTTGGATACCCTGTTGATGTCCTGTGTCCCGGAGTTCCTGCAGGTTTGGGTCTGCAGAACTGAACCCTTTACCTGCTTTGGCAGATCACAGATGGGGTGAATGTTGTGGTGGGCTAACTCCTAACCCTGGTTCTGGGTCTGGACAATTGCAGGTTGGTCAACCCATCAGCTCTCCCCATCCTCACCACCAGGGTGAAGCCTCCTGCATTGCCCTGGCTAGTTCACCCCTTGCAGCAATGAGCAAAAGGCAGGGCCAGTTCTGCTTTCCAGCCCTCAGGGTTGGCTCTCCCAGACTTGGACCATCAGGGCCAACTCTACTATGTGGCCCAGGCAAGGTACAGGGCCCACTATCCCAAGTGTTGCAGCTGGTAAGAGGGAGAGTCAGCTCCCTCTTCCACCACAGGTAGAATGGGCAAAGGGAAGAGGGCATCTTTCCTTCACCCTCACCACCAGCGGCAGAAGAGGTGGGTGCGGCCAGCTAGTACACTCTCACACCCTCAGGGCCCATTCACCTGGGTCTTAGGGTGAAGTCTTAACCATTGAGCCGTTTCTTCAGCTCTCTACTGCCTCCTGTCTGTCCTTTCCAATGTCTTCCAGGTCTTCCTCAGTCTCTCTGTTCACTCCCATGCTTCTGTTAATATGTCTCAATCTGTCCTGGGGGGGGGAGCCATGAGAACCCAGAAACATACGAACATACGGACAGAAAACAAATGGAACTGGAGAAAACCAACACCACAAGCCAAAAAAAAAAAAAAAAAAAAAAAAAAAAAAAAAAAACCGATAATAATGAAGGAAAGCTGCTGCCAGCTGCATCTCGTGTTGGTGCCGAGAATCTGATTTCTCTATTATCAAAAGCTGCAGGTAAAGGCAGCCTAGCGGGGTCTTTTTTTTTTCTTTTTGAATCAAAAGCGTGCAGCATTGCTAGAACCATGCTATCTGATTTATGACTTTTCAAAGTTCAGGCTCGTGTCATATGCTGATAACAGACTCCAGCCATCAAAACTTTATTTTATCTGCTATCTGGATTTTAAAGAATGGCAGAGAGTAGCAAATGGAACTTTGTTATTTATGAAATGTTTGAAACTATGTTAGTCAAGTTGCTAAATGGTGACAATGCACACAAAACAAAAATCAGAGTTCAGACAGGGTAATAATATGAAAAGCAGTGGCTGTGGTATTGTAGATGGTCAGAGGGGTAGAATATAGCTTCCTAAATTAGAACAAACTTATTAAGGAAAATGAATGAGTTGGCATGTGGCTGACACCAGAAGAAACCCCTGTATTCCTAGTGTGTTGCTTTGATTAGAATTGGAAGCCCTTACTGAGGGCTGGTGGAGACACCGTCATCCAGGACAGGAACCAAAAACTACGGAGAAACTCTGTCTCGAAAATTCAACAAAACAAAACAAAACAAAACAAAAACATTCAATTGTGAGATTCCACGGATGTGTGAGTCTCCTTGCAACAGATAGATACATTGTAAACAATTCGCTAACAAAGTATCCAAATCCACTGGATGTGAGAGTCTCCTTGCAACAGATACATTGTAAACAATTCGCTAACAAAGTATCCAAACCCACCTGATCCGTGGGTCTTCTTGCAAGGATACATTGTAAACAATTCGCTAACAAAGTATCCAAACCCATGGGATGTGTGAGTCTCCTTGCAACAGATACAAACAGATACATTGTAAACAATTCGCTAACAAAGTATCCAAACCAAGAAACATTCAATTGAGAGTCCATGGGATGGTGAGTCTCCTTGCAACAGATACATTGTAAACAATTCGCTAGCAAAGTATCCAAATCAAGAAACATTCAATTGTGAGATTCCATGGGATGGTGAGTCTCCTTGCAACAGATACATTATAAACATTAAAAAGGTTTTAAAGTTTAAATAACGGAACAAAAAAACTATTTAGAAGTATGACCTAATCACTTTACATTTCATACAATTTCGAGGAGACATCTTTTTACAGAAATGACTAGACATTAATCAAATGGACCTCCATACTTGAGAAGATAAATGCCAACCAAAGAAAAGGAAGCCTTCGGTATGTTCGCCTTTCTTTTGAAAGCCTGAGCATTAGAAATGAATGGGCTTTTTGACCATTTATCATCCAGAGAGACCAGTTGTCAGGCAGGAATTGTTTCTGTCAAGCCACACCTGGCCGTACATGTTTGTTTCTTGATTCTCAGGCCCTGAAGATCATATTGCAACATTGCTGGGCTTAAGCCAAAGGTAGTGTGCTTCAAACCCTTCCTTGGTGACTTAAATTAGCTGTAACACAGAAAGAAAAAAAAAGAGCTGCCTTGCAGACCCAACTGTGGATACTTTTGGGTTATTTATTTAGTTATTTATGTTTTAAACCTATCATCTAATAGCATTTGGGCAGCATATTGACCTTCCTAATGAAGTTTGACCAAAGCCAATATTAAAATTAATGTGCCCTCCCTGGACAGCCAATGACAGGGTGCAAAAGGAGCTAGCTCAAAAGAGATTTGTGTGGTGGGGGAAGCCAGACTGGCATTAGAAGTTGACCATGGGCAATCAGTCTGTGGGTGATTAAGACCCAAGTTCATCACCATGATATAGTCCAGGGACCATCTTTTCAAATCAGGATGTGTGGTAGGATATGTTGACTTCCATGGTTATACCCGATGGAAACATGAGAAGAGGCTACAAAAGGCCCTGCAGGTGGCTTTTAGTGGAAAAACATCACCGCAGGTGTTAAAACTACACGGTCAAGGGAAACCGCTCCAGGGTAGAAACCATAAGAATGGACCGCTCCTCCAGCACTTGCACACACTGTATGGAGCCAGGGTCTCTCGAGTCTCTGTCCATATTTCAGAAGTTATTCAAACCCCACTCATTGACTGGATTCCTGCTTCTAATTCCCAAGCACCATAGGACCATGCCCAGCCTCTCCCACTGCTCACCCAATCCCCAAGGAGTGTACAACTTCTCAGGATCAATACCATAGGTGGAAGCTGTCATTTCTGTCTGTCCACGTGGCATTTTATTCACCCTTCACTCCCCTCTTCCCCGTGAATCTCGACTGAGGTGATGATAACCAGAGGCACTTGCTCTCCTCCTTTCTTCTCTAAGCTCAGTTTCAAAGGACCTCAGTGAGACAGCCTGGAGTCCATTGTCTGGTCACTTCGCTCTGTGACTTGGGAAGAAATTGCCCACCTGTCTTAAAGAGTTCCTTGGCTGGAAACAAGTGGGGACAATGGAAGGAATGGAATTAGATGCCAGGACTCTTGAAGACGAGGCACCTTCTAGTACCAGGAAGCAGGGTTAGAGCAGGGACACGAGTCCCCTTATCCTAAGTTTAGAGGCTCAAACCAAGCCTGAGGGGCCCAAGACATGCACACCATCCTCAGACTCATCACACACACACACACACACACACACACAAATCCAAAAACAACAAATTCCACCCTAGATCCTCCTTAATGAATCCCGGGGCATGTTTTCTGAGCAGATGAATTGGTGCTTTTCCTACTTGAATCACAGTCTGAGTAGCTGAGGCAAGCTAGACAGAAGGATGGGGGGCGGCAAAGAACAAAGGTGAAGGATGGTTTTCTTCCAGGCTTGCCTAACTTCCATCTCATATTTAAGATACCGAAATAGTTCTTCTTCAAATATGCTTGCAAACGGCACTTCTGCCCTTGACTGTCTTCCCCCAGCTCCCATCTGAGTCAGTGTAATGAGTCTGCATTTTCTAAGAGTGGAGCCTGGTCCAAATGGAACCATGTAGCTGTTAGGAAGATTAATGGACCATATCGTCCAGCAGTTGACTATAAACTTCTAATTGTGTGAGTCTCAGTGTGGTGTCTAGAGCTAAGCCAGAGCCTGCTTCCTCAGCCACTAATATCCACAGATACGTTCATTGTTTTTCTAATGCCAGCCCTAGGTACATCAGTGCCGGGCAGATCCCCGAGGAAAACACCAACTTTCGTTGTAGGTACTTGAGAGTCGTCATTATCACCGTTGCCAATTAATTCATCAATCAGTGTTCACTGAGCTGCCACTGAGAACAGGGGATGGTTCTGTGCCCTGCTATGTGAGAAAGAGTAGAAGCGCCTGCGAAGACGGAGACACTGCCCCAGAGGAGAGGGAAACTGGGGGCCAGTGATAAAGAAGAGCCAAGAAATCTAACTGATGTGACCTGTGACATCATGCAACTCACTTCTCTGTACCTAAGAGCTAGGAGTCACAACCCCAGTCAGGAGCAGGGGACAGAATGTGGTGAGCAGGCATTTTGAAAAACATTAAATATTAAGCTTGACTAATGAAATTATTTATCATAATCTATGTTAGAAAGCAAAGATTACATAGAGATGGGGTAAATAAGGTTACGTGGGACCCTTAGGCCCATTTTCTTACAAGTGACCCTTTTCCTCCATTTTCAGAACATTTCCAGTGTTTTGTGCATGCGAGAAATCCCTATTCTCTCTCTGCTTTGAAGTCACCTGCACAGGCTTCTTTGGACTGAACTTGCTTTGTCCTTGACGGAAGCACATTCTATCAGAAGAGTTGTCAAATACCAGCTGCTGGTCAGAATCATGGGCAGGTTAGTTCTTTCTCTGTGCCTACCCATCCGTCTCCTTTCTCTCCTCCTGGCTCCCTCTGGCTGCCTCTGGGTAGGAAGCCCTTAACTGCTCGCCATGCAGGATGCCCTTCTATCGGATGAGACCTGGGGCATCCGGCCGAGACCAAGAGACCCATCAAACCTTTCATCCTTGAACTTCACCGTATCGGTTGCTTTTAGTCGCTTTGCAAAATGTTCTTTTCTCCTTCTTTGCAGTTGCATTAAATGAACATGTCCCCTTACGTTCCAAACAGCCCTTCACAGGAAACGCAGGTGAGAGGAAGAGATTAGCTTTCTCCCTTGCCTTGGTGTGCTGTCAACCTCCGAAGGGCACAATGTTTGTTGGCAAACGAGACTAGAAGTCTCCAGAGTTAATCAAGTTGCTGAGGTTTTCAGAATCCGGATGTTGGCAGAATTTCCCCCATATGCCCATGCCAATTTAGAGGCTTAAATATCCAGGGAACGGCAAATATAGAACACGCGACTGCAGCATTAACCAAGATCGCTGTCCTGTCTAACCAGCACAGCTCTGCTATAGTCAGACTTCCCTTTCCACAAGATGGAGGACAATACGCATACCCTCCTCCATTCTTCAGAGAGAGCCACCTTGTCCCTCTCCAAGACAGCCACACGCCTGTCATCTCACTGACAGCAATCTGATGTTTGCTCTGCAGACCTGAGATTAGGAACAGGTTCAAGGCGATTCATGTCTGCTCCTGGATGATAGAAAACAGGCTGCATTGTAGCAGTACAAAGCCTGCTGCATTGTAGAGTCGAGGAATGACCCATCCCATAAACTGTCTCAGTCGCAATGAGGTCTATAAAATGACAATCCCCAAAAAGGCTTAAATGAATAAGCTGGCACAAAGTACAGAATCTGATTTGACTAGCAATACCATACTCTGAAAAGGCAATGTGTAGGCCAGGAGTCCCTTTCATATCACCAAAGGAATAATGACCAAGAGTACCCGAAGATCGATCGCTCTCCGCAAGGATGAGTTAAGAATGTGGCGGTCAGATCATGCTAGAATGTGACCGTGGAAGAAAATTTGGGCAAAAAAATTAAACTGGGAGAAAAGATAGAATTAAGCTCTCTAATACCAGTGGATCATGCCACTTGCAGTGTAACTTTCTCTAGAATCTAGAACACGTGGACAGGAGTAGGTGAGCAAGAATTCCCAGCTGCCACTGGGGAGAAAGTGGCTAACACCCAGCCGGTCCAGAGAAAAGAGTTTATGGAAGCCAAAGCCACTGGCATTTATTTATTTTGTTTTTTTCTCATCCTTAGGAATATAAATTGTGGAGGATATGAACAAACAGAAAGCCCAATGAGGCTATTTATGAGAGGCAATAAAACCCACACAGATGATAATGAATGACAGAGCCTGGGAAATGAACTTCCCAAGCCAGGGCTAACATCCTCTTCATAGGTTCAAGGCACAAGATTAACGATGCCACCCTCACACTTCTTGGTGGCATTTCAGGCCCTTGCTTTACAGCCTCCTTTTGTTTCACTGGGATGTAAATAATTGATAACTTGAAGGGACCCAAGAAACCTACGGCAACTGAACACAGATATTTTTTATGACATCAATTACGAAGCTAGTGATTTGATGAGAAAAGGGAGATATTTCAAACCACACTTTAATGATCTCCTCCAAGAACCCCTAGTGTTCCAAATGAAACGTGGGTCTCTAGGCCTTGGGTTTTTCCTCCGTCTCTCCATTTTTCCTCCTCGGAGGGAACATGAGTTACAGCTGAACAGAAGGAAAGGCTAATTACGTTAGTGTCTGTGCTCCGCAGTCATGGATTTCAGACCTCCTTATTCTGGTGGAGAAAGGAAGGCCCAGGAGAGCCAAGGCTGTGTAGGGAGGTCCCTTGGGTGTGCCACATGTCATATGACAGAAGGTGTTGCGGAGTTATGTTTGGCCGTGGTCACCGTTGCGCTTGTCGTGTGTGACATTATACTACCCACAGCCAAGCGTGTGACAGAGCTGTGGGGAGCAACCCTATTAAGGCTGTTGAAAGGGGTCAGAGTTCAAGTATTTGTGCATGAGGCTCTTTATGTGGTGATGACTTCTGAATTGATAGTTGTTGGGGCAGAATTAGCCATGTTGATTTGGTCCGAAAACAAGTCTGTTTGTGATATTTGTGTCTTTTAACATGAAGCCAAATCATTTTTCTTTTTTTAACGACTGAAATTCTTATAAGGCCAGCTGTGGTGCACGAGAAAGGTCCAGAAGTATGCCTTGGAAGGTTATGCAAAACTTCAGGGGATGCATTATCGAGAAGCTGGTCTGCACCTTCACTGTGGAAGAGTCCTCAAGGAAGTACTCTTGGGGTGAAGAGAGAGAAGCTAACTATGTCTCAGAATGGAAAGGGGGCGGTGAAGAATATTCTTCAACACAGTTTCAAGAGCAGTAGAGGCCTATTAGTCCGTGACTTTGCGTTTGAACCCAACACAGGTCAAAGAGCATCCTGAACCTTGGTTAAAGGACAGAGGGAAACAGCTCCCTAGAGGAACTTATAAAATGGACTGATTTGCACCTTCTCTTCCAGCTACTGCACTGCATTTCTTTCTAGGCAGACGCCTGAGCAACTGAGGCATGAACTTGTACAGTTAGTTTAAAACACCATGGAGCTGTCAACCTGCTACTGTTGAGTTGGAGAAGCACTATTAGAGCAGAATAGGGCTGCCTCCCCAACTAAACCCACGGTTTTACATGTTTCCAGATCTTTCCAAGAGCTGTTCATCAGTGTTGCAACTGAGCATGAAGGAAAAGGACAAATGGTTCAGCAGAAAGATGTCTTCTAGCTTGAGGATGTAGCTCAGTCGATAGAGCATGTGCCTATCACACACAAAGCCCTGGATTTGATCCCCAGTAGCATATTAACTGGCCTCTCTGTAACCCCAGGACTCAAGCCAAGAAAGAAGGAGGATCAGAAACTCAAGGTCTTCCTCATCATACTGAGTTCAAGGCCAACCTAAGACACACAAGACTGTCTCAAATAAATAAAGTAATTGTGCTTATTTGAATAGGAATGGCCTTCATAGTTCATAGATTTTAAATGCTTGGAGGTGTGGCCATATTGGAGTGGATACAAACTTGTTAGAGAAGTGTGTCACTGGGAGTGGGCTTTGAGGTTTCAAATGCTCAAGCCAGTCTCTCTCTCTCTCTCTCTCTCTCTCTCTCTCTCTCTCTCTCTCTCTCTCGCCCTCCTGCCTGCCCATTCAGAGAAGTGGAACTCTTGGCTCCTTCTCCGGCTCCATGTCTGCCTGCACAACGCCATGCATCATGAGCCGAGAGGACTAAACCCCCGAACCTGTGCACCAGCTTCAGTTAAATGCTTTCTTTTATAAGAGCTAATATGGTCATGGAGTCTCTTCACAGCAATAGAATGCTGGCCCAGACTGTAGTTCCTTCCTACAGACATTTTCTTTGTTGCAAATATATCCTGTTTCCCCCATTTCCTTTTTGGGGCATGTTCCATTGATTCTCTGATCATCCACATCATCCGACAACATCAAAAGTGCTACGGGATGTACAATCATGACAGTATCAATAGCAAAGTATTGCTGTGCCCTTCATTTCTAGAGACACAAGAAAACAGCCATCTATCCTTATTAGATAGAACAAACCAACTTAGTCCATTTAAGCAAAATTAGTCTCCCTCTCAGGTGGGAGTTATCGAAACATTCTTACAATACCTCCATTCATTGGCCTATCACAAATTAAACATTCATAAGTTAGAGACGGATTCGGTGGACTGCTGAGTCTTTTCATTTGAGCCTGCAAGTATACTTCATGATGAAAACCTCTCAGCGAGTAGATATTTTATCACATCTGTGTTAATTTGGGACTGCTGATTCGTCATTAATAAAGCATTTGGCTGGAAAATGATGTCCATATTTGATGGTCTGGTAACTTCTTTCTCCCATTTTATTCCACTGTAACTGCCCAGTCTTATCATTGCCCATTATAAATGTGTAAAGTTTTATGGACTAAGTAATGTCAAATGAGGCAGTGTCAGGCCAACCTGGAGACAAGTCCAAGCATTTGGATGGGAGAGAGCTGTGTGGTCCATGGCAGCCCAGTCTGTCGTTGTACTGGGTATCGATCTTGTTTACACACCGAGTTAGCACCCTGAATTATGATGCACTATTTAAATTTAAGTGCCAGTGGAGAGTTCCTGTCTCAAAGGTTGCTCTAAGTCGCAGGCATTTGGGCGTTTGGACTCCAGCGGTGTTTGCTTCTCTAGAGTGGATATTTTTTATTAGAATTGCTCATAAAAGACTGCATGGCAGTTAACTCTGCAGTGATGAGACTATGTGATGCTTTGTAAGTGTCTGGGGTGCAGGGAAGCAAAGCAGCATGGATATTCACAAAATCACCATCCCAAAGAGAACTGGTGTGGTCACTCATCCAGGCTGCTGCCTCTGCCTGGTCTTAGGTTTCAAATCTTCCCCCTTAAATCTGAAGGCCCATGTTTTCTCATAACAAAGTCAGCTATCAGAAAGCTAACACTCCTGGCAAATTTCCCCAGCACTTCCCCAAATCCCCTATGGAGGGATGTTGAGATCCTCTAGGTCAACCACAGAAGGAAGTGGAGTATAATGTATTGGTCAAACTGATTGAAAATTGGAGGTCCATGCATTTTTAAATAAGCGTAATGCATTACACTCTGGATATTATATATTTAGCCTCTTGTTGTTGAGTTTACACCTGGGGGAGGGGGAGGGGATTTTCGTGAGTGAAGCACACATCAAGATGCTGTGCTGCAGTGACTTTCACTTGATCAGCAGACAAGAAGAATCGGGTTCTAGAGTCTCTTAGTGCCTAAGGGGGCATCAGTTCACTGAATCACAAAATGTGTGCTGTTTTCCTAAGATATTTTATGTCCAAATACGGGGTAGGGAGAAGGTAACTGGGGAAAAAGAAAAAAAAAAGAAGGTTGATTGGGAGAAGGAGCTAGAAAACAAACAAATAGGGCATGTGAAGACTCTCTTGCTCTCTCTCTCCCTCCCCCTTCCCTTCCTCCAGATCTATTTATATCTATCTTTCTATCTATATATATCTATATATCTCTATCTATGTATCTATCTCATTTGTCTATCTATGTATCTATGTATCTATATCTGTCTATTCAGCTATCTATCTCTGTCTACTATCATCTATCTCTATCTATCTATCTATCTATCTATCTATCTATCTATCTATCTATCTATCTTGATTGAGTATTACTCTATAGCTTAAGCTGGCCTGGAACTCACCAGAGAGTCCTGGCGAGCCTCAGAGACCACAGGTGTTAGCCACCATGGCTTTCTTGGTGACTTTAAGTCCAGGTGAGCCCCATCCTCATCGCTTTGAGTCTTCTGTGAGGTCATCCTACTTCTCACTTCCCATGACTGAGGGAAGAGGGGGAGAGAAGAGGCAGACAAACCCCATCAGAGCATAGACTGTTTTGTGTTTCCTGAAACCACAGCAACTCCGAGGCATTGGTGATACCCTCCACTGCAAGGTCTGGATTCTGAGCCCAGGAGGAGCACGGAGGGACAGGATGCAAAAAGAATGTGATCCTGTCCATCTGAGATGATTCCCCCACCCCAGCCCCTGCTCTCCTTCTTTTATCTTGCAGGAAGACTATTCATTTTTGTGTGTCGGGCAGGGGGGTGGGGGTGGGAGAATAAGAGCTTCAAGCCAAGACCAAAATAAGTTTGAGCTCTGAATTTTCTGCTTGGCTTCATGAAAACATACAGATATCAAAACGAAATAGTTATCTGGACACCTCACTGATACCTTTTATTAAGTGCAATAATATACCAAATGACTAGCAAAATAAACCACCTCTTTTCATTCCACCAATGAATAGTTCATGCTATCATGTGTTTTGTGTAACTCTAGCCCACACTCTTCAGCAGGTCAGCCGGGCAGTGCTTCCGTGCGTGGCCCTGCGCCTGCAGCAGTCGCTGGGAACTTGTGTGAAATGCATGTGCCCAAGTCCCACATAGACCTACTGCATGAGAAACTCTGGAAGGAGCGAGCTCCGTGTTTGAGCAAGCGTCCCTGATGAGAATCACCGAGTGGGGGGGTGTTTGCATTTTGCTGATAAGGTTTCTGGAACCCAGGGTTTTAAGTCATCCCCTCAGCAACACACAATTGGACGTGGACCAAGACTTCACGAGCCCAGAGTCCTTTTCTCATAACTAACCACCTTAGGCTTGCAAGACGATAGATAGCGGTTTCCTTGGGAACCTAGGGTCAAGAAGTTAGCGAAATGGGAAATACTCTATGAAGAAAGAATTTAGGTTTTAAAATGAATAAGAACATATGACTGAACACAATTTGCTTGGCCAAATTCCTGTCAATAAAATACTTGAGCCAATAACATTATAACTCAAAATGGTCAATTTAAATGGTAAGAGAGTGATGGGAAAGACGGATGGGGTCGGCAGCTCCCGTGAGACCCTTGTTCCAGTGAGACCCTTGCTCCAAGTGAGGTGATCCCCTCAGCTGTGTTCCAGGAAGGCTCCACACCAAAATAATCTCTCAGAGTAAACCGAGAATCCAAATTTGTGAATGGAATATTACAACTTCAGAACATTAGCTCTGAATCATAACTTACTTTTTTTTTTTTTTTTTAAGAAAGCTAGGCAGATCAAAACCAACCCAGAAGAAACCTCATGGGTTTTGCTTACAGAATGCCATTTTGCTGCCTCAGGCTGAGAAATCCTCAGAACATTTAACAAAGCCAGGTGAAAAGGCTGAAGGGCTAGAAGGTTTACTGAAATTATGTGTGAAGAGAGGCCGGTGAAACTGAGGAGTTCATAGAGCTGTGCTAAGTGATTCCTTTCTCAAACGTTTGCCTCAGTGTCTGCTTTTATTAATTCCGTCTTGGAAGCAGTGTTTCATAATCTCTCCATGTTTACACAATCATCGTCCAGGCCACGGGACAGCAGACCCGGGTTTCGCCAGCCAGTGCCAGAGTGTTGGAAAGTTACCTTCTGTGATGGAGGTCATGTTCGCATGGGCACCATTTAAATTCTCATTGTGAAAGCCACTCTGTAGACTGAAAACCATTCAGAGGAAGCAGGTTTGGAAAGGTTACTGCGAAATCCATCTCCATGGCAAGTAGAAGCGGTTTTAATGCCTGCTATTTTGGAAGCAGCTCCAAGTTGCTTTCTCCGTTGTAAATGGCGTGGAAGTGCTCCGCGGAGGCAAGACTGACTTTTTTTTCTTGGCCCTCTGCACTTCAGTAATGGCTCTTGCACACTGAAGGCACCGCAAGATGAGTCGGGAAATTATGTACAGTGTATGGGGGGAGGGGCAGCGGGGGAGCCGTGGGAGGGGAGGAGAGGTCATATGGTAAGTATATAGAAGAGAAGTTGGGGCGCGGGGCGTGTGCATGGGAATACCAGCCAAGCCAGGGAACAGCTGGGAAACCTGGTCTGTATTATGGCCGTTCCACAAACTTGTCCAAAGACTCACATAAGGAGAATATTATGTTTTAATTAGAGCTGGGATTGCTCCAGAGAAAACAGAGGGGGGAAAAGGGTGCTTTGGTGAATACGCTGGTTTTTAGTTTTTGGCTGGGCCCCTGACTTGGAGTTAACCGCTTAGCTGCCTCTGGCTGTGCACCGCCTGCTGCCAGGGGGCTGTGATTGGCTTGCAGAGCACCTGGGGCTCCTGCCCAGCGTGAACACGGGAAAGGAACGCAGGAGCAGGGAGTGTCAGCTGGAAAAAGTCACACCTGGGACACGTTTGTGTAGCGGGACCAGAAAGCCCATGTGATTCCCCGCCTTCCTGCGTGCCTCTTCTAATGTATATTTTATCTGGAAGTATTTTACTTGCTTTCATGACTCCTCGTATAGACTTATGTGTTTCTGAAACATCTAGTTAGTAAAGAACCAAAGGAAGTGTATAAATGCAAAAAAAAAGTGATGAAAATAAGTAATTTCTTCAGACTAATATTTTTCTACTTCATTTTAGGAGAAGGCACAATATGTGCCAAGAAATAAAACAGTTCATATGTTTTAAACCCTCCTTAATACAAATCAAATTTTTTTTCTGAAAAGGCTGGTAATTTATTTATGTTTTCAATTAGCATCAATCAAATTAAATAATTAAAATTAGTAAATATAATATTAACAAAAAGGCAGTAAAAGCTAAGAAAGAAATGTTTCTTAAAGCTTTGTGATATTTTCCCTTTGTTTCTGTTGTTGTTTAGCAACTTCTTATTGTACAATTTATTGAGCCCGGGCTGTATAGTGTATACTCTTGGAGAGTTGGTAGGAGTGTTATAAGCCACGCTTCACAAAGAACTTACTTCCAAGACGCAAGACATAGAGTCTCACTACGCTAACAGCATTATCAACAATGATCTATCCAATCGCGGATGGTCAGCTGGCAAACGGGTTCATACAGAGCACTGTGGCCTCTGAGGTATGGTGTCTTCCAGGGAGAGGTGGACCTTGTGCAGGGCATTGAAGGCCAAATAGACGGAGGAGGAAGGGGCAAGCAGAGTGGGCTATGCTGAGTCAGATTCCAGGAAGACATTTTGAATATTCAAAATCACCAAGGCTGGGCAAAACCTCCAGGAGGTCACACAGTGAAAGTGTCATTCCAAAGGAGCTAGTGTCCAAAGTGCGTCAATGCTCACCAAGAACCAAGGGCCTTCCTTGAGGAAGGGTCTCCTTATTTGGAACAGCTCTGTTCCAAATGAACAGAGTCCAAAGCTATGAACTGAACATCTCAGCAACACACACACTAAACGTACACCCAAGAGTTAGGAAAATAAGAGATTCACAATGTGCAAGGAACTCTTTGGTAGGCTTTTTCTTGTTGTTTGTTTGTTTTTCTCCAGTGGGGTCTTTATGGCATGTGACCATTTGGAAGTTATGTTCATTGTGAATCCTGAGTTCCTTTCCCTTGAGCCCCAGGGCCCCAGCTTGTTCTACCAGCTGAGGCGGTCTACACTCCTCACGCTCAAGTTATTGGCGCTCTGCTAATAACACATCAGCCCCCTTCCTCGTCTCCCACCGCATTTATTCTCCTCCAGGCCATTGTTTGCACTTGCATTTAAGCTGGGTGAAGTCTTGCAAAGAAGGAACAAGCCATCTGACTCTTGGAACTCTGCTTCCTCTCCACCCTTCCAGCTGTTGTGCAGGCCTGTGCCTCTTGGTCTTATTAAAAGAGAAAGCTCAAAATGGTTCCCAATTCAGAACATAACCCTGCATGCTGTTCCCTCTAGCCTAACCAGAAATCCCATTCTCCTCCTCTAACTAGATAAACCAAATCTAATTGGAGAATAATTATAAAATACACTGATGTGCAATTTGTTTCACTAACTCAATAATTAATTAATATGCTACTTATGGTTCAGAAGATCTCTTAAGACACGGCCCAAATTCCACTGCATGAAAGAGGATGCCGGAGACATAAACCAGCCAGCATCTCACAGGAGACAGGCCAAAAGGAAAAGATAAGAGGGAGGAAGAGACAAGCTCTCTTTAGCCTTTGGAATCCGTAGTGAGATGTGTTTTACCTCACCGTGGGAGTCTCCTCTCGCCCCTTTCTACAAGTGAAGTAGACTGTCTGTTCTGTAGATGAGTTATCCGCAGCGTTCATGCAGAAGCATCCAGCTGGCAGATGGACCGTTCATGTTTAAACCTCCCGACCACCAGATGCTCTTGGGTGAGAGAATCAGCCCTAATCAATGGAACCCACCCACTGGCCTCTGTCGGCTGGAACATGCATACTCCGTGCTCTTTAAGGTGATAAACAATTCTCTCATTATGGCGGCATTTGGGGTCATGTAGCCCAGGTTAGCTCCATATGACACTGGTCTTCTGATCCTTCTTGCCTCCACTCCTTTCCCCTACTGATCTGATTGTAAGTCTACACCACCACAGCAAGTTTCACATTGTGCAAGAGCTTAAAACCCAGGGCTTCGTGCATGCTAAGCAGGCATTTACCTGATCTTCTCATGTAGGTTTCCTAGCTCCCCTTGCCTACGTACAATTGAATCTTCCAATAGGCAAGGCCTTGGATTTTCCCATTCATTGTTTAAAACAGGCAGTGCACATAAATTATTCCAGTGGCTTCATTTTAAATGATCGGGATTCTATCTAACTTTTTGTCTTTTGAGGAGTGAGAATTTTAAATCGATTTCTTTGTAATTAGTGCAATGAGCAATTGTTAAATATTCATGAAGTCAACTGAATTTTTTAGAAAAACATTTTTTTCTTTCTTGACAATTGAATTTATTACTGGATGACGTTCCGGCTGACACCAGGCAAAGACTGATATGTCCTCATAACTCAGAGGGAGTTTTGCTTCATTAGAGCCCTTTTGGATCTCTCAGAGGCCTGGCTGTTCTCCGTGGAGGTGAGGTGATCTCTCTCCTGCAGAACCCTTCCTTGGGAAAGGTGCGGTGTTTTGCACCTGATGGTGGCTGGACATCAGAAGATCCAGAACAGCCAGTGTCCCCTCTTCCCAGGGCTGTCAGCTGCTGTTTGTCCCATCACTCCTGACAGAGCACACAGAAGTCTTCCCCAGTTCAGGTGGATGCCAGTCTCGTGGTCTGTATGTCCACAGATCTCCTGCTTATGCAGGAGAACAGCTTGCTCACATGGCAGGCCGGCTCCATCCATGACAAATGAGGACTCAGAACCTACACGTTCATCTGATTTCTCTAAGCTCTAGACAAAAAGAATAAATCTGGTGTGATATCAGTTCATTACTGGTTTCTACATGTGAAATTTGCTTGATATAATTATCGTTCTTAACACGACGTGGAAAACTCAAATTAGACTTTCTCCAAAATAGCAAATGACCTGAGCAAAGGAAAGATAGCCCCCTCCACACCCCTCCCCCACATCCACACCCTCCCCCACATCCACACCCCTCCCCCACATCCACACCCTCCCCCACATCCACACCCCTCCCCCACATCCACACCCCTCCCCCTCCACACCCCTTCCCCTCCTCATTCCCTTCCCCTCCTCCACACCCCTTCCCCCCTCCACACCCCTCCCCCACATCCACACCCCTCCCCCTCCACACCCCTTCCCCTCCTCATTTCCCTTCCCCTCCTCCACACCCCTTCCCCCCCTCCACACCCCTTCCTCCCTCCACACCCCTCCCACACATCCACACCCCTCCCCCTCCACACCCCTTCCCCTCTTCATTCCCCTTCCCCACCTCCACACCTCTTCCCCCCACCTCCACCCCTTCCTCCACCTTCATACCCCTCCCCCACCTCCACCCCTTACCCCCTTCCCCCCACCTCCACCCCTTCTCCCCCTCCACACCTCTTCCCCCCACCTCCACCCCTTGCCACCTGCAGCAGGTCAAGCAGGAGAGCTGGGCCTGCCACTTACTGACTGTAGCACTCAAGAGAGCCTGCCCTGCGCCAAACCTGGGCTGCATAGTAGAGCTGACCCTGTTATAGGGGAGGGGCAGTCAGCCCACAAGGGAGTGAGAGCAGGAGAATTGGCCCCGCCTCCTTCTGTCTGGGGCATTGGGTGAGCTACCCAGGCAGTGCTGTGGGGAACTCAACATGATGGTGAGGATGCTGAAGAGTTGGCCGGCTGACCAACTCAGCTACCACCTAGGTCCAGAGTTGGCTCACCCCAGCATCCACCTCATCTGTGAACTGCCGGAGCACATGAAGGGGATGGTCTCTCCACCACACAGGACAGCAACAGGGCATCCAAGAGGAGCCCCAGTAAGTCTCCAGCGTTGATAGAGTAACAGAAGACAGGCCTCAAACCGGACCAATGACCAATGACTCATTGCAATGAATACCTGCAAGTCAAGATGTATGGACTAAAGGGTTTACTGGGTGACCTGCTTGTCACCCTACAGCTCCCACGATGGCTTTTTTTTGGGGGGGTGGATACAAAGGAATGGGGAGATGGGTGGAACTGGGGTGCATGAATTGATAAAAAGTTTTTAAAAACTGATCAGTTGTCTTCCTGTTATCTGTGACAAATTCGTGCTCTGATGCCGTTGTGATTTTATCTGCATTTCTTCCACAGCATGATGTGCTGTGGGACTCCAAGGGCTTTCTGGTCATATTCAATATTGTCAGCTGTTCACGCTGATCTTCGCTGTGCCATTCAGCTCCCTAGATTCTTTGTTTGGCAGACAGCCCCTAACCCTAACTCAAACGACAGTATTTAAGCAAGTCTTTAGGAGTGCGGATTTATTTTGTGACACTTTTCTTCTTTAAGAAAACCATCCAACCAAATACACAAGCCTTGTCCTCTGTCAACTCATAAAAGGAACTGTAATGAGGGATTCCACTTTTATTATGTGAAGCCATATTGGACTAAGATAAGAGAAACTTGCTTAAATGAATAATCATTTCAGGATTAAAGGAATTTCTGAACTAAAGGCTACAACTCCCTTCTTCTCTCTTTCACTTTGACGTTGTCTTCAATGGTACTGTCATAGTTCAGATTTTAGCTGTCTAAAGTCAAGAGGAAAAAAACTCATGACGACCAAAAAAAATGTGTGTGGGTGTTTTTAATAAAGATGACTGTAGTTATAAAACAGATGATGTGCGGTCAACACTAGGAAACACCAAATAATCTGACACAACGGATTATAGCCTTCCTATTGATCATCTCCTTAGCATGGAGATTAAACTGTGCGGTGAGCCAAGAGGTCGTCCAGTAAGTGTTTTCCCATGGTGACTATAAAGTTTATGCAGGGGAGAATTCGTACTCCTGTGGACCATAAACTCACGGGGACTGCGGTAGCTGTGTAGACTCCTGAATTCATACCAGAAGTGCAAAGTTCATCTGCCAAGACGCAGGAATCTGCAGTTTTTACCAACACCTCAAGTGGCTTGGTAAAAAGGGTCCCACTGAACAACAATATTATGGGTTATTGATTTCAAGGAAGGCATAATTTATCTCCAGCAAGTCAAGAAGGGTTTCCCAAAGCCCCAGGGTGGTGAATGTTCCCCAAAGAACAGGCTGGGAAAGAAGGGCATCTCTTCACGTGTGCATTTACCCCGGCCTTCCTCCTTACAAACCTCAGTGGGTGTTTATTACAAAACACCTGCCTGCTGACTGGTTGGCCCTGGGCCCCTCTTCCAGGCAGGCTCAGTCAGAGTCAGCCCGGAAGAGCCTGCTGTTAGAAGCAAATCACAAGATGCCAGTGAGCATGCCTTCTGTGTGCAGATTTCCTTTCTCCGGGGCTGCAAACAACCCTCTGGTTCCAGAGGGGTTTCACGCAGCATCCATGTCTTTACTTTGGGCCTTTACTCACTGGAGTCCCCTTTGACCCTGAAGGTTTCGGTGACTGGTATCCTGTTTGAGCTCACAATCACTCCGTGTGAGGCTGGACCTTCTTCTGAGGAGAGTGTAGAACATGGAAGTGAGGATATATTCTCTATTGAGAGACTTAATTCTATTTTACTCAACTTCCTTTTTTACTGAAGGTAAATTAATGACATAGTACGACTCACTTTCCAAACATAGTGCTTCTTTTTTCCTCAAGTTAAAGGCCAATTAAATTAAGTCTTTAAAATAGATAGCATTCTAAAGTCTTTAAAATTGTATGGAAATAAATCTTATTTTGTACATCCATATGTGGTATAATATATATCCATGTGCATACCTAATATAGGGCTGAGACAGACAGGATTCCCATAAGGTCTCTAATACAGGATTTTATTCATGAAAAACACTGGAACGTACACTGTTGTTACTCGGAGGGAAGCAGAGTGGCCTCCCTGTTCCGAATTTTGAGGCTGTGACCTCACTCCGTGTCTCACAGTAGCTACCCTTAGCTGTCGGACAAACGCAACAGTATATCAAAAGGGGCTCTATTTTCAGAAAGGGTATGATGTAGGAAGGGTTTTGTTTTTAAAGCTTATTGTAAAAGCCAACCGAAAGTATTAGTGTTCACTAAAAACATCTCATAAAATGCCCATGTTTTAGAAAAGTAAAACCTTCATGTTCTAATAAGGATATAAAGACCCTTCAAGCCAAAATCTGAAAAACAGAAGGAAATAAGAGGAAAAAAATCAAGACCTGACCCCCATGGGTTTATTCGTTTTTTTTTTAAATTGCTAAGTGTTTAGGTTAGTTATCGTTATTTTTAATTAGATGTAGGTGTGTGTATCTGTGTGTAGATACGTGTATGTGCATATGCGTACAGGGGCCTATGGAGGCCAGAGGCATCAGACGCCTGCAGCAGGAGCTCAGACAATCTTGAGCCATCAGTTCTGGGAACCAAACTCGGGTCCCCTGGGAAAACAGTGGGTGCTCTTAACCACTGAGCCATCTCTCCAGCCCCGCGTTAGCTAGACCTTGTTGGTCTCATGATAAAAGATATAGAAGCCAAAGAAAATCTTTCTCCATGTTAGATGAGGACATAAGACTGTGCTGTTGGACTGTGTGTGGCTCGGAGATTGCAGGTCTTCAGGAACCCTTCCAGCAAAGAAGAACAATGGCAACCAAAGGGGGAAATAAAAATCTACGCGGAGACATGGCAGCAGGCCAAGCCTACTGTAGCTCGGCACCTGGGTCTGTAGGTTCCCAGAACCCCAAAACTGAATTCAACTGGAAGCACTCAAGGGCTGCCTACAAGCCCCAGGTCAAGGTAAAATTCCTCTGTAAGATGCACCTTTGCGTTAGTGTCTAAGACTCCCACAAGTACGTTCACACAGACAGTGACAACGGTGCACACAGAATTTACCCACCAAAGAAGCAAGGTATCTTGGGAGAGCTGCATACTGGGTAGGCCTAAACAGTACCCCACAATGGAAGCTTCTCTCAAAGAAGAGGAGACACCTGCCTGACCCCAGGGCAGACAGATGTTTGTCAATCTAAATTAGTTATTTGGTTTGAAGGTGTCTACAGTAGAATAAAGGAGTATTGTAATATAAAATATGAAAGTTTCTTAATTTTATAACATATAGTAACACCCAATTCCCCTGGAAAGGTAGAAGCTAAATAGACTAAAAATGATCAAATACCTCAAGGTAAAACTTCAACTCCTTGGGAACAGACCTGTATTTGTAAAGAATTCAAAGGACACAATTTTAGTTAGAATCTAAAAAAAAAAAAAAGAGAGAGAGAAAGAAAAAAAACAAATATTCTATCATAAGAAGGAAGGATTTGGCTTGTTTACCCACTTTCAGAGGCAAAACAGAGTTCTAAAATGGGTTTCTAGTTGGGAAGAAAGTCCGGAGTGACAGGAGAAGCATCCTGCGGTCCTCTTGGGTCCTGTGTGGCGGAGCACCTTAGGCCGGCAGCTGGGCTCTGAATGTATGCATCCTCTTGGCTTTGTTCATGTGTTTTAGATTCCCAAAAAAGAAAAAATGTATTTTGTCAAAATTCTTCGCCTTTAATTTTTAAAAACCATGTGTGTTTTAGGGTCAATTTAATCTGCATGTTTCCTATTTTGTTATAATTAAACCATCAAAATGTTGTCTTTTAAAAACTATTTGATGTCCACAGACTCTTCTGAGCCCTTTCAATATGCCTCTTAAAAGCATTTTTATCCCACTTAAAACAGAAGTTGCCCTGTGTCATGGGTGACCTGATGCAGAAACCAAAAATCCCCTTTAAATTCCAGAAACCTTGAAGTCTGAATAATTCCTGGCTCAGAAAATGAGTTCCCCCATTGTTAAACTCTCTATGTTGTTGAAGACATTTGGAGCAAAGATGAGCTCCCTAAGAGGGGAAAACAGAGTCTGCAGGAGAAATGGAAGGTATGTGACAGTCCCCAAAGCCCCCAAAGACTTTCTAGGACCCTTGCCTGTCGCATTGCTGTCGACAAAGCAAGACAGGGCTCAAAGGAAATGTGATACCCATACGAAATAATATTTGCTCATACTTCTAAGAAACAATGCGATACAAATGTATGGATTTCACCACATCCAATTCATGGTCTAGTCGAATCCTCTGCTGTTGGCAGACTACGGGGGACTTGATAAGTTCACCAAGACTAATTTCTCATAAGGATAAGCAGGATATGTAATCGTGACGCCGGCTTCTGTTGTACGAAACTGAAGAGTATGATATCCCGGCCAGCGGGTGGAAAGTGGCTTTCACAGAAGGGTGTAAGTTTGAAAGTCTGGATGATGAGCCAGATCGTGTGGAGGAATCCGCCTTTGCTCCGGCAGCATGGATAAGCTCAGACATTTAACAGCACGGACGGCAAAGCTCTCCAGCCAGGCTCCAGGGGGCTTTCTGCAGGCGTTTCCAGAGAACCTATAAATACCTCTATGTTCAACAGCTTACATCCAGCTCCTGGAGAATGCATGCCTGCTATCACTAAGCATCAAATATCGAGCAGACAGGATACAGGGGTTTCCCCACAGGGGAGCTGGCACACGAGCTCAGAGGAAACGAGAGCTGAGTCCATTTCCTGCGATTGTTGGAGGAGGATGGGCGGCTGGCCCTTGGGTATGGTGGAGTCCTGTATGTACTAATGTCCTCGTGGGATGCCGGCATCTCAGTCAGTGGCCTTGATCTTCTATAGAGAAACCCAGGTGCGCAGGCAGAGGATCCAGGATGCTTCTTTCGGTGGTAGTTATTAAATGAATTTATGGGGTACTTCTCAGTTTACAAAGCTCTGACAGGGATCTTTGCATCTCTTTGGATGGCGCTAATTTTAATCGCAGCCACAACACTAGGAACAACAGCAGGCATTATTAGAAAACCTGAGTTTTGTGAAGTTGGAAGATATAAGGTTGCTACATTAAAAAAAAAATCAACCATCATCTAGTCTCTTCAGATCATATAAAATTTCAGCCTATTGCTAAAGTTGAGTTGAATTTCTATGTACTGTATTAACAACAAAGAGTCAGCTTCATTGAGGTATCCCTGACACAAAATAAATTGCATATTTACAGGATAAGATGTGTTGCTCTACAAAGAAATGCACAGTACATATACATGTGAACCTGTGTCCACATGTGTGCACTCTTGAAATTATCATCTCCATAAAAAAAAAAATCTGCTACCACCCTCGGCATACCTGTACTTTGGGGTGCCTCTCGCTCACTCCTCTGAGTTCTTCCCTATTAGGAGCCTTGAGTTGCCCTGTGAGCCCATGGTGCCATCTCTGTTTGATTTCCTCAGCAATTTCTAATCTATTAATTTCTTCCTTAATGTTTAATATGTCATTAATTCTAAGGAGTAAATGTTTCTATTCCAGATACTGTTATTTTCATCCCCAGCAGTTAAATTTAGGTCCTTTTTTTATTTTAACATTATGTCTGTACTTAGTATTTTCCCCTTTTCCTATGTGTCTTGAAGATACAGAATACCAGCCACAGGAACCTGTAAAACACCCTGGTCTGCTAATTCTACCATCTGTGTCAATGGTTCTCAACCTTCCTAATGCTGCGACCCTTTAATACGGTTCCTCATGTTGTGGTGACCTCTAACCATAAAATTGGCTTTTATTGCTACTTCATAACTGTAATTTTGCTACTTTATGAATCTCAATGTAAATATTTTTGGAGATAGAGGATTCCCAAAGGGGCCATGACCCACAGGTTGAGAACCATTGACCTATATCATTTGTGAATATGTTTATAACTGATGGAATTTTTTTCCTAATTAGAGGTTGCACTTCCCGATTCCTTTGCTCATCTACCAGAACTTTGCCTGCTTGAGAACTGGGTATTTCTGCATTCCCGAGGAGCCTGGAATTTCTTTCAGGGACGGTTTTTATGTGAACTGAAAACATTTGATTCAGCAGGGTCTTCCTAATAGCTTTTGCTAGGCAGGGCCCAACCAGCCCTGGATAGCCTGATCATGCCAGCAAGTTCCAGGTTCAACGAGAAACTCTGTCTCAGAAACAAACAAACAAAGCAGTGGAGTATGAAGGAAGACACTGAACATCAACCTCTGGTTTCCAAGCACACCCTTGTACACATACACACAATTTTAAAAAGTCTCAGGGGAAGAATTTAATATGCATAAAATCCATATGCTGAAATTCCAGGACATTTTAAAGAAATATACCTAAATAAACGGATGAATTGTGTTTATTTCTCATTAGATAAACTATGTTAAGATATGAGTTCTTCCTAGGTTAATCTATAGATTCATAATTTCTCTCAGATATTAACAAAGCTTTGTTTGTAGAAATTGATCAATCTTAAAACACACACAAAATACAAAAGAAGATCTCAAAAAGCTAAATTTAGGGTAATCCTGTAGAATTTTAAGACTATAAAACTATCCTAGTAAAATGATGTGAATGCAAATGTAGATATCAATAAAACAGAGCAAAGAAACCATAACGAGACTCTCCTAGCTTTGGCCAATTAATTTTCATGAAAGATGCCCAGGACATGGGTGAAAGAGAAGTCACACTCAAGCAGTGGTCCCGTAAGAGGCGACTGATTCTGTGAAAATACAAAGAACCCCAGAGCTCGCATTGTGTACAAAAATCCATGAAAAACAGATCACAGACTTAGCAGCAGCTCCTAGAACCCACTAGAAGAAAACAGTCCTATTGAGATTAGGAAAATATTTCTTAGACAAAAATCAAGGAGCAGAAAAATGACTACTAGACCAGCCCGGCTCCCAAAAATGTAAGAGTACAATGAGGATTCTGATTTTATTTTGCTGGTGACTGCGGCTGCTGAGAGCTTTCCAGCCCTTCCACTTCCGCTTCCCCTCTGCCCCACAGCTGGGCCCGCTGATAAGAAAACCCAGGTGCTCCCACCTTTGCTGCCAAGGGGAAATTCAAAGCATGAAAGTCCCAGCCTCAGCCACAGGAACCCTCACTCCAACCCTATTCCCCAGTCCCAGCCAAAGCCACGCCAGGTTCTTCCCAGCTCTCTTATGACAGTTTTGGATCTGACTGGGAGTCTGCTCTGTTCTCAGAAAGTTTCACTGTGTGAGTAATAAACTTTCTTGAACCTTCTGTGTGTGTGTTCATAGGCTTCAACATCAGAAACACCCATCCTCTTTCTGTGGGATAACTACAACAAAAAACTTTTACTATTGAAAAGTAAAAAACCCAGCCAGGCGGCAGCGACACTCACCTTTAGTACCAGCACCCTGGAGGCAGGGGCAGGTGGAGCTCTGTGAGTTCGAGGCCAACCTGGCCTACAGAGCAAATGAGTCCCAGGACAGCCAGGGCTACACAGAGAAATCCTGTCTCAGAAAACAAAAACAAAACAGCAGCAACAAATAAACAGAAAAGAAAAGGAAAAAACCCAAACCACCTACTCAGAAAAAATAGCGTACTTACCTCCATTTATGTTCTCAAGGTTGTTTTCCTGGAGCAGCAGATGAATTCTTACTGCCACATAAGGGAAACCAACTTAAAAGTTTTCAAAGATTTCACTGTCTAAATCTTCTCTGAAGAAGGCACACAGATTTCATTTCATAGCCACTGGATTAACTAAAATGAAAAGGACCGGGTGTTGATATGGATGTGAATAACTGGTCCCTTCCCTGCTGCTGCCACTTTGGAACACATTTTTAAAGTTTCTTGTGAAATTAAATTAAATCGAGGCTTGCTACACAACTCATTAATCTCATTTTTGGGTGATTATCCAGTGAAAATGAAAGCATATATTTATATATAAACTTGCTCTCCAACGATTACAGTAATTTGGTCATAATTGCCCCAAAATGGAAGCCAAACAAATGTCAGTCAAACGGGTGAATGGCTAAATAAAATGTCGATACTTCACATAATGAAATATTACTTAAAAATAAAAAGGAAAATTTGAAATATGCAATGTTTAGGGATAAATACCAATGGCATTTCTCCAGGAGAAAGAATTCAGATACAAAAGATCATATGAGCTGTGTGACTCCAGGATGTAAAACTCATTCAGGAGTGAAAGCAGGGGTGTGGGGGGATTCGGTGCAGTGAACGCACAGAACCCTTCAATGTGTTGCAAACAGTCTCCAGCATAACTGTGAGGTCAGCTTATAACTGTATGGATTTATCAAAACACATCGAGTGGTGCCTTAAAATGGTACTTTCGCTGCATATAAATGTCACCACAAAGAGAAATGTTGAACTCAATCAGCGGCAGCTCCCGGCTGGTGCACCAGCATCTTCAAAATGCTCTCTGTTTTATATGCCGTATCTTATTCGATCCTTACACGAACGTGCCAGTGGAGTTCTCTGGGCTGGGACATTCTGCAAGCACAGGCAGAGACAGCCCAAGAAACTTTACAGGGTTGCACTCTCTGTAGGAAACTTGCAAAGTCAAACGGTTTTGTTCTATAAAGCCTCTTTTCCATGGAAATTCACATTTGAAAATCTTCCTTTGACATTTTCAACGTATTGCTGTCTTAGACAATTGAGGCTGCATGAGCAAACTATCATAGATTAAGTAGTTAATAAATAAGGGGGATTTGGCACTAACGGTTCTGGAGATGGGGGAGTCCACATCATGACCCCGGCCCATTCCGTGTCTGTTCAACACTTGCAGTCACGTATCTCACACGGTGAAGACAAACTTGTTCCCTTGGGCTGGCGCTGTAAGGACACTCATGCCACTCACAGGACTCTATCCTCGTGATCATACACCTCCCAAGAATGTCCCCTCATACCAATATTACCTCAGAAGTTGGGATTTCAAATGGTAATTGGTAGAGAACACAAGTTTTTAAAGCACATAATTTCTTTACATTAACAAGAAATCAAGAAAAGAACATACAGGGTTTTTTTTTTTTCAATTCCTTTTAAACTGCAGGTAAACAAACTGTGGGTATCTTTATAATTCTGAACTGTGACCATCTTACTTAGCATTTATTTTAGATTTTAATTCCTCCTCGTGATAGGTAAATAAAGGTGGGAAGTAGCATCCTTTTACTTGAAAAAATTTAGATTTGTCATTTTATTTGTGTCCCTGTTTTGCCCACATGTCTGTATGGGAGCTTTCATTGATCACGTGAATGTCATCCCAGAAGGCAGTGGGGTTTCGAGTCATTCTGAACGGGTCTGACTATGCTCTGCCTGAGGATGAAAACAAACCCCAAGAGGGGACAGACTGGTTGGGACAAACAGTTGAAAGACAGTGAGAATTCAAAGTCCCAGAACCCAGAACCTGGATAACGGAGTGACCTTTGACGAGTGGTGAGCATCTCAAAGGTCACAGGAAAGTTTCCAGAAGAAAGCCAACTCGAGCATCTGACACGGGATGCCACTGGCAGCCTGTACCGCCTCCAGCAAACAGGTCTTCTGTCCCCCTTGGTGAAGTTCCAGGCAGCGTCACATAGTGCAGTCTGAATCTGGAGGACAAGGTAAGCTGTTGTTCCCTCTCCACACTGCCCGTCTCTAGGCTCAAGAATCTGGGTTTAGATGGGGAAGGGTGAAAACTGAAAGGGATAAGAGGTGGAAATTTGAGTTTTGAATTTTTATTTGACTCCAGTGCATGAGCATGAGACGATTCAAATACCCAAACTGAGTTTTTAAGTTTTGAAGCGGCCTAGAATATCAGCTGTGTGGTGGAGATCTGACAGCCTGTGGTAAGATACGAGAAGGCAAACAAGTTTATTTCCTGATTGCACTGCACTGAGTTCAGTCCATTCATCGGTGTTTGAACTCTCATTCATGCATTACCTAAAATCTCTGTCTCTCTGTCTCTCTCTCTCACACACACCATTCATGTATTACCTAAAATCTCTCTCTCTCTCTCTCTGTCTGTCTCTGTCTCTGTCTCTCCCTCTCTCTCTCACACACACACACCATTCATGTATTACCTAAAATCTCTCTCTCTCTCATACACATATACACACACACACACATGCGCGCACGCATGCACACACACACCATAATCTACCACTGCACATTCACGTTCTGAAAAAGACTGAGTCATATCCCATTCAGACAGAGGACAGCGTGACTGCATTGAGAAGGCCTGGGCCCTGACCTGTACTCACTATAAAGTACACTCATTAGTTATTGTCTTTAAAGATAAAAACTTGCCCAGCCACACAGCTTCTCCCTTAAGGATCCAGCACCAAACACTCTATTTCCAAAGTAAGAGTACTTGACAGGGAGTTACCTTGTACCTCTGCTTCACCACTGGCAAGTCTTAATAACGACTTGAAAGTTCGTTGTTGAATGTGTAGGATATGTCTAGCTGGTTGTTTTATAAAGAAACCCCGACTTTCCTCTAGTTTAATTAAAGCGTTGGAAGACAAGCTGCCTCCAGGTTTCTACTCAACCTCTAGTGTGGCAGCCTGGCTCCCCACAAAATTCAGAGGCTGGACCGAAAACACTGAACTGGAGCCTTTTGGCAGTGCATTGGTTAACTGGCAAACACTTCAGAAACTTCCTGCACTCTAGGCTGTGTGCCAAACACCAGGTGGCCAACAGGACAAGTTAGCTTGTTCCCCTTCAGCTGTTCAGCAGGCAAATACGGGAGCCTGGTCAAGTGTCCTGGTACCTATGGGAGAAATTACATACACAACCCTTACATCTTCATGGGAGAAGGCAGGAACAAGGGCCCAGAGACTAAATGCAGCCTCCAGAAGTCAGATGAAGAAACAATGAGTGTTCCCCTCACCCTCCAAGCCTTGATTTTAGTGCCAGGGGCTTGCATGGTATCTCTCTCTCATCTGCACACAGGAGCCGGAGTGGCATCTCTCATCTGCACACAGTAGGACCACATTTGCATTTTTGTCACTAGAGTCCATGTAGTTTGTTACAGCTGGTGACAGAGGAGCTTTTGACTCCTCACTAGGGTTTAAGCAGAGTGGGAGAGAAAAGCTAATGGACACACATAAGCAAACACACAAATGTAAAGAAAATCTCTTTTCTTTGTGTACGTGTGTGTTCACATGCACAGATCTCTGGTGTGTGAACTTGTGTGTGTCTTTGTATGTGTTTGTACCTGTGCCTCATATGTGTGTTTGTGTATTTCTGTATCTGTGTCTATCTGTGCTTGCGCTTGTATATGAGTTCTGAAAGGTAAAATTTAGCAATTAGTGGGGAATATTTTTATGAGGAAGATGTTTAACCATCTGTAGATAAAGGTGGTCGGTCTGAAGAGCCCAAGGAGACATCCGCTGTGACTTCCTTGTCCATCCCTCCCCCCCATGGGAAGACAGAGGTGACGATGTCAGTGAACTTTTGGTCATGATGAGGCATGAGATGCTGCAGAAGGCACAGCCTGCATACAGACCTGAACTCCAGAGCCCACGTGTGAACGCTCTCTCCAGCCCTCTGCATAGCCGAGAGCATACCTAAGGAGACAGATAGGTTATTGGGGCAATAAAAAGCAGAGCTATGTGGTGTGAGAGTCATTACTTGCTTTTACTGTCCAAACAATGAGAAAACATAATTTGTAAGTACCCTTTCGCCGAGGCGTGGGGAAGGAATCCTTCTTCCTCCTGCTTATGCTGTGAAAAGGCACCCATGGGGATAAGTCGAAGTGCATCATGAATTTTTCCCTCGTCCTCCTGCTTCTGCATCTGCTCAAAGTGAGATTTATGGGAAATAGCCGCGGTTCTCCCTGCCAGTTCACCTACTGGCACGAATCACACAGTAACGTCTGGATGACCCCGTTCTCTTCCATCTGATGTAACCGAGTGGCCTAGGGCCTCTGCTTCGAAGTTCTTTTCCATCTTCACTTGGGGCAGTACAAACCGTTCCCTGCTTTCTTTTCTTCTCCCATGAACTTGTCTCTGTGCCTCCTGTTTATTCGTGTCCGTGGTGATTAGGGTCCAGCATGAGGAGATATCCAAACTCACAGCCCCAGCGTCGGCAAGGCCTTCCAGCTCACAGCCCCAGCGTCGGCAAGGCCTTCCAGCTCAAAGATCCTCCTCTAAATCTGGGGCTCCCGCCAAGTCAGCTGATGTTGTCTATGTTTCTGGAGAGACCCCGACTTGGAGACTGTTGTAGTCTGAATTTCAAAGTTAAAATCCTACCCTCCAGGAACTAACGATGTGACTGTCTGGGGAGGGAGTCTTTAAAGATCTAATTAGGGTGGCATCCATCAAATTGACTATGCACTGAAAACAGATATAGAAGGGAGAACCAGTGAGGACACAGAGAGGACACAGCCATCCACAAGTCCAGCAGAGCGGCCACAGGAGAACTCATCCCTGCAGGCTAGTTGGATACCATGTGAACTGTGGGTTTCCCTTTTCTGCGGTAGTAAAATTCATGTAAAAATTTAAACCTCTCCCAGGCAAACACTGGGGACTAACAATATGTAATAACTCCAAAGGATCTCCTGGGCTACTGACAGTCTGCCATTCTGTAACATTACAGATCCCTTCCTGTGGAGAGGCAGGGTACACACCTCGCCTTGCCATGATACACCCTATCACTTTGTGTAAGGCCACTCCCCATGCTCCCTCGTCCCAGTTAGACATTCTGTCTGTCTGTCTGTCTGCCCGCCAAGTCATGGTCATGGTTCTCTTTGCCCCTGATTCTTTTATTTCACATCTACCTTTTCCCCAGAATACATATATATGATTTATACACATGCACATATATGTATGTACATATACAGAAAGTGAGATACAAGATATAATTTGAATTTTGTTATCTGACTATTGTCCTTAGAGTTTCACCCCCTGCCCATTTTGTCACCAACCCCAGTTCTTATTTAAAGATGGGCTGGCAGGGTTTCCACAAAAACTGAGAGCTCTAAGCAGTTCACGGTGCCTCTGGCTCTCTGCCTTCCCTGGAGCATACTGACTCCCCATTTCTCTGCCCACAGACACCCACCAATGCCAACCACCGGGAGCCAAAGCAAGGACATAAGCCGGTGATGTGGCAGCTGCCTGGGACCACTGCCCTTCAGAAGCTTAGGAGCTGCAGATGGAAATAAAACTTGCCATGGCCTGGAGCAGGGGTTCTCAGCCTTCCTAACACTGCTACCCTTTAATACAGTTTCTCATGTAGTGGTGACCCCAACCATGTAAATAATTTCTGTTGCGACTTCACAACTGCAATTTTGCTACCGTTATGAGTTGTAATGCAAACATCTGATATGCAGAATCTCTGATATGTGACCCCCCAATGGGGTTGTGACCCTCAGGTTGAGAGCCATTGACCTGGAGGCTCTGGAGCCTTTCACAGAGCCCAGAGGAGGGGCAACCTTGCACTCTGACACCCACTGGACAGAGACCCCTCACATTGGCCTCCAGCTCCTTAGGTCAAGGCCCAAAGTGAGGTAGATTGTGGCAGGACCATGGAAGGACTCAAGGAAAATTCAGATCCCTGAACCTCATTTAAGACTTCCTGTTTTGCCAAAGCCAGGGATAAAAGTCTTCCAGACACTAACCTCTCTTGTCTCTTTGTCAAAAGTGATGGTGTGGGCATTCTACGGTGGCTGACTTGGATCAGTTCTTTTACTATTAGTTTCTTTAAAGAAAACCATAACTGTTGGCTGTGATTTTCATACTACCCAGGCCGCTTTACTACGGGCTACCCCTTGCTTTTGAAAAGTGCTAAAAATGTTTATGAAATCACAGTCTCAGGCCTTGGGGTGCACATTGTTCATTGAGCTCTCGGGGTTCTTATATTCACTAAAATTGGAAAAGCATGTCCTCTGATCTTTATTTCTAACCCTTTGGGTGAGAGTTTGAAGACACGGGAAGGAATCAAGCCTGGCTTTGGCCTACTATATTCATTTGATTACCCCCCCACCCCCGTTGGACAAATGTTCTGGCGCTAAGTTTTGCTCTCTTTAGCATCCAGCTTCCTGTCCTACTTGGAGGCCAACACAGTGCTGAGGGGATGCACGCCTTGACTTCTGCCTGTCACCCAGGCATGCGTGTCTCCCTCCCACCTTGAGTCGAAACTTGAGCACGTGAGCATATGCCACTCCTTGAGGCCCCTTCAGTCAAGATATTCACTCTCAAGCTGGTGTTGTCTTTAGAGCTGTGACAACAGCTGACGGGCAGAGACAATCCCTCTGTCTCACTGGCATCCGCCGGATAATGGTTCCACGTGCCTGGCTACAAACGGCCAGGAGCTAGTCGTCCTAAACCTCTGTTCGAATCCTGGCTCAGCCACCACGACAGTGCTGTTGTCTCCGGGCAAATTCTTCAGGGTTTACTTGAATCGTGCATAACAGGGAAAATCATGACTCTCAAGCCAGCTTGCAGAACTTCAGTGAAATCCAGACTTAAATACGTGTGATTTGTAAGCTGCAGAATACTACAGAAATATTCTTGGGAATATTGAGATTTTTGAATTTATCCATGTTTTCACAGAAGCCAATTTTTTTTTTCCGTGAGAAGTTTTAGAAAGAGATTTTCTGGCTTTCTTGTGTGACTTTGAAAATTAATATGCAGCTTTCTGACTTTTAACATGATTTTTATATTTTCCTCCATCCCTGCTGTTGGATCTGTTATCTACGGGCAAACGCTTCAAAGGAACGAGAGCATTAAATAAAACGCTGCCTGCTCCCCGGTACAAGCCACTGGCTGCTCTCCTCTGGGGCAAAGAAGAAAACAAAACAAAACTTTCCATCCATTTTCCGACAGCTGTTGCTTTTTAGAGAAAGCAAATATTTTTTTTTTTTTTGTAAAAAGCTGCAAACATTCTGGGCCCAAACCATTTATAAGCTTGGCAAACGGAACACACAGCCAGCTTGCCAGTCTTAATCTTGGGCCTCCATTAAATGCACCACAACTGCACCATAAAACCGAAAAGGGAAGAATTTATAAACAAATAAAGAAGTTAATTGGGGCAATAAAATAGCAGTTCCCTCCCCAGTGTGGAATTGGAATATCTCAACCTGCGGAATCTCCAAAGCTCGGTTCAGGGGTCTCGTGACAGCAAGAGGCAAACACAGATCAAAGATCTCAAGACCGCTCTTGGGCTGACAATGCTTATCTCTGTGCTCATGCCCACAGCCCCGTGTCCCCTGACCCCGCATGGGTTGTAAATCATTTCCAGGGTAAGAGGAGGAGCTCCCTGCCAGTATCCTAAACTCTGCCCATGGCCCCGGCTCTGATACTAGATGGGGATGCTAGGAGAGCACAGCTCTCTTCATCTGCAACCCAGCACTTGGGTGTAAGGATAGAGACCCGAACTGAGCTGTGCTGATTCTCTCACTCCCTGGAAAGCAAAAGAGACTTTGGAGTCTCGGGAACAGGGTGAGGGTCCTGTTGTCACCTCCTGCTTATCCTTACCTCATGACCACAAGAAAAAGCTGGATCTTTAATCTGAGTTTTACACATTTATTTACTCATTTCATCAAATCTTTAGATATTTTAAAGTGGTGAAACTATGTCTTTATCACTTGTAAGAATCAAATGAGAGAGCACGAACACACAATATAACCTATACACATCCTATGTATGTGGGGGTTATGCATGTAGGTATTTATGTAGATGCTTGAGACACAAGTATATATCTTATCACAGAGTAGATGCTCACAATATTTAGGTCTCATCTTTTTGAAATCACTACACAGCATTGCTATCTCCAATGTTTGTGTTTGAGAACTATAAATCTGACTTACCAAAAGCAATCAAAACAATAATCTCTTGATGTTTGAAGTAACCATGATGTCGTGCCAGGCCACATTCACAGCTGTCATTGGTTGTATGTGGCTCACAGGTTGCAGGCTGGACACAGCTAATTTACGTCATTCAAATATGAATTATAATAAAGTTGTCCTAAGTAGAATCACAGTGGTAATGCCTTACATGATTACTCTTATTCAATAAAGAAAGGGAGAGGAGAGAGGAGAGACAGATGAAGAGACACACTCAACACTATCACCCTGTCCGTGAGCCCCACCCACTGTGGACAGCAGTACAGTCGGGGGGATTTCAGGGCAGCAAGGGCTACTGTGACCAAGGGCTACTACAGAGCAACTGGGCCCTGTGAAGAATTCACTCATGACCTTTGCCTCGCTAATGCCCAGACCTGCACTGTCTCCCACCCCTGGAAATGTTTATGGCCCATTCATGTAATCAGATGCACACACTGTCTAGCAGGAAATAGGGGCTCTTCATAGAGGTCTGGCTTTCAGTATGTTTTGTTTAAAGTCTCTGGAGATAGATGGCCATTTACCTTTGTTTAATAGCCCTCATAATGCACAGACTAGTGCTGGACCTCAAAGGAACTCAGGGAGTAACCTCTGGTACCCGGGGTCCTTGGAAACAGTTTTCCAGGTTCTAAGTCGACCTAAGGAAGAACATTCCTGCTCAGCAGATTTCATGTGCTAATTGTTTGCAATCTTCTAGGCACTGCAGGTGCGTGCCCTTTAATAAGAAGAAGTTCTTTTCTTTAGAAAAGGTCAACTAAGAAAGAGACTCACTATTGAAATGAGAGCTCAGCGTTAACCATGAGAGGAAGTGGGAGGCATTAAATCCTATAGGTTAATATCTCAAATACTATACAAATGTTTCCAGGCAGTGTTGTGTATTAACTGGTTCCGGCATAGACAGGGTTTGCTCGAGCCTAAACCTTTTATTTTCGGAATCATATGTGGCCAGAGATTGAACCCATGTGTCTCATTCATTTGCACAGTGACAGTGAAAACATCTTGAGGTTATACTTGTGAAGAGATCCATAACCCTTAAACAAACATGCCGCCTCTGGTGCCCGGAGGCTGATGGGAAATGTGATGGGCGGTAGGTCAGTACCTTCTCCTCACCCCGGCATCTTACTAGGTCTTGTCTCCTCTTCCACACAGAACCAGCTCCAGGGGGAGGCAGCTGGAGGGCTGTCCTGTCAGCGGCTCACCTGGTGTCTTAATGAAATATTCCAGAGGTTCACATCTGCTAGATAATAAAATGCAGAGCAGGAAGAAGGGATCTGGCTGTTGGCGTGTTCTAGCCACCAGGCAAAGCCAGGGCAGCATTGTTTCTGCCATAGCCAAGGCCAGTGTCTGTATGAGGCCAGGATGAGAGCCCTTGCTCTTTTTCATGTGCCAAATTCACCGGCTCTGCTGCTCCCCTGCGCCGAGTGTTCCAGCATAGTATCATCAAAGCAGTCCACAGCCCAGACAAGGGGAAAGCTGACTAACATGACAGAATCAAACACAATAACACTTATATCTTACAGACCCAGTCCCCGAGGGTGGTGGCGTTGAAGGGCGGGTCTCCTTTTCCACCCCACCTCTCCTTTGCCTCCCAAATAAGAATCAATGTTGGATCTCTTTGCAGGAAGGCACAGCTATGCCAACCACACAAGACATGTTCTCACTGTCAACCATGATGGATGGGATTCTGTACATTTAATAAATATAAATGTCATAATCCAACCATCAAATTTAATAAACAAAAATACCACAAACCATCTTTCCTCTCTGCTTCATGTGCTCCTTTAAAGCTGATAACATTAGAACACATTTCGCCCGAGCTATAACCTCACCATCTGCCTGGCTCAACTTCTGAAGACTTGGTACGGGCTAAAAAGCGAATCAAATGACTTCACACTGAGAGAGAGAAGAACAAAAACAGGGAGGGGGCTAGAGTCTCCCCACTTTCTCCTCCTTTTCCTTCTGATCCGTTTGCTAACTCTATAACCAGATGTAACAATCTGAGCATAAGTTCAACCCTCAGAAATTATTAGGGAGTCAAGTCATGGGGAAGATTTTTCTGCATGAGCTAAATGAAGAAAACTATAAGGCGTGTTTCGCCGGTAGGCTGAGCACTGCATCTCAACGCTTTGATTTGGAAATATGTGCAATGAGATACAGAAACTTACTGATTAAGGAGACACTTTCTTTTGATGGCAAATTGATAATAATCAGAACCACAGCAATAAACACATACCAAGGAGTAGTTTCATTCCCAGGGGTACAGGACATGGATTCAAAGCAAGAGCTGGGAAGTTTCCTTTGTGTAGAAAGCAAAAAAAACTTGAGTGAAACAACTAAGGGAACGCTATTAGAACAGAGCCCAGAGAAGCCTGGAGGATGTCTTACACACAGAAGGAACAAAGACGATCTATACCAGTGCTTCTTACCTTTGGGTCGTGACCCCTTTGGGGATATATTACAGAGATCCTGAATATCAGATATTTACACAATTACAATTCATGACAATAGCAAAATTACAGTTACGAAGTAGTAACAAAAATAACTTCACGGTTGGGGTCAGCACTGCATGAGGAACTATATTAATGGGTTGCAGTTTTAGGTAGGTTGAGAACCGCTGCTGTGCACCTAAACATCTAACGTACGCTCTACCGAGAGCCTCTTATGTCCTGTGCACCTTGTGTTCATTTTAACAGTTTAAAGTCATTGAGTCCTTTTAAAGACACACAACTGTTAACTCCAGTCTGTAGCTGAACTATAGAGACCACAGGATGGAGTCATGTTAGCAGCACTCAATATAAGAAAGAGGAGTGAATCTCAACTACTCTTCCTTCTGTGGGACAGCCCAGTGCTTCTTTGGGGACATTAAGTCTTCCCTCACAATCAAGCCACATGGCTTGATTTCTCCTTCCAGTTTCTGGGATTCATATTCATGGCATACAACTCCAAGCCCACGCTGCAACTACTGCGCCAATATGTAACAGATGCTCCCAGATGCTGGTGGCCCAAGTCGTTAGAGGCTATAAAAGAGGCGTGTCTTGACCCCTAAAAATCTCCACAGCATTCGAGTCATTCCAAAGAAGACCACGGGCTTCAGCATCCTCACACCATCTCTCCCATGCTCCTTCCCATCGGTGATCTCCAGGTAGGCGCCTGCGAACACACCAGCACACAACAATGAATTGCTTGACTGCTTCCTGGTGTGGGGGAAGATCCCCCCATTTCGGGAACCAACACACTCACTTCCGTTCTTCCAGAGCACAAGTCAAACCTCACGCTTTTCAGTGAGCCTCCTAGTGGGGTCATGCTCCAGAGCCTCGCCATTTTGTTCTCCTTCTGGCTGTGGATGTCCTGAAGCAGCTCAGGAGGTCCCATGACACCTCAATGATGCAGAGAAATATGGGCCAGGTGACAGAATTAAACCAGTGAAATGAAGGGGACGAGGCAGCAGCAGACAGAGGAGAGGAGCCTCTGCCCACCTGTTGCTCTTAGCAAACCTAACTGGGGATCCCGGAGTTCTGACAAATATAATCCAAATGCCCCAGGGCGGCAGAGCAAGTGAAGGGAGAGCTGGCAGCTGAGGAGAGATGTCCTTTTCCTTGATCCCAAGTCTCTCTGTCTCCTCTAGGCTCACCGTGGAAAGAAATAGACCTCAGAAGAATCTCACAGAAGGCTTGCAAGACAGCTCTGCAAGTAGAGGTGCTCATTCCTGGCCAAGCCTGATGACCCAAGTTTATTCCCAAGACTCACATGGTTTAAGGGCAGAACCAACTCCCACAAATGGCCCTCTGATGCTCACTGTGGGGCACATGTTTCCCAGTGCCATACCAAATAAATAAAAATAATTTAACAAGAAGATAAAAGGAAGAGCTCAGAGATTGTGCAACCAAATGACCACATCGTTATCAGAAAAGTTTATCTCGAGCTGGGCAGGGTCTCTGATTACTGAGGACCTTCTTCCCATCGTCTTCCAATTGTCTACAGGGTCTTCCAGTAGCTCACACATACACACAGTGATTTCAGTCTAGGAAGGATGCCCTTCCCTTGTGACAGAACTCTTAGACAGTGGGCAACAGTATAGTGGCTGATATTGTGGCACCTCACAAAGACCAGCAGGACTCTCAGATCCTCTGTAAGACAGTCCGTGTCCTGAGAGCCAGAAGTCTAATGTACACAAAATCCATGATTAGCACCCTAGTTTGGACATTTCTGCGGTTTTCACAGCATAGTCTCTTATGTTGAAGGTCAGAGTTACTGTTGTGAATTCCTACCCTGCAGAGTCTTTCAAGATTTTTTTTTTAAAAAAGCAACAACAAAAGGTGGCCAGGAGGAGACATAGGAACCATATTTCCCACACCAGTTTCACCAAAAGACACATGGAAGTGGCTGTGGGTGAGAAGCGAGAAATGGAGAGTAAAAAGACAGAGCCCATGCCTCCCTCCATCCGAATCTGTCCCTCCGTACTTGCCTTAACCGTCAGAAAGGAGAGATTCAAGGAGAGGTTGCACCCTACTCCCTCCCTACCCTCTGACCACATTAACAATAGTATTCATATCTGAAGAAGGAGACTGCCCATTCATTCCCGGCCACTCGAGACCCAAATAATCACACAGAAAATATATTATTACAACACTGTTTGGCCAATAGCTTAGGCATATATCTGGCTGACTCTTACATCTTAAATTAACCATTTCTATTTATCTGAGCATTGGCACGAGGCTGTGGCTTGCTGGTAAGTATCTGGCATCTGTCTCCTTTAGCAGCTACATGGCATCTCTCTGACTCCACCTGCTCTCTCTATATATCTCTTTCAACCTGGCCATATTCTGCCCTGCTATAGGCCAAAGCAGCTTCTTTATTAACCAACGGTAATAAAACATATTTCCAGCATCCAGAGGGGACTCCCACATCACATATCTATCTGGAAGAGCTGAGCGCCTGTCATCAATTTTTCTTTCAAGTTCAGAACACTAAATAATATGCTGGTACTCTTCTTCCTTAGCTGTACCTCAAACACCCAAGACATTTTAACCGTGCCCCTCAGATTCAAGAATCCAGAACGGCTACAGGTGTTGCCCACAGAAACACAGCAAGCACTAACAAACTAATCCTGGACAGCTGGCTTACTTTTGCGTCCACGTGGATTAGCAATGGTGGACTTAAGAGCAGGCTGATTTTGAAAATGCTTGCTAGCTGTTTTCCACCTCTAGAAATTACCTGGTAGTTTGCCTCATCAATATTGCATCATTATGATTCCTAATACCCCTGTCAGAGTTCTTAACTTTACGATAATAGGCAACTTAGAAACACTCTGCCAGACATTAAGCCATAATGTACAACAAGTAAGTGACTTACAGATGGGCTCGAGCTATCTAAAGCATGTCTGGTAAACAACCAATGCTGGACAACGGTGGAGCGCAAACTTAAGTGCTGCCTTTGTGGAACAAAAGGAAATCAAACAAGCACCACTTTCTGGTTCAGGCTGTCCCAGAGAAAAGCTGCGCCAGCTGCTTTTCTCTCAGCTAAGAATGGATCCTTAGGGTCGGGGACATAGCCTGTTGGTAGAGCACCAGCTCAGCACAAACACCGCTGGGCTAGCCCTGAGCACAACAAAAATGCTGACTCTCTGATGAGCAGTGAGATGGCTTAACTTATAAAGGTGCTTGTTGCCAAGTCTCAGAACCTGAGTTCAAGCCTCAAGACCTGCATAGTGGAACTTCATGTGTATTATGGTCTCTGTGTGCATTATGTGTGTGTGTGTGTGTATGCAAAGGAATGTAGAGTGTGTGTGTGTTCCTTAAAAACAGTTAACCCAGGAAGAGACTATAAAAGGCAAAAAATAAGAAAAAATAAGAAACAGCTATTTCTACTGATACTTAGTGGGGTAGTTTGGATGAGACATGTCCCCTACAGTCTTGGGCAGTTGGACGTTTGGTCCCCAGATGGTGGGACTGTTTGGGGAGGTGTAGGTGGTATGGCCGAAGGAAGTACATCACTGGGGCAACACGCCCCAGGCCACTTCTAGTTGACTCTCTCTGTTTCACGCCTTTGGTTGAGGATGAGAGTGCCTAGCTTCCTGCCCCTCGTGCCTTGCCAGTCCAACATGACCTACACGATCCCTCTGGAACTGTAAATCCAAAGAAGCTCTTCCTGCTAAAGTTGCTGGGGTCATGGTGTTTGTCATAGCAAGACAAAAGTGACTAAAATGCCCAGACTAAATTGATTAGTGTCAGTTAAAGCTTTAATTTCCTAAATATTATTTTTTTATATTTCCAAAGGGGGGACACGAAAGAACTCAGACCCAGAAATAAACCGTCCACTGTTCCAAAAACATTCCCACTCAGGTTTGTGTGGAAACGTTTTTATATGGGAGGGGGCAGATTAAAACCGATTCTAAGAGCAAAACTTGAAAAGGTCCAGGTTTTACAAGCTCAAACTGCTAGTAAAATCGCAAACAGTACTGGAGAATTTTATGTTTGGGCAATAGTGAGAGAATAGATTGCTTTATGAATTTTTATTTTATTTTGAGATTTATTTATTTTAATTCCCTGCTTCCTTCTTCCAGGGAATGTAGATGGCTTGCAGAAGTATAACAAGATAAAATGCCTAAAAATTAAGAGATATAAGTTGGCTATAAAGTGTTAATTCCAAGAGAAGTATGAATAGAGATGAATGTAGACCATATGATAACAGAATTTCTCTAACTTCCTCATAGCCCGAATAAAAAGGGAAATACAGTCATTTATAAGATTCAACATGTCAACAAGGTAAAAACAAAGAAAATGTTCAGGAAAATCACACTTCCTACAACAAACCTGAAGTATTTTCCCCAGAGTGTCTCACAGGAGAATACAGGCTGGTTCCCCAGAACAGCCCCTCCACAGAGTGTTAGCCAGGACTTCCCACAGGTGAGTGCGTCCTCTCTTGTCTGCAAGGACCTCCACCAAGGTCCCACTTAGAGCACTGTTTAAGGAATATGGGTAATTCTGTAACTATTAGGAAAGTCTAACATGGTGGCTGCCGCCCTGGCCATACCTGAGAATCTTAAGTGAAGAGCTGTGAACTATGCTGATACCCAGACCACATGCCAGAATCTCTGGAAATGGGTGCCTGGAATCAGTGTTTTCTAAATAATACTTCCCCAAGATGCTCCAGTGGCTTAAGGACCAAGAGTCATCGCGATCAGAGGTCACCTTTCTTTCCCATGAAAAGATGATTTGGGTTCGTCTCCAGTCTTATAAAGAGCAACCAGCTGCCCTTGTTATGAGCCAAAGGACAATCTGTGCACAGAAAGAGGGACCCTGTGTGATGGCAAGGGCCAGTGGCATCACCCCTATGCTGCTTACAGCCAGGGCTTATTGTCACATGATGGAATGAATTTCTCCAATGCGAAGACACCATAGCAAAGTTTTCACTACATATGATCACACGCAGTCTGGCTCACAGTATGGCATACATAGGAAATGGAAACATAACAAGTTCCTCAAGTGGCAGTCCAAGGGACGAATGCAGGTGAGAAGCATGAACTCAGCAGTGGGAAGAGTGTCCCTGGTAACTGGAGGGTGGGGAAAAAGGATGCCGGGGTGTCAGCTGCCCGGCCAGCCCTGGATCCTACTCTTCACAGAGGGCTTGCTGGAAGGTTTAAGTCACCACTGGAGACGAAAGCTAGCGTCATAGTGCTCGAAGCTGTACTAGCAGTGCTACCCTCTAGATATTAGAGAATCCACTGCTCAGAGAAGAAACTCCAAAGTAACCATGGACTTGTTTGGACCAGTGGGAAATTTAAAAATTGATATGATTGTAAAAAAAAAAAAAGAAGAAAGAAAGAAAAGTGGTCTGGGGGTTCTTGTAGCTGAACTCTGGAGACTCCATCCTTTGGCCCAGATGATTAAATGAAGTCTCTGCTCTACCGACTGAGTCAGTTTAGTAGTTGAAGAAGTTTATTTCCCACAAGAGAGTTAAAATCTGGAGAATAGACTCAGAGGTTGCCTGGGTTCAACTAGAGAAGAGGTCAAAGAAGTCAACTTCCCCTTCCATTAAATCTGTAGGACCACAGAGTTAGGGAAAGGAACTTTGAAGTCCCCCCACCCCCCCCACCCCCCGTCCCAGAACACTGATACTTTTATTCACCATCGCCATTAATGCACCCACTTGGACCTAGACTGTGCACTAGAGGTGCTATGCAGAGCGTAGTGGGACTGATGGGAAATGAGGGCGTGGTCTCAGCCCTCCAAACATTCAAGAGAGAGAGAAACCCTCGGGGTAGGTGAGAAACAGATTGAAGAAGGTAAGGTCAAGTTTGCAAGAACGAGCACAGAGAGAATCCGTTAAGAAAAAATATTCATTCGACAAATACTTTGCTGAGTAGAGAGACTTTAGCCATTTTGTAATCGTTATTGGACAGAAGACCCTGGGAGGGCTGTGGGAAGGGTTGACCCAGGAGAGACTCTGAAAACTGTTGAGAATCTGTAATCAACACTCTCTTCAGTCCTGTCTCCTCTTCAGTCTTAATTTTTCTAGGAAGTGCTGATGCCACCCAGAAAACACGAACATCTCCATCCTCGCCCAGCCCTCGCTGTTGCTGAATCCAGGGGCAGCAGGCTTGGCAAATAAGGCTCCAAGACCATTGTGGGAATTCGAAATTTTTATGGTCTGAAAAGTGGGGGCCTCTACACTTTCACTTTTACTCTCTCCTGGAGCTTATAAATCCTTCTTCATTTAGCAGTTTCAGGAAAGTGACAGCTTTGTTAGTCAGGCTAAAGTGAGATTAGAAATAAAAATTTTAACCATTAATCCTCACTGATTAAAGTGAAACCAGAAATCAAATTGTTACCAACTGTGTGCTAATTTCAGCTTAAGTCTTTGGCAAGAGGCTTTGGAAATTTTCAGTCCGCCGAGCTCATTCACAATGCCTCACTACCGATGGCAGAGAGTCAAGGTCGCTTTCCCTCCTGGGCCGTTGTATGAACAATGACTGTTTCAAAATCAGCCCAATAAAATGTAAAATTGGAGTCCTAAGCTAGCTACATTGTTTCTCAGCCATCCCTTTCCACATACCACCGCCCCCAGCCTCTGCTCACCACCAATCTGGCCCCACCCTACCAGCGCTGATGAAGTCTCCCTAGCCACCAGAGAAGCCCAGCTGAAGGGCTGGCCCCTCACATCTGCATCAGAGCATCGGCGGCATCAAAGCAGGTGTCGCCTGCACAAGCCGTTTCTATTACACACACACAGCACGGGGAGGCAAGGGAAGACTTCATGCCAATAAGCCACATCAATTCATCAATCAAAATGAATTCATGCACTAATTAAACTAGGGAAAATAAAAAAGTAGGCATTTGTGTTACAGACGGGGAGAACAGTGTGGGGAGGGAGTTGGGGGAGGGAAACTTCAGGATGGTGAAAATCTGACAGGCACCGCATCGATTAGAAAAGGCAGAAAACACGACTGGAATTTATAGCAAGTCGTTCTCCAGATTAAAAGTAAGCAAGCAACTATAAGCAAACAAACGGCACACGCGCGTGCATTCATGCCTTCATACACCCAAGGAGGTAAACATTACGGTGGTCAGGAGGAACAGGGGCTTTAATAGGAATGTCTGTGGGGTTGGGAACATTCCTGGGGGGCGAAGGGAAGGTGATGGGGGACAGAAGGGCAGTTGTAAGAAACTTTGACTCCCCTGTCTTCATGTTGACATCTATTTTATTCCTGAGCTCTTTCTCCTTTTGCTGACTTTCCTTGGCCACTATGTAGTGTAGGAGTAGGTACAAAGGCCCCAAGCTAAGGGAAGACAGGAAGCTGTTTTAGTCAATGTTTTTTGCACACGTTTCTGCCATTAGAAGGCGGCATTGCCTCTTTCAAGCAAGCTCCCCCTGCTTGCCCACCTGGACGGTTGTGTTACCAGGGATGTGAGCAACCAGTCCTCATCCTTGCTGTTTCCTTCTCTCGTCTCCTGCTTCTGTTTCCTCATTCTGAGCTTTGAATTAAACTCTTCTCCAGCTGCTTCTGTATATCATATGTCATAAATAGCGGAACAGAAAAGGGGGGAACCTTCTTTACCCTTTGGAGTGTTTCATCTATATGACACCAAGTAACCACAGGGAAGGGAGAAAACTTTACTATTTGCGTTCTAACACTCAGCATTGTGTAGACAAAACATCTGGTCGACCACCTTAGTTCATGTTTCCTTCCGATAAGTATCACAGAAACTCTCACACCCATGTGCAGGCTGGCCTCTTCTCTGCAGAGAGCAAGCATGTAGTTTTCCTGGGTTCTGGCTACAACTCAACACAACACATTAGACATTGAGGGAAAATAAAAAGACCATGAGTCATTTCCCAGTTTACACACACACACACACACACACACACACACACACACACACACACGTCAGCCTATTGGCTATATAACATAGTTTTGCCCTGTAGCTCTGATGCTTGATTTGACAATATGCATGTGTGTGTGTGTGCGCGCGTGTGTGTGTGCGTGCATGCAGTGTAATATACAGTGTCAGTGTGTGTAGACATGGAGGTCAGAGGTCAACATTAAGTATCTTCCTCGAGCATTCTTCATCTTCCTCTTGGAGATTTCTCACATGATCCTAGAGCTCTTTGGTCCAGCTGAACTGGCTGGCCAGCAAACTCCGGGATCCTCCTGCCTCTAACCTCCCAGCGCTGAGATGGCAGGTGTGCTCCTCCACCCTCAACTTTGGCCATGGCTGCTGGGGGTTGGAACTCAGGTCTCATGCTAGCGCAGCTTGTAGCCACTGAGTCCTCTGCCCAACCTTCCAACAATATACTTTTATTGTCTCTTGTCTGTGTTTCAGTTAGAGCAGAAAACTTCAATATCTGCCTCAGAATACCAATGTTATTGTCTTTCGGGCACATCATTTTCTTTTAAGTGTGCTCTTAAAACCAGAAATCTAGTTGAACAAGCTTCTAAAATCTAATTGAAAGGCAACCTTTTGGTCCAAACCCATTGTCTTTGAGATGATGGAGGATGTGGCTATGGTGTCCCAGGCGCTGTGTCTAGGTCCAGCTTCAGCCCAGAGGATTCACCATCACCATGAAGTGCATGGCAAACGCCTCTCCCTCTGCCCAGGAGAGCAGCTGTAGGCGGTCAAGTTAAAAATCAGATCCACCCCCAGTGAGTCCACAGCACAGCAGAGAACCTTCCAGAACCTTCCAGATCTTCCTCCCAAACTGGCGCTGGGACAACATGGCTGGTGCATAGTGCACACGAGGTGAAAAATAAAACTCTTTTTCTGTTCCCTGAGGCGGACCGTGAAACTGTAAAGATGAGCTGGCATTGTGTTTTATTTTGTGTAATAAACCGCTCTTTTCACAGCAGTTGGCCCTGGGGGAGTTTCAAATTGCAGGGCTAGGCTGCAGCTGTGGGTGTGGCCTGACTCCATCCCGAGACAGCTTGGAGGCCACAGCTGTGCTGGGTCCAGAGGATCTTAAAACTGACATCTGGGCAGCACCCTTTCAAGTTTGCTCCCCAAACAAGTCATTCTCACAAAGCAGGACCCCTGATTCGAAGAGTCTGTGCTTGCTTTATCCGTAGTTATTGGAGGTGTATCAAATTTCAACCAAGACTGACACTCACATTTGGCTGGGCTGCTTTCCGAACCATCCCTGTGTGATGCTGTGGCCAAGCTGTGGCTCGGCATGGGAAACTCTCAAACAGAATTTCTCTGCTCTACAGGCAGTTTTTGGGGTTACAGGCTGGTAGGTTTTGTCGGTGGCTGTTGTTCAATTTTATGAGTTCTTAGATCCTTCTTATGTATGGCTGTTACTGTCTGCTCTCACATATGGGGAGTGTGTGTGATCTCTGAGCACATTCATCCTCTGAGTAGAGGGTGGAACCACTTGTTTTTTCCCTGGGTAAACGTTTGGTCTTCTTTCCTACTTTGGGAGCAGAACAGTAATGTGGGCATCATTTGAGGAGACAGAGGCAAAGCCCCCAGTAGGCCACAGACTCCACCAGATTCTTGAATGGAGACCAAAGCAGACTGGGGAGCCAGTCGCACTGCCTGGGGCATCAAAGCAGCAGGAGTCAGTCCCAGCCATCAGCTTTTGGGTAGGACAAGCCAGAGGACCTGTTGGGTAGGGGAAGTCCCAGCTTTCAGAAGCCCATTCACAGCAGGTAGTCCAGGTCAGTCCTTTACCTGACTTTCTCACGGGCTGGCCTGCCTTCCCTTCCCTTCAGACCCACATTCCAGCCCTGACTGACTGCACCTGAGGCTACTTCCTCTTTCATGTGTACCCAAGAGATGCTGGGGATAGAAACGGCACAGAGGATGTAAAAATCCCAAAGCTAGCCTGAAGGAAGTGCATGAGCGAGTGTAAAACGGGCAGAGAGGAGAGCGAGGACCCAAAAAGGCTTCCTGTGTCCAAGGCTTTGCCCTACACCCTGGGAGGGGTTTCCAGTCATCACAGGGAGGGACTTAAAGGCCACAAGAGAGAATCCCTCATTCAAACAGAAGGCAGAAGAGCCTACAGTTATAACACCAATACAAAATGTCTGCGCTAGCCTGCCAGGGATGTCTCCCACCTGGAGGAAAGAACACCTCTCTCAGGTCTTGTCTGTGGAGAGCAAGACTGTCTGGAAGGCACCTTGATTCCAGGCTCAGGTAAGAAACCCAGAACACCGGGGAAGCCCCTTTCCAGTTAAAATTCAGAACAAGCTCCTGTCCACAACCACTCTCGTCCCTTGTCGCTCCCGTCCCACCCCTGCCAATCCTGTAAGGCCCTGTGTCTGTCTGCAGCTGGGCTGACCCTGGAAATCGGGAGAGCCAGCTGCCCATGACTGTTGATGTCACCCACAAAGGAAAGTCTGGATGTCACACCTACTCCCCATAGTCTGGAAGTTGGGGGAACAGCCAGGACGCTGACCTTTGAGGTGGCAAAGTGTTTTCTTTAGGTAAGTGGCCAGATCTCATTGTCTTAGTGATGCTGATTTACTGATAAATGAAGTTATGTTGAAAAACTCATGTCCAGGGTTCTAGTCAGAGGTAGAGATAGAGGGTTAGGATGAGGTTTGGGGTTATGGTTAGATTTAGAGGGTTAGGATGAGGCTTTGGGTTAGGGTTATATTTAGAGGGTTAGGGTTAGGATGAGGTTTGGGGTTGGGGTTATATTTAGAGAGTTAGGGTTAGGGTTAGGATGAGGTTTGGGGTTGGGGTTATATTTAGAGAGTTAGGGTTAGGGTTAGGGTTAGGGTTAGGATGAGGTTTGGGGTTGGGGTTAGATTTAGAGGGTTAGGGTTAGTGTTAGGATGGCTGCTTTACCTAACATTCTTCTCCCTATGCTGAGATTGTTCCAACAGGGAAATTTAAAGTCTGTGGCTAATGAAGAACACAGAGGTTTTTTTTTTCCCTTAACCTCATTTTTGGTGGACAGTTCTTTAGCCTTTCTGTTGGAAATATGACAATGTGGGTCTGATGAAATATGACTGTTTCAAACTATCAGATAGCAATATAAAATATTTGCACTAGATTTAGTTCTCCTCAAAGGTGGCAGATTGATGGAGCATGGATAAAGCCAATCAGCCAGGGGGAATGGCTGCTTCGTGAGAAACGAGCCTTCTTTCTCCCGGGGACAGGGATGTTCCCACACCCATCTTACCGTGCAGTGTTCTCGACATACAGACATCATTTCCTTTCCCTGTCGAGGCCTCTGGCAGGAGTTGGAATTTCTGTAAGAATTCTGTGGTGGAGGAAGACATTCCTGAGACGTGGGTTCACCTGGTTATTGCACTCTGATTGGCTGGAAGCCGAGAGGGCTGTCGTCAGAGCCAAGCCTTCTACATCAGGCTCTGTAATGCGGTATTGCAATACTGCTGCTTCAGACCCGCTGCCTGCCCACTTCTCTACTTCATCCTGCTCCCTGGCTCACAGCACCACTGCCTCACCTTGCTAGTTCTAGTCCAGAGGCGCCACACCCCGCTCCCGGCTTCAATACATTGCCATTTCCATGTCACCGGCATGCTGGCCCTTTGAGGCAAGAATGGCCCTGTAGGTTATCACCCTGTGATGATAAATCTGGGGAAAGTATTCTGACAAGAGATATTGGCTAACTGCAAGTCATCCAGGAATCATGTCTCCAGATTACCAGAGACTGGAATAACTCAAGCCTTTTAAAGAAGAACAAAAGGAATCAAGCATTAATCCCAGGAAAATCAGCCTTCCTTGTGGAATAAACAAGACACCCATGCTATGGTATACTAAAAATGATCATTTACCCTTGGATGCCTGCAATCATATGTTCCAAACATGCTCAGCTCAAGTCTCCCAAAGGTTTGCAAACTATCTCCAAGGTTGTTTGGAACTCTTATCAAAAACAAAGAAAATGTGTTCCTTTTATATGGCCCTGGGGGACCATTGTCTCTATGCCATATGTTTCTGAGGAACCACTGATATATACATATATTTAATAAAATATATAAATACCTTTATTTATAATATATGAAGTGCTGCCTGAATTCACGAATCCTGAGCTAGTAGCATTTCACTAAGCAGTTGCCCCTTCCTCCCCCTCCTCCCTTCTCCTCCCTTCTGCTCGCTGTGATAGGAACAGGGAGGCTTTTTGCCAACAACCTTCCCATTTACTAGATGGAGTAATTTAGGGGCCAGACCCCTGTCCATATTCCTTCTTCTGCCCGATCCCCATGGCTACCACTGCAATTTCAACTCCCTGGCGACTGTTGTCCGGTAGGACTGTTGCTTACTCACTGCAACGGATTCTCGAAAGTTCTGGGAGCATCCCAACACCAAGACCAACCAACCAACCAATCGTCGGCCAGCCCACCTGTGGATCCCCGGAAGATGGCCCTGATTAAAGGCTTTTCATGGGAAGCAGAACCGCTTGCCCCTCCCTCTGCCCGATTAAGCGATCTTAATCAAGCACATTGCTAGGTGCCATGTAATAAGATCCTGGGATTAAGCTAGGTTGCTCACAGTTCTCAAAATGTCTGGAAATAGTAAATGGAGCTTCAGCAAGGCAAAAGCTCCTAAAGGCCACATCACAGTGGATCAGAGGCTCACAAGCCTCGAGTTCCAGATGGCCGACCACATCAGAGGAGCAGACATTTTCACGGAGTCCATTGAAACGACTGTGCCCCATTCATTTTCTTTTTCTTACTGATACATCACTACTGACAGCAGTCAGGCACTGTTTTCCAAGCTTAGCCTTTATCAATATCGTAAGCACATATCACACCAGCATTGCTGCTATGATCTGTCTTTGAGACAGGGATGCTTTGCATCCCTGGTGAAGCTGCGGCATCGTTATAAACAGGGTACGAACCTTTTCTGAGGTTCAGCGGTCCCTTTAAACCAAGAGGCTGTGTTTAAACTCTTGGGTTCCCAGCATTACCCTCACCCTAACCTGTGCAGCCCCTGCTTCTTCCACGCTATGCTATGTAGTCCCAGATTTGGGGATTTAAATATGGCCAGTGATCCAATCACTTTCCCTAATAGAGGGTGAATTTCACTGTAATCTGGAAGTAATTTTCATCTCAATGTCACCCACAGACAAATATAATAAAATATGTATAAGCCAAGCCCCTCTCCACTGCACCGTAGATCTCCTCAGATGGGGGCAGGAGAGGGTAGGTCTCCGTGGGCTTTGATGGGGCATATGGGGGAAAAGCAACTGGCATGCATGACAATGGCTGTGCTGACCGCAGGCCACTGGGTTTTCCCTGTGGATATCCAACACCAAATCAGGGGCCACAGTCATGAAATCATCAGGCAGCTAGATGCAGGGGCTTGAGAAGGCTTCTCTATCCCTGCTGTGAACCGACGGTCAGGGTTTGAACAGGTGACAAGCTCTTGGTCACTTTTGTCTGCCATGATGGAAAGCACAGGAACTATCCTCAGCTTTGCTTAGTCAACACCCACTATTTCCGGAGACAGGGACGAAAAGCCCTGTCCTGGAACTCCCTTTCCCCAGTGCACCATGTTTGGCACTTGTCCCTCTGAATTGTGCCTATAAAATCAAGACCCAGACATACTGCTCCCTTCAGGGCGGGGGTGTGTGGGAATGGGGTGTGTGGAAACCACAGCGGTACTGAAAACTAAACAGCTGAATCCCAAGTTCAAACCCTTCATTTCTCACTATTAATCATATATACACATGTGTTGAGAACCATCTTCTAATCGTCGGGCGCAACAGAGACTGACTGATCTCTCTTCGGCTGTCCCCTCCTTAAGGTGGTGATTCTTTTGCCAAACATGAAAAAATTCAATACTGCGAGGGAAGCAGACTCGAGTCAGTTAGAAGGAACCCAAGAGAATGGATTCTGCAGATTTATAGTGGGGTAACAGCCAGAGTCCCTGGGAAGGTGAGGCCTCTGTTCCGGCTCCACGTCATTTAGTTCGTGGCCAGGCTGAGGTGACATCACAGCCATTTCCAGTGGACTGATTCATCCAGAAACTCCAGGCCTTGAGGCTAGGTAGACAGAAACTTCTGGGGTAGAGGAGGAACCCCACCTCCTTTACGGGCGACTTCTTTGTTCAGCTGTGCTAGGAATTTCCTCGCTTCCCCCCAGTTGAAGTGTTTGTGCATTTTCAGTAACTGGTACTTGGGGCCTCTTGCCTTTTGGACTATAATCTTTAAAAATCAAACCGGTGCCTGTAGCTTTTCCACAATCTCTGTCTGAAGTCCCCAGTGGCCTGCGAGGACACTAGCTCTGGGGAATTCTCTCTACCAGCTTTGTCCTTTGGTATGTGGAAAACGACCCCCCTCAGCAAAGCTCCTCTCCTGCAGCAGTCACCTACAATCTCAAGGGACAGATGTATGGCGCGTGATTCGGGGGACGTGGACTACTCAGCACAGCGGCTCCATTTTACGTGGTCCTAGTCCATCTCAGACTGTTTCCTAATAGCTGGTGGTGGCAGCTTTTTCCTCGCCCTATTCTGGCCTTCCTGGGAATTCCTTCAACCTCGTGACCTCTTCCTTGCCTACCTGTCCCCTCACCTCTCTTCACCCCCCTTTCCTAACAGGCCACAGACACATTTTGAACTTCCCACAGTTTTGAAAGACATCTTGTGCCAAAGTAACCATAGCCAACATCCCCAATGACCTAACTCAGGTCTGCATGGACATCTGTAAATCTGTATGGGTCCATTGAAATCAGTCAGAAGAAACTGCATGCATGAGGTGCGTGTATGTATGTGTGTCCTAAATACATAGCCTATAGGGGTTTGGAAGACTGGAGACTGGAGAACTTTGTCCCTTGTATGCTGTTCAATGTAAACCCCCAGGTGCACTATTAGAAGAAAGCATCAATGATTGAGTTATGATCTCTGTTTAATGTGACTATAAGCTGAAAAAGTATGTATTTTGCTGAAGGGTAAAGAGGTTCGTGAGGTTTCTGGAACCCCAACCAAGTCTCAGAAAATAATCTCTTGGGGAATTAGGGCTATGTAAAAGAAGAGCCATGTGGAATGTGTTTCCCTTTATAGACACACAGGCCCAGAAATTAGGGGAAAGTGTTCAGCTAAAGCTATTTAGGGTTTGGCTTCACCCACAACATCTGAAAAGTAGTTCAAGATGTTCGTTGAGCCCAAAGTACAAGCGTGTTCACCTTCTCCTACTGAAAAGAGAGTGTGTGTTGCAGCTGAGGAGGGGTGTGTTTCATGTCAAGTTAATAAAAGGAGAGAAGCGTATGTGTGGAGCTGAAAAGAGGAGAGGGTGCTCAAAAATTCACAGAGAAAACATCTTAAACCTTCAGTTCCCGGGCCAAACGAAGGCGTGAGCAGCCTGAAGTCTTACCCCTAGCTCCACACAGGGCACAGCATTCTCTCGAAAACCCTGCTTTTAACACGGCTCATAGGTCATCAGATGTTCCCTCAAAAAATTGGCTATTGTGTCTTGGTTTTGTGACAGAAGGGTCTTGGGGGAGCCAATGATACATCTGAAGTGTGAGTGATAGGTTTTTATGCCTAGGTAGTTAGGCTCCTGCACGCCGAGACATTGCTAAGAGGCCAAGATCACGGACAGCTACCCTGCAAGAGTGAGGGATGAAAGACCACAGGGCCACAGCAAAGGCTGAACTGGGAGTCTGTGCCACTATGATGGGCCCTGCTGGGACTCCGTGAAGGTAGGGCTACTCCTTCATTGATCAGACACAAATTGACTCGTTTTCTGCAGAACCTATGGGTTGGGTCTTTACCCCCTCTATTCCACCTACCAAGTGTAGATTAATGGAAACTGTGAATGGCCCTGAATTCCCCTTGGACTAGAGATAACCCAAGAGACAACAACAAACTTTACTTGTAGCCTATCAATGCTTAAGAAGTCTGAGCTCTCAGCTCTCAGCTAAGAGGGAAACTCTTTCCTGCTCTGATTTTGGAAAACTAAAACGGTATTTTAAATCCGATTACAACAACCAGGATGACTTAGAGACAGAAAAACGGGACCATGTGTCCATGTCTCATGCAATGCCCTTATACTTGGCAACAAGAACTAAGCTAAGTTTCTGAATGTCTTTTTGTTTCAACTTCTACCAATGAAATTCAGGCCACACTGTGTCTGCCCTGTGGGTGTCTAAAGCGATAATGATGTAATTAGATGACAAGCAAGTCATGGAAGCACTTTGGAAGACAAGACCTTCTAAAACACGAGTCTACAGCCTGCTCCTCTGAGCTCTGCGTGGCCTGTTTGACATCCTTCCGCGTCTTTCTTTAACCAGTTGCCACCTGTTTCAGCTATCCTACCTGCAAATGACCCCATCACTTGCTGCTCTCTCTCTCTCTCTCTCTCTCTCTCTCTCTCTCTCTCTCTCTCTCTTTGTCTCTCTCTCTCTCTCTCTCTCTCTCTCTCTCTCTCTGCCAAATAATCACTCATGTCTCGCTATCCGCTTTAGTTAATCACCAGATTCTGTTAGTTCATCTCCACTTTTTCTGGAGTCTGGACACCTCCCCAGCTCTACCACCACTGCAAGAGCCACCCCTCTACCCCATTCCCCCACCCCCCACAAAAGTGGTTCTCTTCCCTGTAGCCACCTTGCTGCTCTTCCCGGTGTACTCCAGGAGGGCTTCTACCAGCTTCCCAGAGACCTGAAGAAGTAATCTGTCTGTTTTCACTTCCTTAAGTAGGAATATAGGGAAGGCTTGTGATGTTGGAACATCATCGTCAGCTGTGTGACTTCCTGGAGTAGGTGTGGTCTTTCCCTGAGACATTCACAGCTAGCACACCTCAAAGCTCTTCCCTTTTCCCAGTGGTTCTGATGGAGGCCTGGCAGTCGGGTTCCCCTCAGTGGGGAGTGTTCGGTGGACACCTCAATACACAGGAGCTCCATTAGGAAGACGTGTGTGCGATGTGACACTCATTTGTGCAGTATTTGTGTCTGCCATCTGTTAGACAGCTGTAGCGCCGAGAAGAGAAAAGGGAGCAATTCGGCATGCTGCAATACGTGACAAGCAGGGCTCTTTTCGATTTGCATTTTTAATTGATACCGTCTTTTTAATAGCCAAAAAATCTCTCTCTAAATTTTGAGTGCTTTCTTAACGACTTAAAAATTCTGTGTCTTGGAAAGCGTCAAACTGCTTTACTACTTTAAAGCCCTGGAAGGCTTCTGAACAACAAATGTGTTTGAGATTTAGAATGTAGGCCACTCTGTAACATCCCTATGCAAATTCTTGGCTCAGTGGATTATCTAAGGTAAATTTTTAATTCAAAACCGACTTCCTTTACCACCCACCATTAGCAATCTATGCTGAGGGAAGACAAACAAATTTTAAATATTTTTCTAAATAAGACATATTTAGGAAAGCTAAATCTACCACCAGATATATTCTTCAAAGTTTCACAAAGCTAAATATAAATGCTTTCTGAAGTATCTGCTGTTTTAATGCTTTGGCCTAAAACCTTTAGAATACAAACAAAATGCAATGTAATTCTGAGACTTGGTCATACATTATAAAACAAGGAAGGCTTCTAAGCATTCCATTTTTTCCCCAATTGTCTACGCTTTTATTCTAATCAAGAGACTCAAATTAAGCGATCTCAAATTTTCAGTGGTACCTTTGCTCAAATGTTAAGAACCTCACAGGTGTAACAGGGTCCCAGGGAAAATTGCTAAGCTTCAGGTTTAGAGGACCTTAGTGAGAAGTCACAGAGTGCCAGCATGGAGAACTAGACAGGAACTCAGGGTTCTCAGACTTTTGCCCTTCTTCTTGAGTTCCATGCCCACAACAGCACATGGTATCATCTGATTTCTTTGATGTTTAACTGTAAGACAGGAATAAAACAGCCAATCAACTTCTTGAAAATGCGTTCTGTGCTCTAAAAGGGTCCTGATCTTGACTGCATGGCTGTGTTCATGGGATAATTTGCAGTGGGAAAAAAACTTGTAAAAGTAGCTCCCTTTTCAGCAGAAAACATAGCTGGACTGGAGAGTAAGACTTCACTGGGGATTTCCTTTCAAAACTCAAGCTGAAAATCATTAAAGGGGCTTACTCTGTCATCTGTTTAGATGGGAATTATAATTGCAGCTATAAATTTCTTTTAATAACCAGAAATGAAATAAGTAGATTCCTTCTCATAATTTTCCTATCAAGCTTTATGATAGTAAGAGACCACATTTTGCTGTCCCTTGCTTCCATAAAAATGACAGAATATTTTAGGACTTCATTTTTTTCTCTCAAGGGCCCCTTGAATCATTTGATTTTCAAACTTTCCTGATGAATTTGTATTCCATCATTTCCCTCTGTTAATTATTGCTTATTCTCCTGTTTCTGCCACTCCTATCTGCCAAGAGCTTTGCATGTGATTCCAACAACCGTCAACATCTCTTCTATCAACGTCACAAAACCCCACATCTGTTACAAGATTTGCTACTTAGTGGTAAATTCATCCTGTTTTGTTAAAGTAACTGCCAAGTCTACTGTTCACTGGAGAGAGGTTTTCAACTGTGTGTGTGAAGGGGCAGTTTTATAAATACATGGCGTGAATGAATGCTTGTGTCGTGGTGACTTTGTCATTCTGCCACTTGCAATAGAAGGACCTTGACGAGAAAGTCTAAAATCCACTTTTTCATTTTTCTTTTTTCCTTTTTTTTTTCTGTACACACCCATCTCATACTAAACTGAGACAGTCTCTGATGTCTGATCCCTGGGAAAATTCCTATGGGAAATTACTTCTAGACACGTAAGATTGACAGCAATGGAATTCTTCTCATTTGAATAATCAATAAACGAAAGACAAGACCAAATAATGTATCAATTCCAAAACAGATATTTACTCAGACATCTCTTCTATAGTTTGAATATAGTTTGTGGCCTCCAAGGTGATGGAGGTGGGTCTTGTATTAATCTGTTGCTTTCATTGGTTAATTAATAAAGAAACTGCCTAGGCCCATTTGATAGGCCAACCCTTAGGTGGGTGGAGTAAACAGAACAGAATGCTGGGAGAAAGAAGCCGAGTCAGTGAGTCGCCATGATTCTCCTTTCCTGGTAAGCCAGCTCACGGTGCTACACAGAATATTAGAAATGGGTTAGATCAATATGTAAGAGCTAGCCAATAAGAGGCTGGAACTAATGGGCTAGGCAGTGTTCAAAAGAATACAGTTTCCGTATAATTATTTCGGGTATAAAGCTACCCATGCGGGCGGCCGGGTGCTAGGAACTTAGTCCGCCGCTCTTATTTCAACACCAAGGAGCCGCTACGATGAAATCTTGGCCCACAGGAAGTGGTAGAGCATGGGGAGTGTGCCCAATGAGCTTCGAGGTCACTGGGAGTCTGGGTACTTCTCATCAACCCTTTGGCAGTTCTTCAGTTGCTTCTGTTCTTCTGAGAGCGTGCTATGAGCAGAGTAATGTCTGGACCCTTTCTCTGCCTGCTCCTGCTCTACATGAAACGTCTTGTTCTTACAGTCGCCTTCCCTGCCAAATAAATGAGATCAACCAATCCTGGAATGCTAACCTCCAAAATTGCAAGCCAGCTTATCCTTTTCCCTCTGTAAGTTAGCTGCCTTTGGGATTTTGGCTGGAGTGATACAAAACTGACTAACACAACCTCATAGCAAAATGATGAACCTGGCCTTCATGCTATTATGTAAGAAAACATATTCCTTTTGAAGAGGTTTCTTGATGGCAAAAAATCAATGATACATTCATTATACATTATACTTTTCTGTTATTAGAAAATAAGTAACAAGGTTACTTACCCTCCACAAACACATACACACATGCACACGCATGTGCACATACACGCACGTGAGTGCATACACATACACACACACATACTAATTCATAGAGAGACAGACACACAGACAGACAGAAGGATACAAATGTAGTTATAAACATTGTTTGGGTTATTTTTATGGGCCAAGCACTGATTCAAACAGCAACCACCCACTATTCCTTCTCCAAGGAGCTCACAGTCTGTTTTGTGGGAGCCTGAGATTAGCAGAGAGATTGAGACAGCTGCAGGGAGCGGGGTGGAGAGGAATAGCTCACCTGAATGGAGAAGAAGGGCAATAAGTGACTGAGTCAAGCTTGGAGGAGGTAGCAAGCAGCTCCAGGAACACAGGAGCTTATGGAAAGCTCCTGGAGCACCTTAGAGACACTGAGAAGGCAGAGATAAGATATGTGAAGAAGATAATATTTTCTCTTGAAATAATTCTGCAAAATATGTCCTTCTGCCTACTTGTTACAATCCAGCCTGAGCCACTGCCATCTTGATTCCTGCCGCAGCTTCCCCAATGTGGTCTCAGTGTCTACTTACCTCACTATAGCCATGGCCCAGCATACTGTCCTGCGTCAACTTCTCAACTGTAATCCAGGCCATGATGCTCCTCTGTCAAAACCCTGCTGTGTTACTTCCTCAATATAAAAATCAAGTGTCTCAAAGCCCAGTAAGTCCCATGGTGGCCTCCCCGAAACCATGGTTTAATATCTCCTTGCTTTCGCTCAACAGCCATGACCCCTTCCACATTGACTCTCCAGGACTCAGGTCCTTCACCGGGAGTGCTCCCCTGTATCCTGTAAACCTTTCCACTCATGTGGGATTCTCCCCTGTATCCCATAAACCTTTCCACTCATGCCTCAAGCAAACCTTTAATCAAATACCCCTAGTAAGACCTTCCCTCCTCCATGTTTAGCTCCAGCTCCTTTACCCTGTGTGTGCTGGCTAGTTTTATATTAACTTAACACAAGCTAGAGCCACTGGGAAGGAAGGAACTCAGCTGAGAAAATGCCTCCATAAGATCAGGCTGTTAGGCATTTTCTTAATTAGTGACTGATGTGGGAGGGACCAGCCCTCCCATTGTGGGTGGGGTCAGCCCTGGGCTGGTGGTCTTGGGTTCTATAAGAAAGCAGACTGAACAAACCTGGAGGAGCATGTCAGTAAGCAGCACCCCTCCATGGCCTCTGCATCAGCTTCTGCCTCCGAGCTCCTGCCCTGTTTTAGTTCCTGTCCTGATGTCCTTTGACGATGAAGAGTGATGTGGAAATGTGAGGCAAACAAACCCTTTCCTCTCCAAGTTCCTTTGCTCATAGTGTTTCATCACAGCAATACTAACCAAACCATGACTAAGACTCCCTGCGTGCATTTATCTGACATATTTTTTCTCTGTCATTTTATATATAATTTTCTTTTCATCTGTGTGTGTGCACATGTGGACAAGTGCATGCAGGTGTCTGCAGAAACAGGAAGAGAACAGCCTGACAGTGATTCTGTAATATGATTTTTATAGAGAGGATAAAAAGATTATTCAGTCTTTGCTCTAGATGGTTGAGCAAATTTTGTTTTGTTTTGTTTTTTATTATTGATAGCTGGGATGTGTTGAGCATTAAACAGGCCTCTCTCTATGACTATGGGTCTGTACCCTCAAAGGGTAAGAATTGTGATCCATTCTAATTCACACATTCCTGTCAAAAGTGGGGCTTTTTTGGTGTTGAGTTTATTTCTGGCAGGAATAAACTTCTGTTCCATTCGTCATTCAGCACAACACCCCCTCCTGTGTCTCCCCAATCCAATGCCCCCTTCACCCTTCACCTGCTCAGAACATCCAGCCCCGTAGAACACACTGAATCTCTGCTTCTGCTTCTGGGCTCTGAACCTTCTCATCTGGATGCCGAGGGACCACTGCCCTGAGCAGCAGTATTCCAGGAAGCTATATCTACTGGGGCATGGCTGGTCAGTGCCTGACTAACTATACATAGTAGCTGGGGGACCATGTAAACATCTCTCGGGAAACCACAACTATATGTTGTCCCAACTAATGTTGCCTTAATTAGATCTCCAAAATACCAGCGACCATTCCAAGCTCCCATTCCTAGGAATAGAAACAAGAGGGGAAGCTGAAATGAACATAACCTCGGTCTTGACCAATCTCACAGAAATAGCTCAACATCTCCAACTTAACCACATTCGCTGCCCTGGGAACACGTGAGGTGGGTGTTGCACAGGGTCTTGGGAAGAACAAGCGAGGAACACTCAAACTTAAAGCACGTGAGCGCCAAGGCGAACCTGCATCTCCTTCCGACCCTGACACTCAGTCACTGCCCTCTCTCCCTCACCTGCACACCTTCCTAAGGGTTTCATGCTCATGCCCAGGACACAGCTACCTTCAAGGCCTGCGTGCCAACCACTGCTGTCCCTCACCACACTCGGCTGACTTTAAGCACACCTTGCTTAAGTTTTCATTTGATGTAGAAAATAGACTTGCCATTTGCCAGTCTCTCTGGAAAGATCCCTTGCAAATATAAACTATAAAACCTATACTTCTAGGAATAAAATGGTGAGGACTGTCTTTTGAAGCCTGGATGTAGCTCATTGGAGCCTTGCCTCCAAAATACATCGAACTATCAGTTCGCTTACACCAGTGTTCAAGAAAGGGAAGTCTGTGTATCTTGACTATAATACATTTTTTTAACTAAAATGTTTGAGTTACAAAAGGGAGGGTAGAAAAATGGGGGGGGGAGCTATTCCACAATCACTACTACATTTACTTTCATTTTAAACCATCAATTTCTGAAAAGCTAGAATGTGTTTCCATCATCTTGTTGGAGTGCAGAAGAGAAGGCAGTCTCTTCCCAGGAGCTGCTCTACCCTTTGTTCTAAGAGAGATTGTAATAAATGCACACAATTTATAAGTGATACTTTGAAGACTATCTCACAGAATTTAAAGCAATCCCGGATTTAATAGCAATCAACAGAATCAAGGCGAAGGGAAACTATTACGGCTGAACACCCTGGAAAAGTGGAGCTGGAATTGATGCTGCTTATTATTCATTTTGACAAGTGCAAACTCACATTGAAGATAGCAGGAGTGGAGACGGGGGCTGCAAGGAAGGGTAATACAAATGCATTATTAACACAAAAACAAATCTGACTTTAAGCCCGGCTCATCTCCCAGTTAGTCAGAATAATAATAAGGCCTTGAATTCTCATTGTACTTCACACTGCAAGTAATCAGAGAATGCCCATGTTGTCAAGGGAGATACAATGGTCGGTCCACATTAGCAATATTTTCAATAAAACCAGTAACTAAGTGAATGTGGGCAGGACAAACGCAGGTGCAGATCTGCTTTTTACCTCTTGTCAAAAGTGCTCTCAGGCGCTGGGGACCAGACTCCAAGCTAGTGTTCTCTCGAACAACCTCACTCTTTCCTTCTCCCAGCGGCTAGGGCATCTGAGTAGAGGTAGCCTAATTCCCATTCTGACAAGACACTGAGATGGTCCCAGCTGTGGATCCCAGCAAGCCTCCAAACTTCTCTGTAATCATGGAGAAAGTCCTAACAAGACATTCCCAAAAAACTGCCTGTCATGCCTTCCAAGAGACACCCCCTGACTTAAGGGTTGAGAGATTAGAAGTGCCATAAAGATTCCAGCTGCACTTGGAGGAGGCCACGGCCATGAGCACGTATTAGGCCCACCTGTAGTGTAGACACAAGCAGTGTGCGTGAGCATTTGTCTCTCACTTCTCACGTGAAGGGAGTCCGGCCACCATCCCCATTTTCCTGGGGAAACTGAACCACAAAGATGCAGAGGAACGTGAGAGGGGACAACTTGGTAATATCAACACTGGAGGAAAAGGAAGACATTTGGTTAAGCGGACAGAGTCCTGCCCTTTGGTAAATGTGTGTTCTTTGTTCATTGTGTCCACAGACGGCCCCAGGACTTAAAATACAGCCACACTCTAAAAGCTCTTATTTCCACGGCACTCCCTCCCCTCCGCAGTGTTACTCTTTCCCAAGAAACCCATCGATACAGTTGCTAACTTAATGTCAAAAATGAAACAGACATTAAGACAGAAAGAATGCAGACTCAATGCACTAACCGCAGAAAGAGCTCCTGTCTGGGAGACTGGCTTCTCTCTTTTACATAGGAATATCCAGAGCCTGATGAAGAAGTTAAAGAGTTGTGGGTAACAGGGAGGCCATCCCAGGAAGCTGCTATTCTAATACCACAGTTCCTCCTGTATCAGTGTCAAGCGTACAACCCCAAATTTATATTAGCATAATTATCAAGGGATGTTTAACGATGTGCCGTATTCTTGACTTACAGGAGTAGAAAAACAAAACGGATCAATCGTTTTCCTTAGGAGTCACAGCAGTTCCCTTCTAAAGAGCCAGTCCCGTTCCTCCAGAGGCTTGGTCTCTCCTACATACATATCTGCAGTTCTCATGACTGTCCAAAGAGAATTATGCCCCCTATCCCCCATCAAAATAAAACAATGGTTACCCTGCACTTCAGGATTTCAGAGGAGCAGGAGTAAAATGTCTCTTGGTTCAAACACATGGAAGTGATGTCACCAAGGCAGGGCTGAGCCGATGTCAGTAACCCAAACTCATTAATGCTACATTCCGCTCAGGAAGCGTGGAGGATTCACTCTTTACAGAAATGTTGAAACATCTAAGGAAAGGGAGCATGTTTAAAGGAAAGTATAGCTTTTCATTAGCCGTAGGAATCTAATTTTCAGATCCGCTAGGAGTACATTGTGCTTTAAGAATTACAAAGGAGAAGTAATTATCAATAATGTAGTCGGCTTGGGTATGTCAGACGGATCAAGTCAAGCCACTTTTAAAAAATCAATGAGATGGTTAACAATGAATTTGCGTTCTAATGGACAGGCACAAAAAGAGGAAGCTTGACCTTAGTACTTTACTCAAGACTTTCAAATTGGATCCAAAATTTCCTCTTTAGCATCAAGGTAGGAGTAGAGACAGTTCCAGCATCAGGCTGGGTTCTTAACAGCCTGTGGGAACCTTTTGTTAAATATGAAGGAATTTCCTGTACTGGCCTTAAACTAAGAGCATCTTAGAAGTCAATCCTGGAAGTATTTATGAAAATCAGCAGACCCTACAAGCCAGGCTACCCCATCTCCAACCCACATTTTGCCAGTTCGTCATTGGCCAAGTCCTAAAGCAGAGCCCAGATATAGACCTGGGTGTGGCCTTTTAATCTCAGCATTAATTTCAGCATTAAGACAAACGGGTACATCCGCTGCCAATTGGGTAGCTAGGAAACTTGTTACTTAGGTTCCAAGGCACTAGGTCATATAGATGCTGCCCGCAAAGTGCGATTCTCAAAATACTGATAACCTGGGGTGAACAATGACCGAATAAGCAGGGTTCAGCTTGACTCTCACTCAGCTCTCCCCACTCACTAACCGACTGGGTGTTCTCAGGCAAGTCAAATCACCCTGGAAGTCTCCTTGTGTGGCTTCCATTGCATCTGTCTGAAGTCAGGTGGCACATAAGCCCCATCCTAAACTGTGCAGCACAGAGAAAGAATCGTCAATCAATCCATACAATTAACAGTTGACTATATTTTGCCTTAATTTCTCCCCTATCCCTTCCTCATAGTTTACTCTCTGTCAACAACACGACTCTGTCTCCTGTGTTCTGATCCAGCATCTAGACTCCCTAACGGTTCTGCCAGCTCTCGCGGTGGGCATACTACCTTGTATTTCTTTCAAATGTACCCTGGTTCCTGCAGCAGCCTCTCTGGAACTGCAGGCTCAAACACTGACTTCTGGGAAGGCTTCCCACTGTGAGGAATGAACAAGCAAGAGCTCATGGAGTTACAGAGAAATTAAAACTCTATGGCTGAGGATACAGCTCATTCAACAGAATATTTGCCTAGCTGTGTGAAGACTTGTGACCCATTCCTTAAACTACAGAAACCTGGCTCGGTGACTCAGGCCCACAGTCCCAGAACTAAGGGGGTGGAAGAAGGGGGATCAGAAGTTCAATGTCATTCTCAGCTACATAGAGAGTTCAAGACCAGCCCGTTTCACAGAGACTGTCCAAAGAAAGGAGAGTGGGGGAATCTGGCGAGACAGCACAGGAGTTAGGAGCACTGGCTGACCTTTCAGAGGACCAGGGTTCAATTCCCAGAATTTAGTCCCAGGGTGTCTGAAGCCCTCTTCTGGTCTCTGTGAGCACGGTTCACAGACAACATTCAGGCAAAACACCTACACATAAAATAAAAATCAATCAAATATTTTTAAAAACAAAAGAGACGGAAGAGGAGAGAAAAGAGAGAAGTAAAATTCTAGGGAAGTGGTTTCTTATTACTGTTCCAGTCTAAGCTCTCATTAACCCTCTAACTGCAAGTTTTAATCTTTGAACAAGTGCAGCTTCTGCTTCAAATCCTCCTTCAAATCCAATGTTTCTTGATATTCCTCCAGCTTAAATTCATTGTTTCTTTCCAGTCTATGTTAGATTACATGGTTTTTGGAGGGAGGGGTGATGTGGAACAATAGTCTTTTATCCTGTCACTTGTATTATTTTAATAAAATGCTGATTAGCCAGTAGCCTGGCAGGAAGTACAGGTGGGGCAACCAGACAGGAAGTAGAGATGGAGTGATGAGTACAAGAGAATTCTGGGAAGAGGAAAAAGTCAGTCTGTAGTCCTGACAGAGGAAACCAGACACAGAGAGACCAAGATGAGAATGTCTCGCTAATAAAAGGTACCAAGCCACATGGATAAAATAGACAAGAATAATGGGCTAATTTAAGATGTAAGAATTAGTTAATAAGAAGCCTGACCTAATAGGCCAACCAATTTATGATTAATGTAGACGTCTGTGTGTTTCTTTGGGACTGAACAGCTGCAGTACTGAGGGAGGCAGAAACCTACTGGCAACAGAGGGGTGTCTAGTATTGATCTTTTTGGGGGGGAGGTGGTTTTAGGAGACAGGGTTTCTCTGTGTAACAGCTCTGTCTGTCCTAAAACTAGCTCTGTAGATCATGCTGTCCTCAAACTCACAGAGATCTACCTGCCTTTGCCCCCTGAGTGCTGGGATTAAAGGTGTGTGCCACCATCACCAAACACATGGGTCTTTTAAAATAAATAACAGGACTATAACAAATGTAGTCATGCATTGATATTATCCCCACCTAATTATTTTTCTTTTACTTTTTCTTTCTTCTTTTTTGGTTTCTAGCAGTTCTCTTCCTTGTTTTTCTCTTCTATTGTTCAGTGTAGATTTTACAATTCACCTTTCTTTTCCTCCGGTAGAGTAACACAGGATAGTGAGGGACAGGCGTGGGGTATGAGATTCAGCTGATCAAGGTGCAAGTATCAGTTTCACCTGCCCATGGCTGCTTGATTTAAATCTTTGAGCTTCATTTTCTTCATCTACAAACGATGAACAACAAAACCAGATGAGTCTATGGAAGTGCAGCGTCAAGTACGAAGCTCTTTGTGCGTTGACTCTCTTGACTATAGCTATGTTGACAACCTCTGCTGTAGTCCTTCAGGGCACCGGAGGAAGGCCTTAAGCACTTCCACCTTCTAGCTTTTGGTTAGAACGCAAGAAATAGGCTCCCAGTCTGCAGAATTAAGTGAGGTAAATCATTGTCTTAAGCTGCTGAGGCACAGTCTAGGGCTGCTGCCTTGGACAGACCAACAGTGATTTGATTCTTCTGCTTGCCACTGGATCTTTCTGGTTTGGGTTGAGGTCCTGTCACTCATTAAGTCAACAATGTTTATGGCCGGACTACAGAAGGTGGATGCTAGTTACAAGGCTTGAAGGTCATACTATTTGGGAGACCCTCTTATGAAAGTGTATACAAAATGCAAATGCGAAGTTAGGTATTAAGTGAGTGCTTGTAGGTTGCAAATTAAACTAGGCCTGTTGCTCAGAGCTGATTGGGAGTCACTGGCTTGCCAGGAACTATGTGAAGCTCTGGGGATATGGTCGTGCGTGCCACAATGTCACCTCACATGGATCCTGTGGCTTTCAGACACCGTGGGTCTTTTCATACATCTTCAGGGCATTATAGCCATCCATGGCCTTCTGAGGATAAAGATCCTTTAACGCCATAGCTTTTCAGTCTCTTTTCTGCAGTGGTATATTATTTGTATTTTGATAAATAAATCTTGTCCGAAGACCAGAGGCAAAGCTAAAGTCACTAGAGGTCGTGCAGTGGTGACACACACCTTTAATCTTAGGATTTGGGAGGCAGAGTCAGATGGACCTCTGTGAGTTCAAGGTCAGCCTGGGCTACACAAGATCAATGCAGAAACAAATCCAGGTGGTGGTGGCTCACACCTTTAATCCCAGTCCTAGGGAGTCACGCCTTCAATCCCAGCACTAGAGGGAATATAAAATGAGAGGAGAGAGAGGCTCTGTCTGCTTAGCCTGTGGTCACCCAGCCTTGGTAGAGGTAAGACTTCTCTAGTGGCTTGGCAGCTTTGTCTTTCTGGTTTTCAGGTGGAACCCCAGTTTCTGTCTCTGAGTTTTTATTATGTGTGCTACACTTCCCCGCTCTGGACTAGGGATAACCCAGAACCTTCTGTATGAAGCAGCACACTACTCTCTTACTTCTTTTCCCACGAAGACAGAAGATCTCATGGTTTCCGAAGACATGGGTTCCGAAGGGTGTAAACTATGCTCAGGTAGAAAGAGAGCTGCTAGCCCAGCCGACTCTGAAAAGTTAGGACTTTAGTGGCAGTTCTAGCTTGTGCATCCCTCCTCTGACTGTCAAAAGGAGGAATAAAAAAAGGCAAGTAAACTTTATCCCCCTGGAGAGGCTTGCCCACAAGCCAGTCTCCAAAGGTCATTACAGCTGTCTTTACCGTCCTGACACATAGCCAACCAGCCTTCAGTGCCCTGCATGGGCTGTTCTTTATTGTGACGGTTGGGTTTTTTTTTTGTTAGCTCTATCTAAAATGTCACTGAGGTCCAGGAAAGAGTTACATCTTTATAAGAGTTAATTTTAAAAAATATTAGAGCATAACTCTTGCATTCTTTTTTGCTTTAGTACACACACTCCATGTATACAGAAAATGAGGGAGAACACAGAACTCACTGACCCGGAGCTCACTATTGAATGGAACCCAGACTGGCCCCAGACTCACAATAATCCTCCTGCCTTATGCCCCCCCCCCCGCCAAGTGTTGGGATTCCAAGTGTGAACCACCATCTCTGGCTCCTGCACTTTTTTTAGTTTAACCTTTATTCTCACTTTCTCCCTGAGACCTATGACACTGTGCCTCTATGCAATGGAATTGAGCCTTACTAAATGATTTTCTTTCTGTTCTGCATAGAAGAGCTTGCGTGTGCAGCAACTGAATCTTTTAGCTTAAACTGACAAGGCTTAGTCATGAGATGCGCCTCGAAATATTCATCTCTGTCTAATGCATGCAGAGTATTGCTTAACATTCAAGGCACCGTAATCTGGCCTTTTCTCGAATGTTCGTCTTGATTAAATGGAACTGGTATTCAAGAAATAAAAGCCATCATCCCTGAAAAGGCTCAAGTGTAAGACAGACATTGATTCCGTCTTAGAGTTACCAGCAGACAGACCACAGCACGGCTGTGTAATCATCAAATTTGGGTTAGAAGGCTTTAAAGAATGAAGGCTGGGGAATTTATTGACCGATCAACATATTGCATCTTTGCAAGAGCAGAGAAGAAACCGTGTAGCAACTGCGGCTGGAAACATCAATGCTAATGTTATTATGTCCGTCCCCCTTCTCTGTCAGACTGGCTGCGGATGTCTCAGCCGGCTGTCAGCGGCGAAGCAGACCTGTTTCCTATTGGCTCGGCAGCGTCATGTGACCCGACTGCCTGCACCAACCTAAATTACCGAGTGAACTGCTGTGTGAAATCATTCCTACACCCTTTGGTGACTTTGAGGTGTGACAAGCACTCCAGGAATATATTGGATGCCCTCAGCCCACATTTGCACCTCCCGCCATCCACCCAGGAGCTTGAGGTTCCTGAGCGCCTCGGGTTAGTGTTTCTGTTGACTCGAATTGGCAAAGGTTTGTGGGCTCGGCTGCCTCACCCCCACTTTCGTTTGCTCAGTGTCCTTCCGCCTTTGTGCCACGTCTCGGTGACTTCAGCTGCGCATCACGCAGGCACCCAGACCGCCTTTCCAATTGTGGTTTCCCCGAGTCTGATAACGCGTCTGATGTCTCGTACTGGGATAATTTATGTGGTAAAGATGTCACAGAATCAGACTGAAAAGACACCAAGATCTCTTCTTACCTGAAACAGAAAAACGAAACACTGCAAACTGCATCCTCGATTCCCAATGTGAAGGCTGGCTTCTCAGATTTTTCATTTTTTCAATTCAAATACCCATTTCATGTGCTGAGAGCGAGGGCTGAAAATAGCGTGCCCTCCCCTCCCCCAGGTCAGCTAGACTCTAGGTAAACAGTTTGAGATGGGTGCAAAATCAGACTAAGAAAGATGCCAAGTCGGGGCTGTGCGTGAAAGCAGCACAGCTACTTAAGAGTTTTTGTATTTATAATTGTCACATACAATTTTAGTCATCATAAAATGCATTAATACAAAAGGTAGACAGTTAAATAATAGATACGGTAATATTTAGATATAAAATAATACAACCCAGATGTTGGTAGAAAAATGTGAAATATTCGTCCCTAATTATTGACATTTTCACGATTATGTTTATAACTCTAGAGGACTGTTCTGACTAGGCCACCAATCCTTAAAACAACAATAATTTTTCCACATCTGTGTGAGAGTGTGTGTGTGCACTCACGTGTGCACGTGCACTTGTGTGCAGCCATATGGAGATGTCAGGGGCCTGGCTCTGTCTCTCTGCCTTATTTCCTTGAGACAGGGTCTCTCACTGAACCTGGAGTTGGGCTCCAGCCTCTGATAACTATGTTTAGTACATGCAAATGCACCATTTTTATTATGTTGATCATGTGTATGCATGTGCACAGGCACACGACACTGTGTGTGTGGAGATCAAAAGACAGCTTTCAAGAATCAGAGCTCTTCCCCACACAGGTCTTGGGGACTGAACTCTACCAGTCAGGGTGCAGGGCAAGGGTTGTTTCCCACTAAGCCTACTCACCAGCCAAAATGTAACATAGTTTCTGATCTTTAAGGAGCAAAACCCAAAATAGAATAAATCTCAAAAACAAGGCAAGGAAAATGTAAAAATGTAACATACATGTTGACAATAGCTATGTGGAGAGCTCTTGGGGGCCGACAGAAGAAGAAAAGAAAATATTAACACAAAACCAGATAAGAAACACGAATAATTCATAGAAATCCAATGACCAAGGGGCAGATATAAAAAGGCTTGGCTTCACCAGTAATCAATGAAAAGCATATAAATGCCATAATTAGGTATTTTGCAGCAATTAGACAAGGAGAAAGACCAATATATTAGGAGTGAAGAAACTCACAGAGTATAAACTGATGCTTGTTTGGAGAGCATGTGGAGATACCTAAAGTAATTCATGGATCTATAGCAACATAGCAACAGTAACTGCTTGCATTTATTGACACTTGGTATGAATTCAGGCTCTTTTACAGTTAGCTGTATCAGACATTGGATTCTCCCTGCCTCCCTCTGAGCAGTACTGTGCACACCGTGATCCCAGAGTCACAGATGAGGGGCACCTCCACATGAAGTCCATGCCCCTCAATGCTGCACCAAGCAGCCTCCCAAGCTGTGAGGTCCCCGCTTCAGACATGAGAAATCCAAGCCCTGAAAACGCTGGACAGCCTTCCCCTGGCCACAGCAATGGTATGATAGAAAATCAGGTATCACCTCTTCCACTACAACTGATCTTAAGCATGATGTCACTGAGCTTGGAATTCGAAGATGTGTTTAACTGACTTTTTTGTTTTTGTTTTTTTCTGTGTAGCCGTGACTGGACTGGAATTCACTCTGTAGACCAGGCTGACCTCGAACTCACAGAGATTCACCTGCCTCTGCCCATGTAATAAAGGTCTTGTTGGCTGACTCTTTTTTAATATTTTTTACATACTAAAATTAATTTATAGTTTATTTTTCTCATTGCAAAGCTATTCATATTCATAGTAAAAATATTATCAAAAAATAAGCAGCAAGGAGGCCGGGCAGAGTGCTGGAATTAAGGTGTGCATCACCACTGCCCAGCACAGAACTGGCTTCTGCACACTAGCTCCATCCACTACAGCTCAGAAGTCATGGAAGCAGGATCCAAATTCTACAGCTCACGCTTATGGCCAGCCAGCATTCTGTTTCTGGTGTGAGACAGAAACCTACAAAATACACAAGATTAAAATTACACACAAGAGGAGATCATTTGTAATGAAGAAAAAAACCAGAAAGACGTTCAACTTGAATTTGTTATTACATGCACTCTTTATGCCGGGAATGACCTGGGCATGATAAAACAGACATGGTGGCACGGAACTCTGTCCATGGGAGAGTCAGAATTCACAACTCGGTCACAATTCAGCTCCCAAGGCATAGTATGCGAAATTACATATATTCATGTATGCATGTTTGCAAAAGCACAAACAAATCTCACATAAAACCCATCATGTGACATTTTCTTCTTTAATCATACGACGTATTACCTTTGTAATTACCATAGTATTTTGGAAACATGATTGCTAGGCAGTTATGTTTGAAGTTGTGGTTTCAAAGAAAGTAGCTTACCGACGAGCATTTTATATATATATATATATATATATATATATTTCTCTTTTTCTAATTAAAAAAAAGAAATTTGGCCTAGGGTAAATGCCAACAATGATATCCACTAAACTGTCAACACTGGCTGGTTAAAAATTCTCGTCTTCCTTGCTGCTTTTTTTTTTTTGTTTGTTTGTTTTTTTGAGACAGGATTTCTCTGTAGCTTTGGTGCCTGTCCCAGAACTAGCTCTTGTAGACCAGGCTGGCCTCAAACTCCCGAAGATCCACCTGCCTCTGCCTCCCGAGTGCTGGGATTAAAGGGTGTGCCACCACTGCCCGGCCTCCTTGCTGCTTATTTTTTGATAATATTTTTACTATGAATATGAATAGCTTTGCAATGAGAAAAATAAACTATAAATTAATTTTAGTATGTAAAAAATATTAAAAAAGAGTCAGCCAACAAGACCTTTATTACATGGGTGAACTCAAAGACCCCTTTCTCTTCAGCGGATTCCCAAGGCCTGAGCTGGGCACCTACTGGGCCCTGGCTCTGGAAGGTCCTGAGTGTGGGCAGATTTCCCTTTCATCTGCTGTTTGCCACCCAGTCCAAGGGAAGAAGAAGGAGCTAGCTGTCCGGTGACCTCTCCGCCGGAACCCACTGTCAGGTTCAAATGAATTCATGTGACTCACGCATACTCTTCTGCTTCCAGTTAGCCTGCCAGAGGTCAGCCTATGGCTTACATTCATGCCAATATGACGTGTGGAAACTATTGTAATCCTCAGAAAAAAACACAATGCACAACTGCGCACCAGAAAAACAACCACCCAGCTAGGGGGGGAGAATTCAATAGCATTAGGATTGCTCAACAACCCAACAAAAGCCAGGAAATTCAAAGTTAAGTTTTACGCTCCCTCCTTAACTTGGCGCCATTGTGAGAGAGAAATAAAAGGCACAATGGCGTGTGTTAGGGGTGCAATGTCAGCCGCAGTAACTGCACTTCCAGGCTTTATTGGCTCGCGTCATAACCTTAACATTCTATAAACAAGGGGTCCGGCTTAGCACCTGGGTCCTTTAAAAGAGAGATCTCTTCTAGAAGCCTGGACCAGGGGACTCACCTCAGCTTCCAGTCCCCTTGGTGTTCACAGTAAATCAGCGCTGGAGAAAGGAAACAGATGAAATTGTTGTTGAGACTGCAACCTTTCTGGCCTCTTGGGAAAATAAATAATTATAACAAAGAAACACTGTTTACTTCTGAGACTGGGAGAGACTCATAAGTAACCTGGCCTAGCAGCTGACTCGTGCAGAGCCTTGCCTTTAGGGACTAAAGGTACTAAGAGATGCTCCTTCACAGGGCCCATGGCTCAATGTTCCTTCTCAAGTAATCCATGCCTGAATAAACTGAGATTTTGGCCAACCTGAAACATTTTTAGAAGTTTAAAAATAAGCATAGTTTTATGAGTGGGCTTAAAACTGTACCGTTATTAATTTCACTTATATTCTGGTGGTGAAATAATTAGAGAGGAAGTTAAAAGAGTGAGTCCAAGCATGGTTTGGTTTGGTTTGGTTTCTGTGGCTTGGATTGAGCAAGACTGTAAGGTAGAACAAGTTCTGCGGAGACGCTCGGCGTAAGGTGCAGTTCCTTCTTAGGGAGAAAGTTCCACAAGAGGGTATGGAGCAGTTTTAGTGAGGCTTTGTCCTCTCTGAGGGAGAGTTGAAAAAAAGCTCTGAAATCTTGAAAACTTTAGGAATTTTAGCGGCTTCCTCCAAAGTCAGTCACAGAACTGTTTTAGAATCAAGGTTCCTCACGGCAGAGAAAGCCGCTCAATCCAGGGAAAACCATGCCCTACCTTTTTATCTTTGAGATCTGCACTTTAGAAAATGGCAGAGATCACAACTGGTGTAGAGAATGCAGCACGATCCTGGGCTAAGTGGATGTGGAAATGCATCGGGGTCGTCTTTCAAAGGGATCAGATGTTTTCTTTCCCCGTGATGTATTAAGGTAATGAAGGACAGCGGGTTTGGTCATGGTGAGCCCATCTCTGCACTTTTGGAATAAACATTGCCCCATTCACACGCAGTTGGCCAAAACTCAGTCACAGGAAATGTTGACTCTTTGTGTGCTCCAGAGGAAAAGGAACTGGGTTGGGCAAGCAGTCAGTCTGCAATAACAGGCAAGCCACCAGGAATACCAGGGGCCACAGAGAGGCTCCACGATAAAAAAGGTCCTATCAGATCCCCATTTTCCTACTCTGAGCTCTTCATCAGCTTCATTATCTCATCAGAGCCACATGGCTCCTGGGCTCACACCTCAATGTTCTTCAATTATTACACAAATAGAAAAGTCTTATGCTTTCCACTCTTCTGCAAGCAATCAGAATAAACATACTGCTCACGTGTGCTGCCGTGGATCGTTTTGTAACTGTACCACGATGCATGTTTTCAAACATTTCTATGTTGCATAATAAATCAAAGGTATATCTGGTACAGAAACCAAATGGTGCGTTTTCGTTTTAAATCAGAACCAGAAAGCCAAGGTAAAGAGGACACAAGCATTCAGCTGTGGAGTAGATCATCTATTCTTGAGATGTTTTCCAGTTGCAAGGCCCCATGGTCGCCATGTGCAGGCAAACATTCTGTTTACCTGTGGGCAGAGATGGAGCTGCCCTTCCTTTCTAGCGTCTAGAAACCACATGTGTGTTTGGTTTCTTCAAGGGATGAAGGATGCTCAGTAAGGGAGAATCCTTCTGAAGGAAGGCAGTTGCCTTGCCTTTCCTGCATTCACGATTTGATTGATCAACCATATTTTACAGAGGCTTGAGAGCCTCAAAGGATTCTGAACTCAATTAGACTGAAGCCATTGATCATTACAGTCCCTAAGTCCAGGGATACACACATCTGGTCAATTTATTTCATTTGAGACATAACACAAATTTGTATATTCACATAACATATCTAATGAAGTTTTGGTTTTTTTGTTTAGTTTTGTCTCAGGTTTTATTTTTTGTTGTTGTTTGGTTTGGTTTGGTTTTGATTTTGAGTTTTGGGGTTTTGTTTTTAGTTTAGGTTGTATTTTCCATTTTCTAAAAGGTTGCAGGAAATATGAATCCACACATTTTGAACTCCTTTCTCCTTCTGATGCCCCTCTGAACTGGTCTGTCTTCCCAAATGCTGAAAAAAGTCACTGTAAAGTCTTGACTGCCCTGCTCTTACCTGGCAATGACCCTGGCAGAGTTAGAAATGAGTTCTCCTTCTCTGTTAGAGGAGTAAAAGGATGTACACAAAGTTACCCACCTCCCCAACAAAGGAGCTTGGTTTCAAAGTCACAACTGAAGCCTCATGGCCATGTTCATATGCCACTCCAACTGATCAAACCAACCCCTCATCAGGTATAGCGCTGCCCCCCCCCGCCCCCACCGAACTAGAGGTTCCCAGGTCACTATTGTCCTCATTGTGGGTGGAAGGATTTGCTAGTTAGTGCACTGAGTTCCATGTGTCCTGTTTCTGTTTCCAGGAAATGGCCACAGAACCTCTATCTTCCTGTCTTACATAGGTCCTGGAGCTCTTACATTCCCGACCCAGCAGGTCCTCCATGTCAGGACCCCATCCCTTCTAACTTCTTGTCCTGCCACTGTCTTATTTCCCACCTGCAAACGCAGTGCCCAGCTATCTGTTCCCTCCACCTCTCCCTCCCTCCTCTCCACCCGAGCCTACTCCTCTCCAGACAGATCCTTTGAAAACCAAGCCAGACTGTGTCACCACCGTGCTCAAAACTCTCCAGATTAGCTATCAAATCAAAACCAAATGAGCTACCACTTTACACCCAGGGGCATGGCTACCATCAAAAAGACAGACATCACACATGTTGGTCAGGCTGTGGAGAAGTTGGAATCTTCAGACACTTCTACGGATGGAAAGGGAACAGCTGCTTTGGAGCATCCTCTGGCAAGTCCTCAAAATAATCAACTTTTTTTTTTAAACTTCTGCTTCTTACCTAGGAGTGAAATTTCTGGCTGGACTTTGCTCAGGAACTCTCCCCCAACAAACTCCGGGGGTTTTGACTCAAAAATCCAACTTTTGAGTGGGGAATAGAAGTGAAAACAGAAAAGATGGTTCACCAGCCTGGTAGATGGCCTCCTATCTGTTCCCCGCATCTTTCCCTCTCTCCTCTCCACTACAGCCTACTCTGATCCAGACATTTCCTCTGAAATAGATGGAATGTAGAGAAGGGTGCTTTGTCCTGGTGACCTGAGCTAAATCCCTGGAACCCAGAGTGAAAGAAGAGAGGAAGAGAACTGACTCCAGGAAACTGTCATTGAACTTCCACACACACTCCTGAGTCTACCAAAAGCTACTGAATTACACCCATTAGTAGCTGAATCATACGGCATGTGACTCCTATCAATTAAGCTATCACTTAACAACATAGAGAAGAAGTGATTCTTACATATGTTCTCTGACCTCCACATGCACTCATGTGTACATGGAAGTTTCTGTTCTGCCTGGTTCTGCAGCAGTTCAGTCCCAAAGAAACATGTAGAGGCTTATATTAATTGTAAACTGTTTTACCTATTAGCTCAGGCTTATTATTAACTAACTCTTTCAACTTAAATTAACCCACAATTCTTATCTATGTTTAGCCATGTGTCTTGGTACCTTTTCTCAGTGAGACATTCTCATCTTGCTTCCTCTGTGTCTGGCTGGTGACTGCATCTCTGCCCTTCTTCTTCCCAGAATGTTCCTAGTCTGCCCCACTTATACTTCTTGCCTGTCTACTGGCCAATCAGTGTTTTAGTAAACTAATACAAGAGATGAATCTTTATGGTATACAAGAGCAATTATCCCACAGGACACATGTATACACACACACAGACACACACCAATAATAAATGTAAAAACAAAAATAGTCTTGAAAAGTTCTAAACCCTAGTCTTTTCTGAATATATGAAAGAAAATAAGTGGTAACTCAAAAGGGCTGTCATCAATAGTCTGATAACCTCAGATCTGGATCCATGCCCTCCCATGCTAAGTGGCAGAATCAAGCACATTAAACATGAATGAACTTCCTGGTCTGGATGTCAGCTAGGTCATCTTGCTAACTATGGGACTTCAGACAAGCTGCTGGTCTATTTAGAGCCTCAGTTTCCTTTCCTGGCAGAGACATCTTGGCAGTGCTGCTTCCCTCCTAGGGCTACCATGAAGGTGAAATAAGAAGGCACCAATGCAAACGCCCACAAATTACCAACAGCAACGTTAGCAGAGCTACCAAGAGGAAGGAGCCAGACTGTAAACACAGACAGAGAGGTACAAGCCCCTGGGATCGTACCCCACCACCAAAACAAAGGTGCCTTCTGCAGACCTGGGAAGGAGGTGGTCCATATGCCAGGATGTAAGGGAGACTGTAATTACCTGGAGCTTCTGGAATTAGACCATCTGGGGTTCTGATCCTGAAGAGACCACTCCCTGCCTTTAAAAATTCGGATGGGTTGCTTCTCATGGGAGAACTGAAATCACCTATGCTGTGGCGTTGTGGAGAGCCAGTAAAGAGCACTGGTATGTTAGATGTGTTCAGCAGACAGACAGCCTCCACCAATTCTGGGTGTTACTCAAGTCCTTATAATAATGTCAAGGGATTCGTGCCCAGCATGGTGTCAAAGCAGCCTTCTTCTGGGCTACAAGGCCCTGTTCAAAAACCCATGGCATCTCACAATGGTTTCCTGAGGCTATCACAGAAATTAAAGCTGCTTTCCCTTCCTATTACTGTTTATCAAACACCTTGTGTAGGACCTTAGAAAGCCCTCTGGGACCGTAGTCGCTGTCTCTCATAGCAGGCTTTTGGAGGACAGTCTCCTGTATGCTGGTCATTAAGCACACTGTAGTCTTCCATAAGCTAGTATGGAGAACTCCAACAGTGTTCCTGTCTGCCCAGCTTCAATGAGACACTAAAGACGGGACACTGCCTGGCTGAGGAAAGCGGTTACCTGTCCTCACAAAGGGCTGTTTTAAAAACCACCACGGTGTCTAAGGCTGCCTTTCCCTTTAAAAGACCTCCGACAGTAGTCGAGCCTTCCCGACATAAAGCTCAGTACACACAGCTTGGAAAGCTCCTCAGGGTGAACCCTCAGAGAGGTACTCAGTCAGGAGCTGATGGCTTGCAGCTGCTCTGATGAAACATCCTATAATCAGGGGCGGCTTGTCTTCAGCAGCACAAAGGGCTCCCAGCCCAGCTGCCTGCTCCCGGCATCCCGGAGAGCAAAGCCGCAGCTGGCCCCATGCTTCCCCATGCTGCAGAAAACCAATGGGTGCGGTGAGGACCTGAGGCCCCTGGGTGGACTTCCGCCATCTCCTGACGTAGGCTTTTCCTCCACTATCTTGAGGGAGACTGCTGGAGGTTCGGTTGCCATGGCAACCGATCCTCTAGCCAAGGGGAATCCTGGTGTGTGATTTGATGGGTGGGCTACACCATTTCCCAAATAACAACTCTTTTACCAGGAAGGAATCCTTCTTTTTGCAGAAGGATTTTTTTTTTTTCAGGTCCAAGAATCTCATTTTACATGGCATACAGTCCTGGGAAGAGTGTGAATTCCCTTATCAAATGCAGCCTGTACCAACCAGCCGCAGAGGACAGGCAGTCAGCCTTCACCCACAAAGGGATGCTAACAACAGCAATTTTGCCTCCATGCTATTGCACCGAAGTCCTGCTTGAGCGCGGGGGAGGACTTATTTTCTGAGAATAGGAGGGCGGTGATTGAGGCCACAAAAAAATATCTAAGTTGGGACTTGTGTCTCTTCCTGTTGATGGAGATACATTGAAATCCTTTGATCAAAACCTAAAGACGGGGGATGATCGGCTCATGCCTTACCTCGGCCTGTCATAAAATGCTGGAAATACCCATTAAGACTGGAATCCTACTGCAGGGCAATGCGTCGGTATTTCACGGCAAATGCACCTTTGTGGTACTACTTTTTTTTTTTCTGTCATCTATTTTAAGACCTTGAGTCTAGTTACACATAAAAGAACTATGTCCAGGATGTTTGAGGAAATTAACAGATGATAGTTAGCAAACATTTGGATGGGTCATAAGGGAACATCTGCAGAGAATCTGAGTTGGTGCTGGGGAAGACAGCTGCTTTAGGTTACGGGACTGAGCTGAGCGAACCCTTTTAGCTCGAGGTGACGCAGTTCAAGGAGCTTCCAGCAGGGGGCACCCTTTTGCAGTAAACTCCTTGGCCTTTCCTGCGATGCTCATCACCAGCCGACCTTACACACAATTGGCATTTTGATTTCTCCAGCCCTCTGCTTCTTCCTTCAAAGCAGACACTCCCCTCCGAGAAATCCTCCTCCCATCTCTAATGAAAATGAACATTTTGATGGGAGGCGGCTCTCGTGGCAAGGATTAAAAGCAAAATCGGAAGAAAAAAAGACAATGAAATTAAATGTAGATTCTGAAAAAGGTTGAATACATGCCCACAAAAGCTAAAAGATGGGCTTGCCTGCTTTCGCAGCCAGCTGAAACACAAGGAATTCTTAGGCCGTCTCATAAAAGCCTGACTCAACCGAGCACATGGGCGTAGATTTTAAATCGGCCCTCTGTGACTTAACTCCTCAAGGGCGAGCAGTGTTACTTGACAGTGTGGGTATGTGTGGACAGAACCCCATTTGCTCCGATCTGTGAATAAATCATTACAACAAATAGCCCACTCATCATCCGAAACAATTAGCCCATTTTATACAGTCCTAAAACGTCTTGAACACAAATAATTCAAGAAAAGACAGGCATGTGCTCTCAGACCCAGAATTAGCACCATGAGGCTTGAAACTGTGTAGCTCTCCATGGCTCCAAATTGTAAGTCTCTTGCCTCAGCCTCCCCAATACTGGGATTCCAGGCACATATAACGACAACTACTAGATATTTTAAAGAACTTACACTTTTTCTTTCACATACAATTAGCTCACTTTCTATTTGTGCTGTGTTTATGCCGCACAGCTCAGCAGACACATTTGGGCAACATTCTCATTTTAAACTTGCTATGGATTTTGTAATTTGATAGGTGTTTTTTTCATTTTCTTGTAAAGATTTTCTTGCTGGAGTTGGTTATTGCATGGCAAGCTTTTGCTGCCCACAAGGCTTCGCTCTACACTCTTCTGGGGAACTTTTGAAAAACTAATTGAATTATTAATCAAACTCTCATAAGAACCTGAGTGGTTTGTGTCACTGTCCTGGGCACTCTGGAAATGCTAAGTCCCCTGAGCTTTAGCAAGGAGGCACAACTTGCCTGTGTTATCACACAGTGACAATAGGAAGCAGAGTCGGGATTTGAACCCAGGAAGTCAGACGCATATGTCCATATATTTCACCATGCTGTGTTCTCTCTCTTCCCCCCACCTTTGTGTGTATGTGCGTGGACACACTACTAGAAGTAGTGCCCAAATTCAACTAGTAAAGGGCTATCTTAAGTGTCTTTGGTATGTCCTGGATGCTCAACCTCTTTGGTAGAGAGAAAAGATGGCTGGGGGAGTGTATGCTGGCCCCCAACAGCCATTTATGGAGGCGGTGAGCCCCAATTTACGCAGAATTCAAGTATTTCCAGTCTTTTCAACTTCTGCCTATACACCTTGCTCCATTTCTCCATGTTGGAGTAATTCTAGAAGGAGCTACCTCACGGGGTTACAGTCTGGACGAGGTCTAGGAATGCTTACCTCTGTCTGGATCGAGTTGGAAGACAGCGATTATTCCCTCCTGTCTCATTTAGATCCATTTTTCATAGGGGCTCACTCTGTGGAGTCCTGAGAGCAAAACCTTCTCGACTGCTCTCCCAAATGAGGTCACCCAAGAAGCAAGGCCAACTCTTTCTTGAGAGACACAGAAGTGTTTGGTAATCAGTATCGAACTGGGGAGGGGGAGAAAGGGAAACAAAGATTAAGTGCGCTATTAGAAAATCGGTTCTGGACCGAAATGTGCAAGGTTTACAGAGCTTCAGGTTCGATATTCCACTTCTGGGGCCAATATTCTTTAGTGTGTGCAAGAGAAAACTGTACGGTCTGCCCTTGACGGACCCAGAGAACAAAGAATGGAGAGAGGGGAGGCTGCCGCAGAAGGGGGGAGTGGGTTGGCCCCTTCCTTCCCCCTCTCCCAGCCAGGCTCCCACCCCAGTCCATCAGTCTCCCATCCCCTCGCTGGACAGAGGCAGCATGGGAAAGACTTCCAGGCGACTCCAGAGAATGACAGGGATGCTCACCGTTGAAGGTGGACACCTTTCCTCAGACTGCTACAGATACATAAAGCTTGCCAGGAAGTACCACTCATGGGCTGCCTTGGGACTCTCATGGCCATATCGTCAAATTTCTTGGGAGACTTAAGGGAATTTTTTCCCTACTTTTTGATGGGTTTCTCCTCATTCCAACAGGACTTCTCACTAGTGAGAAGCATGGTATTCTAAAATACATTAATAAAACCTAGGAGTTAACGGCATTAGAAATACAAGAACTTCCAGAATTCTCTAACAGCCTCCCAATAGTCCTGGAGACCGTTCCATAAGTGGTCTTGTGTTTATTCCTCTCCGAGTCCCTAAAGACACAGATGAAGATCTTTTATCAAAATGATTGAACGAGAAGTCTCAGAGAATTTTTAATACAATCCACGTTTTTACATTGGGAGCTTACAGTGTGTGTCCACACTGGGCTAAGAGCCACAGAGGATGAGACATGGTTAGTGTCTGCCTTCATGGAACTTTTGAACTGTGGGGAAGGAGTCAGGAGACTAGCCTCCATAGGATGTGCAGAACACACGGAGGACCCTGGATACCATAGGGAAACTCAAGGAGGCCCCATAACTTAGATGAGGATGTTCTCAGAGAAGCCATGTAAACCACTTGGTTCCTTTTACCCATTGGATTAGGATAGAGGGAGGCCAGGAGATGGTTGTAGGCATCTTGTCGATGTCATATAACAGGGCTTTTCACTGCACCGCAGCATGGAAGCATAAGGGATGATGGGAGCATGGAGAACCAAGACTTATTTACAGAGAAATATGAGAGATATTAAAGGCCACACTGGAGAATAATTTTAGCCTCCAGGTCTAAGGAAACAGCTGAGGTGGGTGTTTGGGAACCATATCATCAGCTCAGAATCTGAAAGCATCATTCTGGCCATGGACAGCAGCAGCATCCTAATTGCTGGGATAAACGAAGAGAGACCATTCCCTGCCCGGGCTCCCTCTACCTCTCCATCCCCAACAGGAGCACTTGCTTTCCACGAAGAAGAGTCCTCACGGTCCACGTTTACAGATTAAACAGGGCCACCGGATATTTGCAACTCCTCTAGAGGACACAGGAAGTGGCATCGTGTTCCTTCTCCTGAAATCAGGACTGGACGTAGACTCTCGCTGACCTAAAGCAAGGGTGGATCTGACCAAGTCCAGATCACCGCCAGCCTTGCAGCTTCCAGCTTCACCCTGTTGGAACCACCGGCACCATCAAACCCTAGAGAGCCTTCATGGGGATGAGAGACCAAACAGAAAGGGGGGGTGAGCGTGGAGCCACCCAGCAATCTTGTCACATGTGAGTGAGACCATTCCCCTCCACCAGCCAGCCTCCAACACACCCGCCCGCTCACGGCTGCACAGAGACCTCAAGCAAAACAAACAGAAGAGGTAGCTAACTGAACCCAAGCCAAACTATCAAACCGAGATCCAGTTGGTGGTTAGTGCCTACACCATTCTGCCCTGACTGGTTAGTGACTCAACGGCAGATAAGGGGTCCTCTTTATGTCTGCAATTCTTAAAGCTGGCACAAGCTGTAAGCGTTATGGGGATGGATGCTGTCTGTAGGGCACATGTGCTTCTATGCCCTGTGAAGAAAAGGTTTCTGCTGGGCTTCCAGAGTGTCAATTAGGATGCCTGGCTCTACCTTCCAGCGGACTATAAATGCACTACTCTGATTGATGCAACGTCAATATTAATTAATAATTCAGGGTATGGTCAGGTTTTTTCATATGTAATCACAACTTTAAATCTCAAGGATACTCCTGGAGATAGCTAGGATGGAGTTTTCCCTTCAAACCCTGTTTTTATTTTCACAAAAAGTTATCCAATGGTTTCTCAAAGTTTTCAGAAAGATTGGCCGCAGATACCATATTTCCCTTTATTACAGGATGCCAACCCTTAGAAATGTTATCTTTCATGTGACAAAGACCCCACCATGGGGACCAACAAGCAAAAGGCAAACTGAGTGGGTCTTCGAGGCGTCTCCTAGCGCCTTCTCAGATCCCATCTGGTGTGGGGTGGGGGAGGGGGAGCCAGGCTGATGTTATGAAATTCACAGCATCGGAATTCCTGAGTGTACATCAAAAGGGAAAGAGCCTTGTTGCCACACACTTGAACTCATTTTGAACCTGCAAGAATTCTCTGCAGCATTCTGCCATGCCTTGGTTTGGTCCCATAAATCTAATGTTAAGTTCCTGTCTTTTTTTTCTGTCACCACATCACACCCAAACGGCTAGATAAATTTTTTATCAAATTGAGTGGATATGTTTGGGATGTCCTTGCTTGAAAGAACTGAAAACATCAGCAAGGCTCATAAGTCTGGGAGTCATTTCAAGGAGGGGAAAGTGTGGGCCAAGAAGATGGTCAGAAGATTCTGGAAACCAAATGTGAGTGAAACTCAGGGCCCCTACTGTGGGCACTGGTCTAGGTGGGCCCTCAGCGTCCACAGCAGCAGGGAGTCTTGGCAGTAACTAGCAGGGAGGCAATGAGTAGAATCAATAGCTAGGGCAGGGCTCCTAGGGCACAGTGTAATATTCAGAAATAAAGCAATGTCCTAACCTAAAATGGAAGTCTCACATGCCTGCTTTAGGCTCTTCTCTTCTGGTAAGATGACAGGCAGCCCAATCAGGGACCTGAAAAGCTAAAATCACGCAGGGACAATCCCAGTTAGGCTCCCACCACAGATCTGAGACAACACAGGCAGATTTCTGGTGTCATGTGCTCAGCTTGGGTGCTCCTAGACACCTTCACTTGCTGGTGACCCACAGACCTTTATTAAACGGCAGTTGAATTAAGGCAAGAATGAGTGAAGGAGTGAATGAGTGAACGTGTGGATGGATGTGCTGGCCGAGCTGCTTTGACAGGCAGCTGTACCCTTCACAGAAGGCTGAACTTGTTAGCTGCACTTCGCACCAAATGGCATTTTTATTTCCATTATTTAATAGGGTGTTGAATATCTTCCAACTGTATTTAAGGATTCGAAATCTAAAGTCACAGCTACAAAAGGCAGGGATTGCACCCCTTCTGTAATGCTTTTCAGAGGAACTGTTTACCCCGTGTTGAATATTGGCAATGCCACTGTTCCTGCGATGAATTGACAAACAGTTCAATACACCTCATTTAGAACCATTATGGGGCATTTCATCAAAGATCCGGTTATGAATGTCTCCAAAGAAAGGATCAATGGGGTTTTTATTATGGTTTGGAGAGATTTCTTTAAGGCAAGGTGACTAGAATAAAGAGTGACCAGGGCAAAGGACACGTTCCATTTTATTCCACCAAAGGTAAATGTAATTTTCAGTTTTACCATCGTCTCTTCCCACATATATTATCCACGTAATTGTTTATGCTCCCAAACCCACTTGATAGCAGTTTTACAAGTGGCAGAAGGAGACTGTTCTCAGGAGTCTGTGCCCTGGGACTTCCTCAAAGAGAAAACGGCCTTGTAATTAGCGCATTTGGAACATTAGCGATAAAGCACCCGTGGGAGGGAGACCTGCAGTCTGCCAGACTCCTTCCTGAGCTGCGCCAGCGTGAGGTTCTACGGCTCCTACATTGCCACCGCTGGGTCAAGGGTCCCCAGAGCTGTGGTCTTAATTAAAGATCTCGTAAGACACGGTGCTTTTGATAACTTATTTGTATGTTTTCTGTTTACAAAACACACCAACTCAGATTTTATGTGGTTCTGTTTAAACCGGGATGGTTTGATAATTTCATAAGATAAACATTCCTAATTGGTTTTCGCATTTTTCCTTACTTTGCCTTGGCAAATCAATCATTTGTAAGAAATGGAATAGCTTTGAGAGTTGTAATTTTATCGTGTAGCTTTCTATATATTTATATACTGTGTGCCTATTTTCATACAGTCTTTTTAATAGCTGCCTATTCATATTGTTCTTTGTACAAGTCTCAGAAGCATAAGGCAAGCACGTGAGAAGGTTTTCTGCAATGTCAAGCAAGGTTCTTTGGTGCAAGCCAGAGACACAGACTCTGGACATACACATGGGTTATGAGAGGAGGAGGAGACAGAGGAGGGAACAGACAAATGAACAGACACTCTGGCAAAGCTCAGGCCTTCCCTTCAGAGGCTCAGCTATAGCTCCACCAGCTTTCATCTCTCAGGACAGGGATCTTGGCCCAGCTTGGGTCTACTCTGAGCCAATCAGACATGGTCAGGCTCTGGGGGTGAGAAACCCTGCATCAAAAAAACCAAAAGAAAGAGAAAGAGGATGCTGAGGACCAAAGAAAGAAAGAGCATCCTCCTGCATCTAAGAGCAGTCTGACCCTTGTTGCCGAATTACTTGCCCGGTGTTCTTTACAGTATTCAACAGAGCTGGGGAGAATCTATGATAAGGATATTTCTGTGCCTTGACAATCTTGGACAAACCCAGTGTTAGGCGTTGTCTATCTAGAGCAATTACAGAGACAAACTCCTGAGTTCATTTGTGTCACTCATTCTCTTTGATATGAAAGAGGAGGAAAAACTTAATAATTAGTACAGCCAAAGTTATCATAACTGAGAGACTCTGAGGCTGAGTGACTTCCTTTCCTACCCATAAGTCTTCAGTGAGTGCAGGGACAGCAGCGCAGTGCCACCAGCCCTGGGCTTTGAGTTCTCACCCTTTCCCAGCCAGCAGGAAGGAGGAAGAGGGACACTGAGAACCAGTTAGCAGGGCTTTCAACCCAGAAACTGGGCATTCTCACTCCAGCTTACATCCCGTTGGCCCAAATGTTGTCATATGGCCACACTCAGCAGCAAAGGAACCTGGGAAACACACACTTGTACCGTGATGACATGGCCTATCTAAACCTCAGGAGGAGATGAGCCATTCCTGACACAAGGAATATTCTTAGATGTTCTTTCTGTGCGAAATCAGAATTTGAATGACCGAAAAGGTATCATCCATAATCAAGGCAGATTTGGGGTTTTCAGGAGCCTGAGGTAGGATTGAGAGTAGATATTTTTTTCAAGAAAATTAGTACACCATTATCTAAGTCTTGAAAAAAAAAAACCAGACCCCCCCCCCCACTCCCTGGGCCTTGCATAGATGGGCTTTGTACAAGCAAGAAGTAAGAAGCTTGTCTTAGTTTAGCCCTAACTGGCTTATACCTACAACAGTTACTTTCTCTAATCTTACTCCTGCAAAAGTTGATCAGAGGCAGCCACTACTGCACACACGAGATAAACAGCTGGACCCGTGGTGGAAGCAGGATGCTTCTATGGAAGCCAGCTGTGCGGTCTAGGCTAACTGCCTCCCCGATGGCTCAGAAACCAGTTAGTTTCTGCAAGGCTATACACCAACACACCCACAATCATGGTTCCTACGAAGCAAACGGCTACATTTGTTTGGGGATTTGGAACTGTTGTGTTGGGTTGAGCTGAGAAAGCTGCGTCTCAACCCTGACCATTTCAGGCCCTGCCTCAGGAGAACGAGCCAGTGGGCATGTCCAGATCTGCTCTGTGTCCTCTCTGAGGGAATATTCTGGTGAAATCTTTGTGAAATGTGCTCTGGTCTACTCCAGGTCAAGGGCCTGAGTCCAAAGGAAAATGATCTGTCTTTACAATGGCCACTTAATCACTTGCCCCGAGCAAATGACAAAACATGACAGGTTCAGTTTTGCTGGAAACATAGATTGGATGAAGGAGAAAAAGCTGGATGCGGGTGTTTAATTCCCAGAATGTACTTTTCCTCTTAGAATTTCCAAAACGTGCTGTTCTTCACACAGCTCCAAAGCTCACTCATTCCGTTCATTCTTCCCACAACCAGCCAGATGCAGGTAAGCGTAGGCATGTAGGAACATGTAAGGGGAGGGCTTTGTTAGCAGGGGTGTGTGTGTGCATGTGTGTGCATGCATGCACATGTGTATGCAGGGATACACAAGCACACAAGCATTAGAGCAAGAAGGACTGTACTGCATTTTTGTGTTAGGCCGTGGAAGCGCGTACACTCCTGATGTTGGATGGAGGGGCCTCAATAAAAGCAAGACACTTTAAATTAGTCACCACAGAATTCTCTCCCCCTGGCTTGCTGGGTTGGAATGACAGGCACCCTTTAAAGAATCCTTAGTGCCTTTTGAAGAGTGTTTGGCTTCCATCTCCTCTGACACCCACCATACGTCCTGCTGTAGGACAATGGTCTTGTACCTTGTAAAGATTTGTCAATTGTACAGTTTAATAAAACACTGATTGGCCAGTAGCCAGGCAGGAACTATAGGCAGGGAAACCAGAACAGAAGAATTCTGGGAAGAGGAAAGGCTCAGTCTGCAGTCATCACTCAGATGTAGAGGAAGCAAGATGAGAAAGCCTCACTGATAAAAAGTACCAAGCCATGTGGCTAACACAGACAAGAATTATGGGTTAATGTATGATGTAAGAGTTAATAAGAAGCCTGAGCTAATAGACCAACCAGTTTTATAATTAATGTAAACCTCTGTGTATTTCTTTGGGACTGAATGGCTGCAGGACCAGGTGGGACAAAAATCTCTGTCAATAGCATCCCTAAAAGATACTCTAGAAGGCCCTTCTTTCTTCTTCAACAGGAAGACATATGAACAGATACTCATGGAAAGAGAATGCTCACATTTATTGAGCATCTATTTTAAGCCAGACCTTTTATATATTATGTTTCATCTAAATCTCATTTCACAGATAAGAAACAACTTGGGGAACTTGGTGCAGGCTTTTGTAACAATCACAGGAAATGAAGATCTGTGATTGGCTGTCTCCGGCTGCAAAGCCACTAAGCTTTCCAGAGATCAGACTTACTTAGCGCTCTTGATGATTTGGTACAGAAGCCTTTTGATCTTGCCTTGTTAGTAAGGCATCTTTCTGCTGAACTGCCAGTCTCTCTGGGCCATTCTTCATGGGCCTCAGATTAGAAACAAGAAAACCGACCACAGCTGATTTCTCCTGGTAGAGACATCCGCCAGCTCAGGACAAGGATGTTGAACGCTGGCTGCTTTAGCAACCGTCATTAAATAATGATCACTTGGCAACAACTTTGACCTTAGCCCCATTAGAAAAAAGGATTATGGCAATTAAACACTGCAGAATAGTGTGTCATCCAGTTCTTTGTAAACCTGAGTTCTGCGCTTTCATTTCTCATGAAACAGCAGGAACCCCCCCCCCAAAAAAAAGAAAGAACAAACAAGGCTATGAGAGGTGATTTTTTCCCATGTAAACTGAGTTCTGTGCTGATTGCCAGGTCTGTGATTTCGTTGGGCTAGTTGCTATCAAAAAGCTAATTTTCTTTCTTTCTTTCTTTTTTAACCAAACCCAATTACATTTTTTCTTGTAGAGCATGGGGAAATATTACCTAGTGTTTTTTATTTAGTATCCTTAGAGAAGAGTCATCTTCTATCATCTGTTTATAAGCAAAAACTATGTGTTTCTTAGTTAGCATTAATATTGCAGCCCCCGAATTCTATGTGATTATTATGGAAATAGTCCTGACTGGCCTGGAACTCACAGAGATCCACCTGTTTCTGCCTCCCCAGAGCTGGGATTAAAGGTGCATGCACCACACCCAGACTTAGAGAATTCTTTAAAAATTCTTGGTCATAACCCACATGATATATATTGCTATTAGCATGAAAATCAGTAAGCACAATGACTTCAAGCTGGCTTAAAATTTTATACATGCAGAAACTCTGTGAGTCACTTTTGTTGTTTTGTTTTATTTTTTGAGACAGGGCTTTTCTATGTAATCTTGGCTATCCTGGAATTCACTCTGTAGACCAGGCTGGCCTAGGCTGATCTCAAACTCAGTTTCTATGAGGCACTTTTGATGGTCTTTCTGGGCCCATACCTCAGCTCTGGAAAGGTCAAATTTTGCATCAAATCTTTGAAGTAACTTATTGTAATAAACACACTTTTAATAGAATCCAACTCATTTAAAACAGTTAAAATTCCTTAGCATTTGTTTGTTTGTTCGTTTGTTTATTGTTTAGAGCCTGGGATTCTTTGTGTAACTTTGGCTGTTGAAACTAGCTCTGTAGACCAGGCCTTAAACTCATAACCTCAGGTTTCTGTCTCCTGAGCGCTGGGATGAAAGGTGTGTACTACCAATGCCTGGTGTAGCATGTTTTAAGACAATTTTTAAGACCCTTCCAGTGGTACAGAAAGTAAACAGAATGGTAAACAGAGATAGTTCTCTGAAGATGTCCCATGAAGGGGGGTGGGTGAGCACACCAAGCAGACCAGAAGCAGGGGATGTGAACCAAAGCAGGCAGTTGGGAAGGGAGGAAAACTGCCCCAGGAACGACGTGAAACAGAAAATAGGTCCTATTAACTTGCCTAAATAGGAATTGAATTTTTAACTCTCAACTCTAGTATATTTTAATATTTTCTCATATTTAGAGAGGAATAAGATTACTCCACTTCTTTGAAGCTTGAGTCTTTCTCTCCTCTAGTGAACTCTAACATCGTAATTACGAATCAACTGAAAATACCGCTGCACCAAGAAGCAAAGTTCCAAACCACAGTTCCCAACTCCATAGAAAAGTGAAGGTGAGAAGCCAGCCCTTCAGTCCAGGTCCCTCAAGCTCAGCATCAGCAACATCTTAGAGCAGACAGTTCTTCTGGGGAGAGAAAGTCCTTTATTGTGTCTAATTGTCTTTTTGAAAATATCAGGTTGGGGTGGGGGTAAGTCTGCTGCCAAGTCTGATGACCTGAGTTCAATCCCTGGGGTTTACACAATAGAAGGAGAGATCCAACTCCAGCAAGTTGTTCTCTGCACTCTGAACAAACACATGGCATGAACATGTGTACTCAGTGACACACATGTACACACATGTAATTAAATGTAAAAAAAAAAGAAAAGTAAATATCCATTTCATTCCAAGTCTGGTATTGTGAATAAAGGGATCCCGTAATGATCTCCACCGCTCCTCTACATGACAGCAATGTGTGACGTGTATGATGTCATCAGCATCCATAGCTCTGTCCTTGATGCCAATCATCAGCATCCATAGCTCTGTCCTTGATGCCAATCAATGTCACATCGCCTTAGTGTGACGACCAACACATTTCCAGATTTGCCAACTAACCCCGTCTTAGTTACTGTTCTACTGCTGTGAAGAGACATCATCACAAGGCAACTCTGATCAAAAGAAAGCATGCAACTGGGGACTTGCTCCCAGCTTAGATGAGTTAGTCCATAGTCACCATGATGGGGAGTGTGGTGGCGGCAAGCAGGAGCGGTTCTGGAGAAAGGGCTGAAAACACTACACACTGATCCACAGGCAGCAGGAAGCAGGCAGAGAGAGAAAGAGGCACTGGGCCTGGCATGAACTTTTGAAATCCCCAAGCCCTCCCATAGGGACACAACTCCTTCGACAAGACCACACCTCCGCCAACAAGGCCACACCTCCAAATCCTTCTCAAATAGATCTACTAACAGGAAACCAGGTATTCAAACATATGAACCTATGGAGGCAATTCTCATTCAAACCATCACACCTTCTGAAGCCAATAGTCAACCTAGATGAGAAACCCTACTCTGACGCACTTTGATTTGCCAAGTTCAACCCTAAACCAGTCCCCCAATATCTCCAAATCTCCTTTAGGACAGCCTGGTGCAGACAAGAGCTTGCATTGTCTTGGGAGAGATTGCATTGTTCTAGAAAGAGCAATGGGCTTGAACATGCATGCTCAAAGGGTAGCTGTGCCAACTCATTTATTTGAGGCCCTCAGACAGAATTATTAACTTCTTTGAGTCTCATTTTCCCCAGTGTTAAAGGGCAATTATGAGGTGGTTTTCCGTGTGAAGTGTTATACTAGCAATCTACAAGAACTATGACCCAATGCCTGGCACATCAGAAGAGAGCGATATTAATCCTTTCTTGCTAATTATGAAACCAAAATTATTGGGAAAGGAGAATGTTTTGCCACTGGGAACACAGGGGACTGAAATGTTGAACTGGGAAACTCAGATTTGGGGTAAACCAGCATCTACTGGACAACTTCACGACAAGCTTTGCCAGGAAACTGCAGGCCTCCCCAGAGGCCCAGGAGTATCTGGATTCTAGCTTTGCATAGGGTCAACCATGAGAAAGACAACTGGGTGGCTGGGATCCAACGAAGTCCGGGACAGGAAGAAGCAGTGAGAGCCAGGCTTTGAGTCAGAGACAGGGTGTGTTTGTTAGAGTTGGAGAAGGAGCTGGGAATCGAGGAACTCTCCTGTCCCAGATTCCAATGGTCTTATTTCTCTAATCAATCTTTCCAGAACCTTCTTTCTTCTGGATGCCTTTGTGGGAGGTGGGGCTAGGAGTTCTCTTCCATGGAAAAACATCTTGAAAAGCTTTAGCACACAGCAAGGAAATACATTTCTCAGAAGAGCTCTCAAAAAAAAAAAAAAAACTAACTTTTAGTTAAAAATTTCCAGTGTTGATTTTGCCCACGAGGCATTACTGCTTCTTGGACAATGTCCATGGCATTCTATCCGCAGTGAGCTAATATCAAGCTCTGCATAGCTTCTGTCTTATCCCTGAGTGTAAGAAGAGTTGAAAAAAAAATATGAGTCACGAAATGGAAAATCAAACACCCAAACTGAGGAAGTTTATTTCCAGTCTCTTCTTATTGCTTCCTAACTTTAGCACTGATTATAACAAAATTGAAAAGTGCCATATGAATGCAGATACCAAAACAAATTTATCTACAATACCACCACCACCATCACTTCCAACAACAGTGAACAACAGAAATCTGCAAACAACCAAATGTCTAGATTAAATCATTTTCTCAAAGAAAGACTAAGTCTTAACCCCCAGTGCCTCAGGTGTAATCTTATTTAGAAATAGGATCTTTCTAAAGAAGAGGACTGGGAGATCACTCAGCTGGTAGAGAGCTTGCTGGAAGTTCTTTCTGTAGCCCAATAAGCCTCTCCGCTGATGCAATAATCCAAATCAGACCAAATCAAACCGAATTAGAAAAAGCCCAGGCTTAATGGATACAACACTCCCAGATTATTTCTAAACTCCCAAAGAGGAGACGGAAAAGGAGATAGGAAAACCACATGTCTATTTTCTGGGGGACAGTTTAAATACCCTGTGGGAGTGGTCTTGAGCATCTCTGAGGGAGGGGTCATTCTTTGGTGGGCTTTCTGAGATGCAGCAGGCTTTGGAGAGAGATGGGGAGGGGCTTAGAGTAGAGCGTCCACCCAAACATTCCAGGCTCTGGATATATGGATGCCAGGGCTGGAGTGGAGCTTCCACCCGAACAATTGCCACATAAGCATGAGGACCTCCGTTCAATCCCAAGCATGGCCATATGCGACTATAACCCCAGCACTGGGGAGGAGACAAGAGGATCCTTGGGGCTTGAAGGTCAGCCAGTCAAGCCTAATAAGCAGGGGCCAGACTCAGTGAAAGATGCTGTCAGGTGGGGAGCAATGGAGCAATTGGGGAAGACACCTGATGTTGACCTCTGGTGTATACACATACACACACACACACACACACACACACACACACACACCAAAATCAAAGATGAGGAAAGGAGAAAAGAAGAAACAAAGGAGAAAGATAGACAAAAGGAATAGGGTCTTTACAGATATCGTCAAGATGAAATCTTTGAGGAGAATGGTCCTGATCTAGCCCAGATGCTTTCTTTATATAAAAGAGGAATTTGAAAATTACAAAGTTGTATGAGGGAAGATTATATGAAGAAACACCGGGAGAAAGCTCTGTGCTATTTTTCTATTGCTGCAATAAAACACCATGACCAAGGCAAAACGGAAGGGTTTGTTTGGGGCTTCCCTTCCCAGAGGGACCGGAGCAGCAGCTGGGAGCTCACTTCAAGATCCAGTCACTGGGAAACTTTGCCAACCCCTCCTAATCCTTCCCAAACAGTTCTACCATCTGGGGACCAAGTATGTAAACCTGTGAACCTGCGGGGGCCATTGTTATTCAACACCTCAAACTGGGCAGTGACTGAGGAGCAAAGGAAGCCAGGAAATGCCCGAATCTGTCAGCAAGCAGCCAGAAGCCAGGGAGAGATGAGAAGAAATTCTCTGGCAGATTTTAGACTGAAGACGGGCTCTACCAATACCTTCATTTTGATCTTTCCTTGACAGAGCTGTAAATTAATAAAATTGTGTTTGTATTTAAGCAACAGAGTTTTGTGGTACTGGATTAAACTAGCCATGGCAAACTTGTACAATGCCCACTGACAAAGACATGTTACACTAAACCTGTGAAATATAACCACCAAAGATGGCATTTTAAATGGTTTTATGGGCATGTGGTAAATATTATAATATGTGTGATGAATTTTACAAATGACTGAAGAACATATTAGAAATGGCATATACTCTGAGAATCATAATATAAAACATTTCTGGGATGATTTGTTGTAAATATTAGCACATGTATTTATATTTCCTGCTATAAATTATGTCTGCTGGCAAACTTTTATTTCTTGGACAACATCAGTAGTGCTTGCACGGGTAAGCAGTGTGGTAGACGTGATGGCCCTGATAAAGTCGCTATGGCTAACTTCGCATCTACAAACCAGTTTTCACTTCCGTTAGTGTCCATTTGGTCTTGAAAGCCAGGCTTGGTGAAGCCTAGGAAGAAATGTCTACATAGCAAAATGTCCTGAAAGGAATTTGTTCCAAGCCAAACTGGAAGCCGCACAGTCAACACTGTGGCACGGTGGAGCTAACAGAAGGAGCTTCCTAGGATACCCTGAATCCTGTGCAGTTCGGTTCTGACCGGGAAATTCTTGGATGCCCCTGAAGGCAGACAAAGATGACAGTTGAACTGAGAGAGGACCCTGGAGTGAGGAGGTTCTGAATGAAAAGGTGAGATTGGGACCAAATAGAGACCATGGTCCAAGCCCAAAGGGTGTGTAGCAACAGCGAGAATCAAAATGAGGGACACTGAGCCAGTAGAGTGACCTCAAAAGGCCCCAACAGACAGCCTCAGGTCAGGAGCCAGTCACAGACACCACAGTATTGGTCCTGTCTTCCCAGGGTGCCATAAGGGGAACAAGTTTACAACAGGAACCAATAGAGTGAACCCCAAGCAAACCCCTAAAGATCCAAAGTCCAAATCTTCTATGAGAGGAGCATGGGCAAACAGGGGTCGAAGCCTGCCCCTGCGTCTGAATGTCTATAAACATTGATTAACTGATCCCATCATAGGAAACATTTGGTTAGCAAAAATCTTTCACAATGTTTTCTGGCTGGTGTAACTTGATCCATAGGAAGAGCAACTTAGCTTTATAAAATCAAAAAATCTGTATTTTTTCTTTTCACACAATATAGTGTTTCATGGGAAATTTTGTGATGCTACAATGTAGGTATATAGATGAAGATTTAAAAAGGCAATACCCAAAGTGAAAATAATTTAATTCCCTAAATTTTTCTTTGCATTAAAAACCAACAACAACAAAAGAAAACAAACAAATAAACAAAAAATTGCCCTTTAGAGTCCCTGCCCTTAAAGTAGGTCACAACAGCTTTCACGAATACACCCCACAGTATGAGCAGGTGAGCAAGACCTACCTCCAAAAGTGTCGGGAAGAGAGAGGCAAAAAGCTGTTCTTTAGTCTTTATTTCAGCCAGTTTTCTGGAATGATGAGGAGTAAAAGAGAGATAAAGAAATAAAAACGGCTCAGAGAATCTTCCCACTTCACTCAGTCATTGTCTAAGTGTCCTCCACTAGATCCATTAGAAAAGATCCGTCCTCTCGACCCAGGGCTAACTCTCTGTGCACACCTGGCCATATCCCCCTGGCCCACCTCTGACTGTGCACACCCTCCTCTCCCTGGCCCACCTCTGACTGTGCACACCCTCCTCCTGGCCCACCTCTGACTGTGCACACCCTCCCCCTGGCCCACCTCTGACTGTGCACACCCTCCTCCTGGCCCACCTCTGACTGTGCACACCCTCCCCCTGGCCCACCTCTGACTGTGCACACCCTCCTCTTCCTGGCCCACCTCTGACTGTGCACACCCTCCTCCTGGCCCACCTCTGACTGTGCACACTCTCCTCCTGGCCCACCTCTGACTGTGCACACCCTCCTCCTGGCCCACCTCTGACTGTGCACACCCTCCTCCCCCTGGCCCACCTCTGACTGTGCACACCCTCCTCCTGGCCCACCTCTGACTGTGCACACCCTCCTCTTCCTGGCCCACCTCTGACTGTGCACACCCTCCTCTTCCTGGCCCACCTCTGACTGTGCAACCCTCCTCCCCCTGGCCCACCTTGATGATTGCTTTTCCCTTTAAACTCTTCTGAGCCCACATGACACCACCCAAAATTCATTCAAACTTCAGTGTGAAGGAACTATGTGCACAGATAGCGTGGCTTCTCACTGGGCTCCTTTTGAGAAGGAAGGCCAGCTGACCATTGGCTGAGAACAGAGCCAGTTTCACATTGGGAGAAACCCAGGGCATATAGTTTGAAGGGAATAACAACAGGGAGATCTTTCTCTCTAGTCCCTCTTCTTGGAAAGTGTCATGAAGCCAGAGACTCTTTTCTTAATCTTCAAAATGCCTCTACCTTCAGGGATTACTTTTTAACATGCAGTCATGGCAGCCATGCAAGCGTGATGCAATCAAGCAGCCTTACAGCCATGCAACCTTACAGCCATGCAACCTTGCAGCCGCGGTATGGAAAGACCACCATCACACCCTGCCTCCCTGGTTTGTTCAGGTACTGCAAGGCCAGCACCACAAAAGGTGACAGAAGACAGCAGAACCCAGCAGGCAGGAAGAGTCGGACAAAGGAATCTCAGCATAATCCCCTTCTCAAGTGGCTTTGAACGGCCACTCTGCTGGCACTTTAACGTGGCACCTCATGTTTCTCTCTGGGTAATCCTCTGGGTTTAAATGGTTTAAGTGATTTGTTCAAGGCATACAAACTGCAGAGCTCTGAGCTAGAACTCAAACCTACAGCTATTCTAACTTGGACATCCATGTGCTCTTTGCTCTGTCTGTGGGATTACAGTGGGTTCATGGGGTGTTTGCTAAAAGCACTAAAAATAATTCTAACTGTAGGAAGTTATCTTAAGAAATAAACTGTAGGTCAGGCCGTGATGGTGCTTGCCTTTAATTCCAAGACTCGGGAGGCAGAGGCAGGTGGATCTCTGTAAGTTTGAGGCCAGGCTGGTCTACAGAGAGAGTTCCATCACAGCCAGGGCTACACAGAGAAAGCCTATCTTGAAAAACAAAGGAAGGAAGGAAGGAAGGAAGGAAGGAAGGAAGGAAGGAAGGAAGGAAGGAAGGAAGGAAGGAAGAAGAAAGAACTTGTAGATGCCGAGAGACGGCTCAGCAGTTAAGAGCACTAGCTGCTCTTCCAGAGGACCTGGGTTTGATTCCCAGCACCTGCAAACACCTGTAACTCCAGATTCAGAGTATCTAATGTCATCTTTTGAGCTTTTCAGGTCAAAAGACATACATATATGTACATAAAATAAAATAAAAAATAATTAAAAAAATAAACCATAGATATGTACAAGGATTTCACGATGGTGCTATTCATTAAAGGATCTAGCTAGAAGACAAAAAAATAATGGGATGACATTTTTTATCTGTTTTAAACATGCATTCTGGAAACTACTATTGTGCAATAAATTATCCTATTTATTTTATTTTTTTCTCCCAAAAAGTACAGGTCAGGAACCCCAGGAAGGATCGGGTGAGTTGTTTTCACAGGGTAGCTTGCCGACATAGATATGACATAAGATATGAGGTTGCAGTTGGCTGCAGGCCCTTCTGTGCTGGATGCCCACGAGGGCTCCTGGCTGGTGAGGTCGGGTTACTGACTACAGCTCTATGCCTGGCCTGGCCTTACTGTGTGGGCTTCCTCTCAACATGAACGCTTCAGGCTGCTTGCCTGGTAACTCAGAGCCCCAGCACAGGCATGAGGGAGAACAAGACAGAATCTGAACCTGTTTTGACCTAGACTTTCCCATCCCAGAGAATCATTTGGGCCTGCATTCTATTGGAAACAAACAAGCCACAAATCTGTCCACGTACAGGAGGATGCTGAATACTGAAACATTTACAACTATCTAAGAAGCCTCAGCGCTTCTAGAGAACTTATCAAATATAGTTATGTTTTTGTTAAACACACATGTGGCCAATAGGAAACAAAAACAAAATAAAGACATAAAAAAAATTTAAGCACTTTTCTCTTAAATTTGGATATATTTCACTTTTATTTTTACCTAAAATTTTATGCCAAATTTCTATTAACTTTGTGATTCCCCCAAATCACATACAAACATTTCATTTCTTTTTGTTTTTTTTTGGTTTTTTTCGAGACAGGGTTTCTCTGTAACTTTGGTGCCCGTCCCGGAACTAGCTCTTGTAGACCAGACTGGCCTTGAACTCCCAGATATCCGCCTGCCTCTGCCTCCTGAGTGTTGGGATTAAAGACATGTGCCACCACTGCCCGGCTCAAACATTTCATTTCTAAGGTTGGTTAAGAACACTTGCTGTTGCCCTCCGGTCTCCAACAGCTAGGCCTCTCCTGACACACTCGTCATCTGACTCTCACAGGGCGTCCTACCCCATGTGCTCACCCCGTTCGGTGTCACGGCCACGTCAGTGAGTCTCCTCAGTGCCCTCGACCGCTGCTCACCTGCCAAGCCTAGGGACCCACGAGGGACCTGGGAACACAGCGTGGGATGTGACACGTGGGGCGCGGCGTGGCCTTCTCTGGGAAACCCACAAGCCTGCAGTCACATTCCTTTGGATGCAGCGTTTCTTTTCCCTCGCAGAAAGTAAAGCAACAACAACAAAAATCTAGTAATTCCACCTTTTGAGAATGTTTCTGTGGGCAGGAAAAGAATTCTCAGTTAAGTCCTGTCAATCACGTGGTAGGCCGGAACTGGTAAGACCCATTCTTTTCAGCTGTCTTCAATGCCCGTGTCAACAGCTACGGACAGAAGGAACAGATGTCCTTCAGTTAGGGGTGGGGGTTCACACTGAACCCAAATATTCACAACAGTCTCAGAGGCTAGACCTCCCTAATGACCCCACTTTTTCTTTCTTCATCCCCTAAAACACTTAAAAACTAAGGTCACCAGCTGTTGTATGGCATCAAGAGCGACGAAATTTATGGCAAGGGTCCTATTTAATTACAGCACATGAAACTGATCCTGTGATATTGCAGACCTCATATATAAATATTATTTATATCCCCAACTTTCAGGAAAGCAAGGTCTATTTCACAGGCTTGCTGGAGGTCAGGGATCTGCCCCCAGTGTTAAACATAAAAGGTGTTGTATAACATAGCTAAACGGATTATGGGCTGGTGTGCAGACATGGTTTTCTTCCCCACACAACTGTCGCTCTCCTTCTGCGACAAAGAAGAAAGGACTTCATTCAGTACCCAGCTCCTCAGAGCCCTGAGTACCTGTCTAAAGACTGTACTCTTAATTCAGAGGGCCATGGGGAGCCATTGAAGGCTTACCGAGAAAGGAATGACATGATCTAAACTATACTTTAGGGTGATTATAGATGAAATTAGTAAGTGAAAAAAAAAACATAAGTATAAAAATCTGGTTCTTAGAAAGGACTAAAACAGTGGTTCTTAACCCAAGGGTCGAGACCCCTTTGGTGGTAATGGTCCTTTCACTGAGGTCTACTAAGACCATCTGCATATCAGACATTTACACTGTAATTCATAACTAGAAAAATTACAGTTATGAAGTAGCAACAAAAATAACTTTATGGTTGGAGTCACCACATCTGTATGAAGAGGCTGCAGCACTAGGAAGGTTGAGAACCACTAGGCTAATAGGATGGGCTCTCTCCAAAACTTAAGAAAACAAAGAGCTGGAGCTGGAGTGATGGCTCAGCGGTTAAGAGCATTGCCTGCTCTTCCAAAGGTCCTGAGTTCAATTCCCAGCAACCACATGGTGGTTCACAACCATCTGTAATGAGGTCTGGTGCCCTCTTCTGGCCTTCAGGCATACACGCAGAAAGAATATTGTATACATAATAAATAAATAAATATTTTTTTAAAAAAAAAGAAAACAAAGAGCTTAAACAGCAAGGTAGGACTTATGAAAGGGGAACAACTAAAAGTTCTAGAGAAGCTTGAAAAGCATTGGAGTATTACAAGGCACAGTTGAAGCCTGGAGGAAGCCCATGACTTTCGAGACGAACACTAGTTTTCATAATAGATCCAAGACGAAGTAATGGATGTTAATGGACCAAGAACACAGAGACGCAGACAGCTGTGGGTGAATCCGAGACACACGCTGGACTTGGATTATTGAGAAAGGGTTAGCAGAAGTGGGTGAGGCTAACACTCACTACTCCAGCTAACTGAATGGAACTACTTTCACCCACAGGGAAACCAAGAGAAGGGGTAAATCTAGGGGAAAGGCAACACATCCGTCGGGAGCATCGCTAAGGTGTCCTGAATGAAGATCGCATTCAGGTGTTGTGACAGCTGCCAGTCAATGATACCTTGATGCTAGGGGTGTGGCACTGCACAAGGAGAAAGAAGCTACATTTGTTCTATTGAATATTCTCCTAACTTTAGACTCTTGTGTCATTTTATCACGTATAAGATCTAGTAGTGGTGCGATTCTAACATCCTCAACATTTGTATGGGGCAGCGGATGGTTTAAAAACTTAAGTAATGGGAGGAGACAATCAAAAATAACTAGCTATGTATCCGCACAGTAAAAATACAGCTCAGGTTTAAAAGGCAGGCCTCCCCAATAGGCACAACATAGGTGTACCTCAAAGTCGTCATGTTGAAAGAAATAAGAAGTAAAAAACCAAGGATAGTATGTATATATATTCCAGGACAGGCTCCAAAACCACAGAGAAATCCTGTCTCAAAAAACCAAAAAAAAAAAAAAGAAAATGTAAATAGTCAATGTGACAAAAAGCAGACCAATGGCAACCATAGATAAGGGGCAGAGAGAAGAATGTGTTGCAGACAAAGGGAATCCTCTGGACTATTGGGAATGCTCATATCTTGACTGTGAAGATGACTTCACTTGTATAGGCATCCATCTAAACACACTGAGTAGAATACATAAAGCGCATATAATTTTTGACCCATTACACCTAAAGCACAAGTTCACTAGCAGAAAGGGTTCTAGAACCTCTGTGTTCCTTGGCTCTGCTATACTTGAGTTACAAAGAACACCCAAGTCATAGTGATTTACACCAGTAAATGCTGATTTCTGGTTTATGTTCAGCGTTGGCTGTCAGGCAGCTATGGCTCCACTCCATAGCAGCGCCTGGCTCCGGGGTCCATTCCACATGCTTCACATGCATGCGTTGAGGCTCTTACCGTTAGAGACATGCTGAACACATTTACTATGAAGAATCGAGGCCAACAAAAGCAGCAGCGGAGGGACGCTGAAGAAAACACAGATCTCACGGAGAGGGAAAAGGTTTCACTGCACTGCGTTCCCAAGCAGCCCCGCCAGAGTGTTCCAGAAGGGGCTTTTCATCTGGGAGATGTAATTTACACTCAATGTGTTTAAACACACCAAAGGGGGATCTGTGCAACTCAAGTGAAGTTTGAGTTGAATTCAGTGATAAGTGCATAGATATTAAATAACAATAACGATCTGTTAAAAGCAAGTATAGCTATAAACGCCGTGGAAAACAAAATATTGGAAAGGGTAGGGATGAATAGGAAGTTACGTGCCTACCTAAATAAACATTTACATTGTCTTGATTATTTAAACATTAACATAGATAAAATTACTAGAGAACCACATCCTGTGGCTAGAGACTACAAGGGTATATGTGTTTGGGGAGCAAAGTGAGAATTGAACTTCACCTTCCAAGTATAAAAATCTATGTGATAAATAACGCCTGAGGATAAAAAAGGTGCCTAGATAAATATGAATTGAAATCGTAAATTGCAAGAACATAGAAACACGTGTCTCCAATAGGCTTGCCTCCAATAGAGAAATACGGACAAAAAAAAATGATCATTCATGTAGACTCCAGAGACAGAAGTTAATTCTGTCTAAGGGGCTCACGAAAGATTCACAAACAGAACCGGGAGAGAGATGAGGAAATCCCATTATCTGAGTTCTTTCCTTATTGAAATATATTCTCCACATTCCGTGTGCATTTTAAAAATTGTTGTGTGCATGTGTATATGATGTGTGTGAACATGTGTATGTCATATGTGCATATATGTATTTATGTTCATGAGTGGGGCCATGCATGCGTGTGCCACGGGAGTGCTCATGGAGGCACCAGTCTTTGTTTGGAACAGGGTCTCTTGTCTTCCCCTGCTAGGGCACTGCACAGGCTAGCTGCCCTTCGAGCCTCCGGGGGTTCTCTTCCTGTCTCTCTTGCCCTAGAAGTGCTGGCGTTATGGACATTACCACACCAGCCTTACGTTGGGTTCTGGGGATCCAAACTCAGGCGCTCATGCTTGCACAGCTAGTACATGACCCATGGAGCCATCTTTTCCACTTGCATCTGCATTTCTTTCATCTTTTGTAGACAGAGACTGCGCTTTCATCCCCAGGACACCAGACCCGAATAATCACACAGAAACTATATTAATTACAACACTGGCCAATGGCTCAGGCATATTCCTAGCTAGCTCTTGCATCTTAAATTAACCCATTTCATTTCATCTACATATCACTTAGATACATAGATGTAGCTTACAGGTGATGTTCTGCTATCTTTCTCCTTTGGTGGCTACGTGGCATCTCCTTGACTCCACCTACTCTCTCTCTCTCTATCTCTGTTTGGATTTCCTGTCTGGCTGTTTTATGCTAAGTCACTGACCAAAACAGTTTTATTAATCAACCAATAAAAGCAACATATATACAGAAGGACATCCCATGTCAGTCTTTTTATTATTCATTCGTGTTATTTTGTAGCTCTAAGGACCAATTCCAGTGCCTTATGCATACTAGGAAGGAGCTTTACCACTGAGTTTTCACTGAGCATGTGATCATGGGAGTCAATTTCCCAGTTTCTAGTCCTACAAATATGGACCATGTTACCAAATTCACGGGGACATAAAAGGGATTTAGACAACTTCTGGGAGCTTCTTGCTCTCTCTTTCCTCTTTTGACTCTTCTCTGAGATGCAGATGTTGATAATTTGAACAAAGACAAATTCCTAAGAATGGTTAAAACAACAAAATTAGAAGGCACACTGGCTCTGTGTGCCCAATGGAATAGAGCAGGCTGTCTGAGCCTGCCCATTCACACTTGTGTGAAACAGAAACAACCCTTGCTCTTAGCCAGACAACTGTGTAATAATGTCCCAGTCATGGTTAAGTGATTCTTTTTATAACAGCCACACCAATGACCTAAGTAATTACAACACCTGGCCAGAACCCATGGACACGATGCAGACAGAAGAGAGAAACATGGTGCCCAGGAATAATGTCATGGGCATTGACAAGGAGGTGCCAGAGGAAACTGAGCACAAAGACATAGCTCAGTGAAGCCGTGCTATGCAATGTCGCTTGTATCTTACTAGAACCTGAGAACTATCAGCTCCTGGTGGTAATTCTGTCATTGTAATGGTGAGAAAATAATCTGCAATCTAATGCATGGGTTTAAAGAAAAATCTTCTTATCCATAGGGGATGTGCAAACCATGTATTGCAATTGGAGGGCAGCATTTGCTGACTTCAGGGATGTCCTGGGTGAGCCTGGTCGGTTTTCCTCCAACATCTAAACTAGATTTTGTCTGCTTGAAAAGTATCACTTCGGAGACTTTGGAAATTATTCAGTTAGTATAAGCACAGAAAGTTTTCACTTTAGGGACTTGGGGAGAAATCTCTTATAAGTACAGCACGTAAAATAGGCATTTTTTAATGATAAAGTTATCTTTCCATTATTTTTAAGTTCTGTGACACTGAGTAAAAATTTAACTAAGGCTAATAAACCAATTGGAAAGAAAGAAATATTTTAGAATTGATGGGAGAAAAGCTAGCTGGAAATCAGCCTGGAAAGAAAAAAGGGATTTACTTCCCATATAGCAGAATATGTTCCAAATAGCTGGAAAAGCATTACATTTAAGAGGAAACTTTTAAAACTACAATTCTTATCTTAGTCAGGAGCAACAGTACTGAAATCTTTATATTAAAAAACATCACCAACAAGATAGATGGGACCAACCAAAAAAAAAAATGAAAAACTGTACCCCAAACAGGAAGAAGACGTGATGAGAAAGGCTGGAGAGATTTGCATTGCACATAGTAAAAAGATCTTAATATTTTTCAAAAATCTGTATAAATCAAGAGGCTGACTGCTCTTTACCAGGTGAGGTTATGAGAGGGGAGAATACAGATGAGGCGATCTATGGTTACAGATGAGTCGAAACGCTTGGAACGGCGCACAGATTTCCTGATGTTAAAAATGGAAGCCGAAGCGATGGTGACCTCACTCACACGATCACACTGGCGCGCGTTTCGAGTTGCATGCATTCTCATGCCACTGGCATGACACAGCCCATCACCTGAGCGGATCTGTCTTTTGACAAACTAACTCATTTTGATTAGTGCACAGCCAGGGGAACACTTAAAGAAAATAAATTACCTATAGAAAGGTGCTTCTAGGAATTGGGTTTTTTTATTTATTGTGTGTCTGAGGGAGGTGTGTGTGTGTGTGTGTGGTGTGAATGAGGGTGCACCCATTCAAGGGTGCACGTGTGGAGGTCAACTCTCTTTTCCACTATGTGTTAAAGGGATCAAACTCAAGTGGCCAGGCTTGCTCAGCAGGCACTTGGAGCTGTTGAGTCACCTCTCCAGCCTGCTTCTACAAATTCTATTGTAAGAAAAAATTCTTAAATGAAATTTCATTGTATGTTTTAAAAAAACCATCTCACAGTTAGGAAATGGGTCACTTTAGAGGGTTATGCAGCTAGCAGATGACATTGGTGTGTACAAATTTGTGCAAAAATGTTCAAAGATCAGACGTGTAAAATAGAATGTCAATTGTTATGCTTAATGATTAGATTTATATAAAATTATAAGTCTCTTCCTTGGAAAGAGTCACAAGAGGGTCTGCATGCAATGAACTGAAGTTTAAAAAGTTGCTTTTCTGTAAAATGTTGGAATGAACCATAAAAGATAACAGATGAACTGGTCAAGTGGAAGAAATTATTTTTCCAGCTTGCAATCATCTCTCAACCATAATTTCAACAAGTACTATTTATTAACTGTCTAATGTGTGCTGGCAATCACGCTGGCTTCTGAGATGCAGGATCTGAGTGAGCATTGCATTCACCCTGCAAGTTAGATACCATGGGCCTTCACTTTACAGCTATAAATGGAAGTTCAGGGAGATTAAATAATTTGCCAGGCCACTACACAATTACTGTTGCCCAGAGCCTAAATTAGAATCTACTTCTGCTTCCAAATTATTTCATTAAAAAGTGTTTCTTCATTGGAATCCACATAGGCCATTCTCATGGGGGAAGACATGGAAAAACACACATATTATTCAAGAAAAAAAAAAGTCTAAATTCCACCATCAAAAGACTATCACTTGATATTTTCCCAAATAGCCTCTCAATATTTCCCTAGCATGCTTTCTTTCTCATAGTTAAATTCATAGTCCATGTATAATTTCATATCCTGCATTTTATTTAACATTACATCATACTCATAAGTCTTAATGACAGCATAATACACTATTACATGGATATTCTGTTGCTCACTTAACCATTTAATATACATTTGGACACTGCCAGTTTTTCACTATTAGGAAAGCACCACAATAAAAATCCTCCGTGTACAAACCACGCTTGGCAAGGAAGTCGACTGAAAGACGAAGTGTTGGGATAAAAGGTGTGGGAATCTCAGCGTTGTTATAAATTCCCTCCCAGGAAGGTTGTATCAGTTCACACCAGCAGTGACTTGGAGAGTGTTTGTCTTGCACACGGCTTCATCAGAACCATTACTGCCTTTTGATCCTTGTTAATGGAGAGCTGAGAAATCAGGCATCCTGATCGAGTTTGGGCTTACAGATGGTAGTTTCGCGGGGTTGTTTTTTAATTCAATCTTCTTCAGAGACCCTCCTAAGTGCTCTAAATTGTTTCAGTTCCAGACACGCCATCATAAAACAATCGCGGTCCCGCGGCTTCTTTTCCCACAGCATGTCGCCTCCCCAAAGACGGGGGATCTGCAGTCTTTGTTTCGTTTATTCACCCACCATACTTACAAACAACGGGTTCGTGGGAAACATTTTGACACACACACACAAAAGTAGCAAAATTTTTATGACCTGTTCATAACCTTTAAACAAGCAGATCCTCTCCTGATGGACTGTTTCTGCAAACCAGATATGTTTTATTTGGTTCCTAAAAGAAAGTCACAGAAAACGGATCTGAAGGAGTAGCCATGATCGTTTGTTTTCCTTTGTTTCTCTCATCTCCTTTCAGAGGAGTCAAACATCTTACCAAGAACAGCTGTACTGCAAAGGGCAGAGACTAAGCAGCGGTACCACCTGTGGCTAATCAATTATAAGAGAAGTAAGCACCCAGTTCTTCTAAACTTTTTTGGAGAAAAAGCCTTAAAAGATTTAAGTTGATAATTTTTTCATATAGGTTACATGGATGGATGAATGGGTGGGTGGGTGGGTGGGTGGATGGATGGATGGATGGATGGATGGATGGATGGATGGGTTGGTGGGGGGGTAGGTGGGTGGATGGATGGATGGATGGATGAGTTGGTGGCTTACTGGCTGGCTGGATGTGTTCTAAAACATCCATGAACAGTCATATCACTCTAATTTAATCTGCTATGGAGCAAGTGGTTATAAGCAATTATCATTTTCAGCCACTTGCAGTGAATGGCAAGGGTTTGAAGGTGAAATCTCCCCCATAGCCCCTGTGTTTAAATACTTGGTCTGCAGCTGATGCCAGCATCTTGAAAAGTTGTGGAATCTTTAGGATGTGGAGGCTAAATGGAGAAAGTGGGCGGGATGGTTTTAGAGTTAGAACCTGGCCTACTCCCATGTGGAACTCTGCTTCCGGGTACGTACCACATTGTACGAGAAGCAACCACAAGCACACTCCTGCCACCATAGACTGCTCAAGGCCTCTGCATTGAGCAACAATGCAACAAGTAAGAAGGAGAAAACTAGTACAAATGAAGTCTCCCTGCCTGCAGTCTCTCCTGCAACTTTGCGGAACCCTATTGTACATTTGTGAATACGTAGGGGAGTGGGTAGGTCAGTGAGCATCCTGTCTGTGGAGTCTTAAGCCAGGATTCGTGTGTTTGTCCCAACAATTACTACTACAGGAGACTACATATCTAACTTTAAAATCTACATTAAAATCTACATTGAGAGCTAGGGTGCAAACTGTAAGTATTTAGGAGTAGCCTACTCATTGTTCATACTACATTATATCAGATTTTCTGGTACTTGTGACCAAAATTATGATCCTACATAATTATAGTAAGCATACGAACATGTTTTACAGATGGCCATAAACTCACTCTTAACATGCCTTAATTTTGAGGTATCAATTTCAGCAAACAAATATAGAGCCAATCACACAGGATCTCCACATGTGGGGGGGGGGCTCCCTGCACATGGAGAACCTAATCCCAAAGTTAACCTAGAGTGTGAGAAAGAAATGAAGAAAAAAACAGTTTCCACTTTCAACACGTTCACAATAAAGCCAGACAGATAAATGCCACAGGAATTAAGGACCTAATGAGCTGATTTATCGGAGAGCTGTTTCTTGGCAGCATCTCAAGATGTCCTTGTGCCAAGTGGTTCTATTCCTCCAGGAAGGAAGGAAGGAAAACCTGGTGTTTTTTCACACTATTCTCCTCCCTAGTGAAGCATCCTTCCCTCCAAATGTGAGCAGAGTTCTCTCCTCAAGGCAGACTAGGGAAATAGAAAGCAAAGGTTGACTTTAGAAAACTCAGAAATATCTGACAGATTTATAATAGAAAAATACAGGGAGAAATTGCCTATCAAATACGGAGAGGGTGTTGTGTGTGTGTATGTGTGTGTTAAGACCCACTTAAAGAAACTATCTCGCACCTCTCTTGTTATACAAGAAAAAAAGGCTCTCTGCTGGAATGAGCTTAGGGAATTTGCCTTGGGTATTGAAATGGGAGCAATAGCACCAGTAAGAGGTCGAGTTAAATGCACAGGAACCCTAAGGGAATTAACTTAGAGTCCGTGCAAAGGAATGCAGGAAGAAAGATGCAAATTTGGAGGCTCCAGCCTGAGAAAGGAATTCCATTTCCTGAGATCACTGGAGCAAGGCAGAGTCCTGGCACCTGAAGCCATCAGCCTGGAGAAGGAACAGAGGCCAGAGGTTGTTCTGGTTGCTGGGGACAGACGCCAAACACCAGAGCAATTTCCTGCACTGGAAAGAACGAGGGGGGGGGATTAAAGGTGGTTTCTCTAGGTTTAGGATAGACACAGGAAGAGTCAACCTCTAGTGAGAGATCAGGAAGTCTGTCAGAAAACACGGTGACTCGGGCTTAGTTGATCTGTCCAGGTGCATTAAGAAATGTTCAGACAATAGACACACACGCCATTGATAGAGAAGGCAAGAGTGCAGACAGATGCAGACATTGCAAGGGGCGCTGTGAGGAACCTTGCGGTATTTCATACAAGGTGACTGTCACGCCAAGCAGATGTGATGAGGACAGGGCACCTGGGATCGGGGGCCCCGTGTGACTTGGCTCTGAAAGGTGAAGCCAGGGAACATTAGGAATATGAATGTTGATTGTTGAGAAAGCCGAAGACCTAGCACAAGCCTGCCATCTAATCGGATCAAAGAGACCCGTCTACCCCCGCTTCATTTCCACCAGCCCCACCACAATAGAAACCACAACTCCCATTGAGTTAACGACTTCTTCACTTTTGTCAAGAAAAACGGTTCTTCTCCACTCTGAATCGTCTTGATCTCTGTAGCTTCCAGCCATTGATCAATAGCTATTATCTTGCCCTGCTTTGGAGACATCCTGGGTGTAGTCAGCCCCGTTTGTTCATTCGTTCATTCATTCATTCATTAATCCATACTAACATCCCCAGAGTGCTGGGCCCTAAGGAAGATGAATAATATTCAATCTGACTAGTCTGAATGTTGAGCACTCTCCTGGGGAAACTGAGTCAGGAAGTTTGTCCCCATGTTCTGGGATTCATCCTTTCCACCTCATCAGCCTTATAATTCGAGGCCAGTTTCCCATCCTGCTGCTCACAGACAGTGGGAATCTGGCTTCAGCCCGCTCCCATCCCTCCCTGTCCCACAGGCCCAGCTGTGTCTTTCTCTGGCTCAGCAGAATAAAATGCCTCAGTTTCCCCTGTCAAAAGATGTATAGCTGCCACATCTACTGACCAATGGTTAGGATCGACATTCATCACTCAGGAGATGTGAAGAGCTGTCTTTGACCCATCCTAATCGATTCCTTATCATTCCCAGCATCCGAACACAGGCTAGCATGTGCTTCCAATTTCTTTTAGTCAAGCACTTCTCTTAAGGATGCCCATGCTTGGGTCCTCTTTGGCCCTGACTAGGATTTCTTTTTCTTTATGTGTTGATGCCCTTCACAGACTCCACATTGCCCAGAGCATGCAGTGATTCCAGGCTCAAATATAACCACAAAATCGCTTTTTCTCTTTGCTTCAAAACCAAGAAGTGTTTAGATTAACTCTGTGTTTTGCCCAAATCAGCAAAGTCCCCCAAAAGCCAACAAGGAAACTGAGTCCCGTATGTAAAAGCAAAGAGCCTTTATTTTATGCAAGTTTGCAAACTCGGTCTCTCCACATGTCCAACGTATTGGAATAAATGGAGAGCCGTGAGCTCAGTTAAAGTTGGGTTTTTATAGTAGTAAAAGTGGGGTGAGGGGTTTCTGAGGTTCAAGACCCCTGATTGTCTGACATTTGTCTTGGGGTGTCCTGGTGAGTGTGTGCTGGCAGGTGATCATGTCTACAATGGTTGAAACTTTAGGCATTTCCTTTGGATGGTCTGTTCTTGGGTGGTGCTCAGGTAATTTCAGTTTGTGGTTTTTTCTGCAACCAGGTATTGCTTCAGGGTAAACTACTGAGCTCAGGCCTCTATTAAACTTAGCAATGGCAGAGTCCTACACAGGCGGGTGATAATGGTTGGAAGTAAAGAACTTCCTTTGGGTGATCTGTTCATATTTAGCTTTTCATGGCTGGCTCCTACACTCTGGTGAGATTGGGTTGAGCAGGGGACATCAACTGCCGAGGTTGAGCGATATGAAAACGGATCGGGCGGGCTGACGAATGAATGAACACTCGTGTGAGGTACCACACTGGTGCCATCCTGACTTGAATGAACAGTAAACTAAGATGGCAGATCCCTACAGTGAGCTGTGGTAATAAAACCCCACTTGCGCACCTCTGAGAGAGACAGCAGTCAGGAGTCTAAGGCCCAGGGGTAGCTTTGAAGAGCAGCACAGCTTTGCGCTGACCCGAGTGCACAGAGTGCAAGCTGTCTGGGTTCAGATGTGGGCTCTGCCACTTCTCATAGACACGTGACTTGTCGGTGGCTCTGTTTTCTTAGCGAGGAAAAGGAAACACCTACAGGTCCTAAGCAAGGGGTGGTACTTGGCTCTTTGCAAGCACTCAGTATAGGATCTCTATAGAAGAGACATGGCGTGGGCAGCGGCCTGGAGAGATGGCTCAGAGGTTAAGATGGCTCATGCAGAGGGCCTGAGTTCAACTCCCTGCCCTCAGATAGTGGCTCACAACTATCTCTGATGCCACCTTCTGGTGTGCAGACCTACATAGAGACAAAACTCAAACATGAAGGAAGAAACATGCATGACGCTGGTTCAGACATTAATGCTGACCCGAGAGACCAAAGCCTTGCACATGTGGACTTCCGAGGAGATCTAAGATCTCAGAGCAGGGTACAAACTCTCGGAGACAGGAACACAAAACCTTCACATAACAGAGGAAAGGAGAGGAGGAGAGAGGAAGGAAGAGAAAGGGAGGAGAGGGGGAGGGGAGACAAAGCAAAGAAAGAAAGTGTGGATGGGTAATTTTAAAAAAGGATCAATATTGGGATTAATCCAAGAGTCTCGCATATACGAGGCAAGTGTTCTATCACTGAGCCCTATTCCCAGCTCCTAAATAAAACACTGTAAAGGCTGGGCGGCTGTTCACTCCTCTGGCTCCACCTGCCGCAGCTGGCTTAGGCCTTCTGTGGGAGAGTATCTAGCATGCATTTCATTAAGCCAGGGCCAGCTCCAGCCAGCTAATTGCATACCTAGTAACAACATTTATTACAGCAGCCCCTTGATCAGATACTTAGCTTGAGTGATCCCCTTGGCTGGTGACCTGACCAGCATCTAAAAACACTCAAACGTCCAGCCAGGTTGATGGAGGGCAGGAAGTGTAACCTTTGACCAGGCAAGTGGTAACAGTGTGGCCCTTTCTGCAAGGAAGAACCAAAGGAATTAAAATCGAGTCCGTCACCAAGTAGATTGCATTTAGGGCCACCTATAAATCTCTCTGGAAGATTTGCCAAAAAATGTTTACTTTTCTTAGTAATTTAAAACAAATGGGGAAAGGTTTGGGGTTGAACACGGCAAAAACAAATTTAGTTTCCTTCCCTCCCGTTCCATTACACGGGCAAGGTGTCCCCGTGGCAGGGTTTGCCCCTCCGCCATAACAGTGCGACAAACCAGGGCTACATTTTCTGAAATTAAATCTATTCCTGTCCCTTTGGCTGATTGGGCTGCAATTGTTCTGCGGTGCACACATGTGGGCGACATCGCATTCTCACACACTAAATAAAGCTGGTATGACGACAAATTCGTTTCATGCAACTTACTTGAAATCTCTCTTTGTTTCCTAGTTCCCCCTTAATAACATTCAGACTGAGTTTTGCAATGCCACCAAGAGTCTGAGGGGACACCAGGGACTGATTCTGCGGTTGCTCCTGTTTATAGTTAACGATGTTTATCCTAGGGGTGAGGGCCAGGCTGGGGTAGAGACGCTCCTAGGAGTTAGATGCAGACCAAGCAAATGTGCGTTCAAAAACAGCTAGCGCCTGGTTCCCTTGCCCTGTGCTTTATTGTAAGGTTTGGCCACCGGAGTGTGAAGATTTAGGTCCCATCGTAATTCTTTGCTGTCTGTTCTCGCTCAGATGTCTCTGCGTTGACCAGGACTACTTAAGGACCAACACAAACTAAATGCAGCTTGGATAATGCTTCCGACTCTGACACCACTCATGCTATCCTTCTTGAGCAAGGTATTGATTTGAAAATTGGCTTCCTGACTTCTAAGTAATTGTCAATTCTTCTTCTTTCCTTTTTTTTTTTTAATGGGATTCCTGTCTACTGACTATATAGTCCTTTTTCTGTCTGTTTGGTTTTTATTAGTGTAAGTGAAGTGCATTCTGGATCCCTGAGAATGATGCTCGGATAAGAGAATGGGAGAAACAAGTGGGTTTCTGAAGGGTTCCGGGAACTTTCCCTACCCTTCACCCAGGAAGGTTTGCTCAGCCTTCTCTGCACGACGGTAACCCCGGACTTTAATTTCAAAACATGCATTTGGTCTGATTTTAAGAGAAATGATTTTGTTTCATAGAGCAAAAATTTCTGTCTGTGTTTTCCATTTATTTTATTCAAACCATCCGGTTGCGTTGGCCTCCTCCCCATAGGCGCTGTGAGACAAACACAGATGCATTTGCCTTGAAGTTCTACCTAATGAACTGAACTTTAAATACATGGCCAGAAATGAGTTAGGCATGCTGCATGAATCTACAAACGGTCGGGGACAGAGAAGGGAAAATCCTGAGGACCTAGGACATGTCCCGCGTGGGGTGTCCAAATTCTGTTGACTTGTGTCACTGCCCAAAAGCCTGGAATTGTTTCTTTTTTAGATGTCTAAGAAGATGAAATGTTCTTCATGATGAGAAGAAGTTTTTTTCTCTGCCCTTTAAAGGTTCTAGAGAGGTGACAGGAAAGCACTAGAAAAGGCTGCAACAAGCTCTGCCATTACTGCCCCTCAGATGAGCTCTCTCTTTTGGGGAACCACACTGTGAAGCCATGAAAATGAGGCCCTGTTCTCTGGCTCTACACATACAATGGTGGCTCTGCTCCTACCCCGCTTTTCAGCCCACTAAATATACACTAGGTACTGCTGTTATGCCTGTTCCAAAAATCCCTGAGGAGGACCAAGGCACCAGATCTGAGACTGAAGAGAATCTTTACTATGATACTGGTGTGTCCCTGGTGGAGAGAGAGGGTGGCTCCAGGCCCGGGGCTTCTTGTTGGCAACTTTGCCTGCTGGTCCCGCATGCCAGGTGTGCGGGACTGAAGAAGAGAGATGGATCCTGCACCCCCGGAGTCTCCCGTCTAGCAAGGAGACAGATGGGGAAGAAGCAATTAGAATGGTGATGGGGCTGCAAATGAGAAGTCTGCTGCTTTGGGAGTCTCTGATGTGCAGAGAGAGGAAAGGCATGAGCCAAGGTGGAGGGCATGAAAAGTAGGAACGCCTTCACCAAGGAGGTTCCGCCTTCCATCTCCTTCCGGGATTCACACACTAGGACTCAGCGTACAAAGCTGTGGCTTACTCTGTTAGGCATGGCTGAGGGGCTGAGGGGCTGAGGCGAAGGTTGCTCCTGACGGCAGAGCCTTCTCCAGCAGGGCTCTTTCTCTCCCACATTCCTTTTAACTCACCATTTGTCACAACTTTCTTCCATCGTCAGCTGAGTGATGGCTTGGAACAAAATCCTTTTCTGAAAGTAAAGTTGCTTGATTTCTGACGCAGAGTGATGGAAGCCTGGTGGCTAGCTCTATGACCTTGATTTGGGCCCCGTTTCCTGGGGAAACTATCTCTGTCTTAGGTGGTCTCATTCAGGAAATGAGACAGAGCCGAGGAGATGCGCACACCCGCCCTCTGTTCTGTTAGCAACCTTCAAAACCCAGACAGTCCCTGAAAACTTTGGAAAAGGCAGAGAGATGTAGCCGGACTGCCTTTGGACTGCCAGCTCCCAAAAAATGACACGGAGACTTCTTATTAAGTATGAAAGCTTAGCCTTTGTAGGCATATTCCCAACTAACACTTATAATTTAATCTGTTTATATGAATCTACGTTCTGCCATGTGACTTGTTACCCCTGCTCAGCTCCACTGCCTCCCTGTCTGTCTGGCAAATCCCGCCTCTCTCCTTCCCAGAGTTCCTATATCCGCCCGGAAGTCCCCTCTTATCCTTTCTTGCCTAGCTATTGGCCAATCAGCTCTTTATTCAACCAATCAGAAGGTGCATAGACAGGCAAGGTCAAACAGCGACAAGTCTTCACAGTGCGCAAAAAAGATTATCCCACAGCAAGAGGGATGCATGTTTTCCAAATTTGACAACTCTCCCCTCTACTTCAATGCCAACCCCCCCACACACACCCACAATTTGGTTTCTATCAAGACAAATACATATCTGGGGGGAGCACTCTGGGGCAGGATCTCTTTGTGTAGGCTCAGCCCAACCTTGAACGCAGGACGCTACTTCAGCCACCTGAGCGTTAGGATTATAGTAGTGCAATCACCACACAGTTACCACCGAATCTGGCCATACTGCCCGTGTCTCTTAAAAGAGACAGAAATATATTCTTTTAACACGGAAACGCATATAATAAATACAGATATCATCACCCATACTTGCGTTTCATTTTCTCCCAAACTTCTGTTTTGAAACCAGAGAAATGAATTCCTGACCCAGAAAGACAGTTTTGGAAAGCAACTACAAAGAAATTGCTGGGCCTGCAGAAGTGATGAGGATCTTGACACTCTGGGACGCCTCCGAACACTTCCTGCCTCCTGCTGAGGTCAGGCAGGCACAAACTCCTGCTCAGTTCACTCATTTATCTTTGCTTCCCACCGGACTTCCGGTACCTTCTACATTCGACTCCTGGTTTTACTAACAAGCTTTGCAAAAATGAAGTTCTCAGATAAAGAATCAAAGTCTGGAATTATCTGAATTCCGGTAACACTGAAGACATGAAAATCCACAGGCCTGTACCTCCTGGAGATTGATAAATACCACTTTAAGCCTCACCTTGGGCTTCTGCTAAGATGGTAACGCAATGCGCCACTTCCGTATTTACTGTCTCTGCTTCTCTTATTTATAGGAAAATACATGTCTAGCCATCAATGTTTTTGGTTTTGTGTGTCCTGGGAAGGAAACGGATCTATAGGCGTACAAATACCTTATTTTCTAGGTAACGTACTAAGTGCAACCTAATAAACTCTTTCTGAAGCAGCATGGCTGTCTCCATAAACTAAATTTAGAGATAAAAGTGGTTTGAAAGTCTGTTTTTAGTTGTTGAGAAAAGTAATGGACGCAGTAAATAAAATGTTACAACGATGTAGATAGAAGAAGCCACGCCCACATTCCTCCCACTCCCCTGAGGACTTTCACTATTTTCTGTGCAGTTTTGGCACAGATGCATTTTGACAAAGCGATCTCCATTTAAATACCACTGCGGGCTGCTCCCTGCCTCCAAGCATGTATGGCATGGTCCCAACCTGATCATCCAGAAGGGGAACGCTTTTATGTTTTGTTTTTAATTTTTTTATTTTTATTTTATTAATTATTTATTTCATTAATATTTTATTTTATTAATTAACTATTTTAATTAATAAAATAATTATTATTTCATTAATGGAGACAGGAGCAGTCAGATACTCCTGGAGCTGGAGTTGCAGGAAGATATGAAATCCCCAATGGAGATGCTGGGGGTTAAACTAGGGTCCTCTGGGAAAGCGGTATATGCTGTTAACTACTGAGCCATTTCTCCCGCCCTTTCCTGTCTTAAAAACTGCTCTTTATTTCCCCAAAGCTGAGCCCTAGGTCCTGAGGTCCTGAGTAATGTGCCAAGGGCTTGGAGATCTCTACACACAAGATGAATTTTATGCAATTTACCCTGCTTAGGAGTCCACTCCCAGGACTGTACCGTGGCTCCCCTAAGGTAAGCATCAGGAACCACTCAGCTTGACTCTCTGGTGTAGAGCAGAAGCCTCTTTGCTACGTGATTATTTCGGACATTGAGTCAAGTGGGAAGTCAAATCCTTTGTTCATCAGCTCAATTCTCAGTCAGCTGGAGTCCTGAAGGGGGGTTTCCTCTGGTTTGGCAGGATTAGGGCACTAACTGCATCACGGGGCGTGCTTTTCCCCCAGCCTGCATTTGGGCCTGAAGAGCCCTGGGGAATGGTCTGCAAAGGTGAAAAGCAGGGATCGCAGGTATCTGAATTTCCATGAACACCAGCTGAAGCGGTGATTCTCTTTGCTGGGTTTCCGGCTCCCCAGCTATCGACAAGGAAACCCAGCACATGGCCGTCTTTCCAGTGGGACACCCACTGTATCCAGCGCTGTTGAGCACAGCTGCCTTTGAACGGAGACCTGGTAATCTGCGCTACGAAGGTCCGTCTACAAATCCCTCGAACCCCACCATCTATTCGATAGTTCTTTCCATATTTCACGTCATTTCCCATATGTTAAGCCACAGCGTCAAGGACATTCTGAGTCTGGGCAAGAAACCCAGCCCTGGGCATATTCTGTCTATGTTGCTCCCGTTCCCGCCGCACAGCTCCATTGTGGGTAGGCGTATGGGTGTAAGGATTCAGGGCTTTTTTCTCTTCCCCTGGAGAAATGCATCTGCCGGAAACAATGTGTTAGAGGACACTGACACAGCAGTGCAGACGTTTCTTTGTGGGAAATGGGAACAGAGCATCCTATAAGGTTACAGACGCACGCAGATGGCTTCTTCCGAACAATCAAGCATTTGTCATAACTGCTACACAAAGAAAGTTTTATGCTCACAGCATTGTTCCTGTAGCATTTGTTCCATACAGAGCTCATGGATACAGACAAAATAAAACAAAAAAAAATCAACTTACTTTTGCTTCATAAGTAATATTCTCTTCGATGCATGTTCATGAACTTTGATAACTAAAATCACAGCCTTCTTGCTCCTCCATTTGTCAATGTATGGTCAAAAGTATTTACCAAGTTATATGTATTTTCATTAAATATATCATCTGATATAATGAGAACTTCTGGAACTTCAGAGATTTGTTTTTAGTTTTTGATTAGGTTTGTCCTTTTTATCATATAGTTTCATATTTTAAGGACTGAAAGGTACCAAAACCTACCAAATCTGAGATAACTAGAAATTCTGGAACATGTCAGAATTGTGGTTTGGGAACCAAGAGCTGTCCCTCCGCTCACGAGCTTAGTCCTGTACTCAGGGGTATGCTCCCTCTCTTGATAAACTGCCAAGAGTTTCTATTTCAAAAATAAAGCATTTTAAAAAGAATTATAGGATAGCCTTTTCTCTTTTTATTGGAGTTGTTTCTTTGCCATCTCTTGGTGCCATAGGATCTAAAGACGTTGAAATCATTTACATCTGTCAGAATTGACAACCATCTTTTGCCTCATGATGGCTCTATGGTGGAATCCTCTAGTGGTGTTTGGTGGCGTTATCTAGGACAAGACAAAATTATTTATGGTATCAAAAATCCCTTCCTTTTCCTGAGGGAAAATGCTGTCTTTGCCTACTGCCCCATAAGAATGTAATTAGGGAAAACTTATGCAAAAGACTTTAATGTTCTCTTAAGTTTAAAGAAAGAAGCATGAGAGCTTGGGATGACTGTTTCCAAATAAAACAGCAAACAGAATATTAGGAGAATATTAAATGTGATACTTCTGAACAGAAAGATAACCGTCAAAGCATAGCTCTCATGGCATGGCTTCTTACTGATAGACCCCAGCAACACGGTATTTTTCTTGGAAGACCCTTATAACCCCTAGACCACTTGTCTCCATTGCCCCTTCCCTGAGAACGTATTTGTCTTTTCTCTTTTCTATTTTACCCATCAAATATCTAAAAATGGAAACTTCCCTGAAGGTGGCCCTTTTTGGCTTAATATATGACCTCACTAAGCAAGTCACAGACTCATGGTTAAGGTGGAACTGCTGCCCTGTTAACCAGGAAGCTCTGCTAATTTTCAGCTCAACCAGCTCAGTGGAAGCCAGGAGGAAGTTCTACATTACTTTGCTCAGTATCTTTGCCCCAGTCATAAGGAAGCTGATGACTGAAGACTGAGCAACAATGAAGGAATGTTTCTGGGCTCCATAGCTAAAACATCACACTTGAGTGTATCTCCATGTATCTCCATATTGTGTCGGGAGAGTGGCAATGCCCCAAATTATATACCTTTTTGCTAATTGTCTATGCAAAGACAATATTACTCAAATATTAATATCCCAGGGCTACATGGGACCTGACAACTATGTTGTATCAATATCACTGGGGCTGTCATAACAGAATTCCACAGAAAGAGCAGCCTTAGCAACAGAAACTCATCTTCTGGAGGCTGTAAATTCAGGATTAAGGTGCCATTTGTGCGGGCCTGGTTTCACCTGCAGCCTCTCTTTGGCTTGCCGGCAATTACCTCCTAACTTCCATGGCCCTCCCTTGGTCTGTGTTGTGTTCTAATTCCCACATCTCATAAAGGTACCAGGTATATTGGGTTGGAGCCTCATTTTACCTAATTACTTTTCAAAAGCACTATCCCAAATAAAGCCCCATCCTGGACCCTTAAGGGTTAGGACTTTGATATATGAATTTGAGAGGAGACCCAGTTGACCCCAAAACATATGATTGTGAAAGACATAACTGACAGGTGTGATATTGCCTTCGTTCATCCATTATGCTCTTAGGCATCCCTTAACAAAAGGTGGTACCAAGGAATTTATCTGCCTATGTGTTGCTGAAGGACTATAACCATGACATTCAGGAACACGTTGGAATGTTGGTCTGGAACTATGAGTAGAAACATTTATAAGATTCCATTGACTGGCAGGAAAGGATCCAGAAGAAACTGATATATATATGTGTGTGTGTGTTTTATATGATATATATGTGTGTATGTTTTATATGATATGTGTGTATGTCTTTATATGATATATGTGTATATCTTTATATGATATATACACGTGTGTATGTCTATATGATATATATGTGTGTCTTATATGATATATACATGTGTATATGTTTTATGTGATATACTGTGTGTGTTTTATATTATATATGTGTGTGTGTTTTTATACGATATATATGTGTGTATGTTTTTATATGGTATATTGTGGGGGGGTTATGTACTGGTTGGAATCAACAGAGCTCTGCCTTCCTGTGTAGAGGGCAAGTTACTTACTTCAGAGTGCTTGTGTCTCCTCCGTCAGACGAGGAGATTCTCCTGTTCCACTCTCCCACTCATTAGCTGTGTGTACAAACTCCTGACCTCCCTGCTGTTACTCCCTTATCTGCAGACTCAGAGGCAGTGAGAGTCAACGATGCTATAGATCTAAAAACCAAACTGTGTGGCGCTATCTAATTACTCCGGGACTCACCATTTTTATTGCGTATAAAATGAAAACATTAAATACCATAGTTTCTAAAATTGCTGCTGCGACTAGAGTTGAGGGAATGGCACACCTCTTGTGTTTTATGACTTTCCAAGTTACTCCTCCGCAATTACAAAGCAACATTAGTAGGCATTACAAAACCTTAGGAGTGAATTTACTTCCTGCTACGTGCAATTAGTTAGCTTTTTCATACTAGAGAGAGCAGAATGATTCTTTCCATCGCATTCTTAAATGCTGCAACATTGATCCTTCATACAGAATATGAATATACAGTGTAGTATCCGCTGAAACACAGCCCGGGCGTCGTCATGTTGATTCCCGCTGGGCTTCTGGACTATACTATGAAGAGATTTTCTTCCTTTTGCTGTGACAATACTCACTATAGTATCTGGTAGAGAGACTAGCAAACTTTCTTTTTAGTGTTCATACTGGAGAAACACATTATTTGATAATTAATAAGTACACCATTTACGATAAATGTTCCTGTCAACTAGAGAAATCAAGCCATCAGAGACATCTCAATTACAGATGTTTTAGGAAAGTAGTTGGCAGCAGCATGTGTGATAACTGGAGCCATGGATGGGGAGATGAGAAATTGTATGTGTTCAAAGGCAAGGCGGGTCACTGGAATTACATAGGACGTTCCTTAAAAGTACAGCCACCCTGGTCTTTTTTTTTTTTTTTTTTTTTTTTTTTTTTTTTTTTTTAACCCTTAGATAAAGCCAAGGAATCTGAAATTTAGTGAGTGTCCCAGAGTCCTTATGAGCAGGCAGGTTTTAGGACTACTATCTTGACTACTATCTTAGGCCAAGTAACCATTGGATTCAGCTCTTGGGGATGATAGCAGGAAGGAGAATGGGGAGGGTAGAAAGCCTTTAAATATCAGAAAATAAGAATTGGTTATAATATTTCTATCTCTATGTGTCTCATATCATTATCCGTAGTCTACAAAGGGACTAAGATATACAGAAAGGTAACAAATCCTTAGTTAATATTCCAATGGGGGGGGGGGAACCAGGCTTCTAACCAACTGCTACCATCCCAAGCAAGGGTTTAGTGCCCTCTGATCACTGATAGAATTGTCAAACAGAAAATCAGCTGAGCTACGGGAAAACCAAAAATGCCATCCACAAAGGGGGCCCAGTGACATATGCAGATGTGCACCAACTGGAGCAGAAACCCTTTCTCTTTGGGTGATTGTGACACGCACACGCCAAAGCAGAGGGTCACAGGACAAGTTCCACCAAATTTAAAAGAAATGAAACCACTCCCATGTATCTACTGGCAAAACTGAACTCCCAAAGACACCACACAATAGGAAAATCTCCAGTGTATTTCTAACCATTTGTGAATGAAAGGGAAATAAAAATTAGGATTTCATGGAACTCGGTTACGAGTGAAGTAGAACACACAGACTGGGGGCTGCGGCTCGCCAGTGTTGAGAAGGAAACAAGGTCACATTAGCAAACCCGGGTCCACAGGCTAAGTCCCCACCTCAAAGAACAGACAACAAATCAAGTGGCCCGGAAGCAGCAGGAGGAAAGAAATTCGCCAAAAACAGGAAACAAGAGAGGGAAGCAAGAACCAAAATCTGTTTTTCAAAGCAATAAAGTTCGCAAATGTCTAAAGACAACAACCAGACACACAAATCACCCACCTCAAGGGTGAAGCAGAGTTCAGCTCAGACCCTGCAGCCACGAACATGATAATAAAGGAATAGAACAAGTAATTGTCGCCACACACTCAACAGTTCAGAAGAGACGGGTTAGCTCCTCGAAAATAACCAATGGCAAATGAACCACAATTAGACAGATAACCTGCACACCCCGCTAACTTTAAAAAGATTCAGTTATTTAAAGTCTTTCCATTCATCCATCCCCCTCCCCGCAAAAAAAAAAAAAAAAAAAACATAGACAGTTTCCCTGGAGAATTAACAGCAAGTCTCCAAGATCTTCTTTAGAAGATAGAAAAGAGCATTTGTTTTACGAGGATAAGGTTACTCCACTGCGCAAAACCAACAAAACAGCTTACACAGGAACCTACGGAGAGAAGTCATCATGAATCTAGACAGACCACGCTCAACAAAAGTTTAGCAATTTGAGATCAGCAAACACAAACCCAGCTCCTTATTGAAAAATCAAAGAATAAAATCAAACCAATAAAGAAAAGCACATGATGATAACTGATCTGATAGAATTCAATGCCTCGTTTTTTCATTTAAAAAATCATTAAAACTAGATATCAAGAAGAACTTTATCAACCTGAAGAAAGCAAACACTTCCGAAGCTAGTGCCATCCTTAAAGGTGACAGACACTTGTGCAGCTAGGACCATACTAGAAGGTGACAGACATTTTTGCAGCTGGTACCATGCTACATGGTGACTGAGACTTCCTCCCCAGACAAGAAAGAAGGCAAACATGGCTACTGCTGCTGCTCCCATTCTGTGGAGTTAGTTAGTTCAGAAACAGAAAACTAGAAAATGTTTGGAAAAGAAATAAGAAATCTTTGGAATCTAAAACTGAGAGAAGAGGTTTCGATTGACATCAAAAGCACAACCCATAAGAGAAAAATTTGATGAATTAGGAGACCATTCCACGGTTTAGCTAGAAGGATGAAAAGACAGCTATGTACTGAGAGAAGATATTTGCAAAGCACATATCTGAATTCTCAAAACTAAACGGCAAAAAAACAACTAGAAAATAGAGAAAAAGGCACGACCCACGCTTTGATCCAAGAAGATATCCAGATGGCAGATAAACACATGAAAAGACAGTTCAAGTCATCTGCTATAAAAATGCAAAACAAAACTCCGAGAGAATATTGGTATGGTCCTGTCAGAATAGATGGCTAAAACTGAAACCAGTGGTCAAAGAAGAGAAGTGGAGAGACACGAGGTCAGAGACACACTGCTGTGTGAGTACTGGGGACACGGGCAGGAGAGGGTGGAGAGACACGAGGTCAGAGAGATACACTGCTGTGTGAGTACTGGGGACACGGGCAGGAGAGGGTGGAGAGACACGAGGTCAGAGATACACTGCTGTGTGAGTACTGGGGACACGGGCAGGAGAGGGTGGAGAGACACGAGGTCAGAGATACACTGCTGTGTGAGTACTGGGGACACGGGCAGGAGAGGGTGGAGAGACACGAGGTCAGAGATACACTGCTGTGTGAGTACTGAGGACACGGGCAGGAGAGGGTGGAGAGACACGGGACCAGAGACACACTGCTGTGTGAGTCCAGGGACACGGGCAGGAGAGGGTGGAGAGACACGGGACCAGAGATACACTGTTGTGTGAGTACTGGGGACATGGGCAGGAGAGGGTGGAGAGACACGGGACCAGAGACACACTGCTGTGTGAGTCCAGGGACATGGGCAGGGTTTGCTGAAGTAAACAGCACTGTCATAGAACCCAGTCATTGTTCTCACGGATGTTTTATGCAAGAGAAATGTAAATGTATGTTCACACAAAACCTGTGCACAAACATCAATAACTTCATTCATAGTGGTCAAAAACAGCCCAGCGGGTGATAGATGAGAGCAGAACATCCTTGCCACGAGATACTACTCACCATTAAAAGGGACAATGGGCCCAAGCTATTGATCTTGCAACAACCTGGATGGATCTCTAAAGAAAGAAAAGGGAAAAAATAAAAACAAAGCAAAGCTAGGATGGGAGAGAGTCTCCTTGGGAAAGGCGCTTGCCACCAAACGGGACAACATGGAGTTCAAGTCCCAGGACTCACATGGTAGAAGAAAAAATCAACTCCAGCAAGCTGTTCTCTGACCTCCACATGTGTGCCTTGGCACATGCAAAGAATAAAGATTTTTTTTTAACGGAACAGAGTTGTTTCTTACAAAATAAAAAGCAATCCCAAAAGGTTACATATTCTAAGATCTCATCAAAATAAGAATTATAAACTTAGAATGTTTTGAAGCAGGGTATAGAGAGATGGCAATGCAGTTAAGAGTGCTGGCTGCTCTTGCAGAGGACCCGGGTTCGGTTGCCAGCACCCACTTGGAGGTTCACCAGCACCTCTGAGTCCAGTGGAAGGGGATTCTATGCCCTCTCTGGCCACTGCAGGTACCAGGCATGCATACAGTATACAGACATATACGCAGGTAAGACGTTCACAGAAATAATCACATTAAAATGTTTTGGAACAATAGGTTTATAGAGATAAAAGACCACAGTGGAGGGCATCTACAGCTAAGACTGGGTGAAGATAAGAAGTAGGTAGGATAAGTCAGAGAGAGCCGCAGGGAAACTGGCAGTAACAGGAGAATTTGTGTCTTCATTAGAAATTGATGAAGAATCCCGCACACGTACTGACATTTGAATACTAGCAAAACTCATGAAACTTAAGTCAACTAACTGCACAGTTATCAGCTTGTAGTGTGACTGGGTGCTGAACTAGGCAAGTCATGAACATTGAGAGAAATCATCATAGGAGTCCAAGACCTTCCTGGGCATTTTCTTGTTTGCTTCTATTAGGAATTTCTAACTATTTCAAAATACAAAGTTAAAGAAAATAAGCTGAAGAAAGGAGCAAGACAAAAGACAAGGCTCTCGAGAGCGAGAATAGAAAGCTGAGCGGATCTTTGTCCTTGTGTGCTTCCATGAATGGCTAGCGTGAACCAGTGCAAACTGCAGATATGGGGGGGGGGGGCGGGGAGAGAACCCACAGACGCATGGACGCATAGAGTCTGCTTCAGGAGACCTGGAACGGAGACCAGGAATATGCACTCCTAGTAGGTTCCAGGGTGAAGCGCTGCTGCTGGCTTGGGAAGACTTCGAGACTCACTGATTAAAGGAGAGAGGAAGTCAATTTGCCCTGTGCAAGTCTGCTCTGATCCAAAAGCGGTCCTCGATCTGGTGGTTGGATAATCGCTGCCACTAATCTGAGTTATCGGTTCAAACCTCATTTCTTTCAGATAAATAGCAGGTTCAGACAAAATGTCTTTCCATTGAAACCCATGGCTCCTCAACTAGGTTCTGGAAGAACAAGAGGGAAAAGAGAAGGAAGAAAGGAAAGAAGGAAGGAAGACAGACAGACAGACAAAGACAATTAGTTTGTAATGGGAGAGGTCCATGCGATGCGCATCTCCAAATGAACCATCCCCTCAGAGGTGAGCTGAGGCAGCTTCCATGAAACACACACTCCACCTACGCCCGGTGCTCCAGGGTGTCATATTTTCGTATCTGCCACCACTGAGGGGCTCCACCATCTCAAGGGGAGAGAGGCCTCGCATAAAGCACGGTGAATTAAATGTGCTCTTTCTCTTCCAATTCTTTCCTCAGTTACATTTCATGCCCCTTTCCTCCAAGTGTTTATCACCACCACGAGTCATATTTCTGTTTGAGTATCTGGCAAGTGGCTCCCCACTGAACAAGTCAAGAGAAAGGTCTCATAAATCAGAGAGTTCTGTCGGCCACATCCTAACTCCCAGATCAGTAGTAGAGCTCTCAAATATTCTTCAAAGCTGAGTGCTTCAGGGCAGCCCTCTTGGAAATCAAGACCCAACAACTACTCAGCACTGGATGGCATCAGAAATGCTCCTCGTCCTTGTGTGGGCATAGTCCAGAGGGGACCTGAAGAGTCTCCTCAGTTTCCTGAGGGCCCTAAGCAGCCACTGCCTCAAGAGTGCTAGTAACAATTGTCTTCCCCTCACTGTGAGAACAAGATACTCCCAGGGACACCAGGAGACAGAAGCAGTGTGGGAAAGCATGGGCCTGTAATTACAGTAAGACACCCTGAGAATCCCACAGAAGGAAGCTTGGTGTAAGCGCAGCACTTCTACTGTGGAAAAAAGAGGCCTTCGGAGAATGCATAAATTGCGATGAGTACTCTCGAGTCCTTACCAGTCAAGATGCGCTCTTTAGTCCAGCTGCAAGGCATCACCTGCAGAGTCTCCGGTCCACCTACCCTGCCCAATCCAAGTTTGCATTTTCTTGGTTTTTATTTCTTTGTTTTGTTTTGGTTTTGGTTTTTTGAGATAGAGTCTCATTATGCATCCCTGACTAACCTGGAACTCTCTATGTAGAGTAGGCTGGCCTCGAACTCACAGAGATCCATTGGCTTCTGTCTCCCAAGTGCTGGAATGAAAGGTGTGAACCCAACGCCTGGCCAAGTCTTCATTCCTTTACAGCTCACGTGTGTACGGAGCACATAAATCGTCCTCGCTTTCCCAGCTGAGCCGTGTCTGAAAGAAGGACATCACCGGGGCAGCCTTTTGGAGCCTCACCTCACTTCCGGTCTTCCCCCTCTGCTTCCTATGTGCTGTTGAGACAACAGCTTCACCATTTCGCTCTGCCTCCCTTGTCTTGATAGACTCTGCCTCTGGAACCGTAAGCCAAAACAAACCCTTTCTTCCAGGAGTCGCTTTTGGTCATGCTATTTTTATCACAGCAATAGGTAAGCAAAACAGTAATTGCCAGTACAATAAAAGTCAGTACTACAAAACTTGTAAGACCTCACTGGACACCAAAGTAATATTGAGTCCAGAGCCTGTGAGTTAAGGAAAAGGCTTGGTTCCTGTGGTCTTCCTTCCCATCGAGTGGCTATCACTCTAGGAAACTCATTTGATTCCAAGCCCACATCTTGCTCTCAGAGGAGCACTAACTGAACCCTACTTAACATTTCCTGATTGAAATTCTTCTAAAATAACTGGTTGCTTGAGTTTGCTGAGTCCTACTGGGGAACGTTTGAGACACACTGAATAAGCACCAGATCACGCCTTTTGAAAACACTGAAAATTTACCAGCGAGTCACTATGATTGTTACTTGTTCTCTCTTGGCTTCCAAATCTCTCATTATTTGCGATAAACCCATGGGCATTCATAACAGAGAAAGAGAAGTTGGAGTGGGTTTGCTGGGGAGCAGTGAAAGGCTAGAGAAACTACCCAGGTAGTGTGTTCTAGAGACCTGAGTTCGCCCATGTTTCAAAAGTTTCTTGATAGTTTACACCATACATATGTTTTAAGATAAGGTTTTATAAAAAACCATAGTAACTAGCAAATGCTCTTAAATATCTAAAGTTCAGATTTATGGGCAATTTCAGCACTGATTTAAAAACATGCTGCCTAACTCCACAGAATACAGACTAATTATCTCAATATGGGATTAAAATAATCTTTCAATTTCCTCTCCTTATGCAAAGGTATCTTAGGAACCTGAGGCAGGAAAAGGGAGAATTTGTGGCTAGTCTGAGCTATATAGTGAGTTCAAGGCCAGCCTGGGATACATAGCAAGACCCTATCTCAAAAAGTCAAAGGTTGGGGGAGAACACCTAGCTTTTCTCCATGAATAAGCATTATGTAAAGTATAAGAGAAGCTTATCTTCTCAGCAGGAACTTTATAATCTCTTATTTCTTTATAGTTTTACATTGGGTCATATTGGTCATATTGGGTCATATTGGTCATATTGGGTCATATTGGCTGTCTAGAAGAGAAAAGAGGGAAACAAACACAAGATACGTCAACAGTGAAAAACAGCAGAACTTTAAGCCCGAATACCACAGAATTCCAGGGCAGGGAAGGGAGAGACACAAGTCAAGCTTAAAAATTAGAGTGTTAGTGACAGAGGCTGGGGTTAGTGAGGTGGGCTTTGACACAATACTTATTCGTCGAGGAGAGCTAGTTCTCTCTCTCTTTCTCCAAACTGTGGCTCTCTGTTCATGTTGACTTAAACACGTAAACATTCAGTGGGGCAGGAAACAGCACTTTAGTCAAACAGTAGATTAGGAATGAAATAGTAGTTTTCAGGTTGTTTTTGACACTTAAAAAGGGCTGAAGCATTTTTATCCCTTTGCTAGCTGTTGTTTTGCAAGATCCCTAATAACTTTGAGAGACAATCGCAGCCTGTTATATGCACTGAAACCCTGTCTGATGCAAAGTGGTGTTTTCCTCTCTATTTTTCATTTCTGCACGCTGGCTCCAGTCAACAATATAATCACTTTCTCTTATTGATTTTCTTATAAAATGTATCCTTGTTAGATTCATTGATGACTATCCATTACAAGGCACCTGATATCATTTCAGTGTGCTAGCATCACTACACAGGAAAGGCAATCTGCTGGCTGAAAAGAACTCCTTCCCAAGGAGCCAAGGAAGCTGGTTTTGCTACTGAATTCCACAGAACGGCACATGTGTCTGAAAATGGCTCAGCGAGAGCTCCTATCCTCCAATCAATGCATTGTTGTTCTTGGCTTCTAAGATGTACCATAGTGCTATAGTGACCTCAGTTCCTATCTTAAAGAGTGTGGAGGGCTTGAGAGTGCTTTCAAGCATTTGTTGCTCTTTCAGAGGACCTGGGTTCAATTCCCAGCACCTACTTAATGTCTTACAACCATCTATAACTCCAGTTCGAGAGGTTCTAATGCCCTCTCTTGGCTTCTTCTACCTGCACCAGGCATTCGTGTGGTACACATACATACACGCAGGCAAAACACTTATATAAAATAAATAAATCTTTAAAAGGATATTTAAAGAGAGATAGTGTATTGCCTGCACTACAGGACTGTACTTGAGGTAGGAACTAGGCTGGAGAATTAAAACTAGGCACACAGACAGAGACACAGGGACCCTGGTCATCTTTGAAACAAGAATGCCCACTTTATTGTGCTCCAGGGAAGCTTATATAGGGATCCTTAACTGATAGCCACGCCCCAGCTCTCGGGATCTTTCTGCTGCAGGCCTCACCAGAACCCACTCCCCTGCAATCAGGGTCCCGTGCTCAGAGCAGCTGCAGGCACAGGTAAACAAGTTGTTTTGCTCAGTTCACTCTAGCAGGCAAAGAAATTCAGGGGGCCAGGGCTCTGCAGCCCCCAACAAGGTAGAGTTCCCCTTTAAGCACTTACCAATTCTAAACGTGAACTGCTCAAAGGAATTAGAGTTTTCCCATGACTGGCCTGTGCAATGTCACATAATTACCTTTACAATGTACAGTCTTTGGTGAGCTGTGCTTGATAATTTGGATTGGGTCAAAAGTTTTGTTGAAGTAACTCACCGGGGTCAGGGAGATAGTTCAGTTGGTAAAATAAGCAAGAAGAGTGACTTTGATCCAGAGAAACTATGAAATGTTCAGCATCATGGCATAAAGCCCCAAGGAAATGGGGACAGGATGGGTGATCCCTGAGGCTTCCTGGCCAGTCAGTCTAGCTGAACTGGTGAGCTTCAAGTCAATGAATGACAGACCCTGCACCATGAGCAAATTGGTCTTCCTGAAGATGACACCGAAGATTGTCCTCTGGTCTCCACATACATGTGCACAAAAATGCAACCTGCACACCCTAACACATAATAATAATTAATAATAATAATAATTGCTTGAAAGAGCAAATGACAGCTATACTTTAACAATAATAAATAATAATAAAAAATAAATTTGAAAACTCAAGTCAAATTGTGATTTATAACATTTTTTCACTTTTATTTGGGGAATTAGCACAACTAGAGATATTACTGGCTCCCTTTTGCTGAGCAATGCTGAGGTAGATGTCTCTCTTTCTCCACAATTACTTAGGAAACCTAGAGTATCACCATGGTGCAAGTAACAAGGAAGTATTTGGGTTTTGTTTTGGAGTTTGTTTCTTTTTTCTTTTTCTTTTTTTTTCTTTTTTTCTTTTTATTTATTTATTTATTAAAGATTTCTGCCTCCTCCCCGCCACCACCTCCCATTTCCCTCCCCCTCCCCTGAACAAGTCCCCCTCCCTCGTCAGCCCTAAGAGCAATCAGGGTTCCCTGCCCTGTGGGAAGTCCAAGGACCACCCACCTCTAATGTCTTTGGGTGTTTTGCCTGCATGAATATATGTGCACCATGTGTGTGCAGTGTTCTAAAAGGCCAGAAGAGGGCATCAGATCCCCAGGAACTGGAGTTACAGAAGACTTTAGGCTACTAGGTGGATGCTGGGAATCAAACCTGGGCCCTCTGGAAAAGCAATCAGTACTCTTAACAACTGAGCCATCTCTCCAGTCTCAAGGGGCACATTTTATAAAAGTTTGTTCATAGGAGAATGTAGTAAGAGTTTATTCATGGTCAGAAAGATGGCTCAGGAGGTGCTTGCTACCTGACAACCTGAGTTCAATTTCTGAAATCCATATGGTTTGAGGAGAAAATCAACTTCTGAAAACTGTTATCTGACCTCCACACACATGGCACATTCACATCTCCACACAATCAATCAATCAGTTAAAAAAAAAAAAAAAGCTTTATTGAAAGGATTTGGATTTTTTCCCTAGAAATCCCAACTAAACAGAAACTAGAATGTTGATGCTATAATTTAAAACTATGATATGCACGTTGAGTGTGGTGACCCCGACACAGAAAGACAAATACATGTTCTCGCTCATCTAAGGTTCCTAGCTCCAAATCTTCAGATGAGAGTATGCCACCTGGAGTAACCAGGAAAGTAAAAAGGGACCATTGCTGGATTGGGTGGAGTGGGGTAGGGAAGCAGAAGATCAGGGAATAACAGTGTACAAGTGACCTCATCGGGGAAATGGGAAAGAAGGCTTCTAATTGGGGAGGGAGTCCAGGGGTAATACAGAAGAAGGAAACGAGGGTAAAACAACATTAAGGATGTATGGAAAAGGCACAAAGAATCAGAGTTAACTATTTTCCTTATATATGTCTGTATATAGTTGAAGAAGGGACTCATTGAGGTCAGGGAACAGGAACAATGGCAGCCTGGCATTGCTGGCTGATGTACCTTTCTGGTTAGAATAGGTTGGTGACCAAAGGTGATAACCAATTCCTTATACCAATTTCTACCCTCAGCTTCCTGATATAAAAGCCTGCTGATGAATGGGTCTGCACCCTGAGGATTTGAAGTAGAGCTGATTGGTTGTTTTTCATGTATAAAAGGTTAGATTTGTGATTCTTTTCAGATTTTTTTTATGAGATTACCTATTGAGATAAATGAAAAAATGGTGGGCCTTTTCTTAGTAACTGCAAAATGCAGCCTGCCAGCAAAAGAACTGGCTGAGAAAAATACCTTGCTTGCTTAGACTCTGTTCGTCTATAACAAGTTGCTTGGACATGAATGTATGTGGGTCCTTGGAAATAATTTTTTTTTTACCTGTAATATTTAAAATGTTTCATCACATAAGGGATATGGAAAACATGTTTTTTTTATTTGTATTCACTTTAATTATTGACTTAGAAAATAGAATGTAATCACATTGTAATTTTTATACTGCTTGAGAGATTTTGCTGCAATATATAAGTTGTAAGAGAAAAACTAAGAACAGACAGAAGGGATACATTTATTTAGGGGTAAGAAAAGAAATAAAGAGAGGAGAGAGGGATGATAGAAAGACCCTAAAGGAGGTGTGTGTGTATGCGTGCATGCGTGCATGTGTGCGTGTGTTTGTGTGTGTGTGTCCCTTTTTTGCTGACCCAGAGAATTAAGTTTGACTCCCCCAGATAGAAAAGTCAGCTGAGTGATTCGTCCCCCAACTCTGTGGAAGAGGGCATGGGAAGGACTGCGAGAGCCAGAGGATGGGGAGGTGGCTATGACGCTGTACCTCCTAGAAATGTCAGAAGGTTCACTCTTAAAGTCTCACCAGGCCTAAACATAAGCCGAACAAGGACAACAGCCATGTTCATGCTGAAGTGTATGGCAGAAAACCCACAAAGCCCCAACCATGCACAAACTCTACAGGCAACTAAGGAAGGCTGAGAGCGGAGAAAATAGTCTTCCCCGGGGAAGAGCAAATCAACTGGTTATCCAGTACCTAATGGTCAGCTCTGAAAACACATATACAAATAACAGTGTACGGACTAAGCAGGGTGTATTTATATATTTAAGAGGGAATGTGTGTGTGTGTGTGTGTAGCAACAACTGATGAAAAAAGAGGCCATGAATTTGAAAAGCAGGATGTATGGGATAGATGGAAGAAGGAAGGGATATTGTGATTATATTATGCTCTCAAAACTACTACTACTAACAATAATAATAATAACAATAATGACAAAATTAATAAAACTATTGTGGGAGTTTGAATGAGAATGGCCTCCATAGGCTCATGTTTGAATACTTGATCCCCAGTTAGTTGAAGTGTTTGTGAAGGATTAGGAGGTGTAGTCTTGTTGGAGTGGGTGTGGCCTTGTTGGAGTAGGTATGTCACTGGGTGTAGGCTTTGAGTTTTCAAAAGCCCATGCCAGGCACACTATCTCATTCTCTCTGAACGCAGATCAGGATGTAAAGTTCTCTGCAATTTCTCCAGCACTGTGCCTGCCTGCAGGCTGCCATGTCCCCAGCCATGATGATAATGGACTAACCTGCTGAAACTGTAAACAAGCTCCCTGTTAAATGTGTTCTCCTAGAAGTTGCCTTGATTGTGGTGTCTCTTCACAGCAGTAGACCGCTAACTAAGACGACCATGGGCTGACGCAGTCTCCCTACATAATTTAGTTTCAGCCTCTTACCGTCCCTAACAGAGGACTCATGGAGACGCTGTTTCTTAAAAATAAAGTTAAATTTTCCTCTTGGTGGAAAATGATTTCTTTAAACCCAGTTTTCAGCTTAAAATTAGAACGGCTGTTAATTTTGCAGAATGAAAGCATTCAGAACCCCAGAAAGATTAGATAACAACAAATTCATAAGTAGAGCTAATTTTTCAAATTAAGACGTTCGAAGCTAGCACTTTCTCCTACATGAAAAATGACATACAATACTGGGCTGCTCCTTAATTCGGCCTTATCTGAATTAGAGAATATTCTAAATCGATGTGGTTTTATTTCCTTAAACCACATACAATAACTCACACAGCTGCCAGGGCTCTGCTTATTAAGAGATTATTTAGGGATCTGGTTAACAAATAGAGAAATACCATGGTTAGCACGCTTCCTGTGTGCCCGGCTGCTGCCTCCCCTTAGAGCATGAGCCCTAAGCTCTCCTCTGCAAGATCCTGATTTGGGGGGAGTGGTAATGGGGAGGCAAAGCTAGTCTCCAACCTAGATTTGGGAGCCCAGTTCTTATCTCAGGTTCAGGCTACACGTTAGCCGACTGTGATCCTGATTAGTCTCTGCCTTTGGCTTTTACCAGGGCAAATAAATCATCTGTGTATCTGAAAACCTTAATCAACCCCATTTAAAAGTGGGGCCCCCGTGGTCTGAGTTCAAGGGAGTCGATTGTTAAAAGAGCTTGATGCCTAAAGAAATAAGCAGGCAGATAGGATTTTTCTCCACATACCACCTTAAGGGACTTCTGACTGCTGTAACGTCTCCCTTGGCCACTGTAGTAAACGTGTGTAAACAAAGCGACTCATTCAGCCACTCTAAAAAATATGCACTAAGGGACTTATAAACAGCATCTTTTCACTCATTAAATCATTTTTAAAATGGGCCATGAATGGCAACTTAAAAGTGCTTAAGAAAATATTATTCATTCTGCAAAAGAGTTACTCTGGTCTAGAACACAAACTGGTCATCTGGGACTCTCCGACAAACTGCAAGCAGGAAGCAGCCAGGGTCACTGCGCTCCTCCCTCTAGAAGAAGCCAAGCTGCTCAGACTTGGCCAGAGGAAGCTGAAGTCAAGGGCCGGTCATTCTCTGGGCTGTCCACACTCGCAGCAAAGCAAAAAAAAAAAAAAAAAAAAAAAAAGTGCATTGTGTTTCAGATCTTGTTTGAAACCATTCATTCAGACTTCTCGAGGATCTCAAACCCCACAGCCCAAAGGCATTAAACTGTATTGAAGCTTAGCGACCGGAGAAGCTGCCTTTTTTTTTGTTTTTGTTTTTTGTTTTTTGTTTTTGTTTTTCGAGACAGGGTTTCTCTGTGGTTTTGGAGCCTGTCCTGGAACTAGCTCTTGTAGACCAGGCTGGTCTCGAACTCACAGAGATCCGCCTGCCTCTGCCTCCCAAGTGCTGGGATTAAAGGCGTGCGCCACCACCGCCCGGCTGAGAAGCTGCCTTTTGAATTAGTGAAAATCCAGTTCCTGAAGTCGGCACAGTAGGGTATGGGGAGGGCATCTGTGGTTAATCTGAAAATTCTGTTTCAGACCCTGGACTCTGAGGATGTAAAGCTATCTGTACAATACTTTCATATGAGAGAGTCATTTTCCCGGGAGCTCAGTGGAGGGACTTTCCATTAGTGACTGTGACTTGAAATATAGAAAGGTTTAGGTGGGTGCTGAGACTGTAAAAACAACACCAACAACAACGACGAAGAACTTACCTAAGCCTCTCAGACTCTGATATTCTTCCTTTACTGCTGAGGCAATTCTAGAACCTGCCCCCCCCCTATTTTGCAAATGAAATGGAATCTTTGATTCCAGACCAGTGGAGTTCAAAACAGAAATGATATGTGTCAGTACAGGCAGACATTTTTAATTTTTCACTTAGGTGATCTCTAATTTTTGGTTTGGTTTATGCAATGTGTACGTGAGATAAAGTATGACTGGAGCTAGCTCGCAATCTCCCTTCTATAAATAAATGAACCTGGGCTGAGGTTTCAGTCAAATAAACCCAAGACAAATTCTCTAGACAGTAAACCTGAGACATGGCCAGCCTAACCACAAGCTGAGAAGGGCATGGAACTGAAGGCTGTCCTTTCAGTCCGCTTGGTCCTGCTGGGCACACTGAAGGTAGGCACAGCCCCAGTGCCAGAGACCCTTTACAACACAGTTTAGGCAGATGAATCTCCTGTTCTTGAGTCGTCGTCTTCTTCTTCTTCTTCTTCTTCTTCTTCTTCTTCTTCTTCTTCTTCTTCTTCTTCTTCTTCTTCTTCTTCTTCTTCTTCTTCTTCTTCTTCTCTTTCTCTCTCTCTCTCTTTCTCTCTCTCCTTTTCCTAGTAAATTTTCTTTTAAAACTTCTTCCTGAAGCCGGGCAGTGGTGGCACATGCCTTTAATGCCAGCAGAGGCAGAGGCAGGTGGATCTCTATGAGTTCGAGGTCAGCCTGGCCTACAAGTTCCATGGAAGGCTCCAAAGCTACAGAGAAACCCCATCTCAAAAAAACCAGGGGGAAAAAAACACCTTTTCCCTGGGGCCGGAGAGATGACTCAGCAGTTAATAGTACTGATGCTATTGTACAGGACCCAGGTTCAATTCCTAGCACCTACAAGGCAGCTCACAGCCTCCTCTGTCTCTAGCTCCAGGGGATATGATGTCCTCTTCTGACCGCCATAGGGGACCAGACACCTACGTTGGGAACCTACAAGCAAAACATTCATATAATAAAAATAAACAATATTAAAATAATAATAAAATAAAACTTCTTCCTAAGAGAGCAATCCAGCGAGCAGACAAAGGTGAACAAAAGGGGCTGGTGCAGTCTAACTTTAAGTAGTAACAAACCAGAAGTCTCCATCTTGGGCTAAAGGCATGTCACTGCATTCCAAAGTGTGCAATGTGTGTCTTCATGCATAAAGATGTCAGTGGCCTAGTGACGGTGGGGGATCACAGATTTTAAACACTGTATCTCATTTTTAATCCTTATAATTTTGTCTGGATAGAAATGTGCTATACATTTTCCCCACTTCCCTCTTACCCTCCCCCACTCCTCTCCCACCCTCCCCCAGCCCTCCATGCTCCCAATTTACTCAGGAGATCTTGCATTTTTTTCCTCCCTTCCTAGGTGGATCCATGTCTGTCTCTCTTAGGGTTCTCTTTGTTACCTAGGTTCTCTAGGGTTGTGGCCTGTAGGCTGGTTGGATGGGGCTAGAAAAAAGTCATCCTGAGTGAGGTAACCCAGACCCAGAAGGACAAATATAATATGTACTCACTCATAAACAGATAATAGATATAAAACATGCATTGCATCTTATTTTGAAATCATTTACAAAACTGTTTTTGTAGCATAAATACATGATTTTTAAATAAAGATTCTTTTTAGTAGGTTTAATTGTAAATGAACTTCTGTTCTTCCACATTGTTTGAATGGTTTATCAAACATTGGAAAACCAAAGACAAGTCCTATTTAGAAGATAAAATGTATTACAAATAATTTATAATATGGCCCTTGCTTTTAAGCCTAGACATCTAAGAAGGAAATCTAAGCCAAAAAGTTTAGTATAATAAGGAGAGGTTGTTGGGGTAACACACAATGTAAGAGGAAGCCTTGCACCCACAAAATAAAATGTCATAAAAAGGGAACATGAAACCAGCAAGGCCAGTCTTTTAGGAAAGAAAACTGTGATCCTCAAAAGAAAAACTACAAGGAGAAAATATCAGCAACAGACAATAGAAGAATAACATGAGGGAATGAGAGAGTCAACACAGAATGTTAAACAGCAAAACAAAGAAAAGGGGAAATTATCAACCAAATAATAGAAAAAAAGACTCGTAGAAGGGACATCTATGAATCTCAAGAATGAAGGGCCTCTGGGGTCCTAGCATAAGTGATGAAAAGTGCCCACACCTGGAAAGTTTAGGCTACCAGCAATGAAGGGGAAAGTCCTAATCCTTTTCAAATGGGCAGGTCAGAGACCAGGTGCGTATGAACAACAGGGCATAAAAACACACTTGACTTCTCCAAAGCCACTTCTCAGGATCTAGAAGACAATGAAGCACTGAAAATGCTGTTCCGTTTACAAGCCTATAGCCAAATCACCCTTCAGGGGCTTGGAAGGGCAGACAGAACCATTTTAATAGCTGCCGGATATAAAAATCATTACCAAGTCCACCCTTTTTCTTCAGGGATCTTGTCTACCTGACTCTACTCTTCCCACCTCCCGACAGAAAAATAAGAAAGAAGACTGTAAATGCTTTGCAGGAAAGAGGCCCAGGGAACTCCCAGCACCATGGACCTCCAAAACATCCCAGTCCAATGACAGCAAGAAGGTCTATGACCCAGGAGCGAGCTTTTGAAAGGGAAGAATGCTGGGGATGAGAACCGACAGTGTACCAGAGGATGCCGGTGATGGTGATGGTACCAAGAGCGTTAGAGCACATCAGAGGATGCCGGTGACGGTGATGGTACCAAGAGCGTTAGAGACTATGAAAAGAGATTGATGGGCAGAGAAAGCAAAGTCAATGATAGCCAGGAAATATGAAGCTCCTGTGAGAGAGGAAAGCTGACTGTGGCGGGTGACCTGGCCCCAGCAGCATAGGCGTCATAGACGTGCAAGCCCTGAAATACTGCTGTAAACCCAAGTGGTCAGAAACTGGAAGATGGAAAGAGCTAAGTCTCCACCATACTAAGTAGTCCCAGGACAGTGGGCGAAACTGACAACAGAGCGTGAGCAGCCAGCACTTAGACGGAAACACACAGCCACCTCGGAGCTTACCACGGGAAGCTGAGAGAACACAGCCTCGTGATTGAGCAGATTCCTCTTCGTGCAAAGTTTTGGACTCTTTGTCTAAAAAGCCCCATAAATTCCAATCATGACCTTATTTCTGCACTCTCGAAGTAGATGGCTATGTCTTCACTTGAACTCCTACCAATAGATAAGTTCCTCCCACCCCATCCTTCCACGGCAGGCCTGCCAAGTCCTTCACACTGAGATAAACAGGGCCTCAATAGACCTTTTACTGGCCTGAACATAGACCATCGCGAAACTGCAAACGGATTGTATTCAGAAAATCCCAGGACACTCACTTGCAAAGGGTCATGTTTCCTTCCCCTCCCTAGCCAGGAGAAGGGTCTCAGGGTTTCTCAGCACAGTCGGCAGGATGGTGGCTTACTTGGTGGTCGAGCCTGGGGGATGGGCTGGGAAAAGGCATGAACTGGATAGAAGTCGTTGTTAAAATATGATCCTCTGGGTTGGTCAGTGCTAGACACTTATCGCTTCCCAAAACAATTCTAAGTTAATAAGCAAGTGAACAACAATAATAATACCAGTTATGATAACGTGCCCAAATCCATGGTTATCAATGCATTTCTCCCTGTCTGAAGCCCAGATTGGGGGGGGAGGGGGGAGGCCCATTATCCTGCTGAATGAAAAATGCAGCAAGTAACACATTTGCCCATACACTGAACATCATCCTGAACTAAAAGTTTATTAAGCAGCCTTTGGGAGCAAGGCATTGGGCAGGTGCTATGGCTACAGTAATTGAGAGAAAGAGCTTGAGGCCTGTGCATATTTGGGATATCATCTTACCTTTTCAGAACCTAGAAATAACACTGGCATATGTGGGCCATTTCCAAATGTTTTTAAACCATGCTCAGTTTATCTGGGCATGGTGGCACATGCATTTGATTTTGGAATTTGGGAGGCAGGTGTAAGCAAATCTGTGAGTTCAAGGCTGGCCTGGTCTACATAGTAAATTCCAGGCCAGTCAGAACTACATAGCAAGACTTTGTCTTAAAAAAACAAACAAACAACAATAACAAAAAACCACAAAAAAAAAAAGAAAAGAAGAACACACAAATGTGTAGAGTGGTTACAACCACAAGTAGTTGTCAAGCAAACATAAAACTGTACAATGCCCAGGTTTTGCAGGCGCCATGGAGAATACAAAGACGATGAAGCCCCACTTTGTCGTGCCGTGTCTGATGTGTGTGTGCTTATTGCTTTATGCATGATAGTTAAGATTAAAGATTCAAGGACTGGGCGGTGGTGGTGTACCTCTTTAATCCCAGCACAAGGGACACAGAGGCAAGAGGATCTCTGTGAGATCAAACCCAACCTGATCTATATAGAGGGAGTTCCAGGAGAGCCAAGGCTATACAAAGAAACCCCATCTCTAGAAACCAAAACCAAAAATTAAAAAAAAAAAAAAGTTAAAGATTCAAAAGATCACAGATACAGTTAGAGCATAACTAAATATCTAAAAAACAAAACAAAACACACATTTGTCCATTATTTCTTGTCTTCTTGTATTTTGTAATTGTAATTCCAGTATTTTTTTCTAGAGTTTCTCTCCAGAGAGAAACTATCTTGAGTTTTCTTCTGAAAATAGCTCTTGGTGTCTCGGAGATAAAACACACTTTTAACCCAGAGAGACTGGGGTTAACAGTACCCATGCCTCACAGACCACAGACCCAGGGGCCCCCAGAGCCAGCAGGGTCCTGGTACTGGGCAGACTGAGACAAGAGGCTCATAATCACCCTTCAAGTCCAAGGTATGGAGTCCATACTAGGCCTGCAGCTGCATCTTTGCCAAGGTCTGAGAACCACGGCAGCTTGAAGCTCCTGTCCAGAAGAACAATCAGAGGGAAGAGGAGAAGGAATAACTCCCTCAGTTAGTATTTATACAGAACACTCTGCCCGGCCTTTCATATGTACTTTTAGCACATTAACCAACCAAACGAATCCTCACTACAAATCTAATGTAGCAGCAGTTCATTTGAAAGATTAAAAAAAGTGAAGGTCAGAGGGGTTAAGTAACTAATCTAACATCACACAGTTAAAAGTGATGGAAGTATAATTGGCTCAGGCAATCTTGTTTCAGCATCTCCAAACCAAAGAAACTGGGCATTTCCTCGCAGGCCTTGGATGGCGATGGATAACTCTGGGAGACAAAAGAGGAACAGATGAGTCCAAGCCTGGAGGCCACTCAGCAATAGGAAGTGAGTCGGAAGCGCTAGACGAAGGCTGTTTGTCTTGTAACCGGAGCCTTCCTGGTTATCTATAGACAGAGAACATTGGGACGTTCTGCCAAATGGCTCCCATCAGAGCGCATAAGTGGCATTTGCAGACCCGGCTGCTGCTCTTGGGTAACTCGGCTCAGGCTGACAAAAGGCAACTGGGAGGGATTACAACATGTAATTGATGGTGTGGGGTACAGGACAGGTTTCTCAGCTCCACAGAGAGCTGGCCAGGAGATGTCTGGGGGAAGGGGTGACTGGGCCCCCAAGGGGCCTCAGGATGCCTGACAGGACAGGGTGCAGGACCAGAGCCGAAGAGCTTCTCATAAGCATAAATAAATAAAAAGTAGAGGGGAAGCAGAAGAGCTGGTATTAACCAAAGTCAAAGGAATTAACAAAAGGAAGGCCAGGCACGCTAACAATAAACATCCTGATAGCTAGGTCCTATGTAATGTCCTGGCTCAGAAAAGTTATCTGCTTCCTGCAGTGTGTTATGGTCCGGTATCCCTCACTCTTTTCCTTACAAGTTCCTAAGGTAGAACATTCCTCGTGAGAAGATATGTGTGAAAAGACTTTATTGGACAATTACTAAATTTGAAATAGCTTTTAGAATAACTTATAGTTCAAGAAGTAAATAAGTATCTATGGGTGATTCGGGCTAAATAGTGGCTAATATTTTTATAAGGCGTCTAAGAAATTCAAACTGACTGAAAGACAAAAAAATACCATGTTAGTTCCTGGTTTGAGTCTGGTTTTCGCTTTATTGTTTGTTTTTGTTTTGTTTTAATCCAGCAGTTGGTGTGTGGTCTGTTCCTCAGTTTCTCTAACTACATATAGTGCTATTGTTTGCATTAAGACAACCGAGCCTCCTTCTACCCCCAAGCCTGAGAGGGCCAGCATAATCAGTTGGGTTTCCAGTAGTGATGATGGATTTGCTCTAATCCTCCCTCACCCTTCCTTCCATTTCTGTCCGTGATGAATGGACACCATTACAAGATGGCGGCTGGGGTGAGGCCGGCAGCCTAGGGAGCTCACCCCCACAAGGGAATCAAATGCTGGTCTTTGGCCTCTTTTGTGTGATGCTTTAACCCACTGAACCAATCAGCCCTAGAAAAATAAGGATGCCTGTCACTGCCAAACTGGAGTGCTCTTAGAATATATTAACCAAAATCGGGGGTGGGAAGGAGCTTTGTCTCCACAGAAAAGCGGTTATTCAAATACCAATTTACGTTACTGTAAGTCGGGAACAGAAGCAGTGCAATAAAAGTTGATTCCCCCAGTCAACAACTGGCTGGAGACCACATGTGTCTACAAATTGAGCTTCATAAAATTATGCTTCTTTTAGAAACATCAATACTAAAACAGCAGTAACAGAAAGTGATCGTCCCCTTAGTTTAAGCACTGCTTGGATGTGCATTTATCCAGCCAAGCAATAATTGCGCAAACTCTGTCTTAAATTTCCCCCAAGTTCAAGTAGATAGCGCTGAGCACACCGCAAGTTTCACAAAGCAGCCTGGCTCTAAGTGTGCGATAATCGCTCATTTCCTGGCCATTAATTCAGACATCGTGCAATCACTCACAGGCATCCATTTCCCTCTGCTGCTATTTTGGGGACCGCTGTCCTCTTGTCATCCCTGCCTCAGACCCCTGACTTAGTCATCTTTTAATTAGAGCCAGCAAGAGCACTAGGCGGAGTCAGCCTGCTGCGGGCAATCCATCACATGGCTTGCTCTGCTCCCGGGCCTCTGCAAGGACAGTTTATAAACAGGGACATCTTGGGGACTGAGATAGCTGTTTAGGAAAACAGGAGAACAAATGGTGACCATTTTGTAAGCTGCTTCTGTGAGATTATAACCCAGAGGAGAGCTAGAGTCTGGACTCATTAGGTCAGGAATCCAAAGACACTTTACCCCTGATGACTTTTCTGGAAGATGTTTTATCTGAGCTTGGTCTCAAACCAGTAGGTGCCCTAGCTGAAAGTCGCCTAAGGCATTAGCTAACATGCGAATAACCTGACAGCAGTTGATTTGAGATGGGTCTGCTGTTCATCTGAACTCTTCTGTGCTCTTCAACAGTGGTAATCCCTCCCTGTCCTAAAAACACAACTCAAAGCTGGAAACTCGGCGTTGCTGTAGAAAGTGCACAGGGTATTGCTAGTCAGGATTATCTTCCTGGTAACACTGGTTTATGTCTGCTGAGCACAACGCCTATGGCCCAGACAAATGACATAGAAGACCCAAGGTTCTATTAGACAGTGATTCAAATCCACACCCATGTGCCAGGCCAGCACAGAGGCTGTTTACTGGGTTATGGAAGTGTAGCCCCTGGGCATAGTTGAAGAAGGGCTTGAGTCCGAGGCAGTTGTGCAGGTGAGATTCTAAGTTAGCTGGTATACAGAAGACACGCTGCAAACGAAGTTAACTAGCAGGCCTAGATGCCACTGGGCTCCTCCACTTAGCAGCTATGTGACCAGGGCCATTACTTAAACCATTTGCTTCTTGGTTTTATAAATACTTTCATCTGTTTCTCTCCAGTTCCTCTCAGTCCCCTACAATGAAAAGAATACTTTGCATACTTGTGTCTTAAAATATGAAAACATCAGAAGCATTTCCTCATCGTAATATAAGCATCCGTCTGTGTTCACAGGTTCCCTGATGAAAATATTCATAAAAAAAAAAAAAACTGGTCAGCACAGACCTTTTTCTTGTAAATATGATTAGCAATACAGCAGAACAGCCATTTATACTGGACCTACATCGTATTGTAAGATGATTAGCACATACAGAAGAACGAGAATGTGTGCAGGTTATGGGCAAATAACCACCATTCTACACAAGGAGCTTGAGTACCCATAGTTCTGGGTTGGTGAGATGTACTAGAACCAACACCTGGGGCATCCCAATCTTTGTTTATCATTTGCAAGTGTGTGAGAATAAAATATACAGTTATTCTGGGGCTGGAGAGGTGGCTCAGTAGTTAAGAGCGCTGGCTGCTTTGCCAGAGGACCTGGGTTTGATTCCCAGCACCCACGTGGAAATCACAATCATGGTGGCTCATGATCATCTGGAACTCCGGTTTCAAGGAATCCGACACTCTCTTCTGGCCTCAACAGGCACCAGGCACAAGACATACATGCAGGCAAAACGCCCATATACATTAAAACATGGATAGCTAGAGTAACTTATCAAGCAACACCATGTTGTTGAACAGCTCGTTTCTTTTTTTTTTCTTTTTTTTTTCTTTTTTTTTTTTTTGAACAGCTCGTTTCTAATTTCTGCTATAGTTAGGATAGATATTATCCTATCATCTAAAAACTCTTACTAGTACTAGATTGAAATATTTCATGAAAGATTTTTGCATCTCGATGGTGAAACTGCCTAAAATGTAATAATTTAGAAGGTTAACTTTTTCAATCTTCCATGTTATTTTTTTATAATAACATTGTTTTTTAAGATACTATTGGGTATAGATGAAATTCAGTATTGATTGACCTCCAAGTCTATTGCCAGACACTGGTCTAAGTGCTAACGAGGTGGCAGTGGACAAGATGAACATGGGAGAACAGAGTACATCAGGAGTGACATCTGCTTTAGAGCACCAGGAAGGCTGTGAGGGAGCCACAGAGGGCCCCTGCAGGGCTGCAGGGGTGGTGGCTAATGGAGGAGTCCAGAAATAAGTCTGAGAAGATGGTAAGAGAGGCGGGGGGGAAGGATGTAGGAAAAGGACTGGGCTGAGGGAACAAGGCACAGACAAAGGTGTATCTGCCTAGACCCAAATAAGCAAGGGGAAGACAGTGATAGATGAGCCCAGAGAAGCAGTAGTCAGTGCACGGGGCTAATGGACCTTTGCATGGACTTTGTTGGTAGACATACGCTAATAGATGTTTTTAAGCATGATTCTGAAAGTATTTCTTTTTCAGGTATCATTTCCAAAATAACACTTTTTAGGAGGAATGCCAACCCATGTACTGTTACATCCTTTCCTTCTATTCTGATCTACCAAAACATACTCAATTGCAAGGATTTGTGTCTAGATGACTACTGGTGCGTTTAGTTAACCTGTCTTTAAAAGTCTGTTGCTTGATCAGGAAGGGGATTATATTTGGTAGGGGTGTTACTTTGTGTCACTGGCTAGTTGGTTCATTTTGTTTTTGTTTTTGTGAACTTACACAAGCTAGAATCATCTGGGAAGGGAGAAGATGAGCCAGGGAATTGCCTCTACCATATTGACCTGTAGGCAAGTCTGGTGGGCATTTTTTAAAATAATAATCGATGTGGGAGGGCCCAGCCCTCTGTGGGTGATACCAACCCTGTGCAGGTACCTTGCCTTGTATAAACTTGATCAAACCATGAGAGCGAGCCAGTCAACAGCATTGCTCATGGCCTCTGCTTCAGCTCCTGCCTTGGTGTTCCAACATGAAGGACTGTAGACTGTAAGAGGAAATAAACCCTTTCTTTCTCAAGGTTGTTTTTGCTCAGTGTTTTCACGGCAGCAGAAGGCAAATGAAGACAGACATAAAAGACTAAGAACAAAAAGGAAGTAGAAATCATTATTTTTTTCTGTGTTTCCACAGATGTCAGGATCAGGATCCTTGGGTGATGTTTGAGTGAGCTGCAGGGGGCACACAGACAAGGTCTCTAGTTATAGTGGAGCCGAGACACCCAAACCGTGGTGGAGCAAGGACAGGATGGGGTTGCAGAAGGATCCTCAGAGCTCTGCTTGTATGTGCCAGGTTGGCAGGAGCACTTAGGAACAGTCACACAAACACCTACAAGGCTCCAGGATCCAGGTGTTCAGATCTGTTTTTGTTCAAGGGCTCTCTTTGTAGACATGGCCCCAGGACATTCCTGCAAGCAAAGATGTGCTTAAATGCTGGAGGTACCAGAAAATATAGTAACACACATTGTTTCCCTTAATAACATGCCCAGAATGCTGGCCAGGTGCCAAGGGCCATGAATGCTGCTGGAGATGCAAAGCTTGTAGCCCAGCAGAGTGACATACAAATGAACGGAATTCGTGAATTCTCCCTTAGATGTAACAGCATGATGCTGTGCGGGAAAGCGCATCTACCCTTGACTGAAGAGTTTGTGTTGGCTAAAATAAGTGGTGGGAACATTCTGGATATGAATGGACTGAGATTTGGTGGCCCAGACGGAACACCAGGTCTGTAGGAATCTATGCGGTGTTACCAAGCTGTATTGTGCAATCAGAATGTAGATACAGAGACATGGCATCCGGAGGGAGAAAGGAGAAGCATAGACTAAACTTTGCATGTTGTCTTGGTTACTTTACTGCTGTCATCAAATGACCCAGGCAACTTACAGGGGAAGAGTTTATTTGGGCTTTACAGTCCCAGAGGGATAGGGGACCATCACACTATGGCAGGGAGCATGACAGCAGGCAGGCTACCATGGCTAGAGTAGTGGACAGTTTAGGTCTCCAGACAGAAACCAGAGGGAGCACTGGGAATGGCCTGGACTTTTGCAACCTTAAGCCTGCCCCTATGACACACTTTCTCCAACAAGGTCATAAATCCTAATCCTCCCCAAACAACCGCCCAAGTGTGCATATGCCTGAGACCTTTAGGAAACATCTCGTTCAAACTGCTGCACCTCTCCTGGGCACAAGAGCACAGCTCGTTCAAACCACTGCACCTCTCCTGGGCACAACAGCACAACTGTATTTGGAAAATGGCTTACTACTGTGGTCCACATTGAATGTCTGCATTTGCCGGAAGCTTAGTCAAAAGACAACTAAAATGGTCTGATGGGTAAATGCTTTTTAAGAAAGAAAAACAAGCAAAAAGATTTGGATCATCATCTCCTAATGATGATGAAAATAGGAAATGCACCAATATCTATGACATTTAGATAAGAGAGAACTCAAGAAATATGATGTGCTTCTTTATCAAACCCCAGGGACTGAATGCTAGGTGGTACCAGGTCAGTGAGGACATTTTAGACATTAATGCCACCAAAGACAAATGTCTTCTAAACGTGACAGCGAGGATTCCTTGTCATGTTTGCTGCAGTGGTTTGAGTGAGAATGGTCCCCACAGGCTCATACTGATGGCTGTTCGCTCCCCAGTTAGAGAAATTGTTTGGAAAGGACTAGGAGGTGTGGCCTTGTACAGTGGGTGTGGCCTTGCTGGAGAAGGTGTGTCATGGGGGCTTTGAGGTTTCAAAAGTCCACAGCAGGTCCGGCCTCTCTGCCTGGAACTTTCAGGTGGGATGTGAACTCTCAGCTGCTCCTCTAGCACCGTCCCCACCTGCCTGCCATCACACTGCCTGCCGTAATGGTCATGACTAACCGTCTGAAACTGTAAGTGAGCCCCCCGATTAAATATCTTCTTCTGTAAGTTACCTTGCTCATGCTGTCTCCTCATGGCAGTGAGAGAGTAACTAAGACATTTAATAAACACGGAGATCCCCAGGCCGCACCCCACTCCCTCACCACTCCACCTGACTCTCCTCCCTGTCCCCTCTAGTACACTTTCCAGAAGAAAGCCTGGGATCTGCACTTTAGCGCTTCCTAGATGTTTCTTACACTTTAACAAATGTGTGAAATGCCACTCTAAGAGCACAAGCTGGAGGCTCCTAGGGTCAACAATATTCACGGCACAGCTGTCCCACTCACCAGTCACACTGGCACATGCCAACTGTCGGACCCCCACCCACCCCAGGAAGCTTGGAGCCCCTTGCCTGGCAGCACTCATCAAATCAACAAGGTGGGCTATCATAAAGTGGATAGAGCTACCCCAGCCCCTATCGGTCTCCCGAGCCTCACTAGGGTCTGGAAACCTAAAATGTCCTTTTAGTATTTGATGGTGGCCAACTCAGCATTATAAGAAATTGTATAAACTTCAGCCTCCTTCAGAATCACTCCCTGTTGTTTCTACTCACAGGAGGAAATCCATTCAAGATCGCTCTCTCTCTCCCTCCCTCTCCCCCGCTCTTCCCCTTTTTCTCTCTCATCATCATGTGTCAGGATCCAGCCTCGACAGGTTTGTATGTTCCAGGGTAGGGTCATGTGGGTTAGAAATGTTAGACAGAGATACAAAAGAAAAAGACAGAGACACAGAATAGAGTCAGGAGGGCATTCAGTGAACACGGAATGTGCATGCATGTATTTTCCATATGCTTTATATGCCCCAATACAAAGTGGAGTGGGGAAACAAGACTTCTTACCTGCTATAAACAAGGAACAAAGTAATTACCTCTTCAATACCCAAAACATCAAGTAATTGTATCCCGAATTAAGTATTCTGTTGTTCAGGCAGGACTACAGCAACCCATACCCTAGGCCAAGCATCCTGTAGGTAGCCACACCCTGGGTCAAATCTCCTATCCTAACCTTGCAGGAGCAAGAATAGGCCTGAATCCTCTGACCTTTGGTCAAGGTGGAATGAGTTCACTTCTGTGGGCACCCATGAGGCGTTGGCATGGTGACACGCACATCTATAAGGCCAATGTAAGAGGATCAGTTCAGTGCCAAACTCTGTCTCAAATTCTTAAAAAATCAAAATAGTTTAGACATCATTTGTTGATTCATGAGGAATTAAGGGAGGTGCCCCATGGTAGCCGTAGCTCTTACCATCCCCTGCCTCCCCCCACCCCCAAATGTCCTTCTACCAGTCCTCTTTCCTCCCTAGACTCACTCCATCATAAACAGCCAGAGGTAGAACCTGAGACTTGCATTCTGGTCCCATCTTTAACTTACTCAGGGCTTCGCACTATGAGGCAGCCTCCCTTAAAAGGTATGATTCCCACCTACTCGTCAAACAATAGATTTCCCCATTCGCAAGGACCATTTTAGATAGCATCTAAAAGACCGTCAGAGAACTCTCAAAAGCCTATCTAGAGAGCAGAAATTGTCTTACTAAATTTCAGTGCGGTGATATTTGAAATACTTAAAGTCAGAATCAATAAAATTACGGGTTTTCAGCATCCTAGGAACCATTATAAGTTCCAAAGAGGGAAAATGCTTTTCCTGGGATTTGCATAAGTTAGCCAACATCTGGAAAACATATGTAGCTTAATGACTACGCTGCACAGACACTTCAAAAATCCACTTGCATTTCAATGGTTTATAATTAGTGGATGTGGGCCAAGTAAGAGCTCACTTAACTATATTAGAAGCATAACTATCTCTTGAGCCCTACAAAACTCCTAAGGTTAAAAACCAGGGTGTGATTTTTTTAGTAGTCTGAGGAAATTTTTACAGCTTGTTTTTGGTAGCTTCACCACTATAAAAACCTTTAACAAAAGTCAGAGAAAAGATCAGAAACCACTCAAATGACAGACGGTGATTTCGTCACCCAGTAACATCTACCATCAGAGATAGCTGGGAGTGAAATACCTGGATGCAAGAGATGACCAAGAAAGATGTTCTTGTGGGGAAAAGAAAATCACAGGCTAAACAAATTCATCAGACAGAAGTTACCGGCGATCTGGACCAGACCAGAATCAGCTTACTAAAGACAAGTGACTTCTTTGAATTCTTTGTTCTCATGTGGGAAAGAAGCCATCCCTAAATGGAGACACGTCTATGCAGACATATAGTGAGTGCCCTTACTTGATGAGTATTTAACATTTTATATTGTAAGACCCTTTTTCAAAATAAATTATGACACAACATTCTTGTGCATCTGGCATGTGTGTGGACCTAGACACACAGCAAATGTTAATTCTCTATTTTCTCTTCAATTCACTGAATAGAGCTGAAATGCTCCTTTCAATTAGACTTGTGCTAGATCTAAAGATCTGGCTTATATGCTCCATTACAATGAGCAACGCAGGAGAACAATACCGTTCCTGGTGGCCCTGGCTACCCAGACAGAAGGGAGCAAAGTCTTTAGAACAAGTTTCAAATTGAATCTTTGTATGAGTGAATTCAATTCCTTTGATGGAGACAGAATCAGACATCAAAATTCAATAAAAGGAACCTCGGCACATAAAAACTTAGTAGTTGTGAAATATTTAACAAAAGCCAAGCATTGAATTTGGCCATGGAATGGGCTCCAATTGTGACCTGTTGGAGGTGACATGGAGTGCCAGGATTTTAAGTGAGCCGGAAAACAGAAGGTGGATGTGAGATTAACTTCTTTTGGACTGTGGGTGAGAGAAAGGCAAAGAGCCTGGGGGAAGGGGGTTCATTCTTAGAACAATTCATCTTATTTAATTGTCCTGAGGGTCATAAGCTGCACAGTTAAGATCCTGCAAATCTACAGAACAATGTCTACCACGGCAGAGGGGACATCCAGGTTTGGACGAACCTTAGACACACTTTCTTACTAAACTTCACAGATAATTGAACATGAGCAGTATTTAAAAGTTATCCTTCAAGGACCCCAACTAGGTCTCCCAAATTTAGCAAATAACACAAGAACATCTTCAGACTGGTAGGGGTGGTATTTTTAGAGAAAATGTTTAGAGTACAATGTTAGATCAAATGTTTTAAAAGCTCAATTTTCTTAACAAAATATTGAGATTAGGGGATACGTCAATTAGCTTGATTTAACTACTCCATTTTACATAACATGATGTCACTTTTGACTTTTTTTTAAAAAAAAAACTTTATTTTAATGTGCATTGGTATGAAGGTGTCAGATCTCCTGAAACTGGAGTTACAAACAGTTGTGAGATGACATGTGGGTGCTGGGAATTGAACCAGGGTTCTCTGAAAGAGCAGCCAGTGCTCTTAACCACTGAGTCGGGTATACATGTGTGTGTGTGTATTATAATTTGTTTGTAATAAAATTTCTATTTTACTCAGGGAGTTAGGAGAAATTGGGAAGACTATGATTTAAAAAACATAGTATGCAATTCTCAAAGACTTAATTTTCAAAATAGAATATTGTTTTTGATAAAAAAAAGAATTATAGCTGGGCGGTGGTGGTGCACGCCTTTAATCCCAGCACTTGGTAGGCAGAGGCAGGTGGATCTCTGTGAGTTCAAGGCCAGCCTGGTCTACAAAGTGAAGTCCAGGATAGCCAGAACTGTTACACAGAAATCTTATCGCAACAAAACAAAACGAGATTATAAAACAGAAATACACAGAATATCAGTTAAATATGAATTTTGTGTGCATGGTTATGTAATTTTGAGTTAGTACATTTGTGTAATATCTGGGACATGCTTATATTAAAAATATATTATTATTTATCTGAAATTCAGGTTGAACTGGGATTCTTGCAATCCAGAAATACTATCAGCTCTCCACCTGCTGTCTACACCTGACTTCATAGATAAGACACTGGATTCGAGTTAATTTATCCATTTGCTGTCACCTGGAGACAGCAGTAGATCCCGTCTACAGAGAAAGCCTCAGTGACTCCATAGCGGGCCCTACATATGTGGTTATGCGTTTGCCTTTGCTAAATTCCCTTGAGTTAACAGAAATGCAAAACCATTGCATTTGGGTGTAGCCTCTGCAAGGCAGCAAGCTCACCCCTGTGAGAACTTGTGTGCCTTTCTAACAAACAGAGAAAAGACGCTGCTGCTGAGGCCCGTAGACTGACAAGGGCATATTTCAGGTGGCCACATTTGTTGTGCGTGGCTTGATATGTCAGCACAAATGTGTTTTAGCATTTTACCCCCCCACACACAAAAGGGTACATCTCAGAAAGGCACGCAATACCGCGCTCGTTTTACTTTTTTGAAGGTAATCATAAAACTACACATATTTTTGGCCTAATGCAGACTATTTTCATAAATAGGGACATACAAAGGACACAGGACATCTCTGACTAAGGCCCAACATAACTCAAGATCACATCCACATAATTTATTTCAAAATGCACGGTTGTCTCTGAGGAAATTGTCTATTTATACCTATGGCATTTCTTGTGTAGAAGAAGAGGGTTGCTTTTTAAAAATTATTATTCATAGAATCCTATTATTTCCTATTATATATCAGGCAATGAGCAACTGCTTTGAAGAAAACCTGAAACTTAAATTCTTTAAATTAGACATTGCCCCACCCTGCCCCCACTCCCCGCCCCCATACTTATTATCTGGAAGCAAAAGGACTTCACCTGAGCTGCTTTCCTCATGGCCTGCCTGGTCATGCTGACACACAGCAGTGCCAGGAATGAGCCAAGAGGGCCTGCTTGGCAAAGATTCACAGGCTGCGTAAGAAAACGCGTTAACGTTTTAGCTTGCGTTTTCATGCATCGAGATGAAGTAAAGGGTTTATATCGTTTGAATCTCAGAAGACTGAGATAGACCTCTGACTTGGCTTGAGACTCCAGCTCAAAGGTCTCCACCTGGCTGAGGTTTTCTCTGCACCAAGGAAGACCACAGATCTTCCAGGATTGATTCGACTTTTCCAGCAAACTCTCCCTCAAAAGGAGCAAGGGTCCCAGCTGCCCCCTTCCCCAGACTGGTTACAAATACTGTTCTTTCAAAGAAATAAACACATTTCTTTCTCTGTAACATTCTAACTCCAAATAGAATGACATGCAAATTAAATGTAAGTTACTTCACCCCTGCAGTGCTGAGAAAGCCAAGATCCCAGTTCCAGGACGCATTGTTTGTATTCTGCAGAGAAGGGTGGCACCAACGCCTGAACTAGAGAAGAGGCAGACGAGGAGACACTGGGGCTTTCTAGTTAAGCAGCCCAGCAGCTATGAGGTAATCACTAGGGTGCTCCCTGCAAACGCGGAAACCCACTTCTGCAAGATCCACAGCTAGGAAGCAGGAATGCTAAGATTCGAACCCAGACCTGATTGACTCCAAAGGCTCAGACTCTGCCAATGCCGAGTGATTCTCCCAGCACTTTCCTCTGACTGGTCCAAGAGCAGGTGGCTTTCAGCAGGCCGTCACTGCCAGGGGCTAGCCATTCTGTGCACACAGGCCAGATGGGTCTTGTCTTTGAAGGGCGGCAGACAATCCTGCCCTTTTCTGTGATGGGAAACGCAGAAATCAGAACAAGCCAGTTTCTTTAGAAACGGCGTGGGGACACACAGAGTCAGGCTCGTGCAGAAGCAATAAGGTATGCTGTTGCTTTGGCTGTTATGTTCCAACTTCTCTTCTCCGGGTTTTTCTCACTTGCTAAGCTAAACATCAAGGTTAATGTCTCAGTCAGGTTCCCGCTTCTCAAATGACCTTTATCCCAATTACCCCTCCGTGCAACACCTGCTTCAAAAAAATTAACCTTCAAAATGCTCCTCAAATGGGACTTTTTGCTATAGATCCCTATCTGCCAAGTAGCAAGTGCCTCCCACTCATTTCCACTCCTGTCTACAGTTAACAGGTTGGCTATAAAGTTAATTTGAAATAACAAATAAAGCAGTAACAGCCAGGAAAACACAGAGCTAACTAACAAAGTTGCAAATATCAAATAGCAGGTTTTGGCACCCTAATAAGCGGAACAATAAAACTATTAAGAAAGTCTGAATTAGACTCAACTGCATGGAAGAAATTTTGTATTTAATAAATATTTCAAATTTAGTATTTAATAAATATTTAAATCAGTGAGAGAAAATTGACTTTTTTTAATAAAAAGCATTAGGTTACCTGGAGAGTTATATGCCAGAAAGATAAAACTAGATGCATTCGTCATAGCACATACTAGAATATGTGCCAAGTAACAGATTTCAATGAACTCTTCTCTAAATGAAACTACACAAGAACTAGATGAAAATGGATGGCTTCCTCCACACTTTGGGTAGTTTCAATTATTAAATGTTTATATCTGAAAATAAAGACACACAGCAGGAAATTAGCAATTTATTTCATAGAGTTAATATCCTGATTTTTACACACATACATAAGCATGTGTTTGTAAATTATGTGGACACATAGTATGTGTCCATGCACACACATATATAGAGGAAGAGAAATGGAGAGGAAGAGAGAGAGTGGATCCCATAAGATCATAGAAAAATGGGCTAACAAACAAAAGGCTAGCTGTCCTGAGCAATCTGAGAATTTGTCCAAACTCACAGTAAAGGAAGTGAGACAAAGGCTTCTTGCTTCTGACAGTGAGACTCATCTTCCCACTTTAAATACTTAGAAAATTTAACAAAGATAGAACACAACTTTTTTCTATGGGCCTGAATATTGTACACTTCAAATTTACATTTATTAAATGTAATTTACATAGCAATGGAATTTATTTCTAAAATTAAATTGAGGTATTATTTCTTATCTATGAGATAAATAAAAATCAAATCACTAGAATTTAGTTTCCAAAACCTCACATGGGGTCATTTCATTGAGTGTGAGAATCACAGAGATTGTGGGAACAGTAAAGGATTTCTGAAGGGGCAACAACCAAAAAATCAATTCAGATTCCAAAGTACAGGAGGTCACGGGGTTTGGGCAGTGCTGGACTGCACAAGGAGACGTCACTGTAGACTTTGTGCACACACGGCATGAGCACTCGGTGCCGCACACGACACCAGACCAGAAAACACCAACAGACACTGCCTGAGACCCTCCTATTACAATCGCTAGGTTTAACTAAGGAAAGATCCTTTAATAGTTTCCTAACGCTGTTCCTCATGTGTACCACGAGTCAATCTGTCTTAGGACTGTATTGTATTGGAAGCTTAGATTTTAAAATGCTGTTTGGGTTGCTGATGTGTTTCATTTAGAGAAAAGACTGAATTTTGACTTGGATGTTGTAAGAAGGCTGCTAGTTAGTTCCCGGCTGCTCAGTTCTAAAGTAACCATACAGAAACTGTATTATTTAAACTATATTATTTAAATCACTGCTTAGCCCATTAGCTCCAGCTTCTTATTGGCTAACTCTTACATATTAATTTAACTCGTTTCTATTAATCTGTGTATCACCATGAGGCTGTGGCTTACCAGCTAAAGTTCCAGCATCTGTCTCTAGCAGGGATACATGGCTTCTTGCTAACTCCTCCTCCTTTTTCCCAGCATTCAGTTTAGTTTTCCCCACCTACCTCTATTCCCTGTGCAGGCCCAAGACAGTTTCTTTATTAACCAATGCTATTCACAGCATACAGCATGGGGAATCCCACATCACTTGGGATTGCAGCAGAATTTCTGAAATGGCCCTAAACATACTTCTAGCATACTGTACCACATATCTATACAAAGTGGAGTTCTGGACATTGATTATCAAATCAATACATAGATCGAATCTGGGAAATATTGAAGATGTTCTACATTCTGCTACTACATAGAATGTAGCACCATATATCCAGGCAAGATTTTTTTGTGGAGAGATAAACAAGCAGATAATCTCATTGATGTGAAAATTTACCTTCATCTTTAATAAATAAATCTTTTAATAAATAAAACTTTATGATTTATTATCAAATGTATATGTATATTAAAATATTGGTTGAAAATGATGAGTAAATGTTTGCTCTGTGTACCTTCCTACTTTACACGCCTCTCTGTTTGGGGTCAATAAATGTTTCTTGAGTGAAAGGAGTCTCGAGTGGAAAAGTTTAAGAAGCCCCAAGTTAGAAAGCATATTCTGTTATTGAGGCCATGTGGAAACAGGCACACTGCTAATATCAACACAAACTTAAATAGATCTGTAGAAATGCATATGACTTCCCCTGGATGAACATTTTTTCTATGGTCGAATGCAGAGAAGGAGGGAAACAGGCTCTGGGGAGTTGTGTTTAGGATACAGACACAAGCAATACTTCTCTGCATATGCTTGTACTTTGTAGGCATAAACAGGATTTTATACCTAGAAATGGTGGCAAATCTCAGCAGCAATGAGCATCTGAACCAGGACCTCTAAGTGCCATTTCCCAGTGGAAAACTGAGGAAGCCCTGAGGGAATGTGCAAAGACCCAGTGGAGTCGTGAGTGAACGTGTGTTGTTGACATGGGCATGGCCATGCCAAGGACCAAGGGCTGAGACCCATAGGAGTGGCAAAGCCTTCACTATACAGGTCAGGCTCAGCGTAGTGAAGTCTTCTTGTCTGAGTGTGCATACTGACAGCATGTGCAAGCAAGTTCCAGTGCTTGGAATAATTGACCATTGTGCAAAGCCTAGCAACTGCAGCTTCCTCTCCCTGCGTGTTTACACCCGGGACTGCTTGCCCACACACACCGACTGCTCAGACCAGCTGCCCCTCCCCAGTGCTGTGTGCAGTAAACATGCTGAAGTTCCAGGTTGTTCTATAGTTGGCACCACCCCATCCAAGAGCACACAGCCCACCTGGCCCCAGCTTCTTCGAGATGTGCATCTGTCTGTCCTTCCTTCCTTCTCTCACCACCCCTATTAGGTCAAGTCCAGGCCTTTCTGAACACAGAATCCTCCACTAAAAAGACCCACAGCTTTTCAGAGTCCACATACCAGGTCTGGGGAAAGAAATAAGTAAGAATGATCATAATAAAGGTTACCAAATATCACTCAGTCAAAAAGACTCAGAAACCACACTGAAGAAACTCTTCCTGAGAAAAAGTGGGACGATTCTGATGCTCTTGGGAATGATAAAAACAAGGACTGAACCAAAAACACTTTGAGCCAGGGTTTCTCTGTATAACAAACAGCCCTGGCTGTCCTAGAACTCATTTTGTAGACCAGGCTGGCCTTGAACTCACAGAGATCCTCCTGCTTCTGCCTCCTAGTGCTAGGATTAAAGGTGTGCACCACCACTGCCCAGTCCCAAAACACTTCTTAATTCATGCATTCTTGGTAATAATGTGGAAAATTAATTCATGAAAAGAATGCACCTTTGAAGGATGTGATAAAATCAATTCACTAATTGAAAATTATTAAGTAAATGGGAAGAAGACACCCCTGGTGAATCCAAACTGCAGAAAAGGCTACAGGACATAGGCCTACCATCCCAATAACTAAATTCCAATTTTAAAAAAGTTCACAAAACTTAAGAGAAATCAGTCCAATAGTGTAGCATGAGGGCCTGCTTGTTGGGGTTTTTCTCCTGCCCAGTTCCCACAGCTGGTAAGCCCCAAAAGCTCAGGCTTCTTATTAGCTCTTGTAGCCTATATTAACCCATTATTCTTATCTGTGTAGGCCACATGGCTCAGTATCTTTTTCAGCAGGGTAGATCACATCCTGCTTCTTCAGTGATCTGGGCAGGACTGGGAAGAATGGGCTTCCTCCTTCCTAGAATTCTCCTGTTCTCATCTCCCCACCTCTACTTCCTGTCTGGTTGACCCACCTATACTTCCTGCCTGGCCAATCAGCATTTATTTAAAACATGATTGACAAAATACAGACAATTCTCCCACACCACAATAGAACAGTATGGACCTTATTTGGATTTTATTTGAACAAATATAAATCAATCTTTCCTTCCTTCCTTCCTTCCTTCCTTCCTTCCTTCCTTCCTTCCTTCCTTCCTTCCTTGACCCATGGTCTCTCTATATAACTCTGGTTATCTTGAAACTCAATATGTAGAACAAGCTTGCCTTGCACTAAAAGAGATCCGCCTCCTCTGCCTTTCGAAAGGTGGGATTAAAAGCATGTGCCACCACACTCAGCCTGAACAAATACAATTTCAAAACTACAGTTATGAAACAACCAAGAAACCTGAACTTTGATTGCATATTAAAAGAGAGTAAGGCAATTTTGCCATCATGATGGTATTTAAGGCTTTAAAAGATGTGTTAAGTACATTCTTTATTTGAATATGATGTTTGTTATCTCATATCTTATTCAAATCAAAGGAGTACAGGGGAATAGTTGTCTTGAAGAAGTAAGATTGCCCTCAGCGCCATTATTGCTGAAGCCAGGTGGTAATGTGAGCTGGGAACTAACTCATTATACCACCCTCTGTACGGCTGGGTATGTTGACTTTTTTTCATAATAGTTTTTAAAGTATTTACTATGTATAAACAATTGACAGAAAAAGAGAAATCTAGATCTGAACATGTGAGACCTACAAGCAGATGTCAAGAGGTCAGAGTTTGTGAAAGCCACAGCCTTAAGATTACAAGTGACAGTGGAATAGAGTGGCACACACCTTTAATCCCAGCACGTGGGAGGCAGAAGCAAGTAGGTGTCTGTAAGTTCGAGGCCAGCCTGGCCTACTAAGTCCCAGGACAGTCAGGGCTACATAGAGGGACCCTGTCACAAACAAAAGAAAAGAATCACAACTAAAATTAAAAAGAAAACCCCCACAACGGATAGCATGACAATAATATTTGGCAATTCCTGCTGGTGAGAAAAAATAAGAACATTTGAGAGGCCCAGGAGTCCCCTGGAGCAGGAAGAAGAAACACTTAGACCTTGAGCAAGCAAGTGCTCAACTAGGCCAGGACAGAACAGGCACCGCCTTCTGGAAGGAAGGGCTATCCAGTAAACACCAGTCAGAGGGATGACAGGGTCTGAAGCAGGGAGGGAGCAGGGGGAAGATGAGGTGGTGACTTCACGGTCACTGCTGACATCACAGGACAACGCTGAGCCGAAGAACAAGTCACTACAAAGTACTGACTGAGCATCTGGTACCCAAAATGGTCTCGAAGGCCTAGCAGACGAATGAAAATGAAAAAGAACTGACTGCGGCATAAATATGTCTCATAACAGAAATGAGCATGACTGCGGCATAAATATGTCTCATAACAGAAATGAGCATGACGGTTCCGGGCCAGAAAGGAACAGTGAAGTAGGTGGTAAGATCACTGAGTTGGGGGACATAACGCAAAGACATGTTTAGAAGGGGCTTGTGGGATTGGAGGCACTTGCCGGGCATCCACTGGACAAGCTTGCTAGAAGGTACGCTCAGAAGCGCAGCCCTACAGCCAGCAAACTGGCAGTCCCGCACAAAACAATGACTCTGTTAAGTTTGCTGGAAGAAATAAAAATTCTGTCTTTTCAGTATAATGTTTGATTGTATTGGCATCTTCATCAAGATTAAATTTTTGGTTTAAATTTTTCCTGAGTGCTAAAGTATCCCAATTTAATGCTACTGTAAAGATTTTCTGAAATCATCTAAACTCAATGTCAAATCCCCTGATGTATCATTCAAATGCACCGTTTAAGATAGGTTAAAATAATTTGTCTGTAAATGCATGTCTCAGTGCACTTATCAGGATGGCGATAATTATGATAGCATACTGACTGTGGCTACCTGCCATACGAATAAATATTATTTCAAAGATGGAAATGTAATAAATCTTTTTTAAGGGCCATGTAACGAGAGACAGCAGATGCAGCTTTGTTGATATAACAGAGTGGAAGTAACTTTGCCAAATAAAACAAATCATATTTCTCTTGAAAATTTTGTACTTGAGCTCCAAATGCCATGTTTTAGAATTTATAGTTTTCTTATAAACTCTGGGAAATTGAGAAACTCTCTCCAAAGGTCATTTATCAACTGGTCCAAATGTGTGCGACACAGCAATGGCTCAGATGCACTTCAAACATTTGCTCCGTATGGTTACACTGCAAAATGCAGTTCTCAACACCAATTGGCATCAACGGCTCAATAAGTAAAACATGCCATATGGCATTAAGTTCATACAATAGAAACAGGGACAACACAGTCTGCTGTCTAATCACTATTCACAGTTACAGTCGTAGGCTGAGAACATACGCAGTGATGCCACATACGAAAGTAAACGGGGGTTACGACATGATCATTGGATATTTGCATTCCAACTTTGTGAATTTATTAGAATATAGAGTTAAGAAATATCCTTGTGATGGACCATTTTCAATTCTGTGCACTTGGTAAATAGGAAGTTAACATTCACATAAATAACCTCACTGACCTGAGAAATGAACTAAAGTTGAGTGATGGTATCGATGGGAACCCCCTCACAGAGATAGGAAATGGAAGACTGCCTCAAGACGCCCATTGCATAGAATGTGTGCTTTTGTTCTTATCTAAGCAATGTGCATGATACAGTACATGCCTAAACACAATCCGCTATGATTGGTGTTGCCGTGGATCTGTGAAGAACAAATCTGTAAAATCATGGCATGTGAAAGCTTTAACACAGTGATAGAAAATGGCAGTGGCATGGTTCATATCTTCAACTGACAGACTGATGGTGATTATTGCAAGGACAATGCCCTGCATATGTCAAACGATTTGCAAATAATTTATGTCACCTTCCGTTCCATTATTGTTTTTGCGGAGGACATAAACTGTGTCACCAATATTAAACTGTCTGCAAAAAGAGCCGAGCTCAGCTTTCTCCTTTCTGGGAATACAGAGCCATCTGCACGCAGACAAACATGCATATGGCCATCATTTGTCCAACACCTTACACAGTGTGAAGGTTTTTTACTTGAAATGCCAACCTATGTGGCAGATGATGTATGTGTTTCCTCAGTCCTGTGATTACCGGGCCCGCGCCGCTGTGCAGCGCTCTCACCTCATCAGTTCCACAAGCCGCACTCCTAGGTGTGTGAGGCATTTGCAGCAATATGGCTTCTGACACGCGGGGAGGGGGAAACGTTCCGCTGTGGATATCTGACTCCAGATTTCGCTCCAATCAGGGTCAGAGTCTGACCCGCAGAAATTAGTGCGGGTAGAGATTTAGGACTCAAAAACAGCAATTTGAAAACTGGAATGAATATATTTTGATAAAGGGGAAAGCTTGTTGGCCCTGCTTGACTGCTGTGCCAAATGCCTTCGAAATGACCCGCATTTTGTTCCTCTGGAAGGGAAGGTACGGGGCATATTTGTAAGCAGAGCAGGCTATGGCTGCACCTACAGATGCCATTCATTTTAAGGGTTTGCTATCACTAGAGACCTGGTTCTTTCCTTTGAAGCGCCGTGACAAGGGAGCACCTCTGCAGGCCACTGTAGTTCCGGGAATACGTCAACAGAATTTTCATCTTTGTGTGTGTCACATCTGTGCACTACCATGAACACACACATGAGCGCGTGAGCACACACACACTAAATATTTTTGAGTTGTAAATACATTTAAACTATTGAGATTGCAAGTTTTATTTTTCCTTTTAAGGAATACCTCTATTTTCCTCTTAAATCCAGACATTCAAATCAAACAAAGCCCGGCTCCTCCCACATTATTGGTCCCCATCTCTATCAGGGTGGGAAAGGGAGTGACAGGGGTAGCTAACTAAGAATTAAAGACTGTCCCAAAGGAATCTGTATGGACACCAAATAATCCCACACAATCATTTTTATGGGTGGAGTGTAAATTAATCTGAAACAGGTAGGATTTATTTTACTATAAAATTTACATGAACAAATGTATCTCTCTAGATGAAGATGTGTGGCATTTTATTCTCCTCCTCCACCACTGAACATTAAAAGCTTGCAAATATGAATTTCGACGATTGGTCCAAGTCTCTAGTCTTAATTTAAAAATAAGTTCTAAAACGAACCTGGCCCCTCCAGCTCTTGACACAGCGAATATGGTAGCAAATGCAGACACTTCGTGGGTGTTCAGCATGCTTAGAATAAATTACGGCACAGTGCTCAGCCCTGAACAGGACATTTTTACCACCCGCTCTACAGAACTGCTCAGGGAACACTGGGGAAGAGGGGAGAAGGAATGTCAGAGCCAATAGACAGGGAGAAGGATCTCTGAGCACAATACAGTCATTGCAAAGCATGATCACACAGCAGCATAATCTGTCTACACTGGACCTGCGCCAGACTAGACGGGTAATCGTGATTGGTAGGGGCTCGTGCAATCCTCCCCCTCCCTAATAAACTACAGGCAACTGATGAATTCTAGGGGAGGGGCAATCATTGCTTTCAGTTGTAGAACAGCCCACCAGGCTCCAATGGATGGTTTCAGACACCCAGAACATCCTGGTTAAAAGCAGAGGGTCACAAAACAAACTAAGAAGACAGGGATGCAAAAGAAAAGTGGGGGATCGTAGGGAAGAAGTGAGATAACAAGGACGGGAGAGAGGCTAGAGAAGGGGGATGAGCATGGAACACGGAAGGAGACGGAGGGAGACTAGGAGGGTCTGGAGGGAAGAGATGGAAGGGGGAAAATGATGCAATTATATTCTTAATAGATTTTATAAAAATAGAAAAAAGGATAAGCAACTCACTATATATGTATGAAATTGTCAACAAATTTAATTAAAAAAAAACACTTAAGTATTCTAAAAACAAACATCACATATAAGATCAGTTGTTTTGGGATCCAAAGCCATCAAAGCTGTGTTGGTGGTGCTTCAACACGTCCAGAAAATAAACACAATTGAAAACAACAGGTGATGGGTACAGGCTGTAGTTAGATGGTAGGATGTCTGTCTGGCACACATAAAGAACTGAGTTCAATTAACAGTATTTTTTTTTAAGGCAGTTAACAAAATCTCCATCATTTGTCACTTGTGATGACCTGCTACTCTTTCAACTAACAGCAAGATGGGGAAAACAGAGCATACATATGTTAACAGTAAATTTAGAAGAAAAACGAGTGTGATGGATTTAGGGAATTTACGTTTAAGGAGTCTGTAAGATGTGGCCAGCAACACCCTGGGATCCTATTCTGACAAGTTCAATTTACTTGTAAAATGAGCATGGTCAAGGCTCTGTTTCTAGACCTTTTGTTCTCTTACCACCTTAACATACCAACTACATGGCTATTGAATATCTTATGTTGTCAAAGAATCCTGAGCAGTTTTCTTAAACTATGGAAATAATGCTGTTTAAAACTGCCTAGTGGAGACTTTCCCATTGCATGTGCATCTCAACACACCCAAAGCTGGTCTCCCAACTCCTAATCTCTCAAGAATGATGTTCAGTTTTCTAACACTGAGGCTCTGAGCCCACTTTACTTCATCACATCCAATGACCTATTGTCTTTGTTAGCTTTTCCATTCAGAATTTTCTCAAAACTGACCTCTCTGTGTCCTTTTTCTTTACATCTTCCTAACTCGGGTACTTTGCTACACAAGCTTAAGCTAATGACCGCCATTTTTTTAATCCCTTGGTTATGGGTGGTTTTAGGACAGTCAGTGCTGTTACACAGAGAAACCCCGTCTCGAAAAACAAACAAAAAAATATTTTCATTCATTTATTCATCCATTCATTGGTGCTGGGAATCAAGCTCAGGGTCCGAGGCACGCCTAGATGTATTCTATCACTGAGCTATAGCCCTGGCCCTGGCCCTGGCCCCATTTTTGTCTTATCTACATGTATAGATTGAGACTTGTCTGGTTTTGCCTGTCCTTCAAAATTCAACAAATAAAATAATGGGCACTACTATTACATTTCCAATCTTGCACCTGCAGCGCTTTGGCCATATTAATCTTTCATTTCTCGCTCAATCCCACTCTGATTCCCGTCCTTTCCCTAAAAGTCCCCCTTCTATTTTTCACACCCTCCTCCCAACACCCCACAGGTATTTATTTGTCTTCTGAGTCTGGCTTATTTTAACTGGATGATCTCCAGTTCAATCCATTTTCCACAAGCAACATAATTTTTTCCTTGTTTGTAGCTGATTTACAGTAATCCTCCATTATATCTGTTTGTCACGCCTCCCTGGCTGGTTCTGTAACTTGGTCCTTGCTAAGAGTGCGGTAGCAAACACAGATGTGTGGTATCTCCATTGTAACCTGACTTGGATTCCTTCGGCGATACACCTCAGAAAGGCAGAAATGGATCGCACGGCAATTCAATCTCCAGCTTTTGGAAGTGCTGGCTGAGTTGTCAGTGGTGACTTTCATATTTGTGATTTCCATCCTGCAGTGTAACAGGAGACCAAGTACAGATATCCTTGACTACCCTTCTATTAAAGATGCTTTCAATTTATTTTTAAAAGTTAGTTACTTTAAGTGCTATATATAATCCTCCTTATTAATCATTGTCAAAGTAGCTTAAAATAAAGTTACCCTTTTTCCTCAACTATTTCAGGAGTGAATTTCTCATTTGATACATTGCATTCAGATTAGGTGTACATGGAGATGTTCTTTAACTACTATTAAAGAAAGTAGAAATGTGTTATTAACTATAGTAATTATCAGATACATTATAAACCTTTGACAAAATCCCAAAAAGGAAATTGTTTATTCCTATACACACACACACACACACACTACCTCACAAGATAATTTCTAGTGCAACAATAACGTTTAGCAACTCAATCTGTCATGCAAGATTATTTTCTTCTCATTTGAAAATGGTATTTTTCAATACTTTTAATACTTGTTGAAATCCATTTTCTCAAAAGCAAACAATACAATCCTGTGTGTGTGTGTACACACACACTGGAGACGTATATATATGCCCTTAGCACATTTTCAAAGCCCACTGTCTAGAATGTGTTAATAGCCCTCCCCGTCTCCCTTCCTAACCATCTTAACTATGATCACTGCGTGCACACCTTTGTCTCATTCTTTCCGAGAGCCATTTCTAGGCCTACTTCTACCAATTGATTTTTCTACTGCTTTCCTTGTACTTCTTGCCCTTTCTCATTGAATTCCAGACAGTGACTTTTACATTATTGGGTGCTAGAGATTTTTGTGTTCCTTAACTAATTCAAGGCTTTGTTTTAAAATGTTACTTAGGATCTATTCCTTTCTCTCAAAGTTTTTCTCTTTAGTAGAGGCCTGATTTGGCCCTAACCGCCATGACCTGCACAGCTTTGGGACTGACCTGGAATGCCAGGGAATGAAGAAATAGACACACACAGAGAAGATGGGAGTGGCTGGGCCGTGGGCTCTGAGAGAGCCAATAAGAACCAGGAAACTCGGAGCATTAGCTGAACCAATTCTCTAGTCTCAGTAGAAGGTGTGTAGGGGAACAGTCTCGGGTTGCAGCTGTCTGGGAAGGTGAAGTTGTGGTTGATAGTTTCTGTACACACTGGTTTTAGCTCTTAACCTCTAGTAACATCTGTGTTTGGAGCAGAAGGCAGCTTTGCCATTCCTCTTAACCTGCCCTTGGGAAGACATTGCCACCCTCATGGGTCTGAGGCACTGGGGTCCTTGATATGTAATACACATTCACTCAGGATTCACTCAGGACTTCACCCTCCACATGGGCACTAAGGCACGCAACATCCTTCTGAGCCATCTCTCTGATGTGTGTAGGTGGCCTTTCTACACTCTAGCAGGGACTAAACCATGGGCAGCCTTCTATCAGCAGTTATTTAGCTGTTCTTTCTCGGGCCCCAGGGGGTTCTCTGTAAGCATAGCAGAGCCAACACTGGAAGACTAAAGACCTAGATCTTCAGAGTTCCCTATGCGGGTGTCTTCCCGTCCTTTCCCTAAAAGTCCCCCTTCTATTTTTCACACACCTCAGCACTCCACTGACTTCTCTACCAAGGAGACTGCTGGCTTCCACTTGGGTTCTCATCTTCTTTGGGTAGCCCGGAGATGCTCTTTCCTGCAGACAAGGCTCACTGTCCTTTATCTTGTCCCACGTCTGAATCCACCATTCCATGTATTTCATCTGGTTTAAGTTATTTAAGACAGGATGAGCCTGGTTATTATTCTACCATGAATAATATCCTTATTATTCCTATCATGAATGGGGGGGAAAGTTCTTAATGTCACAATAAAATATAATAAAACTTGAGGAATCAGAGTGAAACAAACTTCCTTATTTTGAAATTGTCAGAGAAAAAGACCCACAAATGAAAACGGACCCTTTTTGAAGTAAGCCCTTCATCAACAGCACCCGGCAGAAATACTGAAGATGCTGGTATTTTTACTTGACTGGACCTGGTGGCAGATGCCTGTGATCCTAGTTATGTAGGATGTGAGGCAGGAAGGTAGTAAGTTTAAATACAGCCTAGACTACACAGTGAGTTCAAGGCCATCCTGGGCAACTTACAAGCCCATGTCAAGACAAAAAAAGCAAGCTGAAGATATAGCTGAGTGGGAGAGACCTTGCCTACAATGCAGAAAGTCCCAAGTTTAAGCCCCAGGAATGGGGCAAGTGATAATTTATACGCATCAGAGGTCACTAAACATTCTAAAGGTGATTTACCTTTCCTATTTCAAAAATCATTTTAATATCTTATCATCATTTCAGGCCAGTTGTGGTGGTATACAACTCTCATCCAGCAGAGGCAAGTGGATTCTATGAAGTCAAGGTTAGCCTTGTTTACATAGAGGTCTTGGCCAACTAAAGATACACAGTGGAAAAAACAAAACAAAACTTGTTTCAATCACCATTTTAATATTTTCTAGTATAATATTAAAACGAGCTATTTTCCCAGGTCTCTGTGCTTTGGTAACAAAGAAAACCAAAACAATGGTGTGACTGCACAATTCTGTAGAGAGAATCAGAAGGGGAAAGTAATCAAACAAGCAAAAACTGGCCTGAGCAAGCTGGTCCGCTTTTCTCTTCCGGGCCCCACTTTGTACGGGTAAGACCAGATAATGAGTAGCACTTTTCCTTTGTAACAATTCATTAATCAGAGAAATGATCCTTGCTAGTGTTTAGATGTTTTACTTAATTTGGTACCTCTGGCCTGCTGCCCCACTCGTGCCAAAATTATTATTTCTCACCCAGCAGGTGATAAATAACAGCTTCACTCGTGATTAATACCGTGAATCCTTCAACCTGACTAATGCAAGGGGAAGAAAGCAACGTGAGGCCTGCAGAACAAGTGGGGGATGATTGTGAGGACTGTGGAAGCAAGCGCTGCTTCACTTGTGGGGGGGACGACCACAGGAAATGAGGCGTCCGCCAACAGTCCAGCTGATCCTTCGAGGCTTCATTAAGCCCATGGCAGCGATATGCACCTCTGCAGGCCCAGTGCTGGTGTTTTTACTCCTAACACTAAGTCCTAAGTACCTTCAAAGAAAAGAAGCCCCCAACTCACTTCTGCCTGCATTTAAATATATATTAAATGGATGACTGACCAAATAACAAATGAGAAAATGGAATTCTTACCCAAGTATTAGACACTGTAACATGGGTCATTTGAGAGCTACACACAGTCTCTGGTGAGTTCTGAAATACTGCAATGATGCACAAACCCACAGCAAAGTTAACATTTGCTGCTGGAGAAAAGGAAAGTTGTTTGCAATGGCCACTAACTAAAGCCACATGATGCCATCAACTTTACTCCTATTGATTAGCACTGGACACCAAGCAAGTACCAGTGGTCCTTAGCTAGGCAAGGGTAAGGAGACTGCACTGCAGAGGAAGCTCCCTTGCCTCCTCAATAACCCCCTTCACATAGCACATAGACTATATGTGAATACACATACATCACTAACAAACCTGGATGACCTGGCACACACCAAGGACACACAAACTCTGTGACCTTGAACTCACAGAGATTTGTCTGCCTCTGCCGCCTGGATGTTGGAATTAAAAGCATGCACACCATGGCCTCTGGTACTTCACAGTTCAATCCCAAGTCAAGTCAATGGGCTCATAAAGGGAGTTAATCAGCTGAACGTGGCAGACTAGTAGCTCTGTTGTATTTTTTTATTTTAATGCATTACACACGGATGAATTCTAGCATGGCACAGCTCACACCACTAACACCTGTCTCACTCTCCCCATCACTGGTCCACCGTTCTGACCCGTCTGTGGCTGCTGGCTAAACGGAGAGACATGGAGCAGTGACAACAATGCATGAAACTTGAACAGAGGAATATGACCATAAGCAGACGTCGCAAGAATCAGAGACTAAGTATCGATTCCTGCAACTAAAAAATGTTTTACCTCTCTTAGCCAAAGCAGTGTGGGGTATAGCATCCAATCACTTTAAAACTGCACAGTGGAACAAAAGACAAGGAAACAGAATAGGGGACTGAAACCCAGCCTGATATCAGATTTAACCAGAATCTAAAACAAAAATCACCTCTCTTAACAGCCAGGTATGGAGTAAAAGCCCAACAAAAAGTGAATAACGTCAGTACAGAGCTGACTTTCCAGACTCTTTCCTTACCTAGGAGGAAATACAGGACCTAGACAAATAACCAAATGTAAACCAGTACTCAAAAATCCAAAAATCTCAATGCAGGAGGCCAGCTGAGTTCAAGTTCAAGGCCAGCCTGGACTACCTCCCAAAGCTAGTGACTTTTAAATGAAAGTCTCTGCTTCTTAAGATGAAGAGAAGAGGAAGGGGAGAGGGAAGGGAGACAGTGGAATTATCAAATTTACTTTATTGGGCTGTAATTTACATACAATAAAAGTTTGATAAACATACATACCTTATAAACATTAGAATCAGAGTAATTTCCCATTACCCTTCAAAAAATGCCCCTCTACATACAGTCCATTAAGAATAAAAAATCTGACTCCAGAGCTGGGCGGTGGTGGTACACACCTTTATCCCAGCACTCGGGAGGAAGGGGCAGGTGGATCTCTGTGAGCGAGTTCCAGGGCAGAATCAAAAGCTACAGAGAAACCCTGTCTTGAAAAACCAAATAAATGAATAAATAAATAATCTCACTCCAGGCAACTACTCAACTGTTACTATGGATTTACTTCGATCTAAATTTTACATACTCATGCCACTCTCTTCGAGTACTTACTTTACACAACCTCGGCTGTTGAACAAATTAAAACAAGCACTTTAGGAGCTGAACTCAGTAGCTAAGAGTACTTGCTGTTCCCAGGTTCAGATTCGAGCACACACAGTGAGCTCACAACTGTCTGTAGCTTCAGTTCCAGGGGATCTGGCCCCTGAAGGCACCAGGTATACACTTGGTACACACAGAGTAGTATTCACATATACAAAACTTTTAAAACCTTTAAACAAACAGAACAAGTGTCAGCAAACACCTACAATCCAGTACTCTATTCTCATTCTCTCTCTGTCTCTGTCTCTCTGTGTGTGTGTGTGTATGTGTGTGTCTTGGTTTCTCAGCACTCTATGGAATAGAAAAATGAAGCTAAATTCCCCTTTGAAAGTGTTAGTCTGAAGCCTGGCAGTTGTGACACACACCTTTAATCCAAGCATTCAGGAGGCAGAAACAGGCAGATCTGAATTCAGGGCCAGTCTGGTCTACAGAGTGATTTCCAGGACAGCTAGGATTACACAGAAACCCTATGCAGAAAGGGAGAAAGGTGTTAGCTTGGAGATGAAATACAAATGAAGCAAGAAAGACTATGTGGTCATGGAGCGGGGAAGGGCTCCTCCCAATGGCCCGCTCATCCCGAGAAGCCCATGGCAGTCAATGACTGAGGAGGAAGGGAGAGAAACTTCTCTCTGGGGAGGGGGAAGCCATTGGTAGGCTGACCCACAACCCACACTGAAAGACCTCACAAACATGAGTAATTTGACTTAGGTTGCAAAAAAACGTTCTATTATTTTAAAGACAGGAAGTTATGGGGAGATGGGATATATGTGGGGAAAGGGGAAGTACTGGAGGGAGTGGGGGATGCACATGACTAAACTATTTGTACACATATATGAATATTTTAGAAAATTGTGACTCCTTTTCCTCTTTTGTAAACTGGTGATAATCATCATTAAGTGTTCTGTGAAGATGAACTGAGTTGGAAATGTCTGGTAAAGAATAAGAAGGTAGTATCAAGTAACTATCACTCCCGACATGTTAACAGATTTACATCTCGTTCTTTACATCACCACTACTATGAGGGATGACGATAGATAAGAAGTTCTCATCCTCATAAAATAGTTCTTTCAATCCATCCTGCCCTAACGAAACATCACTTCAATTCAGGAATGAAGACTGTTCAATGTGTGCCTCACTGGACGACCAACAGTCACCCCACTTTCTGGGCACACTGGTAGAGAATACTTTCCCAGGGCCACTTTCACCATGTGCTCCGTAGTCTCACTGCACACATCAGGCGCTTTCCTTAGAGAACTGTTTATTCCACGTGAGTAAGTTCAGTGAGTAGCCAAAGACAGTAAATGAAACAACCACAGAGCTTGAGTTTTATTTTTATATGCTCATAAAGAAATAAAATGTCAAGATATAGAATACAGTGTAACAAATCAAACAACTCAAAATGAAGGTAGACACAGACAGCACAAAGAGCATGTATATGACATTATGCAAATTTCTGAGGTTTCAAAAAAGTGGTTTTGGTTTTGAAATTCTGAAACTTTTATTATACTGTTCAAGTAATTCATATTTCAAAAGTTAGATTTTTTTTATAACTAATTGACATACAACTCACGACAACCTGCCTTTACCCCGATCTTCAAAATAGTGCTGTTCAATTCTTCTACAGAATGCAAGGAGGTTGCTATAGTTTTTCACCTTCTCAGAAAGTTCATCACTGGTCAGCTGTGTGGTGAGAATGGTGTACAAATGGCCAAACACCAAAGCATCAAGTTCAGTAGGTCTAAAACAATAATGATGAGAAAAGCTAAGGCACCTCATTTTTACATTAGAAAGTATTCTTTTTTAAAGAACATTTTATTCATCAATTTGAAAAGAAAAAGTCGCAGAAATAAATCCTACTACAACTTGATGGAAATTTTTTTTCATTTACAGAACATGAAAAAGATAACATTAATTGCATTCATTTTTAATTTATTTTTATTTCATAAACGTTGGTTCTTGCATGAATGTCTGTATGAGGGTGTCCAATCTCCTGGAACTGGAGTTAGAAGCTGTTGTGAGCTGTCATGTGGGTGCTGGGAATTGAACCCAGGTCCTCTGGAAGAGCAGCTAGTGCTCCTAACCACTGAGCCATCTCCCTAGTCCTAAATTCATTATTTTAATCATGAAATAAATATAGTATGTTTCCAGTGTGGCAGAAACTATGCTAGAGATTAAAAAAAAAAGATATTCTAAGACATGGAAAACAAGTGTGAATGTGTGCACTTGCACATGTGTGCAAACACACACACACAGAGCAGGTTCTCCACATACCCATTACAAGAGTCAATAAAAAGGTGATATGTGTCTTATACCACAGCAAAGCTGCACTCACTGAACTGTTTCCCTCCCCAGGGTCCGTAAGTTTTAAAAGCAGCAAGCACTGCCCGAATCTTTATAGCACTAGACCTCAGCCCACTGTCTGCAGTCTCCGGGTTGGCTGAGTACATGAAGGCAGGAAGGTAAGTACACTGTAGGATATGAGATGTACAACCTGGCACCTGCCTCTAACTGCAGTACTCAGGCTTAGTCAGTAACACTGTAAATTGAAGGTGATCTTGGGTTATACACCAATTCTTGTCTAAAAATAAAATGGAATGGAAATGTGTACTGTGTGCTCACATTTAAGTAGGGAGTCAAAGGGTAGCATTTCTTTTTAAATAAGAAGAGTCCTTGGACTTAATAGCACCATAATTTTTTCATCATAAATGAAGAAATCAATAACAAGCAGATCCTTACAAAGAGACAAGAACACGAGGAGATAAATGCAGAGTTAAGATCTTCACTAGAGTAATATAAACACTAACTGTCCTATATCCCTAATATGTCTTAAAAAGAGATATCTATCTTACAAGTGGGGACTGGCTTTCTTAATACACATTTATGAAAATCATCCCTCACTTCTTATATGGCTGGGCATTCTTTATCAATAAATGAAGGCTCTGAATAAGGTCAACAGTGAATCTGTGCTCAAGTTAAGGTGGGTCAGAAGTACTCTGAAGAGATCAAAATGTCAAATGCTAAAAGTATATACTCATATATGGAGATATATATGGATATAAATTTATATATAAAAATAAGCATACAAAAACTGTTACATAAGACAGTTACTTAAAGTTGCTTTTGAAAACCGTTGGGAAATAGGATACAACAGCTGAACCAAACAAAGCACATTTTTTATAATCCATAAAATTTAAGACAATGTCTACTTGTATGGTCCTGGCTGGCCCAGAATTTTCTATATAAACCAGTTCATCCTCAAACTCACAAATCCACCTGCCTCTACCTCCCAAATACTAAGATTAAAGGCATTCTCTGCAATCCTTACAAATTTCAGTGACTCATGTTAATTGATTCTGACTTTTACAAATTATCAATTCCCACAATTCCTTCCTTTTAAAAAGTACTTGTGAGGCTGGAAAGAAGGCTCAGCAGGGGTAAGGCACTTGCTGCCCAGCTTGATGACCTGAGTTCTATCCCAGGAACTCACATGGTAGAAGGAGAAAACCAGCTTCTCCAAGTTGTCCTCTGACCTCCACACTTGTACTATAGCATGCCCTCTACCAACACATACATAAATAATTTAAGTTTTGTAAAATAAAGTACACTTGTGGTTATGCAACAATATATATATTTCTTAAAACTCAAAACCATGCTCATAAAAGTACCAATTTTACAAAATGTAAATTATGCCAAAAGAAAAAAGATAAGCAACCAATTCAGAAAATCCTACAGCTCTTATGAAAGACAAGGACAAACCAACAACAACTGAATTACACAAGCCATCAAGATGGCTCAGCAGGTAAAGGCACTGGCTTCCTGATAATACAATCTCAATCCCTGGGCCCACATTGTAGGAAAGAACCAACTCCCAGAAGCTCCACCCATGTGTCATAGTACACATGATCCCTGTACACACATGAAATAGTGAGCTTTAAACTGCTACTAAAGTATGAAACTCAAGGCCCTTTCTGTCTTTTTTCTCAATTACTGTTCTTGTTACAAAACTTTTTTCCTCTTTTCCATTTGGTTTCTTTTAAAAGTTTTTTCTCAATATCTCCAGTAGGTAAGTAACAAACAAAGTTGGTTTTAATTTTAGGAAGTAAAAGTAGGATACAAAGGAAAAGAGAATCTGTCACTGTTTAGTATACGTGAGAGCCAAGGGTACAAGTCAAGGCTTCTAATAAGAATCTAACCTATGTATCTTAAGCCAGTACCTTACTAGTTAAGAAACCATGTCTCATGAAAAAATGACTTCTGCCACAGATAAATTAAAAAAAGTTTTGCCACAGCAAAATAAAAGTACAAGTTACCTTTTCCTAAATGTAGATTCTTTCCATTTAATACTGATTAAATGAAGGGCAGACAGACATGTGGCATACACCTGTAATCCTAGCACTTGGGAGACTAAGCAACAGCGAGCAGAGGTTTGAGGTCAGCCTGAGCTACATAGCAAATTCCAGGACTACACAGTAATAGCCTTATCTACAAAAATTAAATAAAAAGGATAGGCAAAATTATATTCTTCAATCTAATTATTAATAAAAAAAATTATCTGCCTAAGCATCACATTAGGTAAAATTTTTGAATGCTTATATCTTAAATACCAATTAAATATCAAAAGCAGGTCTTCTGTTTTACAACTGTCTAAATTTTCTTTTGTAAGTTTAAATACAACTTAACAAAAGTAATATCTTTAATTTTTCTCTAAATCACATGCCAAAAGGTCTATAGTTATTAACGCATTCATTGACAAGGACTTTAAAATATTCTCCTGCCCGTCCATGTATGTGTAACAAAAATCACTCATTGGTAAACAAGAATAATGCACTTCAAACAATGAAACATAGCCCCTCTCAACTTTAGCACTAGTAAGAATTCAATACCAAAAAGAAAAAGAACTACATAATACTAACATCTGGGTATATGTCTTTGCGTTAGGGACTAAAGAATAGAAAGACAACATAGTTGTAAAAGCTGTAACTTCCAGGATCTGATGAATCCTGTAGGCTTTTTGCTTCAGAGATTAACAAGTCCCAATTTTTAATTTTAAAATAATTTTATAGAATCTGAGATGTATATGATATATATGTAGTTTTATATTACTTCTGTTACAAAATGATATAGTTGAAGTATTTCTAAACTGTCATATTCATTTTTAATATAAAGTATGTTGGCATGGCTACAGAAGATGGTGTCTATGAAGAGCAGCAATCACAGCAAATGAAGTCCGTGGATGACTTGTGTTTGGCTCCCAGCACCCACGTCACAGCTCACAATCACCATTAACTCCAGCTCAGGACTCTGGCCTCCTCACATGTACATACCCAATCATATACACAGAATTTAAAATAGAATAGAGTAATTTTTTTTTTTTTAAATTATTGGAGCTGGAGAGATGGCTCAGTGATTTAGAGCACTGACTGCTCTTTCAAAGGACCTGGGTTTGGTTCCCAGCACCCACATCACAGCTCGTAATTGCCCTTACACTCCAGTTCCATGGATCCAATGGCCTCCTCTGGCTCTGCAGGAACCAGCCCTATCAACAGGCTCTGGATTTGATAATAGACCTTACAGACTCTTCTTCAAAAAAATAAAGCAATATAGGAAGTTCCTGACATCAACCTCAGGCTTCCACAGGCACACACCTATCCATGCATGTACAGCCATATACACATTTACATATGGCATGTATGCATACCATACACATGAAAAAGTATTATCAACCTAAAATACAGTGTTTCTAATAATAAGCCAAGAAAAAAAAATAGCCTTAAGAAAGCCATTGAAAGCTGGGCGGTGGTGGTGCATGCCTTTAATCCCAGCACTCGGGAGGCAGAGGCAGGGGGATCTCTGTGAGTTTGAGGTCTGGTCTATAAGAGTTAGTTCCAGGACAGGAACCAAAAAAGCTATGGAGAAACCCTGTCTCGAAAAATCAAAAAAAAAAAAAAAAAAAAAAAAAGTTATTGAGATGAAAATACTAATTTAAACTCATCTACACTGTAACACATAATTGAACAATCACTTTCAATATATGAAAATTATTATTTTTGCCAGGCAGTGATGACACATGCCTTTAATCACAGCACTCAGGAGATTGAGGCAGCTGGATCTGAGTTAAAAGCCAGTCTGGTCTACAGAATAAGTTCCAGGACAGTCAGGGATACACAGGAAACACTGTCTTAAACCTCCTTCCTAGTTATAATTTTTAATAAAGAAAAATCTTTGCCCTTTTAATGAACCTTATTAATTAAAAATGTAATTAGCATTAAAATTTTAAACTCTTGTTAATAAAATATGCATTGCTCAATTTACATATATACATATATTTTATCTATACTCCTTAATATCTGTATTTACGATATTTTCATTTTAAAAGGATAAACAGTTCTTGTCCTTCTGACAGTATTCTGCTTGTTATTAATGACTCTCCTGGTCTTCAAGCATCTTACATTACAGATTAGAGCTATATTAGCAGCATATTTGTGTTGTTGTACTTGAAAGTTTAAGATTTTAATATTTTGTACTTCTTACAGCACTTTAAACTATATCAAAATCTTTGTCAAATCATACAAAAACTGATTGATTTACATGACTGATCTTAAGAAAACTCAATGACAAGGACTAGACTTTAGAAATTTTAGTTCTATGTTAAGCAGCACTGTGCCTCACAGTCAAGAGGGGAATAAATGTTTAATGAGTACAAAAATGAATTTTAAAAAACAAATCTTTTCTATATATTTCTATATATTATATATACACATATACTATACATTATATGCATATTACCACATACATTACCATATATAGTATATAGTACTATATATATCTATATATCTATATCTATCTATTTCTATATATAGTAATGTATCTTGCTACTTGAAAATAAAATCTGTGGACAGAAAGCTGCAGCATCAATGACATGACCACAGGGGCTGGAGCCCTTTCCTGTACATAACAGGAAGAACAGCACAGCTGTCCCCACCAAGAAGAGCGGAGTTATATGTCCTTCTTGAAAAGAACAAGAGCTCTGCGATGAAAGACATCTGAAACCTCTATGTCAAGCAAAGCCATTCCCACAAGAAGAAAACATCTTACTGCTTATTGAAGAAGTAAGGTTGTGTTCCCAGTCTTTGGGAAAGGGCTTGACAGCACTGGTCCACATCTTCTAAGACCTATGCAGGCAGTGAACCAAAGAGAAAAGTAGCCAAATTAGCAAAACCATAAAAAGTATGTAAGACTCTATATCCCAGTTCATAACAAAAACAGACTCAGTTTAAATTTTTAAGACCATAGACCTTATACATGACATAAGTAATGCTTTTGATATTAATGGGAATTAGTGAAAACCCATTAAATACAATTTAAGTTACTGATAAAGCTCACTGTTTAACAAAAAGTTTTTTCTCTCAAAATTTAATTCTCTAAACAATGTTTTCCTGAGATCATATATTCAATGATTTTGCTTATATTTTAAGGGGTGAGGGGAGTCTACTCCATAAAAATGACATACTAGAAAGTGCTGGAGACTGACCTCACTTACTCTATCCAGTTACTTGATAACCCCCCTGTAGCACACATCAGTATGATGTCTAGCTAGGAATCAGGGAGAAAAAAAAAAATCACCAGTTAGCTTAAATGACTGATGTTCAACCTCAAGACCTTGAAAATTACACTTTAAAATTTTTTTGTTACTTTAGTAAACTTAAGACAACCCCCTTCAAGTAAAGCCAGTTAAGTACTGTACTTAATAAAGCTTTTTTAAGATCTGATGCTGCAGACAAAAGATTGCAATAATATGCTGTTTAGGAAGAGAAAAAAAAATCAAGTTATAGAACAGCAGGCAAAATATGATCCCATTTGAGGACAGTACTACTTAGACATCTAGAAAATATTCTGCAAACGAAGAGGAGCAAGTCTGAGGTGGCAGGATCTCAGAAATTACGTGTCATTTAGGCCTCATAGGCACAGGCAACTTTCATAAGAGAAATATAACTATGTCACAAGAGAGAAAGGATATCAAGTATTTTGCTGTTTATGTTACAATATTACACTGAGATTATTCTTTAAACTAAGGCCATTTTAATGCATAGGAAGAGATCCTTTTGTTAACTTCGATCTGTACTGACCTGGTCCAGAGTCTTGTTACCCCATCCGATAGCTTTCATCTTACGTTTGACTTCCCACTGCTTCTGATAGGCCAAAATGTGGTTCAGGGGCCAAGGGTAAGGGGAGCCATACCTAGCATGAGTGATCTAAAGCAAAAAAACTTTGTGAAACACAGAATCCTTCCTAAAAAACAATGCATTTTTACAAACAGAATTCTAAAATGTAGGCCCGGAGTGCATACATAAAGCAATCTTGAAAAAATATATATAGCTTACAACATAAAAAATTAAAATTTTAAACCATTCCCTTTAAAAATATATAAACTTTTATATACTTTACAACCAGTTCTATCAAACAATGACACATGGCTTCCCTAAAATGTATGTGCAAGCAAAATTAAAGTAAGTGAAAAACTGTATCACTAATGGTATAAACCACAATGTTTCATTTATGAGCAGGGACTTGCGATTCTGAGCAGAAGTGTTTTCTCATTAAATTTTAATTAAGATAAATGCTGCAAAACCACTCACCTCCCCGGCTGTAGCTTCATCACACCACTGGAGATATAGCTAGGAACAAAACAAGAGTCACTGAAACTACCAAAAAGAAAAGGGTCAAACTTATTTCTTGCCACAGTAATTCCTAATAAGACAACTTTGTAAATCAAATATATGAGCTTTTTCCTTCTTGGCTAATTCACTGGACAGAATTATCAAATTTACCAGCAGTCTTTACAGAAAACATTTCTTATGTACAGAACATATGTTTGTACATATGTACAGCAGTATTGTATGGGTATTATTAAAGTAAATTGCAAAAGGCTAACGTGACGCAGTGAGTAGACAAGACTCACTGCTTCTAAGGGCGACACCAGAGCTGAAGACATCTGGAAACTTGTTTATAGATAATGACCCCCAGCCTGAATCCAGCTCCTCAATGGCTTTACAGTAGACCGTAAGAGAAATTTATATGAGAATGCAAATTATACAAGACTACTTTATTTCAAGCATTATAATCTTATACCTCTGCAGTCAACAGCATATTGTTGACTAATTCCATGTAAGCTTTCATTTCTGCTTTTTGGACTTCATCCAATCCATCACTAAGAGAATGGCCCTAAAGGGAATTTAAAAAATTTTTTAAAGAGCATCATATTAAAATACAAAAATCTTTCAGTTATCTTTCTATCACAAGTAATATAGTATATAAATGTCCAATGGATTAATTTCCAAAATGCTTTCTAAAACAAAATTATTATGTATAAAAGTATACCTAATATTCAGTCACTACTAAGTAGTTTTAATTTGAAATACAAAAGATGCATTTTCAATAGACAAAATTACAGAATGAATTATTTCATAAAGGAGAAAACAAAATGGTTAGTAGTAAACCTTGTATTTTTCAGGCATAAACCTTAAAAACAAAATAAATGTTAAACATGTGCTACTTATAAAATGGGCAAAGACGGGGGAAATAGCTAACGATATGACAAAGTCAAGGTCAAAAGTAACAACGAAGAGACATAAAACCAGAACAGCTCCTAGCTCAATGCGATGATCTGCTCTAATTATTAAAAGATATATGTCAAAGCATCCTAATAACACGTTCAGGAATTTATCTTTTTGTTTGCTTTGTTTGAGACAGAGTCTTAATATGTAGCCCCGGCTGGTCTGGAACTCACTCTGTAGACCAAGCTGGCCTCAAGCTCACAGATACCCGCCTGCCTCTGCCTTCAGAGGTCTGGGATTAAAGGTGTGCATCACCACGCCTGCCTTAGGAATTTATCTTAATGAAACAAGTATACAGAGTTTTCTGCAAAAGAAAATTCATTTTAATACTTATAAATAGCAATATAAAAGATCAATGTCCAAATGCTCACTTAAAAACTATATAATGCATGAAACACAACAGAAAACCATGCAACCATTTTTAAGATATGTATCTGTGTATAGTCATTAATATGGAATCATTTTAAAGGATAAAATAACACATAATAGTATGATCTGGTTTTCTGTCTATATAAAGGTCTGCAAGAATGCTGCCCTAAGAATGAAAGTGCTGCTTTTTTGTTATTGTTCTTACAGAATTTCTCTGTAGCTTTTGGTTCCTGTCCTGGAACTAGCTCTTAGACCATGCTAGCCTCGAACTCACAGAGATCCACCTGCCTCTGCCTCCTGAGTGCTGGGATTAAAGGCGTGCACCACCACTGCCTGGCTAATAACAGTGTTTCTAAACGGTTAAAATCCAAATTAAACAAATGAACAGAACTATTGACTGCCAAGTAAGAAACTTAATACTTTCGACTTCAAAAACATATCCTATATCTATCTTCCTTCTCAAAGTTCTTAAGAACTTAAAAGGTTCATTTAAGACAGAAATTCTCATTTCCCTATATTAGAAAAAAAAAAAAATCAACCTACATCTTTGCTATTGATTCATATTATGAAACAGCACCCAACTTATAGTTCAGAAATATTTTCTAATAATTTACATCAGCATTTCATTAAGCTAGGTTCAAATCAATGAAAATGGTCACATGCATTTTCTATTTTTTCCATTACCTTGGCTTTAACGAACTGGACTATAGGACCAAGTTCTGACACTACTTGATTTCCCACATGAATAAAAGGTACTTTTCCTGTTGAGGAGAAAAGATGTAAGAAAACAGTTTCAGTAAATTAAAGTTTGTGCTAGCAAAAAAAAAAAAAGTTAACAAGAAACTCAGGTTTGTTTTATTCATAAAGAAATGTTATAAAATTGTAATTTTCCAAATGACAGCCACAAGCATCTGCTAAAGTCTACAAATTTTAAGCAATGATTGCCAATAAATTTTAAAATAAAAGAGCCAAGTATAAGCAGCACATGCTGAAATCCCAGAACTCAGGAGGCCGAGGCAGGAATTGAAGATCAAACACAGCCCCCAAAGTAAAACTCACAGAAATCAAATTACTGCAAAGGAGGGAGGGAAAGAACAAGCAGATTCATTTTCAGAGTTCTTGCCTAGATATATCAACTAGTCATCACGTTCTCATTTCAGAACACTAAATAAGATTAATAATAAATCACATGGCCCAAGTCAGGACACTAATTCAAGATCACTGAAAACTTCCAAAGAAATATAACGGGGATTTCTCTTCGGGGTACAGCACAAAACCTAAATCTATACTGAAAAGTGGTTTTGGTGGTGGTGGTGGGTTTTTTGTTTTTGTTTGTTTTTTGAAACAGGGTCTCAGTGTGTGTAATCTTGGCTGACCTGAAACTCACTTTGTAGACCATGCTGGTTTCAAACGCCCAGAGATTCACCTGTCTCTGCCTCCTGAGTGCTGGGAAAGGCAGTCTTCAAATGTTTTCTTTTATGCTTTCTAATTTTAAATCCGATACCCATTGAAGTCAGTATTCTTAGTGAGTAGTGATGATGAATAAATGGCGTGGACTCAAAGAATGTACCACCTTAGAGGGTGTTCTACTTTGAGTTATGTTCCCAACACACAAGAGGAAAAAGAACAGAACAGTAAGCTTTTGAAATGGTAACACTAAGAGACATAGCTAACTTATAGCTCCAGTGCTTGAACAGCGCGAGGCTGTGGGTTCACACCTCAGTAGGAAGAGTAAGGGAAAGAGAGAGAGAAAAAGAAACTGGTGTCTTTAAATAAATGCCACATTAGAGAGTAATATTCCATTTTAATAAACATTAATGCTTAATACAACTATGAGAGATAAAGGAAAACAGTCTCTGAATAGCAAGCTCGCCCACTCCAAATGTGAAAGGATGATTTAGTTCAACCAGAGTTCACACTAACAGCAGGCTTCTGCCTACTACTTTTCCGTTTATTCACTTCTAATTCAGTCAGCCTGAGGGTAATGGATGAGGTGCCTGGCACCAATAAAAGCTTCATCTGCGTCTGTGAGATAACACTACAAAGAAAAGAGAGCCTTTGGGAACACCACACTCAAGAGATGTATTTTTATTTCCCTACTACCAATGGTGCATTCCTTTTACTGCTTTATAAATCTCAAAAAACAAACAAGCTAAACTGGATAAACATTAGGTTATATTGTTATTTGGTTTTAACTTGAAAAAAAAACTTTATTACAGTAAATACAGGTCATCTGAGATATTGAAAAAAAAATGTTTCATGCCTAGACTAATGGGTATTGTGAGATATGACATTTAAGAGTTTATTTGATGTGTGTGAGGTAACTCCAGTTCCGTGTGCACATGTGCATGCACTCTCACATAGGAGCTCTGTTCCTTAGCACTAAATGAAGGAAACACAAAGATCCCGGGGGCTGGCTACTTAGTCTAGCCAAATGGTGAACTACTGGTTCAGCGAGATCTTATTTCAAAAGAAAATAAACCAACAAAAGGTGGAGAGCCACAAAGAAAGACATATTAACTACTGGCCTCCACATGTGATATACCATACCTACTCCCCCCCCATGCAAATTAAGCATTGTAGGTAAAAAGCATAGAAATAATGTGGCTAGTCAGCTGAATATGCAAATATGTTCAATAAAGAGATAGAGTAAGATGAAGCAGCAATGAGAAGTGAATGATCCTTCCCTTCTCACCAGGTTAACTACAGTCATTGTGCAGTCTTTACTGCAGCTATCAGGCAAAAGCACAGAGAGAGACAATTCTCTGCATCAAATAGAACTGTGTGTTCTGATTCTCATTTTACACAGAAGTTACTCCAGATCATATTTTTTATGTGTGTGTGCCAAGTGCACACGCGCACTCATGCACACTTGTGTACAGGTGCATTCACCCATGCAGAGGTATGGGTATGCGGCAGCCAGAAGTTGATATGACATTAGTGTCCTTTGTCATTCTTCCATCAGTCTGTCTCCATCTTACTTTGATTTTGGAAACAGAGTCTCTCACTGGACTTAGAGCTCAAGGATTAGCTAGACTGGCATGTCTCTGTTTCCTGGCCCTGGGACTGCAGGCATGTAGCGCACCACGCCTGTCCGTGCTCTATGCACCACCATACAGTTCGTGAGCTGGGCAAGGGGCTGGAGATTGAAACACACAAAGACTCACAGACAGAGACACGGGTCATCCTTGAAGCCAGAATGCCCCAAGAATGCCTCCTTTATTGTGTTCAGGGGCAGCTTACATAGGGATAGCCACGCCCCAGCCAAACACACCAGAAACCATTCCCCTGCCATCAGGAACGCCTGAGGGTCTCGTGCTCAGAGCAGATGCAGGCACTCAGATCAGGGGAAAACAAGTTGTGTACAAGAGGATTCAGGATCTGGGTGTTCACAGCTCCCTACACAGGCAGATACTGGCATGCTCAGATTTTTGTGTGGGTGCTAAAGATCTGAACACTGGGCCTCATGCGTGGACTGTAAATAGAGAACCATCTCCCTAGCCCTATTTTTCTTTTTTTTTTCTAAAGAAAGCAATAACATATTGACAAGTAAGTCTGTATATTCAGAGACTGTCAGCTAGAAACTTAGATGTCATCTTGTCTGAGCAGCTCGTGTAAAGAAGTTAAAAGAAGAGAAGTAGTACTGCCCAAGGAAACAGTCAATAACAGACAAAGGAACAGGATTAATGACTTCCTAACTATTAGCCAAAATGTTTTCTAACTGTCCTATGTTCTGTTTCAGAAACCCATTACAAGCTGAGTATGGTGGCACATTCTTTTAATCCAGCACTCAGAAGGCAGAGACAGGTGTCTCTACGAGTTCGTGGCCAGCCTGGTCTACATAGAGAGTGCCAGAACAGCCAAAGAAATACAGTGAGTGTGATGGTTTGAATGAAAATGGGCTTTACTGGAGGAAGTGGGTCCCTGGGGGTGAGCTTTGGGGTTTCAGCCGGGTAAGCCATGCCTAGCGGCTCACTGCCTCTTCCTGCTACCTATATATCCAAATGTAGAACTCTCTGCCTGGTACGCCACCATGTCCTGCCATGATGATAATGGATAAATCTCTGAAATTGCAAGCCAGCCCCAATAAAAGTTCTCCTTTATAAGAGTTGCCATGGTCATGGTGTCTCTTCATAGCAATAGAAACCCTAAAACTCTGAGCCCTTGTCTCAAAAAAAAATTAAGTAGGCAGATTTTTAAGGAAACTTTGCACTTATCACTCCCAATCATGATAAAGGAAATACTAATTTGAGACAAGATGAAGTATAAATATCTTAGTAAAAAGGCCAGAGCATGGCAATAAATGTGAACATACTACATATTTTTCTAACATTTTAGAGAAAGCTGTTTGCTTTTCAGAGTGTGTAAAATGAAGCTAATCCATAATTATATAAGCACAATAACTTAAATACGTGACAAACTACATCACTTCTTGCCACTTATCCTAACTTCAGTGTTAAATTACTAATCATTTTATAAGTAGGTGTGTTAGTTTGGATGTAATTTGCCCCCAAAAGCTCATAGCGAATGACACTATTAGGAAGTGTGGTTTTGTCAGTGTTGGAATGGCCTTCAAAGGGAGGAAGTGTATCACTGTGGTGTGGGCTCTGAGGTCTCAGATAAATTCCTGCTGCCTGCTGATCAAGAAGCACCTCCTTCTCAGCGCCTCCAGCACCATGCCTGCATGCCATCATGTCCCACCATGATGATAATGGACTAAACCTCTGAAACTTAAGTCACCCAATTAAATGTTTCCCTTTATAAGAGTTGCTATGGTCACGGAGTCTCTTCACTGCCAGAGAAACCCTAAGACAGTAGATAAACCAAATCCCTTATATGACAAAGAAAAAGACAGTGAAGATACAATGTATCTCAACAGAATTCCATAGTTTACATTAGCATCTGAGCCAGCTAGTTTTTATGTCAACTTGTCGCAAGCTGGAATCATATGAGGCAAGAGAATCTCAACTGAGAAACTGAATGCATAACAGTGGTTTCTCAACCTTCCTAAATGCAACCCTTTAATATAGTAGTTCTTCGTGTTGTGGTGACCACCAACCATAAAATTACTTTTGTTTCTACTTCATAACTACAATTTTGCTATTTTATGAATTGTAATGTAAATTACCTGTGTTTTCTGTGAAAGGGTTGTTTGATTTCCCATGAAAGGGGTCATGACACTCAGGGTTAAGATTGCTCCGAAAGACTGGGCTATAGACAAGCCTGCAAGGCATTTTCTTAATTAGTGACTGATGTGGAAGGGCCAAGTACATTATGGATGATGCAACCCCTGAGGGCTGGTGGTCCTATAAAAAAGCAGGCTGAGCAAGCTATGAGGAGAAAGCTAGTAAGCACTGTTCCTCCATGGTCTGCATCAGCTCCTGCCTCCAGGTTCCTGTCCAGTTTGAGTTACTACCTTGGTTTCCCTTAGTGGACTGAGATTCAGAACTATGTAAGCAAAATAAACTTTTTCCTCCCCAAGTTGCTTCTGGTCATGGTGTTTCATCACAGCAACAGCAACCTCTAAAAATCCAAAATATATTTGATTTCTAAGTCTAGAAAATTTTTCTTGGAAATGTTTTCTAAAAGTTTATTCAGAAATCCAATAAATGTACATTTATACGGAATTTTCAGTGTTATGGGATGGGTATCTACAGATAGTCTAACAATTATTATCACCCTTAAAAACTTAAGGGTGAAAAGAAAATGCTAAACACAGCTAATTGCTAAATAATTACCATATCAAAATGAAGAGATTAACAAATTTTATATGCATAAAAAGCTATATAGCATACCTACACTAATCAATTATACACAAACATTTATTCATGAAAGGATGATTCTATGTAGTTATTGCTTTAGCAAAACCAAAATGAAAATAATCTGTGACATTATATTTAACATTTAATTAGCTTTGAGACATTTGAATGCATTATTTGAATCTCATTGATTTAAGACTAGTTAGATCTATTGGCATCTAACACACAAATCATCCTCATCACTACGTCCGCTAGCATGTAACACAGATCACTGTCATCATTTAGAAGAGCCAAAGTGAAGCTTTACTAAAAGTACTTTAAAATACTAGAAAAAAAAAAGTTGACAATTTAATTATTTCACATGCTTTTTTCTTCTGCCTATTATATAGGAAATATTAACTCAGGGATGCTGAAAAATTCATTAACATTAAAATTTGCTTTCAGGTAAGGAAAGTCCTATATAAATAAGACTGGGGAAATGTGGTATCACATATGTACTGAACATCCAGTTAAAAACCTCAGACCAGAGGTGACATAAATAGACATAGGCCTTCATGATTAAGCTTATAACTGCTACTTTAAAAAACAATCGGAAGATAAGTCTTCAAAGGGGGAAAGACAAACTAAGGACTTGACAACAGGGGCTAGAAATACCGCCAGTGGTAAGGAACTGACCTAGCAGGTTCAAAGCCTTAGGTTCAATCCTCAGTACAAAAGAATAAACAGTATGAACAGAAAACACACACTTACCAGATGGAGACATGTATTCTGCATTTGCCCTACACACCACTTTGACAGGCAGATTACACATTTGCAGAAAGGCCTGTAAATGAAGAGAAACATAATAAGCCTGGTAAGAATACATGCATATTTGAAAAGAACTCTTCCTTCTTCATTTCTTTCCTAAATAGTCCATACAATAATACTTCACTGGAAAATGATGAACAGTTTAAAGTTTCCAAACAAAATTATTATTTTACTTAAAAAAAAATCTGTCATTAGTAAATATATAAACTTAAGACAATTATATATATATACTTAAGAAAAAATTATTCATATTTATATTACTTTATGTAAGTAAGCAATATTATATATGGCTTTAACTTTCTTTAATGGATGACTAGTGTCAAAATTTTATTAAGATACCGATAGTTTAATTTTTTTATTCACTGAAGGACTGCCATCTTTCTCGTCATACTGGAAAATTCAAAATGTTATTTCTGCTACTCAATGTTCTTTTCAGTAATCCTCAAAATCCTGACATGTGGTTTTTATGTTAACTAATTCATCATTTAAGATTTAAATTGGGCTAGTCAGTGGTGGTGCACACCTTTAATCCCAGCACTCAGGAGGCAGAGGCAGGCGGATCTCTGAGTTCTAGGCCAGCCTGGCCTACAGAGCTAGTTCCAGGACAGCCAAGGCTACACAACAAAACCCTGTCTCAAAAAAAAATCTTTAAAAAAAAAAAAAAAGAAAATTTAAAATTGGGAGCCAGAGCCCAGTAAATAAAGGTGTTTGTCTCCAATCCTGACAACCTGAGTTTGAGCACCCTCCAAAACCCATATGGTGAAAAGAACCGGCTCCCAAAAGTTGTTCTCTGTCTTCTCTACACATATGGTGACACATGCTCATGCTCGTGAGCTCTCTCTCTCTCTCTTCTCTCTCTCTCTCCCACAGAACAACTCATAAATAAACATAAAATTAAATAAAATTTTAAAGAGACATATGATTTTCCCCTGGTTTACAGAAGGAACTGTGAAGGATTAAATGTCTACCAATAAAAGAGTAGGGAGACGATATAGTATATCCAAAACCAGAATGTTCTACAGCTGTCTTCTCTTAAAAGCTTATGCTCTGGAAGAATTTTTTATGATTAAAAAATATATAACCTGGGTGTGGTGGCACACGCCTTTAGTTCCAGTACTCGGCGGGCAGGTGGATCTCTGAGTTTGAGGCCAGCATGGTCTACATGGTGAGTTCCAAAACAGTCAGGGTCACATAGAGACCCTGTCTCAAGTGGGGTTAAAAAAAAAGAAAGAAAGAAAGAAAGAAAGAAAGAAAGAAAGAAAGAAAGAAAGAAAGAAAGAAAGAAAGAAAGAAAGAAAGAAAAGAAAAGAAAAGAAAAGAAAAGAAAAGAAAAGAAGAAAGAAACAGAAAAAATATTCACATATACAAAATGCTACCTAACCTACTACTTCCCGGGACCCTCCAGGTTTGCGTCCCTGTCCTCTTTCATGACTTTGTGACTTCTCCTCTTACACAATCTTCCAATGTTCTTTCTACACGATAATTCATTACATTGGGAAACCTTAAGTTACTGTAGTTCTAATTCCCACACACACTTTAGAAGGGGAAAAAACTTTTCTTATTTTCACAAGTTGATAAATTATAATAAAAATAGTCAAATGTGAGTTGCCATAAATTACTTCATTAGCAAGGCTATTTTTATCATATATTGAAACTAAGGATAGAACAGCCAGCTTATACACAATACAAATTTCTCAAGAGCTGTTTCCTAGGCTTCCTTTTCCATTTTGGATTGAAAATCAATACTGAACATGAACAACATTCTAAACAAAACTCTGACTTACCCATTTGTAAACTAAGATAAGACTGTTCCAGGCCACTCTGGGTTACAGTACAAGAGCCAATCTTGTCACAAGACCCTGTCTCAATAAAATAAAAATAAAACTCTGTATTTTAATTTAAAAGTATGTCAATTAAGCTGGGTGATGGTGGCACATGCCTTTAATCCCAGCACTAGGGAGGAAGTAGGAGGGGATCTCTGTGAGTTCGAAGCCAGCCTGATCTATAAGAGCTAGTTCCAGGACAGGCTCCAAAGCTACACAGAGAAACCCTGTCTCAAAACACCAAAATAAAATAAAATAATAAAAAAGTACATCAACTAAAATTTTAGTCCTCTAGAAATGTAGAAATGCTTCCCTGAAAAAAGAAATCCTCTTTACTCACAGCGTGAGTAAAGTTTTGTAATTTATGTATATCTGATCTCCCCAAGCAAAAGAAATGCTTTAGAAAGCCAAAGAAAGTAATTTTGCTTTTTTTGTATTTCTGCTGGTCTCCTTACAATCTCCTTCATTTTCCCTACAACTGACTTATAATATTGTAGTATTTGATGCCAAGCACTCGACGTTGCTTATTTTGCATTGTTATCTGGGTACTCCAATCAAAGTGGGCAAGTTACTGTGGCAGATACCGATAGCTGCCCTACCCTCACCCATCCATATTCCCCGTCTCCTGGAAGCGGGAGAAGTCTCAGCAGCAGATACTAAATGCAAGTTCCGGGACTCCACACAGTAGACGGAAACAGACAAGGTGGAGAGGAGCACCTATCAGCAACCCTTCATAACTGTAACACAAAGAAGGGAGAGATCAATGATAGTGACTGCAAACTGATTTCAGGAACAGGAAAAAGACTAGGGTCAAGGAGACAGCTCAGTGAGTGAAAGTTCAGCTCAAACTTGAGGGCCTGATGTGGGATGCGGGGGATCCACATAAAAAGCCAGGCAGAGGGTAACTCCACCTCAGGGTAGGAGGAAGAGGGAAAGCAGAGCCCGCGAACTTCCTGGCCACTGGTCCAGCCACTCACTGAGTTTCAGGTTCAGTGAGAAACCCTCTCTCAAAAAATAAGATGGAGATGGCCACAATGGCCCATGATTTTAATTTCAGAACTCAAGATGCAGAAGTATCTCTGAATTTAAGATCAGCCTAGTCTACGTAAGACATTTCAGGCTTGCTAGGATTACTACAGTGAGCCCCTGAATCAAAATAAAGTAAAATAAAAAAAATAAAAAAGTGGGGCCGGGCGGTGGTGGCGCACGCCTTTAATCCCAGCACTCGGGAGGCAGAGGCAGGCGGATCTCTGTGAGTTCTAGGCCAGCCTGGTCTACAAGAGCTAGTTCCAGGACAGGAACCAAAAGCTATGGAGAAACCCTGTCTTGAAAAATCCAAAATAAAATAAAATAAAATAAAATAAAATAGTGGAAAGTGACACCTGACATCAACCTCTGATCTTCACACACATGCATACATACATGAACATGTAAACACACAAATACACAAAATGAGAATGTACTCATATTAACTGTGAAATATGAAGATAAATTTATTGAGAACAAAAGTCTAGGAGAGACTAAGGCCTTCAACAAAGCAAGAGTTTGAAATAATTTAGTTCTTTTCAAAGACCTGAATAATATTCAACTGTTAATTAGCAACCACCAATACCATACAGAATGGTACATATGGTATGAAATTGTACTACATACATAGTAGAATTATATATATAGTAAAATCGATATTCCATAGAACTTTAGTTCACTTTTTTTTAAAGGCAGAATATATTGTTGTACAATCAGAACTATACTTCAAATTTTTGCTTCTTTTTAATAAAAAAAAACTGAATTAATTTTGACCAATTTAATGACACTCAACATACAAACCTCAACTGAGGGCATGATTCTTCTTAGACAAAGATTAATTTTGTAACATAAACACATTTATTCTTCATCACTAGTTCAGAAGTAATTTCTGAATTCATCTGGAGTTTACAAAGAAGCTTAATATTACAGAGAACTTCCACTCAAATATTAAAAATGTAAATACAAGCATTACCATGATTATCTTCAACATGCAAAAACTTCAAAGGGAAAGGAAACTCTGACTTAACTAGTTCTTTTGTACTCTCTCTGTAAAATGGAAGGGACCTGACGTTCCAAAACAGTACTTTCGCCTTCTACATTTCTATAATATGTTTAATGGGGGGGCAGTGCACACATGAGGGTACCCATGGAGGTCAGAGGTTATAGATCCAGATCCCAATAGAGCTTGCGTCACAGGGAGCTGTGAACACCCAACACTAAGAACTTCCCTAAAGAGCAGCACGAGCTCTTAACCACACGCATCTCCAGCCCCTCATTTTTATTTTTAATCTAAAACTCCAAATAATAGTTATGAAACATCAACCAAAAATACATTTTGTTTTTTATTTGAAGTAGAAATATTTATCTTTATCCTTAGCTGAGAAAAATGTAGTCTTGGTTATAACATGAATAAGCAAACTTAACCTCTTATTCTTCAGTTGGACACTTGATTCAGAAGCAACTCAAAGACAGCACAACATGAAACAACTTCCTCAGCATACTCTATGCCAGTGTTTTATAGCCAGGCTGTCCAATATGGTAATCACTAGTGACAAGTCGCTAATTAGGTTAAATTTAATAATATTGTACAAAATTTTAAAATCAGTTTCTCAGGCAATCTAGTCTTTTTTTTTTCATATTCAAGAGGCACCTGTGCCTTAGGTCTATTTATTACATTTATTATACAGCACAAACATCACACTTCTGTGGGATAGGGTAATGGGTGCCGGAGATCTACTGGATAGCATGAGTTTATAACAACATGGGTAGCCAGTATATAAGAGAATGAGACCAAAAGCTGACATTATCTGGAAGTGACTAACATTATAAAGACAACCTACAAAACTGGGAGAGATGCCTCAGCAGCATCCAGATAATATGTACATCACATTTCAAGTCTTTATTGCCAAAAATACTAGCAATATTCCAGAAGGGAACATGAGAAAAAAATGGTTAAATTAAATTTAAAACCACTGGGCCGTGGTGGTGCACACCTTTAGTCCCAGCACTCAGGGAGGCAGAGGTAGGCGGATCTCTGTGAGTTCAAGGTCAGTCTGTTCTACAGAATTAGTCTTTTCTACGTTTCACTGCTTTATACTTCTTTTGCTTAATTTTCCCCTAAGTTTTGTTTTCACCTATATGTAATTTTAATAGGCAAATGCTGTATCTTTTTCTATTCTAATTTTGGTTGCTTTTATAAAGGATCTAATTTTTCAAAGCTCTCAGATGTTGATGTATCTAAAATTGAGCTAAATATTCCAGTAATAGTTTTTATCAGAGTGTGTACTAAGGATGGTTCTATTCTCTCATGTAATCTGTCTTCATATGTGCTCTTAAATGTCATTTTCATACTTTGATAACAGATTTGCTCTATATAAAGCATATTTCTTATTATATTTTATTATTTGCTTATTGAGTTATGATTTCTGATTACAAATAGCTAAATTTTCTGTTTGTTTTCTAAACCAATGCCTGCTTATTAATAGGTATAAGTATTGATTTCTTAAAACACTAATTAATAGGTGGGTTTACTTAAAGCACTGAACTTTGGATTCATAGAATTAAAAGATGCTAATCCTTATTGTAGCTTGTCAGTACTTTTCAAGAACTTACTGTATGTAAAGGATAGGTAGTAAAGACAGTCATGGTCTGAAGGTACTGATGGAACTTACACTCTGAAGGGAGAGGTCTTTTATCTGCATGATTTTGATAAACTATGAAGTAAAAATTTGTCAGTACCGTATGCTTATTTACTTGTTTTTGTTTTGTTAGAAAAGATTATATAGTAATGTGTGTTGAAAATCAATCATTCCCTTTCTCCTTCAGCTCGTTACTAGTATTAGTATTTTAGACAAACTGTGTCCAAGGACTCACTGCTGCTGAGGTGTCAAGATCCACAATGACTTCTTGGGACAGAAGAAGGCAAAGGTTAATGAATTCCCATTTTGTGGCCGCATAGTGCCAGATGAATATGAGCACCACTCTTCCACAGCCCCAGAGGCTGCCTGTATTTGTGCCAACAAACACAAGGTAAAGAGTTGTAGTGAGGGAGGATGGCTTTCATATTTGAGGGAGGCCCCGCCCTTTACTTGTCATCCAAATGAACAAGATGTTGTCCTGTCCTGGGTCTGACTGGCTCCGGACAGGTATGTATAGTGCCTTGGGAAGTCCCAGGTCACAGTGACCAGGGTTCATCTTGGCCAGGTCATCATGTCCATCTGCACCAGGCTACAGAATAAGGACACATGTGACTGAGGCTCTGCCAAGTTTACGTTCCCTGGCTGCCAGAAGATCCACATCTTAGAGATGTGGGGCTTCACCAAGCTTAATGCAGTGAGTTTGAAGACATGGTTGCTGAGAAACAGCTCGTTCCTGATAACATCTAATATACCAGCAATATATTGGTCCCTTGCATTTCTGAGGGAGTCCACAGTACTCTCCTGTACCCTCCCAAACCACCAGCAGCATAGCTGGCACTCCCTGGAGACGGGGTAAAGGGAAGACAAGTGTTTTCTACAGTCTAAGAAGAGATGCAAAGTTTTGTTACAGTTCCAACTGAAAAAAATAACTGTAACAAAAAATTCTAATTTTTATTAGCTAAACAGATTAAGTAGGGACAGATAATATACTCACTTCATTTCGGCTAAGTAATTCTAGCCCTGGATGTTTAGCAGCTACCTCTTTCCTCTCCCAGACCTGAAGATGTTAACATCTTGTCTTAGACATTAAACACTAACGCTCTCTAATGTACATTTCAGCAGTAAATCAGCCAAGTGACAGGAAAATGTTAAAGTAATCCAAAATTTTAAATAATTTTCTTTAATTAAACTTTTAAGATTGAGGACAGCTTAATACGACTTTTTCCATCACACAGAGCACATTCACAAAGCTGCTCAATGACAGCGATCACAGCCTGTACTGCCCACCTCAGGACCACACTTCTCTTCAGGTCATAATTACAGCTGAAACACTTCACCTGAAAACTTTATAAAGCTTATTCTCAATCATGCAATGCCATTTTTGGGCACAAAGTGAAAATCTGATTTTAATTTCTATCGTGTTTCACCGGAACACAAAGGAAAATCAGTACCGACAACTGAAGAATTATTTTCCACTTTACTGAAGAGAGATGTTTTAAAATTAAAAACCATGAAGAAATCTACCCATAAAATTCGTTTTACATCAAACAGCTGCAGACCCCATAATTGAAATAATGTATCTAAGGTTAAAAATGAGAAGTGTTAGGTATCATTCTTAAAGAGACATATTAAATTCCTAATACAGTTACAGTAATAGCGCTATTTGTAGTTTAACATAAATTAAGACCGTAATTATATTTGTGACTATTTTAAACAAAATAACAAATTCCTTTGTACCTGTGAATGTAATTTATAGCAAAGCCAAGTTCATTTTCCAAACCAATCTATTTCACACTGCAGAGGTACTCTGGTATAACAGTATAATGTAATTCTTGTGGAATGTTGAAAGAGTAGATTCACTAAAAGCACAGAAGAGGTTTGAAGATAAATGAAGATGCTATTCATTCAAGGGTAATTTCATCTTAGAACTATATGAAAGATGTTTCACTCACACTGGATAGTGTATGGTCTCAATTTTAAGTGTGTTTTCAGCTCAAATACAATACTGCTAGATCGATTATGCTGATACTGTACATCTAATAATGAAGAATGCTAGCATTTTTCTACTAAAAAAAGATTGTCTTCTTCTTACCACTATGTCTTCATTGTTCTATTTAACTGCAACAAATGTTAACATAGAGTTTTCTATTTACCTTTTAAAGAAACAAGCAAAAAAGTGATGATACTTTAAACTTAGAATTTCTCAGAGACTTATAGAAACATGGACTTTTAATAGGTTAAATAAATATCTGCATTAGAAAATATTAGCTGGTATAAACTATTTCACAAATTACTAAAAATAACAACTTACCCACCTACTTTATTTTGAATATGCAATACTTCATGGCTGCAAATCCTACAAGACTAGTTCAGATGTTTTACACATCATATCATTCATGTGCTAAAGAACTAATATGATATTGAAACTGTTTCACTCTGTTAAGTTCTGTTTACTATATAAATTTAGTTTTATTTTAGAAACATATTTTATACTTATTCATACTTTATATTTATACTTCGTAATTCATGCCAGGTGTTTTAAGTGTAACTTACCATAATCACCTAATTAATGTAATATAAAGCAACAAATCTGAAAAAAATTAAATTCAGTGATAGCAAGGAAACATCTACAGCCTTCATCTTGTTCATCTTGAAATACTGAAAAGGGCAGCTGTTGCTATGTTCTCTTCCTTAGTTGTTACTGCCTTCTCCTAACTCTGAAAGTAAATACAAAACCTCATTTTACAGAGTATGATCAAAGTGAGGACAGACTTTGAAATCTTTAAATTCATATTTTATGAAACTATAAAGCAGCTTTAATTTTTAAATATTTTCCATAAATAGTATTTTATTCGTTCTCTATTAAAATACATCAAATGCCAGCATCCTAGCAGTATTCCCATCATGTTTAAGTTGGCACTTCATACTGAATATAATAACTTGTTTAAAACAAAAATGTATGCAACCCAATCAAATACTCAAGATTATTCCACCTAAAATTCTGCAGGCAAGCTGTCTACCCTTACCATTTACCTAAATGACTTGACAAGGAGCTATTTTCATACATTTTCCAATTCAACAACTGACTTGCAATCCAAAGAAAAAAGGTACTTACTCCTCACTGCTCAACCCCAAAGATTACATTAGGATATGACCATTTAATCACTAATAAATACTTCCACCTATAAAGCTTCTTTTGTTAAAAGGCAAAAGCAAGGGTCAGTTTAAGTAAATATCAGTCCATCTGATATGTTAGTGTTCACAGCATTAATGATGCCTATAAAAACTCTGAATTTTTTGACAATATAATCAACAGAAAAAATAGTTTTTGTTATTATTTTTATTTTCTCATTTTTAGAGTTATTTACTCACAAAACCCAAGGAAAATAAAAAAGATTAAATGAAACGTAGACATTCTCTTTAATCTGAGCTTAAATGTCATTCTTAATGTTTTAGTGCTACTTTTTCATGCAGAATTCTAATAATGATTATTTGTCTGTGACACTAAAAAAAATTCCAATTTTATAGACTCTATATTCAGACACACAAAAAAAGAAAAGCCACATCTTGATTTGTTTGTTTCTTTTTTTCATGTGTGTGGGTGTTTTGCATGTATATCTTTGCACCATGTGATGCATGGAACTAGAGCTACAGCTGTGAGCCACCATGTGGATGCTGGCAACTGAGAGCAGCCAGTGCTCTGAACCTCTAAGACATCTCTCTAGTACCACATTTTAAAAAAGGGTAATAGTAGCACCCTGCATTGGGCTATGGTAAGAACTGATCATAATACTTTACATAAAAGCTTTCGTAGAGTTGGTTATACACAAACATATTTAATATTAAATTTTAAAACAAATCTGAATATTCTTAAATAACATTAGGTTTATGCATTGAATATTAACATATTTAGCATAGCATGAAAATATGCTCCAGTGCACAGCTTCATGCCCAGCAGAAACTGGACTTGGTGGGTAACAAAAAGAAGACAAAAGGACAAGAGGTTGGGAAAGTGTGAGGATGGGAAATGGATCTAGAAGGTTGGGGAAGGAGTAGTAGGGTAAACATGAACAAAATCCATGTATGAAATTATCAAAGAATTTATAAAATCCTGCATTTAATGTGGTTATAAAAATTATTGATGTTAATGTTCCCTTTAAAACCTTATATATAATATTTATTCCCAGTGGTGTTCTTTAGGCATTATCAAGCTTGTAAGCTTCTAATTATCTTGTTGAAACTGATTAAATGTATTACTGCCAAGAATCAGAACATAAGGAAATAATCAGCATCCCCTGCATATTTATAACACTCCAAGTATCTTTCTAAATGTTTAAATATGTTAATCCATCCGATTCCCATTTGCCAACGGGACAGTAACTACCTTATGTCTATTTTACAAAGGAAGAAACTTGAAACAGAGTTCTTGAAGCGTACCGTCCTTGGAACAGGGGTAAACTGCCCATTTCTCTTTGTGGAATTTGTTATAAAATAATATATATATTACATATAAATATTTATATCTACTGCTTCTAACTGAAACAGCACAGACGTTGAGACAAGGTCTCTCTATGTAGCACTGACAGTCCTGGATCTCAGCATGTAGCCCAGACTGCCTCAGACAAAATGTGCCCGCCTCTGCCTCCTGAGTGCTAAGAATAAAGGGATAAAGTGCACACCCAGAACTTCTTACTTTTAAAAAGCAGGGTTTTTCTTTTGTGAAAAGCTTAAGAATTCCTATGTATTCACAGTCACTTGTTCATGCTGTATTTCTAAACTAGCACTGTACAAGTGCCAGCACTCACATATGCCTGAGCATATGACTAGCACAAACAGACATATTCTAGGTGTACACATCAGATTTTGAATTTAATTTGAAGAAAGTAAAACAAATTTTCTATTGATTTTATGATATTTTGATATACTGGGCTAAGTAAAACATTACTAAAATTAACTACTTTTTAAATGAGGCTACTAGAAATTTTGAATTACTTAGTAGCTAGCAGTATATTATCTACTAGATAGTTGCTCTAAGTTTAGAGAGTAAGAGACAATAGTAACGGAATTATCAGGTTTGTTTTACGAATCACTATAAGCCTAAATCCCTCAAAGAAGCACTTTAAAATGAGAATTGTGTCTACACGTGTGTGTACAGTGTTACATAAACACTGAGCCCATGAGAATATATCAGGCTAACTTTTCACCACAGTCAGCAATCAAGAGCACATTACGACCAAGCAGCACTCAGGTAAGCCTAAACTTGTAGACAGATGATACAGAGACAGCAAATCACAGGGGAACTGATCACCGGGAGGAAAATTGTTTTCTTTAGTCAAGAAGTTAGCTTTCAGAATATAATAAACACCTGCCTATGTGATTAAGTAAATTTGAATTTCCTGATGGCATAATTAGTGGACTATTAAAATGTCTAATGTTTTATATGTGGTATCTTCTAGAAAATAAACAATTTATAGATACTTGTCACGTTGTTTTGATCAATTTTATACATCAGACATAAAGCCCTTAGCTCATTCTTCTAAACAGATGCTGTTGCTCTATATAGAAGAAAATTACTCCATAAAGTTTATATCAGATATGTGAGAAAGCCGCATTTATAGTCATGGCTACTATCAGCTGTCAAGTCAAAGAATATTGAAGAAAACCAAGAATTTTTAATATATGCTGGTTAATTTATCATCGAAGTGACATATGTAGGATAAATTTGAAATGGTTAAGCAAAATTCAATTATTTTAAAAGGTCTTTTTTGGTGTTACTTTCAGCTGCAACTGTGATTTGAGAAACTATGGTGAGAAAACAAATTAAAAGGAAACACAACAACAATAATATTTACCAAGCTGGGTCTTTTTATCTCCCCTTCCACGGAAAACTTAAACATCAATTTTTAAAATGGTAATATTCTGCTATTTTGCTTTGTATAGAAACTGATTAAACCACCTAGACTTTGGCTGATCAAATCTGGCACCCTTTATATCTGGAACTGGGAGCTCATGGTAGAACTGACCTATCCACTGTGGAACGGCGAGTGTGCGGCAGATCTGGAGTCAACCAAATAGGGACATCCAATGGATTCCTACAACAGCTCTGACAACCCACGTGCTTAACCACTGTCATGTCTTCAAGGAGCCAAATTCTCCCTAGCTGAGAATCATTAGTCTATTCCTACCCAAAATTCTGTCCTATTTGTTCAAAATTAATTCCTGCAGTACTCTCTACGATATTATTCCATCTTAAGGGCTCTTTGTAAGGGATCCCAGATGACTTCAGGAAGGAGTAAACATACTGAAATACATACACAATAGCCTGGGCACATTTCTCTTTCTACATGCACTAAGAGATTTTTCTGAGGAAAAAAAATGTTAATTAGCTTTGTTAAATCCTTAAAGTGCTACTGCCCAAACAGCAATTAAAAGGGGTCAAGAAACAATGCTTCAATTAAAATATTCACTATGCTCTGAGGCTATCTTTTCAAAGATATAAAGACTGAAAATATTATTTTATATACAGCAAATAATTTATTTGTGCAGTCATTTATCAGGCAAGATTGCTTCACCACACTAAGAAACCATTTACACAATATACATCTATTGGGTGCATTCTCTATTCCAGGCAGCTATGCTTTGTGTGTGTGTGTGTGTGTGTGTGTGTGTGTGTGTGTGTGTGAAATGTTAAATTCCATGTATCTCACAAAAGCTGTACAAAGGCTATATGTATTACACATAACTGAAAATTTATTTATCAAAAGTTAAGATAAAAATAAATAAAAATTAGTTAAATAGAACTTAAAGACAAAATAAAGGCAAAAATTATAATTTATATTCTTGGTAAAAGATAGACATAAGACAAATGTAAAAGAAACATAATAGATGCACCAACTAATACATTTCTGTCCAAGCACATTTCTTCCCATCTTTTCTTTCCTTCTCTGCCTTAAAACAAAGATGAACTGAATACCATACTATCTACAGCCTCACTGAATGACAATACCAGACAGTGATATTAAACCCAGTGGTTATCAAATTAAATAAAAAATATAAAAGAGATGACCTAAAATTAAATGCTTAGCATTATGCCTCCAATACGACAAAAGCTTGATAAATACTTTCTCTCCTCCCTTTCTCTTTGTCCTCCAGGAGCCCAGTCTCACCTCCAATAAATGTCACACATTACAGACCCCTTTTACATGCTGTAGAGTCAATCTCCTTTGTGCTGCAAACTACAGAAGCTAAGTACCTCAGCAGTTAAATATATAAAATATTTATTTAATTTTATAACCTACAGAAACATTTACTTTTTTTCAAGTAAACAATTCTCCATGTATTCCATAGCACAGTTTTAAGTTCACACTGCCAAAAATCTTTTTTGGATTATACAACGTAACATTAAATTTAAAAAGCAATTGCACTCAATAAGTGGACTGGGAATAATAAACACACATACAATCAATAAATATATGAGGAATAGCTAGAAAGAATCTATCTGCTTCAAAACTAACAGACAGAATTAAGTTAGCATGTGTATAACAAGCAGAATGATGATTAAAATATGTAGCGAATAACTCTTTACAAATAACTTAGAAAATAATTCTGAGTATGTAAGTAAAATTATTACCCCAAATAAAATAGTGTATCTAACAAAAAAACAAAACAACTGCTAAGATAGAATGTGTCGTCCTCTTAAAAGTAACTTTGCTTAAAGGAAAGGATAATGAAGTCTATTTTACATACTGACAACTGAAAATCCTGTTAAAATTATACTTCACAGAAGAGTAAGATTATACTAATAATGGTTAAGTCATACAGAAAAACTCTAAACATACAATACCAGACTTTCAGTAGGGGGTGGAGTGCAACTCAAAATGATATACATCCTCTAGCACAGAGAACAAAATTACATTATTTACATATTTACCTGCACAGCAAGAGATGCTGCATTGTCAGAAAGCAAAATTTGCTCCCCTGTGGAAACATAAAGAAAGGTCTGAGTCCGAAGTTTAACTGCTAAATAAGCAAAATATATTAAATATTATAAAAGTTATTTCTATTTTAAAAAAGGATATCCGACACTAAAGCAATTATGAAGCTTTATATCAATGCTGCCATGTAACAGTTTCAATTAAATTATCATGTGTAAGTTATGATAAAATAGGGACGTTCTAAAATTATCTGATCATTTATCTCATTTTTTCAACAATTAAAATTGCTTATTTAGAAACATCCATTTTTACAATTTAAAACAGTATTTTTCTTTTCATTAAAATGAACTAAAATAGTATCTGTTCAAATCTCTCTAGTTCAAAGTAAAAGTATTCACAACCACATAAACCAGCTTACAGTTAATATTGCTCTGTGTGTCTAGGTCTGTCACACAAAAGAAAGATGACAAGTTCGCTGCAATAAAAATTCCATGCTTAGAAGACGGGGGCTGCTGCCTATTAGTCTTCATTACTTTGCAGTCTTCTGACAACTGTAGCAGGCTGCTGAGCCCCAAATGGGGTCCATAATGTGATCTGATGATATATGAAGAGCTGCTAAAGGGAGCCTGAACCATCCTAGCCTATACATTTTAACAGTTCCTTTTTACTGAGAGCCCACTTTACCACAGGACTTGGAAAATCTGCTGTCTCAGCTATTGGTGCAGTAAATCTGCCAAGTGCTCCTGCAACCACATCATTTTACACTGCCTATAGCAGCCAATATAACGAGTCAATAATAAACTAAGGACCTTATAGGCTATGAATAGTTGGTTTACCTGGCAGATACAAGTTTAGGCAAAACCTCATAGACAAATTATACAAGGGAATCCTTCTTTGTATTTTACATTCTCATTGCAAAAAATTGGATTAGTACATTTGGGGGATGCAGTGAGTTTCGTTTGTTTATTTGGCTGGTCAGCTGGTTCAGTTTAGCTTGGGGGTTTATTGTTGGTTATATTTTAACACAAAGCCATTTTAATTGTGAATAAGAACCTACCTCTCAGTTGCTGATATAAGGTGGCATTTTCAGGCCAAGGTTCTGTGGCTGCAAAAACAAGGCAACGATAATCAGGCACATGGGCAAAAGCATATCAGCCAAATCCATCAGTGTGGCGCACTGGAAGGCATTTCAAAGCTAAGGTGACACTTAACTACAGCAATGAATCATACTACCGTAGACCATAGGATAGCCTACTTAAGGAGGCTAGACTGTTTTAATGTTTATTGTGTGGTGATAAGGTTTTTCATGGAAAAAGAGGGACTATCTTGCCCAATTAACATAAAATTAGCTTCCTTAAAAATAGTTATATGCAAAATAATGTTTATACACACAAAATACTGGTATTTTATTCAGCACAAAAAATAAATAATGCTGAGAACATTTTACTGTAAGCTTTTCAAAATGTAAACTTTCCCTCACTAGATGAAAGAAAACACACATCTGTTAACAACCTATCCACCTTTCCTTTTTTTAAAAGTAGTACTGCAAAAACACAGGAATCCCAGTGAACATTAGAAGGCTGCACTGCCTTGACTCCAGGACCGCCACCCTACAAAATGATAAGCATTAATGCATCATACGCATGAAGAACTACAAGGTGAAACAAAGTCAGTAAAACTAATTGTAAGCCTGATAAGGAAGCTTGACCTTGACCCTTATTCTCCTGTCTACACAAGACTGCAGCTGTAAGAAGCAGCTAGCTATAAATCCACCAGTGCTAAGCACTCAATTCTAAAAGGACTCTGATCAACTGTGCTTAAGAAGCAAAATGATTTTTGTCCTATGGTGGTGGCTGTGCCTGCCTTTAATCCCAGCACTCAGGAGGCACAGGCAGGAGACTGTGAATTCCAGGCTAGCCTGATCTACAAAAGCAAGTTCCTGGACAACCAAAACTACACAGAGAAACCCTGTCTTGGAAAAGGAAAACACACAGGCACACATACACACAACAAAACAAACACACAAACAGAAGAAGCAAAAATGAAGAGTGGACCTGGGGGAGAGGAGAGGTGGAAATGGAAGGGGTGGAGGGAGGAGAAACTTCGCACCAGATGTACTGAAAACAAAAACTTTTAAAAAATATTTTAAAAATAAAAAGTAAAAAAGAAGCAATAGTTGCATTAACAGAATATACAGGATTATCAAGATCTCATTTACTAACTTCACCTCTGTAAAGGACATAAAGCATAAACTAATCCTATAAAGCAACTATAATTGCTATTAGCAACAAAGTGGGTTATGGTAGTTAATAAATGATAGTCTTCTGTTTATGTTAATCTAGTCTCCGACACAGCAACAAATCATTTTAATATATAATTATAGTTGATTTTTATTTTTTTTTTTATTTTTTTATTTTATTTTATTTTTTTTTTTGGTTTTTCGAGACAGGGTTTCTCTGTGGCTTTGGAGCCTGTCCTGGAACTAGCTCTGTAGACCAGGCTGGTCTCGAACTCACAGAGATCTGCCTGCCTCTGCCTCCCGAGTGCTGGGATTAAAGGCGTGCGCCACCATCGCCCAGCTATAGTTGATTTTTAAAAGAAACTTATATATGTAATTCATTTTAAGATGAATCATTTAAGAGTCAATAGGTAAAAAACACTTAAATTTCTTACACTTTAGAATGATTATAAAAAACATAGTATTATCAAAAGGGGCAAATGTTACATTTAACCTAATTAATATACATAAAATTAAGTAGACACTTACTGATAATACTAGAAAATAATTAAGCATATAATGGACCAGGAATAGTTTTCTATACTGTTAGCTACAATATTGTGCATCTATGTAAAGGCTACTGGCCTTCGGCACACATACCAAAAAAATGTAGTGATGCTAAATATTTATATTTTACTGTAAACATTTTAACAAAATAAAACTTCAGTAAGAACCCAATTAGCCTACATAGTACAATTCTTAAAAACCAAAGCAACAAAAATAAGCTGCCATTAGCAAATTACTCAAAAGTAACTTTTTAGGATAGATTATATAGTCAACATACCTATACTATTAACTTCTCTAAACAATACAATGAGGCTCATTTATTATAAGGTTCATAATCATCAAATATTTAATTTTATGCACCACATAAAATGTGGCTAAAGCAATAGTACCAAAATAACATTTATAAAATTTCCAAAAGATAAATAAATATTAAACTCAGTTCCTGAGAGAATACATGTGTTCTATACCTTTCTGTGAGCCATAATGTACATACCTTGCATACAGTTGCTACTCATTGTGTAAAAAAGAAAATGAACATTTAATTAAAATCTATCATACTTCATTCTTTAAAAATGGATAAGCAGCTTAATATTATTGTAGTGGGTTATAAAATATTTTGGTAATTTCAATTTGTTTAACTATTTTGTCTCTATACTAGACATAGACTGCAAATTTTCAAAACAATTTATCATTAAATATTGCTATCTGCAGTGTGTTTATTGATAAATTAGAAGTTACTCTATTGGTTTATGATATGAGCTATAATGTGAACATTAACTCAAGCTTCAGTAATTCAGGGCAGAGTGCTCACCTAGCAAACATAAAGCACTGGGTTCAAACTCAACACACACACACACACACACACACACACACACACACACAGAGTTAATTTAATTTATCACCACCTCCACTATGATGGATTCTCCAGACCTAATTCAATAGAGTATATAAAAGCAATAGAATTTTTGCAACATTCTACCTGAGTGAAAGTAAGCTACCTATAAATCTGGTATGAAAAACCTACAGCTGGAAACTAAGGTAGAAGGGGGTAACGTTTTGCTTGGTACAATATATAAATTATATTTCAACTCATAAGTTATTGAAAATAAAGTCTCAGGAAGAAACTACCAAACATTTGATACTTTCTTCACAAACAGAACACACCAATTTAAAAAAGGCAAGTAGACTGATGAAACTCTATAGCAATTTTATTTTAGCACCTGAGAACTCAGTGCCATCGATCAACAGATACGAAACTGTATGCAGAAAATGAGCTGTTACCTAATTCACCCCTGAGCATCTCAGAGCATATAAACAACACTAATTTTTTTGGCATAGTCTACGTGGCCTAGTTTAAACAATTATAATGTGAAAAAAGAAATCACTAGTGCTATTCTATAAGTGTGCCAAAAGAGAAAACCCCATGTTGGGGGGGGGGCATGTTGCTAGATCTCTAACCCACGGAGGTGCCAGTCTATCCAAGTCAGCAGTTCTCAAGCTGTGAGTCTCAAACATCTCAGACATTTACATTACAATTCCTAACAGCAGCAAAATTACAGTTATGAAGTAGCAATGAAATAATTTTAGAGTTGGGGGTCACAATATGAGGAACTGTATTAAAGGTCACATAAGGAAGGATGAAAAACACTGATCTAAGTAGACCCAAGAATCATGAACAATTATCTCCCACACATGGCAAAATATAAAGATTATTTCTTGTTGTGAATAACAATAATTAAAGACTTTTATTGTGGACACCTGACTAAAGGGGCCATCCAAAAGGACAACATTTTCTCTTTCCGAATGTTGAGCAAACCAATACCCACTCCACCACTTGCTCTGAGTTATGCTGTGTACCAAATAAAGGGAAGTGAACACTTTTAAAGCACAGTGGTGACAATAAACATAATACCTGTAGCATTTTAAAATTATTTTTAAAACAATAAAACAGCCGGGTGTTGGTGGCACACGCCTTTAATCCCAGCACTCAGGAGGAAGTGGCATGTGGATCTCTGTAAGTTCGAGGCCAGCCTGGTCTACAAAATGAATTCCAGGACAGCCAGAGCTGTTACACGAAGAGACCCTGTCTTGAAAACCCAATAGATAAATAAATAAATAAATAAATAAATAAATAAATAAATAAATAAATAGCCTATTCAGTTTTAAATAACTATTCTTCAGTTGACTTGCAATGTTTTAGATAATAAAACTACTTCAGTAGGAAATAATATTTCATATCACTTACCCATATGTACTTTCAACTTAAACTAAGTCACTCCCAGTATGTATGAAAGGCCATTTTAAATATCCTTAGAGAAGGAGCGGCCTCAGAATAACTAGAAAAGTTAAAACTAAAAGTTTTCTTAAAAGGGAGCTGGTAAAAACCGGAAGTTGTGAGAAAGGGTTGTTCAATACTGTCAAGTTATTTCTGCCTAAACCAAACTGAGAGTTTCATGTAGTAGTTGGAATGAAGACCCAAACCCTCACATGATGTCCCGGATCCTTCTTGGCCTTTGGAAAGTCAGCTTCTCAGTCTGCACGCCATCCAGTTTCTCCCTCCCCAGCCTCTTCTGTGTGGTTTCCTCCACCTAGAATGTTCTCTTGTGTCATCACCTGCTCAGGTAGTCTGGTGTGTGAACTTATGACCCCTGCAGCTGAACAGAGATGGCATTCTGCTGCCCCAGTCCCGGAGTCTTTACAGTCTGTAAGCAAAAGCCTCACATTTTCATTTTGTATCCTACAAATGCTGAAGATGAACTTTATCCCCAGCAAGTCTTTATTGATCTCCCTAAACTGCTCAAACGCTCCCTTACACAGACACCCTTTATACCACTTATCATAGTCGATATTTTCACAATCTGAGTGTTTAGTTATGTCTCCAAGCAGAAAACAAACTGTGAATCTAGAATTCAGGTCATCTTTAGAACCTAACACATAGGAAATATTTCACTGGATAATGTTGTGTTTTATTATTATCACTTCTTTTATTATTACTGTGGATCATTTTATGATAATAAGAGCTGCAGGAAAGCCGGGCGGTGGTGGCGCACGCCTTTAATCCCAGCACTCGGGAGGCAGAGGCAGGCAGATCTCTGTGAGTTCGAGGCCAGCCTGGTCTACAAGAGCTAGTTCCAGGACAGGAACCAAAAGCTACGGAGAAACCCTTTCTCAAAAAAATCCAAAAAAAAGAAAAAAAAGAAAAATTAAGACAACTCTTAAAATTTTAAAAGTTAAAATATAATGCATAAATTGCTAGCAATATATATGATAAACTAACAAGACCAAACAAATATTTGCTCAACATTATTTTAATTGTACTTAAGCTATACTTAAGTTTTATCAATAAATATAATCAAAAAATCAATGTTTTCTACTAGTAGTAAACTATAATACTACTGAAATGACTGGGAGCAAATAAATCCACATATGTATATCATAGGTCTTTTAGAGAATTTACATATTACTTGAATGTTCTCAATGTCAAGTTAAGTGATAAGTTGTTCTGGTGGCAGATGGTTCTTCCATCCAAGGTTATTTCACACTATCAAAGTGATAACCTAATAAAGTCTAGATTCTAAGGACTACTTCTTGAGCTAATCTAAGAGGACAAGAGACAAGCTATGAAAAGAGATGCCCTCTGCCGTTGGTGTCTCTTTTCTTAAATTCTGCATTTCTGATGCACAACATGACTCCTATGGCATATGAACACAGGTGAAGACATAATTTGTAGAATAATAGGCACTAATATTACACGCTGCTTCAATTCTGTCATTTTTCCAATCCATCAAATTGATTAATGCTATAATAACTCCTCACAAACCTAGCATTTGCGCACTAATGAAGTCAAACTCAGTTTCTCTTTAGGCAATTATATTCTAAAAGCTCATAGATGCCGTTTCTTCAGCCCGGCAACAGGACTACAGTGTTACAGAAAAGGAATAAGGCATATGTCAGTCTATCTCCAGATTCAGATGACTTTCTGACAAAGGTGTAAATTCAAATACTAGCAACGTTAACAAAATGCTCGAAGAAGCACTTAGACAATCTTAATCAAAAGTTACTGTACAACATACAGAGAAAACAAGAAACAAACTTGCTAATTTGATATAGACACCAGACTGATGACCCCAGTGATATCAACAAATACACTAAAAGTTGAAAACTCATGATCTGTCAGGCAAATGTAATTAAATGGGTTTTTAAGATAATGAGACTTAAAATATAAGATTATCAAAATGGGAATTTAAGAAATGCTGTTTTAGATTATCAAATTCGATATTAATTCAATCCTGCAAGCTTATAGAAAAGAAGGCAACGACAGATCCCAGCTAATAATTACAAGATTACTAAATAACATCCCCAAGGTGCAGGAGAAGAGATGACCTGTAAAGAAGTACTACAATTTGGCATGAAGGCCAAGCCCATTGTGGGTGATGCCATCCCTGAGCAAGTGGTCCTGGGCTGTATCAGAAAGTAGGGTGAGGAAGTCATGAGTAACAAGCCTGTTGAGAGCCAGGCCAATCCAAGGCTTTTCTGGAGGCCTTGATGAAAGAGCTAATGGAACTTTAGCTCTGTGTCCTTGCCCAGAAGCAGACTTGGCAAGAGCTGGTCTGGGAATAGAGATATGGTCTAGAACAATGTTTCAACTTTCCTAATGTTGCAACCTTTTAATACAATTTCTCAAGTTGTGGTGACCCCCAACCATAAAATTATTTTCATTGCTACTTCATAACTGTATTTTTGCTACTTTATGAATTGTAACATAAATATCTGATATGCAAGATATTTGATATGCAAACCCTGCGAAAGGGTCATTCAACCGCCAAAGGGGTCACAACCAATGGGTTGAGAACGGCTGGCCTAGAAAGAATAATGGTTTCAGTTCCTGGGAATCTGGTTTTCCCCACTGAAGGATGTGGTTATCAGGCCTAAGGCAGCTGTGTCTCAGGCTGTGCTCTCTTGGTCAACATTGATTTAGCTGTCTGCTGACTTCAGCTCACTTCTCCCCTACAAACGGCATTTAAGATATGCTTTTAAATAAACTTCCATAAGCTGTTAACTTGTGCAAGACCTCATGATCCCAGTTTTCTGTCTTCTTTATCTTCTCATCCCCGGCCCTCCCCCTCAACACCTGACCATTAGGGACCCTTATTCCTATGGGTTTGGGTCACAAGCCAGTAAGCATCATTCCTCCATGACTTCTGCATCAGTTCCTGCCTCCTGGTTCCTACCTTGACTTTTCCCTTGACTTCCCCTGATGACAAACTATAAAGTGTAAGATGAAGCAAACATTCCCCCACCACTAAAAATAAGTGAATGAATGAATGAAGCAGAAGAGAAGATTCATGTTCCCTTCCTCCCTCTTCCTTCTCTTGTTGGCTTCCTTTCCTCCCTGGGACAACAGAACTACAATCTCTGGACTCTTGAGACTTAACATCAGTCATTCCCTGGGTTCTCTCGGGCCTTCAGTCTTAGACTGAGACATCAGCTTCTCTGGCTCTGAGAACTTAATAGATTGGGACTGAGCCCAATTACCAGCATTCCAAAGTCTCCAAGTTATAGACAGCCTGTGTGGAACATCTCATCCTCCATAATCAAATAAGCAATTCTGCAAATAAATTTCGTCTCATATAGTCATGTCTATACTTATGCCCTTTTAACTTTCCTCCTCTGTAGAAGCCTAATACAGAGGAAAATATAAAGAACAATTCATAATTCCAATTGAAGAAGAAAAAATCAATTACCAGTTAAATAGCATATTATAACTAGTTCTCATTCTAGCCAAATCAGAGTCTTAAACTGATAAACGACAATGGTTAAAACAATGAGAACATAACAACCCTTTAAATTAATAAAACAGGCAAGTCAAAAACATTTCTTATAGTTCAAGATGTCCATACACTTTTGTTCACATGGTTTTTGCTTGTTTGTTTGTTTTTGTGGTGCTGAGGACTGAAACCAGGGCCTCAAGCACGCTAGGAAAGCACACTAGGCAATTCTACTGGGCTATGTTCCCACCCCCAAAACATTTTCATTTACCATAAAGATTGGTAGGCAAACTAACAAATGGCCAGTAATAATGGCCTCTTAAAGCCTAACAGATGATAAAATTCATTTACATAAATTTCTAGTCAATGCTTAGGTTGACCACATAATGAAATTAATATATATGTGAAAAGAAATTCTATTACAGTGAAGAATGCTGTATTCAATATATATCAGAAATCTTTTTTTTATCCAAGGGCGGACTAAGTTATAAAAAAAATTTCTGTGGTTTAGAAAAGTTCTTAATGATTAAAAATAAGCAATTAGCACAAAAACACACAATGAAATGTATTTTATGGCTTCTATTTTGCTAACACAGTTACAGTTAATGGAAATTGTCATGATAAAATGATTGTTTTTGTGAAAAGAGCCTTCATTACTACCCCATCAAATTTCATTTTATTACTGATGTAAAAAAGTTCAAAACCATGATTCATTTATAGACTATACAAAAATAAGAGTTCAAGAATAGAGGGTCATTTACAAAGCAATAAAAAATTAAAAGTATGCATTTTTCTTACTGGCAAGGCGAATACTTCTCTTCCACATGTAAATGAGTTTAGCTAAATTTACTGAATATTATAATTTCTGTCTTTAAAAAAAATGAAAAGTCTGAATTTTCAACATCTTATCTATTTGATTATCTTCAGCCTATCTAATAACTACTTCTCAAGAAATTTTTTAAATGTTTGAAAAATGTTAAGAGATCTGATGATGTTTTCTTTCAATTTCCACTCAAATGTGGAAAGCTTAAGCTAACATTAATAACTCAAAAGCCTTCACAGAGATAATAGTGACATATTTTACAGGGTACCCATCACCAAAATCTTTTAAGCTAATCATTAAAAATCATGGAGCGTGGGTAAAGCGGAGTGGCAGAGTATTTGACTAACATACTAAAGGCAATGGGTTCCATCCTATACACATATCAGAGAGAGGACATGTTATTTAAGAGTATCAAATTGTAATGGAACTTACAAGTAAATTAAAATTGACATTATCGCTCAACTGTGGACTATTTCAGTAAACATGTCTTTCAAAAAACCATAGCAATATTAAAGTTTTCAAAGGAAGCAAAGCACCTTGCCTTTTAGAATCTGGTTTGCAATATATTCATTAATACAGTAAGATCAAATAATAGGTCATCCTCCTGTAAATCAACTATACATTGCCTCTCATCTGAAGTATAACCCTGTTTGTTTGATTTCACCACCTGCCCCTTCAACATCAACTTCACATCTACTAACATGAGAAGTTCCGGGGCTGGAGAGATGGCTCAGTGGTTAAGAGCATTGCCTGCTCTTCCAAAGGTCCTGAGTTCAATTCCCAGCAACCACATGGTGGCTCACAACCATCAGTGATGAGGCCTGGTGCCCTCTTCTGGCCTTCAGGCATACAAGCAGAAAGAATATTGTATACATAATAAATAAATAAAAAAAAAAAAAAAAAACATGAGAAGTTCCACAATATAATACTATCCATGACTGATAATGAAAAAGAAAAAAAAGATTATCTGAAATGCAACGGCCAGTTCAATAACTTCTCAAGAATTCCTTGGTGCCTTCTCAATACTACTAGGAAATCTTCAGAACACCACATTAAAAACAACTAAGAAGCCGGGCGATGGTGGCACACGCCTTTAATCCCAGCACTCGGGAGGCAGAGGCAGGCGGATCTGTGTGAGTTCGAGACCAGCCTGGTCTACAGCGCTAGTCCAGGACAGGCTCCAAAGCCACAGAGAAACCCTGTCTCGAAAAACAAAAAATAAATAAATAAATAAAAATAATAAAAAATAAAAACAACTAAGAAAATATCTTATTTCCAAGAGCAAAAGAATTGAATGTATTGTCCTCGATACATTTTTAAAATGAATGCATTTCTTCAATTCTGTTGTAGTTTTCATCATTAAATACTCTGAGAGCTCAATATAGCCTTGTGAACAGCAGCAGCACTGCCCCTTCACACCAAAAAATAAAAATAAACAAAACCCACCCCACTTTTTTGGTGGTGCTGAAGATCAAACAGAGGACCCTGAATATGAAAACGTTCTTCGCCGGAGCTATAGTCCACCTCTACCAATATTAAGGTTCTTTTAGCCTCTATTTTTTCATTTATTTCAGTCCCCTAGAACCTGTCTTGGTGCTATATAAATTGGCATTGCCCTGTACTAATGTGGGGGAAAAACAGAAGGAAGCATACTTTATTATCAGTATAAAACCATTTTTAAAATATGCCTATTTTGGGGGGGGCGCATGTCTGTGTGATGCAAAGGATCAAAACCAGGGTCTCCCACGTGATAAGTAAGAGTCTTACCACTGAGCTACATTCTCAACCAAAACATACTTGTCTTAACCCCACTTATTTTCAAGATACTTATGTCTAGGGACATATTCACGCTCAACTAACTAAAAATAAGTTCATAAACCAGAAATTTATGTATTAGTAAAGCTACCATTAAAAAAAAATAAAAATTTAGAATACAGAGACTATCTATGTAAGTTTTTTAGACAATTCAATATCCAGGACCATTTTTATCCTTTCAAAACTCCAAATCTAGCCTATAATCTAGAAAAGCAAACTGTTCATTCAAAGTCATAAATTGTTATTCTTCCCATATTACTTGGGTAAAAAAAAAAGTAATTCAAATTCTTCTTCCATTTTAAGAAATTTATCTCTCCCAAAAAACCACAAACATAAGCACCACTGCAAAGAGAAAAATCGTATACACCTTCAATGGCTTTGACACAACAACTTGACCAAACTGACTTGCCAAATTCCCTTTCTACTCAGTTAATATGGACTGCCAGACTATTACACAGAAAGTAGTAGGAATGCAAAACAAGACAACAGCCACCGTGAGGCATACAAAAACACCTTCACCTGGTTATTCTAATACTAATATAGATGTTGCTGTAAAGGAATTTAACTGATACAATTAAAATTCATAGTCATATGACTTTTAAAAAGGAGATATACTGGGGAAGCCTGGCTTAAAAACTTGAAAGTCCTTTAAAAGAGGGACTAAGTCTTGCCTGATATCAACCATTCCAAACATTAGTCCCAAATGCTTTCTTTCCTTCCTAGATCCCCTGTTCATGTCTGCTTTTCAAGTTTTCAATTTGTCTGGTCAGTCACATAACAGGAGCATGAGCTGGTGTGGATATTCCTATGTAGGCACAGAGCTCCTGCTGCTGCCACTCTTTCATTAAACTGATAAAATAGAGTAAAACTCCAGCATTCAGGAGGCAGAGGCAGGTGGAGCTCTATGAGTCTGAGGCCAGCCTGGTCTATACATAGCAAGATCCAGGCCAATAAGGCAAGGCTACATAATGAGACCCTGTCTCATAAAAACAGAACAAAACAAAACAAAACAAAACAAAACAAAAACCTAAAACCCCATTAGAATATGATTTCACTAAGGCCGGGCGGTGGTGCACACACTTTTAATCCCAAAACTTGGGAGGCAGAGGCAGGCAGAGCTCTGTGAGTTTTAGGCCAGCATAATCTACAGAGTTGCAGGCCAGCTAGATCTACACAGAGAAACCCTGTATCAAAAAACAAACAAACAAAAATGATCACAAGTAAATTATGGTTTCTTTACTACAATGATATACTACATAGCTATTCAAATATGACAGCATATAATTTCATCGTAGACGTGAGAAGAGACCCATTATATCATATAACAAAAGAAATGTGCCCTCTACATTATCTATGTCTGTATTTTTAATTTAAGAGAAATAAATTATAAGGAAATAAATGATAGATTTGGTTTTGAATATGAGATGGGATTTTTTTTTCAATCTTAATCTTGGCAGTAGGTTGTCAGGTGATTTTTCACTTTATTCTTACCGTTCTCTGGATTATTTTCACTCTATAATGACCATGGATCATTACTATTATTATATTTTAAAAAATATCATTGGACAAGGAAAAAAATGTCAGGGCACTTACACATTCAAATGGTGTTCAGTCTTGAGAAGAGTCCAACCGGAAAGCTGTGCCCTCTGGTCAACATGGCCCCTTTCTACCTCTTCCCCCCTCCTACCCACCACCCACACTGCCCCAGCCTCTGGTAATCACCTGTCTACTCGGTTTCTAGAAGATTAACACAAAAGTGAGATCATACAGTATCTGTGACTCTATTCCTAGCTGACGTCACTTGATAAGGTCCTCTAGTTCTATCCACATCATCATGAATGAAAGAATGACCTTCTTGCTACCGCTGTGCAGTATTCTTTTTGTATATATGCCCTTCCTTTTGATCCATTCATCTGCTGACAAATACCTAGTCTGCTTCCATGTCTTGGCTATTAAGAATAATATTAATAATGGAGTAAAGATATAATCTGACAACTCACTTATTTTAGGTACCAAAATGAAATTGTTGGGTTGGTATATCAAAAATCTGACATACATCTGGAACACTTTTATTTTTTGCTATCAGAAATAATGCTATGCTAAAGATGACTATATAGTTCTTTTAAGAACTGGTCCTCAAATTTCTATCAGATAAATCTACATACAGATGATTTCTGGGTTAAAGTATAACATTTTAGTAAATATTGCTGTGTTTGGCTCTTAAAGGGAGCCTAATTTACAGACCCACTAGGTGAGAAAGTAATGTATCTATGCCCCTGCCAATACTGGAGATTATCATGTCCACTTTTCCCTAGCTACAGAGACAGTGTGCCAGTTATTCATGGAGCACATCTTTCCGCCTGTCCACTGTCTACGTGTATCTATCCTTTTATGAAAGACCCAGGTAGATTCTTTACCTTTCTTTGAGGGTTTTTTTTATTAATATGTACAACTTTATTTATGGTGGGGGTTTTCCCTGTTGTTGATATTTGTTTTGTTTAAAACATGTTCCTTTAAAGCCCAGGCTAGCTAGCCTCAAGCCTGCAATCCTTGGGTCTCAGCCTCCCAAGTTGTTCCTGATTACAGGCAAAAGCCACCACACCCAGCACCACACCCAGCTATTCACGGTGTCTTTTATCATCAAAGGTTTTCAATATTTTTATACAACCAACTCTGCCAATATTTTCTATTATGGCGTGAATAGTCTGTGTTTTGCCAAGGAACCTCTTCTGCTATTCAATATTATTAAACTAATATCCTGCATTGGTCCTTGTAATTTTGTTCTAATTGTTTTATTGTAAATTGGTTTGTGTTAAATTTAAATCTTTAATTCATCTAAAATTTATTCATGCAGCATTTTGACTTAGGAGCTGTTCCAATGTATTTACTCAATTATCTAAATTGAAATGCTTCCTCCTACTACAACAGATTACTACAAACAGCTAAGACAACAGACAGAGATAACCGTTACTTGAAATCGCAGTATTCCTCACTTACTCAAGTCGAGTATTTACAGAGAACCAAGTGACCGACAGGTACTAGGATGGGGGGGGCGGCACACAAAACAAGCATTGCCCTGCTTTCATGAAGCTTACAATCTATCTAGCTTCTTCCCTCTCCTATAAAATGATATTTTAAAGGAAAAAAAAGAAGTCTATGTTCAGGCAAATTCAATACAGTTGGCAAAGTTATGACACATTATACTTTTCATTTCCAAAACACTACTTTATGTCAAATGTTCCTAGTTTATCCTAGTGAGTAACTCCTTATGGTACTCATGTTGAAAACACTGCTGGAGTTAACGTTCATTCCGTTAACCTAAACCCTTCACTTTCTCCAAAATAAAAACCTCAGGAAGAAAAAAACTTTTGTGAATCTATTTACCAATCAAGTTCGACCACCAAGTCAAAGCTGTTTACTTTCTTTAAACTTCAAGCAAATTAAGACTAGTTCAAAAGATCCTACAGATTATGCAAATGGCTGGGAGAAGCAAGAATTTCAACAACAGGTAAAGAAGGGGCGCTCATTAGTGACGGAGAACCCAGCACCCCAAGAGAGAGCCCCCTTGGGGAGGGAAGGCCCTGTGGCCACGCCCCCACCGCAACCCCAACCCCCGGCCTCCTCCACCCACCCAAACCGCCGTGAAGCGGAACAAAGCGCCGCGGGGGCAGCGTGGACAGCACTTTGCCCCTGCAGGGTGACCTTGGCCACGAATCCTCAGTTTCCTCATCCGGAAAGTGAGGCCAGGCCTGCATGGCCGCCTCCACCCGGGCTGTGGGCTCGGGACTCTCGTCCCCCGCAGTTCCAGGGAAACTACGGCCCTCTCCCCACGCGGTTCCCCGTCGCCCGCCCCCACCCCCGCCCGTCCGCGCCCACGCGGGCTACCTGCGATCTGGGAGACGAACGCTTCCGCCACCAGAGACATGGCAGCTGCGAGGCCCTGGACGCGCGCCTGCGCTCCGCGGCCCTCGGCTCCCTCCCGCGCGACCTCGGCGGCTCCCACGCAGCTCACGAGCCTCGCTGACTCAACGCTCGGACACGCCGAAACCACCTCACGAGACGCGGCCCAGCCCGCAAGGTTACCGCCAGGCCGGCCCAAGACTTCCGGCGTCGCTGACAGCGCGCGCCAGCACTTCCGGCTGCTCCGCCCCGCACGCTCCAGACCCGCGTGAGCCCTGGAAGATCAGCATCTGCACTGTCTCTAGCTACGTGAATACACGTACATGTATCGGCGCTTTAGAATTTTATTGCATCCTTTCAGCAACCTACCAAGATGGGAACAAGCTGTAAGAGGTTAAAGTGCCTGGTCTGGTACTGCCGAGGCCCAGAAACTCAGAATTCCCTCAGTTCCACCACCTGCCTTCAGGATTTGAGGTCCCTGGACAGATATTAGTGTCAAGTATTTATTCAGGTTTGAACAGCTCGTGAGCTGAAACATTGTCTTTCAACTCCGTGCACTCAAAATGAAGCTTGGAGAATAAAACATTTCAATTTCTTGTTTCTGAGTGTAAAGGGGTCAGGGAAGGAAGGGCACTAACTCCCATGAGTCTTTTCTCTTAGCCTAATCGTGTTGTTTTTAATTATAGGTTATAATTGGGAAGTCATAAATATTACAGAATAAGAAACATGAAGTTACACTTGTAATAGACTTCAAAAATCTCTGGGTGAGCCAAAGCATGTGAAGTTTGTACATAGATAAACTGCTGTTCTAAGAATTACTGTCCATGATATTTTTGGAAAGGTATGTCTCCTTTCTTTATGTTCATAGATCTCTAACCCTCCATTACAATTATTGTTCATATTTCTGCTTCCTTAACTAGTAGTTAAGTAGTATACTGCTTTCTTAAAAGTGCCATACAGATTACCACAGAATGGGTCGTTTAAACAACAGATGTATATATATTCTCTAAGTCTGGAAGCTTGAAGTCTAAGATGAAAGTATTGGCAAGACTGAAAGAGACTGCTCGTTCATTTCCTGACTGCCCAGACCCGAATAATCACACAGAAACTATATTAATTATAGCACTGTTTGGCCAATAGCTTAGGCATATTCCTAGCTAGCTCTTGCATCTTAACCCATTTTTATTAGTCTGTGTATTACTATGAGGCTGTGGCCTACTGGTAAGGTTCTGGTGTCTTTCTCCTTCATCAGCTATGTGGCATCTCCCTGACTCTGCCTTCTTTCTCCCTGAATTCAGTTTAGTTTTCCTGCCTAGCTCTATTCTGCCCTGCCATAGGCCAAGTCAGCTTCTTTATTAAGCAATGGTAATAAACCATATCACAGCATACAGAGGGGAATCCTCCATCGCTCTGCTTTCTCTCAAGGACATAGACATCCTTCCTGATTCTTCATAACTTCTAGGATTGCCAGTGTTCCTTGGCATTCCATGACTTTAGTCGTGTCACTTCAACCTCTGCTTCTATCGTGACATTCTCCGTGTGTCACTTTGTCCAAAATTTCCTCTTCTAATGTGGCACCAGTCATTGGATTAAGGCCCACTCTATTGAAAAATGACCTCTTGTTAATTATATCTGCAATGAGCTGATTTCCAGATACAGTCTCATCCGTAGATGCCAGAGGCTAGGATGTAGAAATCTTCTCAGAGAATGTAAAATGTTAGAAAATTTTAAAGACTAAAATATAGCAGTATTTGTAGCCCCCACAACAAGTAAGAAGTTTATTAAACCAAATTTAAACTTACCCATTAATTTAAATAGACACAAAGTATTTCTAAAGGCAACTTTTCTCTGACTGAAATTAGAGGTTAATGAGAAGCTCATAGCAATACAAGGAATGTAGTGGATTGTTCTTGTTTGTGCTGAGGGAAGAAGCACACTAATAATGGAGTGTATGGTGTCCAGTTCTCTCCTCATTGTGTTGTTGACATTGACCCAGAGAAATGAGCTGTTCCGGTATCTTCCTGCCAACCAAGTTTTCCATTCTTTTCCTCTGCATAGGGAATATTTTGTATGGCCTTGAAAAAATGAAAAGTCTATTATCAGTTCAAGTTGTGATGGCCTCCTCTGTTTGTTATCTTTCTAAAGCTACAGATACTATGTTTTGACTATTTTGGATGGATTTAGTGTTCTATTTCGTAGCTTGAGCCAAAGTCCTTAGATGACGGTCCTGACCATGGGACTATGAAACCAATAAACAAATAGAAGGGGTAGAAGTGAACCTCAAAATGGAAAAGAATGCTAGAGCCAGAGCCTGGGAATATATGTGGGAACAACAGAGCATGAGTGAGGCAAAGAGGACGTTTGTGCATAATTATAGCCAAGCAGCCATAGCTTACCAGACACAACAAACCAGGACGCATCAAGAGTACTGGGTTAGGGCATACCTACCTTGCTAGTATAATAAGTGTCTTAGCCAGTCATAGGTGCTAGGAGAAAATACCTTAGACTGATTCATTTATATTTTTGGTTGTTTGGGGCTTTTTTTGGGGAGGAGTGGGATTTTTTTCTTTTGTTTTTTGTTCTGTTTTATTTTGAGACTGGGTCTCTCTACAAAGCCCTAGCTATCCTGGAGCTATGTATATCTGGCTGGCCTCAAACTCACAGCTATGCCTGCCTCTGCTGGGATGAAAGGTGTGTGCCACCACATCCAGCCAGACTGGGTCATTTATTTATTTATTTATTTATTTATTTATTTATTTTTATTTTATTTATTTATTTATTTTTTTTGGTTTTTTGAGACAGGGTTTCTCTGTGTAGCTTTGGAGCCTGTCCTGGAACTAGCTCTGTAGACCAGGCTGGTCTCGAACTCACAGAGATCCGCCTGCCTCTGCCTCCCAAGTGCTGGGATTAAAGGCGTGCGCCACCACCGCCCGGCCAGACTGGGTCATTTATAAACAGCAGATTTATTGCTAATCTTGGAAAGCTCTGAAATCCAAAATCAAGGCTTCAGTAGACCCAGGGTCTTGCAAGAGAAACCGCTCCCCACAGATGGCTCCTTCTTGTGCCTTCAGATGGTCCAAGGGGAAGGAGGACAAACAAGCCCCCCAGACCTCTTCAATAAGTGTTTTAACTCCATAGAAGAACCCTCCTAAAGGCCTCTCTCTCCCTCTTAAATACTGTTATATTGCTGATTGAGTTTCAGCATTTGAATTTGAAGGGGTACCAGCATTCAGATCACAGCAGCTAGCCTTTTGAGAAAAAAAAAATTAATACTGAGATCTGCTGGGGCACTGTCTATATACACAACTCTTTTTCATTGTAGTCAAGGAAGCTGAATCCCTCCACAGCATATGGATTTACTTTTTTCTCTCTGACTGACAGTTCTTTTTCTTCCCACACAGGCAAATTTAGGCTGGAAAGAATGTATAATGTGGGAGGTCTTTATTACTAAAAATTAAATCCAATAAGATGCAGATGTCTCAACGGTGCCCACAAACAAGCTTTCTTTGTAATAAAGAGCCAACTGGAGAAAATATATTTATGCATCTGTATTAGAACAACTGGCAGACTTAAAACTGAAGATCTGTTTAAGATCACCACAATTAAGGGAAATACAAGAAAACAAGCCACTGGAATTTTTAAGAATGAGGTTATAAAACAAAAGTACTGTGGAATCCATATGTTACTAAAAGGATAGTCACACAATAATTTAAAATAAATTATTAATGCATGACATTGACAGTCTTATTGTTTGCCCTAATAAAATCACTTACTTACCAAATTGTTCTATCATAGGATATCTGCAGGTCTCTAACCTAGACTTTGTGTTATTGTATTACACAGTAAAAAAATGTTCAATTATTGTTTTGAATATATGTTAACATTAAAATATTTGGACATTTTATTTATATTTCACTTTCTCTGACAAAATATTAATACTTTAATGCAAATATTTTTGAAAGATGTCTGCAAGAGGAAACTCTTATCTATGATTCTTTAAAAGATACTGTTGCTTTGATAATAAAATGGTAAATTACAGACTTCTTAAGTTGATCCCCTCCTCCACAATCAACAACTTTGACTATGGCTAATTCATTCAACACAAACGGTGTGTTATTCAGTTAAGAGACAATAAACTGTAGCTAACTCTAAGCAATTTTTCCTCTTTAGTTTTTTCTTCCCTTTTTTTCTTTTTTGCTTTTTTTTTCTTTTTCTTTTTTAGTTGGGGTGAGGGAGGTCTTGCTGCGTATCCCAGACTGTTCTCAAACTCATCTCTCCAGGTTCTAGGATTAAAGAAATGTGCCATCATGCCTGGCTTTGCAAAGATGCTTTAAGGGTCCGAAAATGTCATGGCAGTTCATCCTAACATCTCTTCATTCCTTTTCTTCCCTTTTGAATACCTAAGGAAGCATAATTGACCAGGACAATCAAGCTTATGCCTTTCGTTCCCACTTTCTGACTGTAACGCCTTCTTTATTAAACTGTAGACTGGCACGCCACTACATGAACCACAAGCGTATTTGACTAATTTTTGAGAAATAGCTACATAATTGATTGTCGTGGGCAAAGGTTTTTCAAATATTAATGGCTTTTCAAAATAAATTAAAATGCTATTTCTGACTTGATCTTCTAATTATCTTCTTGCTCACTTTCATGAGTCGTTATTAGGAACTGAGTATCATTGTTTCATTGACTACCATTCTTTGGCAATTATGTCTCATCCACAGTCACAGGACCTATGTTATTAGGACTTCTGTGCTTGTAAGTTACAAAAACACACTAACCATGTTTAAGTTTAGTGTCCCATTTTGATAGAAAAGATAAAGCAATGATACACAGAATTAATAAAGGCCTGTAGGAACCAGAAGTTTAGACTTGGCAACCTGTCTTTCTGTGTCTTCATCTCTCTCTGTCTCTGTCTCCCCACCCCAGGTCTCTATAGCTCTGTTCCGTTTTCTTCTTATCTTAAAAATGCACTTTCTCCAGATAACTTGAGAAATAGCTGCTACAAGCACCAATTTGACATAACCCCAACTTCTAAGTTACCCTAGAAGAACTGTAATTATCTTCTATTGCATGCTCTCACCCCCCACTTTTAGTACTTTGTCCAAGTGAGTGGATTGGATAGCTGAGCAGGCTTGGGGATGGGGTGGTGGGGCCTGTCACAATAAGGGAAACAGAGAAAACATGCAGGCCAGCCAAAACAATAGAACCACTGTGCTCATTCAGAAGGAGAGGAGTGCTATACTGTGGCTATCTCTTGTTTTGGAACTTAGACAAGCTCTTTAATATTTTTCGTTTCCATAAGGGGAGTTGTAAAATGTGACGATGCCTTAATTGCAGCCCTAGCACAGGGTGGGGGAAGAGAAATTCAGACGATTGTTTTAACTAAAAGGAACAGAGCTAAGAATGTCTGCAATAGAATAACAGGCCTCATCCTTGGATGTGTGTATGACTAGACCCCCACAAAGCAGAGAAAAGAAAGCCAGTTTATTTATCTATAAAGAGTAATTAGTTACCAACCCAGAGCAGTGGTCAGCACGTAATCCCAGCACTCAGGAGACTGGGGCAGTAGAATACTGAGTTCAAGACCAGTTTAGAATGCATAGTAAGACTATCTTTAAAAATATAAAGCAAAACAAAAAGATAGTTGCACTTAACATAAATATGAGAATAACCATGGTCTTGAAGTCAGAATAAGTAAAGAGAATATCTGTAAGAATAAATTCTATTTTAAAAATTACTTTAATCTTGATAGCAAAATAAAGACCACATAATTAGCCTATATATACTTCTTTTGATAAACATATATGTATGTATCAGGCTTTCTCAGACTCCCAGCCCCCGAATCATGACACAGAGACTTGTCTTAGTTATGTCTTATGCTTGTCCCACCAGCTCCTGTAACCAAATTTAACTTGTTTCACTTCATGTACGTTTTGCCTTGTTTTTTTTTTTTTTTCATTTTTCCCTTTCTTTCATTCTGTATGTCCTGCTTCTACTGCCTGGCTGGCTGGTCCTAGATGTGTCTCTCTCTCTTTTTCTCCCTCATTCTTTCTCTTTCTCTTTCCAAGCCTAAATTCTTCATTTTATTTATTCTCTCTGCCTGCCAGCCTATCCCTCCTCTGCCTAGCTGTTGGCCTTTCAGCTTCTTATTAGACCAATCAGGTGCCTTAGACAAACAAGGTGAAACAGCAACACACCTTTACACAATTAAACAAATGTAGCATAAACAAGTGTAACACACTTTTACACCGTTAAAGTAACATTCTGCAACATAAGCAAAAGTAACACATCTTTACGTAGTTAAATTAATATTCTATTCTACAACATATATATATATAGTAAATATTATTTTATGTCTAGTATCATAAAACATAACAACAAGGCTTTAAGAAAAACTTTTGCCTATTGAAAATGGTAAAGTGATGGGCGCGGTGCCACAACAACAATAAAAACACCAGTGAGTATACCAGGCCTGTCAGGGTATGTTGCAGTAAGAAAATACATATTCTAAGTGTGACTCATTAAAACCACAGTGAGTAAAGTACTTGAGTATCACCCTTTTTCTCATAATTTTTACCTTAATTCTTGATTATTTATGTACTTACTACTGATAACTAAGGTTATCTAATTAGTTTTCTGAGTGTATTTTGATGGTTGGTTGTTGTTTTTTTATATATGTATGAGTGTTTTGCCTACATGTATGTCTGCATCATCTGCATGCCTGGTGCCCTCAGAGGCCAGAAAAGGGCATCTGATTCCTTACATCTGGTGTTACGGACAGTTGAGCCACCAGGAAGGTGCCAGAACTGAAGCCCAGGTCCTCTAGGAGAGCCAGGGCTCTTCAGTGTTGAGCTGTCTCTCCAACTCCTATTCTTAACTTTTGAATTGTGTGTTTGTACATCTCTGTGTGTGTATGTATGTGTGTGTGTGTGCGCGTGCATGCGCATGTGTGCAGATGCTCTCAGAGTCAAGAAGAGGGTGTCGGATCCCCTGAAACTGGAGTAGTAGGTGGTTGAGAGCTGCCTGAGCTGTGTGAGGGGAACTGACGTTGGGTCCTCTACAAGAGCAGCCTATGCTCTTAACTGCTGAGCCGTCTCTCCAGGTTCTGTGCGAGAATATGTGCTGGCTTGTCTAACGTTTATCATTCTGCTATCGTCTTCCAGGTTAGCACTTCCTCCCTTATCTGCTTCGGTGTTATATATTGCTCACTTAATATACTTAGGCTCATTTCTCACTCTTCATAGTCTACCTCTGGTTTCCCTCCCATCCTGGCTGGAGTTAACTTCATTTGTCAGGGAGGAGGATAGGTGTCTCATTACCATAGTTCCAGGAACCAGTTATAGGAAAGATCTATTCATAACAACATGTATGTGTGAAAATACCACGATGAAACCCTTCATTCTGTATGCTAACTTTTAAGGTTCATTTAAAATAAAATTAAAAAACCAAAACAAACAAAATCCAAAAAAGATTGATACAGAAGTATGATTGCCTTCTCAGTCTTGCTACGTTTTCTCCCCACCCCCAGCCCTCTCTACTCCCACCAGTAAACCTGTCTCCTTTTCTGCTTTATCTTTGTGTATCTTTAATACAAATGAGTAGATAAATGTTTGTTTCCTTTAAACCCCTTTCCTTTGTACCTGAGGTATTTCATCTTCTTCAATGTCTTTTTGCCTCTCAGTGTTGTCCTGACGATTCTTGCATGTTTATTCTTCCACATGAACTTTGCATCAACTTCTATAGCTCTGTTTTAAAAGGCGCCTTGGCATTTTTATTGGAGCTGCGTTAACTCTATAAACTGACTTAAGGAAAACTGGCATCTTTATAATGTCGACTTGTCTGAGGCAAGAACAGAGGACGACTTTCCATTTGCTGGTCTCTGCCTGGCAGGACGCTTTAAGATGTTCACATCTAGGGTTTGTGTGCTTGTTACTATGTTTACTTCCAAGTATTTAATCTTCTTTATTGCTGCTAAAATGGGTTTTTCTCTAACTTTATGGGCTAAAAGTGGTTATTGTTCATATATAGGAAGGGTATTCATGTTTGGCATTTTATTTTACATTTAAAATGTTAGTGACTTTGGTGACCAAATAGTAGTGACTCTTGGTGATAAAAGCAGACATTATGTGTGCCGCCACAGTCTTGTACCTTGTGGAACACCATATAGGCTAGACACAACTGAGTTTTAAACAACTCTTTTCCTTAGTGTTCCGATCAATAAAAATGTGGTAAAAAGACAGGTTTCTATTTGAGTGAAGTTTTTATTAACATTTTAAAACTGCATTTTTCTACCCAAACCCAAAATCCTAGCAACGAATCCTTAAGGGAATTTCAAAAGGGGTGGGTTTTGTGGCAAGAGAAGCATAAATTTGCCAAATTTGAGGAGGCCACAGAATGCAGAAGAGAAAACTATTTAGAGCCATTTTAGGACGCAAGTCTAGAGCTTAAAGAGGGAGTCCTCATTTCCAGCCGCTATGACAGAAGCAGCTTCGGGGGAAAAGGTTGGCTTCAGCTCACAGGTCCAGTCACGGCCCATCACAGCACGGAAGTCCAGGCGTCAGAACTAGCCACAAGGCTAACCACATCCATAGTCCAACGCAGAGAGAAAATGAATGCATACAGGCCTGTTCATTAGCTCGCCATTTCCTTTTTCATGTTGTCTACAACCCAAACCAAAAGAACGGCACCACCTGCTTCTATCCTGGGTCTCCCTGCACCAGTCAGCATAGCCAAGATCATCCCCACAGGCCGGCAACCTGAGCTCCACTCCGTTGAGACTCTCCCCAGGTGACTGTGGGCTGTGCAAAGCTGTTTATAAAACTAACCAGCACTCAGCAGGGCTCTCCCAAGTCTGTATATGAAGGATAGTAGAAACAAGATGTGATTCCTGAGGACGAAAGAAAGAAAAACAAACAGAACTGAAACATGAATGACAGAGAACACTTGGGCCAGGAACACCGAGTGGACGCAGGAGAGAATCAGAAGACAAGAAGGAAGGGAAGTCCGAGAATAAAAACAGGCCTTTATGGCAAAAGACTTCAGTAACAGCAAAGCAAATGAGTATAGGCAATGCCAAGACTTGTTGACCTGGTATTTCCCTATGTGTAGCTCTGAGCGTTCTAGTTCTTTGGAGATGATATGTAGCATTCAAACAATGTGGGATAGGGAAATGGCTCAGTGGTACAGACTTTTGCCTACCACATATGCCCGATGATCTGGGTTTGGATCCCCAGAGCCCACATCAAAGCTGGACTCAGTAGTGCAAGCATGAGAAATCACTGCTCACTACGGAAATGGGAGGTAGAGACAGGAGTGTCTTCAAAACTAAAGGGCCAGCTGACCCAACTCACCCAGAAAGGAACAGAACCTGTCTCAAAACAAGATGGAAAAGTGAGAACCAACACCTGGGGCTGTCCTCTGGTCCCACACACACAATTGCGTCTTGCGTGGACACACTTGAGCGTGTACTCTCACACATTATACACAGAGAAATATTACAATGATTTTTTTAAAAAACAAGTTTGGGAAACACTGAATTATTTTCTTTCCATCCTCTGGTGCTGGCGTCGAACTCAGGACTTTGAATACGTTAAATCCACACTCTACCACTGAGCTCCAACCTCCACCCTGAATAGGTTTCTTTCTATGGGACTTTTCATAGCAGCTACTACTACTGGGTTTCTTTGCATTATGAATTTCTTTCTTTCTTTTTTTAATTGGTTCTTTGAGACAGGGTTTCTCTGTAGGTTTGGAGCCTGTCCTGGAACTCACCCTGTAGACCAGGCTGGCCTTGAACTCACAGAGATGCTCCTGCCTCTGCCTCCCGAGTACTGAGATTAAAGGGGTGCACCACCACCGCCCAGGTGCATTATGAATTTCTATACGTAAGAGCAGTATGCACTCCTACTTTCTTCTTATATGTGTAAGAGGAGTCTTTTCCTGAATTTATGTTTTGCACTAAATGGTGCATTCCTGTGCCTGTGGAGGCCAGAAGGTGCCTGATCCCTTGGAACTGTAATTATCGTCAGCTGTGATTGGCCACGTGGGTGCTGGGAATTGAACCTGAGCTCTGCTCTCTAACTCCTATTGTCTTGTATTCAAGGGAGGGGGAGAAACAAGAACAGGGTCTCTCTGTGTACGCTGACTGGCCTGGAACTCACTATGTGCACCATACTGGTCTCAGATGCAGAGATTCACCCTCATCCTGAGGGCTGGGATCAAAGGCATGGGGCACCACACCTGGTCAAACTTCTTTAATCAACTGATCTAAAAATTGCTTAACAAACCTTTTCTTTCAAAAGAATTTCTAGAGATGAGAGTGTCTTGGAACACATTTTGGAAATTTTAGAAAACACCAAAAACTAATTCTCCTTAGCCTCTTCTCTGACTTCAAAGGCAAACGCAGCAATAAGAATGTCCTTTTTGTTTTACAGGAAGATGTCTCCAGCCTTATTCACACCATGGCCTGAGCTAAGCACCAGACATGGGAGACAGCAAGAGGGAGGCAGTGAGGAGCCCTGCTGGGTCGGGAGAAAACAGTCAGCCATTGTGTCAAAAGTCCAGAGGCTTCTGAGGTCTCGATGCGACCCACAGTGTCTGGTCCCAAGAGATCTGGTCCTGGAGGCCAGAAAGACCCTGAGGTTTCCAGAAGCATCCTGTCCTCCTGGAGAATGAGTCACTTGCCACAAGCTCTTCCAGAGTGGAGAAACTGTGTCTAGACAGAGCCTGCAAATGGGTAATAACCTGACAGGCACACAAGGTGGGGAAGAGCCGACCACTTCTCAAACAGAAAACACCCTAAACTCGGAGTAAAGAGCTCTCTAAAAAATGCTTTTTCTAAGATGAAAAATCGCTTTCCTTTATCAACAAAGGAGAGGGTGCTTTTCTTCATAACTGCCTTAAAGGAAAGTATAGTGACAGTGGAGGCGAGATAGCAAAGAACTGCATGGATTTATCATAAATGTGTTCCCTGAGACACAGCATTCTCTGAAATTGGTGGTTCTCAACCTTCCTAATCCTGCGACCCTTTAATACAGTTCCCCATGTTGTGGTGACCCCAACCACAAAATTATTTTTGTTGTTACTTTATAATTTTGACATTTTTTTAGAAACAAATGAATATTTCTAATTTTCCATGGTCTTAGACGATCTCTGTGAAAGGGTTGTTGGATCCCAAATGGGGTTGCAATCCACAGGCTGAGAACCATTGGCTTAAACAAAGTTTTGGTGGTACAGCAAGAAATAATTTGCATAATACTTTGTAGCAAATTAAAGGGGTGATAATTGTTTTATCATCCAAAACTTATTTAAGGTTCTTTATTTTTTTAAGGCTGGAAGGCTTTGCAGTCTAGAGATAAGTGGGTATACAACTATAGGTAGCTGCATCAATGCCTGCTCAATGGAAATCCTTCCTATTTTAGGATGTAAGTTTGTTCAAAATCTAGGAAATCCTAAACAAGCCCAGAACATATTGGAAGTTCCATTCTCATGGGTATAAGGAAGCAGAATTGGTCTAGTTATTCTTAATCATAATTAAGAATTGGTCTTAGTGATCATAATTAAAAATATAAATTGTAGCTGGGCGTTGGTGGCACACCCCTTTATTCCCAGCATTCAGGAGGTAGAGGCATTTGAATTTGAAGCCAGCCTAGTCTGCAGAGCGAGTTCCAGAACAGCCACAGCTACACAGAGAAACTCTTGTCTCAAAAACAAAACAAAAAACACCTAAACTTTCTTCTTTTGCTGCTTGTTTTCTTTTTACATGCCTAATCTGCATATATATCCTACAGACAAGACTTCTTAGATGGATCTTGACAATCAACCTACTCATTGTCAGGTTCAATTTCTAACTCTCTGCCTTCCTCTTGGTTCACCAAAGATCTCGCCTCAAAAGAATAAAGTGGAAAGCAACAAAACAGGACACCTCATATTCTCCTCTGGTGACCATTTCCACCCTTGGGCAAATTTCTGCTAGATTTTGCAAACATTTATTGAGAATTACTCAATACTGGGTACTGTGGCAGACTTAGCAGAAGTACAGTGGAGAAGTAGACATGTCTCTTGACCTCACAGTAACCCTTTCTCCCAAGCTGCCTCCTGTTTACAATCTTCCCCCATCTCATTGTTCTCCTCTCTTGGCTCAGGCTCCAACATCTGACCTGGTGACTGGGGTGTTTACCACTCACCAAAGTAGGATTTGCAAGAGAAAGGATGATTTTGTTTGAGATTTTATATGTTTGTTTTTTGTTGCAGTTTTGATGGGTGTGCATACATATTCATGTGCATAGACTGTGTGTGTGTGTGTGTGTGTGTGTGTGTGTGTGTGTGAAGGAAGTAGCAATGAAAGTTATTTCTGAGACTTATACTTGCTTGTAGAGGGTGGAGAAAGAAAGACAGTATACTGGCACTTGAAGTTCAACATATTTGGGGATACGGGGTAAAGATGTGTTTGTAGCAGACAAGAAAAGAAGGAACACTGTCCTACAGCTTGTGGGGATAAAGGACCTAGAGGTTCAGGGTCTTCATTGCACCCAGATAATCTTTCTCATTATGGATATGGGTAAGATCACTTTTTAAAGTGTGTCTCACTGAACCTTCCTTTAAAGCATTGAATCAGCTATATGATCCTATGCGATTTTTGCTTAAGGCCATTTTAAAAACATTTTCACTTATTTTTCATCAGGGGATACACACATGCCATGCATGCATGTGGAAGTCAGAGGATAATCTGTGGGAGTTGTCCCTCTCCTTCTACCATGTGGATCCCAGGGATGGAACTCAGGTCATCAGACTTGACAGCAAGCACCTTTACCTGCTGACTCATCTTGTTGCCTCCTTCCCTTGCAGCCATTTGCAAGAGCAACTACTTTGTTCCCTAAAAGAATCTTTCCAATGCGACTCTATGCCCATAGAGCTGTGCACTACATAGATTAAATAAGTAGCTGCCCATTGTTCTACTGTGTCAGTGTTACATTCTGAGACACATCAGTAATTTCCCTAGGGATAATATAAGTAATTGTAAACACTTGAATAGTCTGATGTACCAAAGGCTAGCTAAATATAGCAATAATAGTTACCACATTTGCTAAAATAACAGCTACGCTGCCGTACACAACTTGGGATTAAAGGCTCATTAAATAATAATACAGTCTTTCCAACCAAACTGCCCTGCTCATTATTCTAAGACAGGCATTGACTGGTGCAGCTCCTGCATTTCTAGTTACATAACTTATTCCCTCTGTCCAGCTCTTAGACCCTGTTGGGCCCTGTTCACGCCTTGCGAGTGCTATCTGTGAAGGGCTTCTCAAACACCCTAGGCATACATTGGCTTTATCAGTTTTGGTCTATTGAACCCATCTTCTCAGATTGGAGAGGAATCTAAGCTTTCTGGAACTGCTCTCTCTTGCCTAACACAGCATGGTAAAGTAGCAGATACCTAATGACTCATTGTTGATGGCTAACGGATAAGCACTAAATAACTCACATGAGCATAGATTACTGGACGTGGAATCCCTGGGAATTCAGCACTCTCAGCCTAACGCCTGAAAGACGCTGTATTGTTTGTCCTCAAATTAGGGTTACACAGTGGCTCCCAATCCCAGAAAACTGTTGAAATATATAATGTGATATATGTGTGGATATATGTGTGTATGTGTATTTATTTATGAGTATTACTTGGCCATAGAGAGAGAAAATGGATAAAATTGGAAACCACCATACTAAGTAAGATAAGTCAGACAGACAGATATTCATGTTTGCTATTATATGCAAAATCTAGGGGATTTTTTAAGGATATAAAATATACAGGGGACTATTAGGTAGGACTAAAATGAAGGGTAGAGAGAAAAGAGAGGATGATGGCACTGAGTATAATCTAAGTATGTGGTATACATAGGGAAAAGTCACAAGGCAGCTCGTGTTTGATACAATTCATATATATACCGCTAATGCAACAATTAAACCATTTGCACTGCTCTGTCCTTACCACCAGCTTTCACAGGACAAAGTTGTTACGAATTGCTAAATCCTCCAAAGTACTTTTTCAGTGGAATTATGGCTTAATATTGTAAAATTATCTTGCTTCATTTTGTTCCAAACACTCTATATAGAATTCAACCAATTATCTTAAAACATAAGGTTTTTTTTTTGTTTTTTGTATTTTTCAAGACAGGGCTTTGATGTGGGATTCCCCTCTGTATGCTGTGAATATCACTGGTTAATAAAGAAGCTGCTTTGGGCTTATTGCAGAGCAGAATAGGGCAAGGCAGGAATTCCAGGCAGATACAGAAGAGTAGGCGGAGTCACGGAGATGCCATGTAGCCGCAGGAGGAGAAAGATGCCTGCGGGAGCCTGTTGGGACCTTGCCAGTAGGCCACAACCCCATGGTGATACACAGATTATTAGAGATGGGTTAATTTAAGATATAAGAGCTAGCTAGCAACACACCTAAGTGATTGGCCAGGCAGTGTTTTGATTAATACAGTTTCTATGTGATCATTTCGGGTCTGGGTGACTGGAAATGAAAGAGCAGCCTCTGCCTACAGGGCCTCATTGTGTAATTCTGGCTGTCCTGGAACTCACTTTATAGACCCAACTGACCTGGAGCTCACAAAAGTCTTCTTGCCTCTGCCTCCCAGTGCTGGGGTTGAAGGCGTGCACCACTGTGCCCAGTTTTGGATGTTTTTAGAACGGACTGTGTTATAAGATTCTCTCAGAAAGGAGAGTTTACTGGGGAATTAAGCAAATCTCACTTCTATTGTATTCATTTAGGTGTCTGGTAATGAGGATTGCAACCAAACAGATGAAGGGCTGCTCATTTTAGATGTGCATGTGTTTTCTAAATTCGCACAGGTAGAAGCTCAATTTTCCAAGTTCTATCTAACAGTGAAATTAGCTTTCTTGCTTTCTCCCTTCCCCCATATTCTAAGCTAAGAATGAAAAAGAAATATGAATTTTACTTTCCAGACAATTTATTCAGCCTTGCGCTTGTTATATCTTCAGGGAGTAGATTTACATTTTGAAAAAAAAACACTGTGATGTACAAATGTGCATACCCTGCTCAGCCAACATATCATAGATACTGTATAATAACATCTGGGAATATTAAACTCTGCCTTTACTGGCAACCCGATTGGCATCTTTAACTCACAATGCAGATGTTTTATGCTGATGTGTTTTGAAAATATTTGAAGTATTCTCAAGACAATATTCTGAGGTTTCTGCAGTGGTCCACTTTAGGCTTTTGAAGTTCTCTATACAATAGGATGCATACATAGATTTTCCAAAACATGTTTCAGTGGGAAAAGAAGAAAAGTTCAAGCTGGCAGCAAGCACAGCTTCCCCGAGTCGTCTGCACCTAATTCCTTTTTGGCACCATTGTTTTGGCAGTCAGTGAGCTTTTGGAGACCAATCTGATAAAATAGTTCCCACTCCCAGTCTACTTTGTAAAATCTAAATCACTTTAACGGCTTGAATTTATGAAACACTCATATATCTGAAGTATAGATATAAAAGTTTAATTTTGTCGCTCAGTACAGGATATTTCAGCTCTGTGTTTTCCAAAGGGTGCCCATGACAGCCGTTACGGGCTATGTGTACAGAAACAGCCGAGGAGGCCAGTGTGGAGGCCACCCTTAATGCCCAGGCCAGGCACGATGTGTCAGGTCACAGCAACTCCCCAGTAAGAAAGCAGTACACACATGAACTCCTCATCCCACTTCTCTTTAAATATTTTATTACATGTATGAATTTTTGCCTGCGTGTATGTCTGTGTACTACACACATACCTGCTGATACAGAGGCCAGAAGAGGGTATTGCATCCCCTGGGACTAGACTGTAGATGGTTGTGAGCCGCCATGTGTGTGCTGGGTCCTCTGGGAGAGTAACAAGTGCTCTTAACCACAGAGCATCTCTCCAGTCCTGTTCTCCCCCTTTTCCATTTGGTCCAGGACCCCCAGTCCATGGCATGTTCTGTCCACATTCAGAGCAGGGCTTCCTGATACAGTTACATCTTCTTCAAAACATCATCACAGACACCTGAAGGTGTGTCTCCTATATGATTGTAACTCTGCTCAAGTTGGTTGTGAAACTTAACCATCACAAAGAGTTATTATGTAACTTCCTTTGGGAGTTTTCTTACTCTTGGGAAAGGAGTAATGGAGTCCCTCTGGTGCAGAGTTAGGCTATATAGTTAGTACTCTGCTTTGCCACTGGTTAGAGGAAAACCACCTTCTTGACTTTAGCATTTTTTAATCTATAAATTAAATTTTTAGACATTTTTATTAGCATACATTCATTGTACAAAATAATGGGTTTCATTATGAGATTTCCATACATGTATAATGTACTGTAATCATATTCACCTCTATAAATTAAGTTCAGTGCTTCTCAGAGTAGCCCACAAGATTTTATTAGTATTAGGCAAATTAATATTTTTAAATAATTTGAAGAATATGAGATGTTAAATAAAATATACACTATTATGTTTGGTCAAGCCAAGGGGGAAAATCACATATACATAGTTTGTACAGTTTAAAAGGCAAGAACCACTGTAAATTATAGCAATCCCAGAGAAACTCTTCCAGCTGCAGGTGCCTCGCATCCCTCTGTTTTCCTATTTCTTAACTTAGTCAGTGGCAACCTTGATCTCTTCAAGGCGCCTTTGTTAAGCAAATATCAAAAAACTTATAAATACAAGCGAAAACAGGACCGCCTGTCAATCCAGTTGGGCTGTCAAAAGAAAGAAGAGAAGAAAAATTATTCAGGAAGTAGAGGAGCCAATGAGACAAATTAGGGGAAATAAAGAATTCTGGTATGGATTGAACTGACAAGCTCGAGAACAAAATGATAAAGACCTTTAATCACGTCAGAAAGTCTATAAAACTGTGTAAGAACAAGGACTAGAAAATGTTAGTAATAAAGTCTATCCTATTTCACAAGAGACAAAATGAACTGCCACAGCTTCAGAAAGGTCAGATCTATCACGCATTGTATCCGTATTGAATCTTATACTGGAAACTAATTGGAAGCTTAATGAAGAATTTACTAAGAACGAACAATCTCATAATGACTCTGATGCTTTCAATATGGAAGATGCTTGGCTCCCGTGACTGCCGATGACCACGGCTGGATATGCCTGTTGAAGAAGGAGAAGAAGGAGCAGATGAGCTGTCCCCGTGGAGGTTGTCTGATGTGGTCCAACAGCTGGGTGGGTCCTAGCTGGATCCTGAGACATCAAACAACTAATCCCAGGCCAAGACCAGCAGAACCGCACAGACGTCATACGTCTCAGCCCCGACACAAAGAGCATGCCAATTGATGAAATGCAAACACAGGGAAGAGAAAGCCACAAAGAGAAGTCTGCAGTATGTTATGCTGACATCCCCTAAGTGATCCACCCGTGTTAACATAGCTCAAAAAAGGTGTGTGTGTAGGGGGGAGTAATGAGCATAAGATGTCTTCCAGAGTGACATGCACAGAGTACACTCCACCACTTGGAAAATGGCCTATCCTGGAAACAGAAGCTGTTTAGTTTAAGTATTCATGTCTACCTACTAAATTATAGGAAACATGGGGTCACAAAGCATACTAAACAATTACAAGGCATAGCAAAATCACCAAAACGCAGACTTGTTATGGGATAATGCTCTTGTATACTGTAAAGATTTGTCACTCATATTGGTTTAATAAAATGCAGCCAGGCAGGAAGTATAGGCAGAGAAACCAGACTAAGAGAATTCTGGGAAGAGGAAAGGCAGAGATGCAGTCACCAGCCAGACGCAGAGGGAGCAAGATGAGAATGCCTTACTGAGAAAAGATACCAAGCCACGTGGCTAAACATAGATAAGAATTGTGGGTTAATTTAAATTGTAAGAGCCAGTTAGTAATAAGCCTGAGCAATAGGCCAAACAGTTTATAATTAATATAAGCCTCTGTGTTTATTTGGGACTGAACTGCGGGACTGGGTGGAACAGAAACTTCCCTCTACACAGGCTGAAAAAACCCTAAAGGGCAGGTGAATATAACCTAGCAGGAGAGCTACATATGTGAAGACCTGGGTTCAATTCCCACCACAGAAAGAAAAGCTTTAAAAACAATAGGAAATAAAGAAAGATCCACGGAGAGATGGCTCAGAAGTTTAGGAGCATTTGGCTGCTTTTCTAGAGGACCTGGGTTGGATTCTCAGAACCCACATGGCAGCTTACAGTGTCTGTACCACCAATAGCAAGGGATCAGACACACTCTTCTGGCCTCCTCAGCACCAGGCATGTGTGTTGTACACAGACATGCATGCAGGCAAAACACCCATAAACATAAATAATAAAATGGGGGAGAACATTTGAGGAAGGAAGGGAGGATGGAGAGAAGAAACACTACAGATAAATGTCTGTTCTTAAACTGCTAAGAGGAGCAAAGAACAAGCTAGAGAGGAAGTAATCTGTCCACTGAAGAACAGATTATGGTCTCTAGAAAACCCATTCGTCTTGAAAGAAATGCATTTCTGAGCAGTTAATGAAGACTGAGTCATGACTTGATATTGACAACACTAAGAAACCAGTAGCTGTTTGAAGAAAGATGTGACAAGGTGTTCTAGCTACTTATTTTTTAGTTCTTCTAGAAATATTCAGTAAATACTTCTAAGTGAAAAAACACACTTTCATTTCCTCCACAATAATTCACTTGGTGGGAAGTAGGTGGGAGTATAAACAGGGCAAAATTGGGCGTGAATTGATTATTATTTGAGGTCGGCTGATAAGAACCCAAGGCTTCGCGCTATTATCCTCACTATCTACTTTTACGTATGTTTTAAATTTTCCACTCTTTTTTTAATAAAAGGGTTTTAACCTGGGTCAGTAATACCAGCTGCTCTGGAGGTTGAGGGAGGAAGGTCACAAGTTCAAGGCCAGCCGGGGCATCTAAATGAGACCCTGTCTCAAAATAAAAACTAAAATGAGGGTGTAGAAGAGATAGTGAAGTGGTGAACACTTGCCTGGCATGCATGAAACCCCAGGATCAATCTCCAGTGTTGATGGAAGAGGAAGGAAGGAATCAGGAAGGAAAGGAAGAGAGGGAGGGAGGGAGGGAGGGAGGGAGGGAGGGAGGAAGGGAGAGAGGGAGGGAGGGAGGGAGGGAGGGAGGGAGGGAGGGAGGGAGGGAGGGAGGGAGGGAGGGAGGGAGGGAGGGAGGGAAGGAGAGGAAAATAAGGAAAGACACTGAAAAAGAAGGAAGTGCTGATTACTATACACAGTATATATTGAATTATCACATTATATCCCTGAGATATATACAGCTGTTAGAGGTTAATAAAAAACCTTAGCGAAGAAAACTTTAAACTTGTTAAAAAGCAAACAAACAAAAAACCTCACACAGCTGGGCTTATAGAGCGGAGAGCAGAATGAGTAGCCGGAGTCTTGATGGCGGAACGAGGAGAAGGGTGTCATAAAAATATAACCCTCAGTTAGATGCGAGGAAAGAGGTTTCTCCAGATCCACTCCACGAGAGGATGACTATAGTTAGTAATAGCATGTTATTTCAAAATTGCTGGTACATTTCACATGTTCTCATTACCAGAAGACTTGTATTTGGAGTGATTGGTATGATAATTCGGCTTGCGTTCAGGCTCATGGTCAGCTACCTCCTTCATGCAGACCAGACCCACCTGCCTAAGAATGATACAGCTCAGGATGTGGGCTGCCCCCCCCCTCAGGATGTGGGCAGGACCTCCCACATCAATTAGGGAATGAGGGTCCCTCCTCCTGGGTAACTCTAATCTGACAGCTAAGGATTCTAACAGTATAGCACACCTCTTTAACAACTTCAGTTGGTAATTAGCCAAACTTTTAAATTATTCAAATAAAATAATGTTCATGACCAAAAAGAGAAAAGGAAGGAAGGAAGGAAGGAAGGAAGGAAGGAAGGAAGGAAGGAAGGAAGGAAGGAAGGAAGGAAGGGAAAAGTTCAAATAGTTCAAAATTTTGAATGAAGGCAAAAAAGCAAAAGTTCTCCCTCTGAATACCTGATCTCTCTTTTTATATATTCTCTCTCTTTCTTTTCTTTTGTTTGTTTGTTGTTTGCTTTGTTTTGTTCTGAGACAGGGTCCCATGTAGCCTACGCAGACCTCAGACTTGCTATGTAGCTGAAGCTGGTCTTGAACTTCTCCTCCTACCTTACCTCCTGAGTCCTGGGATGACAGGCACAGAGCCACCACATCTGGCTTCATTTGTCACGTTCTTGAGTGTATACTCAGCAAGGTTTGGTCACGTGTGGGACATTTTAAAAGAGTACTTAAGTACAGGATGATCTGCCTTTTGTTTAATTTTATTAGAAACCATCATTGATGAATATGAGTTAAATCTTCATTTGATAGCAACATGTGTTTACCGGAAAGCACACAACCTAATCGCAGCCCTTTTACCAGGATTTCTCATCCCACCCTAACATACTTGTAGGGATTTTTTTATCGATTGTTTGAAAAGATAACTGAATTTTTCACCCAATACAAAAAAAAGACATTAAAATAAAAACAAGCTAATAGCTTATTCATCATTGTTTATTTAAACCTTTCAAATTGAAATTGCTTAGATAGATTTTCCTTTGGGACCATTACAGTGCTGTCTCACGACCACAAAGGAAAACAGAGCATGAAGATAAAAATAAAATCAAGATTGGTGTCTTTCCTTATTCCCGTATCATCTGCTCGAGATAGGAGTAGAAACAGTTAGGCTGTAGGTCTATACAGCAAATTTTTCAAAATATATTAAAGTTGTGACAGGTTTTTAACACCACCTCTCTGGTACTTTTAACCTTCATTTTTTTTTTCAGAAGTTTTAAGGTTTGGGGCAATGGCTGGTATGCTTCAGTCTCTAAAAATTGAACCTGCTAATTTTCAGCCCGACAATTTCAACCTTGGCTAGTAGTCCTTTCTGTTTGTGTCTCTTCTAGCATTTCAGACACATCTAAAGCTTGAGCCAGCTACAATGTGTTTTTCTTTTGCTCTGCCGTTTTTTTCTGTATTGCTCAAGGTGGCCTTGAACAATTTCTTATGTAGCCCAGGCAGATCTCTGTCTTAGTTCCTATTCTACTGCTCTATTGCTAGGAGAAGCCATGACCAAGGCAACTTTGAAAAGAAAGCATTTAATTGGGGGCTTGTTTACAGTTTCAGAGGGGTCACTTTATGGTCATCATGGTGGGGAGCATGGCAGCAAGCAGGTAGACATCAGGCTGGGAGTTCTATATCCTGATGTATAGAGAGAAGGCAAAAAAGACATGAGGCCTGGCATGGGCTTTTGTAACCTCAGAGCCCACCCCCAGTGACACACTCCTTCAATAAAACTACACCTCCTAATCTTTCTCCAATAGTTTCACTAACTGGGGACCAAGCATTCAAATGTGAACTTATGGGGGCCGGTCTCACTCAAACCCTACTACAGTTTCAAATTTCAATACTCCTGCTTCAACCTCCCAAATGATAGGATTACAGGTGTATGCAACCAAACCTGATTTTACCATCCCCTTCCTTAGCTCACCATGCTATTTTTAGTGGTGCTTTCATTAGCATGTTTGTGTGTATGTGTGTGTTTGGATGTATGTGTGTGTGTCCGTGTGTGTCACATGCATGCAAGTGCCCAGAGGCCAAAAGTTATTGCAGTCCAATGATGTTGGAGTTTAGGTGATTGTGAACTTCCCAAGTTAGGTGCTAGGAACCAAGCTTGAATCCTCTGGGAGCAGCAAGCCCTCCTAACCACTGAGCTTACTGCTCCCAGCCAGCTGTGCTTAAGAGTTTCAAACTGTGAAGAGGAAGAGAAGAAAGGCTACTTTTTACTTGGTTCTATACACCAGGCTGGCTCTGTGAGCACCTGTCCTGCCCAGGCACATAGGACCCAATGTCCACAATAGACCCACACTTGATTTGCTGCAACAACAACAAAAAATGGAAGAAAGGAAGGAAGGAAGGAAGGAAGGAAGGAAGGAAGGAAGGAAGGAAGAAAGAAAGAAAGAAAGAAAGAAAGAAAGAAAGAAAGAAAGAAAGAAAGAAAGAGAGAAAGAGAGAAAGAGAGAAAGAAAGATTGAGAGAGGGGAAGGAAGGAGAGGAGAGGAGAGGGGAGGGGAGGGGAGGGGAGGGGAGGGGAGGGGAGGGGAGGGGAGGAGAGGAGAGGAGAGGAGAAAGATTGAGAGAGGGGAAGAAAAAGAAGGAAGGAAGGAAGGAAAAGAAAGAAAAATTTTCAAAACTTTATATTTTAGTACTCTTAAGTTACTTTCCCGGTATATTTAAACAGGAACCTCACGGAGCCTGACGTATTGCCCTAGTCTGTCCAGGGAATGCTGCAGGAAGCCCCAGCCACCCGTCCTGAAGTCATTAGTCCGTCCTGGCAGCTGAGGTCTGGCTGCCCGAAAAACATCTTTATTTTGGCAAATGGGCAGAACTAGCAACAGAATTAGCAAAAGGAACGGCGATGCGTCCTCGGAGCTGGTGTGGTAAAATGCTTAGGCCCGCAGCCGGCTTCCTTTGCTTCTCTCTGGTTCCCAGCTGTAGATTTCTCACACCGCCTAGCAGTTGTCAAATACTGTAAATATTTTCCCTTCTCGCTTCTTAGGAAAGCGCCAGACTCGATGGTGCTGCCTGACTGCGGACTTCCTTTTTCTCTCGGAGCCAGAGGAGTTGACCGACTAACCAGAAGCCGCTGTGAGTTGTTGTTAGTTGTCTTGACATTGTGTCTGCGCCAGCTTCAGAGTTTCTGAATAAATATGAGGGCACCAGTTCTATCTATGTGAACAACTGTGCCAAGCACTGGAGACAGTGTGCAATAGAAAGAGTCCTTACTTTCTAGAGGGTGAAGTGGGATGGTCATCCGGAGAGAATTTTCATGTGGTCAAAATGTGACGACCGGCTTGCTCGCAGGGAGAGGTCTTTGGCGGTTCTTTCCACACATACTAAAAAAAGCTGTATTTTCATGGGGCATAAATCACTCCCTAATGGCAAACTGAGCCCGTTAACTTGAAGTTCCACTGGACGAACACATTATTGCTGCAGGAAACGGCAGGAAGGGATGGAAGGGACTCATTTGGGAGGAGAAATGTTCCTTTGGTAAAAAGAAGAAACTTATTCTTTGGAGTTGAATTTCAGTTTTCCTGGATTGTAAAACCAAGTGCAGAGGTGCTATTTAGCAGAATCGGACCAAGATGAAGGGCCCCAAGTTCCAAATCTGTGATTTGGGGCAATTCCACTGACAGTTAAAACCACTGCTCAAGTTATGTCGGGCTGCTGCGGGGCTCTAGAGTCCACTCATCCCTCACTCCGAGGTCCTTCACTCTCGACTTTCATTCCCTCTTCATTCCCAGCAACAACATGAAGAGCACTTGTGATGAGCTCCAATACCAGGCTCCTGAGAGTCATGCATTTGCTCTGATTATAAAAAAAAAGTCCTAAAAATGATTTAACATGTATTTAAAGCCATTCGATGTTGGAAGACAAATTCTGCGGGACTCGTTTTCCCGAGAAGCTTGCAGGAGTTTACTGCTGGCAATCTCCAGTTCCCGCAAGCTCCTCTGTGATTTTCTTCCGCCTCAAAGTGGTGCTCCTGATTCTTTTATTTTATTTTTCTTAAAAAAGAAAACAAACTATCTTTTTCATTTTACATACCAATCCAAGTTTCCACTCCCTATCCTCCTCCCATTCCCTCCACCTTCCTCCCCACCCCCATCCATTCCTCAGAGAGGGTAAGGCACATTGCTTTGGGGAAGCTCCAATGCCCTCCCTACTATATCTAGGCTGAGCAAGGTATCCATCCAAAGAGAATCAAACCCTAAGAAAAATTTATATCGATCCACCTGGAATGGGGAAATAGACAAGATCACCTGGCAAAATTGGGAGCATGGGGGTGGGGGGAGAAGGGAGGATAGAAGGAGAAGAGGAGGTGAGAAGAGGCATGGGGAGGAGAAATTGAGGGAACAGGATAGTTGAGATCGAGGAAGAACAGAGATGAGAACAAGGAAAGAGATATTTTGATAGAGGGAGTTATTCTGGGGCTAGCAAGAAACCTGACACGAAACTGAGAGACAGCTAAACACTAGCTGACATTTCTTAGCTTACAGGATGGCCTGTGTTTTATGCCTATACTTTATGGAATACAAAAAAATATGCACATAATATCCTATTCCTTGCTGGCTGGGTGGCAGTCACGGCAGCTAGACCTTCAGTGGCTACTTTGGATCAGGAGATAAAACACTGAAGATTGAATAGAAAGACAGCAGACCCCCAGCTCCCTGACGGCTTCAGTTACTACCTGCCTCTAGATTTCTACAAGAAAGAAAAATGATGCTCCATTCTGGCTCTTGTAGCCAGATCTAATTTCAACTAATAACAGATTACTATCAATTCCCCGTTCATTGCCTAAGTGAATCTAGCCTTAATGCTTATAACTTTTTTTATTCTATAGCCTAAAAATTCCTGGACTGGAACAATGACTTAGTGGTTAAGAGCACTCGCCACTTTTCCGGAGGACCTGAGTTTGATTGCCAGCACCCACATCAGGGTGCTCGCAACCACCTGTAACTCCAGCTCCAGGGGATCTGATGCCATCTCCTGGCCTCTGAGGACACTGGAACTTGTGTGCTCATACTCCCACATAGGCATACACATAATTAAAAATAAATTAACGTCTCTCTCATTTTTACTCCTTTAAGATTTTTTAAAATTATGTGTATGTGTGGGTGCTTGCATGTATGCCTGTGCACCATGTATGTGAGTCTGGTACCCACAGAGTACAGAGGAGGGCAAGAGATTCCCTGGAACTGGAATTGCAGATGGTTGGGAGCCACATGTAAGTACTAGGAACGAGGTCTGGGTTCTCTGTAAGAGCAGTAAGTACTCTTAAGCACTGACTTGTCTCTCCAGCCCCACTTCTTCTAGCAAGTCCTTAATGAAAATTATGTTCCATACAGTTCCAGCTAAGTAATCTTATTTATAAAAATGACTTAAACAAAATAGTAGCTGCAAATAGTCATCATAACGGGTATGAAGATCAGTTAGTTACTGGTCTGTCAACATATATCTAATTCAATTCTATTTGGCTTATTTAAACCACTCAACACTAGATTGTCTTTTTGTTTGTTTGCTCTGAAGAGCTGGGAATTGAACCCAGAGCCTTGCAGCTGTGGAAGGTAAGTACTCTACCACTGAGCTAGAGTCCCCAGTCCTTAGTTTCCTAAGTCAGGGTCTTACTATGAAGCTTGACTGGCCTTGAGCTGGTGGGATACCCAAGTGCTTCAGTTCCTTTTTCGTTGCTATGATAAACACCATGACCAAGAGACATTCGCAGAAGGAAGAGTTTGCTTGGGCTTCCAGTTCCGCAGGGATCGTGTCTGCCGCAGTCAGGAAGCACAGTGGCAGCAAGTGCAGGCCTGGTGGCATGGGAAGGAAACTAAGAGATCCCTGGGATCTCAGTGAAAGGAGAGAACCAACTCCTAAAAGCTATCCTCTGTCCTGTACATATGTGTCACAGGATGCATGAACACCTGCACATACATACAAACACATATAAAAATAATTTAATAATAAATACAAATGTTTTGATGAGGGTGGTGCACACCTTTAATCCCAGCGCTTGGGAGGGAGAGGCAGGCAGATCTCAGTGAGCTAGAGGCCAGCCTGGTGTACAAAGTGAGTTCCAGGACAGCCAAAGCTGTTACACAGAGAAACCCTGTCTCGAAAAACAAAACAAATGAACAAGCAAAATGTTCTTAAAGCAACAGCAAGGGTTAGGGAGATAGCTCAAGCATGAGCACCTGAGTTCAGATCTCTGTCTTCATAAGAAGCTGAGTGTGGTGGTGAACTTTGTCATTCCAGCATGGTGGGAAGGGAAATGCAGAGCCCAGGAGGATCCCCAAATCTCACTGTCAGCTAATCTTACCAACTTGGTGAGCTCCATATTCGGTAAGAGACCTTGACTCAAAAGTAATAACATAGGGTATGATAGAGGAAGACACCAGAATCAACTCTTCTGGTTAGTGGCAATGTAGCTTGGGTGTCAATCAGATCCCGGCAGAAAGCAGGCAACATGCTCCAAATAGGGTGATCTGAGGGGAGGTTGGCAAGGGGTCTGTGGGCAAAAGTGTGAGCAGTGTGAGCCAGTTAGCCAGGGACAGTACCGGAGTGCCCTCAAACTGTTTGCACTTGGCAATAGATACAAGGTCCAGAGCCACTGTTGGAATCTGAAGACAGAGAGGGTGTATGCCCAGGTCTGCGGCCACAGCATGGCCAGCTGATGAAATCACTCAGAGAGGAAAGCAGGGGATAATTACCAGCTCTTCCCTATCAGTCTCCCCCATCAATACCAAAGAGAAGCTGAAGGACAAGAGGCCTCTGATGCTGTCTCCGTGGGCAGGAGAGAATGGTGGGTGTGGCTCACTGAGGCCGAAGAGAGCCTTCCAGTACAGCTTTATTCCACCCAGGGCCAAGCACCCATGAACTGAAACTACGAGCCAAAGCTAAGCCACCTTTCCATAAGTTGTTTATCTTGTCATGGCAACAGAGAGCTGATTAACATGATAATAATGGCAGACAACAAATGTTTACATGTTACATGTTACTTACATGTTATATATGTTACTTGATTTTTTTTAACTAATTAGCAAATACCGCATGAAGTACCTTACACATACACTAATTGCTGAAGACTGTCACCAATCTGTGGTGGTTCTTTGGGGAAAGAGCAGATCCTTTTAGAGGAGGGGCCTTTGGGAGAAAGGACATTGGAAGGGCTGTAAGTCAACTGGGCATTAGGTACCATCATTATCCCCATTTTGTAGAGCAGCTGAATCTGTGTTACTGCCACCAAATACCTGACAGAAACAAGAACGGAAAGGTTCATTGGAGTTCATGATTCCAGGGGTTTTCATGGTGAGGAAGGAAGGGTGACACGAGTGGCTCAGGCCCTGGTGGTGAGAGGGTATGGCAGAGTTCCACTGCGGCCAGGCCAGAAAGCAGAAGCAGATCTCCATCTACCAATGACGGTCCACCTTCCACAAGCTCCAGAAAACCCCAATCAGTGCCAGCCCCTCAGAATCAGATATTCAGAGCCAGCCTGTGGGAGACTGTGGTGGTCTGAAAGAAAATGGCCCCCAGAGGGAGTGGCACTATTAGGAGGTGTGGCCTTGTCTCATTTGCTCAATCTCTCAGTGTGACACTCAGACCACTTCCTGTTGCTTAGAAGATATAGCCGGGCGGTGGTGGCGCACACCTTTAATCCCAGCACTCGGGAAGCAGAGGCAGGCGGATCTCTGTGAGTTCGAGACCAGCCTGGTCTACAGAGCTAGTTCCAGGACAGGCTCCAAAGCCACAGAGAAACCCTGTCTTGAAAAACCAAGAAAAAAAAAAAAGATATAGGACGCTCAGTTGTTTCTCCAGTACCATGTCTGCCTGCATGGCACCAAGATGATAATGGATGATAAACCTCTGAACTGTAAGCCAATTCCAGTTAAATGTTTTCCTTTATAAAGGTTGCCATGGTCATGCTGCAAACTGGACTAAGACAGAGACATTGCAGATTCAAACCCTAACAATGACTTGAGTAACTTTCCAATGATTGTAAAATACTGGTCCACTTCAGGACTTAAATACTTACAGACACCAGGGTATTTGGAAATTTAAGGATTGGAAAGGCACAGGATCCAACCCTCTGGCCCAACACTTTCCCACATCCTTAGAAGGCCAGCACTGTGAGGAGGCTGGATGCTTAAAGATAAGCAAAATAATGAATCTTATTCTACGTATTGTTAGCACAACAAAATAAACTTTTAGAATTCAGTAAGAACAACAAGCAGCATTCGAACTTTTTTTTTTTAAAGAGACTACTGTGATGTTACTCTAAGGTCAATGACAAATTAAATATTATAAGTATATATTATCTATTTTGTTTCTGTGTCTATTCAAGTTGCCAGAAAACACTTAAAAGATTTTCTGACTTAAGAGATAAATTTCTTAATGAATTTATGAATTTATTTTCTTAATGAATTATTTTTATTTTGTGTGCACTTATGTTTTGCCCACATGTACGTCTGTGTGAGGGTGTCAGCTTCACGACAGCTGGACCTAGGGCATGTCCATTTCCAGGAGCGCCCTTTCCCTCCATAGGTTTCTGACAGGCATGGAATGGAAGTCAAGGATGAGGAGGGGGTAGAACAGAGAAAATCAGGCTGCCACTGGCACCTAGGACTACCGCGATGGCCTCCTGTTGTCCCTTCTCTGAGATACTACAAGATTTCATGGTTAAACTTTTTTTTAACATCTATCCGTTCATTTACTTATTTGCTGTGCTTGTGAGTGCCTGCACACATGTGAGAGCATGCATATGAATACCGTGATGCAATGCACACGTGGGGGTTAAAGGACAACTCTTTCAGAATCCAATCTCTCTCCTTCCATCATGCAAGTTCTGGGGCTCTAACTAAAGGGGTTGGACTTCTGCGGCAAGCGCTTTTACCTCCCGAGCCACGTCGCGTGCGCCCTCATGTTTGTCCTTGACTAACACTGTCTTTGAACCTTTTGGCTTAAATAATATATTCAAGAGTCAGATGGAGAATGAAAAGGCGGCGGGAAAACTCCATCCTAGCCAAGCTCGGTGGTGGCTTGTCCCCGCTGCCTAGGGTTCTCCCAGAGCATCTGTATGCACCTTTGCAGAGTGACAACAGAGACCTCTCCACTGAGTGGACTGGATATCCCTGGCAGACCCAAGAACACAGCAGGGAAGAAGGGGGGGATAAAGGAGAAATAAAAACAACCTCCCTTCCCCCACCAAATGCTCAGAAAGTAAAAGAAGACTATGCATATCAATCAATAAAAGTGGGGATCAATTTGAAGGGCCGCCTTCCTGAATTTGCCAGTACTGACTGAGTTAGTACCTACGTGCCCCCAATGTATCATGCCAATTAACATTAGAAAGAGGGGAAGCTCATGTAGTTGCCTTTGAGGTGTGTGTGTGTGTTGTATGCATATGTACATTGTTGAGTATATGTCGGCACACGTGTATGTATATTCAGGTGGAGGCCTGAGATTAATGTCACGTCTTCTCAATTGTTCTCCACCTTATTCTTTACAGCAGGGTCACTCAATGGAACCCACAGAGATTGACAGGATAGTGGAGCTGGCCCACTCGCTTCCGGAATCTCACCTCTGCCTTCAGAGCGTTAGAATTCCACAGGGGCCGGCCATGCCAGCCTACTAGGCATTTGCATGGATTGAGGCTCCCAACTCCAGTCCTCACGCTTGTACAGCAAGAGCCTTAACCCCGGCACCTAGAATGGAAGGTCTTTAAACGTGGCAGGCATCTGCATTCAAGTAGTCTTTTACCCCGGTTTGCTGCATCTCGATAAGACAGTCGCAGGAAGCAAACACAAGGCCCAAACTGAGACTCATTGCTGAAGTGGCATTCATCTGGTTCCGACTGCGTGGTTACTTCACTGGGCATGCGTCGGAGGCCTGTAAAAAACACCTGTGTCACCCAGCGAGCTCATTCACGCAAGCAGAGACACAGCAGTCTCAAATTCCTCCTTGACTTTTCACCCAGAGCCCTGATAGTAACTTGGATCCACTGCAGAAACTGATTTCAGCTATGTAGTCATTAAAAGATACAGGCTTGATTATTTCAATCAAAATGAATGGAAAGATAAAAAGATTTCTCTTTTACTAAGACGCGGAGCACAAAATCTATTCACAGCTTTCTGTGAGCTCAGTACGCAGAAACAAGACATTCCAGCCAATGCCAAAAAACAAAATAACAACAATAAGAAGAAGAAAAAATGTCCATTAGTGGCCACCTAAGGGGATTGATTTTGTTTTGGGGGGTTTTGTTTTGATTTTGCTTTTGACAGTGTCACGATACAGCTTGGGATGGCCTCCAAGGCCTCCAATTTACTATGTAGTCTAGATTGACCTGGAACTGGGGATTCTCCTGCCTCAACACCCTCGGGTGCTCAGACTATAGGCATACTCTATCACTTCTAGCCAGATCTGGACTTTGCAAGCCTTGTCCTTCATAGGACAAATGAGATGAAAACCAGGCAATCTTTCCTTTCCTTCCATAGGCGTGGGAACTTGTGTTTCCAAGTAGTTGGGCCAAGTTTACGAAAGGCAGCTAATGAGCACACGGAGAAGGGTCCCGCTTTTTCCAAAGCCTTCAGACTTCCCCCACCCCCGAGTGAGCCCATAGAATGGAAGAGGAGTGACAGGTGAGCATGGACGTTAAGAGGCATGTTCTTTGCATGATGCACTCCACTGAGCTTCCATTAACACTTAGGGGAATTGTGGGCAACTATCAGAGGGAGGGTATATCTCCACTGCTCCCGTTTTAATTTTTTTCAATTAACAGTTATGTTTAGCCGACTCCCAACAGAGTTTGCTGGTGAGATTGCTGGCTTCCTAATGCAAGCTTCTCTTCAGCTAGCCAAGCTAATGCTGATGACCTGGGTTCTGAATCTGATGCTGTTAGGCATATCCAATGTCTACCTAAATGCATTTGGGAAGTAAATCTTGTCTGGAAAGGTTTGCTCAGTCAACCTAGGGATTAGAAATTACATTGACCCAAGAAACAAGACTTGCTATATTTAGTCTGAGAACAATGCCAAAAATGCATAGCCAGACCTAGGAATGGGGGGAGGGGGCTGGGATGTATTTACTTCAACATCTTATAAAGCATTACGGCTAGCAGTGGTGCTATGTAGCACCCAAAACAATTCCAAGATTTCATGACTTTTTGTGTAGATCACAGTGACTTTCCGTTGTTGGCGGGGAGAGTGATAAAAAGAACAATAATCAGCTCAGGCTAACCACAAAGTCTGGAACCTCCTAACTCAGCCCCCAAAGTCCTGGAATTACAGGCCTAAACCATCGTGTTGATATTTTTGCTGTCATTTTGCAATGAGGAAACCAACTGATGAAGAGACTAATTAAGACAATTACACAAAGGGATGACTGACCGGTACCGGCCCGAGACTCCAACCAAGCTTATCAGTCTGTGCACAGAGCCTTCACTGTTAACCCTCACCTGTCCTGGGAGAACAGGCCTCTGTCTTTCATTTCAGTTGGAAAAGTAATGGAGTGAGCTCATTATAATAACAGAATGGTTTCCAAACCTCTCAAGAAAAGCTAAGGAGCTTCTGACTCTTCCATATCATCTTTAGACCATCATTTCCCTGAGTCAGGCTTCCATGCCATCTTCAGACTATCATTTCCCTCTCTCCTTCGTTGTCTGTCCTTCCTAAGAAAAGCACTGATTGAATTAAACATTAAAACTCCAGGAGGAAAAAAGTCTCCAGAAGGGCCGAGTGTCATTTATCTTTGTGTCTCCAGTGCCTGGTACAATACTGGCCCAGAATAGGTGCGCGTCACCGACTATCCAGAAGGAAAGGGGGATGAATACGCCAATAAATAATTGACTCCATGAAGGTTAACTTTATTTGTAATGCTTATTGGATATTCTCCTCCACTTTTTAATGTAAGGTACGTTTTTTAAAAAAATTTCAGCCAGATTATTTAAGTATCCTGACTATTTCTTATTTCTGATGAGCTACAGAAACATTGGCATGGAACTGTTTTTTCTGTCAGTAGAAAGACATCTATCTAGTACCATAATTTAGTACATTTCCAAAATAGAGTTGAAACAGTTTCTATTCTAAGGACTGAGAATAGAAGTCTCAGTCTTTTAAAAGGGTCTCTTTAAACTTCATTAGTTCAGTGCCAGAGTTTGCACCCAAAGCCCTATGCATGCTCTCTACAGCAGAGGCCCAGCCCAGCCACATTCTGTTCAATTACAATAAAGAGATCTCGGAGAATAGTGGGGTCCATAGCTCTCTCTTAAGCTGCCCTTTGCAAACTATGCAACTGTAATAAAAATAATTTCAAGAAAATGGGTGTAAGATGGTGTTACCTAACAAGAATTTAAAATTAGAAGTAAAACAGAACTGGACGTGGTGGCACACGTCAGTCATCACACAGGAGAGCTGGAGGCAGGAGACACAGGAGGATTGAGTCAAAGAACCCCAGGCTACATAGGACCTTGTCTGAGAATAAATACGAATAAACCTGGAAGCTCATCTTTAAAATTGTATACAAGCATATTTAGGCTCAAGGAGTCTCCGAATGTGCATACACTGTCTTCCACACTGGGTTGTCTTTCTCGCAAAAAGCAAACTTTAGATTTTGTGTTAGATAGAATTCCATAAAAAACCTTGTTTCCAATTTTAAAAAAAAATGCTAAAAGAAAGGCAATAAAATATAAGTTCTGCCTCAGCAAAAGGACCATTCTAGAACATTATTTCTATCCAGGGTAGATCATCTCGTATGAAATACAACTGAACTTTGTTTTGTTTCGTTTTCCTTGAGGCAGAGATTTTTTTCCCCCATAATACCACCTCTGGCAAATGTATTGAAATAATGAAAATGTCAATATATGAGGTCATATTTGAGGTGCATTTGGATTGATTATGTGTTCTAATAGCCTGAAATCTAAATGAAGAGGTTTTTTAATAAGAAGGTGATAGGACTACGGAGATCTTCATATAACATAAAACGCATGAAGGGGCATGTCGTAATGTGAATATGACTAATTGATCACCTTATTAGAAAAGCATTTATCTTGAGATGAAAAATGGCCACACTGTTGTTTGACATTTGGATGGTCGATGACTTGACCAGGAGAAACCGTTGTAGGACACTCCAGAGACAAAGGCAGTTCAAGGGATCAGCCGCCTGCCAAAGGTCACTGATGGAATAATAGGGCTTTTACTCTTCATCGTCTGAAGAGAATCCTCTGATGCTACTTCCATCCCCATGAGGGAAAAATAAAAACTGGCCAAAAGTCATCTTTTTATTACAAACAAAACCAGTCAGTGTCCCAACCAATACAACAGAAGACAGAATTTCTCCATCACGAAGTCCCTCAGTAAGATACTTACGTTTATCACTTACACTCTGCTTATCTGACGCCCAGCCTAGTGGGATATTGAATTTTTATTGAAGAAACACAGCTAGAAAGTCATCTGAGTAACTAGTTCTATGCCTTAAAATTACTCAAATGGGTAGAATTCTAGATATATGTTTAGAATTTGTGCTCCAATGTGGGTCTCTGTCTCTATCTCCTTCCATCGCCAGATGAAGGTTCTATGATGATATGCAAGATATTTATCAGTATGGCTATAGGATAGGGCCATTTCAGGCTCCCTCTCCTCAACTGCCCAAGGACTAGCTGGGGACATCTCTCTGGACACCTGAGAACCCCTCTAGGGTCAAGTCTCTTGCCAACCCTAAAATGGCTCCCTTAATTAAGATATATACTTCCCTACTCCCATTTCCACACTTCCTCCATCCCAACGATCCCATTCCCCCAAGCTCTCCCCATCCTCCCCTTCTCACTTTTCTCTCCCCATCTCCCCCTCTCCCCATCCCATCCCACCCCCAAGTTCCCAATTTTTGCCCGGCAATCTTGTCTACTTCCAATATCCAGGAGGATAACTATATGTTTTTCTTTGGGTTCACCTTCTTATTTAGCTTCTCTAGGATCATGAATTATAGGCTCAATGTCCTTTATTTGTGGCTAGAAACCAATTATGAGTGAGTACATCCCATGTTCCTCTTTTTGGGTCTGGCTTACCTCACTCAGTGTTTTCTATTTCCATCCATTTGCATGCAAAATTCAAGATGCCATTGCTTTTTTACTGCTGAGTAGTACTCTAATGTGTATATATTCCACACTTTCTTCATCCATTCTTCCATTGAAGGGCATCTAGTGGGGCTGATCTAATGGGAGCTCACCAAGGCCAGCTGGATCCGAGGCAGAATCACGTGTCTTTCTTCTTTAGCTCGGGAATAGTTGGTTGGACCTGAACTTCAGGGCCGTCACTCACCTTGGCCCTCCCCCATACAGATGCCCCTTTCTCGCTCATCTTGGTCACTCTAGTAGAAAAAGGATTCTCAGGAACTATTCCTCCAATTAATCCTATCCCCATGCACTAGTCTGGAAATTATCTACTGGTGTTTGGCAAGAAATAGGATTGACCTCTATCTTAGTTATTTAACTCACTGCTGTGGAAAAATGTTTGACAAAATCAACACAAGGAAGCAAGGACACAGCTAGAAGATGGCATTTATGAGGAAGAGAACCCTTACCCAACACCACATCTTCTGGACACAGCTAGAAGATGGCATTTATGAGGAAGAGAACCCTTACCCAATACCACATCTTCTGGAAACAGCTAGAAGATGGCATTTATGAGGAAGAGAACCCTTACCCAACACCACATCTTCTGGAAACAGCTAGAAGATGGCATTTATGAGGAAGAGAACCCTTACCCAACACCACATCTTCTGGCATCTTGTCTTGGATCCTTAGTCTCCCAAACCTTGAGAAACAAGTTTTTGTTACTTATAAACCAACCTGAGCTTGAATGGATTAAGATATCTATAGTCCATTTCCACTCTGAGATATGGGATAGGAGTCTAAAGAGATGGTTCAATGGTTAAGAACTTTGACTCTACAAACATGAGAACCTGAGTCTGACTCCCAGCACTCAAACAAAAGGCAGAGCAGGACCCAACTCGGTGGGGAGTGGGAGCAGGACAGTCACTGGGATTCACTGGCTACCAGTCTAGGTTCAGTGAGAAGCCTTGTCTCAAGGGAACAGCAGAGAGCCATAGAGCGGGACATCTCGATGTCTTCCTTTGGCCTCCATGTAAACACCTGCACACACACAGATATGTAACACACCACACACGGGGGGGGGGTGATCATACAACTTAAACATCAAGATAAGAAGATATGAAATTTAGAACTATTTCAAATAGATATCAACAGCATTTCTGCTATACGTTCAATTCATTTTATCTGGACATCAATTATGTATCACTAATGAATGGCTTTTTGTTTCAGCTTCAGAAGGTACTTGTGGTGTGCTGTTTGAATGTGAATATCGCCCTCCCCCATAGGTTCAGCCATTTAAATAGTTGGTCCTCAGTGGAGCTCTCTGGGTTGGGTAGGAGGTGTGGCCTTGCTGTTCACTGGGGTGGGCTTTGGATTTTCAAAAGCCCTGTGTCACTTCCAATGAGTTCCCTGTTTTTAGGTTGTGGTTCAAGATGTGAAGCCTCAATTTTCTGGTCCTGCTGCCATGCCTACCTGCTGCCACACTTACCCACCATGATGGTAGTGAACTTTTATTCCTGCGGAACCACAAACCCAAAGAAATCTTTTCTTCTGTAAGTTACCTTTGGTCATGGTGTTTTAATAACTCAGTAACAGAAAAGTGGCTGACTCGGCACTTGTGATTCGGGCCAGAGATAATTCTGTGGTTAAGAGCACTGGCCTCTTCCTGGGGACCTGTGTTCCATTCCCAGATGATGACTCACAACTATCTGTAATTCCAGTTCCAGGAGATAGATCCAAAGTCCTCTTCTCAACTTCTCAGTAATCAGGCATGCACATGGTATACACACATACATGCATATATGTATATATGGCAAAACACCTATATACATAAAATAAATAGATAAATTTTAAAAGATGTCTGTGAGATCCTGAGACCATCAAGTCTCCTCTGAAGATAAGAATGAATAGTTTTCAAAACACGTGTAATAGTGAGAGCTTTGCAGATCTCAATACTACAAAGTTACAGATGAGTTCCAGTGTCCACCACACGGTCATAATTCCGGAGTCGTCTTTTAACTATAGAAAAATTCCATAAGAAGAATCTAATAATCCCCTGGGTCTGCTGAACCACTGAACACATAGCCTGTATTCTAAATATAATCCTCTGCATTCTTCCTTAGAGGAATCCTGGTGACATGTGTGGACCATATGGTCCAGTCTGCTATCTCCCCAATCAGCAAGGAATTTACTGAGATTCTTCCTAGAATCCCCCAAGGAAACAGAAATGCATGGCAAGAGAATTCAGCTTGAATTAGGGAGCCCTCTTAGACTGAATTAGATATTGTTCTATCTGTAATGACGTCAGGACCTGTTATTTTGTCATTCAAGAATCACAAATGAGACTATTTGCTTTAAGTAAGGGCAAAAAAGAATGTGCACACCATCTTAGATACAAATCGGAAATGTACCCAGGTAACTCAGGGCTCGAGGCCCTCTGTCAGTATCATCTACTTGTTAAACGTTCACAGCCTACAGAGAAGGAAAGATCTGGAAACTGCCTGGCAATAGGTGTCAGAATCAACCTAAGAGTGTGTTGGCGCAGCCGTCTCCCAAGAGTTCTGAGACACAGGTTCTTGGCTGTAGTCTCCCTGGCCTTTAAAATTCATAAAAAATGCTCTGGCCCAGGATTTCTTGCTTGACAGACATTACATATACATACATATATGTATGTATGTGTGTGTGTGTGTGTGTGTGTGTATATATATATTCTGTAACTTCAATAAATCTGTTTGTTGTAATTAAGTAAGATTTTGCAGTTCATTACCCTGTAATGGATGTAGCCTTTGGGTGTTTTTGAAAAGTAAAATATAAAGAAAAATGAGTAAGTAAGTATCTTGATTAACTTATCTAGGAAGATCTTACAGTCTTTTAAACAGACAAGTGAACATTTTTAAGAAAAATAATAACACATAACATAAATATGTGGCATATTTGTAATGATAACCTGTTTCTCAAAATAACCACCACTGAGTTAATATTGCCTAAGCTATTCTAAGGATGAAGACAGCGAGACATTAGCAGACAACATGTTTTGTAAAGAGCAAGTTGCTGAGAGCAGCAGCCTCCACTTCACAGCCCAGACAAATAACGGTGATTACTAGAAAATCCTTTAAGAGTTTCTAAGTTGTGGCCAGTTTACTTACACTAAGAATCATGTTATCAGTTGTTCTTTAAAGCAGGTTTGTTTATGGGCTCTGAGTCTCCCTGATTCAAGCTGTCTTCCAGGCCCTCAGGGCGAAGTTGATGAAACTCCTTTTTCTTTTTTTTTTTTTTTTTTTTGGTTTTTCGAGACAGGGTTTCTCTGTGGTTTTGGAGCCTCTCCTGGAACTAGCTATTGTAGACCAGGCTGGCCTCGAACTCCCAGAGATCCACCTGCCTCTGCCTCCCAAGTGCTGGGATTAAAGGCTGATGAAACTCATTTTCAAGTGATTGTACTTCCCAATTGGGGGTGCTTTAAGGTCTCATTCCAAACCCTCCAATTGTTGAGAAGTATGCAACAGGTGAGCCAAGATTCCCTACTTACACATGCGCATGCGCGCACACACACACAAAGAGAGAGAGAGAGAGAGAGAGAGAGAGAGAGAGAGAGAGAGAGAGAGAATATGATCAGACCCAAGCTGCAACACAGAAATAGAAAGAAAAGTTTAACTTCAATTACCCAGGACCGACCCTGTGATTTAGATAATAGAAATGATCCACTTTTACTTACGCATATATGTGATGTGGTGTCTTTTTTTTTAAAAGAATTTTTGAGTGATTTGTGAGAGAGGTCAGGTATAGCACATGATTTCTCTCTTGGAAACTTAATGCTTATTGAACTAGGCCAGATACAAAAGAACAAATATTGTGCCACTGCATTTCTACAAGGCCTAGGACAGTCTGAATCTCACAGATTAAATGTAGATTGGCGGCATGAGGCCTGGGGAAGCGAAGGGGGCGTCTCTGTTCAGTGGGTCCAGAGGAGTGTCAGCTTTGTGTGACGTTGATGACTGTGTAACAATGTGGGCACACCTAACGCTGCTACATTTTATGCTTACAAGGGATAAAGAAGTAGTGTATTGCTTTAATCCATGGTCCTTCCTGTGTTGAAAACAGTTTATTGTTGAAGTCATTTCAATTCCCATCATGTTTACCTAGTCTTAGCCTCCTCTTTTACCTGTCTTTTACCTCATCCCATTTTCCTCCAAAGTATCTGCTTTGTTTTCTGTCGCCTCAAGTCTTCATCATCTGGATCAAAGCCGTTGAAATTAACCCCTGAGTGGCTGGCGTGACTCCTGCCTCCCCCTCTGCAGTCTGTTTAATGCATGTGTTCTCTGTGATGTCTCACTCTTGCCCTTAGGAGATGCTCAACACATACTGAAACAGCCTAGTCATCCATGCAGAAGGAACCGTGTGTTTAAGAATGGACTATTCATACAAGCACATTAGTTCACTTCTTTTGGCTAGGACTTCCCACTAAGTTAATTCACTACCGATGGGCGGGAGCGGGAGGCCCTGTGGGAAGCAGTGAGCCGAGCACAAAGTGAAGCACCTTCTAGCAGGACCAGAGTGGAACACATGGCCAATACTTCAAGAAACAAAAATCTAACTGGGCGTGGGGACACACACTTAAAATCCCAGCACTCAGGGGACAGACGCAGGTGGATCCCTGAGTTTGAGGCCAGCTTGAGTGAGTTGCAGGACAGCCAGAGATACACAGAGAAACCCTGTATCAAAAAACCGAAAGGAAAAAGAAAAAAATCTTTGAAATATTTATATAAAATTGGTATAATCCAGCCAGGTGGTGGTGGCACACACCTTTAATCCTTGCACTCAGGAGGCAGAGGCAAGCAGATCTCTGTGAGTTCGAGGCCTGACTGGTCTACAAGAGCTAGTTCCAGGACAGACTCCAAAGCTACAGAAAAACCCTGTCTCAAAAATAAATAAATAAATAGATAAATAAAAATTTAAAAAATTAAAATTGGCATAATCCTAGACAGAATGAAAAGGAAATGGCAGGAGAATTAGAGTGGAGAAGATAAATATGTTATATATTATATGTCATAAATCATATATTATTAGATCTGGCCGTGGTGCTGTTATGGCAATAAATAGCAGCCCTTCCATAACAAAGATGTGTACAAACCATAATGCAGGCCAAGGGAAAGAAGCATTCAAATGAATAAAGCCAAGCTGGACATGAAAGTGCACGCTGTAATCCAGTACTCACAAGGCTGAAGATAGAGAGCTTCAGGTTAGTGTGGGCTACAGAATCTGAACTTATCTAGAAAGGAAGGAAGGAAGGAAGGAAGGAAGGAAGGAAGGAAGGAAGGAAGGAAGGAAGGAAGGAAGAGAGAAAGAAAAAGAAAAAGAAAGAAAGAAAGAAAGAAAGAAAGAAAGAAAGAAAGAAAGAAAGAAGAAAGGAAGGGAGGATCAGATTATGAATAATACCTATCAAACCATGAAACAAAGTCAGAAGAAATATATTTGGGGGTCTTCACCAGCATCTAGTCCAACATGCCCACTTTAATCTAAGAAAGAAACTTCTTGAGAACCAAAAAGAGCAGAGAGAGAAAGCTGATCCTGCCCTCCATCACTATAGTCTGTGAGACAACCAGCAGAGACGACCAGCAGAGACGACCAGCAGAGACGACCAGCAGAGACGACCAGCAGAGACAACCAGCAGAGATGACCAGCAGAGACGACCAGCAGAGACGACCAGCAGAAACAACCAGTGGGAGTTGTGGGATTCCCCACTCCAGAGATCTCCTGGTAGACTCTGAAGTCTTATTAATTCAGTGGGCTGCCAAATTTGTTAAAGCATCTGGATGCCAGCCAGACTGCCACTTGACTTTGTGCTGCGTAGACACAGTCCCACACATCAGACGCTCCCTAAAGCATTTAATATCACTGGGGGGGACTTATCCTGTGTCCCTTGCTACCAGGTTTATAAGTTTCTGGAGGGCATAGTACTAGGTTCTGAGCAACAAACACTGGAACCCCTAAATGCAGGGTAGTATAGATGTGTGTAGGAGAACCAGGGAACTAGGCGTCAACCCCACAGCTAGCAAGCACTACCATCTAGAATAGGACTCTGACAGGCCTCCGTGTTCGAATCACATCCTGTGGCCGCAAGAAGCAGCTCTTCTTCTTCCTACCAGCCACGTGAGGAGCTATTAGAAGAAGAAGTGAACGAATCAAAACAACAGCGACTGTGAAAATACGTTCCCCAAAATGTACATAATTCTAGACAAACTGAGAACACTGGTATAGTTAGGAAAAGGATAACTAAATAAATAAATGGTAAGTGGGCAAATAAATAAATAAATGCCCTTTCCCAGTCTCCTCACCCATACCTACAGGCACCCAGTTGCTGGGAAAATAAGCCATCTTCTAAATAAAACAATTTCTCATTGTAGTTATTTAATCCTTACTAACTTCCTCCAGGCTTAACTCATGGACTACAGCAAACTTTTCAAATCTGCATAACAGAAATGAAAGAAAAAGGCAAAGCTTTCTTACCAACGCATACTCACACCAAGGCGGTAACACGACTACAATTCCAGCACTTGGGAGGCAGGGGCAGGAAAACTGGGTTGGAGGCATCCCGGGCTGCATAGGAAATTTGAGATCACCTATCTCAAAAAGCCAAAGGTTGGAGATGTAGCTCATTTTCAGAATGCTTGCCTGGTATCTATGAGGCCATGGATTTAGTTCCCAGCACTACAAAAAGAAACAGAAACGTGGTTGTGAATATAGCAACTTGCTCCTAACACTAAAATTTGTCTTTCTTTAGTTTTGCTTTATGAATATAAAAAATGGTTGTCATAAATATGATTACCATATTTCTTTGTTTCTCAGCTTTTCCTAAGGTAGATATTTTTAGAGATTAATTTTTTTTGTTGTCTGTATGTATCTGTGTAGGTGTGTGGGGCTACCTGAGAAGGCCAGAAACATTTGGCCTCCAGAACTGGAGTTACAGGCTCTGGTGAGCTGCCTGGTGTGGGTTCTGGGAGTCAAACTCTGGTCAGTACTTGCTCTTAACTGCTAAGTCATCTCCCTAGGCCCACGGTAAGCTTTCCTCTTCCTTCCTAATGAATTCTGATTTTATCAACACAATTCAGAACTTATTTCCAACTGGTGAGAAGAAAATTGTCCCCAGACCCCACATTTAAAAAGCAAGGGTGTGGTGGAAGTGTTTGTAATCCCAAAGCTGAGAAGGCAGAGGCATCAGATCCCCGGGGCTTGTGGCTAGAGAGCCAGGGGAGACAAGGAGGGTAGTGCCTGGGGAAAGCCACCTTAGGTTGTGCTGGCTGGTCTTATGTCCACTTGAGCACACGCTAGAGTTACCTAAAAGGAGGGCACCTCCATTGAGAAAATGCCTCCATAAGATCCAGCTGTGACTGGATGGTGGCAGCACAAACCCTTAATCCCAGCACTTGGGAAGCAGAGGTTCTTTGTGTGTTCGAGGCCAGCCTGGTCTACAAAGTTAATTCCAGGATAGCCAGGGATGTTACACAGAAAAACCTTGTCTTGAAAAAACTTTTTTAAAAAAGTGTATGTGTGTGTGTGGGGGGGGGGGCATATGTAAGGTATTTTCTTAATTAGTGACCAATGGGGAAGGGCCCAGTCTGTTGTGGGTGGTGCCAACCCTGGGTTGCTTTCTGTAAGAAAGCAGGCTAAGGAAGCCATAGGGAGCAAGCCAGTAAGCAACACCCCCGATAGCCTCTGCATCAGCCCCTGCCTCCAGGTTTGAGTTACTGTCCTGACTTCCTTCAGTGATGAATAGCAATATATGGAAGTGTAAGCCAAATAAACCCCTTCCTGCCCACCACATAAACAAGAAGAAAATTGAACATATGTGACATCCAAATGCTAATTCCCTGTTGAAGAAATGAATGGTAGACCTTATCTATCATTTATTTGATTCATGTATATACACATGTACATTACAGACATTTTTATTTAATTATTCAAGAATTGACACAGTGTTGGCACTGTCTAATCCCTCTGGAGCTCTCCACTAGGAAAAGCAGATGTGAAGAGTGTGGCCGTCAATTGCATTTTTTTTTTCTTACATTTGAAAGTAGTGACTTTATTATCTCTACACTTAATGAGTCACTATTTTGAAAACTTTAATACAGAAAAGCCCTAAAAAGAAAAAAATACCAAGAAAACCCTACTACTTAGAAGTAGCCATCGGCAACATGTATCAAACCAGTAACAATGTATCAAAATGTATCAAACCATCAGTAACAATGTATCAAACATCCCTCTTACATAGAAGTTACCATTCCAAACAGTCCATACATTTTTTTCCTGACATCTGGGAGCTGCCCCGGGGAGCTGAGGAGTGATGATGAACCCGCAGGCACAATCGTTGCCTGTCAGTTTTAAATAAAAATATGGAGCTTACCTTTACTTACATTTAGCAAAAGACAGAAAGAGATGAAACTAATGGATAGCAATGTCTTCTTCACGAAGAGCAGAGCAAGGAAAGAAAAAGCCTTCTAAGAGGAAAGGGGATGTTTGGCAGTTTGCTTGTTTCTTTGTTGTTTGTCTTAACAACCCAAATGTTTTGAATTTTCTGAGTTTGCTCCTCAAGCTGCAGACCCTTTAGCGAAGTAGTCTCGGCTAACTCAATGTGACCGGCATTACAAAGGATGACAACGTTTCACAGCCTCAACCGGAAGGGGCAGGTTTGGGAAATCTGAAACCTTCATTCCTTATTTGCATATAACCTGGAGGCACCCTGGTCACTGTGGTGGCAGGAAGAGGTATTAATCAACATTGTTATTTACAGGTGTCCATTTAGAGCAAGCTCACTGGTGGGTTAAAATATATATGTTGTGATTGCGTGTTTTTATGTGGAATCAAGTTAAGACCTACAACAATGGAAAGACCCTTACAAAATATCAAAACCAAGCACACCAAAACTTCCCTAGAAACAGACTCAAAAATTCTCATTTCCCACGTGACAAACTCAGCTGTTTTTAGAATCTGAGGAACCATCTGCTCCTAGAAAGAATAGATTATTCTTCTGCAAGTGCACTTTTATTTGCAGTCAAAACAGAAGAACAAATTGGCTGTCTTGCCAATTTGCTTTTCAAGTTGATTTCAGAGTTTTAGGGACAAATAGTATACTGTCCTCATCTGAATGAAAAATGCTATAGCTTTAATTTGTCCTTTGGAGCTCATTTTACTTATCGACATTGAATCTATCTTAGCTACAAACTTTTCATAAGCCAGAAGTTTCTATTTTTTTTAGCTTTTAAAAGGAATATTTATTTAACAAGGTTCACTTAGTGCAATACAATGAAAGACTTAAATCAAGGCCTCAGAATTTCATACAAACACCAAAAAAATCCTAAAGTAATGGTATTGTGTCTCAAAAATTTTCCATTAACTTAAAAAAAAATCAACTCACGTGCCTTACAGGTTACCAAATGAAATTAGAACAAACATGCCAAATGTTTCACTTTTAATTGTAGACACAGCTCCTATATTGGGTTTTATATAAAAAAAGCATGTCTTTTCAACATGCATCAACAGTGTTCAATGTAATGTATTTATAAGAGCAACATCTAACATAATTCAAGTGCTTGAACCTAAATATGCTTACTACTTACATACATCCTACAGTAACTAGAGAAAAGCTGGGAATTGTTTAACAGTTACAGTTCACTCGACTTCACTGTATCATCCTAGGTGACTCTGTTTTACATCGGACCTTAGTCCTCTGAGGGATGTCAGTGCTCACTTAAAGAGAGTAGGCATAACTCACAAGGATGGATTGCAACACAGTTAAACTGAAGGGTTTTTGTTTTCTTTAAAAAATGACCAAGAGTCAGTGATCAGTCTATTCCATTCCCCATCCACCACTCCTACTGAACATGCGAGACATCCCTCCCATTCCACTCATGCCCATAGACGCACAGCTTCCGCCACTGCAGTAGCTGCTGTTCACCGCTCCTTGGCTACCTATGCAATGTTTGATTGAAAATCACCAGAGTTTTCCTGTGAAACTTGGATATCCACTCATGCTGCTCTGACCGCCTTAACCACCTCCATAACCATCACGCAGCTGCTGGCTGGCGGGGCTACCATGACTGGACCGGTGTGACAAGCCCAGGCCTCCTGTCATTTGCCTACCGTAAGCACCAGCACTTGCTCCTGCTGTAGAATTCAAGAAGATTTCTACATATCTGTGTGGTATGTTTGCTTTATCTTTTGACATAGCTGCAGCAGCATCTTCATGGATTGCAAACTCGACATCTGCCTCACCGGTTACTCTGCCATCAGGTCCAATCTCAGTATGTACTCTCACAGGGTGTGTGGTGAAAAAAAATTATAAATGCCTTTCTCGGTAGCTCTGTATTCTCAGTAGCTCTGTATTCTCGGTAGCTCTGTATTCTCGGTGGCTCTGTATGGTGGTCCCCGCATGTGTGCACAGTGTCTTGTTGGACTTTGGAAAGTAAAGCCGCCATCGCCATGTCTGTGGTCAGGCATTCCTCTTCCAAATCCATCCAAACCAAATCCACAGACATCATTATAGCCATTATAATCATCATAGCCTCCATAGCCCCCACCATAAGCACCACGCCTCATACTTTCACAAGCAGCTCCTCTGCCAATGCTGTTATACCCTCCGCCAGCCCCAGGTCTGTCACCTGGGGCCATAAGTTTTCGTGGTGGGTCATAACGAATTCTAACTTCAGTTCGACTGCTCTTAAATATTTCAATATACCTGTGCCCTATTCTTTCCTTGTGTTTCTTGAGAGCCTTTTCAGCTATTTCCTGTGAAGCAAACTGCACGAAGGCCTCCCCCGAACTCCTCCCGGGAACACCGGCAATGTTATCCTGTTTGGCACGGTTTCCAACCCTAAGAAAAACTGAACAATTTCCTCCTTGCTACATCCAAAGGGAGTTCTCTAAGCTGTGCACAGCCATCATTGGCCATGCCAGGATTATTTGGGCCAGTATGCTTCAACACCCAATCCATTTCAACGCTGTTTGACTTGAATACTTCAACATATCTGTGTCTCCCATAGTTTCTCTGTCATTTTTCAAGGTCAATTTGACTTCATCTTCTGGTTCAAGTTTAACAAAAAGCCTCGCCACTTGGTCTGCTTTCTCTGGTGTAGACGAAACAAATACCTTGGGCCCCATTTTGAATTTTGCAGTCAGAAAAAAAGCGCTGCATCCGCGGAGCAGAACCAGGGCAAGCCCCGGACCTTCACCATGAAGCCCTCTCCACCTTCTGCGCCAGCATCATTGTCTCTTCATGGGTCCTGGCGTCGAAACAAACCCCACACAAAGGCTTGGCGTGGCTGAGGAAAAATCAGAAGTTTCTTTCCTTAAGCCATTCACATATTGCACATTTCACCCAAGATCCACATTTCGGCTGAAATACGGCTCAGGTTTCAAATGTAAGAGGACGTGTAAACAGCTGTGTATGTATAAAGTTGTCACTCATAGAGTCTAATAAATGCTGACTCTATTCTGACAATTAGATCATAAGCAGTTAGGAAAAATTGTCCTTTCCTGTTCATTTTCATTTGTTTTTGTTTGTTTGTTTGTTTCATTTTAAGATCAGATTTCAATAAACTTGTAGTAGAAATAACTTTGTATATAGTTAAGAAAATTTAGTCCCCCACTTCCAAAGTAGATCAAAACAGAAATTTCTTCTTTCTGCATCAACAGAGTCCAGAATGTGAGTGGTTGGTTGTTTCTTTTTTCTTTTTTTAAAGATTTATTTGTTTATTATGTTTATATGTATGCGATGCCTACATATGTACCTGCAGGCCAGAAAAGAGCACCATATCTCATTATAGATGGCTGTGAGCCACCATATGGGTGCTGGGAATTGAACTCAGGACCTCTGGAAGAGCAGCCAGGGCTCTTAACCTCTGAACCATGTCTCCAGCCTTGGTAGGTTGTTTCTTAACTTCATTGTCTATAGAATATAGCAACCGAATAAAAATAAAAAAGGCTTTATTTTGGGGGGGACGTGGGAGGATGTGGGGTCTCACTGTGTCGTCCTGTTTGTTCTTGAGCTTACTATATAAACCAGATTGGCCTTGATATAGAAATCCACCTGCCTCTGACTCCCCAGTGCTGGGATTAAAGGCCTGTATCACCCAATCCCCCTCCCTGGCTTACAAAATAGCCAGGCAGAGGCTAGAAAGATGGTTTAGCAGATAAGGACACTAGCTGTTTTTCCAGAGGATCTGGATTTGATTCCCAACACCTACATGGTGCTCACATCCATTCATAACTCCAGTTACAGTGGCTCCAATACCCTCTTCTGGTCTCTTCAAGCATTTTTCATCATGTGATACACGGGTATGCATGCAGCTAAAATACTCATATGCATAAAGCAAAATAATAAATTTTAAAACTAGCCAGACAAAGTGGGACACACATTTAATTCCAGTGCTTGAGAGCCAGAGGCAGGTAGATCACTGTGAGCTCAACGCCAGCTTGGTCTACATACTGAGTTCCACGCTACAAAGTTAGACTGTCTAAAATAAATATATATAGGCAGGCAGTTATGCAGGCAGGCAGGTAAACAGGCAGGCAGACAGACAGACAGATAGTGAATCCTGTCTTCTGCAAAAAGAAGCTCCTTTAATGACGGGGGGCAGCTATACTGTGGCTATAAGTATTTACAATACAGTTGGGAATTATACTGGCTTATGAACATTGCAGTAATATGTTCTCCAGAGTTTGTGACCTCATCAACCACAGGCAGTTGGCTAGGACTGCAGTACCAGGCATAACTTCCCTCCTAGTCAACAGTCCCCAAGTCTGATGAGGTGGCTGCTGGTTACCACCAAGATGTAAGTGCCACCATTACAGCCTTGGGTATGTCTTGCCTGCTGGTTATTGTAGTTCACAGCTTCACAGCTCAGTGGCACTCTGGTGGCTTTGCTCCCTTGGCAGCCTGCTATCCTGTTTGCAAACTGTGGGAAGCAGCCCTGGGAGGGGGAGGTTTCCAGGGCAGTGGTAGACCTAAGTCCTGTGTAAGAAATGTGTGACATCTTCATTAATAGAATCTTACCTCCCAGGCCTATAAGGCAACCATGGGCAATGGCAATAGCCTATATTGTTTGGGAAATCTTGTTTCTCCTGACCAACAACTCAAAGGCTTTCTCATGCCTGGCACTAGGATTTTGTTAAATAATCTGTAGTTCTTTAGGGGATCATCATCATCCCAAGTGGCATAACATCATTTATATTGTTTATCTATGTATGCACACACACACATTGTGTGTGTGTGTGTGTGTGCGCGCATTTTTGAGTAAACATAAAACAATTGTTTCCCTCTGGCTTTTGCAATCATTTTTAGTGTTCTTATCCCTTTCTGATCCCATGCAAGTTTTATCTTTCATTCATAATTTCGTATTTGACTTCTGAAAGGGGTCCTCTCATGGCATGTAAGTGTAGGCTATATAGAGTTCCTGATGACAGGATGCGCTCAGCAGTTCGGTCCCCTAAAAATACCTCAGAAGTGTCAGTGGCCTGCTTCATCAGCTACTGCAGGTCCAAATGACCACTTTCTGGCCCTCCTTTCCAAATGGTATTAATAATAGTGTTCAAAGCTCAAGAGATAATCTTGAAACTTCTACAAGCTAAGTGATAGACAGTCTCTCCCACATGAATATTTAGGATCACTTTCCTCTTAGTTTATTATTGAATTTAATTTAACAGTTTCTATTGAAATTATATTCCTGAGCAACAAGGATAATTTAAGAAGCAATTACAAATGAGCTATTCAATAGAGCTGTTTTGCATATTTATTGCATTTTCGTATCTTGGAAACAAGATAGAAGTAAAAAACTATGAAATCTTGATTTCTATTTAGATAGAGATTTATCATTATTTGTGAGATATGTCCACCATGGTTTTACTTTCAAACCACAAATAAAGTTTTAACAGTGGGCATTTTTCTTTTTGAGAGGTCTGTGGTCAGACTAAATATCTCACAGAACCTGATTAGATCCTGAGGTTTTCAAATTCAATATTCCACAGATATAGAGCACTTCTTTGGTCATAAGAAATAATTAAGAACTTTGGAGCTGATGTAACTTGCCTGAGCCCGTTTCTTTTTTTAATGACAGCATGCCAATCAGACAAAACCTCCTCTGGTATCAGGCCTTGTCATACATAGGTTTGAGACGGACTAAATCACACATAATTAATCTTTTGACAATCTAGGTGACATTACTTTAGGTTTTTACATCCGCAAGGGCTGCATTTGCCAGCAGTCAAGTTAGGAGATTTTATGTTATTAAATGCTTTCTTTTCCCTCCCAATTACCCTGAGTCCAGAAAAGTAGACACTCAGTCATTATGTGAAGACAAAGGAACATTGAATGGCTAATTACACAACAGCCAGAACTGCCTACTGTGTATTCGTTCTTATACTAGATCACTGGAGGGTGCATTAGCATATTTAGTTTGGAATCTTGTAGGGTAGAAATGGGATTGTTTTAGCGGTTAACGTTGGTGTGGCAGCCTTGAACTGTCTACAAAGATAGCTGGTGTAAAATAACACAGGGCTCTGAGTAATGAGAAGAAGGATGTTCTGTAATGTAGTCACATGATAAGATGTGTTTGATGATATCTAAAATCCACTTTTTCTATATTCCCACAATATCACTGTAATCCTACAGACTGCACTTGCTTCTCTGGACACAAACTCTTTCCCCATGGCAGTCTTAAAATTAAATATGTAAAAGTCATTGAATTGTTGAATTTTCTGTAGCATTTTCCTTACTGGAAGAGATCTCCAAAGGTCACCTAGTTCAGCCCCACCTTCAGCCAGGACTGTCCTTAATACTGAATATAGCTGTATAGTGATGTGCATTAAGAAAGCTTTTAAAGATCCCTGGGGTTGGTCAAAAAATAGCTAATATTGGCCTGATTCATAGAACAGCATTATACGAATGTCAAAATAGCCACCTTCATCAAGGAAGACATCCATCAGGGCTGTTAAGAGCTAGGACCAGCTTCACAGGGAAACGCTCCACTTTCTCAGAGAAACGGTGGTAGATTAAGGAGAAGACCAAGTGTGGCATTAGTTTTCTGTTTAGGTATTTCAACGCTTGTCAAAAAGGAAACATTGCCGTGTCAAAGACTGCAGGAGGAAATTCACTAGCAGGGACTAAAAAGGAGAGATAAGTAGGATTTGTAACAAGTCTTTGCAAATAGCCAAAGAGCTCAGAGAGGAGGCAGCTGTTTGAAGCAAGATCTGCTCAGCTTCAAGCTATTGAGGGGCAAATGATAAAGCCTAAGACTAGCAATGAGGAGCCTACTTTTAAAGTGATTTCCCCCCCTCCAGATCAGCTGAGATTGATAGAACGAGTATTGTTTCAACTCCATTAAATGGTAGGTACAAAGGACAAGTATTAAAGTGTGACTTCAAATGCCTAACACAGCTATCACACTGCTGGGTATCAAAAAGAGTAATGTTCCACTGTTGTTCAGGCTTTGAAACTGCTAAAGTTGGAGTGTGCATACTGAAGTTGAGAAATAAAATGGAGAAGGGTTTTTGTGTGGCTCATTGTATCCTTAAGCCCTTCTGTTGAACGATCCAGAGATCTTTTAAAAAAATGGAGATAAAGGGAAATGTCCTAACTAGATAACTGTATGGCACACCCACTTGCCTTTATATGTTTATATTGTAATTTTCCTCATACTTATATTAACATGAGATAACACAGGAGCCTCATTGGCTGTGGCATCTTCATGGGAAGGAGGCTGAGTGGAAATAAGAGCAGAGGGTTTGTGCTTCATTTGTTTTTAAACTGCCCTCTTGCCAGATTTCAAATTGTACCTATCCTAAGAAATTAATCTGAAAGCACTCCACTGTTAAAAAGGGACAAGCACGCTGGGTTCTCGGGCAGAGCTTAGTCTAGGTTATAAGGAGAGGATGCTTTTACTGTTCGCCTCTTCCAGCCTCCGTTGTGACTTGGCTTTGGATCAGAAACAGGCAACTGGGGACTTTTCAATGAGCATCAACTTTCATCAAAAAGATGAAGAAACCAAGTCTTGGGGTGACCTTCTCTCTTCCTTTGGTGAGGATAAGAGAAACAAGAAAAGCAGGTCTCTCGGGGTACCTCTGGGCGGGCACCAAGCCCTTGAGTTAATGTGTATGTCCACCATAAAACTAAGGCAAGGGAACTATTTCCTTACGTATTTTATAGTTAGTGGAGTAGTTCTCTGCCTGATTTGTGCAGATAATCATGAGCAATACACCGTGTGTGCGCGTGTGTGCGTGTGTGTGTGTGCAACCTCTAGAGGTGCTGTTTTATTCCCAGCACTCAGGAGGCAGAGGCAGGCAGATCTCTGAGTTCCAGGCCAGCCTGGTCTACGGAGTGAGTTCCAGGGCAGCCAGGGCTACTCAGGGAAACTTTCTCAAAAGAAAAACAGAACAAAGCAAAACAACAACAACAACAACAAAAAACAACAAAGAAGAAGAGGAGGTGTTATTACTTATAGGTTGCCGATGTAAACAACTTCCCATGTTACAGTCAAGCAGTTCCAGACGGAGGAAACTGAATCAGCCTAGGGAATTAATGAAAAGGATGTAAGAAAAGGCAAAGAAAAGTAGATTCTGTAACTTTTATTGCCCAACAAAGGTCAAAACCTTTACATGCTATGTATGACATTAAATGTCATATATATGTTCATTGCAAGCAAATCTTTCAAAAATATACATACTGTATATATTTACATTCAAGTGTGAGTAACTGATGTCAAGGTATAATTCGGGCTCTAATCCTTTGCCACCCTGTGGATTTGCTCAGCTACTAACTAAATGGCGATTGTATCCTCACGCAGGCACACGAAGAGGTAGAACACCACTTAACCAACTAACAAACTGGAGTGCAATGTGCAGATCGTCATTGAAGCAGCTTAGCTACGTCAAGGAGACCCGAACTAGCTTTGGTTATCTCCGGAAGCTGAATATATCTAGGCTGTCCTTGAATCGGAAACTGAAGTAACTTCAGAGAGGTGCTTCTCTGACTGTGTCAGAGGGTTGACAGAATTCGACGACTATAAAGGCCTGCCTCTCTCCACCCAGGAACTGTGCGTGACTAACGGCAGCGCTCGGACTGGCAGCTAGACACCGTTTCCCTGATGAGGCAGAAATGATATGCAAATAAGAGATATCAAAATAATATCTCTGTACCCAGCCTCTGGAACTCAGAAGCCAATTTCCACAATTCCTTTGCCAAGTCAAATCCGTATTAATTTCTGCCCACACCCAAATTGAGCTCCTAAGTCTATACAAAGTGGGGGTAGTCTGTGACTTCTGTAGACCAAAGGTCCTCGGCCTCAAAAGTGGACCTCAGGACGGCTCTTGAGCCTGAGAAGGGCTTCCTAGGCTCCGGCCAGATTTAGTGGGACTTGTTTCTGACCGAGGAAGCTGAAGAGAGGCCACAGAGGCAGCTGTGGCCAGAAGCCCCTCTCGTTCCCTTTTCTTCTGTTTCATCCTACGGTTCTGGAACCAGATTTTGACTTGGGTGTCATTCAGCTGCAAGCAGTTGGCTATCTCGATGCGTCGGGCTCTAGTTAGGTACTTATTGAAATGAAACTCCTTCTCCAGTTCTGTCAGTTGCTTGGTGCTGAAATTCGTGCGGATGGCGCTGGAGGGACTTGCGGCTCCATATTCGGAGAGTTTGCCTGCAACATAAAGACAGGGCGTCAGCGGGGCGAGGGGATGCTGAGACTATTCAGTGGGGGCTAAGAGTTAGGACCAAAGTCACAGCGCGGCCCTCCAAAGTGATGGGCACAGCTGCTCCAGACAAAGCGCTCCGAGGGCTCTGCCCTAATTTCTCAGCGCCTGGGGTATTTCTGACCCTGGACTCCTCCCGCTTAGGGGCAGAATCTCTATCCAGGGAATAGCGGTCACGCTCCCGACTAAGCACGGGGGAGGCTGCTCTCCCCACCCCAGGTGCTTCCCTCCAGCGCCCCTCTCCTTACTTTTCTTGGGGGCGTTCCTCTTCACTTTCATCCACTCGAAAGTGCTGAAGGCCGGGAGACCGGAGGTGGGAGAGGCGGGCTTAGGACAGGCGCCGGGAGCCGGGGACGCAGTCTGGAAGGGTCCGGGATGGCGGTCCGCTGGTTCCTTGAGACACGCGGGGAAGGGGCCAGGCTCGCCAAAGGCAGCGAAGTCCACCTGGCCGCTGAGCAGGAACGATCCTCCCCCGGAGAAGACCGCCGAGGTGGCATAGTGGACGTGCGCCCCGCCGTCGTCAGCCGCTCTCCCGAGATCGCCCGGGAAATCGAACGCCGACCCGGACCCCAGGAAACCGTAGTCGGTGGCAGGCACAGAGGCAGGTGCGGTGCCCCGCTCGTAGGAGCCCTCCAGGGTGCAGGGCGCGTACCGGGGCGCGGAGGACTGTGGTCCCGGAGGCTGAACTGGGGTTGCGGGGGGCGACGGCGCGGGCCGGGCGGCGGCCAGCGGCAAGCAACTCACGAAGGCGCCGTCGCCGCTGCCCAGGGGGATGGCGGGCTGCAGGGCCACGGGACGCGCGTCGGCGCGGCAGAACTTGGGTGCAAAGCCGAGCACGTCGCCGCCTACCCCTCCGTTGCTGCCGCCGGCGCACGACACGTATTCCAGGTAGGAACTCATGGCTGGCTCCGTCGGGCGCAAACCCTGGCCCAAGCACTGCACCCTGCAGGTCTGTGCAGCTCCGCCTTCCCGCTATCCCCGCTGCCCTCGCCGAGCCATGGCCAGAGAGCTCCGAGGTAAATAGTGGCCTCATATACCGGCGGCGGCGGCCACGTGGTGCCCGCCGGCCAATCGGCGACTTCCCCGCACTGGCCCGGTCCCGACTGGAGCGCGGTTCCTCAAGCCAAACCCGCTGCCAACTTAGCCAGAGCAGCCGGGGGCCTCCGCCCAGCACCCCGGGGAGAGTGGCGCCAACCCTGGGTGGCCAAGGAAAGGGCGGGGCGAGAGCCCAAGGCACCAGCTCCCTGGACAGGTATTGCCTTAGAAAGACGAGGAGGGCGATTGACGCAGGTCTCTCTCAGGACCCTGCGGGCTACTCCCCCGGGACTGGCAGGGTGGCCTTGAAGGAGGCTAGCAGGAGAATTGCCTTTGCCCTGTGGGTGCTCTACTCAGCCCTCACTCTGGGAAGGTCAAATTACTCCTGTCCCCTTTTCCTGGGTGCATTCGGGTTTTCGTGGCTCTGGAGCCACGCCTGTCCTAAACCTAGAGCAGATGTTGGCTTTTCCCTCTTTTCTGCCTCACGGACAACTCCTGGGACCTGGGGATGAAATCACTTTCACAAGCTTTTCTTTGCAACATCCCTCACAACATTTCCTTTGGCATCCCTTCCAATCTGTGGCGACATGTTTACAATGTCAGTGTTGATTTGGACAGAAAATAAGTTTCTGTGTCCTGTGGAAGGAGCCGGATTTTCTCCTCCGACGAGGTCATCAGAATAAAGAATCCATCCACCCTGTGGTGGAAGGCTCCTTGTGTACTGTCTGAGAGGCTGGCACACCCACCAATGCTGCACACGCTTTCAATGAGACTCTTGGCTGGAGGGCGCAAAGGCATCCTGGGGACTGGTTAGATCTCAGAGGTTTGGACTGGCTTGTACCTTAAAGCAATTAAGCTTCTGTTCCATCAGATAAGTGCTGCGTCGTCTCTTGCGAGTGAAATCTGAGGGCTCACGATGTTAATGGGCTCACGTCTTTCCCTTGATAATATGGTTTTGTTTACTGAGTGTAGAGAGACGGGAAATAAAAGTGCAATTGGCACAGGAAATGAAGAGTAGAAGGCTTGTACAGACGGGCTTTGCATTGACAAACTTTTCAGCTCCCTTAAGCATCTCTTTGTATGTTTTCCTCCTTAGGGCTGTAGAAAAATACCGAGTTAAATAAATACAGGTTATTTACACACTGCCCTAAGTAAATGAAGGTGGTTTCCTAAAAGCCTGTGTAGTGAAGATTCTAAAGGGTCTGCTCTAGTCTATTCAAGTGCCCTGAAAGCTCGCTCTGTTACAGCCTCTATGTTACAGTGCGTAAGGTTCTGTTATTGTTTTGCGGATCCACTTGTCACGAAAGTGTGAGTGAGCCCTTGCCTAAAGTTCCACTCTTTGGCCCCATAGCCTAGAAAGCAAGTCCCTTGTAAATAAACAAAGCTATGCTAAAGTGTGCTGCTGTGCTGGTGAGTCTGAGCCAGCGGGGTTGAAGGACCCAGAGTTAGGAATGGAAGGGACGATATGGGGCTGCACACGAGCTGGAATCCTCCCATTGAATGTAGACCTCCCACCTCGAACTGTCCATTATTCACTTCCCCTGAAGCAATTTTTTGGAGACTTTTGTCTTTGCTTGAAATAGGAAATATGCTAAAATTAAATGGGGTAGTTGTTATTTTTCTTATTCTTATTCTTTAATGATTTATTGTTATTTTATGTACATTGGTGTTCTGTCTGTATGTGTGTCTGTGTGAGGGTGTTGGACCCCCTAGAACTGGAACTACAGACAGGTGTGAGTTACCATGTGGGTGCTGAGAATTGAACCCAGGTCCTTGGAAGAGAAGCCAGTTCTCTAAACTGCTAATCCATCTCCCAGCCCCCTATTTTTATTAGTATTGTTTTGTTTTCATGATTGTATTGAGAGTGGACATCAGAAGTACGGGCTGGAGTAGGGGTCAATATTGTTCAGACTTAGTCGTAGTTCCCTGATGAACCCATCCAGAGAGCTACGGTCTGCATCTCCTTCACTCTTCTAGTACTGGAGTCCTCAGGGCATCCTAGGCTTAGGAACTCAGATTGCTCAGAGTCTGGTTCTTTTATTTTGGTCTTGATGGGCTGAGCATCCAGCCCAGGGCCAGACACATGCTAAGTGAGCACTCTACTCCTAAACCACACACTCAGATCTTGAGTTAGTTTACTTAATGTTTGTGGGAAGTCAAGCCTCTAGTCACATCATCATGCCCAAACTCATCAGATGTTCACCACCTGTCCTAGGTAAGAACATTTTATTATGCCTAGAAAAAGATGTTCTCTAACCAAACGAACAAGATTCATAGCTGACTAAATTCATTCCTGGTCTTAGCTCAACTTTAAGTCTATTAGATGGCTCTCTCTCTCTCTCTGTCTCTCTCTCTCTCTGTCTCTCTGTCTCTCTCTCGCTCTCTCTCTCTGTCTCTCTCTGTCTCTACCTCTCTCTCTCTCTCATGAACAGGCATGCACAAGCATACAGAATCACACACCCAAACCTCACACAGGCTAGGCAAGTGCTCTGCCACTGTCTCCCAGCTCATAATCTTATTTACGATTCTCTGAGGAGAGATTGGAAGATAATATTAGGGAAACATGAATAAAAATAAGCGAATAGAGATTATTTTTAGTAACTATCCAGTTTGTCTCCCATGTTTGCAGAATATGGGGAAATGTCTTACCAATTTTAATAATTGTTTAAGTCATGAATCCTCGAGGGCCACTGGCCCCTCTGAGTTGGTGCTGTGAGTTCTCCACAGGAGGTGAGAGCAGAGGGGCCTGATTGCCTGGGTGAGTTTGATGTAGGAATGCTTTGAAATAGCCTGTCTGCTTACCACAGCAGCCATACCCACTCCCACCCCCCCACCCCCACCCCGCTATCTTTCTCTCCCATTCTAATAAAAAGCTTCTTTTCTGATATAAGTGGTCATTTCTGGTGGCCTTGTCTTCTGTGATTTAAAGTTGACTTTAAGAGACATCAAGGCACTGTCTTCCATAAGCCCCACTGTGCTAACCCTTGGAGATAAATAAGTGAAATTGAAGTCTTGGATCTGCAGATCCAAAGCAGAGAAGATCTCTTAACCTGTGGGAGTAAAAGACAGTCAAGATGTGTCCTCTTATACCAGACTAAGAGAAAGGAGATTAGGATACGGCTCTCTCAAGCATCTCCAGCCATCAAAGGCTAGAAGTAAGTACAACGGAAGAGGTATCCTAAAGACAGGTATTTTAAACCTCTCAGCAGTCTGATAACAGGAGCGTCTCTAAGGAAACAGTTCAATACTGTTCTCTCTTAAGTCTTGCAGATGAGAGACTCATGGGCCAAGTCAATTTTGACACATGGTAGGTATTTAATAAATGTCTGTTGGTCAGAAATGAAGAAGAGAAGCAATGATATACTCTACCATTGTTTAGTGCTAGTTTAAGAGGATCCTCAGATTATTGACACTCAAAAGGACTTTGCTTTATTGGAATCACCACAGAGATTTGGTTAAAGGTACAGTTTTATTGGTCACTTCCAGAAATTTCAATCCAGCAGGTCTGACTTAGGAATCTTTATTTGTCTGTTTGTTATTTTCACTTGTTTTACTTATTTATTTGTTTGTCTGTTTGAGACAGGGTTTCTCTGTGTAGCCATGACTGTCCTGGAGCTCACTCTAGTTTTCTTTTTTTAATTATTTATTTTTATTTTACATGTATTGGTATTTTGCCTACATGTATGCCTGCATGAGGGTGTCAGGTACCCAGAAACTGAAGCTACAGACAGTTGTAAGCTGCCATGTGGGTGCTGAAAGTTGAACCCAGGTCCTCTGGAAGAGCAGCTAGTGCTCTTAATCACTGAGCCATCTCTCCAGCCCCATGGGGCTCCATTTATAGAGCAGGCTAGCCTCGAACAGAGGTATGCCTGCCTCTGCCTCCTGAGTGCTGGGATTTAAGGCATAAGCCACCGACACCGGGCCCCGTCTTTATTTTTTAACAAGCTTCTTGGGTGATCTTATAGCAGGTATTCCAAACTACACTTTGAAAATTTCTGCTTTGGAAGTTGGTATTGTGGGACAATGAGTGAGCAGAGTGAAAGAGAGTGTGGCCTGGCTGGCTCACACATGAGTCAACCTGAACAGAGTCTATCTGCATGTTGAGTAACAGTGTAGAGAAGTCAATGTCAAGGTCAGTGGTCTCCAACTCCAGAAAACGTCTTAGAGATGTGGTTAATTGGGGCCAGGGAGCTCAACGGTTAAGAATGCTTGCTGCTCTTGTAGACCTGAGTTCAGTTGCCACCAGTCACACTGGAGAGATGACAATGACCTGTAACTCCAGCTCCAGAGGATCTAATGCCTTTCTCTGGCTTCCTTGGACACCCACACACATTTGTGCTTACAAGGACACAGACATAAATATACACATAACAAATAACTATAAAATTAAATAAATCTGGAAGAAGTGGTCAGTAGGAAATTCGCACGTGTTAGTGGCCAATTAGTGTTTTCCAGTGTCTGGCTATTTCATTAGTTTGCCTTGGATGAATAAAAAGTGAGATTTGTTTCTTCCATTTCTTTGAGAAACCCAGGAGTGGTTCTGAAGCAACCTTATAAGGACAGGAGTTAGGATGGGTTCCTAACTCTCATTTCCTTCCATCTCCCAGATTATCTGGTGGGTGCATTTGAACCTCAGGGATCCAGAAGGGGTAAAACAGACCTTGACCTAACTTTCTCTGGCTAAAGGACAGTCAGCCACAGTGTGAGATGGCAAAGCTGGAAAGCACCTTATCCACAGACTGGGTGAAACTCTTGGTTTGGGGAAGGAAGTTGCTTTACTCAAGAGTTGAAAGAGAATGCCATCCTAGCAAAAATGATGGAACTCAGTTTCCCACAGCCCATTGCCTTCTTGCACCCTGGACAAAGGAAGAACTAAGGCAGCTCTTGCCTGGCAGTGTCAGGATGACAGCCTCAGCCCTGAGCAGGCAGAACAGTGTTGAAGGAGTTGCCTTCGTTTCTGAGAGCGCATCTCTCCCTTTGAAACATGTTTGCTAAACCTATGCACTAGACTTATATTATAGGAGACTACTTGTTCCCAGCTTCCCAGACTCAAAATATTTACATAGAAATCTATATTAATTGCAATACTGTTTGGCCAATAGCTTAAGCATATTGCTAGCTAGCTCTGACATCTAGAATTAACCCATTTCCATTATTTTATATTTTACCATGAGGGTTGTGGCCTACCGGCAAGGTTCCAGCTAACAACTTGAGTCTTTCCCCTCTGGTGGCTCCATGGCATCTCCTGACTCCACCTTCTTTCTCCCAGCATTCAGTTTAGTTTTCCCTGCCTAGCTCTATTCTGTCCTGCATAGGCCCAAGACAGTTTCTTTATTAACCAATGGTATTCACAGCATACAGAGAGGAATCCCGCGTCAGACTTGTGTTGTTCCACCCTGAGTCTCTAACAAGCATATGCAGAGATCAACCTGCCCCCCTCATCGGCAAGGGTAAAGGATCCCCAGGAGGTTAACTATCTTCAGGACCCTGGAAGGGCCGTAAGAGATGACCCTAAGCAAATTTCATTGCATAGAGCAAGCACAAAAAGGAACACATATGAGATGACCTGTTTTTGGCTTAATATTTCTATTAAAAGGTTTGTGTCTTTTCTTTATTAGTTAATAAGCCCTTTGTGTGTTAACCCTTTCCCATGTGCTATAGATTTTCTTAGCAGAAGGGTTGGGTGTGTTTGGTAATAGAGTGCTTGTGTAGCATGCATAAGGCAATGGGTTTGATTCCAGCTCTGAAAAAAAACTCAGCATACCATTCTCTTCTTATTTGTTTGACATCTAGAAGGTGGCTTCTTATGTTTTCAAATCTACTTCTGGTTTCTGTCTTTGGTACATTATTTATAGAATCCTTCTACTCTCCTATGCTGTATTCATATTTTAAAAGATATGTATGAGCCAGGTGGTGGTAGTGCATGTCTCTAATCCCAGCACTCAGGAGGCAGAGACAGGCTGATCTCTGTGAGTTCAAGGCCAGCCTGGTCCACACCCAGCACTACTACTACTAACAATAATAATAATAATAATAATGATAATTTGTTGCTTTATCTTTTAAGTGAATCATAATTGACAAGTGTGTGACTCAAGACTGAAAGGGGCATGAAGTGGCCTCTTGCTCCTACCCTTGTCCCAGCCATGTAGTCCCTGCACCTAAGCAACCAGTTTTATTCATGTCATGAACATTTTTCAGAGATACTTTATACATGAACAGTTGGGGTTTCCCCTCATTTTTAGCCCAGTGGTAGCATGCTAGATCGGCTGTACGGCACGGTGTTTTTTTCCTATTGCGTCTTAAGATCTTCCCATTGCAAAATACCTAGCACCAGTTAGTTGTTGCGAATTAGGTCAGTCCATTAACGCGCGAGCACGTGCATCTGGATCCTCCCAGTTTTTCTTCCTGGGCCCCAGGTAGCCACGCCTTAACTAGATGTGACTGACTGACAGAGTTTCCCCTGTCACTTAGTCAACTGTTCGACTTCATACTGCTCTACTATGTACACTTACTAAATTGATGTTACAGGTTCAGCTAATGGGCCTTTCACCTGTTCCAAACTTTTGCTAGCAAAAGTGAAGAGGGTGCCTGAACTGGCCATCTCCTTTATCAGGTTGGTGACTACCCTAATTGTCACCAGAGAGTCTTCATCCAGAAACTGAAGGAAACAAATGCAGAGATCCCCAGACATTGGGCTGAGCTCTGGGAGTTCTGTTGAAGAGAGGGAAGAGGGATTGTAAGAGACAGAGGGCTCAAAATCATGACGGAAGAGCCCACAGAGACAGCCAACCTGAGCTCCTGGGAGCTCACAGACTGGACTGATAGCTAGGGAGCCTGCATGGGAACGACATAGGCGACATAGGCACGAGTGTGACTGTTGTGGCGCTGTCTATTTGTGAGGCTCCTAGCAGTGGGATCAAGACCTATCCCGGGCACTTGAGCTGGCTTTTAGGAACCTATTCCCCATGCTGGGCTGCTTCAGCCAGCCTTGATACAGGGGGAAGAGCTCGGTCCTGCCTCAATTTGACATGCCATGCTTTGTTGACACACGTAGGAGGCCTGCCCCTTTCTGAACAGAAATGGAGAAGGAGGGGGAGATGGGAGATGGAGAGGAGGGAGGGGAAACTGCTATCAGGATGTAAAATAAATGAAATTTTTTAATTAATTAAAAAAAACTTTTCTTAGTAAAATACACATACACAAATTTTTACCCATAAAGAAATTTCTTGAAGTGGAATTACTGAGACAAAGAATATATGGGCTGACATCTTAAATATATTTTGCTAAATTGCTCTTTATAAAAGTGAAGCAAGGTGTAGAAGTGTGGCTAGACAAGCTTGGAATCCCAGAACTCAAGGGTGAAATCCAGTGTGGGACCGTAGTGGCGCACGCCTTTAAGTCCAGCATTTGGGAAGCAGAGGCAGGCAGATCTTTGTGAGTTTGAGGTCAGCCTGGTGTACAAAGTGAGTTCCAGGACAACTAGGACTACACCAAAAAACTAAAAACAACAAAATAAAACAGAAAAAAAGAGTGCATTCCAGAGGCTGTATTAACAGGCCGTGCTCTTCCAGAGGACCCCAGCACCCACACATCAGCCAACAACTGTCTTCAGCTGCACTTTACAGGGATCTGATCCCTTCTTCCACACACCTGAGATACCAGCCAAACTGTGGTGTACAAAATATACATGGCAAACATAGCTATCATACACATACAATAAAATAAATTATTTTAAAAAGAAAGTGCACAAAGCAGTTCAGGCAATTGAGAAAGACCCTGTTTGTTTATCTCACACAAAACAAAAACTCGTCTACCAGTAACTCATCAGAGCTCCTGTTTCCTGACAGCCTTCCCAAACCATCGGAATGTGAAAGGTTTTTTGTTTGTTTGTTTTTAACAACCTGACAAATAGAAAATTTCATCTTTTCTTGACCCTTACAACCTCCCATAACATGTCACTTTTTTCCTTGTCTGACTCTTTCACAGATGAAAACTGGTACAGAAAAGACAAGCAGCTGGTATCCACATCCCTGTAAATAGCCAAGGTCAGAGACCCGGTGCTTTTCCTATACTACGCTGTTCCTCAGTGAGGGTACGGAACCTAAGCATCCTCTGATAGACAGATGATATTTTTAAAAAAAAGAAGAAGAAAGCGTCTTGACATCTGCTAAGAGGCCTCCTCTTTAGTGGTCTGGTACCTAGACCACGTTTCCATGGGAATCCTCCTGAGATCACCCATCTGGAAGTGGAGGGCTCTGATTAGCAATCTGATCCAACCTCACCCTTCGCATTAGCTTGGGTTCAATATCTGGGAAGCGGAGGGTGTTGTTTTTAATTTCCATGGGACTTATTTCTCTGTGGCCACCCAGGATCTAAGTATTGATCAATGGGGAGGGTGGGGGTATATTTCCCCTAGGTTTCAGCTATTTTATATACAACATTTATTTGGGCCTGGTGAGGATAGCACCTCTAAAACACACACACACACACACATACACACACACACACACACACACACCGTGCTCTGATGATAAACCTATGAGGGAGATATCTTTATTGACTGTTTCAATGATGAAAGTGAAGTTCTGATAGATTAACTGGATCGCTTAGGGTCTTGCGGTGTATCAGCAGCAAAGGGGAAAGCACAGTGTAGACCTGAACTGAACACATTAGATTCCCCTCCAGGCTCTTCCTCTTCTACTCATTGCAGTTAATGGCTTGACTCCCACTCAGATCCTCCAAATGGAAAGTTAGGAATTAATGTCACCACTCCTCTCCTACATACCCCGCTTACCACCAAGTTCTGTGAGTTCCTCTTAAATGCCTTTTCTCCTCAGCCTTATTGCTACTTTCTCTAACTTGACTTCTCCTTTCTCCAGTTAAATACAGAGTTAGCTTTCCGGCCAGATAATGAGCCCACTTGTCTCAGCTTAAGACCTGATTCAGCAGTTACAGCAGTTACTGCCTGCATGAGAGGTCCAGACTCCTCTATGCAAACCTTGTGGAAACTTTCTCCCCAGCCATGGTGCCCTACTCCAAACTATTCCCCCTGCTCTTCCTTCCTTTTTCATTTTTTGCACAAGTTGTTTCTCTGCCTGGCATGTTCTTTCTTCCTTTGGCCTGAAAAACTCTTTTTTTAAAAAAAGATTTATTTATTTATTAAGCATACAATATACTGCTGGCAAGGAAGGCACCAGGTCTCATTACATTACAGATGATTGTGAGCCACCATGCGGTTGCTGGGAATTGAACTCAGGACCTCTGGAAGAGCAGCCAGTGCTCTTACCCTCTGAGCCATCTCTCCAGCCCGCCTGAAAAACTCTTAACTCTTTTCAGGAGCCCCAAATCACCTGAGTATCTGTTTTGACACTACAGTATGGCTTCTCTCTCTCTCTCTCTCTCTCTCTCTCTCTCTCTCTCTCTCACACACACACACACACACACACATCTTTAAGACAAAGTTTCTATATGTAACCCTGACTGTGCCTGTCCTGGAACTAGCTCTGTAAACCAGGCTGGCCTTGAACTCACAAAGATCCTCCTGCCTCTGCCTCCAGAGTGCTGGCATTAAAGGCGTGTGCCACCATGGCGTTACAGCACTATCAGGTTGTTTTTCTCCCTCTCTAGACTGAAGGGCACAACCAACCTGTTAGTTACTCAGCCTTGTGTTCCACAGCACAACACAGTGCACACAGGAATTGCTCGGTGGATTGGTGGGAGGCAGGAGGCAGGGGAAACTGAAAACCAGGATTAATGTTTTTATTGCTCCATGGGTTGGAGTACTGCGTGAGGCTTCAGTGACTCACCTCCTGTCTGAAGTAAAATGGGAGTAGGACATTTTTCCAAAATAAGTTAGTTTCCATGCAAAATAATGAGGACAAAGAAGGCTGGGGGAGGAAGGGCAATGCTAGCACTTTGATGAGGGCTAAGCAGTGCAGTCTAGCTAACTTAAGAACCAGTCCAGCCCATGCCACCCAGAGAAAAAAGGCTCTAGGGGGGTCTAGGTCAGAGTTTTGGGCATTTACAGAGAGCATTGGCCACTCCAGAAGTGGTACGGGAATGTTGTCACCACCCACTCCACCCAAACCATCCTGCTGCAAACAACTCCAAGGCTCGTGGCTGTCTCTAGAAATTTCCAGTCTTTCCTTTATGATAGTACTAAAATGAACCCCCCAAAAAACTGAAGTAAAAGTACTTAATAGTCTTGCCGCTACAGTAGACAGGAAGGATGTTGTGGACGGTGCTTAGACATACTTTTATTGTAACTTTAAATGGCATTCAAGTTTACTCCAAGTTCAATAGCAGCCTTGACCTACTTATTCCCACGCACAGAGGCCTGCAGGCCGAGATTTGGGGTCAGCAAGAAACCTTGATCCATTGGCATTTTTTCTTGCCCTGCCTTCAGGGAAGAGGTGTCCCTTTCTGGGAATTTAAGGACCTGTGTGAGTGTCACTGGGGTGGGGGTGGGGGGATAATGCCAGGTCACAACGGGTCAGGGGCTAGCGTGGGTGCTGGCTTGCTGCGAAGTTCGAGGTTCATCTGGTGGGCTGCAGTTAGAGCTTGATAGTGACCCTCCCCCTCCCCAGGCGCGTCTGGAGCGCTGTCCTAGCTGCTGCGCGGAGGGCGCGGGACTTGCGTCGCACCCTCCCTTAGAGCTCACCCAGAGCATCAGCGTCTCCACGGCTCGCGGTTTCTGGTCGGCTCCCAGCTGGCCCAGACTTGCTCTAAAGTAGGAGGAACCGCTGTCGAGCGAAAAGTGCACACCGGGTGATTGATGAACTCTTAATAGGACTAACCTTTCCCGCCCCCCACCCCAGACACACACAGAGGAACCCCACTCCCCATCCCGCCTCCAAGGCGGGCGCAGAAGACGCGGCCGCCAGCCGGTAGGGTGATTAACTCACCGTTTGTCTTTCCTAGAGAGTTCTAGGTGGATGCGGGAACACCGGAGGGCGGCGGCAGCCGGGTCAGCGCGCGCGTCTCAGGGCGGCGTGGACCAAGCCGGCTTTGTGCTGAGCGCCCGACCTCCCGGGCTGGCGACAGCTATTGTTCCCGAGGGCAACCGGGACGCTGAGACTGGAAACCGCACCAGCCTCCTGCTTACAGTGACCCTAGGTCCCGGGCTGAGTCGGGGCTTCCTTTGTGTTCTCTGCCAGCCACGGGATGGCGTCGGCGGCGTTGCTCTAAGGAATGGCAGACAGGAATGAGGGACACTGGGACCAACTCCCTAGAGATCTCCTCCTGTGACCCATTTTCCCGCGCGGCCCTGAGAAGAAGGTGGGGAGGGACAGAGTATTTGCAGGCCAAGGAAGTGAACAATAGAGCCATTAAAAGACCTACCAGTCTCTTTTTTAAAGAAAGGTCCTTGTCCACAGGCCCTCCCGGCCTGGTTTAAGTCTCTGCCTCCCGCGCCCATCAGTTATATCTGTACCAAAGCTCTTCATGAATCCTGATTCATACCGGGGTCGTCTCTTTCTCTGGTCCTCTCTAATGCTAAACCCCACTTTGGTCATTATTCCAGACCTTATTGAAAAATGAGCCAGATTGGCCAAAGGAACCATCAAGGTATTCCGCCCCTGGCTATGGGGGTGAATATTTGCCATCTTCCATATTTACCGTCGGTTCAGCGGCTCCCAGGTTGTTTTAAAAAGTAGTTATCACAAGATGTAGAACAAGACACATGCAATGGCTTCAGTCCCACAGACTGGAGTGGGTGGGGAGGCATGGTGGCATTCATCTCTCTCTACTGCTGCAGAAGATTGGACACCCTGGTGCCCTGGGCTTTTTCCCTTGTGGGAAATCAGTTTGCTTCACACTGGACCTGACACTGGATTGTCTTTGAACTTTGCAACTTGACAGGGAGGATGAGAGACTCAAGGGAATTGTTTAAGAAAAGACTTCAGTCAGGTTTCTAAGTCCATTTGACACCAACCTTGGACCCCAGAGGCAAGAACGTTTGTTTGTAGTGGAGTAGAAACCGAGGTAACAAGGAGATGGTCCTCTCCAGCCACCCCTCCCTTCAGCAGGAGACCAGCTGTAAGGGTAGAGGATTCTCCCACCCTTTGCTGTCCACTCTTCTGAGAGAGAAATCTAAAAGAGCTCAAAGGTACGGGTTAGGTAAGGCTTGGCTGGGGACAATACAGTCTCAGCTCCCTGAGTGTCTTAGTGCCCAAGGGTCTGTTGACCCGGGTTCTATATACACCCTGTCTGCGGAACTGCAGTGCCCAAGAGTGAGGAGATTAAATCTGGGGGAAAGGGCCTCCTGCCTCTCTTGCATCCTTGTAAACTTGCGTTGTGATTTTCTTTGAGTTTCTGAAAGAAAGACAGAAGTTTTGTCAAGAACTTCCAGATGAAGAAGACCTCCCTAGACCTCTAAGCTGGGTTTACCCAATTCTTGACTTCAGAAGGAAGTTTCAGTCAATTCTCCTGGTGAAGTCAAGACAGACCTGTGACAGTTCCTTGAATACTGAAGGTGTAAACAAGCTTGCGCCTCCCCCTCACTGTTATTAGAAGGAAGAGTTAAGTTCTTTGTTATTCAAACACACACCCACTCAGGGCTCCTATGCCCTCCCTACTGAAAACCCTCAACAAAGGACAGCCTGGACTTCTAAGGCTGCGGGCTGAGAAGAGCTCTTCACCCCAGGGCTGTTGGTGTGGTACTGGGTAAGGAAGGAAAAAGGGGGTAGCTAGTATAGGTGATCACTACCAGTTAATACTTCTTAGAGACAGAAATTCAAAAAATCTTGTTCAGCAAGGTTAGCAGCCTCTGGGACCTCAGAAGCCAATCTGGCTGATGTGTCTCTGGTCGGGACCAAAGGAGAGTACTAGCTCTGAATTCTCTTCCTCTCTCCCCTTCGAAAGGCTGTGCAAAGAAATGGTACAAATGGATGGTTAACTTAATGATTCCATCAGAGGCGGATTTTTCTCTGTCACATCCCTGGATGAGATTGTATTCTGAAAGCCAGGAGGCAGAATATGTACTTGATCACCCTTTCTTATCACCTTAGTGGAGTAGCCAGTGGCCAGGGCTACTCTCCAAGGCTTTCCGTGGCAACTTCCCTTCCCCTGGCTGGCTGCACACCAGAATGTATCCCGAGGTTTCCCAGATTGCAGGGAAAACTTCCCTTCTTCCTCTGCCTCCACCTCCATTTTGCAGCAGGCCCCTACCCTCTTAGGCCTGATTGTCATCCTACTTCAAACTGCATTTGCTTCTCTGGACAGAACAACCAGGGATGCCTAAATGACTGCCATCCATGAGCCCGCCATCCATGAGCCAGGCTCAAGAACCTGACTTCTTTCCTTCAGAGCTAAAGCTTTTTCAGATCTAACGGAGATCTACAACCTTCCTGACCCCCTCCCCCTAAAAAAAAAAAAAAAAAAAAAAAAAAAAAAAAAAAAAAAAAAAAAACCCGCTATGGAGAATAAAGGAGGGCTGGTCAAGGCCTGAACTAAACCTATCCTTCCCCTACAGCAAAAGAGGTAGACTTCCCAAGACCAACACTCTCAGGAGAGGCCCGGGTGCTCCTCCCTTCTGGCTAAGGCCTTCTCTGCAAAGGTCCGGAAAGGAAGCCACTGGCACAATGTGCTTCGGGTAGACTTGTCTGCTTCTGGGCATCCTCAACCTGGCGATGAGGGTCGGTGCTCCTCTGCCCCACGGAGTGCGTCGTGGGAGAAAGACAAAATAGGGTGGTGATTGCCTTCTCTTGCCAGCTTCCCGCATAGTGTCCTGCCAGGGGTCTTGAAGCTAGAGCGGAGGCCTGAGAGTGGGGAGCCATTGCTGGCCAGGCTCCCCTCCCCCACTCTTCTTTCTTTGCTTCTCCGAGACCCGGGAGGGAGGAGGCGGCAGGCTGCGGATAGAGCTGCTATTGTGACCTTCCCAGGCTGAGCGGGAACCCAGCGGAGTGTGTACTGCCCGCGGTGGCGGGGGAGGAGGTGACTGTGTGCAAACCTCGGGTGCAGAGGGGGTGGCACCGGGAAATAAATAAAGGCTTGCAACCTCGGGCAGTTGGGCCCTTCAGAGGGCGTTTGGTTGTGTTTAGACTTGGGTGCTTCCTAACACTAATTGCAGGCTCAAGAGGAGCGGAATTTATGGCGAAGGCCAAGGCGGCTTGTTTATAATTTATGAAGTTTTAAATGGTTGTGCCGCGGGCCCAGCTCTCTCCGGCGGGCGGCCGCGTGGGAGTGCGCCCTCCCAGAACTCGCCGCAGCCCCAACCCACGCTAGGAGCGAGTGTGTCCATCACGTGATTCACGTCAGTGGCAGGAAAGAAACCAAGCAATTCTCTGCTGTCTCTACAACTTCGGGATCTGAGAGAAGGCCGCAGATTTGGTCGAAGCGACCCCCTCCCCCCTCTCCCAACACCCTTACTCCCCCACAGGGCCTGGGAGGCTGCCGCTGCGTACAGATGGAGCCCCCAACCTGACACTTCCTTAGAGCCCATGTGTGAGAGGAAGCTGATGTCAACCGGGCTAGACACTGTTTAAAGTCTAATCCATGAAACCCTAAGCCACAGATGACACTTGGGGTTTTACAGACACCCGCAGACTCAGCAGATACTCCTGCGGTAACCCACCGCGCTGGGAAATGCCTGGAGACATGATGCATTATGTATTTTTATTATTATTTATGGTAGGAAGAGGAGAGGAGAGAAACCGGGCTGAATCTAAACAGCTTGACAATTCATCTATTTAATATTTAGCCAGTTAAGAAAGGTGGGCTGTGATTTCCTACAATGCAGCTAGCTCTTCTTTGATTTCCTTAAGAGCTTAAAATAATAATTTCTTGCCGTTATAGATTGTCTATAAATGCAAGTTTCATAGAAAACAATGTTAAGCCTTGAGAGTGGGTAAAATATGCCTTCGGTTGAAGTCATTTATTCTGTTGATACAATTCTACAACATATATACTTTAAACTTGCTCAGATAGAGTGAAATTTAGCAAAAGGCTATCCCCTCCCACCCGCAACCTAACATGCCATTTTAAAAAACAGCACAGAGGAACAAGGAAACTAAATATTATTTTGCGTCATCATTACTGAGCGAAACACAAAGATCCAAATAGAAAACGCTTGTTGACCCACCAGTAGAGAAGCTATTTCCACACAATAGGAATTCCACCTCGTGTCACCAGGCTGGTCGTGGAGCTTGCATGTTTGCCAAACCAAATAGAGATGTGTGGGTGGACTTTGTTGAAATACAAAGTAACTGAACCTTGTCTGAAGACCTTTTTCCAAGCGCCCCCCTTCTATAGAAGTGGGTGTAAGTGCCCGGCCCTACCCAGGGCCACACTAGTATTTACAAGACGATTATAAATGTTGTAGGCTTTTTGCCCATTTTGCACAAAGAAACAGGAGTAAACAAGGTGTTTCTGTGTGTGATGTTCCATTCATGAAACTTTTATTATTTTACATTTATGGAGAACATTTGTTTTCTTTTGAAATGAACTACTGACCATTACATAGGAAAAAAAAATCCTGAGCACTTCCTAGAGATAAAAGCCTGGGTGCTTGTCTCTGCGTGGTCATTTCTTTTTATACCCCTGCACCTTAGGTTTTCATAGCTTAATCCTTCCTGTTTCTCTTATGCTTTTTCTTTGATTGTCAGGTTTTTTTCCAAAAGTTTAATTTTTATTATTTAATGCAGAAAAATGAGCTCTGCCTCCCCCTCACTCCAATGTAACAATTATGTCCAGAAAGAGGTGGTAGAAAGAGTCATGCAGGTGCTGCTTTGGCAAAACCCCATTACAATCGCGCTCCGAGAATATCTCCAGGTTTGCACCCTCTGGTTACTGCCGCCCGATTTCAATAGCGTGAATGTAATCAAGCATCCCTCCAAGACAAGTTATGCAATGGGTTCCGAATGAACAAAATATTTTTCAGAGGGTCCTTTTTTATTGGGGGAGGGGCTTACAGAGGGATCAAGGCAGAGTTGTCTGCCTGCAAATGTGTGTGAGTAACACAGATACACTTCCAACTGAGGAAAATTTTTTTTATTCTAAATGTTTGTTCAAATAGTAGCAGACAATTTGAAATCAATAAACTGTGTCGAGTGGTGAAGGCTTCGGTTGTTGAGAAACGCCGTGCTATGCCACCGGGCTGCCTGCCTCTAACCATGAAGGGCGGATTGTGATCTCAATCCTTTACAGCAACTACAAACACCAGCCACGGTTACAACTGTTCAAAACTACTCTCTCAACTAGTTCAGACCAAGGGGACTAAAGAGATGAAATGTGGCCCCCAAGGCCCGGGAGCGCGTACCTAGGCCCGGCTGGAGAATTCTACAAATATACACATAAATACATTAAGACGAGGATAAATAATCAGGGAAACGAAATTACTCGCTTCAAATAATAAATACAGATTGTTTAGTCCGATGCAATCTTTACAGGAGGGGAAGGAGCATATAAATTAAGGTCTCTGAAACTAAGCTAGACGGAGGGGCCAGGCCTGGGATTCTCCAGGCTCTAGTCCCTCTTCAGGACACGCCACGGGTGGGTCTCGGACTTACCTTAGGGACACCATTACCAGATTAGAGTCCCTCGGTCCGCAGTATATGGCACTGTCAGGTTTACAGGGGAGGATCCTTGCGGCTGATTTATAGCGAGTCACCCAAAGGAAGACGCGCTTGGAGGGGAGGCCCAGTAGTGTCAGCCTCGGCCGCTGGAAGCCGGGAGACTCGAGAGGCAGCGGCCAGACCAGATCAGGGAGGGGGGGTGCCCCGAGCTGCCCCTCGGGCCCCGCCCCGCCACCACCCCTGCCACCAAAACCAGAGAGGTAATTGCACCGAGCTACCAGGCCGGCGGCAACCGCTACAGATGTGTCAGTTTGGGGGCCTCGGGCAGGCGTCCCTGAGACGAGTGGTGAGCCGAGAGATCTGTGTAGGTGGGATGAGGGTCGCACGGTCCGTGGTGGTGGTTGCCAGGGATTTGCGCGGCGCAGCTGTAGTCCACGCTGGCCGAAGACGGGTGTGAGAGGTGGCCCAGATTGAAGACCGGCCCGGATGCGGGCGCCATGGAGTCGACGAAGTTGCCACCCACGTACACCGGGCTGCCCTGCAGGTTGGCGCTGGCGAAGCCGCCGCCGTTGCTCGCCATGGGGTGGGGCTCGAACTCGGGCGCCGCGTAGCGCTTCTGCTGCGGCAGGCAACTGCTGAGCGGCGCCGTGTAGGCTGCCAGGCCGTACATGTTGGGCTGCGATTTGGCGAAAGCGGGCGGCGAGGGTGCGTCGTAGGCCAGGCCGGGCACCGGCGGCAGCTGGCCGGAGTAGGCCACGTGGCCCGCCGCTCCTCCAAGAGGTGGGCTGCGCTCTGGGGACTGGCCCGCCGGAGAATGCAGGATGCCCTTGGCCTTCTGGTCCTTCTTGTATTTCATGCGACGGTTCTGGAACCAGATCTTGATCTGGCGCTCCGTGAGGTTCAGCAGGTTGGCCATCTCCACGCGGCGCGGCCGGCACAGGTAGCGGTTGAAGTGGAACTCCTTCTCCAGCTCCACCAGCTGAGCGCTCGTGTACGCCGTGCGCACCCGCTTGGATGCTGGGCCCGGCGGGCTCTTATCCTCGCAGTTCTCTCCTGGGCAGAGGTAGAGACAGAGAGGGTGCTGAGCGAGGGGTAAGGAACCTCAGAATAGAGAGGAGTGCTTTCCTGTCTTCATTTCTCTCCTCTGCTCTCACCTCCAATCCCTCCAGTGGGGTAGAAAGCTTTGATCGGTCAAAGTCTGAAGGAACACTCACTCTACACGCCTCTAGGCCTACCTGTCAGTCGCACCTGCAGCTGCTGCCTTCCCCTGCCCTTCCTTTTCTCTCCACCCTACCCCACCATCTCATCTCAACCCACAGGCCATGAAGGACTTTACTATGAGGCTAAGAGCAACTCGTGAGACACTCCCCTGTCAAAAAGAAAAAAAAAAAACAAAAAAGCCAGGCTTCTTTGAACACCCCTCCCAAGCTCTGCTGCTGGGGACTAGGGGTTGGAGGTCGGGGTGTCTGATGTAGCTCCAGCCTACCCGGTTTGTTTACAAGTCAAGCACTCCAAAGAGTGAAGAAGTAGGGAGGGAGGGGTCTTGGCACCTGACTCCAGCCAGGTGCACCCAAAGGCCAGGAGGTGATAATACACCCCCCACCAAGATACTGCCCTGGAGTTTGAGGGGATCCCAGGGCCAGGCTGAAAGCATGTTGCATATGGCCATGCAGCCTCAGCACTGGCTTCACCTCCCCTGCCACCCCTCAGCTGCATGTCCACTCCTTCACTGGGAAGACAAATGGATTTCTCCTGGGAGGGAGGGCCTGTGTCTGAGCTGAGGAGGGAGGGGCAGAGCAGGGAGCTTTCCAGCAGGAAGAAGCTTTCCTCTAGGAGCCACAAGCCCAGGGAGCATCAGGCAGAGCAGAGACCTGATAACAAATCACATCCCAGGCTCCAGACTAGCCCTGAACCAGGAAAGTCAACCCCATCAAGAACGCAAAGCCAGAACCGTTCAAGAAGGAACGGCCTGGGCAGAGAGAGAAGGCATCGGCTCCTCACTGGACCCATGTTCTTCAGATTTAAAATGGACCAACAGAAGTCTCCTCAGCTCTAGAGTCTCCCTTCCCAGGGCAGGAAAGCCCACAGCTGCTCTTGTTCTCTCCCCGAGTATCTGCTCTTCCCTGTTATGGGTTCCCTAGAGTGAGCTGAGTCTTACAGTTTTGCCCTGAAGGTCCTGAAGTCATACCCCTTAGATCCCAAGTTCACCACTTTGCAGTTCTGGGGATCTGAGAAAAACGATGGTGTTAACATGTGTCTATTTGAAAGAGGTATTTGGAAAGTTAAATAAAATAAATGGATAATGTTTATAACTTATTTGGGCATGGTTCTTTTTCTTCTTTGGGGTATTATTTGTCTTGACTTGGCTTTCTGTTTTGAGACAAAAATCTCTTAATGGTGTCCAGGAACTCACTACGCTTCCTAGGCGCTCCTTGACCTCGAGATGCTCCTGCCTCAGGCTCAAGTGATGGGATTATAGGTGTACAAAGCCACACCCTGCCTGTCTTCACATTTGAAGGGCTGGTGGGTAAAAGAGGAAGCTGAGTTATGACCAGTGTCTGGAAAGGCAGATAATATGTCAGCATAAGAAAGAACTTCCTATGAATAAGCATGAGATCAGTCCAACAAGGGCATCAGCGAGGAAAGCACTGCCCTGTCTCTGCAAGAGTATGTATCCAATGAGAATCACTAGAAAAGACAGACATTTCTACATTTGGATACAGTGTTGCTAAGGTTGCTCTTATAGACCTGAGTCTCTTGGCTTCCAGGTAATTGGTTCTTAAGGTCAGTCTGGAGGGTTATGGTCTAGAGATGCCCAGAGAGCTACCTGAAGTGGCACAGCTGTTCTTCTGCTTTGAGTTCTGTCGGGATTCTTTCATCCAGGGGAAGATCTGCTTGCTGATGGTGGCAGAAGAGCTGGAAGCATTAGGCCCACCCTTGGTCTTCTTGGCAGGTACTCCACCTCCAGGGTTGGTGGGCGACGAGGGGGGCAAGGTGGGTGGTGGAGGAGGGGGCTGTGGTGGTTGCTGCTCTGAGTTCAGCCCAGGAGGCTGGTTGCCACCAGCCCCACCCTGGCTGTTCCCAGTGCCAGGTCGCATGCAGCTACCATTAAGTTCAGCTCCTTTATGGCCTGGGACTCGGAGAGGTGCAGAACTCTGGATGGAGCAGGCAGAACCTGGGTAGTCACTGTCCAGGGAGTTGGCAGCAGCAGGAGGTGGGTAGGGCTGGTGAGGAGTGCTGTAGCCATATGCCTCCGTGGCTTTGCTGTAACCATAGCCTCCAAAGAGTCCTGGGTTCTCATAGTATGCAGCCTTCTGCATGGTGCACTCAGGAAGTTCCAGGGCCTCCTGACCCTGCTCAAATAACATTGACTACCACTCTGCCCTTCACCACCAAGGCCAATGTCTGCTGAATCTTGAGAGAGCTGGGTCAGCTCCCAGGTTCCAGGTGACCTGCCAAGAAAGAAAGGGGAGAGATCCTAGAGGGATTGCCATTGGCAAGACCAGTCAATACAAACAGACTAGAGCAGGCTTTCAGCTGCCCACTCACTTTGAAGTAGAAGGATGGGCAAGGTTCTGGATTGGGGTTTTATGAAGCTCAATTTAAACAAAATTTTGAAAAAGTTGGAGTATTTCTCTTAAATGTAAGAAAAGACCTTTCCTCCTGAGTTCAACTTTAGCCTAAGGAAGAAGTTCTTTCCACCTCAAGATTCTCTTGGAGAATTGTCTTTCTCCAAGATTGTCAACACAGCTTTTGAGCCTGCATGGGAAAACATTTATGGCTGACTGATTCTTCCTCTGAAAGATGAACTTCTTAAAGGGAAGGATTGCTTTTTTTTCATCTACATAACTCTAGCATTCAATGCCAGTGTTTATTGAATCGATGGATGAATGAGTGGATAGGTCACAGTCAGTCTTTGGATAATCCTGGGGCTTGGTTTTGCTTGATGCTAGAGATCAGCTCCAAGGTTCTGTACATGCTGTGAGGGGCTCTACAAACCCCAAGCCCTAATGCTGTGAGGGGCTCTACAAACCCCAAGCCCTAATGCTGTGAGGGAGCTCTACAAACCCCCAAGCCCTAATGCTGTGAGGGGCTCTACAAACCTCCAAGCCCGAATCTCAGTGTCTGGATGGACAAAAGAGAAGCTCTATTACACACCCAGAGTTTCCAGAACTTCCCACTTAGTTTCAGAATCACACTCTTTTTTGAAGACCCAGACAGTCCACTTTGATGGCAGGCTGAGAATCCACACAGTTAGTTTTATGGGGCAGCACTCTGAAATCTACAGTGAAGAAAACTAGAAAGAAAAAAAAATTAAAAAAAAGGAAGACTTAAAGACTCCCAAACTCACTTTGAAGCTAAAAGGGGGAAAAAGGTTGTGGTTTTTTTTTTAAATCTGCATTTCCCACACCCCTACTTTGTCTTTCTGCTACTTTTAGAAGGGGGGTCCCTAAAAAACTAGTGAAAGGATTTAGATCTTAAAATGCATGCAGTGTGAGTGAATGGTGAATGCTCTCATAACTTTATCGTTTTCCTTTGGATCTTTACATAAATAGATATTATATTGACCTCTGCTCTGGACAGTCCATTCTGCCCCACCTGTCACCCAACCTGTAGCCAATGAGAGAAGTTCTCCTGACATGATGGATGGACCCAGACTTAGAAGGATGGAAAGGAACTAAGAAAAATTCTTCTCCTTTTGTGTGCTCTGACTCTTCATGAGGGGGGTGCTCTCTCCACCCATCCTGAAAGGCTCCTGAGGAGTTAAAGTATAACTAATATCGTTCAATCACTTTTGTCTGTTTGATAAAGAAAACCCACAGGTCAGCTCTTTGGCCTCAGTGCTTGAGCTCATCCCAAAATTCTCCCTGGCTTCCTCCATCATGAGAGACCACATCATGCAGACTTAAACACAGGAACCAAAACACTTGTGTGTTAATATCTCCCTGTATTTCCACCAGAAAGCCCAACCCCTGAAGAAAAGTCTCCAAATTAGCCTTTGTTTGGTAGTTTGGTTGCCCATTTTGCTTTAGAACACAAGTGAATATACCATTTATCTTGATGAGAGAGATGGGTCCTTCTCAATGGGTTGCAGTAATAACTGAAATGTTTTGTCATAAGCCTTGTTTCTGCTAGTATCCATAAATGTGTGCAGTTAAGATATCCACCTAACAAAGCTAGACTAATTCTTTTGATTAATTTTCAATACCAACCCCTGACTATTAAAGTTACCAAAGAGCAAACGAACAGTAAATCCTCCTTCTGTGACTAATATTTATATACGTTTGCCTCAGGCCAAAGAAGCTGCCACACTAGGTCGACTAAGTTTTAAGGTTTTTCAGGGATCCTGCTCCATTCTGGAAGTCTGAGTGGTTGTTTGCATCAGGCTTCTGAGACCACCTGATTCTGTTTGCTGCTGCTTTATCACTTCCTTGACAGCTGTGGAAGCAAAACATCCCCCTTCTGCCTCCGTGTTGACCAAGTTTGTATTGGGAGGTGGACCAGTCACATTAAAATAGCTTCTTGAGGAACCAAGCGAGCCCATGAGACAGATGGCTTTTACATATTATTTCTGCTCCTGTGGCATGTTCTTAGAAAAATCTCTCTATAAAGGCCTTGGAGGCACAGATAGCCCTCACAACCAGAGTCATCTCTTGCCTCTTTACATTGTCTCAAATAATTTCCAGGCCCACTTGATGGGCTAATGTCCATTTCTTTACAATCAAAGGTAGCAGGGGTGCTCTTCTTTTCAGGAAAACACACGCACACACTCACAACTTTGCAGCACCCACCATACAGAGCCCTGAAGAAGCTCCGCTTCCAGAGCACAACCTGAAAATATTGTTACAAAACTGATTTTTTTAAAAAAAAAGTTTATTTCTTTCCAGAAATCTCTACTCCTTGTGAACTTTGCTTGAACCTAAAAACGGGACTGGGTCATAAATCATTTGGACAATGGTCAACTGTTCAGTGGCTCATCTTTTCGATCACTCCCCCCTTCCCGTTAAGGCTTTCTTTTCTCACCCTTTGGTACCTTTGCTCATTAGAGCACCAAGATCCAAATGCCTTGGGGGGGGGGGAGGAGGCACAGCTTTGGGGGAGGAGCAGTTGAGCAGGACTTCTTATTTTGGAGTAGTCCTCAGTTTTCCTCTCCTCCTAGCCCCTCCCCCTCTTCCTTCTCTTTCTATCCCCCCCCCCCCCACACACACACCCTGGCCAGAGGAGCACAGTGTGGTGCGGCCACCCTGTCCTCTGGAGCACTCCTCTCCTCTTAGGGAAGGGTCGCCTAACTGAACTGGTTAGTTCTTTTCCAAAGTCCCTGGAAGTTACCCAACCCAGCGTGGAGGCCCAACCGCAGGCCCAGAAGACAGGGCCAAATGGTTTCCAGCCGGAAGGAAGGCCAGGCACCCTCTCAGAGTTCGCATCCCTCGCTCCCCAGCCGCGCTGGCCCGCCCACTAGGCCTAGCCTCAGAAGCAACGGAGCCCTTATACTTGCTCACTGCACTTAATTCTGCCCAGATCAATACCTAATATGATACCGAATAAATAAAAGGCGCTCACAGCGGCCAGGGGACAGGGTTATTAAGCAGCTGGAGCTCTCACGGTGCATATCAATGCACCTGTCATTGTGGTTTGTAACAAAATTTATGACTGCGACCACGGCAGCAGTAAACGCTTCAGTAAGGAATGAAAAGAAAAACACTTCCCAAGGCCCGGCACTTTTCAGAAGTGGAAAGCAGGCTCCGCGTAGGAGGCAGAGCAGCAAAAGAATCCCCTACTCCGCACTTTTCCCGTCCACACACCCTGCGTGCGAGCTGCGGGATTATATAAAGTGGCCGACGCCGGCCTGGGCCAGCAGCTATGCTCAGTAGCCCGAGCTGGAAAGAGGATCGCAAGCCCAGCTGAGGACCACAGACCTGCTACCCGCCTGGCCTCCGACGCGGGGAGGCTCGATGGACGCGCAGAGACCCGCTAGGCGTTTGCTAGCCGGCCGTGGGCTTTGCTCGCCCGCCGTGGCTGCGGGAAGGCCGAGGGAGAGGGAGGCTTGGGCTGGGAGGGAGCCGACAGCACCGGGCTGTGTCTAGCGCTGCAATGGTAGTAAATAACGGGACTTCCACCGTCAGTCGGTGCCAGTTAAGACAGAAGTGGGAGGTGATGCTTGTGTTAGCTTCTCTTAAAATTCTCAGAGGTTTAAGTTAATCTAACGCTTTACTTTGCTTAAGCCGGGTCTTCAAATAACCCACGGGTCTCGACTCTTACTGGGCATTCTAGTTAATTCAGTGGGACCGAGTGTTGACACTCTTTTCCCTGATGGCTTTGCAACTTCAGGTTTGGGAAACCACTCCTCAGCAGGTTTGCTGGGAAAAGAACTATTTGCCCACATTCTCCCACCCCTCAACCTGAGCCTCTTCTGCCCTTTGGGAAGCCCAGAGCGCCCATTCTAAATCACTTCTGTTTAGCCCGGATAACTCAGTACAGTAACACACCCTGCATTTAAGACAGCGGACCTACTCTATTAAAGCGCCATAAATTTGAAGGCCGATGATCGGTTCTCATGTAACAGGCAGCCGCTCACACTGAGGTGATCCACTTCAAAGCCGCCCTTTGTTTTATGTCTTGATGTGGGAATCCTGGGATGGCTACTTTGAGCTGAAGGGAAGGAACATGGAAATGCGGTGGGGATTATTTATTTAAATCACCCCCCACGCGCCACAGTTTTGTGTGTGAGTATATTGTCTTGAATTTTGTTTCTAACTCTTTTTGTAGGCTCTTCAGTTTTCTTTGATACTCTGCAGAAGCAGATCTGGAACAAAAATGGAAAACTCAGGAGCAGCCGGTTTTGTCTTGCAAACATTGCCAGGAGAGCCTTTACCCCCTTTAAGGGTGTCATAATCAATGTGGCTATTGTATGTGGAGCCTGCAGCCATTCCAGATGCTTTGGCCCCAGCAGAATGAAGACTCAGTTGGCTCCAGGGGAACTAGAGGGCAAAAATCCTTGCCTGGGTGGGGGAGGGGAGAGAACCTGGTCGTGAGGAAAGGACCCCGAGGTGAGCCAAGTGGGTCAGGCTGCGCAGAGAACGCGTTGAATGGAGGTGGGAGGAAGACGGGTTAGGAAAGGAGGTTAACTATTTAAGTGCACCTGGGGTGGATGCTGCTAGAGGACCCCCAAAGGACCCGAGTGAACCTGGAGCTAGGCACTGGCTATATCCCGGTTTGCACATTGTATCTCTGGCTCAGCTAGCTTTCCTGAGTCTATCAGAGAATACCCAAACCGTTCTAGGACTGGGTTGCTCAATTCTGAATCGGGACTAGGCTATAAATCGCCTTGAAGACAGCGGACCCACTCTGTTAAAGTGCCTAAGAAACCAACAGCCCTCCCTACCTCCACCCCAAGCCGCTCTCCAGCAGGCGCTGGCCCCTGGTCAGGTGAAAGGAAAGAGACGCTGTCTCTCTCTTGATCTGCCCTGTGCAATTTGTCGACTCAGTAGTTTGCAAACACTAAACTGCGCCCGGGAAAACCCCACACAAAGCGTTCAGGGCGCTTCTAAAGACTAGAGAGCGTAGCCATAAGCCTTTGAAGTGACCTTTGGCTCACGCTGCAATAACTCACCCCTTAATGAACACCCAACGGAAGCGCCTCAGAGAGATCCCAGCCCGGTAGGATTCCTAACTTTGCGCCCTGGCTTCAGCTTCCCAGACGACCTGGGTCCAAGGGGGCATGTCATTTGCCTGCTTACTATACCCCAACCCGCTTGACTGGGCCCCCAAGGATGGCGTAGTAGAGATGCAGGGGTTCTCAGGATGCTCAAACCCGTGGCCGTGGCCGAAGTCCTCAAATCACTTTATATTATGCAATCGCGTGGGCAGACATCAACCTGCGATTATCTTTATTTTTGAAAAGGGCGTTTTTAGACATAGAATCACTCCCCAAGAAGATGGATCTAGTTAAATTTTATTTTCCAGGTGCTGAGGAACCCGGTAAGTTCGTACTTGGGCTTTTTATGGTGAATGGTGCGCTCTGAGCTCTGGGCACAGGGGGCTTGGGAAGTGGAAAGGGAAACGGATCCCAAGTTGGTTAGTTGGGTCACAATCAAAACACCTTTCCCCCAGAGCTTTCTTCTGCGTTCCCTCCTCTCCTCTTCTTCAAACTAGGCGGCACTGACCTAATTTCTGTGTTTTGGGTGCCCCAAATCGTGGTCTGAACCCGGCTGGATTCTCGTCCTGTCTGAGTTCTAGTACCCCTTTCTCAGCCAGAAACTTCAGAAGCAGAAGGGTCCTGCCCGCTAGCTGTTGGGGAAGAGCTGGCTCCAGACAACCCGACCCCCATACCCCACCCACCATCCGCACCCAGGGAAAACTCTTCAGGATAGGGGCCAGAGAGGAGACTTGGTGAAGATTATTGAAAATTTCGGGGAAGTTCTAAGTGAGTGCTCCATGGGGCCAAATGAAATGCTGCTCGCAGTAATTGGATTCAGCTGACTAAGCTGGCTGGCTCGCAGCTCCGAGGCAGTGAGTAAAGTAAAAAACGTCCACCGATTTCAAATTCTGATGGAGCCCGGTGCGGCTGATTGACAAAACAACTTGTCTCGCTCCCTTTGAAGGCAAGGGCCCTGGAACTTAGTCCCTTCTCCCAGTGGGGCCTGGCCCAACTTAAATTTCGGGAGTGTACTTCAATTTGGGGTTCCTTCCATGGGGTAGTGCAGTGGAATCTGGCCCACTCCCGCTCATGAAGCCACTCACCAATGCCTTGGTTGGGGGTAAAGACCTGGGATAGTTTGTCTTCTACACTTGTAGGCTGAAGTTAGAAGGAACAAGTCAACAAAAGGATATGTGGAATGCAGAAACCAATATGATTTAGCTTTTACCACTTAGGGTTATTTGGGTAGAAGGACCCAGAAACACTAAACCTTTCTTCATCATTGTAAGAGTCAAAGCCTATGATGAGAGACTGGAGAAGCCTCTCAAACTCTTCAGGGTAGTTGGGGGGGGGGGTTCTTTTCAAATTGGGGGACATTTTTACTCCTGTGGGGAAAAAATGGAAAGCCAACAGCAAGAGGTAAAGGCTCGCCAGTGTTTGGAGGTGGCTACCAGAACAATGCAGGGAGCTGGCTGGTCACACAGTTTATTTTAAATGCGTATAAATCAACCCGCCTGCACCCCAGCCCAGCAGCCCAAGACGCAGAATTAATATGATGTTCCATCTTACTTTGGCAGTGACAGTGTAAAAAAAAAAAGTTTCTTTTTATTCATCCCATTTTCAGCCCATTCTCATAACTACACATTTACCCTCAAAATACTCACTCCAGCCCCTAGTCCGCTCAACAAACCCACTCCTTAAACTGCTACACCCCTCCCCAAAGCTGCCGGCCACCCTCCAAGCCTGGTAAGGTGATGTCCTCTTAACCTTTTGGTAGGCGGGGAATGTCCCCATAAAAGCACCTCGTTACGATTAATCACCGTCCTCGATGTATATGTAGGAGCGCGCATCTAGGTCTGCGGGCTGCCTCACCAATTGGCAATAATCAAGATCACAGATTACACAAAATAAATCATATTTAGTATCCCGCTCAGGGCAGCAAACAACACCGTGCCCAAAGATTTCCATTTTGTCATGCAATTGCTTACCTGGATCCCAATTTATCATAAACCTGGTGTCCTCGGTCTCAGAGTGGGCGCCAGTGGGGGGCAGAGCTAGCCTTCCCCCTTTGTCTGCAGACAGCAGTGTCCCAACCCTGGTCTTGTGCGCTTGCAGACTCGGCCATATACCCAAACACACGGAATTCCCGGTAGAACGGAACCAGGCTGAGGTTCAGCTACCAATAAACGCTGGAGGAACGAGCTTGTAGTCCCCAAGCTGGCTTCGCCTGCGCTGCTCGCTGGTCGGTCCACCCGCCCGCCGGTCCGCTCCCAGGCCCAGAGCGGAGGCCACTTGCTCCCCCACCCACTCCTGGGTTCCTGCCCAGCCCTCCCAGGCCCCCCAGAGCTCGGGATTTGTTTTGCTTTCGGAACGTGGTCCTTTCTGAATTTGGAGAGAGCCCCGGAAACCCCCTCATAGTCGGGAAATACAGACGCTGCCTTCAAATGCGAGCATATTTGTTCACGTGACCCCGAGGGAAGATTGTACTGATTGAGGCTGAAACTTTCACGCCATCCAGCCCAAGAGCGCAGCCAGGCCTGGGGGCTGGGAGGAGGGGCGCAGGAAGCTTGGGACCCAGGCGCCTTCCCTGGGGCAAGACCCTGGTGGCGGAGAGAAGGAAAGCCTCCGTCCTCGCAGCTTGGGATCAGCGCAGCCACAGCCTGGCCGACTGCAGTGGGGTGAGGACTTGAGAGTCTCTCCGGGCAAAGACCTCTGACCCTGGCCCGGCCTTCTGCCAGACCTACCAGTGGATTACACATTTTAGAGGTTTCCTCTTAGAAGCCTTTGTGGAAAGGACTATGAAAAAAGAAATCCGGGGCTTCCCTAGCTCCTCAACGTTCTATACTCCATATCTGCACGCACCTAGACAAGATGTCCTGCCCGTCCCCCAGGCTGCTGTCTGTCTGCTTTCTTCACTCCCAGCCAGGCACTTAAGTCTCCCAGCACCCGTTCCTGCCTTAAGGTAGGACCCGCTGGTTCCCAATTCTGGCCTGTCACCCTGCCACCCCAGCCACTCCTTGGGGGCGCTGGCTGGGGTTCGCGGACTCAGCAGGCAAGCTGCCGCTACTGAACCTGAAGGAAAAAAATCGCCTAGCAGCAGGGCAGGCCCTGGCGTGACCTCTTTTCTTGGCCCTCCGAGCACTACACCCAAGTGTTTTGGGGTCTGGAGTCACCTAGGCGAGGAATTCTTGCCCACCTTGATCTGTGTGAGTCCAGATCTGCTCAGAGCCAACGGGATCCCGCAGGCCCAACAACAGCCGGGGCAGCTTCCCGCTTCCTGCAGTAACTCCAAGAGGGCAAGGGGGCCTACTGAATCGGGCTTATCTGGGGATAAGGAGATTTCTATTTTAGAATTACTGTATCAGAACACGATCTCACCACACTGCAAGCGACTAGATGAGATTGGCGGTAGATATTCTGCATGTAGGAAGAAGAGTTAAGCGAATCTCGAATCTCGGTCAGGGCTCACTCCTGTCTAACCTCTGGTCAGGCCGCCTTCACCCTAGAATCCCATATGATGGGAAACTCCCTCCCGAATTTGGCTTTCTCAGTTTCTTAGCGGCTCTGCCAAGAAGTTGATGTCCCATGGCTTGCATGGCCTCTTAAGAGGCAAAGTGAACCCCAAAGCTATATATGAGCTCCAGGGAAAGAAAATAGGTTTTGAAACCCCAATCTAGAGTACCCGGCAGGTTCCAAAGAAAAGGTCCAAAGAAAAGATCCTTCTCCCAAACTTAACAGGGAGTCCCCTCCTTTTGTTCACCTGTCCCGGCCAGGGCTCAGACCCACTTGGGGTGCCTGCCCGTAATGGACCTTAGGCTAACCCCACTCCACCCCCATTCTGAGGACCCCGCCCCCAGGCTTCCAGCCAGGGGTTGAGCTCGCGGCAGACTGCAAGTGTTAATTCCCCAGTCAAATGGGGGCTGCTTTGCGGGAATTCGTCTCCAGGAAAGGATCTAAGCCTTCTTCAATCGGAGCATATGTTCATAGAGCAATAAACCGGAAAGATTTACAGTCCTCGCCCGGCCCCCAACAGCCTCACACCCTTTCAGGAATTACTTACGATGATTTATCACACCAACCAGGGCAATTGTCACACTGATAAAATAGCCCGGGCCTGTGCCCGCCAAGCCGGGCCTTGGGAGGCTGTTGGAGGCCCGACCTCTAGTGAGACTGGGAAGCCTTTTTGTGGGTTCCTTTCTGAACCTACCAGGGGATGTCTGAGTGGATTGAAGTGGGTGGGGTGAGCGGGGAGACGATTCTCATTGAGAAAAAACGCAAGCAGAGAAAGCACCCGGAATCTGCGTGCAGGAGTCACTTGCTAAGCACATAAACATTTGTCATCTTTGAATAATTGAATTAATGTGTTATTGTTTGAATGTATAATTCATAACGGGAAAAACTTTGTTGTTGTTCTGACGGAGAAATACACACACACACACATAAAAATTTTAAAACAAACATACACACAACTCTAAACTCTAATTACACAAGGCCTGCTCTCTGAATTCTCCTCAAAGTCAGTGGAGGCACGGATGTTGGGAGTGGGGGGAAGTGAACGAAAGAACTGTCCATTGAGAATCCCGGGTCAGAGCCTGCAGTTAAAAGAAGAGAATGTTTGGTACTGGCCCCCCATCTCAGGGCCGTGGCTAGCTGTGGTGGGGTTGGACCGAAGCACAGCTGCCTTCAGGACGTCAAATCTTGGAGTGGGGGTGAAAAAAGACCAAAAAAGTGAGCAAGAGACATTGTCGCTTTGCGGCTCACCACAGCCTCGCGCCTTTCTCGAAGGCTTCCCCTTGCTTTGGTTGCTCCGACTTGGAGGGCTTCTTTTCCTTTTGTTAGATATTCAAAAAAAATTACAAATCCGAAACTAAAGAGGAAGCAAGGAGAAACTGCTCGCTGGAGCGATGAGCCGCTGAGCTAGGGGTGGGGAAGGCAGAGAAGGAGAGAAGTAGCTTGGAATCATTATCTGTTGGTTAAAATCTGCCTGGGGTAAAATTTCAACTTGATTTTATAGCCTTCTATTATGACGCAAAGAAAAATTTACGAGCCTCGCTTGAAAAGAGGGCCAGGGCCTTTTCTCGCTGGTTTAAGAATAGGCGGCAGATGCGGTGACAGCGACCATTGTTCCCGGTAGACACAGGCGACCGGGCAACCTCGGCCCGCGTGCGCCAGGAGTGTCCCCAGCCCGACGGGATTTTTTTTTTTCTTTAAACTCCTGTTGTCTGGGGAGCAGCCTGCGCGCACCCTCGCACCCTCACCCCCTGCACCCTCACCCCTCGCATACCCTCGGCACCCTCATCCACACCGCCCCCCCCCCTCTCTCTCTCTCTCTCTCTCACACACACACACACACACACACACACACACACACACACACACACACACTCTCGGCCGCCCATAGTAATTTTTCATAAGTGCAAAGCTTCGCTGAACCAAAGGTCACGATCCAAGCCACTAACAACTTCTGGCCGGCGCGCGGTTCCAAACCAGGGAAGCAACGGCAACTATTAGTCAGCGGCTCTGACAGCTAAGTTCATTAAGGATTGAAATCTGATGAAATAAAAGTAGCCCAAATATTTACCTGCGGGCCGCGCTCAGCGCCCGCCGCGGGGCCGGGTCTGCGGGCGCGGGGGGACCCCCCTCGGCGGGCCGTGTTCTCGGGATCCCTGCACTTTCCAAGTCGGAGAGAGCCCTTTGCGTGGCAGATTAATGACGACTCCGTGTTTCTTAAGGGACGTGCTGAATTAATTATTTCGCCAATCACGTGGTCGCGACTTGTAGAAATCTATTCTTATCATCTTCCTCGCACTTTGAAAATTCTCCGGGTTATGAGCGGCCCTCCCCCGGCTGCCGCCGAGCCCCGGCCGCCCAGCCCGGCGTGGGGGGCAGGGAGGGCTCCCCAACATGGCGCCGTCTGCCGAGGGTCCCAGTTACTGTACTGTACTCAGCCGGCTCAGCTATGGACTCGCTTCCTCCTCATCCCTGCCGGTGATTCAATACACACAGCGGTATTGATGTATTGGTGGGCACAGAAGGAGCCATTAACCAGAAGACGGGCAGAGGACAATCATAAAATGTGTCTGAATATTTAAACTTCTGTCTGCGCACTTATAAATACACATGTCCACGCGTCTGGGTCGAGCCCTTCCATATATTAAGGACATATGTTCTATTTTATGTATTCTACTCATTTCCTGTCTCCAGCAAGACACCCCCTATCTCTTTTGGAACTCCTGTCTTGGCCCCCTCTTCAAAGCTGAGGCCAAGATGTGGGAAAGCCCTCGTGATAAAAATAGTGCATGATACTTTTTATACTAGAGAGTGTTTATTGTTGTTTGAGGGGCCAGGAGGATTCAGGGAAGAGAGGCAGGTGTTGGTAACCCCAGAGGGGTTCAGCAGCCCCAGAAAAGTAGGAGTCCAAGATGAGGGGCTAGACAGGTCAGGTCAGAACAATCACCAGCCAGCCAGCCTCAACTGGGCCCAGAACAAGCACTCACCCAGCCTCTGGAGAGTGGGAAGGATTCTCACACAAGGAAAACTTCCTGGGGAGGGGGGTTTCCTAAGAACTGGCCAGACAGAAAGCCTATTTGGAGCCCCCTAGTAGTTCAAGCAGTCTCTTCTCTTTCTTTCAACAAATAATGCCCTCCACCTTGCAGCCTGGATCTGGCATCAGGCTTTCCAATGCTCACAAAGTAAAGAAGTCAGACTGGGAGTGGACGGAAATGTAGAATTGCTAGACCCTACATGACTTTTAATTTTCACACCATAGGCACCAAATAACTTGGTGTCAATTTTATTGCAGAAAATAAAAAGATAAATTGTTTATAATGAATGCTGGCTTTTAGGAAACTTAACAAAGAGTCTCTATCAAGGCACCAAACAGGAGGGAGATTTTACTACACCTTTTATTATTTCAAATATAGATCAATGAATTACATCAAAACTACAGGCAACAATTAATATAAATAATACTTTAATCGGTGGCAGTAAAACATGGTCAATTCTATTTTTAAAAAGCATCTTTGTGAGCGGACTCCAAGGGGCTGACTGACAATGTCACTTCTCAACAAAAGGCTGCCATGGACAGAATGAGGTGTGAGCCAGAGGCCCACTGTCCTCAGCAAACGCTCCGCTCCTCAGCCCCAGTCACCAACCCCGACACAGGTTTTAAAACACCCAAATAAACACTTCTGGCTCATATTTGGGGGAACAAACTGGAAACAAATAACAGCAAATGGGCACTAGGGCCTTTCTACCTCTTGCTTTTTCTACAGCACGTTCCCAGATGGAGACGCAGTTCCTTCCCTGCCCTAGGTGACCAGGGTGGGGGGGAGAGCGGGGGCTACCCCTTTCCTGGTCCACTCCTTTGGGCCCAAACGGATACCAGGATTCGAATGGGACTTCAGGACTGGCAACTGCTCTTTAGGCCAGGCAAGAGCAATTAGCATTTCAAAAGACAATTCCTCCCAGCTGAGTGGTAGAGCTGAGACTCAGAAACAAAGAAGTTGTTTCCCGGATTAAGTTACTTTCCAAAGTAGCGGGGCTATGTTTGAGAAGGAACCAGGGTTTTCTTCTGGAAAGGTACTTTTGGCTTTCCCTTGGGGCAGGAGGAAGAAGGGGTAGTATTTGGTCTGAAGCTGGAGGAATAACCAGGACTTCCGAGGAGAGGGGAAAGATCTATATAATAATCTTTATAGTAAGTACAGATGGTTCAATCTTGTGAAAATATATACTACCCCGCCCCAAGGCCTTGGTTCAACGTATGCTCAGATTTGGCTTTTAGGAAAGAATCTTAGCAACTTGCCAATTGGCCCAAGGATAGCTAGCTGCCCTTTTCAAAGGCAGCATCCAAAGACTGTCTCCATGTTAGAGGGACGGGGAAAAGAAGAGAAGGGTAGTTACAGTCCAAAAGGTTAAGGGTTTAGAGGTCAGTCCTCCCGGCTGAAATACAACCAATCGAACAGAAAATTTGCCCTCTGGATGAACCTGATTCTGTAATTTAGCCCTACTTCAGTAAAATACCTTTTCAGCTTCTCAACGTGAGGGCGTCAGAAAAAAAGACATCTTGACTATGTATGAACTCTGTGCTTTTTGTGATAGAAACAATGATGCGAATAATGCAGGAATATCCATCTTTAATATCCCGACGTGGTGATATTCAAGTATTGCCATGTGCAAGTCTGAGAGCCAGGCTCACCCCAAGGAGGAACAAAGAGCTTTCTCCAGGGTCTAATACAAAAGACCAAGGCTTGGAAGATACTTCAGAGAAGCAGAATTTCAGTTTAGGGACTCCAGTTGAATCCTTGCCCTCAGCTCTCTCAGAAGACACAGAACCAAAGCCCAGGCCTTTCCCTCCTCCACTGAAATCTATTTTTAAAACAACCATTGAAACCTTCTAAAGTATTCTGAAATACTGAAAAAAGTAATAGCACTATTGATTTTATGATTAAAACTTAAGTTTACCTCTCCCTATTTCTTACTGGGGTGGGGGGAGTCTGCAATCAGGGGTTTCTGTCTGAAGCCCAAGCTTTGGGGCTCAAGCTTTCAAAACCTCCTTTCATTTGAGTATATAAACTCTATCATCACCTTTGACTCTTATCTTTCTTGTTGTTAAGGGTTAGTGTTTTAAGAAAATGAGATCTGAACTCTTCCCATACGTGAAATAAAAGTAAATAAATAACTATCCTTCCTGTTGTTTGAGCTTGTGCTAAAGCCACTGGTTTCAAGGTAAAGAAGTGGGCCTGAAAACTTTGAGACTTTTACAGTTTCTGCTTGTAAGTAATGTCTTGAGAAACACTTCAGAAAACACACACACACACACACCTCAGGGAAATCCTTTTAAGATCAACACTTGTGGACGTCCAGAGTCTATTAGTTCCTTTTTAAAAACAAGACTTCCTTACTTACCTACCCTCTTTCTCCCTACTACACAGGGCCACCCACCCCCCATAGGCCATACACTGATTCTGATTCCTATAAAAATCCTGCTATGTGGAGGTACTTGGAGCATTTGGAATCCAGTTGGAATAGAAAACTCAGACATTATCTGATGGCCCAGGGCATATAGGTGATTTTTTCTTTCCCCAGAGAAAAATATTGAGCCATTTGTTTCTTTTTCCCCCTTCTCTTTCTTTCAACCACTTTGCAAACACAGTGCTGGAGCAAGCACATGTGGAAATACATTTTCAAAGCTCAGTTTTCCTGGGTCCTTGGCTTCCCTCTGGAAGGGTTAAGGGCCTCCTACACTTATTTCCAGGGGATGGGTGGGAGGGAGGAGCTCAAAATCCCGAATAGGGCCAGAAGTGAGTCCCCAGATTTCTGATTCAGCCCTTGAAGCTCGATCCTTTTCACTAGCCTAAGGTTGTTGGCACACAGGTGCCACGGATTTTCTTGTAGTCCAATCCCCCAACAAATAAATATTTAAGCAAACATAATCAGAACATAAAATAACCCGTTTCCACTTCCTTCTTGGATTTATTTCTTTGGGCCTGGGTCACTGGGAGCAAAGCATTTCTTTTTATCACAGCAGAAATTCTATAGATAACTCAGAAAGTTCTGAGATTCTCTCTCATCTCTTCTGTTCACACTGAAAACACCTAGCACTGGGTGCTGGCTTTCTGCCTCAACTGCCCCCACAGCTACTAAGCCACGCAGCCCCCTGGAGGGGTGGTGTGGAGGAGAATGTCCAGGTTCCCACTGGAGTAAGCCTCCGACCTTCATTTGCAAATTCAACATCCAACAGCAGAGGTTTTCATGAGTTTAATGACTCGCCAAGGTTTTATGTTCTCAGTAGCTCCTGCCATATGATAATATACTTAAAGAAGCCCGCCCACCCTCCCACCCCATCCCTTTAGGGAGGGGGCTGCCCTCGGGCAGGATGGTAACCTAGTCCGAGAGCGGCCTGCAAGTCCCAGGTCCACCCCCACAGTACCTTAAAGCCCAGTGAGGTGACAGCAGGCCCCGCCTGCACCCGCAGCTTCGCCTCAACCTGGAGTGCAGGGAGGGATGGGCCCAGGGTCCCCACTTCTATAGGGTCGTCAGGTCCGTGTGGTGGTCCTTGGCCATGGGCTGCAAATGCTGGCCGGGGGCAGCTGAAGAGGAGGAGCAGGAAGATGAGGAAGAAGAAGAAGACCTGCCCTTGGTGTTGGGCAGTTTGTGGTCTTTTTTCCACTTCATCCTCCGGTTCTGGAACCAGATCTTGATCTGGCGCTCTGACAGACACAGGGTGTGAGCGATTTCAATCCGACGGCGTCTGGTCAGATACCTGTTAAAATGAAATTCCTTTTCCAGTTCTAGGACTTGCTGTCTGGTGTAGGCTGTCCGGGAACGCTTGGGCTCCCCGCCGGTGTAGTTGGGGTTCACTGTGAGATAAAATAGACAGGACAGCCAGGTCAGAGCCCGGCCACTAGTTAGGCCCCTGGCTTGCCTCTGCCCTCACTTCCTGGCGCGTCCTGCAGCCCTCGGCCCTCCCCGTGCTCCAAGCTTGCCTGTTTCCTCCCTCCCGCCCTCTCCCTAAGAACACACACACTCCCACCCAACCCCTTTCACGCACCCACTCCCCAGGCTCACATATTCTCAAAGATTCTCCCTTCTCCCTGGCCCACTAAGGGTTCAGGATCTCCAACATTTTGGAAATGCCCTTCTCCCTGCTCTGCGTTCCCTCTGCTGTGGAAATGGAGTCCTCCCCCACCCCACCCCCATCCCCACCCCCTTTTGCGCCCACAGCCAAGCAGCCAGCCACATGGTCCCGGCCTGCTCCCTCAGCTATAAAAATTTATGGAGAGAGTAATTGTGGCGCCCAAGGAAGCTTCACAAGCCCCCACCCACTCGCACCCCCTCCAGGGGGCCCAGGCCAAAAGCTGCGAGTAGAGGTGGGGGAGGGTTGAAAGGGTCCCTACACCCGCTCCTTACCCGAATTCACATGCACCTTCTTCATCCAGGGGTAGACCACAGCCGGCTGCTTGAGGGCTGTCCCCGGGGGTGGCTGCTTGGGGCCGGTGGGCTGGCTGCAGGCCCGGGCGCCAGGCAGGGGCGCAGGCGGGGGCGCTGGGCACGGCTCTCCTGGGGCACCGTAGTGACTTCCTGGACCACTCGGCTCCTGTCCGTGACCCCGCGCCGGTAGCGCTGAGCCAGGCCCCTGCCCGCCGCCTCCGAAGGGTTGCTCACCGAAGTCGGGCCGTGGGTAGAGCCCCGAGGGCTGGAAGTCGGCGCCCTGTGCGCCGCTGCCGTAGTAGTCGGCTCCCTGCTCGCCTAGATAGCCACCCTGCAAATATTCCTCGCACGGAGGAAACTTGGGGTCCACGTACTTAGAGTTCACCATATACGAACTCATGGCCATTAATTTCAGAAGGTAGAAAATACTAATTTTTCTCGTGTTGTCTTTTTTTCTCCTTCCATTGGGCCCTCCTACTTGCTGTCAACTGAATAAAGTTGGGCGGCCATGTGACCAGGCCAGCCAATAGGAAGGGAGCGAGTTTATCACCGGGTTTGTGAGCATCTCATAATTTTAACAAATTTAACTAAATAACATACGTGTAATCAAGTGACTTGCCATGCCACATTTGAGAGTCCCTGACAGATGTTAATATAGTTCCAATTCTATCCCCAGTACCCCTGTTCTCAGCAGGTTACCCCGGCTTTTGTCTTCCACCGACTTTGCTAACCTCCCATGCCCTCCTCACCACCATCGCCTGAAGCTGTCCCCGAAGTGGGCACAGTTCCAGGAAGAGCGAATTCTCCTATTGGGGTGCGAAATAAGGAAGAATGAGTGTGGGCAATGTGGCCTCTGAGTTGGGTAGAGAGTGTCCCAGGCAGGCAGCCTGCCTGGCCAGCTGGCGGGAGTCCTGGACTCTGACATACAAAGACCTGTCCTGGCTTTGTTTTCATCAGGGTCACCCAAAAGTTACCAGTATCTGGCGGATCTGAATTGAGTTAGGCAATGAGTAACCGCTATGGTTTTCTGCCCATGTCCAGGCTGGGGTGTTTCTAGTTGAAGTTGGGTCTTGCTGAAATGTCAGGAGGCCCTTTAACTGTCCTGGATCTGGTAGATGTGGATTTAGTCAGGTTGGGATGGTGATGAGGGAACTTTAACTTTACCTAAATGTTACCCCAAAGGTCTCCAATGGCCTTCTTTCCAGATTGTTTTCTTCCCACACAAGGATCCTAAAACCAGGTGAGCCCCATTTGAGGACCGTCATATCTCAATATACTCCTGAAGGAACAGTTGCTGCAGGAGCTTGTTGGCCTTTCACCTCCCTCCCCAGTACCCTAAAACCTGCCCCTTTGGCCTAACACTCAGACAACCCCTTAAGCACCCCCTGGAACCTCTGTTGATAAAAGGTGAGGGCTTCTCTAAGAAAAGGCTGCACAATGTCACCAGGCAAAGTCGATCACCCTGGAATCCAAGGTAATGAAAAAGAAAGAGGTGGCTGACCGGCTCTGCAGCCCCAATTCTCGGCGCCTCGGTCTCTGGCTATGTCGGAGACATATGAAGTTTTTGCATCGACCATATATTCCCCTAGAATCGAATCTGTGACTATGTGGGTACCACACAAATTCGGTTCTACAGGGTATATATAGACAACGTTACAACCTCGGGTCCTACCCAGAGCAGACACTCAAGCAGCCGCCAGCCTAGATATCTTCAGCTCAGCCACCAGGAACTCCCCAAGCCCGGCTTTCAGAGACAGTTCAGGTAGGCTCGGAGACAATTTGCAGCAATGAGTCCCCTTATTCTGTTGCCTTGATCAGGGCTATGGAGAAGCTGAGCAACCAGGAGCTGCTTCTTAAACATAGAAAAGAAAAAAAAAAAAAAAGAGGGAATTTTCTTTCACCCCAGAGATAGAGGCTTTATTGCCCCCTTCCAGAATCCAAATCTCCCGCCCCCTTATCAAGTGGTATTTCCCAAAACGAAGCAAAGGCCCTCAGCGGCAGGGAGTTTTGAAAAAGGCAAGCGGGGATATATTCCACCAATTCCTGAGCCAGGTTTTTGGCCACAGCTAGTCCTCCCAGAATTCAAGCATTTACCTTCCTGGGCCCTCAGCCCCGCTGGACTTTCGGATCCCGCTGCGGCGGCCGCTGCTGCTGCTGCTGCTGCTGCTGCTGCTGCTGCTGCTGCTGCTGCTGCTGCTGCTGTTGCTGCTGCAGACCCCGAGGCAGGCGCTGTTTGCGGCCACCGAGTCGCCCTGGGCTGAGACCGTCGCGCTAATGGTGAAGGGCAGGGCGAGGGGTCATTCGAAATCATTTACAAACATATCACAAAGTTTCATTATTTTTGCTTTGCCGACAGCAGCACAGAAGAGTACAAAAGTTCACGAATTTCGCCGCCCCAGCGCCTCCGCTGTCTTGGGCTTGCCCCTCAATTCAGGGCATCAAGAGCCCAGATGCACTCTGGGGCTGGGCTGATTTCAGGGGCAGAGGGATGCCCTGGTTTGAGCCGAGTTTTTTGGATGCCTGATAGCAGGCTGAAGATGTCCACATTTCTAAATATTGTTTTGATTTCTTCCCCAGTAATTAAAATAATCGCTCTCAAGCCTGGTCTTACTTTGATGGGATGGGGCAGGGGGGCTCCCTTCACCAAAACTGGCAAAATTGGGTGCTCACTTCTCTGCATTTCGCTCTTCCTCTAACTCCCACCCCTTCTTTCACTTGTACTGTTTTAACTATTTTGAAGGGATTTCCCGGGTGCCAATTCTAAAAAGGACTAGAATCTGTTTGTTTAAAGGCATCCCCACTTCAGATTCCACTAATGTCAAGCCTTTTCACTCATGGCTTTCCTGGGGGATCCTGGGCCTACCTAAGCTTTATCCAGACAAATTGGGGAAGCCCGATGGGTTGAGTTGGGACCAAGATGAGTATACACATTTTCATATTTGTTAGACGTTGTGACCTGCATTTCACCTTATTGCTCGACTTGTTCAGACAGGTCAAAGCCAACAAGTTATTGATGAACAAAAGCGTTAAATATTCACCTCCCACTCAACTGCCCATACAAATGCTTTTGATCTCTCCGGCTTTTTGTGCTGTGCGCAGCTACAAGGCGCCAGATTCGGGTTGGCAAGCAAGCAGCCTCAGTAGAGATAAGCACCCACAGCCAAGGGTGTCAGGAAGGGAAGGGGGTGACCAAGGGAAATCTGGAGATCCCAGATTTTTATCATGGAGCCTAGAGCCAGGTTCACTTTGTGCAGGCCTGTTTCATAGAGGAGACTACAAGCTGGGGGTCTCAGCCTCACCAGGGGCCCAGCAAAGCAATCTGGCCCTGAGTCCAGTCCCAGCTTCTCTGACCCTGAAGGGAAGACATCTCATAGGAAAGGGAGGATGCCTGGTCCCTGTGGCCCTTGCCAATCCACCCTTCCAATGAGATAAAAAACACTTGGGGTTTGCAGGGAGCAACAAGCCACTGCTATGTCCTTGTCTCCCTGCTGTTAGCACCAGTCTAATGAGAAGGTTCTCCTGAAGGTGTTCCAGCATCCTCAGATTCAAACTTCAGAGCCCAAGGGCTGGAGTCCCTGCTCCTGACTCCACCCAATCCCACTGGATTCTTCAACTGCAGCTAAGGAGAAGCAGAGGTGAAAGAGAAAAAGCAAGTACTCTTCTTGTTCAGCAGCTACCCCAAACCTAGAACTCACACCGCAGGAACTGAGACCCAGAAAGAGAGAGGAGAGGAATGCCTACCTAAGCTCAGAAGGGGCAGCTTTTCAGGGAAGCAGGCAACTCAACATGCCCAAGGTCGTCAAGGGTTCCACGTTTGTTTCTGTTTGCAATACATCGATTTCAAAAGTTAAACATGTGTATTACATATACAGCAAGGGAAAGCTGTTGGACTGCAGGAGGGGCCCCGGATGCCTTGGTGTTTACTGTGTCAATTCTAGCAGTTGAGGAGGAAGCTCCCAGCACTTTCTTGAGAGGATAGATGGCTAATGAACTCCAAGGCCGCTGCACCTGTGCAAGCCTTTGAACCCGGGGGAAGGCCTGGAAGGTCGAAGGAGGTCCAAGAAGACCAGGATGGGCTCCTGCGGTGCGTTTACTTGGGCAGGTGACTGTGAACAAGGCCCCAGAAATGTTTCTTAAAGATTCAACCTGGAGCGTCCCCTTCCCCCATAAGAGCTCTCCAGGTCATTCTGCCTGGGGAGGGGGGCAGCACAGCTCTGCCACCCTCCCATCCCTGCTGGGGCGGACCTACGAAGTGATTACACAGGGCAGTGGTTCCCCCCTTAGCATTGCTTAAAGAGGAAAAAAACAAAACAAAACAAAACAAAACAAAAAAAACGGGCAAGTACTTACACTGGCTCTTCCTGGTTCCCCCTTGTGCTCCGGAACCTGTTGCAATGAAAACGGGGTCACTCAAATTCCACCGAAAAATAACGCAGAAATAGATGACATGCAGAAAATTGACAAGGCCCAGACATTTCACTAATACCTAGAACTCCTTGCTTTGGGTGGCTGCCTTCAGGAGCTGCTCAAAATTCTCTGCGGATGGGTGGCATCCTCAAAGGCAGAGCCTGGGAGTATAAGAGTCTGCCCCGGTCACCTCCCCCACTTTATGTACCCTTGGGCAAAACCCTAATGGTTATATGGCCTGACTCAGAGCGCCGGAGGCAGGGTTTCCCCAGCTGGGAAATAGGAAGTCGGAGAAAATGGGCCTTGGTGCATCTCCTGCTGCAGGCTGGTGGTGCGGATTCAGCGGGGAGGCAGCAGATATTCTAGCTGTCCCAACCCCAATTCCCTGTCTGCTCCCTCTGGGACCAGTTCAGTCCTCTTTTTTTTTTCAGTTTCAAGTTGGTTTTGAATTCCTCAATCGCAAACAGCAATTCCCATCCCAGCCTACAAACCTTCATCACAGAAGGAGCAGGCATGACTGGGATATGCTTTTCCATGTCTCCAGTTCCAACTAGAGTCATTTCCTTTCAAGGGGAAACGAGGAGGAAGGACCCAAAGGATAGCTAGAAAGGAAAATCAGTGTGGTTATAAAGGTAACCAATCTAGACCTCAAAGGAATGGTCTGGACTCTGATCCAATTCTAGGAATTCATACTAATTTTCTAACTTTGATGCTGAAGGACCTACGAAGTGATTACACAGGGCAGTGGTTCCCCCCAGGCATTGATGTTCATCTTTAAGTTTTTAGTCTTCTAGGAACAGCAAGCAATGAGCTCTGAGATATCACAGAGCTGCCTCTCTCCACACTTATCCCCTCCCTCTCCGCACCCCTAACAATGATTGTTTTACTCTACTTTTAATGCAGTTGGTCCACTACAGCGAGGAGAGCATAGGTCCTGCTTTTGGGCTCGAAGCCCCCCAATTTCTAACTTCCCGTGTATACAGAGGGGGAGGGGGAAATCCAAGATCCCCATTCTATTTATTAAAGTAGGTTTAGGGTAAAATTAGAAATAACTTCGATAGGCAGAGAAGGCCAGGCTCAGAACATGCCCCCACCCCCCAGTTATTGCGGAAAAGGAGCTGAGTGACTTACTCTTTTTCCTTTCTGGTGGGTAGGGTAGCTGCAAGTAGGGTTGTCTTCTGAGCACGGTGCTGGCTGGAGCCTTTCACTTTCCTATCGCTGCTCCAGGAACGAAGCATCTGCACTTGTACGCTCTTAACCTAATTTATGGTGGGAATTATATTTTGGCTTGTCAACTCTCAAGCCATAAAACAAAGTTTATTGGAATCACGTGCTTGTAAATAGCCACTCAGGTCCCTTCCCTGCAGAACCATAAATAACCTTTGGCTTTAAACTTTTATTCACTAAATAAAGGTTCCCTGCAACTGTTCCCTTGGATTTAAATAGTTCCAAATATCCAGAATGCGAGAGAGGTCATAGTCATATCAATACCCTAGGCTTTTCAGCTTGCATCTTTTCAGAGAAGGCTGTTTAAATTGGGGGATAGTGCTATTTGGAAAAGGCTGGTTGGTGGGCATGTCTTATGACTCTGGCTGCATTCGCTGTGAGTACCATCAGCTCCTTTATTTCAATCATTTTCTAGCCTTAGATGTGGTAAATAGCAAAGCCAAAGGCCACCTCTTACTTGCTGATCACAAAAGTTGGGAATTATTTGCGATTTTGCTCAAGTTTCAAGAGAGAAAGAATGGCTCCGGAGAGGTTGGGTGGCCTTGGGGGTGGAGAGGCAGCTGGGATTAGCACGTAGTTTCCTCTGTATTGTTGTGGATGGGGCTTGGGGAAGGTTGAAGATAGCCACATGCCTAGAGAGGTTTTTATAATTTGCTTAGATCTGAAAGAGAGGCCTTTGCAAGTGACCAAACTGCTTAAAACAGCAAGACTTGGGGTTTGGTGAAGTGAGAAACTGGAGAATAGCCCCCATGGAACTCTGGCAAGTTAGGCTCTAAAGAAGGTTATAAAACCATAAAACGGTCCTGGTGTGAAGGGCCAGGGTGTGAGGAAGCACAGGAGGCCCTTAAAGAACCTGAGCCCAGGAAGTCAGAAGTGCACAATCCCCTGTGGTGTGCCCGAAGAATCACTCAAGGCAGGGCTCAAGGGACCCTGAAGGCCCACCTCTGAGTAGGCTCTTCAGTAGCTCCTCCCCACTGCTGCCCCCATCACAGGGAAAGACTGAGAAAGAAAGAAATGTCTGTCTATCCTCCTGAGAAATCGAGGAAATGGTCAGGGTGCGCTGCCACAGGAGAATGTGGGAGATAGAAGACACAGGAGTAGGGGATGGAGGAAATTTCCCTCAACTCCCAGGAGGAGGCACAAAGAGAATTGGGCCCCAGCCCCCTTCAGTGGCCTTCCAGAAGTGCCACCATCCTTGTGAAAATGTGATTATTTTCTGTTGTGATAAAATAACGAATCGCTGCATGGATTTGTAGAGCACACACAGAGCTGTGCTTTCTAAATCAATGCAGTTACAACAGTTCCTATCCGAAAGCTGCGCAGCCCAGGGAAGAGAGTCTTTGCACACAGAACTTTGCACGCTAATTCCCAGCCACTCTATGTGCAGTTCCAAACTCACTTTCTGATTTGACTCCCACTAGCCAGAAAACAGGGGGCTGCTAGTCCAGACACCAGGGTATCCATTTCTCCTTTTTAAAAAATCCCATCAGCGATGTGAAGAGACTCTTGTGACTTTTTTGCTGGGTTGGTTTTGGTTTCTTGATCCCCCCCCACACACAACTAGTGGCATATTTTTAAAGTAATGGGTAAAGGTGACCCTTCAGAAACTAGTTTTTGAAGAGCAGCTTTGAAATAAATCCTTGTTAATCACCTAGAAGAGAGAATTAACATTGGGGCAGTCGAGAAAAGCTTTAATTTTTAGGTTAAGATTATTGAAAGGGTAGATGCTTTCCAGGTCTTTTGTAAGGAAGTGTGTTGAAGACAGGTCTTGGGAAACAGTGTGTGGATGGCATACAGTGCCTGGTATCTCGCTGGGCATCAGGAGAGACTTTTTTTATGACAGATGATGAAGGGTGACTCCGAGATGCTTATAAATGTCACAGGGAGACACGGCCTACTCTGGATAAAGAGGAGAGTAACAGGAAAGGGGCCGCACATAAGAAAATGGGGGGGGGATACATTGAGACAGACATCTTTGTTTTCTGATCTGAGAGTTCACAGGCAAAATGATTAAGGAGGAAGTGTGTGTCCTGCTTGGCTCCTCCTTTGTTATTCCACCCACCTCCAGGGTCCTAGGATTTGTGAATGAAAGAGAGGGTGGGGATCCGGCTGAGAGAAAGTGAGCAACAGCAGGGAAAGTTGAGCCTGTGTACCAACCTGTTTCAGGTCCCCCAGGGTTTCTTCACCCCCCCCCCAACTGAAATCCCTAGCAGGGATTTGGGAAGGCCAGGCAAGCGCTCAAACTCTGAGTCCCAGGCAACATCCTGTTTGCTAAGGATTTTCAATGTTGGCGGTAGTGGTAATCAAACAGGAAAGGAACAAAGAGGCAGTAATTGGTGGCACATGCCTTTAATCCCAGCACTCGGGAGGCAGAGGCAAGCAAATCTCTTGAGTTCGAGGCTAGCCTGATCTACAAAGTGAGTTCCAGGATGGCCAGGGCTACCCAGAGAAACCCTGCCTTGGAAAACAAAGAAACAAACATTCAAAACTGTAAGGAATTAGTTTCCAGTAAACTAGGGCCCAGGGTACTGCTTTATCTCATATAGCCAGAAAGAGCCAATTCTAAGAATTTCTGCCTGGTGGACTTCCATGATATAGGGTCTCCTGTAAGTCTTCTTCAACTCAGATGTCAGAGTGGCTCCAGGAAGGTGAGAGAGAAGGGGTTCCAGAAGACAGCATCAGATATTTCAAGTATACTGCAGGTCAACCTTCACCCTATAGAAAATCATGCTAATGTCTCCTAAGAGGCCTATTGCCTAGAGAAGATGTGAGCTTTCAAACTAAACATATGGAAAAATGGGGACAGAAGGGGTAAGGCTTTGGGTGAATTTCCTAGCCAAAGACACATGGCATAAGGGGTCTGCCCAGGACTCCTGCTTAGGGACCCAGGCTAGGCATAGAGCCAGAGAAGAGCCGAACAGGAATTCCTAAGCAAGTAAGAAATATAATTCTGTCCTCCTGGCACTGAAGTTCCCCTCTCCTCCATGACTTTACTAGTTTAGGGTCTCCTGTAAGGAAGAGATGATCCAAAAGGAAGGCCCTCAGTAGGAGATAAGAACCTCTTAGTCTAGAAAAGAACCTGGGGTCAGAGGCTAGAAAAGATGCCAGTGGCTCCAAGAAGGATATTTGGGTGCTAGAGAGAACTAACTAGATGGCAAGGGAATTGGATGACTGGCCGTGCTGCTCCCTGAGGCTCTGGGTAGAGCTTTACATGGCACAGCAGAAGAAGAAACTCTGTATGTTTCTGGAGATAATCTAACTCAGATTCTTGGCGTAGTCAAGAGAAATAGCTTGAAAAAGGGTGGCAGGGGGAAAATCTGTAGGCGAGAATCATGGAAGGCAGAGCTAAAGAGGAAGGAACATGGTCTCGGGGAGTGTGCACATATGTGTGGGTTATAACCTGAAGTGTGTTTATGAAATTCTTTATAAACGAGAAGACTCTCAGCCAGGCCCAGTGGCACACACCTACAATCAATGCTAGCCTTTGGGAGGCAGAGGCAAGACAACTGAATTTGTGGCATGTTTGAACTTTATAACATGATCCTGTCTCCCAAGTGCTTGCTTGTTTGTTTCAAAGAACTGGAAAGGCCTTTGAAAATTGGGAGACTAAGTCCTTCCTAAAACAGACCTTGTCATTTCTCTGATCCAAAGTGGATTTCAGATTTAGCCATAGCCCTAATGACTAAGTCACAGGACACGGGTAGAGTGATGGAGGGAGAGGGGCCTGCTGTTTGTTTTCCTACTGCATCTCATTCTCATTTCCGAGACTAGGGTGCCCCAAAGCTGTGGAAGAAAGACCATCTGAGTAGGTATGACTCATATAGGACAGCGTGGCACTGGAAGGGACTGAAGGAGCTGGCAGTGAGCTCAGGAGAGACTGCAAACCCTCCTGAGAAGTTCAAAATGTGCCTCTGGGAGTGTGAGCCAAAGGCTCTTTCCTCCTGGGTGGAACCCTGATATGTGTAGATACTCGACATTGAGACCCAAGAGGTCATTGCTGATGAGACCTGACCAAGATTTACTTGATTTTATTCTTTTGTTTTGTTGAGATAGGGACTTCCTAAGTAGTCTAGCCTGGGCTTGAACTCCAAATAAAGACGAGCTGGCCTCAAACTCAAATGCAGATCCTTCTGCCTCAGTTTCCTTAGTACTGGGATTATAGGCATGCACCATCGTGTCCAGTTCAGGTCTCTTTCATTCTCTCTAGAATTCAAGGCTTTCGTGAGTGAACCAGTTTGTCTCTTATGGTTGACTGGAAAAGCCAAGGTTATTTATGAGGAAGCAGGACCAAAAATAGCAAGGATCAAGAGTTAAATTTTCATTTGTCAAAGCACCATTTAACTACTTAGCTAATAAGTATAGTTAATGCAGCCAGTATTGAGCTCAATGCAGCGCTAAGAGAAATAAAGATGAAGACAGACGTGGTGGGCTCACGCCTGTAGCCATGGCACCCAGGAGACAGGGACAGAAGGATTGTCTTAAGCCCAACGGCAGTCTGATAACATAATAAAAATAAAGAGATCCCACCTTTAAAAAAGTAAAGTTCTCAGAAGAACCCTTGATGATGCTCTTATTATTCCTTCTCTCAAAGGAGGAAACAGGCTTATAGGTTTGGTCCTGTTCACCTCAAGTCACCCAGCAAGTAGGTGGTAGAGTATGGGTTTTAACCCAAGTAAACTGAACTTAGCTTCAAAACTGCTCTCTTTGAGCTCTCCAAGTCCAAAGTGAGGAATCCACAGACCCTGTAATTCATCCTTAAAATGGAAGGAATTACTCCGCTCTAGTGTAGTAACATAAAAATAAACCAAACCAGACAGTCACGATTGTAGCTGCAGGGGCTCTGGGAATGTACAGTGTACACTTAGAGAAGGAATCAGGAGAATAAAGAGCTAAGCAAGAGAGACTCTTGACCCATGGCTCTCAAGCCTAAGTACGCATCCTCCTTATTGCTTTGAGGAGGATGATTTCAGGATGCCAAGACACCCCATATTGACATTGCAATTCAGTGTGTTTGGGGGGAACCTAAAAACCTAATTTATGCAGACATTTGGGTGCAGAGCCTTTGCTCAGAATCATTGCCTTGGAGTAGTGAAGAGGAGGACATTGCAGGACATTGGAGGGTATAACAAAGGGTCAGTGAGGCAGGAGGAGTTGAAGTTGGTGTCGCCCATGGAGGAGGATCAGTCAGCAAAGCACACAATAGGCCTGCAGTGAGCACGGTGGTGGGGCTGTGGTTTCCAGGACCGTAGCCCTGTGCCTCTGCCTGATTCTCAAGCTGTGGACTGCAAGGTGGGATTTCCCCAGGCTTTCAGAATCAGGAAGTTGTCACAGGGCCCAGGCCCTGTTCTAAATAAGCAGGGGGAGGTCAGTTGCCTTGCTAAAGAGGGGGTTCCATCCATGCTGTGCTTTCTCAAACTGCCCGTTCTGGGTACCAGGAGTCAGGGCACAGTGAAAGGCAGGGACTGAGGCTGTGTAGAGGGTGAGGCATCTCACTGGGGTCCTGTGATTTAGGAACAGCTTGCCCTAAGATCCTAGTTGCCTGTCCCTAGAGAATCGCAAATCACGCCCTCTCTGGGTAGGCGAGGGAAACAACGTGGCCTTTCCCCCAGAAACAGACTTCAGGCTCCAAGAACCTAAGAGCTGTCTTTGCTGCGGGCAGCTGGAGGATAAGTGACCACACCACCCACCCTTGTCTGATGCTGCGCACGTTGTGCGAGCTCAAGTGGAGGGCGGAGTAGAGGAAGGGGTGGCTCTTGTGTCCTCCCCTTCCCCTCCCGCCCAGGGCAACTGCCGCACCGCGAAGCCAGCGAGACGCTTGTCCTACAGCGCCTCCTCCTGGACAAAGCTCCAGATAGCCGAACAGGGACACTACCAGCCCCGAAAACCCAAAGCTAGGCACTTCTTTCCTGGGGCTGAGGTCTCCGGGCATCAGAGGTTGGTCCTGTCAGGTCCATTGGATAGGCCGAAAGAAGCCCAGAAGTCCTCGAAGCTACTTCTCCTCGCCCCACCCCCAGCTCAGACAACAAACTTGTGACCCAGAAGCGTGGCAGGAGGAAAATCCTTCCAGTTTGGCCATTTATTTGTTTACTTATTTATTTACTTGATTGCTCTTGGCTGAGCCTGCCTGAGCCTTAGGACGCTCTGTGCTGGCTGGCGAAAGGAGATCCAGGGATGGTTTGGTAGTTTAAACAGGCTCCAGGAAGAAAGGCCTTTTCCCAGAGCAGGCTGCACCAGTCTGAAAAAAAAGCTGTGTATTTCCTGAGGGTCTCTCCTCTCTCTCTCTCTCTCTCTCTCTCTCTCTCTCTCTCTCTCTCTCTCTCTCTCTCTCTGTGTGTGTGTGTGTGTGTGTGTGTGTGGTGTGTGCACGCATACCGGGGGAAAATCTACTTACTACTACTAGCTCATATTCGTAACCTGTTTCTAACATACAGACAAATTTGGGTGGGGTGGTAAGTCTAGATCTAGATCTAAAGCAATTGTGGTCAAGGGTAAAGTTAGCGACTATCTTTAGAAAAAGGCTGGAAGAAAAGATGAGCAGCAAGTCCTGAGGGAGGGGTATTAGATCTGGTTATCGGTTCCTTTTGCCCCCTCCCCCCATCTGTGCAGTGCTGGTTCAATCTCTGGGCTGGGCTGTTTCACTGCACATGCGCTGGGCGTGCGCAGCCCCGCACTGCAGAGGCTCTGAGCAATGCCCGTCAAGCACAGTACCCTGGACTGCTACCGCACAAGACTCCAGCGCCTGGCTGCAGAAGCACTTGGAAATCCTATCCTATCTGCAGAGGCAGACAATGTAGTTTTCTTTTTCAGGAAAATCTGAATTAACGCCTCAACTAACCTTTCTAAATTTGCTGGTCCAGTTTCGTCAAATCAGCAAAATCTCTATGTTGTTCATGAACACTCTCAGCGTTCTTTCGGATCAGAATTTTCACATCTGGGGTACAGCTTCCCCTGAGTCCCAAGTCGTCTATCAATGGGGGGAAGGGTGTCACCCCACCCTGCGTTCAGAAAGCATATCTCCTTTAGTTTTACAAAACTATCAGGTCTAGGGGATACTTTCCTTTGAAACAATGGTATCTATTTTTGTCATTTCCGAAAAAGTGCACCTAAATTGGATTTACATCGGAATTCCGAGTTCCTGGTTGCTTCTCCACAGCTTCCTGTGCCCCCGCATACCCTCACTGGCCGCCGCACTGCGACAAGGCCGTAAATACCTCTAACAGCTGCCTGCCAGCCCAGGGTGAAATACTGTCTTTGTTCGGGTTTCTCTGCCTCTCAGGCTCAGAGAACAGAATTCTGGCAAAATATACGTATTTGTAAAAAAGATATAACAGGAAAAACACGCCTAGTTTTTAGCCCTTGTTCTTGGCTACATTTGTGATAGCCAGCCTCTCTCTTTTTTGTGGTTCTCCCAGAGACTGACTCCCAGCTCCCGTCCACATCAGAGGACACCAAGGCCAGGACATTGGCTCCCAAGTCTATAAATAGAGGTTTGGACCCAGGACGCTGGGAATTGTGCCCACAAACCTCTAAGCATTTAGGCTATGAACATTTTAAAAATTTCGGTTTTTTTTCTTTCCATTTTCTTTCTTTTCTTTCTTTTTTTTTTGTTTTTTTTTTTTTTTGTTTTTTTGTTTTTTTTGTTAGGTTCGCAGAAGCAATGAAAGCAGCTCTGGTGGCAATGGCCTCTTACACTTTGGAGAGAAAATGTGCGACTTCCCAAATATTCATTTCTCAAGATGCAATCAGCCACTCCTTCCCAATAAGCTTTCAATGTTACCATGAGGCTTACAAAGACTGCCTGCGTCCTCCATATTTGCACATGGCGACACCTTCCTCGGTGAAATCACGACCATCTCAGTCACTGTAGCAGACTGGACCACCAAACCCAGGAAAAAGCAGTTGAAACCCCAAACCTACAACCTGGCCAGCAGAACATCCAGCTCACCCCCAGCCCTGCCCGGTCTCAGAACATCACATCTTCCCCTCAGCCCCACCCAGCTTCAACCGACCTTGCTACAGGGCCTATACCCATCAAGGACCTGGCTTTCCAAAAGGGAATGCTTCTTCTGTCTACCAGAGAATCATCTCAATGTCATCATTGTGTGATGGGAAACTGCTTACAAGATGCAGATACTCTAAATTTAAAAAAAAAAAATTCCAACTCTAGACTGAACACTCAGAATCACTGACCCAGGACAATTCTGCAGGCATCAACCAGTCCTCCATTTTGAAAGGGTGATTCCATTCTTAACTATTAAAAACACGTTCCTATAGGTATACCACCTATTGTTCACAAATACTTGCACAGCCAACACTGTTATACTGGAATATCTGGGCAAATGATAAGGATTTATCGATAGGCACTTTGGGGACTGGAGCCCACCACCATGTGCGGTCTCATGCGCAATGCGGCAGATCTTATCGCCTGAGCTCTCACTGCTCCCCTACGTGTTCATGAAGGAATAGGAAACAGGAGATGCAAAATGCATGGTCAAACACCAACCAAAATTGTTGGGGAAAACAGCATTAGGTTCTGCAAAGATTGTGTGTGTGTGTGTGTGTGTATGTGTGTGTTGGTTGGTTGGTTCAGTCGTGTTTCAAAGTAAGAAATGTTGCTGTGTGGCATTCATTGGTAAGTGAAAAAATACCATAATGCATTTAGAAAGCAAAAAAAATCTACTCTTTCACGACTCTGACAAATGAGAAACATATGCGATATTTGAACTGAGAAATACCTCGCATTGCTCTAATATCTATTGGATATATCCTAAAACCTGCACCAGATTTTCTGATCTTACATCCCAAAACAAACATCCATTTTGTACCTTGCTTGAGTTATTACCAGTCCCCTCCCCCCGCCCTGAGGATTAGAGAATGTTTTAAAATGACTAAAACGTCATTTTATACACAAGGCCCAATAAACTATAAACCCTAAAAATTGGCCTCACTCAAGAAACACATCCTGAGTACACAGAATCCACCCCACCCCCACTCCACCCAGCACCAACCCTCGAAAAACACCTGTTAACCTATCGTAGCCCTGACCACCGTCAAACCACGGGAGCACAGTATTCTGTACTATAGGAAACCTTTATTGACCCCCCACCCCCAGGCAAGCTGAGGTTTCCTGAAGCCATTTGCACACTCTTCTTCCCAGGGTGGATTCCGGGGTGGGGGTGGGGGCCTCCGATTTGAGGGTTTCCAAGTCAAGGGATGGGGGGGGCGGATGAACGCGTCCCCTATGCACATTTGAGCACAGCAGGGCCCCACCTTGAGCCCCAAGGGACATGCATTAGGGAGAGAGACGCAAAGTGCGACCCCCGGGTTCTTGGGTACTATAGGGCGCCGGCAAAGTGGCACCCACTGCCCGAGGCGGTGGCGCGGGCAGCTCGGGCGCCTGGAAGGCGGCTCTTACCCGGAGGCTGCCGAGCTGCAGGCGGTCGGCCCCGGCGGCGACTGGAATCCATCGGGCGCTGCCGGGCTGCGTGCACCGTCGGCGTCAGGTTCGGGCTCTTGTTGCTGGAGGGACCGAGTGGGAAGCAGCACGCGGCCGCGGTCGCCCGGGTAGAGCAGGCAAGAGACTCCCCGCAGGAGTGTGAGCCGCGACGAGGGGCTCGGCGCCCTGGGCTCCTTCTGGGCTCCCCGCCGGTTCCGTAGGCAGCCACGATCGGCACCCGGGGCGAGCTGCGGTGGAGTCACGGCGGGAGCCCAGGCCGCTGCGGACCCCGCGATCCCGCAGTCGGCGACTGGAGCCCACCTCTGCAGAGACAAAGGTTAGAAAAAAGAGGGGGTGAGGCTCTGGGAAAGCAGAATGCGGGGGCAAATTCGCCTGGGAAATCAGGAAAAAGGCCGTGAAGGCGAGCGGCGCCTGCACATGACCAGCCGCAGCCAATGACGACCGCAAATAGGTCATAAAAAGGTCTATTACCAAGTTGTAAATTTTCTTCAAACAAAAAGGAATTTACTGCAATTCCTTGCGGATTTTGCACATACAGCTTGCGAGCGCCATGTTTTTCCTCTCCTTTCTCCTCTCTCTCTCTCTCTCTCTCTCTCTCTCTCTCTCTCTCTCTCTCTCTCTTTATTACCCCTCCTCTTTCCTCTTTATCTTTCTTTCCTTTCTCTTCGAATCCCTCTTCTGTTTCTTTCTCTCTGTGTGTCTGTCTTTCTCGTTTTCTGTCTCTCTCCCGCTCTCTCTCTATTCTCTCCTCTCTCTCTCTCTCTCTCTCTCTCTCTCTCTCTCTCTCTCTCTCTCTCTCTCACACACACACACACACACACACCTTTTCTAGGAATTATTGGGCATTTTTGTTTTTGTTTGGCTCAAAACCTCCGTGCAATTGGCCGCCATGTGGGAGAAAAATGAGTGTTGGCAGTGCTCAGGCTCAGGGGATGTCATCCCCACAGCGCCTCCCCCCAGCAGTATCACGTCTCCTGTACGTTGGTCACTTGGCTTCTCTCCTACACTCCCTCACAAAAGCACTTGTCCAGAAGGAATGCCAGGCGCTCTCCGTTTTTACCCGCTCATCTCAGGCAAGCCACATCCCAAATCTTGCCCAGAAAATTGACTGCACAGGCCAAGAAAGCACAAGCTCTTGTTGCACTTGACTCCAACCTAAACTGGGACTCTCAGGCCTCCTGGGGGTTTCTGCGGTGGGAGAGCAGTCGCCCATCCCAAAGGCTGGTAATTATTTCAAGATACTTGTCTGCCTCTCCGAAATACAATTTTTGAGCACCCACGGCTGAGACCCCCCTCCTCAATATCCTCACTTTAGGTCCTAAGATGTAAAGACTTTGGGGGAATTTAACTCCAGTCCTCTGTGCTCTTACTTCCGCCACCGCCCTCCCCCGTGTTTGACCATTGAAAACTTAATGCCTTCCTGAAGAGGAGAGGGGCTTTATCTTGTTCATGATAAAAACAATCTAGAAAAAAAAATTCTCCTCAAAGGTTGGAACCATATCTCCCTTTGCCTTGTAGGTGGCCACCTCTCTGGTGAACTCCACCTGAAGGCCAGTGTCCTTGGCTGACCTCCAACATTGCCCTCATGGGCACTGCCAGCCAGCTGTCAAAGCCTGCCTGAAAAGGGGTCACTACCCTGTTCAGTCTTTCCAGAACATTCTAACAAGACGTTTCTAACTATAAACTCTTTGCCAGAAATATCTTCACACCCAGTATTAACTTATTTAAGAAGGAAATGCACAGCATCCTTTTGTGCAGGCCATTTGTACCCTAAGAGAAAGTTCTGATGACCTTGAATAATTTTAGTTAAAGGGCTTCTGCCACCATCTGTCAGCAAAAGTCTTATTTCTTGAAAAGGCCAATGGTCCCTAATTTTACTGGTCCATTAAAATGTTTTCTCTCTTCCCCTTTCCACCTCTAGCCATCCGAGGATTCAGCAAGCACCAAAGCCGTGGAGGGCAGATGCCGGATGTGAAATCTTGTGCACTGTATTAAACACCACGTTATTACACACGTGAATGGGCAAGCTGGTGTTCCTTCCCTGGTCAGGAACAGTTTACATCGCCCTGTATGCGTGAAACTGGGCAGAGAGATCGTTCCACTCTAAAACATTCTAGAAACTAATCTCAATTTGTCTCTGCATCATCTCCCCTCCACCCGAATAAAAGCAGACTTTATCACCTGCCTTTGTGGTTTGGAGAAGGAGGGAAGGGACTGGATAGAGAGGCAGCCATGCGCACTGTTTGTCCGCTATGCGGAGGCAAGCAGTGCATTGTGGGACTTCTAACAGGGTACCCTTGAACTGACTTTCCTCTAGAAAGAAGAACCACACCCTCGTTTTGTGTTTCTGGCTCTTACACAGCCTAGTCACTCAGATGGCTTTTCTCTTTGAGTCAGTGTTAACGTGGAGGGGGGTCTTAATTTTTCCCTAATCACTTTATAGACTTCTCTTAAGTCTCCTTTCTGGGCAGAAAAGCTCCCCGGTTTGCAAAGGGGTCTCCAAAGGTTTATGTAAATTTATGCCGCAAAAAAGACGTTTCTTGCTGCTGTGCTTCGCTGCTTACAGATCTGAGCCAACGTCCTGCAGTGCTCCCGACCACTAATCCTCCACTGAGATACCATCATGGGTGGGGCGGTCTATCTGCTCTGCTCGTGGGAGAGAGGGGTAGGGGAGGGATTCTCAAGGTCTTTACTTGGAGACAGACCTGTGCTCTTTTTTAGGAAGCATTCATTTCTATATTACCAACACTTCATTGTGAATATGTATATGAACAAATGCATAAGCTCCACACATTGGTTATTGCAATGATCTGAACATGAGCTGGGATTTTACCATGGTGTAGCAGGCCAAAGGTGCATTTCCAGAGCACTGTGGATTGCCAGAATGTCGAGAAGCGGTATTTTTACCTTACTTTCCATCTTTGACCTCCACTCCCACTCATCCACTTAGTATGTCCTTTTCCTAATTGAATCTTGTCAAATTCCAGTTTGAAGAGTGATATTTGGAGGAGCATTCTTGAGTTGGAAATGGCAATTTTAATTTGTTTTATTCTATGTGTATAAACATTTTGCTAGCATGTATATATGTGCACCAACCACATTGGATTCCCTGGACCTGGGATTACAGATGGCTGTGAGCTACCACATCAATGCTGAGACTCAGACCCTATTCCTCTGCAAAAGCAAGTGCTCATCACTGCAGAGGCATCTCTCCAGCCCAGAGACAGCAAAATTTAAAGAGTTCCCTAAATCAAAACTGTTGGAATTTAGCCAGCACTGGTTTTCAGGTAGTTTATGCCTAAGGCTGTTTCCCAGGCAGGCTCTCAGCCTGAGGTACCCTTGCTCTGTTCCAGCCAGCACTGATTCAAGCAGTATGCAAGAGCAAAATGTCCCCAAATCCAGCTCTGGCCTTTGCAGCTGTCAGCTCTGTGCAAATGGTTAAGCCTTGAACACTCCTGACTTAAACTGTCTTTCTGGGCTTAGGTTAGCAAATGTTACAGCCACAGCCTCTTCCCTGGCTAGAGAGCAGGGGATTTGCCTCTAACCCAGCCAGTACCGATCCTGAGATCCACCAGCACCTGGCAGTGAACCTGGCCCAAGACTAAAGAATCTTTTCTTACCCATGTAATATAAACCACTCTGGAAATTAACAATAAAACAAAAACCACATCTTTAAAAGTAAACGTGGCTAACAAAAAGCAGCTAGCTCTCAATGTCTACTTTGAGGCGTTTCCATTTTTCAAGAAGAAATAAGACTTTACTTGAATTTCTCCTTTCCTTCCCCTCTTCTCTGCCTCCTCCCCCCACCCTGTAAAAAAAGGCAGCTGCATGAGCAGCCCTAAATGGGAAATGGATATCTTGTTAATAATAGATGCCAAACGCCAGCTTCAGCTAGGATTCTATGGAATTAAGCTGTGGTGTAACCTGGACTCTAGGTCACCAGGCCTACGACTTGACTGGAATCATTTTGAAGTTCAAAGCTGGCACAGTATCATACCAGGATTATTTAACGCAAGAAGACACATGGATAGTCAGCCCACTCTGGAAGGAAGCCACAGACCATCATTTATTATTGTTATTATTATTACTATCACTGTTATTATGATTCAGCTTGGAGAGTATATAACCCACATCCGCTTATCAAATAGAAGGCTTGAACAAATCACTGCCTTTGTGTGTGTGTGTGTGTGTGAGCCCTGGCCATTGTTTGTGACTCGCGCGCTCAAAGACATTAGCTCTGCTCTTTAGGGAGGTCCGTTTCTTTATTACGGAGCTATGCTCTGAAGCGGTTGTTTACACTCGGAGTTCCTGCGTTTACACTCAGGGCTTGTTTCAAACAGGTAAGGCCATGGCTTTCCTGAAGAACAGCAGAGGACGGACATACCAACCGACATCGGAGATGAACGCAGCAAGCTGGCTTGAAAGGTGCATGCGAGCAGCGCAGAGAGAATACAAATAAATATGGCACCTACTTGAAAAGGCAGAGACAGAGTACAGGCGCCCACAAGCAGGGTTCAAAATGAAAGCAAGGCCACTTGCCAGAGTGAAAAGTTAATGAAAATGCTGCAATTAGTTTTCAAGTATTAATTCTCTAGATCATTCCTTCAATTGCCATAATTTCGCATGGACTACAGAAGCACGGCCAAATGTGGACTTTGACATTATCCTTACACTCCTGTCCCTGGCACAACACTCGCCTAGGCTTCAGGAGCCTGGACGATAAGGTACATTGCACTCTTCAGCCAATGTGCTTTTCCAATGTTTGGCCCAGACTCTTCCCTGACAGACATTTACAAAATGCTCAAAGAAACCTGGAGGTAAACCACAAGACACCTGAACCACTGTTACAAAAGCAGAGAGAAAAATATAAATAATACATTTAATCAAATAATATAAAGTAAATATTCTGCAGGCATAATTTTAAAAAAATTATCAATAGACTTCTTTTAATTTACTCATTTACTCACCATAAAGATTTAAAATGTTCAAGTGCACTTGTTTGATTAATAAAGCATTTTATATTCGATCATTTAGTGCTGATCATTAGGAAGTTTACGTTGTTGAGGCAAATCACCAGCTCAGACATTAAAAACTACCATTATAAAAATATAGCTACAAGGTCGGTATCAAATTACCCTTCTATGGGGCAGCTCAAGGATTGCTTCTATGCAATGCTACAAACTAATTTTTAAAAAACGCCCAAATCCCTTTCAAAGCGCAGAAACCTCAAGAGCAGTGACATTAAGGTAGCTTGAAACACAGGTAAAGTCGTTTCCAAAGAAGAAGGGGTAGGGGGAGGTGGCGTCCACCAGCATTGGCTGATCATTAGTCTTAAGAGTCTGTGGTATATTTTTCACGTTTAGACGTTAATTTGTGGGGCCTTCGGCTCCATCTTCTTCCAGCTCATGGCCTTCCTTTTTGGGCTCCCCGTCCTTTGCCTCCGGCCGGGACACGGGAAACTTGTCTTTGTTGTTCTCCTTTTTCCACTTCATCCTCCTGTTCTGGAACCAGATTTTTACCTGTCTCTCCGTGAGGGCCAGGCTATGGGAGACCTCGATTCTTCTCTTCCTGGTCAGATAAGGATTAAAAAGGAATTCCTTTTCCAGCTCTAGGGTTTGGAAGCGGCTGTAGGTTTGCCTTCCTCTCCGTCTACCAGGAGCTGCTGATGAAAACAAACGACAAAAAGAGGAGGAAAATCAACGTGTTTTGTTTGGTTTTTAGTGGTTGACGCCTCTGAATGCTGTTGGAAGTTTCTGGACCGGACTTAAGAGATGAAATACACAGTGGCCTTTAATTCTGATACAGATAAAGGGTGTGCAGGCAAGAGAAGCAGAGACAAGGTCTTTCCAATTATTCTGTCCCTATCATCTTTACATACTTAAAAAAAAAAGTCCGTATTAGTTTATGTACAAGAGTCACAGCGGCTACACAAGAAGGCAGAGGGGGAGAGGGAAAGGACAGGGGAGTTTTAAAGCTTGAACGTGAGATGAAAGCAGATTTCTCCCCTTTCTCCCTCCTAAAGAAAAAAAAAAGCACATCCCAACCTTGTGGTCTCATCCAGGGAAACATTTGAGAAGGAGACGAGCTCTGATTTAAGTGGTCTGGGTCCTCGCCAATATTACCACGGGACGATTTACAGTCAGGATATTGTACCAGCTCGGCCTCTTGCTGGGTCGTAAAAATCGGCTGTCTCTGTAAGTTATCGTATCCGTAAAACTTCGCGGGTTCCCCGTGACAGGCAATCCCGCCGCAGGGGGGAGGCGGAGGGTGCGGAGGAGGAGGTGGGGCGGCCTGGTAGGCAGCGGCCGGGCTGCCCGCGCCGGCGTGGAAGAAGTCCTGACCCGGGCCCGGGCCGCCCCCTCCGCCGCAGCCGGGCGGCGGCGACGGGTGCGGGTGCGCGTGCGGGAAGCCGGCGGCGCTGTTGCCATAGAGCTGCAGGGCGGCGGCGTGGCGGCCGCTGACCTCGGGCGCGAAATGACAGTCGTAGTAAGTGGGATTGATGGCCTCGCCCGCCGCCGCGGCCGCCGCCGCCGCAGCCGCCGCCTTGTACTTGGAGTACAGCGGGTTCACGAAGTACGAGCTCATCGGGGCGGCGGCCGCGGGCGGGCGGGCGGGCGGGAGGGCGAGCGCAGCCGGTGAGGGGCGCGCCGGGGCTCGGCCGCGCCGCCGCGGGGGCCTCTGGGGCGGCTGCTGCAGCCGCGGGGGCCGCCGGGCCTCGTCGCCGCCCGCCCGCCCGGCGCGCGCTTCCCCTCAGGCCCGACCGTCCGGCCGCCGGGCGCTCATGTCGGGCTCTCCCGCCGCCGCCGCCTGGGCCTCGCGCCGCCTCCCTCGCGGGCCGCGCGGCCTCTCCCGCCCGCCCCCGCGCGCCGCCGCCGCCGCCCTGCGGGCCTCTCCCCCGGCGCGCGCCCGCTCGCCCGCGGGGCCGCGGTCTACTCGCCGACGCCCCCGGTGACCTGCCCCGCGGCCTCCAGGTCCCTCCCCGGGCACCGGACGGCCCGAGCGCAGCCCCGGGACGAGGGGGTGGGGTGGGAAAAAGAGTGCGGCGCGCGGAGCCGCGGGGAGGACGCTTAGGCTCGGGCTCTCACGAGCCCCCGCTCTGCAGGGAAACGAAAAGAAAACACACCCTCTGCCCGGTGCCACCTCTCACCTCCACCCCCCACCCCCCGCCGCCCCCTCCCGGCGCTGTCGCCGCCGCCGTCGCCCCCGCCGCCGCCGAGGCTGCCGCCCCGGTGCGCGCCGGCGAGGCATTTTCGCACCCCGCCGCTGCCAGGAGAGGGAGCGAGATGGGGGGCGAGATAACCGCGCGGAGGGATCCGGCCGGCGGCGAAGCGGCCCCTGCGCCGGCCGGGACGCCTCACGCCGGCCCCGGGATGCCTCCGCCAGCCTTAAAGGGGGCCCATAAAGCCGCACTGCCAAGGGCTCCTGCCCTCCCCCCCCCCGGGCCGGCAGAGAGGGGGGGCGCGGCCGAACCTTAGCCTTGGGGCAGCCGGGGAGGTCACTCCCAGGAGGCTGCGGAGGGGACGCTGTCGCCCCGCAGCTCCGGGAAGTGCCCAGCAGGGACTGGCCGGGGCCTTTTTTTTTTTCTCCCCCATTTCTGAACGTGGACTGGCGGGGTGGCCGACCTGGTCCTCGCATTTGTTTGGGGCCCTATCTGCACGGTTCTGATGAAAAGCCCCGATCCGGCCTCCAAATCCTGGCCTTATCAAAGCGAATCAAAAGTCCTGCTTTTTCCAGCCCAGCAGGCCTTGTGGAAATGAGACGTACATTTACCCTTGACGCACGCACTGCCTGCCCGGCTGAGGCTCCCAGGTTAATTGATATTTAATGGAAATCATGCCCATGAATATAGTTTCCGTCATTTCACCCTTGATAGACGTCAGGGTTGGGCGCGGGGCGGGGGTGGGGAGGCCGGAGGATGTGGGAAGGGTACATTAGCTGAGGGGGTGAAGAGAAGAGCGACAGGAACGTTCCCAGTGGGCAGGAGGTCTCACGCCCGGGGTGGGTGGCATTTCCGAGGGTCCCAACCCGGGTGCCCAGCGGACGTGGGCTGGCCGTGGCCCCGGGTGGAGCGTGGGGGGCAGGCTCGCGGGTCCCCCGGCTGGCATTCGGATGGCGCCGGTTCCAGGCAGCTGCAGGCAGGCCCTGCCCTCTACTAACGACTTTAGCTCACACACCAAATCCGTACAATAACTACCGAGACTGGGTGCAGGCCTGAGCTTAAACTTGATTTTTCCCCCAGAGAGAAAATCAGGAGAAGGCTCCTGAGCGGCTACTTAGTGAGGAAGGGAAGGAGAGTCTTCTGAGGAAATCCAGGGCTCGCGTGTTCGGGGATGGGCAAAAGTCAGGATTGCGGCAGCTGTGCGGCTAGACACTACCAACGGTTTCCCCACACGCCTTCATCTCTTTTCTCTTATTTGAATGTCCAATAAATATATTTATTCCCTCCCTCCCCCTCCCCCTTCCCGTCCCTCCCTCCTTTCTCCCTTCCTTCCTCCTGCTTTAGGTGCTGAACCGTTTATCCTTCGGGATAATCGGTGTCTGACGGGCATCTATGATCTTGAGAACAGACCTTGAAGATACACCCCAGCTCGCCAAAGACTCTGGCTTATGCTAAATCACACCGCGCTGACTTTCCACGGCCAAATACAAATGCCAAAAATCCCAGATGGACTCAGGGATGCAGCAGGCCAGAGATTCCCTTCCATTCCCTGTGGGTTTGCTCAGCCCATGTGGACGGGATCCCGTGGTCAGTCCGAATGGATTGAACCTCGTTTTTATAAATAAGGTCGACACAGAAAGGCATATTGTAGTTATGTCTGACTCAATTCTTTCTACCAGGAATGCTGAAAGTGGGGAAGGTAAACAAATGAATCTGGTGGTAGAGAGTATGGGCAACTTGTTATTGGGATGGTTAAGGGCAAGGGTGTTTTATCATTTTCTTTTTGTTTTCCTTCCAAGTATCCTTCAACTGTGAAGTGTAACAACTAATTCTGACGATTAAGGATTTGAACTTCAATCCTGCAATACCCAATTAAAAGATTTTTTTCAATAAAACCTTGGAACTAAACTTGGTAATTGTGCCCTTTTATTCCACCGTTTGGCATGGACGTTGATGGGAAATGGGTATATTTGAACACTGAATAAATTCACGGATTTGGGAATGGAATGGGGCAAAAAGCCCAAATTGAGGACCTACATCTCAGTAACACCGGCACTTTAAAAACTCTATATATCTGGGAGTTTGTCCATGAACACAGGATTATTTATACATATTCTGGCCTAATTTAAACAACAACAACAACACTACAGCACATTTCCTCTGATGATAAAATAATGTGGGTTTTTTCAATTTTATTTAAGCATTCCGTTTGTTATTCGAAAGGAAGAAGAGCGCAGTTAACTTTGTAAATATCTGTGCTTTTACTCATTTCTGTTTTGATGGAATGCATTAGCTTAACGTTTTATAGTTTCTACACAGCCGTCCAGATTTTCTGAAATGCTGAGTGAGCCAAAATTTTATGTATGACAAGCACGGCTTGAGAATTTAATAGTTCACGTTGTTTATTTTGTTAAATTTATTCTAATTTAAGATTAAAAGTAAGATTGTAAATATTTTTAATCAAAACCTTCCGCCACCGCAACGCTAGCTTTACGAGATCGGAAAGTGGAGCAATAGCGCCCTCTAGTGGCCAAATGCCGTCGTGAGCTAACCGAGTTTGATTTCCCTTTCATGCCCCTCAAACCAATTCTAATCTTAATTCTTCAGTTTGGCTTGGGCTTGGACCGCTGACACTAATAATGCTTCATCTCCTCGACTGTCAACAAGTCAATTCCAGCAAAACGGGGGCTCCTGAATGCAGAGGAAGTTCTCATTTGGGCTCACAAGAGCTTGCAAGTAGTGTGTTTGCCAAAGCTTCCAGCAGGTCGGTTGCCAGACACGGCAAGTGCCCTATTCTGTAATCTCCCAGCTGTGCTTTTTAGACACAATTGTAGGACAGGCGATGTTTAACACAAATCAAAACTTTAAAAATATTAATTGATGAGACTTTTGTTTGTCAAGAAACGGGCCACTTTGACAGCTAAAAAATTTTCTAGAAGTCAAATATTGTTTTTTTTTTCTTAAAGGCTGTTAGTCTCAACATTAAATGATGCATATTTGCTAATTCAACTTCTAATCTTAACGTTTTGGGCCCATTAAACTGGATAATTTGGGGCGGATTAAAGTCAAATTAAAAGCTTTTTCTGCATCCCACGTGCCTGTCTGGAAAGTCCCTATTGGGCTTATGTTTATTCAAATTTCTCCAGATAATAAATGAGATTTTTTAAGTTGTGTAAATGATTGAACCGAATTGTATAAGCGGTATATGTGTCCTTTTTGAAAAAGCAAGTATTACCAAATTGGTGTTTTTTTTCTAAATTAGTCTTTCTGTCTCTCATTTTCAGAAATATTTTCTGCTAATCTAGCTGTAATGACTGTATCTGTGAAAAGTGAACAAATCTCCATATTTTTGCTGGGAATTTGGAGTGATGGGCCAGTGAAGAGGCGTGTAATGTCCCCTTTCCCCATAAGACATCATTCCAGGAGATACTTGCTTGAGTTAATGGCTCAAGATCACTGGCTTCCCCAGCTCAAGTAATGGAGGGGTATCATTGTCTTATTTTTCTTTTTAAAAGAACCATGATCTATCGATCATGGCCACAGTCAAAATATTGAAGAGCCACCGGTTATATGCTGCCTCTAACGTTCGCCCCGTTTAAAAAGAAATTCAGAAATATATCACCTCTCCTTTTTCTTTTCTGGATGCTCACACCTCACTGGGGGCTTCCTAGCCCCTGCCTTCTTGGTCCAAGTCTTGTTTATATTTTATTGTCCAGATTTTAAGACCCAGTTTTGTCTGCATTTTTCCTTTCCTCCCACAAACATCAAAATGAGATGGTTTCAAAGCGAAGCGCCTGGCCTGTCGTAAACTCATTACCTCCAGACGTCTCGCCGACTCGATGGCTTTATGACACCTTGGCTCTTCCTGTTTTCAAAGAGCTGTAGGTATCCGCTTGGTCTAAGGGGCGGGGGATGCAGCACCTTCAGCCGGATCTGGGCCTTGGCTTTCCTTCCCAGCCCCCATTTGCTTTTTCTTGGAGTCCCCCTCTTTCATCAGGATCCCCAAGATCTCTGCCATCGCCCCCGCCTTCCGCCCATCCCAGGCTACCCGGCGCCGTGGCCTCCTCTAGGGCCTGCAACGCCAGTGATCCGACTGAACCCTCACAATGACCTTCATTTTAGCCTCTCAATGAGTCCTCAGAGGGCCAAGCTGGGGGCTAAACATACACAGAAGCAGGGTGGAGGGAAGGGGGCGGCAGGAGGAGGGTATGGGGGGGAGTGTCTTGACCATTTGGATCCTCTAAGGTCACTTTGGGGCTGTGGTGGGGAGGGGCAGATGCTCACTGCCTAACGGACCAGGACCTCCCGATGTCAGCCAGCTTCACGGGCCTGGGGGAGTTACTCCTCAGCTCAGAGTTGTCCATTCCCTTGTTTGGAGATGGGGACTGGCTGCTGGGTCTCCAGAATAGAAGTAGGCCAGCGGGGCGTTGTGTCAAAGCCTTAGCTTAAGGTTCGCGGTTCCTGGCGCTCTGCAGAGGCTCACTCAGGGCCTAGGGCTTGGAATTTACTGTAGTCCTGGCAGCACGGAAGGAGAAGCACCCAGACACCTTCCAAAATTGTTCTCTTCGGTCAGATGTGCGCACACAAAAGGAAGCTCCAAAACACCTTAGAGACCCTCCAGGTGCTAGGGCCTCCAAGTTTTAGCAATGTGTCCCTTCCTAGGGATGGGGCAGTCTGATGATCATGTTATTTTGCAAAGACACAGAGAGCAGTCACACAACGTTCAGGGCCAGCGGCTGGGCTCCGTTTGCTCAGATCAGCATTTATTTGTTGGAAGCGGTAACATTTTACAACTGGTCCTCAAGCAAAAACATGGAGTGCCAGCACCCGGGGCCTTCCAAGGGAGTCCAGCCCTCCTGGGGAAAGAGTAGCTCCTCCCGGGCACAGAGGACTAAGCCTTCCCCGCACCCCGCGAAGCCCCAGGGCCCAGGACTTCTCGGCAGGCCTCACTGGAAGTCAGCCCGTGGGCCCTCTGAGGAAAGGGGCTTTCCTGCGGTGAGCAGCTGGGTTGCGTTTAGGCTGGGATCTCAGCGGGGGTGTCCATAATCTCCCTCTGCCTTCAGAGTCTCGGAATTGGATAGTTGGCCCTGTTTGGGAAGCTGGATGGGGTGAGTCTAAACTACAGAGCTTTTCAGAAACATGAGGGACAGTTACACAGGAGGGGGCTTCATCAAGCCTGCGTGCACCCACAAAATAGAGCATTTCCTAAGGAACCAACGGATCAGGAAAGGGAAAGAGGGGGATAGGACAAAACCCCAAAGCCATTTGTTTCTCCAACACATATGCGAGCAAATACAGTGTCCCCAAATAACTCACAGAGACCAACCACACAGTCACTTCTACCTAAAAAAGAAGAAAACAGTCCGAGTTCCTGAAGAGTTTCTGAATCAAGCACCCACAAAGGAAAAAAAAAAAAAACAAAACAAAACCAAAATCCTCTGCCTTTGACCGCTGCTGGCCAGGACCGCACTGGGTCAGTCTCCTTTGGGGCATTTCTCCTTGCTCATCTTCTTCATTTTCATCCTACGGTTCTGGAACCAGATTTTGACCTGTCTCTCTGTAAGGTTCAGAATCCTGGCCACCTCGTAGCGCCGGTCCCGGGTGAGGTACATGTTGAAGAGGAATTCCTTCTCCAGCTCCAGCGTCTGGTATTTGGTGTAAGGACAGCGCTTTTTCCGGGTGGAGCGAGCGTGGATCCAGTTCGCTGCGGGGTTGTCTAGGAAGAGGGGGGTTTGTAGACAGGGAGCGAGGGGCGGAGGGGAGGCAGGGAGAGACACAGGGTGGGGAAGAGAGGTCGTTAAATTAATTTCACCAAGGATGGACGCTTTTCACAACTGGGGGGAATTATCATAAAAAGCCCTAATACTCGCGCTCTGTTTACCGTACAAACCGCGCACCCAATGTAGGTGGTTATGGGAAGCTTTTTTATGGATGCATGTTGCTCGCCTAGGCTTGGGTCGGCGTCTAGACGTTTTTATAGGTTAGTAAAACTATCAGTTTTGCACATTCGAGCCTTACAGGTTTCAGCAATAAATCAGGGGGCAATTTCTTTTGCACTTACTTGGGTCAAGTTGCTGCTGCGGCGGCTGCGGCTGCTGCTTCTCCTCCTCCTTCAGCGGGCAGCCCGGGCTCGGGTGATCGCTGCAAACTGAGGGCTCAGACGAACCTCCCGCCCCAGGCCCGGCCCCGATTCCCACCCCGGGCCCGTTCCCTCCCGCCGCCGCCGCCGCCTTGTCCCGCAGGAACGAGTTGCACGGGAATTCTGGGCCGCCGCTCCCCTGGGACTCGCGGACCGCGGAGCACTCAGTCCGTTTGGAGGAGGAGGACGAGGAGGTGGAGGAGGAGGTGGAGGCTACGGCGGGGGCCGGGGCCGCTCCGGTTTCAGGCTTAATCCCGTAGTGGCGCCCGTTGGCTGGGCCGCCGGGACTGGGAACGGAACCCGGGCCTCCGCCGCCACCACTGCCACCGCCACCGCCCGCGCCGCCAGGGAAGCTGGGCAGAGGCTCCATCCAGGAGCGCACGTAGCGACCCGGCTCGGCGGTGGCCAGGGGTGGCGGGGACACGTACGGGTGGTACAGGCCGCTCATCGTCGCCGCCGCCGGGGGCTGGGCGGCCACCGCGGACCACGAGGCGGAGAACACGGTCGATTTGGGGGCAAAACTACACGAGGCGAACTCGGCGGCGGCGGTCGGGCCATCGGCCACACCTGAGGGCCGGCCCTGTGTCCCCGGCCCTGGTGGCCCGAAGCGCGTGGCGAACACCTCGTCGCCCTCATGGCCTATGAGCGAGTCCACGTAGTAGTTGCTGAGGGTGCCACTGGACGACATTGTTGAGGCGCCGCGCGCTCCCACCCAAGGTTACACTGCCCGCCGCCGAGCCGCTCTTCGCCGGCGCCCGAGCCGCCGACTAGTTCGCAGGCTGCAGCCACCACCATTGGTCGCGCGGCCCACGTGATCATATTTACCAATACCCGGAGTAAATCAGTCCGCTAAACTGGGGGCTGCTGTGATTTAAAAAAAAAAAAAAAATCATCATCAACAGGAGCTCTGCAATTAGAGCTGCCGGGCCCAGGTCCACGCGCCAGCCCGGCCTGGCCCGGCCCAGCCCGCCCGGGTGGCGGCGGCGACCACAGGCCTCACTGCGGCCGCTGGAGGCGCTGGGGACTATTTGTTCGCCTTTTCTTGCTGCTCTGGGTCTTGCAGTCTCCACCCCGGCTCTGGCTCTCTGACTCCTGGGCTCTGAGCCCTGGGTCAGACTTCCATGGCACACCTAGGCGCTTACCCAAAGGCCGGAGCAGTCGGAGACTCTCGGGGTAGGTGCTGCCCCAGACAGGCAGGCCTTTAAGGGCGGCCCCCTGGCGCCCAAGGGGAGTTGTTCTCCCTTCGCCTCTTTTCTTACCTAAACCCACCCCTCCCCACACGTACCCACACACGCTCTCACAGCTTGTCGTGTTGTTTAAAACAGGTGGAAGACCTCTGTAATGATATTATGCCTTTCAATAAAAATTTTATGAGGTGTATTTGATTATAGATTAATGTGTCCCTAATAAAACGGACGGATGGAGCAGTTCGAAGGGCCCCCTCCCTCTACCACACTCTCACACTCCCTGTGCAGCCACACAGACATCCTCGACGTGAGGCTAGGCACACGCCCAAGGCCCAAGGAGTGAGCTGGGGCAACCGGACTCCCTGGCCTGGTCCAGCTCAGTGCGGTCTCTGTAGGGGCGGCCTCCGAGAGGCTTCTCTCTGCCCTCGGATGGGCGGTGAGCACTGGTGTCCCAAGGAGTCCCAATGATGGTGGTGGTGCCACATCTTTTTCTGGCCTTCTGGAATGGCCTGGAAGAAAAACATGCCACAGAGGGAAAATCCCGAACGCCAGCAAGGTCAGCTCTCACTGGCCAAATAAGCCTTGCCTCAGTGAGGCCGGCAGGAATCGTATCTCCGTGGGCAGGACCGCTGCGTGCCTTTCACACGGAGAGGCCTGCAAACGGATTCTGAAGATGTCTTCAAAATCCAGAGGAAAGGACAGGTCTTTGAGCCGCTACCTTCTCAATTTTCCCTCCTTGCCTTCAGAGGTAAGGCCGGGCAGCCTTGAATCTGAGAGAAATGCCCATTGTCACTCCCAAATCCATGGTACAAAGCCCGGCTGGGAGCCGAGACAAAAGCCGCACGCCGGCGGCGATTGAGAAGGGCATATTCCTCGCTCTACAAGTTGCCCAGCTCACCCTTGGAGGGCTCCCAGCCCACCTCCAGCCCCGGAAAGAAAGGGGGTAAATAGCTACTTAGGGCCTGATTGATTGCCTTTACGAATGGCTCTCTGATTTTGTTTCAGGGGGCCTGCCCTTTTCCTGTAGCACAGGTTTTCCCCTATCAGAAACTAATGGCACTCCCCACATCGCTGGGAGAAACGCAGATGTTAATATTGCTCTTCTTCTTCTTTGCCTATCCAAGGTAAATCAGGGGCAAATTTATTCCAGTCTTCTCAAGCTAGTATTGAGTCAGACACCTCTCTCTACCAGCCCCAGGAAATAAACCCCAAAGGGGATCTGTCTTGGAACTTGGGAGGATTGGGGGTTTGGGGAAGAAAGTTTAAAACAGTAGGTACTGAGACGGTTTGAATGGGGACTCCGAAGTTCCAAGAGACTACAGAGATTGTTCTTGGGGAGGAACGGGGCCTGTGTTTAAAAAACGAAAAAGAAAAAAGGAAAGGAAGGAAGGAAAGAAATAGAAAGAAAAAACAAACCTGTTTTATGATGGGTCTTTGAGGGTGGGATGAAACCACAGGCTGGACCTAGGGCAACGAATTCGGTCACCTCTTCCCACAAGGACCTCGTCCCCTTTCCTTGGCAGGACCAGATGAATCTGGCTCAATGGTGTGCATTCCACAGAAGCTGGCTTGAATTTTCCAATCTATGTGTACAAGGACCATTGGACTTGTTGGGCAGTCACGTTTACCTGCAAATTCTCTCCAGTTGCCTCACTGCTCGGCTACAGTGAGCACTTTGTTGTAATAGTGGGAGATTTGACTGGGGAGAATTATTTCCATTTTTTCTTTTAAAAAAATCCATGTGGGCCCCTGAAAGGTAATGGCGGAACATAAATCCCTTTCAGAAAGGAACCAAGGTGAAGTAAGATGAGAGAACTCACCCAGCCTTGGTGTCCCTGGGCCTGGTTGTCTTGAGCTTGGGATGGGTAGGAATGAGAAAGGGGGGAAGGGATTGGATCCGGTGCCATGCTAGGCTGCTGCTTGTTCTTGTATTGGAGACAGGTTCCAGGTGAGCATTACTAGTTCCAACCCAGCCCCTGATGGCGGATTCCCCAGCCAGAAGTCATCAAGAGCTCACTGGAAGCATTAAAAATAACATAACCAAAAACCAAAGAGAAGAAAACACAGAGACGGGGAACTGAAAGTAAAAACCAGCACCAAGCTTACTTACCAGGCTCAGGCTAGGGGGAAGCTCGTCCCATTGAGAAAGCAAATATATGAACAGAATTGGAGGGTGGGAGAAGCCGGGACACTGTTCCCAGTTAGGAAGAGTCTCAGGACGAATTCTCACCGCCATTGCCCAGTCTAGCACCCTTAGGTCCCCTACAGCTTTACCCCTCCTATCCCCTTTCTCCAGCCCATCCCCACTTCCCTACCCCAACTGCCCCAAGCTGGCAGCTTAGTCAGAAAAGACCCTTCCCAAAGGCTTTCATCTCCACCATGACCATGACGTATGTATTTCCATTTCAGAAAGCAGAGGGAACAAACTCATTTCCAGAGTTTATTGCATTATACATGCGACCAGAACATGCACAGAAAGCACAGGTTGCTGTTGTACTTCTACCAGACCACAGATGCACCACAAGGGAAAGGCTACAAGGCATAAGTCATCAATACTCCATTTCACCAAGGACAATTGCTAAGTTCATTTGTGAAAAGATACATTGTAATGTGCTTTTTAAAGTTCCCCCTCCCCCCCAAAGCTTGTGGGTTTTCTTATTTGTTTGAAATATATATAATATGTATTTTTTTTAAAGTACTAGATGTTTTCAAAATGACATGGATTCATGGGCTAACCACACACAGAGAAGTTTTATGTGAGGGAAAACGTGGAAAAGTCACATTGCTGGCTGGCTAGATGGGAGGATGAGTGAATGGTTGGATGGATGTCCTATAGTTCCAATAAGTTAAGACCCAAATGAAAATGCGCAGTAATAGGTACCCTGCATTACGATGAAAAAAATAAATTACACGTGCTAAGTTTTTTAATATATATACTCATAGGGATTACAGATCACTTGCAGCACGAACAGAATGACCCCAAAGTCACATTCTAGCAGGAAAAGAACAGAACAAAACAAAACAAAACAAAGAGCAATGAAGGTTTTGTTTCCGCCTTCCCAGTCCTCCAGCACTCGGGCCTGGAACACGGTGCCCCCTCTCGGATCCTGGCCTCACATGGGCCTCAGACCTAAGAAAAGGTGAGGTTGGCGGTCAGTTCTCGGATTCGATTCTCTCGGCTCATCTTCTTGAGTTTCATTCGGCGGTTTTGAAACCAAATCTTGACCTGCCTGTCGGTGAGGTTAACGCTCTTACTGATCTCTAGGCGGCGCTCGCGGGTGAGGTACATATTGAACAAGAACTCTTTTTCTAATTCCAGGGTTTGGTGCTTAGTGTAAGGGCACCTCTTCTTTCTGCCACTCTTTGCAGTGAGCCAATTGCTGGTTGGAGTATCAGACTTGATTTCCTCTAACAAAATTAAAGGGAGAAGAAAAAAAATCAAGAATTTTTTTTTTCTCTCAGTCCATTCAAATATACCCTTGGCCATGACCCTGCTGGCAGACAGGCCGCTTTGGACAATGCTGGTATTAAACATTACCCACAAAGGTGGGGCATGAAGGGAATTTTAAATTGATACCAAATTAGAACTAAAGACTTAAATTAATACGATTAATGCAGAAGAATATTCTGTACCAGGGGTTGGTTCTCTCTCTCTCTCTCTCTCTCTCTCTCTCTCTCTCTCTCTCTCTCTCTCTCTCTCTCTGCTACACAACTTTCTGACTTGCACAAAACGTTACTATGATAGTAAAGTTTACCAATTTCCCCAGCAACATTCTAAGTGGTCAGTCCATGACAGGACAGGAATAGAAGTCACAGTTTGAGCTTACCAATCTCCCTGCTGCTTCAAGGCCCCAAATCGGCCGCTTCTTACCCCACTCTCCTGGGCAGACAGGGAGTCCCCAACAAGGCTTATTGGGAGTCACATTCTTTCAAGAGATAAACAAACAAGAATACCTTCTCCACCCTGCCTGGACATTGTTGCAGTCCCCCAAGAAATCCCTCAATTTTAAAATGTTTCTTTGCTTTCACACAAAAGCACGCCTCCAGAAACATAACTCTGTGGCCCACCGGTAGACACTCAAGGACAGACTGCGGGGATTGGGGTGGGTAAGATTCCATCTTAGAAACCCATAGCCCTGGATCTTTGCCTTATCCCAGCCCTAAGTGGGCAATGCAGGTCCCTTCTCCCCCTCTTCCGCCTTTGCCCTCTTTGTATAAGGTTGCAAAGCCTGCAGCACTTTCCCCAGACAAAGCCAAGGTTACCTAGCCCAGCAAAGGCAAGACGCCCTCTGCTTCCTCACCCAAGCACCAAGCGGCCAAACCATTTCCTTCCACTCTTAGATCGCAGGATGCGGGGTGCAAACCCTTGAACACAGACACGATGTCTTGGGCCACCTTAAAATGATCCCTGGATGCAAGGCAAAACTAGGGTTTCAAATCTGAGCCTAAGAAAAGGGGCCACTGGAACCCTGTTTACAAGCCGTTGGTCTCCTTTTAGCTCTTTGTTGGATTTCGGGTCTGGCTCAGGACAGATAAACCCGCCAAGCCTTTCCTCTACCCAGGCGCCATCAGCGTGGGGCCAGGAGCGGCCGGGAGGGCCAGAGCAGCGGGAGAGAATCAGGGACCTTTTCAAGGCTGAGATCTCCCCTCTAAAAGCCGGGTGGAGCAGCACCTGCCCAGTCGGGCGCTGGGTTCCGCTGCCTGGACTCCGCTTTGGGTACCCGAGCGCTCCCTTTCCGAGGGTTTACCGGACTGCGCGCCCCGTTGGGGTGGCAACTCTGTTCATACCGACCTTTGCTTTCCTTCTCCTGCACTTCGGGACTGGACACCGAGACCTCAGCCAGGCAACTCCTCTCTTCTGGAAGGCCGCCTTTGGCCTCGGGGCTCTCCACTTGGGAGACTTTGGTGGGCTCCTGGCCGCCCGCGGTTTCGTTCATCTTCTTTTCCATCTGCAGCTGGGCAGCCGAGAGCTGCGGCTTGGCCGCGCCACGAGAGTTGAGCTGGAGCATAACAGTGGAGCTGCCTTCGGGGCTGTTATTGTACTCTTGGGTTTTCCCGGTGGCGTAGGTCTGACTCAGTCTAAAATATCCAGGGACAGGAACCTCGGGGTTCTCAACGGGACAGGACTCAGGGACCAGCCTCTGGTACGAAGGGACCTCGGCAGAAATGAGTTTGTTGCGCTTATCAGAATACATGCAGCAATTGGATTCTTCTTTAATGTTGGCGGTGAATGAGCAAGTGGGGACTTGCTGTGTAACAGGTTGCTCTATTCGACAAGATCTGTTCGGGTCTGTCCAACTGTCAACTTGAGGTATATAAGGATGCACATTCATACCCATATTTTGGTGGTTCACTTCTCTTTTGGCCAGAGACGGGAGCAGTCCACAGGTTTGCATTCCATAGGTCCCCATGTCTGCGCTAGGTGGTGGCATGTACATGCTGGCGCTGCTCGAATAAAAACTGTCACTCCTGCAGGCACTGATCAAGGAATCTACTAAAAAAGTATTAGCAGCAGGAGAGCTGTTGGGAAAGGACATTTTGGGGAGGAATTTGAAGAAGAGAGATTGTGTCCTTTGTAGGCTGACATCTCTAGGAAAACATTCCCGGTGTAATTGTGGATGCCTCTGCCGACCACATGACAACCAAGCCAATGAGATTTGAAAATGGCCTTGAGCCGCAGCCTCCTTGCAGGTCACGTGTTCCAGAGCCCGGCCGGCCGGCCGCGTAAGCACGGACAACAGCGACATCTACTAAGCGCCGGTGATAGTGCGCGCTGAAAACAACCGGCCCAGGGCTCTGCTGCTGGCCGGCCAGCCGGTCTCCCGGGGCTTGTTTGGCCGGCCTGCCTGCCTGCCCCACTCGAGTCCCCCCACCCGGCCACTGGGCCACGCCGGCGGAAGGAAAGGCTTGATCCGAGGGCCCTCCGGGAGGACACGCGCACTGAGGAAAGTCAGAGCGCGGTGGCGCCTGCTCTTAGAAGCGTTTTTCCCTACACACACCCAGGCAGAACGCACCCAAGAGGGCCGGTTCCGAGCAAGGGGTAGGGGCGCGGGCTGGTTAATGTAGTACTGGGCAGTTGGGAAGGTGAGTCCGATTCCTCTGGTTCTGAAACATCCCCCCTAGGGGTCCCAAAGGAAAAAACTCTCTGCTGCAAAGATGATACGACCAAGGTGTCGCGGTAAGCACTAGCGAAAAGGGCCGCGAAAGGTCGAGAGGCCACGCAGCTGGGCAAATCCGGAGCACGGAGAAAAATTCCAGCCAGTAGTTACCCTCTCCTTCGACCATTCGACCCGGACTCGGGGCGCCTCGGCACCCAGGAGCTCCTAGAGCCTAGACTGTCAGAGTAACCACACCCTGACCTTTGAGGGACCGGCTGCTGGGAGCTTCTAGCTTGGATGGAGATAATCCTCGCCAGCCATTCCCTATCCGCGAAAGTGTTCCTCGGGCTCCCAGAGACAGCTAAACCGAGATTTCCTTTCCCTGACAACACAGGGCAGAGAGGAAGGAAGGATAAAAGAAAACATTTTTTTCAAAAGAAAGGGGAAAACTCGGTCCCTCGGACTCCACAAGTTTTAGAAAGCGGGGCCAGAGCAAAGAGAGAGCAAAGCAAAGGTGTCATTTGAGGCTTCTGCAAGGAAAAATATGTTTTCCTTTTATGGATTTTGTAAAAGCATTGGTTTCTGACAAGTGCAAGGTACAAAAGGTTGTGGAATTTATTAATACATATTAAGAAGAATCAGGGCGATCAATAAAATTCTCATCTACATTCTTGGGCTCCTTGGTAATTTTCTTGCTTCTGAGGGTTTTTAAAGAGTTATACCCACTGTTGCCACAAACGGGAAGATATTTTATTAACAAATCAATCGAGACTTTGTAAAGGATAAGATTAATAGTTAAGATTTAGCATAATGGCGTTCGCTTTATGAATTATTGAAAATTATACTATTGATTTTTCCCCTTCGCTACTAACCAAGAAGGTCAATTTTTGTTTTAACACAAATCGTCAAATATTAAAAGCTATACTTTTGTCACAAGTTAAATTTTATAGTTTTAGGCAATCCCTAAAATTCTTTGACAAGGTTTTGCTTGGACGAGAGGAGGAATGAGATGGGAGAATCTTAGTCTTCCGTTTCCTCTGGCGAGGGAAAGTTTTATAAAGAGGATATGGTCTGGGGTTGTGGTCCAGGTCATTAAAGAACCACCACCGCCACCACCACCATGGAAACTCAGAGTTTTATGAGAAACTTGAACAACTTCCTCCCTCTTTCTCTGGTTGCAGGCGGCGAGCCGCCCTGCGGAAGCCGGGGCCTAAGGACAGCAGCGGGGAACTTTAACCTTGATTTCCAAAGACTTGCCCTGGACCAGGGTCCCTGCCTGTGTGTGGGAGCTGTCTTTCGGCCTTCCGGGGCCCCTTCAAGAAAGTAAAACGGACCCGGAAACTGTGACCGTGAACCAGTTCCCAGTCCGAGGAGACATCTGTGTTCTCTTCTTTCCCACTCACCCAGGAATGGACTGGCCTTGGATTTCAGGCCCAGAGACTGAACTTGTGGGTAAATCTGATTTCCACCTCAACAGATCATTTCTTTGGGGTTCGATGCTCCTTAAGGCGCCTAAGCCAGTTCTGGGGAAACCTAGTTGCTCCTTCACAAAAACATTTCACTCCCCCCCCCCCAAAAAAAGTCCTTTGTCCCCTCCCTCCCCTAAAGGAATTTCTCCTGGCCTGATGAAAACAGGCGTTGAACGTTATTTTCGGCCTTGGGACCGATTGGCTAGCCCCCTCTCAGTGCCCTCGCCCAAACAATAACCCCTTTTAAAAAACTCCACGGTGGCAATGAGACAGACCTTTTAAACCTTTACGCAGCTGTTCAAATACAACATCATTGTCAGGTTAAAAGCCTGGCGCCTCCAACTGCTCTGCCTGCTGCACCCCGGTGGTGAAGCCGGAGACTTAAACGTTACCTTTCCACCGGGGTGGCTGTGTTTAAGCTGGGGAGGGGTGTGAGGTGTTAAGTAAGGCATAGGAGAGGGGAAAAAAAATTGAAACGTTTGCCTCTAGGTTGCTAAGATCCTGATCAAACCTAACAGCCACTGATTAGCGCCTCAAAAATTCCCTTTTTATTTACATTGTGGCGATCAAATCCTGAGCTACAGCTAAACGTGCCCAGGGCTGGACAAAGTGCCCGCTGCCTTCCCTGTTCTCGGCAGTCGCCCTGACGCCAGCTTGGCGCTTTAGCGTTGTGTTGCCTTGTATCTCGGCCAGAAGAGCTGCCCAGAATTCGACTGCCCGATTTTTCTAATCCCAAGCAAGGAAGGGCTGTTCGATCTAATCAGGAATTTTATGCCCATCAAATGCCCTTTCATAATCTTTATTTATACACGAAGAAAACACCCAGTCTAAAAACAAGCAATTCCTTCCTGAACTGGTAAGTCTTCAGTGAAGTTGTAGGGGCAGCTCTGCCTGCTCTGTGTGGGGGTCTTTCTGTTTCAGTGCCCCTAATGCTTCAAGCTCAAAGTCACCTTGTATTGGATTAGGGTTTAATAGATCTCCACTCAAAGACAGGGGAAAAAATGTGTATGTTAATTTAAAAATGCAATCTATTCTCTCAAAATTCTATTTTTTCCTCTTTTGAATTTCTGCCTTCAGACCGAGTCCTCAGAGGCAAGTTTGTCAATATGTTAGATTTGTAGAATTTAAATACTTGAGCAAAATGAAGATACTATAAGTGAAGACAGAAACTGTGCCTTAAGACCTTAGAAGCGACACAAAGCAAACGGAAGGAAAAGGCAGCAGCTTTAAGGGCAACTTTTATTTTGCTCAGTGTTTAATGTAGTGGCTGGTATTTAAAAAAAATCATCTTTAGATCATCCAGAGCAGTTAGCATTAATAATAAGTCAATATTGCATCGTAAAGGAGATGTAGACCCATATTTGTAACAAGATGACTGTCGCCCTGGCACAGTTCTTTCCAGAGAAAATTGGAAAGGTCGCCTTAGCAAGAAATTAGCATTTGTAATAATCAATAATCATCATAATAAACTGGTTTGCATTTGCACTTTCTTGTCTTCTTCAGGAGCGTGGGGTGGAGGCTCTGGGCCTAAGAGGACCTAAGGGCTCCTAGAGTCTCCCTAAATTAGACCTATGAGCCGCCTCTGTCACTCTTTAGAGATAGGATGGATAGGGACAAATTAAAAGCTGCCTCCCCAGGACGCCCCTCTGGGTTGCACTGTGTACCATCGCGCCAAGGGGAAAAGAAACCGAAGGGGCAACCGGGAGACTACCACCGACTCAGTAAAGGGGTCTACAGAGATGACCGAAAGGGATCGAGAAGGGCCGAGCCTCTTTCTATTTACAGACACAAAAGACTCCTACTTGGCTCATTTTCTCTCTACTTCAGAATCTGAGAACTCGGCGCCTCCGGATCGGTGGCCGCCGTCAAGGAGTCCCACACACCCTAGCCGGCTCAAGTAGGGGAGGTTTTTAGCCCCCGAAGTTCCTGGTCCCATCCTCTGGCCTGTATTAGGCCCACGTTGGGCGGGCGCTGCCGGGAGAAAGGACACTGCAGACCGCTCAGCAGCCGTGGTCTGCCGGCGGCGGCCGCCAGCCAAGGCCAAGGGGCCCCGCACAGCCAGATGCGCGGTGGATGGGGCCGCCTACAAAGGAACACAACGACATTTGGGGAGGGAGGTTTCACCCCACATAGACTAAAACCCGGGTTAGGCCCTAAGAAAGGACGCTTTAAAAGAGCTAACCCGGACCGGCAGCAGGACAGGAGGAGCCGGGTATCCGCGCGGGGAACACCCACACCTCTCGCTGGCGCCTAGCCCAGGAGTCACGGCGCCCCAGCCTCCCTCAAACCAAAGCCAACTCCTGGAGGCCTGGAGAACTAGCGGACAGGAGGACCCTAAAGCCTGAGGTCTGGCGAATGGGGGGGAGGGGGAGATAGAGGTCAGTGCAAATTCCAGGGCCTACAGGCTTTTCTCAAGGAACTTAGGGGGTGAAAGGGATCCGCCATCCTCCCTTTGAGCCGCCCACGCCCGGGAGCCCCATCTTCACACTTCTGGACCGCAGAAAAGGATGCAAGCGGAGGGGACACAGACATTTCCCAATGCCCAGGGCTTTGGAGGGTCAGTGAATCTCAGGAGCGATTTTAACCGTTTATGAGAGCTTGTGCCCAAAGCGAACTGCGCACCTCAAGGTCGGCGGGCAACCAGGAAAGGTGGCCCGGATTCCGTCAAGTACAATGCCAGGTTACTTCAAATGCATTCCCATTCACAACACTTTGAAATCCAAACGTCCTCGAAAAGAGTCTACTATCTCCAGAAACCGCATCAGTCCAGTCTGGCACCCGCACCCCAGCTTCTAGCCCTCTCTGTCCCTTGGGTAATCAGTGGTAGCACCAAGCCATGCATGGACTGGAATCTTCAGCCCAGAACGACGCCCGCGGTCCTCATGGAGTTTCATTTTTTTTTTCTAAGCACACACTCAGCTAAGTTGCCAACGCCCTAATCTGTTTTAAACAAAAGCCTTTTAATCATCCCAGCCATTTGAAAGCTCACAAGACGCGTGCGGTTTTGGGGAGATGGGACGGACCTTACGTTTGTCACCACTCGCCACACTTAAACCAACATGAAAATAGACATTCCCCGATTTAATTAACTCGCAGTGGCTATGACGTATTTCAAACCACATATATTTGTCTTTTAAAAATATCTTCTCAACACCATAAGGTTATATACCAAGGTATTTTTTTTTTTTTGTAGCGGCTTTATCTGAGGAGACAACGGATTAAGGGATCCCCTATTTCAGAAGACTGATGGTTTCTTTTTCTCTGTCTCTCTACCACTTCTCGCAATCATGGCTGCTTAGAACAAGAAGACAGAAACACCTTAACTACTGGCTGTTTCTAACGGGTGGGCCAAGATCCCTTATTAGAGTCTAGTATTGGAAAATACGGTACCACAAGCTCTTGGCAAATAAGGTTTCTGGAACGTGAGCGCGCCCTCGTGTGGCTGTAGAGGTTCTTGCAAACGGAAAATAGTATTTCTCGCGTTCGCCTGGTGTGTGCTGGCTGGCACACAGCTTGCTCATTTAGCCGCAGTTAAAAGAAGAAAGATGAAGAAAAAAACTAACCAGTTTTAATCTCCCAGGAATATCTTACTATTAGGGCATTTACATGTAAACCACTGCTCAGATTGTAAACCAAATAATCATTTTCTTAGCGAAATAATTTGATTATCTGCTTTTTTCTATTGCATCCTTTATCAAAAACTGAGAAATTTGTTAAAACAGTACAAATATATTTTATTTTATCCTATATCTTAGAAAGTGCCAGAGTTTATTTAACAGGGTGGCAAGTTGCTTTCAAATGCTAAGGGTTGGTGTAAGTCTGAGGAGAACTTACTCTCTCAACCGCCTTTTAAAAAACTGCGGTTCTTCATGACAGCAAAGAGAAACTCTTCCTAAGAGTGCCTCAAATTCTCAGTACATCCTAACTCTACTAATAGTTCATAGGCATTTTGATCTAACAAGTGTTTTTATTTTTTTTTTTTTTTTACTAAGAAGTCAATTGTTATTGAATTATTCTAGTGTTTGGGGGAAATTAAGGTTATTGATCCTGAAATTGGGAATTTTCTTAGATTTATGGTGAACTCCCAGTATGACGCTATATAGTCATAAATATGTGCAAGGGTCTGGTTGTGAGAGCATGTATTATGAGAGTGGGTGGTGGCTGGAAATCACAGAAGAACTTTAAGGCGCCTAATTATTCAGAGAGGTTAAAGGTGATGACCTTGACATTTGGAAGTTCAAAGGCATACACTTATGCACTTATGTTTTTCTTTACCCCCCCCCCAAAAAGCTTCAGCAATTAAAAAATTTATAATTCAAAAAGCACACTTCCTCAGGTGAGGCGTGGGGTGCTGTGTACCTTAGGGATTTATATTTTGCCTTTGGGTTTCTGAGAGGTTGAGAGTCATAAGACCCACTGCACTCTTTTGAGAGAAGGAGAAGCTTTTCTCACTTCTCCAGTTTATTGCACAGTGCGGAAATCTCTTTTGGGCCCACCAGAAGGTGTATAATAGAACCCAATTAAGCTGTTTAGAACTTTGGCTTTTATGGTGTTGTCTAGACAGTTCAAGGTTTTGTAAACAGCCTGGCTTGGTCCTGTGACATAAAGTGCAGTGCAACCCTCACCACATTCTTTAACTTAAAGCGATAAATGTGATGAGCTGCAGTTGAGCAGCCCTGGCCTTAGCTGCGGGGGGGGGGGGGGGGGACGGAGGGGCTTACATTCTCTGCTTCCAGCTCACTGTACCTCTTAGCTCCCTTTTAACAGAACTTCCCTCCTCACACAGAGGGGTTTTCTTCTTTTAAGGAACTGTGGCTCTTTGACCTTCTTAAGAGATAATTTGGATCTTCAAATTAATTTAACATTTTGGGTTTTTTTTTTTTGTCTTTCCAAAAATTCCAAGTTCATTAGACTAGGGGTGGGGTGGGGTGAGAATTTGCTCCTCAGACTCCTACTGCTTAAACCTTGTTGCCTGGGGAAAAAAGGCAACCAGCATTGCTGGATCTCATTGCCAATTCAGAAATGTAACACAGAAATGTAACACTACCGTGGTTTTTAAAGCCAGTGTAGCCTACAGGGGGTGTGAAGGAACAACTCCTATCATAGAGATTAGAAAGTGCTCCAGCGGGTATTCAGTTGCATGGGGAACAGAGTTCTGGTCACTAAGATAACCTGGGAAGCTACTAAACTTTGTCAAACAGTAAAAATCCATGCAGTGTATTGAAGCTGTAACCTCCATTTTGCTAGAAACCATTTATTCACACACAAAAAAACAGTGACTCATGCCCAAAGGTACATTTCCCAGAGTTTAAATAATCTGTGTTCACTGAGGGGGAAGAAAGGGATTTCTTAGACTCAACACAAACACCACTCCTTCCAGCCCCATGGCCTAACTCCCTACAGATCCCGCCGCATCCACCAGGAGAGGAGGGACAAGAGCACATTGGTGGTAAAATTGTAAAGGGACGATTGCATTTACCATTTTCCCCTTATTAGGATCCGCTCGGCCAAGTCCCCGGCCTCGTCCTCAGGCTGCAGTGGTCGCTGGGAGGTCCCGAGTTGACCGCGAGAAGGAATCGTGAAGTTCCACAGAGAAGAGGCGTCATTGAACCCAAGGACATTGGGCCTGCGGAGGGCAGGCTGGTGGGGAGGAGGGTGGGTGAGTGGGGCTCTGGGGAGGGGGCGCTTCTTGGAGCTCTCAAAATAAGGGGTTTCCAGTGAAATACTGCAGACGGTCTCTGTTCAGTTTCTTTTCTTTCATCCTGCGATTCTGGAACCAGATTTTGACTTGCCGGTCAGTGAGGTTGAGCATCCGAGAGAGTTGGAGTCTTTTCTCTTTGTTTATGTATACATTAAAGAAAAACTCGCGTTCCAGTTCGCGAATCTGGTACTTGGTGTAGGGACAGCGCTTTTTCCGGGACCTCTGGGGGGCCACTGCAAAGCAAAGAGACCACGGGGTGAGAAAGGCTGCTGCTTGCCCCCACCCGCTCTGGCCACTGAGCTAGGGCCAGGCCTTGGCCGGGTTAGGGACGTCCCTTGCAGCCGTTGAAAGGCCCTGCCTGCGTCGTGGGGGATGATATATGGGCGGGCACAGGAGAGTGCGGGCGTGGACAAGTGTTCACGCCCGGACACACACACACCACATACACACACCGCACACATAACACAAACACACACACACACACACACACACTTCAAGCTGGTATTGAGATAGGAAAAAGAGGGCAAGGCAGACTCTGAATTGGAACCCGAGGGAAGAGAGACAGGAGCGCGCCCACCGGGGGCATCTGCTCAACTCCAAGCTGAGCGTCAGCCAGACACTTGGATTAAGTCCAGTTTGAAGATCACCTACCCCTCCCTGAAAGGCAGGAGATTCCCCTGTTCCCACTCACCAATTGGCTGCATACGTCCTTCTTCTCTCTAAGGTCCTCAACACACCCCCCCCCCCGAGCGCACACAACACACACACACACACACACAAATAGAGGGAAAGCTCTCTACAGCGATTAATGTCCTCTTCGAAGTCTACCTTAAGCCCACCTAAATTGGTTTCCTATCATAAACACACTTTACAACGACCCGGGAAATCTTATAGGATGTATAAACCCCCTCAAATGCTTATAAAGTAGCACATAAAACGGCGCAAGCAGAGGGAGGTCCCCGCCGCACCCCCCTCCCCCGCCACCACCCCGGGCCAGCCCCTCGGCCCGCGCCCGGCGCCTACCTGTGCCGCCGCTCTTCTCGGCCCCCGCCTCCCCCGGGGGGCCCTCGACTTCTCCACCGCCGCCTTCAGCGGCCCCCTTAGGCTCCGGACCGGGAGTCGCCTTGGCGCAGGGACTGCCCCCGCCACCACCAGCCCCGGCCTTGGGGTCGCCCTTGTCAGCAGCGCCCTCGGGCTGCGGCGGCGCGGGCGCAGGCTGGGGCTGCGGGCCGGCGAAGGGGGGACCTGGCGCAGCCTCGTAGAACTGATCAAAGCCCTGGGGCAGGATGCCGTTGCGACCCACAGCGCTGTAGAAGTTGGAGGCAGCTGTCGCGGGACCGTGTGGCGGCCCGGGAGCGCCACACACCGGCTCCGGAGCCTTGAAAAGCACGTCTGGCCGGCGGCCGCCTGGCGGGAGCAGATCCCGCTGCATGGCCGCCTCCTCGGCCGCTGCTGCCGCCGCCGCTGCCGCCGCCGCCGCGGCGTAGTAGGGAGCATATCCCCCGGAGCCACCGCCACCCCCGCCAGGGCCGCCCCCGCCGCCGCCCCCCGCGCCGCCACCGCCGCCTCCTCGGTATGGCCACTTGGCGCGCTCCAGGCCGTAGTCGCGAAAGGCCACCTCCCGCACGGGCTGGACGTGCGGCGCCAGGTTGGACGAGTAAGGGAAAGTCATCTGGCAGGAGGACGGCTGCGAAAGGAACGACGGCTTGCTGGCGAAGTCCGACGGGGCCACGTAGTAGGCGCAGCCCGGCAGGTACATGCTGGCTGCGCTCGGGCCGCACTCGTCAAAGTCGTTCATGGCTGCGCGGCGTGCACGCCGGCAAGCCTCGGGCCGCTCCCCGCGCCTCCAACCTGAGCCATCGATTGCACAAGAGGCTTGGGCCAGGATCAACTAAGCAAAAATCCCCACCGGGCGCTGACGTGCAATTCATCTTGATTGATTCTGGTGGTAATTATGTCACGTGACGCCATGGAGAGAAATGTCCTTATATCTATATCAGCACTCGCCAACACGCCCCGGGACGGCTCCTGGCGCCGAGACGCGCGCACGCTGGGGGCGGATCGGCCTCCAGCTCCTGCCAACTCTCCCAGGGCACTCCCTGACCAGGCTGCGCTGCAGGCCGGTCACCTGCGCGCCGCCGGCGGCTGCCACCGCTGGGCGCATCTGCTGCCACCGGACTGGGCCGCCCGCCCGCCTTAGCCCGCCCGCGCTGCTTTAAGTACCCGGACTTAGGCCGGAGGGGAGGAGGAGGGAGGGAGAAAGGAGGGGGAGGAAGGGGGGAAGGGAGAGCAGCGGAGAGAGGTGGGGGGGGGCGAGCCCCGGCCCTGGCACAGGGGACTAGGTGTGAGGGTGTGAGGTTCCCACCCCCCACCTTTCCTGCAACCGCTCCCTCCCCCGCGACGCAGCCACCCTCTGTAGCTCACCGGCTGGGAGCTTGTTGCTTCTTGTTCAAGGGGCGTAATTGCGACACTCTCCAGGGCGCTGAGAGCCCTGATTTACATATTTCTCTGAGGAGTGCGTTCCGGCTGGTAGAGATTTGACTCTCTTGGGTTCTGACACCAGGGACAAGTGTTCAGACCCTGGAAAAACGACTCCCGGGCGCTAGCCTTGGCCTGGGCCTCGGTGCCTACTCGACCCTTTCTCTTCCAGATTTTTCGCTCCGTTCTCGTCCCTCCTTTCTTTCTCAATTTTCACTTGTCTCCTTTCTCTCTCCTGTCTTCCTCTTTTTTTCCTTTCATCGTCTCCGTCTCGACCCGCTTTCTGCTTTCTCTCTTTTCCCCAGTCTTTTTTCAGTACCCTCATTCTCTTTAGACCTTTCCTCTCTTTCCTCTTTCCTCTCTCTCTCTCTCTCTCTCTCTCTCTCTCTCTCTCTCTCTCTCTCTCTCTCACCCCCCCGCCCCCCCCCCGCCAACTTAGACACCCGGAGGTACCGGCTTTCTCGCTTTCCTTAAAGCTCGGGGGCCTGATGAACAAAAGGAAGTGAAGTCCTACCCTCACGGCACGAGGGCCCTTCCTACTTACCGCCCAGACAAACCCTTGGTGCTCCAGCCTCCCTCACCCCCTTCAGTGTTCAGGTCCCTCCGACCTTTCACTGTATTGGAGCCCCACTAAGGCCTGAGCACCCCTCAAGACTCCTCTGGAGCCTTTGGGTTTGATGATTACAACTCCCTGGGAGGTCGATTGCCTCTCCAGGGACTCTCGGTAGCGTCTGCCTCTCCCTCCATCCCCGCCGGAGTCTATCACCTGGCTCCGACTTAGACTTTTCAGGCCCCCATCCACTTGCTCCAAGGCCTCGCTCTCTTTGGGCTGCAGCAACCCTCCGAGTCCTGGAGTCCAGAAGAGGCCTGGGCTCCCACTTCCAGCTTACCAGGCCCTCAGCCTTTCCCCCAAATCCAAATCTCTCCCTTTCTGACTTCTGGTCGACGTCCCAGCACCAAAGGCAGCAGCCCACCAGGTTCCTCAGTAATCCTCTCCCCAAGACAACCCCCCCGCCCCCCCCCCGCATAGAGGCCGGGCTTCAGCCCTGTGCCCTGGCTAGGCAGCTCTGGCTGTGTGCTGGTTCCCTTGCTTCCCCAGGCCGCTGCAGTTCGGGTCCAGTGCTTTCTGCGCACCAAGCCGACTGACAGAGAAAAGGCGGGTGATCTGAGTTAATATCTATTTTCTAGTTGATGCTGCCCCTTCCTCTTTTTCTCCTCCCTCCTTTCTCCATTCCTCTCTTTCCTCCGCCCCCTCCCACTGCAGCTTCCCTCCCCTCCACAATTGCGCAAACAGGTCTATGGCAGTGAGGGCTGAAGCTCACCAAGCTTTCTCTCACCTAGCGGTGTGTCCTATGTGACCCCTCCCTGCATCTTCCACCCCGCCTAGATTCCTGCTGGCACCATTCTCCCAGCCCAGAGGCCCCCCCCCCCATTTTTATCTGCCTCCCTATCTCCATCCTAGTCCCAAGTCTCTCCCTTTCTGACTTCTGGTCGACGCCCCTGGATCTGTCTCTTAAAATGGCTCCCCAGACACTGCACAGTGTTCCTGGGGTCGCCTAGGACGGAAGGCAGCGGCGGGGCCCCTGATCTTCGCATATCTTGGGATGCAAAAAAAAAAAAATTCCGCATCTTCCCTCTGCTCACCCCACCGAGTGGCTTGCAAGGCACGTCGTTACCCCTAAAGTGAAGTCGGCTGGCCGCCGAAAAGGGAAATGGAAAGGACGAACCATTCAAGTTCAACGACATGGCGACGGCAGCTCAGGCGGGAGCCGTTCTTAGGCAGGGGAGGGTGCGCCATCTGCAGCGGCGCGCTGGAGCATTGGGGAAGGGGCGACAGCCCCCCCCCAAGCCTTAACGTGCAAGTCGCCCCCACACAGCACCCAGTGCATACATTCCTGGCCCAGACCGCTTTACTGTTTAGCCCCAGCTCTCTACCTTGGTCCTCACCCCCGAAAAATCAGGAAAATCCACAGCCTTTGGACCCTCGCGTTCCGCCAGAGAACCTACCGTGAAGACCCGGGCGTTGTGTCCTTGTCCTTGCTTACGCAGTCCTACCCGAAACGCAGGGAGCACACAGGGCCTTCGGGGCTCGGCCAGCAGCTCTGAGAACGACAGCTTTCTGCGCAGCGCGTAGACGCGATGCGGTAATTTTGAGCCACCCAAGATAAGACACTAACTTGACCTTAACTTTGTCAGGGCGCCCCTGGTATCTGGAGAACGTGAACAGACACTGTCTGGCAGCTCTCGTAAAAGCTGACTGGGGAAGGGATTCTGAGTCATTTCGTTTATTACCACTACAGTTCTGCAAGAAAGCTTTTCCTCCCTGCCAAACTTTAATTATTTATGCTCTTTTAGGAAACGAAAGAAGAGAAAAGCAGGGGAGGTGGGGGGAACACCCAGAGCCAGTCCCTTCCCTGCAGAGCTTAGGAAAAGATTTCTTGAGTGGAGGCTGGAAAACAAAATAATGTGGGGAGATCACCTTTGTCCAAGAACGGTCGGACGCGCGGGCGCTGTGCCCCCACCACCACTGAGGGGAGTGGATGCAGCTGGGAGAGGCCAGGGATGGGGCACACCTCCCTCCCCCACCACCAGACATGAATATTTACAATGATTCTGGATTTCTCCTTCACTAGCTCGCGTCCTGGAAGCCTCCCTAGCCTGCCTCCCAACGGGAGAACCCTGGGGCCTTAAAAGCTTCCCCCCCTTCGGCCTTCAAGCTCTCAACGGATTGAACAGCAGGATAAACCGTTCATTTTAAAACCTCGTTCTTAGTCAAGAGGCCGCATGGACTGCTGCATTTCAGAAGAAACATTTATCTTTCTACGAGGGAATATTGAGTAATCAGATTTCAGTATCCTTCCTTCTTTGGCATTTATTTCTCATCTTCGGTCCAAATTTCTGCCAGTACTTCAACTAGGGAAGGAGACACCGTGGCCTTTGATTTTGTGTGGATCAGTAAAGGGGATGCATTTGGAAAACACCACCAACAGATAAATTTTATATTTAGGCTAATTTTCTTCTGGGACTGGCTTCTAGGAATATTCTCCTCCATCCCAGGCTACAGAGAAGAATCGTGATGCTTTAGTATCTCTTCATCTAGAAAATAAGCCTGCGCGTTTTGTTTTAAGGCCTGGGTATGAGTAAGTCTGGTTTCTTCTTCCTCTCTCAGCCCTCTGGACCCAAGGTCTCAGTACGGGGGTCTGCCTTTGTTCAGTTGTTTTCGAAGAGAAAACCTTTCAATACAGACTCGGATTCCAGAAATCTGGCTCAGTACCACTCCTTCCCTGCCCAGCCAGATGGGGAAATAGTCTCCAGGACCTTCATAACCTCTTCTTTCTTACCTTTCAATTGCTGTGTGCAAAATTTTTAATTGAAAAATATTTTATGTATAAATCAAATCTGTTTCCCAGAAGGGGATTGGAACATTGACTATTCGGTGTCAGCAGAGCACTGGTGCTGGTTGTTCTTTCTCTAGTTAGAAGCTAGTTTCTACCTCCATGAGTTAGGAGCCAGATTCAAAGGGATTAGTATCAAGCAGGCCTTGGCTTTACTTGACTGGGCTCTAGGCTCCAAAGGCATAGGGTGGAATTCCCAAGGGAGCCTGCGGAACTCCTGGTGCAGTCGTCTAGGGGATCTTCCTAAGTCTTAGCTTGGTCCAGAAAAGACTGACCAAAATTTGGCAGAGGGAGGTTTTGTTTTGAAATCTGAGGAGTCTCAGATGGTGACTCTACCCCCTTCTCCCACCAAATAATAGCAAGCTTTCAAGTTTGAGAATTTAGGTAAAATGGAGAATCCTCAATCTACAAACTCGGAGTTTTCTTTGTGTTTGAGATACACTCATATCTGCCCAAGGACTTTCCTCCCTTGGGTAGTTCACACATATTCTTCCATAGTTGCTTCTTCATATATATATAACTGTTCATATATATATAACTGTTCATATATATATATATATAACTGTTCATATATATATAACTGTTCACATATATATAACTGTTCATATATATATAACTGTTCATATATATAACTGTTCATATATATATAACAGTTCATATATATATAACTGTTCATATATATAACTGTTCATATATATATAACTGTTCCCTGGCTGCCTTGGAAGCCATTTTCTCATTTAATGATCAGCAAACACCAGAGGTGAAACAACAAGCAGAGAAAAGCAAAAATGAATTTGGAGGCCTAAAAAACATTTCAAAAGAATCTAAAGCATCCTTTAAAATGAACAACAGCCCTCTAACAATGTGGCTGGGACCTGGGTATTTATTTTCACTATGCAGCTAGTATATACAAGGAAATGTTATTTTACAAAATCAAAACAAAATATCCACGACAACGGTTAGCATAGAAAATAATATTATTTAAAATACCAACTGAGGTCAGTTGGGATGAGGCTCAAGGCTCCTTGTGAGGTGGCCTGCAAGGCCTTGGTCCTGGACCTCTAAAGAAAAGCTTTGGACTTTGGGGAGGAAGCGTGGGCCTTTAGGATGTTGTGGATCTTGCTAGGGGTTGGGGGTGGGGCTTAAAGCGCAGAAGAAGAGGCAAAATCTCTCTCTCTCTCTCTTTGTGTGTGTATGTGTGTGTGTGTGTATGTGTGTGTGTGTGTGTGTAGGGTATGGGATGTATTCACTGAGAATAAGGCTAGGTAGATTCTGTAACAAATGTAGAACAATTCCATCAGAATTTCCATTCAGAAAACCTAGGCTCCTCAAGGTAAACCTGGCAGGACTCAGGGCCTTAAAAGCTTCACCAGAGCTGGACACACGTCCCAGAGAAAGGTGCAATGGCTGAGCTGTGGTGGGATTGTTGGGTGGTGGAGGGGTGGTGGGAGAAGTTCTGATTCCTGCTTTTCAAGAGCGGCAGCCACAGGCTGAGGGTCTGAGGTCGAGGTCTCTTCTCCCACCTGAGACTCCACAAGGAGGCATTTTGTTTGCTTGTTTGTCTTTTCTTGTGGTGACCCATTAAGGTAACTCAAGAAAGACATGTGGACACTTCCATCCATTCAAGAAGAAAGCCATAATTACAGCATAAGGACAGAATCTCCTCCATACCCCTTGCTCCTCTTCCTTCCCTGTGCAGCCAAGCCTCAAAACAGGCCAGCACCTCCCTTCCCGCCACAGCTCAGTTCTAGGGGTCCAGTTACAGAGTTCATGGCCTTGGCTCAGGGATAGGCGAGCTTGGGGTAGGTGAATTCTGGCAGTCTTGTCTGGAGATTGTAACTTGTTCTGGAATCCCAGTTTCTCTCTCCTGTCTCTGAGAAGGAAACCTTCTAGTATATTCTACTCAGCCGGAGAGCCTTTGTAGAGCTGAGATTCCAAAGGTATCCCCTCCCCTCCCATCCTTCAGGGCAAATGCGGGTTGTAGTGGAATCAGGCCCTTTCCTCCCTCCTGGCTCTGTCACAAAAGGCCTCCCTGCAAAGAGGCCAGAGTTCTCCGCAGCCCTAGCCTCTGCAATGGGGTCTCAGGGCCTCTCTGTGTGCTCTTCCAGTCAGGGCTCTAGCTAGCTCCTGTTAGATGCAGAAATAGCTGGATAAAGAAAGAAAAAGAAAACTGACAAAATCCCAAATACAAGGATTCAATAGTAAGCCCTGGATGTAAACACCACAGACAAGGGCAGGTGACAGCCCCACGCTGAATGCTTAAAGCCAGTGTTAGATTTCAATTCCCAAACACCTCTAAGGAGCGTCTCAAAGAGAGCTGAAGGCGAAGGGGCCCCACTGGCCTCATCTCCAAATCTCCTCCAGCCTCTAGGGCTTCGGACTGAGCCAGAGGAGGGCAAGGACCAGCGGAAGAGCGGTAGGAAAATCCTCAGCCCAGCCCCAGCACCTCCTCCACGGCCAGGCCTTGATCCAAAAGGGCAGACTTGGCATGGCCGCCGCCCCGTGAGCGACTAGTAGAGCGCCAGAGCCTGCTCGCGCTGCACCACGCGCTTCTTCTTCATGCGCCGGTTCTGGAACCAGATTTTGACCTGCTGGTCGCTGAGGTTCAGCCTGTTGGACAATTCCTTACGCTTCTGCCGATTGATGAATTCATTGACCAGGAATTCGTTCTCCAGCTCCGCAATCTGCTGCTTTGTATAAGGTTTCCTCTTCTTGCGGGCCCTCCCCGGGGCCGCCCCCCACGGCAGGCCTGAAACAGAGCCCCGACCCGCGTCAGTCCGCTCAAATCAACTTCCCACCCCACAGAGGTTTGCCACTGCTGGCGATTCTCCTCCCGGTACAACTGTCCCTGGCACCCCACCTCCCGTCCCTGCCCAAACTGGCTTGGGGAGCGTGGGCACCGTTTACCGTCGGGCAGCGAAGATCGCAGGCAAGAGGCCACCCCGGCCACTTGCACTGCCATGTTCAAGTTGAGCGGGCCCTTGGTGTCTTCCTTGAAGCTGGAGGCGCAGGGGGCCCCCTGGAGCAGGGTTGCAGAGCCTGGAACGGCCCTGCCCACACTTGCGTAGTCATACTTGGTGCCTTTTAGAGCCGAGTGAGCCAGACTAGACTCAGGGGCGAAGGGAGGCCTAGTTCGGCTGCGTTCCTCTGATCCGGTGGCAGCATCAGGCGTATAGAACTTGACTTGTTCTTCGGGTCCATCCTTGGTGCCTGGAGACTGCAGGCCAAGAGGCCCAGAGCCGGTCAAGTAGGGTTGAGAGAAACCTCCAAAGGCAGAGGCTGTGGCAGGCTGCGCAGGGGTGCACGAAGCAGGCGTAGCGGCCCAGGGCAACGCACCGCGAGGGTACGAAATGGGGGGTAGCGCGGCCAACTGACTGCCATTGGGCCGCAGGTTGGAAAAGTAGAACGAATCCGGAGACTGCAGATTCAGAAGCGAGCCCACATAGCCAGCTCTGTAGAGACTGCGCTCACACATCTCCGACAAAGGGCCTGGGCTGTGCTCGCAACAGTATTTAGTTACAACCCGGAATAAGAGGCCCGGCTCCGAGGATTGGACGAAACTTTGCCTGCAGGTTCTTCAAAGCCGGTCATTTCAGCACCGCCTACATCCCCCGACCCGTCCCCATCCCCCCCCTTCAGGGTATTATGATAACACCCCCAAAGTTGGACTGCGAAGGACTAGGCTGCTAGCAGAACCAAAGCATGCTGAGGGAAGGGAAGCCCTTGAGAGTTTCCAGGCCTGTTTAGGAAAGCCGATGACATCAGGATGGGGGGTACCTTTGCCCAAGTGTCTCTTGGGAGTTTTCCTGTCCTGGATTGGGTTTGCCAGATCATTTCCCAGCTGCCTGGCCGGACTTGCTTCTTTCAACTTTAAGTTGCAATTCATACATTTTCTAGTATGAATACATTTTCCTCTGGCCTTGACTGGAGAAGGTCTGGCAGGGCCGCCGACTGTCCCTGGATCTGAGCAATGCCACTCCAAAGACCAACAATCCCTTTAGTAGAAAGAACCTATCAGGAGGCCTCTGCCCAAGGCCTTTGGCAGCAAGGACCCATTCAATGCGTGAGCCTGGAGTCCCAGGTCGCAGACAATACAGGAGGTTGAGGAAACAATGGGGGTAGGCGACACAAACCATTCTGGGCGTTTGTCCTCAGGCATTATGCCTTTAGTGGTGTTATCCAGGACCCTCAGGTAATTCAATACTTCGAGGAGCCAAACTTGTGCAAAAGGTACATTCCTGTCATCTCCTGGGTTCACCTTAGTGACAGCTCATAAGCTGTCCAGACAACCAGCGTTCCTTGTGTCGGTGCCTCCGGGCACGCGGGAGGCTGCGGGTACATTGGCTGGGCTAACACGGAAGCCGGAAGAGTAGTTGCTCCTTGGGTGCAGTAGTATGTTTAACTCCCCCGAGGCAGGCCCTTCTGGGACCAAGCCTTTCCCTCCCCCCCACCCCCCGCCCCTCCGCCCCAAGACTGTGGGATGGACGCCCGCGCTAGCCTGCAGCAGGACCCTCGGTCCCTGAGCCAAGCTGGAATTGGTTAGGCCCTCAGCTCTGGCAAGGAGACCACACAGGCGCCGCCGGAGGGCAAGGCTGACCACCTCGCTGAGACTTTATTGTGTGAGTTATGGCGACCAATTGGGTGGCTCTCAGGACGCAATCAGCCTCTTCCTCCGGCTCTGGGGCGCGAGGGGGGGGTGGGGTGAGTGTGTGGGTGTGTGGGGGCGATAGGGTGGGGGAAGTCTAGGGCTCTTCAGGGCACTATTAATTCCCTCCGTCTCAAGCATTGGGACAAGCTCGCCACTCTCTGTTCTTTCCTGGGAGGTGGGAGAAGGCATAAGTTTCAACTCCAATTTTAGAGGCCCAGGGGAACCCAAGCCCTAGGTATCCGATAGTTCTCATTTTGTAAGAATTCTCCTTTCTTTACTGGGGAGTCCTTGGCCTGAAATTTCGGTTTTAAGAATCCCAGCCCTTTCAGCGCCTCTGCCTTATGCACAGAGAAACTCCTAGGTAGTTATAGGTCTTGGAATTCATCTTTAGACTCTGGCTGCCCTAGAGTTCTGTCTGCCTCTCAGAACTAAATACAGAAAAGAGCTAAGTGGTGAGCCTGCCTCTCTCTCTCTCTCTCTCTCTCTCTCTCTCTCTCTCTCTCTCTCTCTCTCTCTCTCTCTCTCTCTCTCTCTCTCTCTTCCTCCTCCTCCATCTCCTCCTCTCCCTCCTTCTCCATCTCCTCCTCTCCCTTCTTCTTCTCTGTCTCTTCTCCATCTCCTTCTCCTTCTTCCCCACTTCATCCCCCGAGTTTATAACCTTCGAGGTCTTGTAGGGAAAGGGCTTTTCGAGAAGCTGGTGACTGAAGCTGAAAACTGGAGACCCGGAGGGAAGGTGCATGGTGGGAAAGAGGCTTGACTGAGAATGTGGAAAAAAAAGCATCTGGCTGAGGACCCGAATGGCAAACTCTGCCAATGTCGCCGAACGCCCAGGAGATGGCGAGCGTGCTCCACGCCTGGAGAGGCGCCGCCGCACGGTCAAGATCAACAGTGAAGGGCGGTAGGGCCGGCTTGGGGTCGCCAGCGCTGGCGGTCATGGTCCGCTGCCAAGGCGCTACGGACAGACTTGGAAAACCCGAATTGTAGCAGCAGCTGACCCAGACAGCCGAGTCAAGCGACCTGACGCAAGGAAGCCTTGTGGCCGCGTTTTTTGTTTGACCTTCAGCCTCTGTCCCAACGCCCTTTTCACCCCTTGAATCACGAATCATCTGCCTATCTTGGTCCCAACCCCAATCGCTAATAATACGCCAAGTTTCTGAGCAGCTCTCAGACTCTAACCGAAGAAAAAGCCTTTCTCCAAACTCCCTTGGCCTTCCGGGCTCCCCACGGGCCTCGCTTCCAGGGCCTCAGCCTCTTACCCCTTGCTCTCCTCCTCCCGCAATCCCGAATATAAAAGGCACACATATAAATAACAAAGCCTTCATCTGTTCCTCATTTAGCCGTCAATCCAAATACCACCAGAGAGCATTTGAGCGTAGTTTTAATCTTCAGCAAACCCCATTTCTCTGAGGCTCAGCGAAACTGACGTGTAACTGCAGATGAAAGGGAAACCTCGAGGCAATTCCCTCGACCCGATACAGGAAACCTGAAAAACGGACCTGAGAGATGAAGTGTGGCCTGGGAGACTAGAACCTACAAAAAAGAAATGAGGGGGCCGGGAGAACGGTGGTTGGAAGGAAGCTAAAGTCCACCCCCACCCCCACCCCCCCGCCGCGCTTATTTTCTTGATGAAACACATCTTGTGAGCAAAATAGCGAGGATATTGAGTGATGCTTCCCTAAGTGTGACCTCCGGGATGATGTGACCCCCCTTTTCAGGGCTTTGTCCTCCACAGATTGAACTACACTCTGTACTTATACTTGTCTATCTCTGCCAGTATCTCCTCCTCTATAAACGAAGTTGGCCCCTGCAGTTCGTAGTAAAATGTGAAACAAGCCAAGTTGGATCAGAGAAAACGAAAGTACTTCCCAACCTTAAGCCCCGTGTTTTCTCCCCACAGCCCTGAGAGAGCCCTCCCACCACAAAAATTTACATACTGTGTGAGCTTTCAGAAATCTGTTTAACTAACTTTCTCCTCAGAAAGTTAGCTCCTACTAGACTGTAGTGGTAAAAAGAAGGAACCCCGTGTTTTTGTGACCATTGCTCTGGGTGGCAGAGAGAACTTGAAAGAGTTCTCAAGACCTAAAACTGTGTCTAGCTGTTAAGATGTACAATAGTGACTTCAGGTGTCCATTGCTGCCTGCAGTCTGGGGTGTCAGAAATGTTTCTGTTTTGATTGCCAAAAATGGATATGGCTTTCTCAAATTTCTGGATCTTCCTAGTGAAGATATTTATAATGGACCCTCTTTCAGGTCCCAAACGTCCTAGTGAGTTTGCCTCTATCCAAGTTCCCACGTTCACATTGATTAAAAAAATAAATAAAATTGGTAAATGAACTGATAATATTGAGAGAAATAAAATTTATTGATTTTAATGAGTTGGTCTGATTTTTAAAAATGATCATTTTAGACAGATGATATCCTCATTTTAAAACATCACTGTTTGTGTTAGAGGGAGGTGGGCAGAAATAGAACATGGAAGTTTCAGAGACCAGAACTGGTGGTGTTTCCTTCATCTACAGATGCCAAAGAGAGCATGATTTTATAATAAATAAGAACAGTTTCGAGAGACTTCACAGCCTTGAAAACCACAAATGTATGAAGACTCAGTGGAAACAGAGAGTTCTTTTTATTTATATCTCCCTAGGAGTAAAAAGTGATTTTTTTAAATGCTCAAAGCACGGCTCACACACATTGCATCTACAAAAATAATTTCTCAGTCGCATAAACATGCAACATTTTGAAAGTAGTTCAGCATCACTTTCAGAAGTGCCTTTTTTCTTGCTGGTCCTTAGAGCTCTATATTTTAAGAATGTGTTAGGTGTTTTAAAGCTCTGAGAGACCCATGTGTTCAGACAATTAACTTCTTCACTAGGATCTGGGTAGAAGTTTCCACCCATGGCCTCACTGGCTCAGTCTCTTTCCCAGGATTGAGGAGATGGCCTCAGTTCCATTCCCACAGGCCCAAGGAAAGCAGTGGATTTATACCATCTAGGAGATACACTGCCAACTGTAGGTATTTAAATAGCTGCTTCTAGAGTTGGGGAAATGAAGGCATTCAAGAGGGCGTACTGTTTCCAGATTAAAACATTACAGCTACAAGGCACGCTAACAAACACACAAAACATTAAATGAGATTGCCAAAGATGGGGAAGACCGTCTTCAGTTCAATATTAATAAGGTAGCTGCTTTTAAAGCCTTCAATCTCCAAGCTTCAGACTCTACCAGCGGTGACCCTACTTCACTGAGTGCCTGGAGCTGTTTCCACTTGCCTGGGGGCAACTTGTGAGAGCTAATGATTCAATTACACCATCACAGGGTCCGAAAGGCTGAAAACAATTCTGGCCTAATGGATTATGAGCATAGGCAGTTCTGAAAATGCATATAAAGACCTATTAAAAAAAATAAACCCCTAAATCCAATGGGCACTTCTCAAATTCATTTTGGGGGATTATTGAAAAATACTTCAAGTTTTCTTTTTATACTGGCCTGGAGGGAGAGACAATGTTTTTGTTTTTGTTTTTTTTTTTTAAAAAAATCCTAAAAACAAGCCTAGACAAAAACAAAACCAATAAGCAAGAAAGAAGCAGAATTACAAAGTCAGATTGCATCAAAAAGTTTTAGAGCCAGATGAAGGGAGGGAGGGAGGGAGGGAGGGAGGGAGGGAGAGAGAGAGAGAGAGAGAGAGAGAGAGAGAGAGAGAGAGAGAGAGAGAGAGAGAGGATTCACAATGTTTGCCATACTAGGCAGGGAAAGGGGAAATTAAATACATTTTCAAGTCTTTCCAAAGGTATTTTTGGAGACAACTGAAAGCCTTTAAACTGTCTGTGGCCAACCTGGCCCACATCAGGAGACAGTGTCTTTGAGCTTGGAGACAATTTTCTTGTCTTTCACTCTTCGATTCTGAAACCAAATGGTTACTTGTCTCTCCGAGAGGTTCGTGGCAGCCGAGATCCGCCGCCTCTTGTCCTTGTTAATGAACTTGTTAATGGCGTACTCGTTCTCCAGTTCTTTGAGCTGCAGTTTGGTGTAAGGTACCCTTTTCTTCCTTCCCCGTCTGTAGACACACATGTCGGGCTGATTTAAAGCCACATCTCCTGGCACAAACAACAGCATGGGACACATTAGACTGCGATACTGGAGCGCCTAAAGCTTTGAATTGTGTTAGGTGACTGTATCTGTGGTGTATGCATAAGTACTGGGCAGGGGCAGAGAATAAAGAAAATGAGATTGTTTATACTTTATTATTATTTACATAGACATATTATTTACACATTATTAAAAGAAGACTATTTGCACTTCAAGACAAAGGCTAATTTGATGGATCATCACGGTTTTTCAAACCGGCATTTTAACAAGCCTGGGATTTTATGGTCTGGTTATTGGGGAAAGCTCATAAGGACAGTTTCTGCAATTGCCAGTTGCACACACACACACACACACACACTTCAGAGCTTTTACTCAAGCTTTAATTTCTGTTCCTGTGTTTGAGGATTTATGGGCTCTAAGCTTTAGTGGTCATTGGAACCCCACTTGAAAAAGTGGGTGCTCAACTTTGACACCTTTTAGGAAAAAAGCCTCTTAAGTAAGGATGTTGAGAAAGGGAGAAGGAGAGGGGGAGGGGGGAGAAAGGAGAGGAAGGGAGGAAGGGAGGGAGAAAGGAGCAAGAGAAGCAAAGGTAACTAAAGATCTTGAACTACAGGGCAAAAGCACCTTGCTGCACGGGGAAGGGAAAAATTGCAGAGGCGGTTTTAATTGGGAAAGTTACAGATTACAGAACCGACACCAACTTTTCTAGTGTGTTAAACCCGGTTGGGTCTGTAGGGGCTTTTCTTTTTTTCCTTCTCCCCCCCCCCCCCCCGTAGTGTTGTTCTCTTTTCTATGTCGCTCCTACCTGGAAAGGACGATTTCCAAAAATGGGACCCCTGTGGCTGGTCCTTGGCACAGTACACCTGGCTGTTCCACCCGTTGGCTAGCGTCCAGGACTGGTAGCCCTCCATGGAGATGTACGCCTCGTGCCGAGGTTCCCCGGATCCAAAAGTGGACACCATGTCGATGTACCCAGGCACGTGCTGATAGGGACTTGTGTAGCCCTGGTAGAAGGACACTTCCTTGGCTCGCGCGGGCACCTCGTTGGTCGGTACGCTGCTGCTCGCCAGGCCCGACACGTCCATGTACTTCTCCACCGGGAAACCTCCGAGAGAGGCGTGCGGCGACGACTTGAGAGCGTTCTGTTGTAAGCCCACACCGTGCGACATGCGGCAGCTGTAGTAGCCGTTGCCGAAGTGGTAGCCGTAGCCCAGCGCCGGAGCGCCCGGGGGTGCTGCAGCGGTCGCGGCGGCCGCTGGCGCAGGACACTCTTTAGCCACCGGAGCCTCGGGGCGAGTGGCGATCACAGCCGAGGATGACGACGACGACGAGGAGCCTGTGCGCTCTGAGGTCCCTGGGTACGCGAAGCTGGAGGCCGCCGCCGCCGCTGCAGCTGCTGCCGCCGCTGCCGCCGCCGCGCGTCCGGAATGTGTCCCCGCGAACACCGGCGCCGACAGGAAGCCGCGACACTGGCCCGGCGCCGCCACAGAGGACGAAGAGGAGGCCGGCGCCGCCCCAGCGGCCCCGCCGTCCGCCCGCAGCCCGTCCATGTCCCAAGTCCCCGAGCGGCTCATGGCCCGGCCTGGCCCGGACCAGGCCCCGGCCTCGGCCCCGCGCTGGACACCATGGCACACCGCGCCTCCTCCCTCCTTGCTGTGCTCCTCGCCGCGCTCGCACCCGCCCTCTCCCTGCCGTCCTCTCTCCCTCCGCGAGCCTCCCGCCTCCTGTCCGCCCGCCCGCCCTCCAACAGGTTAGCTCATCGCGGGACGTTTATAAAAACGAAGTTCAGGTTGGGAGGGGGCCTGGGCCGGTCGGGGGGCCGCCTCCCGCCCCGAGGGCGCCGGCCGAGGACCGTGCCATTGGCTGCTCCCGGCCACGTGGGGGTGGGGGCGCGGGCGAGCCAGGCTCCCAGCCGGGATCTGGCTGGACCCACCCACAGGGCCCCCACCCCTCCTCAGGCCTTTGGGAGGCCCACCTCCCATCCCCGCCGCCCCCCCAGACCCAGGAGTTTACTCTGCAGCCAACCCCTCGAGTTGATTGCGCGACGGCCCATCTCAGGCCTGTCTGCATGGCGGGCGCCGAGGCCTGCGCCTCATCTCCACAACCGCTGTTTTTGCCACCTCTCTTTGGAGCTGTACACCAAAATGAGGGTGGAGGACAGAGGTGGTCAGATGATGTAAAGACAGAGCAATCCTGTTTTTTGTTGTTGTTGGTTTTGTTTTTTTTTTTTAAAAAAAAAACCTGTTGCTTACTTAATCTTTCGTTAGTCTACCTCTACACCCTAAATTCGAGACAGCCCAGTTTTCTTACCTTGAACTTACCTAAAGGGTAAAAGCAATTCACACAAAGATCAGTCCGGGCAGAGTCTTTTTTTATACAGACACCATCAGGCCACAAACCACTCTCGAAACGCCCTTGAGGCGCACCAGAGACTTAAAACTCACCTCAGAGTCGCAAGCTGGACAGTCTGCGCAGCTAGGAAGTTTATGGATGCCAGCTTCACATCTCTTACCTCCCGGCAGCCGGGAGTCACTAAGAAGGCTGGCCTCTTCCCGGGCCGGCAGAAGACTTCGTGACCAGAGCGGGAGGAGAAAGCCACTCAGACTGCCACGAATCCTCTGCGCCTTGCCCACAGCCTACCGGCCTCCAGCATTTTGCAGCCACCACCCACCCCCGCCCGTTACTCATACCAATTAACTGAAAACTTCACTTTCCCAGGGACCTTTGTTTAGCTTCCTTTTCCAGACTGCCAACTGCAGAGAACTGAGTGTGCCAAGTTAAAAGGATTTTTTTCCCCCAAGTAAAGTCGGGGCTGGCGATAGAAGCCGCCCAGAACTCCTAGGTCCGACTTCACGGGGATAGCGTTCGCTCTCACGGGAGCAGCTAATCCAACTTTGGGGGTGTATCTGCTACAGCTCTAATCCTTCTGTATTCCCACCCCATCCCAGTCCCAGTCATTCTTCTGCCCCAGAGTCCCAGCATAACTATTCTGGGATCTTAACCACTTAAGGGTCGCCCTTGTGAGTCCTGGGTTGAATCTAGGTCTCCTGGGAGCAATAGGAGACTTGGTGAGTCAAAAGTGCTGGGTGGGTGTAAGAGCCTCAAAGTGAGCCACTGGGGTACTGTTCTATCGACCTTTCAGACCAGTTTACCTGTTAAGAAAATCATTCCTTTAAACGTGTGGTACTGGGGCCAGCTGTCACCCAGCGCTACTGCCCTCTGATTGAAAATAGGCTCTGAGAAAGAAGAATAGAAAGAGTGAGCAGGTCTTCCTGGGCCTGGTCTGGTCTGACCTTGCAGGGTGGGCTGATGGCTTTGGGACTGTTGACACGAAAAACACAGTAACCATAAAAGGCTCAAATAAAGGGGGAAAGTTATGAGAGAGGTACTAGAAGAGAGAAGTAAGAGAATTTGTTTGACTTTTAAAAGTCCTAGACTCGTTCATGGTCAAATTCAAATCTGGAGAGTCTCTCCAGGGCTTTGTGGATCTGTGATGAGCAGCCATTTGTTGGTCAGGATAGTTTTGATTACTTGAGAGAAGATAAAAGTTAGTAACGGAAGCTAGATTGCATCTAAAGGGTCAGGTAGTGGAGTTGCTGAGTTTTTAAAAGAGATTAGCAATTAAATGTTTTACTTTCCCTTGTTTTCCTTTCTGTTATTCAGAGAGAAAACAGCATGGGAGATCTTGGTATTTCTCCCCATTGCTTCAAAGATGTGCTGAAATATTTTAAAAATACAACGGAATAAGCAGAAATAACTGGAACCAACAATCTTTTGGTTTCCTAAAACTCAATATTTTAGTGATTCTGTGCTCCTTGGGCTTCAGTACTATCTGCATATACTCTGGCTAATACATTTAATAAACATTTTATCATTAAAACAAAGATAAAAAGATAGAAAGAAGAGTTTGTCACATTCTGTGATTCCAGTTCACACATCAACCTTGGCTTATTTTTTCTTCCTTATTTTTTTTCCTTGGCAAGAAATTAAGTTGTACTCAACTGGGGGGAAATTGGGATTAATATCCAGGTTGAAACCCTTCAGTACGGCCTCGTTCCCAATAATGCTCTGTGGTGTCACTATAGGACTTGGAGTTTTCTGTCAATTTCAAAGCTTATTTAGAAATAGAGGAAGTTTTGATTAATGAACTTTGCCCTTTGCTATCCCGGGGTTTTCTGTGACTTCAACAAAGTTAAGTGTTAGGTATGCAGGAGGAGCAGGTTACACCCAGAAAAAGGTTCTGAGAAGTCACATAGGTAGAACCCCAAATCCCCAGCACCCCAGGGAAGTTTCTGCTAGTTTACTGCTAGGCAATGCTGGGATTGCTTTGTAGATAAACTAGTAAGGTTGTTAGTTTATAAGATGATAAACAGGCATGGAGAGGATTCTGAGGTTAAATGGGGAGAAATATTTTCAATTTAGCTTGTGTATTTTGTGTCCAAATTCTATTCAAGTTAAAATTTAATTGCAATCCTTTATTTTCTTTCATTTTTGAGACAGAGATCCACTCTTTAGCCTGGACTGGCTCAAAATTCCAAAAGGGGTGGGATTACAGGTATGAGCCACTATGCCGGCTTTATAACCATTTCCGTCAGATGTCCAAGAGCACAGGGTGAGCCCTATAATTGTGTGTGGGTGTATCACAGTGAAAATTTAACACAAGAAGCAGGTTTTGTTAAGCAAAAGAGTTTTGCAATGACAAGTGTCTCCAAATACTTACCGATTGCTCTGTGAAGTTTTTGATATGTTTCCTGATTTTGGTGAAAAGCTCGTGCTGTCTTCTGTTGCTCCCAGTGCTGCTTTAACCTCCTTTCTCCTTCACTCGCTCCTAACCCTTCTTTCCCTCCCGAAGAGGGAATTTCAACAACTCCTTTAGAAAATTTTAATCTGTTCTGGAGTCATAGCCTCTATTCTTTCTTGAAGATTTTACAAATTTGTATGTCTATTTAGGGATGGAAAGTGGGTGGATAGAGACTAGCATTTAGACTTATTGAAGTGTCCTGCTTACCAAGGTAGCAATGAGCTCAATTAACCACATAATTGCTGCCTATTTCAGCCAGGATGGCAGGGTCTTGTCAGAACGGGGTTGTGGGAGAGTCCTTTGAAAATACTTACCTTGATGGTCACAACCAGAAAATACAGGATATCTGTAAGTTAACTTTTGAGAAACCAAAGATTTAGTAGAAAAAGTCTCAATTCAGAAACAAAGTCTTAAGTTGATTAGAATTGGTTGCTTAGTCTTCTTAACCGCGCCTGTCTGCTGGCTCTGTAGCTTATTTCCCCTCTCCAGCTAATAACCCACTTCACTCAGGCTGGGGGAAAAACAAAAGAGCAAACAAAGTACAAAGTAAAACTCAAACAAAAAACCTCTGATGTAGAAAGGGGGTTTTAGCAACAATCAGAAAATGGAATCCTGTGTTTGGGGCATTAGCTGTATCTCGAGGTGGAATTCTTTTGGGTTTAGAAACAGAATTAGTCTCTATTAAAGGAAAATCTCATGCAACAACAAAGACCTTCTCCATATACCACGTGATTCTTTAAAAATTCCAAGGTTGCCTCCCATAGTACAGCAGGCCCTTATTTGAGATGGAGAGAAGTCCTCTAGCCTTGGACGGTAGGAAACAGGAGGGAGCGTCTTCCCTGCCAAAGAAACACTGAGTTTTACTGCAGTGGAGGCTCTGGGAAGATAGGCCCAGAGCTGGAGGACCGAATAACTTCCTGCTTTCTTTCTAAATAGAAGCAGATTGTAATTCGCTGTTTTGTCTCACGTTTGAAAGTGTGAGTTTCTAGCAACACACTTTGCTAACTGTCAGCAGTGAGGTCAAATAGAAGCCTATCACCACTTCAAATCCTTCACATTCTCTATGGGCAACCCACGAGGTTATGGGTAGCAGCAAGGCAAAGTTGGAAACCGTCAAACATGTAGGAGGAGCTTGAGAGGCTGATGAAGGATGCCGGTGGAGGAACTCGGGATCCCCGAAAGGCGCCCGCAATTCCCCGCGCCTGGCGCTAGATGTCTCTGCAAGTTCTTGGGTCTCATCTGCTGGTACACAAACTCCAGGCAGGCGGCAAATCTGAGCCGCCTTAGAGTCTAGAAAGGGAGTACCCACCCAAATCCTCACCTGCAACCGTCCTAGGGTAGCCTGAAATTGCAGGGGATGGGGGAGAGAAGGAAGACGGATGCAACTGGGCTGACCAGATGAGGCAGAGTGCTGGGGCTTGACTGCGAAGCAATGGGAACTTGAAGTCTCTCTAGCGAAGGCAGGCTTGGTTACTCCAACCCTCACTCTCTCCTATAAATCGAAACCTGCCTGTGAGGAGCGCACTCAGCCTAAAGAAAACACGCCAGGCCCACAGCTCAGACTCTGGAGGCGCTTGCAGTCCGTTCACCACCGCCTGCAGTCCCAACTCTCCAGCGGGCTTGAGACTCCCATCAACCTGAGAACCGGAGGCTCCTACTGATTGGAGCCCTCCATCAGGAAGCCTAGAGCTGGCTCAGACCACCCCACTGTGCCGGCCTATTGCAACTCCTGCTTTATTTTCGACCCATCCTTCTGCAAATCTGAAGCAAAATTTTACCTGAAGTCATAGACCAAATGTTTAACAGTTCACTTAGGGGACCCGCTGCTTACAAGAAACAAATACTTAGTTTGGGGGACTAACCCCACCCCAGGAGAAAAAGAAATACAGGAAGGAAGGAAGGAAGGAAGGAAGGAAGGAAGGAAGGAAGGGAGAGAGAAGAGAGAAGGATATATATATATATATATATATATATATATATATATATATAGAGAGAGAGAGAGAGAGAGAGAGAGAGAGAGGGGGGGGGAAGTGGGGGAAGCAAGCACAAGAAAAATCAAGGAAAATAGGTTTTGTCCTTCCGTCGTTCTTTCCATCAAAACTGTGCTTTTGGATAATGTGGAGTAAAATTTTCCTGCATGTCACCTCACTCCTCCATCTTCAAGATTCCTTTGAAGTCATGGGCATGTGTTTGATTCTTGTGTAACTGGGTGGTCCTGTACTTTGGTGGTGGTAATTTGAAGACACCAAAGGCTGAAAACCGGGACAGTTTCTAGTCACTGTGAAATGTTACTCTCAGCTAAAGGAAAAGTTAAGGATGCCTTTCACTGTGAAAGTTCCCAAGTGTTCTTGCTGCAACAAAACAATCTAGAAATACATTATTAGTATTACTTAAAAGGAACAAAATAGCTTTGAAACCACTAGCAATTGAAGACGTCGAGGAGAAATGGTATTTTCCATTTTCTGAGGTCGGGCTTGGCCAACTTTTGGAGCCTGGGCGGCGAGTCCTAGAAGGCAAGAAATGGAAGACCCGCAGGCAAAGGAGGAAGGGGGTCATCTTTTTAGGCCGCTGAGGCTTCTGTGACTGAAAAGCAGCTCACAGACGCTGAAACCGCGAGGAAAACAGATGGGGGCGCCAAATGACAGCCATAAAGGCTTCAGGAGGATTTCCGCCCAGGCGGAGCGACCACTTGCTGCCAGGGGCCTGGCCCCCCACGGAGCCTAGCCTAGACCAAAGAGTCTCTTATAATCCCCTGGGTAAGCAAGGATTGGGTAGCAGGACCCGTCCTCCCCGGGACACTGGAGCAGCGACGTCCAGGACCGGTGGAACTGGGCATCCTGGCTGAAAAACCGGTGGGGTTGACTGCAGGACTGGGCTCCTATCGTGCGAATTGCCTATAGAGTAGCCTGCTCGAGGAGAATAGAGCCGCCAGGGGCCGGATGACCACTAGGGTAGGATAGACTACCCTAGGGAAAGGGGCAAAGATGGATGCTGAATCAAGTTCTCAAACGGAGGCCATAGCCCACCAGACAATTCTTAGTCTGTGAGCCTATCCAGCTTTCCACTTATTATTTTAAATAGGTGGGGTTGACTTTCTCAGCAAAGCTTGCTTGTAGAAATAAGTTGGCGCCAAGGGGAAGAGGAGAGAAACTTTTGGCATTGACTATATATGTGTACACGTGTATATAAATATACTTCACACCTCAACTCCCCTTACATTCCTGACGCGCCCCCAACGGGTCCAAGGTTAAAAAGAAAGCGCCAATGGACAGATGGGCAATTAGATTAGGGGTTTGCCCCTTAACACACCCCAACGTGCTGGGTGTGTCCCAAAGAGGGAAGGAGGGGGCCCAGGTTAGGGCTTGAGTTGGTGTTGCAACCAGGATGCAAAACCCGAGACCAGCGCCCCGCTTGCCAGGCTCTCCAGGTTGCTTCGGAAGCTCACACGCTGTACCACTGAGCACGGTCTCCGTCCTCCGTGAACCTCGCCAGTGCGGGCGAATCTCTGCCTCAGGGGCAGCCGGAGAGAGCGAACCGGCACGACGCACCCAAGTCGAGAAGGGTGGGGCGCAAGCGCAGGAGATGAGCGGATTTGAGTGAAGATTGATCTTCCTTAAAATGGTTGCCACCGGCGTCATTATGACTATCAAAGTTATCGCCAAGAGGCTCAGCCTCCAGGCTTGGGCGGACGGGAGAAGAGGCAAGACTGGTCGGAGACTCTCTGCGCCCCCACCCAGCATCAGGAACACAAGGGGCCACAGGTAAGAAGCTAGAGAGGAGAAGGGGGAGCCCGGAGATGTGGAAGAACAGCAAAGTGGGGAAGAGGGCAGCGGGAGACCCCCCCCCCACTTTGGCTCCTCCAAACCCAGTTGCTTTACCACAAATACCTCTATTTAGGAAGGGTGTGGGGTGTGGGATGGCAATTTTAAAAAGTGGATTCGGAGCGGCCCTTATGATACCGTAAATCACGATTGTGTTTAAAGTTAGCTGTCGAATTCTACTATCAAACCGTCCAGTCTAGTTCATTTCCTCTAGGGGAAAAGCCGAGGGTGAGAAGCTTATCTATCAGCCCGATTATAAAACTAGAAATCTAGGGTCTCCGAGTTCAGAAGTCAGTCTGAAAACAGTGGTAGAAAATCAGGGTGTAATGATTTCCATTTGGAAGTACGGGCCCTATGTACCTCCCCAGCCACGTAGCAAGAAAGCATTTTCAAAAGTCCGTAAGATATTCTCTATTTCTCTCTCTCTCTCTCTCTCTCTCTCTCTCTCTCTCTCTCTCTCTCTCTCTGTCTCGGGAGCATTCAGACTGAGAGAAGAATTAAGGAGAGAAAGAACTCAGGGTCCTATTTGTTAAATAAAATACTTATTATTAATATTTGGTTCTTAAAAACAGAAAGATAAGTAATCCTGACAGGAGCAGCAGGCACCAAGGTCTTCTTACGCAGCTCTTCCTGTATCCTCCCCCTTGCCCGCCCCCTTACGCCCCCAGCTTGTAAATGTTAAAACAAAACAAAACAAAACAAAACAAAAAAACTTCCCAAGGATCCACTCTGGAAAATCAAAGCATTATCTATTATTTAACACGTTATCTGTGTCCGTGGAAAAAAATGAGGAAGGCACTGCGTGATTAGGACCTAAGGGGCAACCCAGCAAACTGAGAGCGTAATGATGCCCCTAAATGAAGGGGGAAATGTGCCTCGGCGTGCTCTATTAATCACACTGTCAATTTCACCCCCCGAGGCCAAACCCCCGGGCGAGCAGAGCTGGCTGGGAGCGGGCAAAGGATCGGAGCCTTCTTCCTCACTTGTCGTGTCTTCTCGTCTCCTACCTGGATCTATTTGTCGGCTCTGAAGTCGCCTTCATTACCCACTGACAGGAGCGTGTATTTATTTGCTTATAAACCTGTTACAATAAATGATTATTCGGACGGCGTCATTCGTACCTTAATGACGAGCGGGCGCTACTTTTTGATGAATGACATCTCCGACTCGAAGGATGTATGGGTCATTTTGACCAGTCATTCCCTCGCTCTGGCATCCCACAATTTTTCCGCCTCCCTCCAAAAGAGATAATAATATTTAGAGCCGCTTGCTGGGGCTGAATGAGAATCAGCCCTAGGCGCAGCCCATCATTAAGACGGGACAGCCAGGCCACTGTGACATTTTTTTTAGAAAGCTGAGATGATGGAAAGAATAAGAAAAGAGATGATTCTGATGGAGAGAGGGCTCCATAGCCCTACTGCTACCAAGAGGTTCTCCAATTTGTCCGATTCGGCTGGCAGTGCTGTGCTGGAGGCCTTGGAAAATTCGCAGCACCCGGCTCGCCTCAGTCCGCGCCTGCCGTCCGCGCCCCTGCACGGCGCTTTGGGAGACCTCCCCGCCAAGGGCAAATTCGAAATAGACACTTTGTTCAACCTGCAGCACCCGAGCAGCGAAAGCACCGTCTCCTCCGAAATCGCCTCCGCCACTGAGAGCCGCAAGAAGCCCGGTCATTACTCAGAAGCGGCCGCTGAGGCCGACATGAGCAGCGACGTGGAGGTGGGGTGCTCGGCACTGCGCTCCCCCAGCGGCCTGGGCGCCGCGCCGCTCAAGGAAAACAATGCCAAAGGTAACCGGGCAGCCCGCGGATTTTAGCCCTATCCTCTGAGCTCCCTCGCGGGTCCCGCCAGTTCTTTCCGCACCTTGGCGGGTCTGTGACTTGCAACTGGAGTGATGAACCAAGCGGGCAGGGGCAGGGGAGGGACGCATGCTGGGGACCGTACCCTCTGGTTCTGCTCTTTGAGCCTCCCAACGCAGCCCGCCCGGGCCTGTGGAGCCTAAGGAATCAGGCCCATTCGCCCAGGCTCCTGCCCCAGTTGGAACAAATGTTTCCGCTTGCGGATCTAAGAGCTGAGGCGAGGCGACACGGTTGCTCACTTGCTCTAGGGGAAGGGTGCATTGGGCAGGGGCTCCAAACTCTGCTGCCTCTGGAGCCCCCAGGGCTGGGTTGAGGGGGAACTCCTCTGGATAAATCTGAGAGAGCCTGGCCCCGCACCTCGGCACAACCGCTTACAACAGCAGCAGAAAAGAGTTGAAAAGTAGACATCCCCTCCCCCTTTACAGACTCGGGTTTGAGCAGCAGATGCTTTGAAAAGCTTAAGATATTTTAAACCTAAAGGCTGTCAAAGAAAGGCTGGAGGCCGTCCTGAGGTTTCCAGACCATGTCAAAGCCACAGCTTCTCAAACTGCGTCCGAGGTAGGCATTTTTCCCTCGGCCAATTTTCCTACAGAGTGGAAATTTTCTAATTATTGAGAAAAGAACAACCCTCTTAAATTCCGTTCCTATTATTTGGTTAGGAAGGGCTCCCCAAACTTCATTGATTCCATTAACAGTGGCAATTTATAAGCCTGACAGACCCCATCAATTCTGACAGCGACTTTCCCCTTCCCGAAAGCACTTTTGCCACCAGTTAGCAACCCCAGCTCAGGGTTCTCTGCCCCTACAGCTACTCATGCTTTGTGGATTGTTTGCTTGCTAGGGTACGCGGAGAGCGGCTCAGTCGCGGGTACCACGACGTCGGCCTCCGGTTCGGGCCTGGGCAGTCTGCATGGAGGTGGCGGCGGCAACAGCGGGGGTGCGGCGTTGGGTGGTTCCGGCTCCAGCTCCGGCGCCGATCAGGTGCGGCGATACCGTACGGCGTTCACCCGTGAACAGATCGCGCGCCTGGAGAAGGAGTTCTACCGGGAGAACTACGTGTCTCGGCCTCGCCGATGCGAGCTGGCCGCTGCTCTCAACCTGCCCGAAACCACTATCAAGGTATCGATTCTGGCGCCTGCCAGCTCAGGCCTCCCTCGGGGCACCTGGCTGATGAATTTCTTTCCCCCTCTTTTCTGCTTTTCTGAGAGTTAGCTGTGGAAGTCCACCAGGGTTTGTCACCGAAGGAGTAGGCTTATTTATTTCTCCCATGCGAATCCCAATCGGCTGGCGGGTCTGGCTGACCGGAGACGGTCCTGAATCGCCAGGCCCATACTTCAGACCTCGCTCTGCTCAATTCTACAATTCTGTCCAGGTGACTCCTAACCTGTGTCCAAGGTCCTACTTTGCCATTTGCAGCAAGGCGGGCTTGTTTTTGTTCCTCTGGTACAAACCCGAGGTGAAACTTTTCATTTGCTCCTGATCTTGAGGATTTATTTCTAACATTAATTGTTAACATTTGAAGAAAAGGTTACAGGATTTAAAAAATCTATTGAGAATGTAGTTTCCAAAAGATTTTTTTTTCTCTTGGATAACGGGAAACAACGAGATTGTCCTTGTTTATATATAGATATATGTAGGTTATCAATTTTTATTATGCACCCAGAAGTGATGGCTGGAACCTAGGTAGGCTTGGGGAGCAGTTGGCGGAGCGTTGGACTCTCTAGCAAAAGGAGCCACCCCATGGGATAAGAGATGGGTACAGAAGTCCTTCAGTTTGATCGGGGCTTTCTTTCATTTAGAGTTGTGACGAATGACGTCTTTATTAGATACTAGGCTAGGAGGGGTAGAAAAGTTCCCTTTCCAGGTTCTGGGTACATAGCTTTTTGCCACTCATTTAAAGCAAATGTTCCAACAAAATCATCCTTCCAATACCCTAATCCATACCCTAGGGAACGGTCCTTGCAGCTCCGAGGGCTCAAGACCCGGAGCCGCTGCCTCTCAGAAAAACTGGAGACAGCCTCTCTTCAAAGGCTGCCCGGAATCCCCGTGCAAATCCTGGGATTGACAGACCGGTGTTCAGTGAGGCTGGGCACCGGTGGGTGGGTAGACAGAGGGAGATAAAAGGTTGGTTTGGGAGGAGGAAAAGAAAAAAGCAAGTGTAGAGTCAGAATCTGAGGAGTCGCATAAAACACAGAAAAGGAGATTCTTTTGGCTGTGGAGGGTGTGTTCTAGGAGGCCCGCAAGTTTCTGCGCACCTTGTCCCATCCCGGAGAGCAAGGGGATTGAGCCAGGGAAGTAGGTCAGGCTCCCCTGGGATCGGGAAAGGGTTTGGAGACTCTGGGCCGGGACTGGAAATACCCAGCGCTCCCTAACCCGGGCGGTGGCGCGGCTGTCCCCGCAGGTGTGGTTCCAGAACCGGCGCATGAAGGACAAACGGCAGCGCCTGGCCATGTCGTGGCCGCATCCAGCGGACCCCAGCTTTTACACCTACATGATGACGCACGCGGCGGCCACCGGAAGCCTACCCTACCCTTTCCACTCGCACGTGCCGCTGCACTACTACCCGCACGTGGGCGTCACCGCGGCTGCAGCGGCGGCCGCAGCCTCGGGAGCTGCAGCGGCGGCGTCGTCGCCCTTCGCCACTTCCATCCGTCCTCTGGACACCTTCCGTGCGCTCTCGCATCCCTACTCGCGGCCCGAGCTGCTCTGCAGCTTCCGCCACCCCGGGCTCTACCAGGCTCCCGCCGCGGCCGCCGGGCTCAACAGCGCGGCGTCGGCGGCTGCTGCAGCGGCGGCTGCAGCTGCAGCGGCCTCCTCGGCGGCGGCGGCCGGGGCGCCCCCCAGCGGCAGCTCGGCGCCCTGCTCGTGCCTCAGTTGCCACAGCAGCCAGTCCGCAGCCGCCGCCGCCGCAGCAGCAGCCGCAGCGCTGGGCTCCCGGGGCGCCGGTGGCGGCGGTGGCGGCGGCGGCGGGGGAGCTGGGACGGCGGGCGCCTCGGACTTTGGCTGCAGCGCCGCCGCGCCGCGCTCCGAGAGCGGCTTCTTGCCCTACTCGGCCGCGGTGCTTAGCAAGACCGCCGTCAGCCCGCCCGACCAGAGGGACGAGGCGCCGCTCACCAGATAACTACGCCGCCGCCAGGGGCCGCGCCAGCCGCTCGGTGTGTGTCCCCTCGGGGCCCCCCGCTTGGCCCTCGACTAGTGCTGCCACTAGGGGGCGCCCCGGGGTACCGGAGGGCGAAAGAAATCTGCCCTAGTTGGGGGGCGGGGAGGAGCCGGCGCGAAGGCCTGGAGGGGTCCCCCCAAATGATCTCTATTTTTGTATCTCCGACCTAGCTGTTTCCCCACCCCCAACCCTACGCCTTCTAAACGTGGTTCCCGCTTTGTAGGTCCGGGTTTCCGCTGGTCTGGAGGCTTTGGTCTCCGGGAAGACAGCTCCCCAGGGCCAGTCAGACTCCAGGGTGTCCTGTCCCGGCTGATCACCCCCCGGGGCCCAGTCACACGAGGGAGTGGCTAGAAGCTATGGGACTTGGTGACAAAGAGAGAGAGCTCTGTGTGTTAGTACGCGGGCGAGGGAGCGTCACCCCCCCCCCCCCCGAGATTCATGCTGCTGCTCTTTTTCTTGTCTTTAAAGGAGGGGGAGAAGGAAAAGGCAGATTTTCTCAGTCTCAGCTTGTTAGGGGCCTTTGTCCGAGGGGGAGCAGGAGGATGAAGTGTGAAAAGCCAAGGAGGCAGGCGAAGGCGAAATGTCTTTCTCAGCGCGCAGGGCTGCTGCGGTCTTCTCCAAAAGGACAAAGCCGAGGTGGGAAAGGCTGGCGGTCACGGCTCTTTCTTCTTTCCAGTCCACCACAGCTCTCTTTAGTCTTTGGTTTCAGTGCTTAGGAAATGAAACGGTTTTTTCGTGTGCATAGTTTATGCAAAATGTAATGGGTAACGAGGTTGGCACAGCAATGCCAAGCGAGGAAAGGGGAACCGAGAGAAGGTGAGAGCCAGGCCCACAGATCACTGTAGTTTATGGAGAGGCGTTTGCATCTCAGCTTTCCAACTGTCGAGTTCCACTCAATCTGGGAAATACTTGAATCTCTAGATATATGATATTATCCTAAGACGTTCCTTAGACACTTTTATGAGTTCGAACTCTGTATTCCTCTCGACCCCTTCTCCTTGTTTTCCTTTTCCTCGGGTAAAATGGTTCTTGGCTTATTTCTCACGCATGTCTATTGCCTTCTCTGCAAAAGCCACCGCTGGGTTGCTGAGACCCTGCTTTGCCAACCCTGACTACGGGGCGGGGGGGGGGGTGTTCCTTGAACTTGAAGAAAAGGTACATCAAAACCCACCAGTGTTAACTGCCACGTCAATTTTGATGCTAATAATGTGCAGATTATGACGAAAATTGCCAATCATGCTCTCTGATGGACCTCCTTTGAATGTGGAATTGGAGAAAAGTTCCCCGCACGGAGACCTGCTGTCAAGTACTAACAACCCGCTAAGGGAAGTCATTAGGAGAGACGGATAAGAGACTCGGTACATAAAACATTGTTCTCGGTGCATAGAATGTATGTTATTTAATGTTATCTCTGTTACCTGAAGTGATTTCGCAGAAGAAAGCCACGTTCTTATCATCCCAATTGCCAATTTTCATTTTGGTAACTTGGACGCCCTGGGTAGACTTTTCTCTGTTAAGTTGATATTCCACCAATGTGAACAGCCTCATTAAATCAAGCCCAGATATTTCCATAATGCTCCCCGCAGAGCCACTTCGCTCCTCATATAATGAGATTTTCTGAAGAGTTGAAGCCCTAAAATAACTTGCATGTTTAGGCCCAGCAAAGTGGGTATATGTGTGTATGCAACCTGCGTGTGTATGTGTATATATATGTATATGTATATGCATATATATATTCGTGCTCTTAAATACATATATAAGAGATACACACATCCATATATACACATTGGCACGTTTTATGTGATTTATTTCAAATTTCGTTTCCTGGCATATTTTTGTTATTTTTAAAGACACTGGATTTTAAAATTTCAATTTCTGAGGATAGATTTTTTTTCATTATATGTTGAAATAATTAATTTTTCCATGAGAAATTATTTTTATCTAGTGGAAAAGATTCCAAGGGGAAGCAGTATTTCAAAACTTTTGTTATCTATTATAATATTTCCATTAAGTATTAGAACTTCCCAAGGAAATAACAATGACCTAAAACTCAGTTTCTTTTTTTCTAAAGAGATGAGACTACTTATGTAAAATAATGATTATACCAGCTTGTATTCACTAAGTTTACATTTAAAATATTAATATATAATTTAAAACTAAATAAAATAAACCAAAATATGGTACTCTTTTATCAGCTTTACCTTCCTAGATTGTTAAAGCTCTTTGTTATGGTCAGC